>NC_137860.1:16620000-18010000 GCF_948465745.1 Chenopodium album | reverse complement strand
CAAGTGTGGGGGGGTGCTTGTTTATTGTTTCATTCAAGGGCTTTGTTCTTATGGGGCGCAATTTTGGGCCAATAGGTGTCTTTTTGGAAGGTTCCTTCCCCTCTTTTCAACAAAATGATGATGATGATGTTTTAATGAAACCTTGTGTTGTTTTGACTCCCGTTCTTTTCGAAAATCCAAATTCCCCTTTAATCCAAACATTTTCTTGTGTTGTTTTTGCTTTGTATATATTTCTCTTGCTACTAACCAAATATTTGCCGAGTTGTTTTGGTCTTTGACATTTTGTAGGGCTTATGGGCGCATTCCCCTAATATTTCCGAGCAATGGAGTTTCAACGATTGTGGACTTGCGTTTGCTAAGCGTAATTGGGTGACAAATTCTCCTTCTCAACTCTTTAAATATTTGATTGGTTGCATAGCTTAGGTTAGTTTAGGAAGGAGTTGAATGGTTCGAGGTTGATTGATTTGGTTCTAAGGAACCTGGGATCGTTGATGTTATATTCAACGATCATTGTATGTCGATTGGGATTTATATGATTTGCATGCCTCATTTATGAACCTTCTTGATTTCTTCCTTTTTCTTTGTGTGTTGCTTTTCTTCTTTCCTTTATGTGACATTCATAATCATGACAAGAGAAAATATTTTGGAAATTGAGAATTTGCTTGTTCATTTGGATATGTGGACCTATATGCTTTTGCTATGACGTATTTTTTTTTTGAATGCTTACCTTCCTAGTTGAAGAGGGTCTTCACGGTTTGAGAGTGATTAGGGTTGAACTAGACACATTTTAAGCTAAGGTAGCCCGGTTTAGAACTCTTGAGGACGTTTGAACCCCTAGTTCACGGGAAAGTGGTAAGATGGTGTTGCTCTCCGTAGTGAATAGGATTCCCTTGGTTGGTAATTGCTTACTTTCATATCCCATGTGAGCGTTTATTGTTCAAGCCTCCATCACTTTTGTTGAGCGGCATTTTGGATCCTTAACTATGCGTGTCTTAATCCTTGTGTTGGTATCTAGCTCCCAAGACCGTGATCATATAACTCTAGAGGAGGAAGAGGGCATCTCTTCTCATTTTTCTTTGTTTTCCTTGTGTTTTGTTACAAATTTGGTTTTTTATTTTACATGTACCTACTTGCTAGCCATGTTGAGCCTTATTTCCCCTTTCTTGGTTAAACCACGTTACAAACCTAGCGGCCTATGTTCTACCAACCCTTGTAGTTAGTGAAGCATCGGCTTGTGAGGTTCGGGTTTGAGAGTCTTGATTTTAAGCAAGGAAGTTGTGCAATTTGGTTTGAATGAGGTCTTGAAAGTCTATTCATGAAAAAGTGTGCAAAAGGTTTGGCAAGGAAGTTGTAATCTATGAAAACCAAGCACCATTCAAAAAAAAAAAAAAATGGAAAAAAAAGAAAAAAAAAAAAAAAAAGGAAAAGAAATTGAGAAGGAAAAATCGAGTTGAATGAAAATATTGAAAAAAAAAAGAGAGTACTATTGTCATGTAGTTTGTATTGAAGGTTGTGATTTGAAACTTAGGTTAGATTCCTATGTTGTTTTTGAGAGATGGCCACTCTTATGCTTCACTTAGGAGTTTCCACCAAAATTTTCAAATTAATTCCCTACCTTTACCTTTAGCCATGACATTACAACCCTAACTAAGACCTTTGGACTCTAGAGGGGCGTGATCAAGGAAACGGTGGAGGGAGATAGATTTCAACCTTATGGAGAGAGTACGCATAGTTGAGATGTCGGGATAGCCTCGTTGTTCCACATAGAATTAATTTTTTTTTCCGGTTCCCTCGCGGAATCATGAGGAGCCAACTAGGGGATGAATTGAAGCTAGCGGAGAGAACGAGGACCGTCTTGGATGGGGCTAGGGCGGAAGATGAAATCATTAGTTCTCTATGCTTAGCTTAGGTTTGTCTCTTTCAACCTTGAGCATCTTAAAGCGTGTTTTCCCTCTTGAATTGAGAAAGGTAAGTATTCTTTGATCAATGTCATTATATCTGAGTCCGATTTGAGCATTTCTCACCGTGGTACTAGATTGATTCTCTTGAACCTTGTCATGTTGTGTTTGTTGTCTTTTGCCTTGGTTTCCTTTGTTTGGGGACAAGCAAGAAGCAACTATGGGGGAATTTGATGAGTGGCATTTATGCCACAATTTAGTGTTCTCTTTACGGGTTTTTCCCACCCATTTGTAGCTTGTTTGCCCCCTTTTCTCTCCTTTTTGTTCCTCTTTTCTTTCTTTGCCTTTATCCTTGTTTTCTTTGTTTTTGTTTTGTAGGAACCAAGACATTGGAAGAAGAGCAATTCACCCCAAACTCCCCTGTGTGCGGGCGCACAGTACTGTGAGAACCGCGCAGGATGGCTCCATGAACAGAACACAAACAGAAGATTTGTGCGCCTTGTGCGCGCTTAGAGTGCGGGCGCGCGACCTTGATGTGTGCGGGCGCGCGGCTCTAGGAGAACCCGCACAGAACAGCATCAGAAGCAGAATCAAAACAGAGTGTTGCGTGCGCCATGTGTGCGCCTTGTGTGCGGGCGCACACTCCTCAAGCGCGGGCGCGCAGTGTTGCTGAGAGAAGGCGCGCATCCATGGGTTTCATTCTCCGTACCCACAGATCTGCGGGCGCGCAAGATCTGCGAGGGCGCACACACAACTTCTGCGCGGGCGTGCAGTGTATGTGCGCGGGCGCGCACCGCTGAGCTGCAGTCTTTTTTATTTCGTATTTTTGTATCTTTTAAGGGACCTATATATATAGATCGTAGAGAGTTTAGTGCATCATATATCATTACTTAGAAACAATTTAACCCTAATCTAGTGAGAGAAACTTCATTAGTAGAGAGAGAAAGTGTGGTTTTCCATTGATGAACTTGGATATTGAAGAAGGAGCTTGATTGAATCTTTGTAAATCTTCATCTTCAATTAATGAGAAATCTCTTACTCTCTTTCTTTACTTTTGTATTTAGTTTTATTTGCTTATTTTGATTTTCCTTCATTGCTTATTGATCATGTTGATGCTTATTGATTTGATGATTGATATTGTTTTCAATATGATTTGTGAGTAGTCACCTAGCCAAGGGTGTGGGGATGGTGTAGTTGTTGATTGATTCATGCTTATGATGTTGGGGTTTTGTTAATGGTGATTAAAGTCTTTGTATGTTTGATATTCTTTAATCTTCTTGCAAGTGCACATTGTTAGTTGATTAAAGGTGAATCTTTGCTAACAAGAAACGGAAGTTGACTTAGTTAAGGTTCATTGTTATCGATAGTTCTTTGATTGCACCTTCTAATATATGGTTCTAGTGTGGAAACATAGAGGCTATGTTAGGAGAAATTGATTAACCCCGGAAGGCGGTTAGATTGAGCTTTAATTCGATATTCTTTCATGCTTAGTTTACCATTGCTTTGCTTCCATGTTATAGCATGATCAAATGGCAACTATATCTACCTACTTCCCTTGGTGCTTAGTTATATTGATTTTTAATCATTCTTAATCTCTAGTTTAATCTCTTAGTTATTCACACTTCTTGTTCCGAGGTAGCTTAAGTATTAAGTAGTGAATGTGGTGTTTATGCATGTCTCCTTGTGGTTCGACCCATATGCTTGCCTTATACTTGTATTAGGTTTGTTTAGGTGTATAAATTATATTTGATCTAGGGATAGACAATTGACGACGCGTTTATTCCCTTGCCAAATTGGCGCCGTTGCCGGGGAGACGGCTTCCATTGCTCTTTCATTACTTTATTTGAGACTATCTCATTCCTTGTTTGCTAGTATTTGTAACTACTTGTTACTTGTCAGTGCTTACGTTCTCCTTAGCTTTGTTGTAAGAACAGAGGACGAACCCGCTCAAGGTCTTTGATTCCCATCGATCCAAAGCTAGAGGGATCTTTGTCCTTAATTTGAAGAGAAGCGAGAGCGAAGAGTAGAAATTCTCACACCCCAACGAAAGAGGGAGTAAGAGAATTGGAAGATACTCCACCATCTTCACCCTCAAGTGAAGACTTAGATAGTCCTAATGCATCATCAAGTCCTGGAATCAACCCCTTTTCAATCTTTAAGTCCGAAAGTGAAGAAGGTTCTAAAATGGGAGAGAACACACCTTTGAGTCGTCTTGGGGTTCCCGAAGCCTTTAGAGCACAAAGCGGGATCCTAACTCCTACCACTCAAGCCAACAATTTCGAAATCAAGCCCAATTTAATTGCTTTGATAGAGAGGAAACAATTCTCGGGTGGAAAATTTGAGAGCCCTCATGAGCATTTGAAAGAATTTGAGAAGTATTGTGACACGATCAAAGCTAATGGAGTGACTCAGGAGTATATCCGCCTCAAGATGTTTCCATTTTCTTTAATTGGGAGAGGTCTAGAATGGCTAGAGAAGGAGGTGCCCCCTAATTCTCTCACAACTTGGGACCAAGTAACTACGGCTTTCTTGAGGAGATTTTATAACCATAGGAAGACCGCCGAGGCTCGATCTTTAATTCAAGGTTTTCGCCAAAAGAGTGGTGAGACTCTAAGTGCGGCATGGGACCGGTACAAAGAGCTTCAACGTCAATGCCCACATCATGGGATACCCATGTATCAACTCATCCACACTTTCTATGGAGGTCTCTCACCTCAAGGGAGAACAAGCCTAGATGCCGCCGCCGGCGGTCCAATCATGAACAAAGGAGAGGATGAAGTGGAATGCATCATAGAGAAGGCCGCAAAGCATTATGATGATTGGTATGAAGGAGAAAGGGAGGCCACTTCTAGCAAAGGGTTCTATGCATTGGAGCAAGCCAACGCAATCAACAACCTTTCTTCCCAAATCTCCAAGATGGCCAAGCAAATGGACGAAATGATGAAAGAAAGGTCCAACCCTCATGGTAATACCTCCCTTTCAACCAAGGGAGGCAATGGTATGACCACTTCTTCCCCCTCTTCTTATAATAAAATGCCTCAAGGATGCATGTTTTGCTCAAACTGTGAAACCTATGATCATGATAATAATGTAGAAGATGTCAATGCTATGAATATTGCTCCTAGAATGGAAAATGTAGGGAACTTGAGGCCAAACTCCAATCAAATGGGGAATTGGAATCAAGGTGGAAACCGTGGTTGGAACCAAAGTGGTGGTGGTTATGGTAACCAATACCATGGTGGGGGAGGCCCTTCTAATTTCAATGGAAGAGGCTACTCTAACCAAAGGGGGTATGGCTATCAAAACCAACCCAACTCCCGATACCATGACCATCAAAATCAAAATTTTGGTGATCAAGGTAACATGGGAAACAATCGACAAAGCAATGTTTCCAACCAAGGCACCGGAGGCAATAGGGGCCAAAATGTTTCTAACTATGCCAAAACCAATAAGCCTCCTGGTTTCCATCAAGCCCAACTTCCTCCACCTCAACAACCTCTTCAAATTGAGGCCCCTCCTAATGATCCCGTGATGGCTAAGCTAGATGCCATCATGAAAATGCATGAGGAGGAAAAGAAGAGAAATGAGGAGGATAAAAAGCGAGCCAATTCTCATATGAAAATGCTTGAAACCCAAATTGCCCAACTTGCTCCCAACTTGCTTCTAATTCCTCTTCTTCTTCTTCTTCCTCTATCCCTAGTCAAGGAGTCAACCCAAAACCTTTGTATGTCGTGACAACAAGGAGTGGAAAGGTAGTAGGGAGTGACCCCTTAGTTGAGGAGGAACCTCGAAATGAAGTAGAGTTAGAGATAGGGGATGAGAGAACCAAGGAGCCTTCTAATGTTGAGAGGGAGAAGGATGTTGAGGTGCAAAAGGAGAAAGAGACCACCCCCTTGCCCCTAAATCTCCAACCTAGAGAGGAGAGGTTACCTTTTCCCCAAAGATTTGTGAGAGCTAAGCTTGATGCTCAATTTGGGAAGTTTTTGGATGTGATTAAGAATTTGCATGTTTCCCTTCCTTTTGTAGATGCCATGAAACAAATGCCCCATTACTCTAAGTTTTTGAAAGATCTATTGAGTTGGAGAAGGGAGTGTGAAACGGTGAGCTTGACCGCCAATTGTAGTGCAATCCTTTCCAACAAACTTCCCGCCAAGTTGAAGGATCCGGATAATTTTTCTATCCCTTGTTCTATTAATGGCATTGAGTTTAACAAAGCTTTGTGTGATTTAGGAGCAAGTGTGAGCCTCATGCCCTACTCCGTCTACCAAAAGCTTAGTGTAGGAACCCTTTCCCCCACTAACATTACTCTCCAACTAGCGGATCGGTCCATTAAATTTCCCATGGGTAAAGTTGAGGACATTCCCCTTAGGGTAGGAAAGTTCACATTCCCCGTGGATTTTTATGTGCTAGAGATAGATGACGATGAAAGGATTCCTATTATCTTGGGTAGGCCGTTTTTAGCCACCTCTAGGGCCATCATTGATGTAAAGGAGGGTAAAATATCTTTGAAAATTGACAATGATTCAATTGAGTTTGATTTGAATAATGTCATGCAACAACCTTCCTCAAGTGGTGAATGCTTTAGAGTAGATGTTCTAGATACCATGCTTAGTGAATTTTCTCATTCCCATTTGCATGCTTCTAACGATCCCCTAGAAAGTGTATTGTTGAATGATTCTAAGCTAGGTTCTCACAAGGACGACATTAAAATCTATGAGGATTTGCTAGAGGAAAGCAAGAGTGAGAGCATGGAGGAAGAGGCTTTTCACACCCATGATCTCTTTCAAGTTGAGGAAAGAGAGGAGAACACCAATGGTAAGGGAGCACCAAAGGTAGACTTGAAACCTCTACCTTTGGGCTTGAGGTATGTATTTCTTGGTTCTAATGAGTCTTTCCCCGTAATTGTTAATTCCAACCTAACGGAGGAGCAAACCTCCTTCTTGATCAATGTTTTGAAAAAACATAAGAAAGCTTTAGGCTATACCATTGATGACATCAAAGGTATAAGTCCTTCGTTATGAATTCACAAAATTGATCTAGAGGGAAATGCCAAACCAGTTAGGCAAAGGCAAAGGAAGCTTAACCCTTCCATGCAAGAGGTTGTGCGAAAGGAAGTGGCTAAGCTTCTTGATGCGGGAATTATATACCCAATTGCTCATAGTGATTGGGTATCTCCCGTGCAACTTGTGCCTAAGAAAGGGGGAATGACGGTAGTGAAAAATGATCATGATCAACTAGTCCCCACTAGGCTTGTAACCGGTTGGCGCATGTGCATTGACTATCGCCAATTCCACACAAGTACATGCAAAGATCATTTTCCATTACCGTTCATTGATCAAATGTTGGAGAGGCTTACAAAGCATTTCTTCGATTGTTTTCTTGATGGTTATTCGGGATTTTTCCAAATCCCGATTGACCCCAAGGATCAAGAGAAGACGACTTTCACATGTCCCTACGGTACTTATGTGTATCGTAGGATTCCTTTTGGGCTTTGTAATGCTCCCGCAACATTCCAACGTTGTATGATGTCTATTTTCAGTGATATGATTGAGGATGAGATAGAGGTCTTTATGGATGACTTCTCCGTTGGAGGAGCCACCTATGATGATTGTCTATCTAATTTATCTCGTTGCTTAGAAAGATGTGAGAGGGCTAACCTCGTGTTAAATTGGGAAAAGTGCCATTTTATGGTAGAAAGTGGGATTGTTCTTGGGCACAAAATTTCTCATGCCGGCATTGAGGTTAATAGAGCCAAGGTAGAGGTCATTGAGAAACTTCCTCCCCCTACCAACGTGAGGGAAGTGAGGTCTTTTCTTGGCCATGCCGGGTTCTATCGGCGTTTTATAAAAGACTTTTCTTTGATTGCAAAGCCTCTCACATCCCTATTGCAACAAGATAAGGAGTTTATATTTGATGATTCTTGTCAAGAGTCTTTTTGTAGGTTGAAAGAGGCCCTTTGCACCGCCCCTATTGTGCAAGGTCCGGATTGGTCTCTTCCATTTGAACTCATGTGCGATGCAAGCGACGAGGCTATTGGTTCGGTTCTTGGGCAACGAAAGGATGGGAAGCTTCATGTCATACATTATTTGTCCAAAACTCTCAATGACGCCCAACGAAACTACACAACCACCGAGAAGGAATTCTTAGCGGTTATTCACTCATTTGAGAAGTTTAGAACCTACCTCATTGGTTCTAGGACAATTGTGTACACCGACCATTCGGCTCTCAAATATTTGATAGGGAAGAAGGAAGCTAAACCAAGGTTGTTGAGATGGGTTTTAGTTCTCCAAGACTTTGATTATGAAATGAGAGACAAGAAGGGAGCCGAGAATGTGGTGGCGGATCACCTTTCAAGGTTGGGCGGTGCAAGGTTCAAGGATGATGGTTTTCCAATAGAGGATGCTCTAAGGGATGATGTGCTATATGTTCTTGAGGTGAAGTCGGCTCCATGGTATGCGGATATTGTGAATTACTTGGCTTGTGGTGCCATACCTCCGGATTTCACTTCACAACAACGTCGAAAGCTCAAGCACGAGGCAAAGAGATATATTTGGGATGAACCGATTTTGTTGAAGAGAGGGGTTGATGGGTTGTTGAGGAGATGCGTCCCCGACGATGAGTTTCATAGTGTTCTCCATATGTGCCACTCTTCTCCTTGTGGTGGGCATATGAGTGCTCAGAAAACCGCCTCAAAAGTTCTTCAATCAATGCTCTTTTGGCCTTCCTTATTCAAGGACTCTTGGATATTTGTCAAGACCTGCGATAGATGTCAAAGGGTGGGGAATATTTCGAGAAGGAATGAAATGCCACAAAACCCCATCCTTGAGCTTGAAGTTTTCGGTGTGTGGACGATAGATTTCATGGGCCCTTTTATCTCCTCAAATGGGAACAAATATATTTTGGTTGCCGTTGACTACGTGTCCAAATGGGCGGAGGTCGTAGCTTCTCCAACAAATGAATCAAAAGTGGTGGTTAACCTCTTCAAGAAAGTGATCTTCCGAAGATTCGGTGTTCCGAGGGCGATTATTAGTGATGGGGGGTCACATTTCAAACACCACACCTTCGTGCGACTACTTGAGAAATATGGGGTATCTCACAAGCGGGGGCTTGCTTATCACCCCCAAACAAGTGGTCAAGCGGAGGTCACAAATAGATAGCTCAAAGTGATCTTGGAGAAGACAGTTGCCAGAACGAGGAAGGATTGGTCCTCTAAGCTCATCGATTCTCTATGGGCTTATAGGACCGCTTTCAAGACGCCAATTAGGACCACCCCTTACAAGCTTGTATATGGGAAGAATTGTCATTTGCCCGTGGAGATGGAGCATCGTACTCATTGGGCGATCAAGCAAATCAACTTGGATCTCCATAGTGCGGGGGAGCAAAGGCTTTTAGAGTTGCATGAGCTAGAGGAGTTGAGGTTGAGTGCCTATGAGAATGCAAGTATGTATAAGGCAAGATATAAAGCGTGGCACGACGCTCAAATCATCAAGAAAGATTTTGTCAAAGGGCAAAAGGTGCTCCTCTTCAACTCAAGGTTGAAGCTCTTCCCGGGCAATCTCCGATCAAGATGGAGTGGGCCATACAGTATTACGGAGGTATTCCCGTATGGAGCATATGAAATTTCCCAAGATGGCCACTCCCCTTTCAAAGTCAACGGCCACCGCCTCAAGCCTTATTTTGAAGGATCCCCAAGTTATGAACCAGTTTCAGTTACTCTAAGTGAAGTGCATCGTCAATTCAACCCTCCTTGATCAACTCGAGGAACGTCGAGCTAACGACGCTAACCATAAGCGCATCCGGGAGGCAACCCGAGTTTCTCTTTATTTTCTTTAGTCTTTTGATTTGTGGATTTGGATTAATTTGGATATTTGGTTACTTGGATTGTTGTTGTTTGATGTTGTAGGGTAGGAATGGAGTAGAAAATGCGGCTAAGTAAAGGAAAGGAGTTCATATTCCAAGGAATTAGAGGGCAAAACCAGTTGAATGGTGCGTCCGCTCCTCCCCTGTGGAGCGTCCGCACCATTCTTGCAGTTCAGGTAAGTTTCAGACCAGTGGAGCGTCCGCTCCATCAGAGAGGAGCGCCTGCTCCAAATATGTGGAGCGCCCGCTCCACATTGTGGTGTTTCCGCACCATTACCCCAAATTCAGAGCCAATTTCAGACTAATGGAGCGTCCGCTCCAACCTAAGGGAGCGTCCGCTCCTTCCTGTGAGGAGCGCCCGCTCCCCCTCGTGGAGCGCCCGCTCCCCCTCGTGGAGCGCCCGCTCCTATTGATTTTCCGGAAAAAAAATCGAGCTTAAAGCTCGTTTTTCCTCTTTTCTTCTTCACTTTCCCCTCATTTCATACTCTCACTCAAACCCTAAGAAATCCACTTCCCTCATTCCTTACAATTTCTCACTTGAAATCACCCTTACGCAATCAAAATCACAAATTTCACTCCAAATTTCACCTCAAAATCAACACTTCATCTTTTAGTGTCGAGATCGGCGAATTTCATCCGATTTGGGTTTTTGCTCTTTGAGTTTGTTTGAAGCAATTTTGTATGAATTTCTTACTCTACTTCACTTAATTGTTGATTTTGTAAGTATAATTAGCCATTTTGTTTCTTAATTTGTGTTTTAAAGACTCAAATTTGATGGAATTTCATGACTACTAGTTCTTGCATGTACTACTTGTTTATGGCGGTTGAATGGGTTGAATTTAAGTAGTATGTGTTTGAAATTGTCATGTTTGGGCTATAATGCTGTTTGGATGGAGTTTGTAGTTGATTTCACTTGCAAAATTTTCATACTTGTATCATGGTTTGATTCTCGTTCATGCTAGCATAATACTTGTTCATGGTGTTTAACTCAAGCTAAACTACAATTATTCATGCTAGTATTGCTTGATTTCATACGAAATTGGTAATTGTAAGGTTTTTGCCTAGATGAATTGTTTTATTGAGGATTTTGCAATTGGATGACAACTCCTAATTCAACATGCTAAATTAAGCATTTAGGTAGTGCTAATGCTTCCATCACCTTGTTTTGAATGTACAAATGTTTCAAAGTGATGATTGAACCCCCTCATATGTCCTAATTTTTCCTAATCTTTGTTTATTGAGTGGTTTCCATTTCACTATTTAATGCCTTTTTTTTTGGCTAGTTGTCGTGATTGTGGATGATTTATATTCATGAGATGAGTGTTTAAAGTTAGATTCTTGGTTGTTTGTAGGTACCTATCCTTTTGTAGTCCTTGTTGTTGCAAGCTCCTAGCATCGATCATGTCTCGCCGATTAAGAGATTTGTTGCCAGGGTCTTCCTCCCGAAAATCACAAAAGGGGTCATCCTCTCAAGCCGCATCTAGCTCCGCGGCGGTGCCCAATGCACCTCCTCAGCCCTATTAGGTGAAGTTTGCTTCATCTTATCAAGAAAAGTGTTATAATGAGCTCTCCAAGCCGGCCGTTCGGTCCACCCGTTTCTATGACAAGGAATGTTGTCAGGCCTTAGGCATCGATGCCGATGTCCGAGACATGGCCGAGTCCTTCGGGTGGCAAACCTTCCTCAATATCAAGGTTCCATCAAAATTCACCCACAACCCGGAGGCCGAGCCCAAGGCACCATTCACCTACCGGGAGCTCACCCTCGAATTCCTCTCTTCATTCAACCTTCAATCCATCAAGAGGCGAGGGGTGAAAGAACTTGAGCTTAACTTCCGTATGTTCAACAACCCACGGAAGGTGACAATGAGCCAGCTCAACCGGATGTTCGGGTGGGATCCCGAGAGCCTAGTGCACAGAGCTTATGATAATGAGAGGATGTGGCAAGGCTACAACGAGCAAGAGTGGTGGGGCACCATCACCCAATGCAACACCAAATTCAAATCAAGATCTGCAAAGGCGTCAGAAATCATCCATCCGGCCCTCCGGCACTTGCATAGGCTAATGGTGTATGCCTTATTTTCCCGCCAAGAGCTCGGGAAAATCAACCAAGAAGAGCTCGTTCTACTGTGGTTGGCCACCGACGGGTACATCAACTACGACCATGGGATGAATTTCGGGGGCCTCCTCACAGACCGCTTCCATGAGACGCAACTTGGTGTCTCCCTCACTGGTGATATTCAGTTGGGGGGGGGGGATGATTACATGGATAGCCTACAAGCTAGGCTATGGAGCGGATCTAGCCAAGCTTACCCCAGTCGATTAGCAGCCCTACCTGAACCTAGGGGCCCTCAAGACGGCCGGGATGATTCGCGAGGTGCCTACTCGCGTGGGAGGAGATAAGCGGGTTTGGATGGTCCGCGATTCTTCTTAATGCCTCCTCCCGAATGACTTCATCACCAACCCGCCAGAAGATAAAAATCAATGGCGCGTTCCCCGAGCTAACCTTGAGGAATGTAGCTTGTCGTTGAGGGAGAGAGCTCCCCGGGCCCCAAGGCGAAGGCGGCAACAAGAGCAGCACTTTAACCAACAAGAACAACAACAATTCCAAGAACAACAACAACAATTTCAACAACAACAACAAGGTTTTCAGCAACATTTCGAGCATCAATCCTTCCACTATGGGGAAGGGTCTCAGCAAGTGAACGTCCCCCCCTTTAGTGGGGGAGGTATGGCCTCTTCTTCTTCTTCTTCCTCATTTAACATCGAGTCCGCTTTTCAAAATTTGTCCATGAAAGTAAACCGGTTGACGGAAGTTGCCGATGGGAACTCGGTTTACAACGCCAACATTTATGATTGGCATGTAAACCAAGGGCATTTTGATCCACCGGTGAACTACCCGTATTTTCCGCCCCAACAGGGGCCGGTTCCTTGTCACGAGGAACCGCATGCTGACGGGACTCCCCGTCGACCAATTTGGCCCTATTGGTCCGGGCCTTCATCTCAAGGGGCCCCCCATGTGAACTACCCCACCTCTGAGGGGTACGATTACAAGGCACCAGGGGGATGTGATTACCGTGGGGATCCTAACTACCCCATGTATACATCCGAGCCTCTTGAGATACCCCCTCCCTTTGACCCTCTTTCGGACTATCAACAAGAGTTGTACCACAACCGTGGTTTTCTACCGGGCTACACCGGTGGATGAGACCCCCATGGCCCTCCTATCGACGTCGACTATGAGTGGCGTCCATATGGAGAGGGCTCTAGTTCTCACATGGAGGACTAGGGCCCTCGGGCTGAGTTTAGCCCTTCCTCCCACCTATTTCCCATTTTTTATCAAACCGAGGACGGTTTTTCGTTCAAGTGTGGGGGGGTGCTTATTCATTGTTTCATTTAAGGGCTTTGTTCTATGGGGCATATTCATGGCCAATAGGTGTCTCTTGCATGCCTTTTTTTTTCTCGATGTTGGTTGATGCTCACCTTCTATGTTCTCTAAAAACAATTTTGATGATTTGATGATAACCTTGTGTTTTTTTTGCTCCAAATTTCAAAAATCCAAATTTCCCTTTAATCCAAACCTTTTCTTCGTTCTTTTTCTTTAGTAGTTTTTTTTCTTTATTTTGCTTTCTTTTCATTTCAATTTATATTTCTCTTGCTAATAACCGAATATTTGCCGCGTTGTGTTGGATTTTGACATTTTGTAGGGCTTATTGGCGCATTCCCCAAATTTCTTTAAGCAATGGAGCTTCACTAATAGTGGACTTGCGTTTTCTAAGCATATTTGGGTGACAAATTCCCCTTCTCAACTCTATAAATATTTGATTGGTTGCTTAGTTTAGTTTAGATTAGGAAGAAGTTGAATGGTTCGAGGTTGTTTGATTTGGTTCTAAGGAACCTGAGATCGTTGATGTTGTATTCAACGATCATTGTATGTCGATTGGGATTTTTGTGATTTACATGCCTCTCTTATGAACCGTTTTGATTTCTTCCTTTTTCCTTTGTGTGTTGCTTTTCTTCTTTCCTTTATGTGGCATTCATAATCATGGCAAGAGAAAATTTTTGAAAATTGAGAATTTGCTCGTTCATTTGGAAATGTGGACCTATATGCTTTTGTTATGACATATTTTTGAATGCTTACCTTCCTAGTTGAAGAGCGTCTTCACGGTTTGAGAGTGCTTAGGGTTGAACTAGATACATTTTAAGCTAAGGTAGCCCGGTTTAGAACTCTTGAGGACGTTTGAACCCCTAGTTCACAGGAAAGTGGTAAGATGGTGTTGCTCTCCGTAGTAAATAGGATTCCCTCGGTTGGTATTTGCTTATTTTCATGTCCCATGTGAGCGTTTATTGTTCAAGCCTCCATCACTTTTGTTGAGCGGCATTTTGGATCCTTAACTATGCGTGTCTTAATCCTTGTGTTGGTATCTAGCTCCCAAGACCGTGATCATATAACTCTAGAGGAGGAAGAGGGCATCTCTTCTCATTTATCTTTGTTTCCTTGTGTTTTGTTACAAATTTGGTTTTTATTTTACATATACCTTCTTGCTAGCCATGTTGAGCCTTATTTTCCCTTTCTTGGTTAAACCACATTACAAACCTAGCGGCCTATGTTCTACCAACCCTTGTAGTTAGTGAAGCATCGGCTTGTGAGGTTCGAGTTTGAGAGTCTTGATTTTAAGCAAGGAAGTTGTGTAATTGGGTTCGAATGAGGTCTTGAAAGTCTATTCATGAAAGAGTGTGCAAAAGGTTTGGCAAGGAAGTTGTAATTTATGCAAACCAAACACCGTTCAAAAAAAAATGAAGAGGAAAGAAATAAAGGAAAAAGAGAAAGAAAAATTGAGTTGAAAAAAAAAATTGAGTTAAAAAAAAAAAAAAAAAAAAGAAGAAGGAGAGTAGTATTGTCATGTAATTTGTATTGAAGGTCGTGATTTGAAATTTAGGTTAGATTCCTATGTTGTTATTGAGAGATGGCCACTCTTATGCTTCACTTAGGAGTTTCCATCAAAGTTTTCAAATTAATTCCCTACCTTAACCTTTAGCCATGACGTTACAACCTTAACTAAGACCCTTGGACTTTAGAGGGGCGTGGTCAAGGAAACGGTGGAGGGAGATGGATGTCAACCCTATGGAGAGAGTACGCATAGTTGAGATGTCGGGATAGCCTCATTGTTCCACATAGAATTTTTTTTTTCTGGTTCCCTCGCGGAATCATGAGGAGCCAATTAGGGGATGAATTGAAGCTAGCGGAGAGAATGTGGACCGTCTTGGATGGGGCTAGGGTGGAGGATGAAATCATTAGTTCTCTATGCTTAGCTTAGGTTTGTCTCTTTCAACCTTGAGCATCTTAAAGCGTGTTTTCCTTCTTGAATTGAGAAAGGTAGGTATTCTTTGATCAATGTCATTATATTTGAGCCCGAATTGAGCATTTATCACCGTGGTACTTGATTGATTTTTATAAGCCTTGTCATGTTATGTTTGTTGTGTTTGCTCGTTGTTTTAATTCTTCTTGCTTGAGGACAAGCAAGAGGCAAGTGTGGGGGATTTTGATGAGTGGTATTTATACCACTCTTTTATCCTTTTATTTAAGGATTTTTCCCTTGACTTAGCACTTGTTTGAGCCTTTTCAAGAACTTTGTTTTAGTTTGCTTTACCTTGTTCCTTTTTGTTTTTTCCCCTCCTTTTCCTTTGTTTTTGGCCTTGCTTTGTCGCTTTCCCTCTTTCTATACTTATGTTTGTGTATGAGTGTTTGAGTAGGTTGAATGGAGTGCTCGTGTGATTCTGCTCGAGGCTTAGTCAACCTTTTTGAGTGCATTGGAATAGCGGAAGAGAGGAGCATGAATTTAGAGAAGAATCCGGAGCTTTCAAGAGGAGCGGCCGCTCACCAGAGAGGAGCGCCCGCTCCATTTTCTCATCTGATCCCCTGTTTTCCAGACTTATGGAGCGTCCGCTCCACCAGAGAGGAGCGCCCGCTCCACACCTGGAGCGCCCGCTCCTGTCTGGGAGAGCGCCCGCTCCATTAAGGCAGCTGTTTTGATTAATACCCTCTAGAGCGTCCGCTCACCCTCGATGGAGCGGCTGCTCTCGTGGGTATTTCCGTGCATTTTAATCCATCTTTAGAGTAATGTGAGGGGCTTATAAAGACCCCTAGGTTTGTAATGAGATTATCATGTACATTTTAGCCCTAATCTAGAGAGAGAAACTTCATTAGTAGAGAGAGAAAGTGTGGATTTCCATTGATGAACTTGGATATTGAAGAAGGAGCTTGATTGAATCTTTGTAAATCTTCATCTTCAATTAATGAGCAATCTCTTACTCTCTTTCTTTACTTTTGTATTTAGTTTTGTTTGCTTATTTTGATTTTCCTTCTTTGCTTATTGATCATGTTGATGCTTATTGATTTGATGATTGATATGGTCTTCAATATGATTTGTGATTAGTCACCTAGCCAAGGGTGTGGGGATGGTGTAGTTGTTAATTGATTCATGCTTATGATGTTGGGGTTTTGTTAATGGTGATTAAAGTCTTTGTACGTTTGATATTCTTTAATCTTCTTGCAAGTGCACATTGTTAGTTGATTAAAGGTGAATCTTTGCTACGAAGAAACGGAAGTTGACTTAGTTAAGGTTCATTGTTATCGATAGTTCTTTGATTGCACCTTCTAATATATGGTTCTAGTGTGGAAACATAGAGGCTATGTTAGGAGAAATTGATTAACCCCGGAAGGCGGTTAGATTGAGCTTTAATTCGATATTCTTGCATGCTTAGTTTACCATTGCTTTGCTTTCATGTTATTGCATGATCAAATGGCAACTATATCTACCTACTTCCCTTGGTGCTTAGTTATATTGATTTTTAATCATTCTTAATCTCTAGTTTAATCTCTTAGTTATTCACACTTCTTGTTCCGAGGTAGCTTAAGTATTAAGTAGTGAATGTGGTGTTTATGCATGTCTCCTTGTGGTTCGACCCCTATGCTTGCCTTATACTTGTATTAGGTTTGTTTAGGTGTATAAATTATATTTGATCTAGGGATAGACAATTGACGACGCGTTTATTCCCTTGCCAAACTTGCTTAAAAGGCTATGGCTATTCCTTATACACTCAATAAACACATTTGACATAACCTCAAACGAGTCCAAATACTAATGGATAGAAGAGTCACATCATACACTTGAGACTCATCACAATCAACAAAGGAAGAGAAGTCTAGATTCAAAATACCATCAAATTCATCATCACTCTCGACTCTCTTTCCTTCACTCCTATGCTCAACAATATGATCCTCACACACTCTTGGTTGCTCAAAATCACCATCATCATCCTCAACAAACTCATTGGATTTGTAATTTTCACACACAAGCATCAAAGATGACAATCGGCTTTCTAGCTCTTTCCCTCTCTTTCTTCCCTCCTCAAGACGCTCGTCACTCTTTTTCATCACTTTCAATTGCCTTCTCATAGAATTAAGAATCGACTCCTTTTTAGGCCCAAGATCATCACTTAGATCAATATGCCTAATTTGAGTTTCCAAAGTAGCAACAAGAGATTCAAAAGGTGTAGAAGAATGAGGCTCAACAAGAAAAGAAAAAGTAAAACCAAGATTAGAAGAATCAACATTGAAATCATGAGCATATACATCACATTGGGGAGTGGGGCCACAATCAAAGATGTGAGATTTGTCAATTTGAACATGCACCTCATTATCATGAACAAAAGAGGAAATAGAATTGGAAGCATTTGTTCTAGGTTCACTAATAGGATCATGTCACACATCATTGGAAATCATGCTAGCATTAGGAGAATTAACATATTGCACATCAAAAGTAGAAGCACGACTACCCCTATTATAAACATCCTTAGCAAACCAAGCATAGAAATACAAATCATCATCAATTGACAATGCTCTAAATCTACCATTATGCATGCATTCAACTTCATTCCTAGTTTGTTCATTCAAACCAAAGTAGCAAACCTCACAAGCCTCCAAAAGATTAAAACGATTGTGTTGGGTGGTATCGTTGTGATGGCTGGTTGTGGGTGAAGGGCTGGTGGGTTTGGAGTTCTTGCTGGAGCAGGGGAGGCGCAAATTTTTGTTGTTGCATTTGTTGTTGTTGTTGTTGTGGCTGGTGATGGTTGTGAGTGGTGGAGTTCGTGAGTTGTTACGTGGGTGCGTGGCTGAAATTGGTGTGACTGGAGGTGTGTGGTGGTTGTGATGGTGAGATGCTGGTGTTGTTGGTTGTAACTGCTGTTGTTGTTGTTGCAGTTGTTGTTGGTGTTGGGGTTATGTGAAGAGAGCAGGGGAGCACGGGAAAAGGAGAGTTGCTTGTGTTGTTGGTGTGTGTGTGGTGGAGGATAAGGTAAAGTTGTGGTGATGGATAATGGGCAGCACAAAACAGCAACTTAAGGTCAAGATTTTGCTTACACTTGAGCTTTGAACCTCGAACAAGAATAACTTGACACTCGAACCTCAATCCGAACGCAAACCTACACACACAAAGAAAACCGAGGAGAGGATCGGGACATAAAATAAGATAAATAAAATAGAAATAAATAAAATGAAAATAGATAAAGGACGAAATAAAATAAAACCAAGGCAAATAAAATAAAATAAATAAAATAGAAAATAAGGGACATAAAACTAAACTAAAAAAATAATTAAAACTACGCAACCAAATAAAATAACATAAAATACGAAAATAGATAAAACTAATAAAATAAAGAAAATAAACTAAAACGCTCCAAAAATACTCAAAATAAATATAAAAGACGAGAATAATAAAATAATAGAAATAAAGGATAAAAAAGGGTGAAATTATTAGAAAATAAGCCGGAATACGACTCAATAAACACCCTAAAAGTGACATAAAAGTCACTTATCAAACTCCCCCAAGCTTACCTTTTGCTCGTCCTCGAGCAAATTAACATCAAATTCGGGAGAAGTAGAATGAATTATTCAAGCAAAGCTAAGACACTAAAGGAGAATAAGAATGTACACTAACTCACTTTCGTAGGAATCACGGTCAATTTTAGCAACTAAAGACAAGCCCTTTAATAAACCCCCTAGATCGCCCTAGAGGACGAGTGTGCTCTCGTGAGGGTGTCCTAAGAGTTTAACCCACAACTCTAAGAAAAAACCAAGGCTAGGCAATAAAAAGAAAAGAAAAAGAAACATAAAAAGAGAAAGAAAAACATAAGTTCATATTTGGACAAGAGATCGGAACAAACACAAATGAATGCAAACCTTTCTAAATAGACAAATGTATGCACGTTCCAAGATATCAATGGTTGATTGAAACATAACATATGCTAAGCATAGAGAACTAATGAGGACTCAATCCACCCTAGCCCCAACCAAACGGGCCGCGTTCTCTCCACTAGTTTCAAATCAACCCTTAAGCTAGCTTCTCATGATTCCTCGAAGGAACCGGAAAAAGATAAAGAAATGAAAAACTTTGAGAAGGTAATCCCGATATCTCAACTATGCATACTCTCTCCATAGGTTTGAAGTCTATCTCCCTCCATCGTTCTTTGACCTAACCCCACTAAAGTGTAAGGGTCTTTTATTGGGTTGTAACGTAAGGCTAAGGGTTAAGGCGGGGTAAAAATTTGAAAAATATTGGTGATATTTCCTAAGTGAAGCAAAAGAGTGGCCTACTCTCAAAAACAAACTCAAGAAGTCACAAAATATCAAACAAAAATACCAATAATGACATCTCCCCCAAGCTTACTCAACACTAACACACAATATATACAAAAAAAATGAAGGAACGCTCCCCCCCAAGCTTGAACGAAGCATTGTCCTCAATGCTTAAACTAGGGTAGAAAATGAAACCAAACTAAAATATATTGTGTTTATTTTTTTTTTTTTTTTTGGTGTCCTTGGCTTTTTTTAAGCCATGGACGGCTTTTTCTTGAAACTTAATTCATTCAATTTTCTTGAATTGCATCTTTCTTCTCAAACTTTTTGCATATTCTTTTCAAGCTCAACTTTCAAATACTGTACTTAAACCATTTCACAAAGTTTTCTTGCTCATGATCAACACTCTCAAAACTCAAACCTCACATGCCAATGCTTAACTAACTAAAAGGGTTGGTAAACATAGGCCATTGGGTTTGTAAAGTGTTTAAAACAAGATCGGGAAACATTAGGCTCAAATTGGTTAATAAGTAGGTTGATGCAAAATAGACAATCAAATTTGTAACAAAATAAAAAGAAGATAAAGAAAAATGAGAAAATGTGCCCTTTTCCTCCCTTAGAGTGGCTCGGTCACGATCTTGGGAGCTAAAGGTCAAAACAAGGATTAAGATATACATAGTCAAGGATCCTAAATTGTCGCTCAACAAGGTGATGAAGTCTAGAAAAAATGAAGCTCACAAGGGATTTTAACCAAACAAATACCAACCAAGGGCTTCAAATCCACTATAGAGAGCAACTCCATCTTACCACATTCCCGTGAACTAAGGCTTCATGGACCCCTAAAGTTCTTAAACCGGCTACCTTAGCATATAGTATCCTAGAGTCAACCAATGACACTCTCAAACCGTGCATACATTTACCACTTAGGAAGAAAAACATTCAAGAATACAAGTCCCAAAACAATAAGTCCAAAACAAGAACAAACAAAAAACATTTTGCCAAACTTACCTTGAAAGTTAACAAAATCTTTTTGGATTTTTCAAAATAATAAGAACAGACATGGAAATGCATATACTCAAGGTGCATGGCATAAATGAATCAAAATCCCACCAAGCATGATAAAATACCCTCCCCCAAGCTTGAATGAGACAATATACTCAAACATAAACCAAATAAACCATGGGAGGGGAAAAGAAAGAAATCAATCCAACAAACCAACACATGTCCAACGAGTCACCAACCATTAGAGAAAGAGCTAGGAAAGATATTACCGGATATTGGTGGGTGTAAATACCCGCAAATGAACTAATTTAACCTTTCAAAGCCGATTTCCTATTGAATTGAATCTCGATTTCCATATGCTAGCAAAAATAGGCATCAAACTTCCTTGATTCTTGATCCAAACCAATGCATAAGTGTATAGCAAGTCATGTACCTAGAAAAAGGCACACAAACATTTCCATGAGAGAAAATATAGTCTAAAAAGAAAGGAAAATGAAAGTGTTTGAAATATTTTTACCCTCGACAAGTGGACCAAGGAGGAAGTGCCACGTGTCAGAGGCTGGCAGGTCATCCTTGACCAATCTCCAGCTGACACGTGGCCTCTCCAGATACTCTCTTAGAATTGCGGCCTTCAAGGGCCCAATTCCCCAAAAATCTGCTATGTGGCGGCACAGCCCATCAGTCCTAGGTTAGAATGACCTAGGGAGGGGCACTTTTCCCAATGACCCTATAAATAGGGAGATATTCCCCCAAAATGGGGGACATTCAGAAATTTACTGTCATTTATTACATTCTACTTTCTCTCTCATCAGAGAACACCTGAGCTTCGAGTCCAAGCAGATCCCCTCCTAAATTTCCGCACTTTTTATTCTCCTTCAAGTTACTAACTTGAGCGTTGGAGGCGGAGCACCACCCAACCGGTATCTCCTTTGTTTTTGCAGGTACAGAGTCAGCAGGACCAGTCTTCGAGTTGTAACTCTCCCAAGGGACAAAAACACCCAAAACATTTGGCGCCGTCTGTGGGGAGAGTACCTCAAGATGGTTCAAAATTCTGTACCAATTCTCAATTCTACCTCTCTACGTCCGGGTACTCAGACGGGTAACCCAAAGGACCTGAAACCGGTTATTCAGCCGGAAGGGTTTGAAATCCCTCAGCCTCCCCCTCAGCCTCAGCCAGAGGTGTTCACTAAGGAGGAGGAAGAAGAAGAAGACAATGATGTGGAGACCTACATAACCAAAGATGGCTCTCTCATCTCTAAATCCATTCGTTCCAGAGATCAACTGGAGCGAAATCTAGACCAGGCGGGCCCAAGCAGCCGGCCCATTGGGAGGTCAGACGGGGAAACCCGGAAGACCAGAGGAGAAACTCCGGTCACCCGGAACGAGCTCATGAAATTCATGAACTCCTTCAAGGGTGAAATCAAGGAGATGATCAACAACAAGGCAGGCTCTTCCAAGAGTCAGCCGGCTAAAAAGACTCCCAATGATGGGAAGAAGAAGAAGCCGGTGAAGGACAGACAGCCAACTCCTCATCCAAAGGAGAAGGCAGCCGCAAAACTTGACTGGTCTAAGATTCTGATGCCCCGGCGACCCCAGCCAGAGGCCAAAAAGACGTCTACCTTTGATGCTAGAGAAGTCATCATCGAAGGAGACAGCAACAGTCTGAGTCAGCTTCTACCTCAAGCTTTCCAGACAGCTTCAAAGAAGCTTCTGCAAGGAACTCTATGACCTTGCATGAGAATCGGACAGGCGGTAAATCCGTCAACACCGAACCTCAGCTGATGATAGGGTCTATGCCATACGCACCCCAGGCGCAGTATGGGAAGTATGGCCTTCAGTTCATGCAGCCACCTCCATTAGGAGGTCAGGCGGCATATACCACTGTCCAGCCACTGGACTGGCAGCTCCGGCTGATGAGGCTAGGCAAACAGCCGTCTGCCTTTGCAGCCAACATAACCGAGGTGGCTCAGCCGGCCAAGGTTAAGAACATTTTGGTTGGTGCTTATGATGGCACCACTAACCCAGAAGACCACCTGATGGCATACACCAACCTGATGTGTTTACAAAGTTGGGACGATGCCACCTGGTGCCGCTGTTTTCCGGCTACATTGAAGGGCATTGCCCAACAATGGTTTGGCAACTTGCCAGCCGGATCTGTTGACTACTTCAAGAAGCTCGCCTTCTTGTTTGCCACCAACTTCTCAATGAACATCCCTGCTAAGAAAACAGGTTTAGACTTGAGCACCATTAAGCAGGGAGAGAGAGAAGGATACGCTCATATGTCAGACGGTTCAACCTGGTCAGAATTCAGATCCAGGGGCTGTCTGACGAGGTAGCATTTACAGACTTCTTCAAGGGTCTGAGAGACGGGTCGACTTTTACGCTACAGGAGAGACCTTGTCAGAAAAGGGGCATTTACGCTACAGGAGGCTTTGAGGGAGGCGGAAAGCTATATACAAGCAACCGACCTCTGTACGCCTGGTAGCCAGTCGGACTCCAAGAAGTCTGACAAGCAAAAAGAGAGCCGGTGTGCTCAGCCGGCAAAGAAAAAAGAAGAGAGCAAGAAAAGAAAAGAAGTCAGGGCGGTCAGTGATTCTGAGCAGCCGTCCTAGAAGAAGAAAAAGGAGTTTAAACCGTACGTTCCCCGGTACGAGTTTAACAAAGACTGTAACTCCATCCTCATGGAGGTGAAGGACCGGTTGTCCATTGAGAAGCCGAATCCAATGAAGAGTTCCGTCCAGTCTCGGAACAAAAATAAATATTGCCAGTTCAATGCGGAGGTTGGCCATGACACCAACGACTGCTTCAGTTTACAGCGGACGTTGGACCGTCTGGCTGACAAAGGGCTTATGAAGTCCTATATTTCTAAGTCTCTAGCCGGGGCAAAGAAGAAGAACAAGGGTCAGTCCTCTAAGGCTACCCCCCAGCCTACTAGTAGTTCGGAAACCGACAGGGATCCGGTCTACACCATAGCAGGCGGATTCTCTTGTGGTGGCCCTACCATCCGGGGCACCAAAAGCCATCTTCGAAAGATGGATAAGGATGATGAGGAGCAGGCGTCTTCCAGCGCCACTTTTCCGGATGTCCTCATTACTGAGAAGGACAGGGGCAACGTCCGCCGCCCGCATGATGATCCGGTTGTTATTGAATGTAAGGTCGCCAACCAGTTACTTGGGCGCATCCTTATTGACACCGGCAGCTCGTTAGACATCATCATCCTCCGGTGCTTACAGAAGCTGAAATACAACTCCAGCAGCATGCATCCGGTCACCCACCCCTTGGTAGGTTTTGGGGGTGGGATGGTCTATCCAGCCGGAAGAATTGATTTACCCATCCGGCTGGGAAAAAAGGGCCAGGGACGACATATCGTCGTTAGATTATTAGACGTTGAGGAGTTGACCGCCTACAACATCATTCTTGGGAGGCCAACCCTCAACGAAGCCAAGGCGGTAATCATCCCTTCTCTCATGCTCATCAAGTATGAGAGGGATGATGGTTCTGTTGGTTCCCTGAACGGGGATCAGAAGACGGCCAGGGAGTGCTACCTCTCAGCCGTCAAAGATACTGTGGCCGCAGACGGCCAAGGGAAGGAACAAATAGACCTTGACAATGTCAAGGATGCTCCTTCACCCCCACCAGCAGCCAGAAAAAAGAGAAAAGCTGCAGAGCTGGTGATGGTGAAGAAAGAAAAGAAATAGCAATCACTGACCGGTGAACGGTCAGAGGAGCTCCGTCCCCAACCGGCTAGGGAAAGTATTAATCTTGTTCTGGACGACAGCCGTCCAGAGCGAACTGTTATGGTTGGGACGGTTGCTAATGCTGTTTTGGGTGCAGACTTGCACCTTCTGCTGAAAGAATTCAAAGATGTGTTTGCCTTTGAAGTGGAAGAGATGCCAGGCATCAGCCCGGATCTCGTTATGCACAAACTCGCCGTGGATCCAAAAATGAAGCCCATCCGGCAAAAGAAGAGGAACCACGGTGAGGAAAGAAGTCAGGCGCCTGCCGAAGTCAAAAAGCTGTTGGACGCCAGGTTCATTCGGCCTTGCAATTTCCCCGACTGGGTGGCAAACGTTGTACTTGTAAAGAAGCCGAATGGTACCTGGCGGATGTGTGTAGACTACACAGATCTCAACAAGGCATGCCCAAAGGATAGTTATCCACTTCCAAAAATTGACAGCTTGGTCGATTCAACAGCCGGTCATGCCTTGATGAGTTTTATGGATGCCTATTCTGGCTTCCATCAGATACCTTTGTGGAAAAAAGATCAAGAAAAGACGGCCTTTGTCACTGATCAGGGGTTATTCTGTTATACTGTGATGCCGTTTGGCTTGAAGAATGCGCCAACTACGTTCCAACGGATGATTAATACAGTCTTCATTAATCAAATTGGGAGGAACGTAGAGGCGTACATTGATGACATGATAGTCAAATCCAAGCAGCAGGCGGGTCACCTTGCTGATCTTTGAGAAACCTTCACCATACTTAGGCGGCATAAGGTTATGTTAAATCCTAAGAAATGCGTCTTTGGTGTTGAGTATGGGAAGTTTCACGGATTCCTGATTGATCAAAAGGGGATAGAGGCTAACCTTGAGAAGATACAAGCGGTAATTGACATGAAGTCACCCCGCACTGTCAAGGAAGTTCAGAGACTCACCGGTTGCCTAGCCGCCTTGGGGAGATTCCTTAGCCGGTCAGGTGACAAATGCCTTTACTTCTTCCAAGCAATCAGGAAGAAGACTAGATTTGAATCAGGGGATGATGCTGAGCCGGCATTCCAAAAATTGAAAGAACACTTACGCTCTTTGCCAAGGCTTGTTAGTCCTTTTCCTAGAGAGAAGTTGTACATGTACCTAGCCGTCTCAAACCATGCTCTCAGTGCCGTTCTCCTTGCTGAACGAAACGGTACTCCGGTCCCGATATACTTCATTAGCCATGTGTTAAAAAATGCTGAACTCCGGTACCCCATGGTGGAAAAATTCGGTCTTGCTCTATATATGGCCTTCAAAAAGTTGAAGCCATACTTACTGGCACATCCGGTTGTAATCTACACCGATCAGCCCCTCAAGCGGCCAATGTCTACTCTGGAATCATCCGGCAGAATGTTGAAATGGGCTATTGAAATGCAAAGTCTTGAAACCTCCTACGAACCAAGGAAAGCAGTGAAAGGTCAGGTGTTTGCCGACTTCATTGTTGAAATGACTCGTCCGGTTCTCCCGGATAATGTTGATCAGGTTTGGAGGGTGTATGTAGATGGGAGCTTTACAAAAAACAGCTGTGGTGCAGGCATTGTTTGTGAATCTCCAGAAGGAGATAGATATGAGTATGCACTACGGTTCAAGTTTCAGGCCTCAAATAACGAGGCGGAGTATGAAGCCCTGCTAGCCGGAATTCGCATGTGTAAGGCAGCAGGGGCAACAAAGATTGACGCCCATTCTAATTCTCAGTTGGTTGTTAGCCAGTATGAGGGCACTTATGAAGCGACCCATCCGGCTATGATCAAATATCTTCAAGCAGTCAAAGATGAGGCTGGGACACTTGTGGAATTCAGATTGAATCAAGTGCCCTGGTTAGATAACCACCCGGCGGATGCACTGTCAAAATTGGCATCATCCGCCTGCCATGATACGCCTCGATCAGTCTTTTGGGAAGTTCTTAAAAAAAGAAGTATTTATGAAGAGCCCATTGGAATTCTGGATCGAAGTTCTACTTGGATGGATGGCATCCGGGCGTATCTTGCAGACGGCACGCTCCCTAATTCACCTCAGGAGGCAGCCGTCATGAAAAAGAGAGAAGCAAACTTCGAGTTGAGAAGCGGAGAACTCTTCAAGGCTGGATTTCTCAAGCCCTTGTTGAAATGTGTTTCCCCAGAAAAGGGGAAAGAGGTACTCGAAGAGCTGCATGCGGGATTTTGCGCCTCCCACATAGGCGGCAAGTCCCTAGCCGTCAGAGCCATGCGGCATTATTTTTGTCCTACCCTTGAGGCAGATGCCAAAGAATTTGTGAAGAAATATGATAAATGCCAGAGGTTTGGCAAGCTAATACATCGCCCGGCTACTGATCTGACGGCAATTCACAGCCCAGTCCTGTTTGCTAAGTGGGGCATGGACATATTGGGTCCTTATAAGCCTGCTCCTGGCGGAAAGCGCTATATTTTGGTGGCTGTGGATTACTTCACCAAGTGGGTGGAGGCGGAGGCAGTTAAGAATATCAAGACAAAGGATGTCATCTCTTTCATCTGGAAGAACATTATCACCCGGTTTGGGGTACCTATGTCTATGGTATTTGACAACGGCCCTCAGTTGAGACGCCTCAGCTCAAGACTTGGTTAGGAGATCAGGGTATCTCAAGCTACTTTGCCTCAGTCGGCCGTCGTCAAGCAAATGGTGAGGTTGAGGCATTCAACAAACTCATCTCATACGGCATTAAAAAGAAAATTGAAAGAGCCGGTGGTCTATCGGCTGAAGAGTTAATTCATGTACTTTGGGCCATCCGGACAACTGCCAAGGGGTCAACCGGAGAAACCCCATTTCTCATGGTATACGGGGCTGAAGCCGTTTTACCCATTGAACACTATGAGCCCACGCTTAGAGTGATGCTCTATGATGAAGAGGCAAATTGGGAGGCCATGCGGCTGGCATTGGACTCCCTCCCGGAACGCAGGGGCAATGCTGCCCTGCGACATGAGATATACTGTCTGAGAATGACGAGAGCCTACAACAAAAGAGTGCACAAACATCCCTTGAAAGTGGACGATTTTGTGTTACGGAAAATGGAGGCAACCGGTAGGGCCAATGAGCTTGGAAAGCTAACTCCTAATTGGGAAGGCCCCTACCGGATCTATGAAGAAGTTAGGGATGGCATGTACCGCCTGGAAACCCCAGATGGTAGACACCTGCCTAGAACATGGAATGTAGATAACTTAAAAAAGTACTACTTCTGAGTATTGTAAAGTTTTTTGTAACAAGAAGTATTAATGAGAAATACTTTTGTATCATTTATTGTATTTTTATTTCCGTCTGGGTTTACCCATACAGATGTTGAAAAGTTTTAGTAACAAATTTAATATATGAATAACTTGGCCAGGGGCCAGATAAAAATCTAAGTTTGATACTTGGTGTTTAAAATTGAAGGCCAATGGCCAGATCCTTAAGCTAGGCACAAAACCGCCTTGTGGCTAGCAGCCGGTCTACAACTAGACCTGAGGCCAAGGGCCAGATGGTTGTCCTTTTTCACAAATTCGCCTATTCCAATATGGATATGGGCGTCCGGCGACACCCCTCCGGGTGCAATCGTCGCAGAGAACAGCCTAACTGCTCGTTCTATGTACCCTTGCAAGCGGCAAAGATTGAACGGCCAAATTAGCCAACTCATAGCCATCTGACTTCAACCTTTCCTAAGAATGTTTTGAGACTGTGAAACTCCGGATGCTCTCAGGCATCAGCCGGAGAACGATCACAACCTTTACTTAGGATTTTCTCTCTTTCAAGTTGCGCACTCCTCCTATTGGGGCAAAACTCTATCGCGTAATGGCTTAAATTGAATACCCAAGTGGTTTGATACCGACTGGGGTAGAGGTTGCATGCCTGTTAAATGGCCGGCTGAGTACTTGGTTTGGGGCAATCACCATAGTGATTGATTGCCTTACAAACATCTCATACTCATTAAATATGAGAAGTTTCCAAGGCAATCAATCCTCATTTTATAGGATTAAACCAACCACTCAACCGTCCAGGGGCAAGGACAGCCGGATTTTGTACCTGCCGCAAGCTTCTTACAAGATAGGCAAAATCACAAGTATATATGCAAAAGTATATATGCAAGAAAAAACTGAAAATTGCACAAGTATAAGAAAACCGACTGAGTCGGTATACTTCGATAAATAAACTGGCTCAAGGCCAGGAATAATTGTTAGCCGGATCCACATCCGGTATACAGAGACAAAAAAAAAGAAAAAAAAAAGATTACAAAATTACTCGGCACGCAGGCTGGAAAAGCAGATGAATGGCATACTGCCGCTGAAAAACAAAAAAAAAATATTTTGGCGTACTACCGCAGAGAAGGAGGGGAGCTACGCTTGTGGATATTTCGGCTGGGCTGGAGTTGTTGAAGGAACATCATCCGGAGCCACAGCCCCAGTTCCTTTATTATCTCATCCAGGTCCTGCTCCTCTGTGTCCGAAACCTCAGCACCATTCTCCAAGGCCCAGTCCTTGAAGCGAGGCGGAGCAGGATCCCCATGAACCTTGGCATCATACGCCTCAGTGGCGTAGTTGTACCTCAGTTTGTAGACTTCAAAGTCTACCTCAGGATAGAGAAGCCCCCAAGCGTACTGGAGGTGGATCTCATTGTCCCGCTCATTCTCCTTGATGAGCCGGGCCTGCTCAGCCTTGAGCTCCTCAGCGTGCTTACCCTTCAGAGTGGAAAGCTCAGCAGTCAACCGGTTCTTGTCTGCCCGTAGGTCAACATTCTCTTGGTCAGCCCCCTCCAGGGCTTTGAGGTTTGAGCCGGTAGTTTTCAGCTGAAGCTCCAGGTCACTGATCCGGTTGTTAGCTTCATCGTTAGCAGCCGTCAAGGTCCTGACCAGCTCCTCCTGTTTCAACTCGAGGGCTTTAATCTCAACATCAAAGTTAATATAGGCATATTCAGCAGAGTTGAGATTGGCTTGAGCCCATCTCTTGGCATCAGTTACCTTTTCCTGCTTCTTCCGGAAAGGCAACCGGAGCCAATCCACCCGGACCATAACTTGAGCAAGGTCATCCGGGAAACTAAACACTTAGCAAAATTGAAAAATGAAATGAAATGAAAAGATAAGGGGGGCAAGTTTCACTTACCTCCGCCAGCTGCCCCAGAATCTGGTCGAAGTCGACCTCATGGCGGTTGGGTATGGAGTTCTTCTCCGTTTGGGTGAGGGTTCTCACCATCCGTTTGCCAAACCCCGCTAGGTCCGGGGCAGAAGTAACATCTGCATCATAAGAAGGACTTGGTGAGAGACTAGCAGGATATTTGGCATTCATTCTTTGCCGGCTACTCATAGAACCCCCGGAAGGGTCAGTCATAGTCTTGACGCGCATAAAGTCAAGCGGCCAAGGAATCTCAATCTTACCTTTGGAGTCGAGCCTCGCCGGCTCCTCTCCTGCGGCTGCAGCACCACCTGCAGCCTTGGATGGCTCGCCATCCTTCGATGCTTCAGGAGCATCCGGCTTTCTCTTTGACTTCTCTGAGTTTTCACTCAGAGTTGCCATGGCTTCGGGGCCTTTTCCACCGGTTGTTGGGTGACCTTTGGCGATAACGCCAGAGGCCGTTGAGGTTGCCTTCCTCCCGGTTTTAGCAGCGGGTTTCTGAAGGTTCTCATCCCCAGGTCTTTTTAAGACCTTTGTCATAGAGCGGGAGAGGATGCCAGTTGGAGCCTGCAAAAAACACAAGGAAACCATAAGTCATCCGGAATCCGAATAACTTGGAAAATTTCAAGGAAACCATAAGTCATCCGGAATCAAAAGAACTTGGAAAATTTCAAGGAAAGTTGGAGTTATCTTACCCCTCCTTTTTTGGCCTCCTTGGCCTCAATGGTGGCCTTCTTGGCCATGATGTTTTCTTTGCGGAGTTGAGCCGCAGATTTAGCCGGAGTCTTAGCCGGATCGACCATTCTCCTTGATTCCTCTACAGAAAAACATGAAAAGTGTTAGAACAAGAAAAAGTTCAAAACAATGAAATTTAAATTGCAGGCGGAAGACCGCCGGGTGGGTGAGTGTATCTACCCTTTGGAAACATAGGGCTCAACCCGCAGGCGGACAAGAATCTCTCATCCGCAAAGAAATCCGGGTGGGGGATCCAGTTTCTTGGAACAACTATATGAGTCCCATCCCCCAAGGGCTCGGTTGTTGTCTTAATGAACTCCGGCTCTATTATTTGCTCCCGGGCTTTGGCAGTGAGAGCTGGGCGTATGCACTTTTGGCCCACCAAAGTCGGCTCCTTGTTGTAGCGCCGGACGATTTTGTTTATTCTTACTTGTGGGGAGGGGACCAAGTATTACTTGTCTTTCCAGCCTCCCCACTTGGACACCTTGTCCAAGGTCATCAGGTATTCCGGGAGCGTGGAAATAGTGTACCACGCTCCATATCCGCCTGGGGCACTTTTGAGATAGTGCATGTGGGCGAAGGCGGTGAAGCTAGGCTCAATGTCCTGGAGCTCGCAGGCGGCGATGTAGCTTAGGATATTGACCCAAGAGTTAGGTGTTAATTGCCACACTCCCAAGTCATACCCCTTCAGGATCTTCCGGATGCCTCTGTGAAGGGGAAAGCGGAGGTCGGCTTCTATTACCGCCTCATAGCAGACAAAGTAGTTGTCTGCATTCTCAATGTCATCCCCCCAGGCTAGAACAGCATCAGCCGGAGGGAGGATAATATCCCAGTCATCCCCAAAGGGATGTTGTTGTTTGAAATTCTCAAAGCCGCTTTTCAGAAGGGCCCTGTCTCCAGGCTTCATCCGGGTCTTGGTAGGATCCAGGTTTGTTTCTTTCTTTGCTGTTTGGCGATAAGCCTCAGCAAGGTCCTCTCCCTCAGAACCGGATCCTTCTTGTTCTTCAACACCTCTTCAGCTGAGTTATTTTGTTGGTCTGGAGAGGAGGCGGTCTCCTCACCGTCTCCCCTCGAGTCGCTATTGCTGGAGGTAGACGAGGTGTCCTCAGCTGAATTGCTTTGCTCAGCCGCCTCATAATCCTCCTCCCTAACAACTTCACTTGCGGGCACTTCCCTAGTGCGCCGCCTGCTGGGCTTTGTAGCCGTTTGTTTAGTTCTGGCCATTGTGTCCTGCACAGACACAGAGAGGGAAGAAGCCGAAGATGAGCAAAGCACTCCAGAAACACCAAACAAGGCACCCCCGGTTCTAGACTCAGCCGTCCTTAGTGACTGGCTAAGCGTCCTAGGCAGTGCCGTGTGTGCAAATGGAGAGTTCATTTTATTTTTTGAAAAATTAATGTATACAACCGGAATTCGATGTATACAGGCTCAAGAGAAAGAAAAGAAAAAGAAGAAAACTTAAAGAAGGAAACGGATAGTTACCTTACTTTGAATTCTAAAAATCTGAAAACGGCAAAAGGAACCGGTGACCGGGTGACTTCGAAAGAGCACACGGAAATCTTGAATTTGGTTAAACGCAACCGGGATCAGAGCACCTCTCCCTAAGAAAACTCTCTTTCTCTCTCTAAAAAGTCAAGATTGTGAAAAGTGAAGAGGAGAGAAGGGGGGGTAAATCCCCATTTATAAGGGGTGAAACGGCACGAATCCCCGTCACCACTGTCAAAAAATGGCCGTTTTCACTATTCACCCTTTATGGGCCGACACGTGTCACAAGCGCCACGTGGCCTGCCACGTGCCACCTGTGAGGGGCAAATGTTTAGGGTATTTTTAGCCTCGACAAGTGGACCAAGGAGGAGGTGCCACGTGTCAGAGGCTGGCAGGTCATCCTTGACCAATCTCCAGCTGACACGTGGGCTCTCCAGATACTCTCTTAGAATTGCGGCCTTCAAGGGCCCAATTCCCCAAAAATCCGCTATTTGGCGGCGCAGCCCATCAGTCCTAGGTTAGAATGACCTAGGGAGGGGCACTTTTCCCAATGACCCTTTAAATAGGGAGATATTCCCCCAAAATGGGGGACATTTAGAAATTTACTATCATTTATTACATTATACTTTCTCTCTCATCAGAGAACACCTGAGCTTGGAATCCAAGCAGATCCCCACCTAAATTTCCACACTTTTTATTCTCCTTCAAGTTACTAACTTGAGCGTTGGAGGCGGAGCACCACCCAACCGGTGTCTCCATTGTTTTTGCAGGTACAGAGTCAGCAGGACCAGTCTTCGAGTTGTAACTCTCCCAAGGGACAAAAACACCCAAAACAGAAAGCAATAAAAACCTCGGGTTACTTCCCGAGAAAGGCTTGTTTAACGTCCAAGCGAGACCGCTCTAATAAATAATATTGCAACAAACGCAAGAGCTTATCAAATGCACTACTACACATTTCATAGGATAACAAGTAGGCAAATGACGGAAGGAGAACGTGCAACAATATTATTGCACGTAAGTGAGGAGGAAGATGCCAAAAGAAGGAAAAAAAATCAAAAGAAAAATCAAGAAAATAAGAAGAAAAATAATAAAAAGGCAAAGCCTCCTCAAAATCTTTTTGGGTGGCACAATCACCCATTTCCTCAATAACAGGAGGATGAGAAGGAAGAGTCTCATCAAAGAAGAGAGGGTCCTTAATAGGCTTTAAGACAAAAGAAGGGAGGAACATAGGATAGTAGGGGATATGGTCGAATTTCCTTGAGAAAGGGACATGAGGAAGGGGAGGAGAAACAATGGTCTCACAAAGCCTCACATCACCAATGAGGGCATGAAAATCAATCATAGAATCCTCAAAAGAACACTCATGACTCACATCTCCGTCAAACAAAAACTCTCCAATAGAAACAACCTCATCCTCCTCTCTATCACAATGATCAACAACAACTCCCTCAAGATCCTCAAAACCTAGAGTCTCTAACCCATGCATGAAAGGATAAAGGTTTCTCTCAAACTCATCCCTTTCCCATGAAGCATTGCCAATGAACTCTCTCAAAAGGCTATAATAATTTGTTACACCTTCAATGAACATACTAGCCATAACCTCAAAAGAATCCAAAAACTCATGGATAGAAGGGTCACAAACATGCAAACTAGACTCATCAAGATGGGGAAGGGGGTTGGAATCCTCAAAATCCAGATTTTCTTCATTCACAACTCTTCCACCACCACTCAAGGGACTCTCAATCTCTCTTGATTGCTCAAATTCATCATTTTCATCCTCATGAACTCCCTCATGCAAAATGGATGATGGCTCACTCACATCCTCACCAAGGGAAGCTCTCAAAGGGGGTGAATAAGGGGAAGGATGGCACTCAAACTCAAAAGGGGAATGAAAAGGATCAAAATCCTCTCATCACAAGAAAATCTCTCCTCACCTTCACACCCTTGGCCCACATCATCCTCAAAAACACTCTTACACTCCAAATGAGGTGCCTCACATCCATTTGCATCAACCATAGCACTCATCACTTGGGCAAGCCTCACTTCTCTCAATTTTTGTTCCTCTTGAAGCTCTTGGAGTTGTTGGGTGAGATATTGCATTTAAGAAAGAATTTGGGGAGTAATGTTATCGGGTTGAGGTTCATGATCAATATCAAATTGCATATTATCAAAATTAGCTAGCACAAACCTCATCACAATGAGCATAAGAGGGAAAGGGGTCAACATGCATATTTGGTTCATCACAAGGCACATTAGAAGTATCAAGAGAATTCATGCAAAAATTAAAAGAATCTTGACATTGAGAATCAAAACAAGAAACATGACATTCTCTATCATAAGAATCTCTAGCAAGCCAAGTGAAGAAATTCCAAGCATCATGCATAGACAGATGACGGAATCTACCATTATACATGTCCTCAACCATTCCTCTAATATACTCATTCATGCCCCAATAAGCTATTCCACAAGCATCACTAAGAGAACACCCATGGTAATTAAGGAAACCATCTAATCTATCAAAGTATGCACAAAGGGGTTCATCATCAAATTGAGGAAAAGATAAGCATGCCCTTTTTATACAAAGAACAAAGAAAAGCAAACAAAAATCAAATAATATACAAGAACCTAGATAATCTAATCAACACAACTAATGAAAGCCTAAGTCCTCGGCAACGGCGCTAAAATTTGATCGAGGGTTAGATAGTGTCGTTGGTCTACTAACCCTAATCAAATTAATTATTTATAACCTAAACTACCCTAATACGAGTATAGGGGTAAGTAAAGGGTCGAACCAGAAGGACTAAGTGTATCAATCTATGGTAATTAGACTACTAGGAAAGCTTGTGAGATAGAAAGAGATTCAACTAAACACAACTAAGAACAAACAACTAAAAATAAGGAAAGTGAAATCCAATTACATCAATGCATTCAACAACATCACACAATTAGATGAAAATGACCTCGATTAGGAACAATCAACACATTTAACTCACTCTCGCACAATTAAGCACGTTAATTCTCCTACTAAACTAATTCACTCTCGTGCAACTAGCCTAGCAAAGGTATGGAAGAATTTAGAGCTCTCAACCAACTCATTCTCGCACAATTGATTGAAAGCACAATTAAGAACATAGAATCAATTAGCTAAAAAGATTCTAATCCACTTAAGCATCATCCATACACAATAATTAAGAAACAATTTCATACTAATCACAATCAATCATTCAATTAATTAACATAACCTTCATCCATTTCCCTAGAACAAAACCTAAGTTAACATGATGAACAAAAGCATGGAGAACAAGGCAAAATAATAATAAAAGCAAGAATCAACAACTAAACTAATTAATCTACTCAAATCAACAAATAAATAAGCAAAAACAATAATAAATGAAAGCAATAAAGGTGAGAGAAAGTTAGGAAGACTCATTGAATTTATGAAAGGAAAAATCCACAAACTTGCTTCTTCAAAATCCCAAGAACTCCATGAAAAATCCAAGCTTTCTCTCTCTAAACTACTCCTAAACTAGAGAGAGAAACTCCTAATCTAACCCTAAGAGAGAGAAAATAAAAGAACTAAAACTACTCTAATCTAATCTAAGGTAAAATAAAATGTTCATTGAAAGTTTATTAAAAGGTGTGAGGAAATAACCCCAAAGGGGTATTTATAATACAAGTTAAATAAAAATAAAGAAAAGAGAAATAAAAAAGAAAATAAAATAAAAATAAACAAAAGAAAAAGGAAAGGAAGTAGAAAAGGAAATTAAAAATAAAATAAAAAGAAAATAAAACCCAAAATCCTCAAATTCCCTCACAAACGCACACGATCATCAGACCCCCATTTCTTCTTCCTGTTCGAATCTTGGCTGCTTCAATGTTGGGATGCAATCCCCTGCTTCACGCCACACCACACTCCATCATCACTCATCACGCAAACATCATCACCACCATCGCAAGCATCCATCATCATCTAGCATCGAATCGTGGCCCTCTGATTCTCATTAAAAATCACGTGAAAAGCTCGTGATTGACCCACAATTGCGCGCCCGCACAGAAGACGCGCATAGGTCGCGCAAGTCTACTGCCTCAACTCTGATTCTGGACTCAATTTGTGCGCCTTCTGACAGTGCTGCGCGGCCGCGAGGGTCTAGGTAGCTTGGAGAATGCAATTGGCGAATTCGGGGGTTCAATTGGTTGCGGATTGGTGATGCAGGGTTTAATTGGTGAGTGGTTTGGTGGTGATTGATGGCTGGAGTGCGTGGTTGTGATGTGTGTTGATTGGTGGTTCAGGTGCGATTTATGGGAGATTGCGGTGGTAGGATTTAGGTGTGGGATTGGTGGCTGGTTTGGGCTGTGGTGGTGTAGTAGGGAGCGGGGAGACGGTGTTGTGTTTGTTTGGTTGTTGCGGGGTGTTGGGTGGTGTCGGTGTGATGGCTGGTTAGGGTGAAGGGCTGGTGGGTTTGGAGTTCTTGCTGGAGCAGGGGGGGTGCAAATTGTTGTTGTTGCAGTTGTTGTTGTTGTTGTTGTGGCTGGTGATGGTTGTGAGTGGTGGAGTTCGTGAGTTGTTACGTGGGTGCGTGGCTGAACTTGGTGTGACTAGAGGTGTGTGGTGGTTGTGATGGTGAGATGCTGGTGTTGTTGGTTGTAACTGTTGTTGTTGTTGTTGCAGTTGCTGTTGGTGTTGGGGTTGTGTGAAGAGAGCAGGGGAGCACGGGAAAAGGAGAGTTGCTTGTGTTGTTGGTGTGTGTGTGGTGGAGGATAAGGTAAAGTTGTGGTGATGGATAAGGGGCAATACAAAACGGCAACTTAAGGTCAAGATTTTGCTTACACTTGAGCTTTGAACCTCGAACAAGAATAACTTGACACTCGAACCTCAATCCGAACGCAAACCTACACACACAAAGAAAACCGAGGAGAGGATCGGGACATAAAATAAGATAAATAAAATAGAAATAAATAAAATGAAAATAGATAAAGGACGAAATAAAATAAATCCAAGACAAATAAAATAAAATAAATAAAATAGAAATAAAATAGAAAATAAGAGACATAAAACTAAACTAAAAAAATAATTAAAACTACGCAAGCAAATAAAATAAAATAAAATACGAAAATAGACTCAAACTAATAAAATAAAGAAAATAAACTAAAACTCTCCAAAAATACTCAAAATAAATATAAAAGACAAGAATATTAAAATAATAGAAATAAAGGATAAAAAGGGTGAAATAATTGGAAAATAAGCCGGAATACGACTCAATAAACACCTTAAAAGTGACATGAAAGTCACTTATTAAAGGGTCATATATGGTTCCAAACGTCATTATATGACCCTAAGATGTATCCCCTAAGCTCTCAAGACTTTAGACCACCGTGCCCCTTAACCTCAAAATTTCTCAAAAAGCGTGGATTATAGCCTTCAATTATGGAATTTTTTTACCTTTTTTCGCCCGAAAATAAAAAATGCCGAGATGCTTACCATGGACCCTAATACACCCTGGGAGTCAATTTGGGTGGGTCCTACCATCCAATATGCCTTTAAACAGTCAATTTACCCGGCCCGTTCCAAACTTGCACCGATATCGTGACCAAAAGCCTACCACGGATATTTATGGCAACATATAATGGTCTTATAAGGTTCCAAACGTCATTATATGACCCTAAGATGTATCCCCTAGGGTCTCAAGACTTTTCGCCACTGGGCCCCGTAACCTCAAAATTCCTTAAAAAACGTGGATCATAGCGCCTTCAATTCTGGAATTTTTTGACCTTTTTTCGCCCGGAAATAAAAATTGCCGAGATGTTTACCATGGTTCCTAATATCCTCCGGGAGTCCAATTGAGTGGGTGGAACTATCCAATATGCCTTAAAACGGTCAATTTACCCGCTCCAAATTTGCACCGATTTCGTAAACTGTAGCCTACCACGGCTATTTTGTACAGCATATAAGGGTCATATATGGTTCAAAACGTCATTATATTACCCTAAGATGTATCCCCTAAGGTCTCAAGACTTTTCGCCACCGGGCCCCGTAACCTCAAAATTCCTCAAAAAGCGTGGATTATAGCTTCAATTTTGGAATTTTTTGACCTTTTTGCGCCCGAAAATAAAAAAATGCCGAGATGCTTAGCATGGACCCTAATACACCCTGGGAGTCTATTTGGGTGGGTCCAACTATTTCGGGGTTTTTTGAGTCCCTTGGGAGAGTTACAACACTAAGACTGGATGCTCGCTTGGATGCTTGTACCTGCAAAACAACGGAGCACCGAATGGTCGGTGGTCCGCCTCCGAAGCTTAAGTTAGTCTAAGTCCGAAGAATAAGGTGCGGAATGTAAAGGGTTATCTGCTCGGATTCCGAGCTCGGGTGTACTGTTCTCTTGAGTGTGACAGTTCTGACAATGATTAGTAATCACTGAATATTCCCCGGAAGGAGTGTAAAGTGTTTGAGTGTACGTATCACGTGGAAAGGAACGTAACGTAACGTAGCCATAAATGAGGAGGTCATCTCCTATTTATAGGCTTCTCGAAAAATGTGCACTCCCTAGGGTTTCGTGCCCTAGGGAATATTCACGCAGCTTTTGCAGACCTCGGGATTTGGGCCTGAAAGCCGCCAATCCCAGGTTCTTTTATCTGTCTGCCACGTGTCGTTCCCTGAGAGGTCCAAGGTGGCGCCCCTTTCAGTGACACGTGGCGGACTCTGATTGGGCCAACTGGCCTAGGGTATTTTTACCCAAATCATTTGCCCCTCACAGGTGACACGCGCTTGCCACGTGTTACCTGTGACAGGTGTCAGCATCCGGTTGGTCGAATTTTGAAAAGTTACTGTGGAGGGAAAATTTAGGGTTTTTAACCCCTCTATAAATAGAAAGTTTTCACCCCCGGATTTTTTACACCTTTGCGAATCTTTGGAGAATCTTGGACTTTTGACCTTAAGAATCTCAAAATTCCCTAAGTGTTTTTTAGTTCTCAAGCATCCGACACTCGGCCCGCTGTCCGACCGTTCCCAGCCAACCAAGCGTCTCTCACCCTTCTTCTAAAGGTAACGCCTGTTTCTTCTTTTACTTTTCATTTTTTCTTTGTTTTCGAAAAAATGGTTTCCCAATCGCATGCGGCACAGTGTAGGATAGTGATCAGCCGGTCACCGGGGACGGCTGAATCTAGAACTTGCAGTGTCGACTGCTTGGCCAGCGACTGTGCTTTGCGAACTTCTCCGAATCCGACTGGTTTCGCGTCTGTGCAGGACACGATGGCCAGGACAAAAAGAACAGCAAGAAAACCCAACTCCGATGGATCTTTTTTCCCGTCGGATGGTTCAACTCTTTATTCTGATGGCTCAATGAGGGTGCCTCGAAGTGAGGTGTCGGAACACCCTGATAGCCCTTCTTATCTTCCTCCTACCCCCACTTATTACCATTCGCCCTCTTCAAGCGGTACTCCTAGTGATAGGATACTGGAGGAGGCAGATGAAACCTATGCAGCCGGGCCTTCTGAATAGGCGCCGGTAGAGAGTATAAGGGAGGACCCTGCTGGCACCAGTCGGCAGTCCCTTAGCTCTGATGACAGTTCTGATGACGACTCGGCCTCGTCATCTCTTCAGATAATGCCTCCGTCTCTTCAGGGGAGGCAAGGGCAAGAATAGACACTGCCAGGGAGTCCCTGGCAGTTGAGAAGGGGGAATCCTGGGCCGAGCCGAGCGCTTCCAGGCGTTCGGAGAAAGCCCATTACTATCATCATGTTCCGCAGGGCAGGCGGAACACCATGGCAAACGGCCTTGCAGGTTTTAGGCGCAAGGTTGTGCTGGGCCATGGCTTTACTTTGTGCGTCCCTAATAAGGACGACACCATTACTTGGCCGAGCATGGCCAGCTACCAGGACCGAGCATTCGGTTGTTATGAGGCGGCCTTTCAGGCTGGCTTGCGCTTCCCTCTCCATCCGGCTGTGGAGAGGATTTTGGATGGATACCAACTTGGTATCTGGCAACTTGTACCCAATTCCTGGATCAACATTCTAGGGTACGTTGCCGCCTGCGAGATGCTGCAGGTGGAGGCGAATTTTGTAGCTTTCGCCCACATGCATTATCTTAGCAGGGCGCCTGCTAGGGGTGGCGAGGGCTGGTACACCTTGACTACTTGCAAGGGGTACATGATGGCTGTTGGTAAAGAAAACAAGTGGAAAGACTGGAGAACTAAGTTCTACATAGTCAAAACCACCGACAGCCGCCTGAACCAAAAGTATAACAGGTGGAACAAGGATCCACCTCTCATACCAGGCAGGAGTGCATTGCCAGCTCTTCCTAGACGATCAAAGGAGGAGATCATGGACGCGGGTTTGTTCACCGTGTCTGTGAAGACGAATGATGAGGGGGACAAGGAAGTCACCCCTCAAAGCTATCTCCCTTTGTACAAATGGTTTGAGGAAGGGACCTTCTTGGCCGGTTGTGGGCTAAGTACTGAGAAGCCGAGAGGTAGTCGGCCGTCTGTTTAATATGCCCTTTTTATTTTGCTTGTCTTCACTGGTTAAATGTGACTAACACTTGATTCTTTTTTGCAGACAAAGCGATGGAAAAACTCTCGGCCTCCAAGAAACCGGCTGTATCTGCTGCCAGATATAGATCAAACGTCCTTAACAGGACGGAAGCCACCACCAGGGTGGAAGAGCAGCAACCAGCCGGTACCCCAGGGGTGAGATTTTATACTTGGCATTTTTCTGATTAATGCTGATCTTTTGCCGAATGTTTACTGATCTTGTTCTCTCTTCAATGACACAGGGTACCTCCTCCAAATTCCCGTCCAAACCATCCGACCCCAAGCTCCAGAAGACTAGGGCTGGTGATGTGAGCGCATCCGACAAGGGCGGCAGGAAGCACATTGCTCATAAGCCAAAGAGGCCCTCAGACGCCCCTGCCAGTGAGGCGAGGATTTTTGGGGAAAAGCCCCCCTCGTCCACCTGTCCGAAGAGGTTTCTGGGGGAAAAGCCCCCCTTTTCATCCGACCCGAAGAGGTCTCTGGGGAAGAAGCCCGCCTCTTCATCCGGTCCGAAGAGGCTTCTGGGGGAAGAGGAGGTGGATGAGGACGATGGTAAGAACCATTCGTCCCCCTTTTCCTTTCTTCAAGTTATCCATACTTAAATATTTTTCTAAATTTTTCTTCTTACAGTCCCTATACAGAGGCCGACTGTAGTTCAAATGGCCAAGTCCATGCTGAGGGCAATTAATCCGGATGATAAAGCATCCGTCAGAGAAGTCGTCACCCTAGACCTTGATGGTATTCTAGGGAACCTTTGTGAGGTATAGACTTAAACTTGCCTAAACATTCGTTTTTTTTTTTTTTTTTTTTTTTTTTTTTTTTTTGTCCGTCTGGTGCTTAACCATCCGGCTTCTTTTTGCAGGCCATGCTGCGCATCCAAGGGCTCAGCAGACCCCTTAAGGAAAAGACTAAAGAGGTAAAAGCTGCTAAGGCTCAGGCCGAGTCCGCCTTGGATAGGGCTCAATTTGATATTGCTCAGAATGAATTTCTGACGCTTTTTATGATGTATTCACAGTCGGAGGCCAATCTGCAGGTGAAGAAGGATCTGGACTCGGCCCGCCTTCAAATCTCCAACCTCAAGAAGGAGATCAAGTCCCTTAAGGCAGAGCTCGAGCCCCTTCAAGATGCCAAGGATGAGGCCGAGAGGGCCCAGAATAGGGTGAGCCGCCTGCAGCATAAGCTCACCAACCAGGAGCAACAGCTGAGGACCAAGTTCGAGTCCCGGGCCGAACAAGAGAGAGCTGAACTGGTCAAACAAATGATCAGGGATAATGAGGCCATCATGCAGGACACTTGGGCGGCTGTTCAGCCAGACTCGGACTACCAAATTTGGAAGTCCAAGTTTGACGAGCTCAGCAAAGCTCTCGACGATCGCCTTCTTGAGGAGATGGAAGAGGCTTCCAAGGATGATGCTGAGGCCGAGGCTGCCGAAGGCTCTGGGTTCGACTCTTCTGAGGAGTCGTCCTCTGGGGAGGAAGATCAGGCGAAGGAGCAGAAGAAAAATGATGAAGATCAGCCGAAGGGCAACAGGCCGGCTGCCAATGAAGAGGCTCTCCCCTGATCACTTAAGCTTTTATTTGTTGTTTCTACGGCCGAATGGCCAAGTACTTGTTTTTCCGACCTGCGTGCCGAGTATCTGTGTATCTTTACCGACCGAGGGGTCGGGTAATTTGACAATTTCCCTGGCTTTGGCAGATAACAGTCTAACCAATCGTTTGGTGGCGATTGGTCATTTTTAATTTGAATCATTCGGCCATTTGGCTGAAGTTTTTTCATTCTGCCCTTTGAATTGTTTCGAAATTTTTGCATGTTTTTGGCTAAGTATTATAACCTGTATACCATGCGAATGTTCTTGCCCCTGGACGGATGTCGAGTGGTTTCGGTTTATGGGATTGATTGACTTGGAAATTATTGATACTTAGAAGAGTACTCATGGTTTCTAAGTCAATCAATCACTATAGTGATTGCCCCAAACCACGCGGCAGACGTCCATCCAGAGTTTGGCGAAGGTAAGTGTTCATTCGGCCATCGACTCGAACAAACTCGAATTTCTAACTTAGCTGTTTTGCTAAGGAAAGATCTCCGCCTGTTCTGTCCCTAAGGCAAAAACAGGCGCATCTGGCCATTGGCCTCATTGAGATTAAAGTGTTAAGTCTGGGACTTAACTAATTTTCGTAAAAGTAACTCATCCTCTTGTCTTGCCCCATAGGTAAGGATCAGGCATCATCCGGCCAAAGGCCTTAAATAAATGATAAGTAACTTAACATACTTTTTATAAAGTTATTCCGCCTGTTTTGCCCCTAGGCTAAAACAGACGCATCTGGCTTTATGCCTCGGTTAGCCTCTACTTATGAAATAGTGACCATTTCCGAACTGTGCTAGAACAGATGGAAAACTCGGCCTTTTAGATTTCACTTTCGATTGAAACAAATGACTGCGAGTGCTGCCTTAGCATTCGGTTGGGCCGTTTGTATTTTCGTAGAGCAATGTACCACCCAAATGGGAGATGCTTCTCCTCGACGAATTCACCCGAATGGGCGTCGCCGGTTATCTGACTCATGTTGGAGCAGACGGTCATACTCATGTTGGAGCAGACTGTGACCATTCGGTCTCTTTTTGTTTTTATCTGGCTTTGGGCCTCATAATTGATTAAGTGTCGGTATAAACTTAATAAAATTTCGTAGGAACGACTGTTTAGAACAGTCGGCTCCTTCAAAGGGTTTGAGGCGTCTGCTGTTGGGACAGACACCCTTCATAGGGGCCGTCTGTAGTTGGTACAGACGGTACTAGAAATTTAAGATAATAGAACAAATTGGAACATGGAAGCATATTCTCATTATCAAAACTTTGAGATAGCAAAATTGAAGTATTTACATTCGTACTTAGAAGTAGTACTTTTTTAAGTTGTCTACATTCCAAGTTCTAGGCAGCTGCCTACCGTCTGGTTCTTCCAGGCGGTAGGTGCCGTCTCTTACTTCCTCATAGATTCGGTAGGGGCCTTCCCAATTTGGGGTAAGCTTACCCTGCTCATTCGCCCTACCGACTGCTTCCATTTTTCGTAGCACAAAATACCCTACTTTGAGAGGACGCTTGTGTACTCTTTTGTTGTAAGCTCGAGTCATTCTCAGACGGTATATCTCATGGCGCAGGGTAGCATTGCCCCTGCGCTCTGGTAGTGAGTCTAATGTTAGACGCATGGCCTCCCAATTCGCCTCCTCATCATACAACATGATTCGAAGAGTCGGCTCATAGTGTTCAATGGGCAAGACAGCTTCTGCACCATACACCATAAGGAATGGGGTCTCTCCTGTTGCCCCTTTAGCAGTCGTCCTGATGGACCAGAGGACGTGTGGTAATTCATCCGCCCAAAGGCCACCAGCCCGTTCAATTTTCTTCTTAATCCCGTCTGAGATTAACTTGTTAAAGGCCTCGACCTGGCCGTTTGCTTGAGGCCGGCCGACTGATGCAAAAAAGCTAGAGATCCCTTGGTCTCCCAGCCAAGTCTTGAGTTGAGGCGTTTTAAATTGAGGACCATTGTCGAAAACCATAGACATGGGCACCCCGAAACGAGTGATTATGTTTCTCCAGATGAAGGAAATAACATCTTTTGTCTTAATGTTTTTTACTGCCTCCGCCTCTACCCATTTAGTAAAGTAATCCACAGCCACCAATATGTAGCGCTTGCCGCCTGGTGCGGCTGTATATGGCCCCAAAATGTCCATGCCCCATTTGGCGAAGGGTATTGGGCTGTGGATGGTCGTTAGGTCTGTAGCCGGACGATGAATGAGCTTGCCAAATTTTTGACATTTGTCACATTTTCTCACCAATTCCATTGCATCCGACTCCAGTGTAGGCCAGAAATAAAGCCGCCTGGCTTTGGCAGCAAGGGATCTGCCCCCTATATGGGAGGCGCAGAATCCCGCATGCAACTCTTCGAGGACTTCCTTACCCTTCTCGGGGGTAACACACTTCAACAGAGGTTTCAGAAACCCAGCCCTGCAGAGTTCCCCTTGTCGCAACTCGAAGTTAGCCGCTCGTTTTTTCAAAACAGCCGTCTCCTGTGGTGAGTCAGGGAGCGTGCCGTCTGTAAGGTAAGCCCGGATGCTGTCCATCCAGGTTGAGCTTCGGTAAAGAATTCCAATGGGGTCTTCTTCAGAGATGCTCCTTTTTTCCATGACCTCCCAGAAGACTGACCGAGGCGTTTCACAGGAGGCAGATGATGCCAACTTGGACAAGGCATCCGCCTGATTGTTGGAAGACCTGGGCACTTGACTTAGTGTAAATTCTTCAAGTGTCCCAACTTCAGCCTTGACCGCCTGCAGGTATTTACCATGGCCGGATGAGTGGCCTCGTACGTTCCATTGACTTGGAGTACGACCAATTGTGAGTCCGAGCAGGCGTCAATTTTCTTTGCCCCTGCTGCCTTACAGTATCGAATGCCAGCAAGCAGGGCTTCATATTCGGCCTCGTTATTGGAGACCTGAAACTTGAACCGTAGTGTATATTCAAATTTGTCCCCCTCAGGAGACTGACAGATAATCCATGCACCACAGCCATTCGCAGTAGAGCTCCCGTCTACATACACTTTCCAAACCTGACTAGTATCATCCGGAACAACCGGCCTTGTCATTTCCACAATAAAGTCGGCGAATGCTTGCCCCTTTATTGCTTTCCTGGGTTCGTAAGTGATTTCTAATCCTTGCATTTCAATTGCCCATTTGAGCATTCGTCCAGAAGACTCCAAGGTTGTCAGAGGTCGCTTAATCGGCTGGTCAGTGTAGACCACTACCGCATGTGCCAAGAAGTAAGGTTTCAATTTCTTGATGGCCATGTAGAGGGCGAGACCAAAGTTTTCAACCATGGGGTACCGAAGCTCAGCGTTCCTGAGAACATGGCTGATGAAATAGACTGGGAGCTAAGTGCCGTCTCTTTCAGCTAAGAGAACAGCGCTGAGGGCATGATCGGAGACGGCCAGATACATGAAGAACGTCTCTTTGGGCAAAGGACTAATAAGCCTCGGCAAAGGGTGAAAATGAGCTTTTAACTTTTGAAAGGCCGCCTCTGCATCATCTCCCCATTCAAAATTAGTCTTCTTCCTGATTTCCTGGAAAAAGTAGAAACACTTATCGCCTGACCGACTGAGGAATCTCCCCAGGGCCGCCAGACAACCTGTAAGCTTTTGAACCTCTTTCACAGTTCGGGGCGACTGCATGTCGATGACCGCCTGTATTTTCTCAAGATTGGCCTCTATTCCCCTTTGATCAATCAGGAATCCGAGAAACTTCCCAGACTCAACACCAAAGACACACTTTTTTGGATTTAGCATGACCTTATGCCGCCTGAGTGTGGAGAATGTTTCTCGGAGATCAGCAAGGTGATCCGCTTGTAGTTTGGATTTGACTATCATGTCATCAATGTATGCTTCTACGTTCCTCCCAATCTGATTAATGAAGACTGTGTTAATCATTCTTTGGAAAGTTGCAGGCGCATTCTTCAAACCAAACGGCATCACAGTATAACAGAACAACCCCTGATCAGTGACGAACGCCGTCTTTTCTTGATCTTTTTTCCACAGGGGAATTTGATGGAAACCTGAATAGGCGTCCATGAAACTCATCAAGGCATGGCCGGCTGTCGAATCAACCAGGCTGTCGATCTTTGGAAATGGATAACTGTCCTTTGGACATGCCTTGTTTAGGTCGGTGTAGTCAACACACATCCGCCAAGTTCCATTCGGCTTTTTTACTAACACAACGTTAGCTACCCAGTCAGGAAAGTTACATGGCCGAATGAACTTGGCGTCCAGCATCTTCTTAACTTCAACTGCTGCCGCCTGACTTCTTTCTTCGCCGTGATTTCTTTTCTTTTGTCGAATGGGCTTCTTTTTAGGATCAACGGCGAGTTTATGGACAGCGAGATCCGGACTTATGCCAGGCATCTCTTCCACTTCAAAGGCAAAGATGTCTTTGAATTCTTTCAGAAGCTGATGCAGACTGACACCTAGATTAGCAAATGCAACCGTCCCCACCTTAACAGTCCGCTCTGGCCGAGAGTCGTCCAGAGGGATATCAATGTGTTCACCAGTCGGCTGGGGACGGAGATCATCCGACCGTTCCCCGGTCAGTGATTGCTATTTTTTCTCTTTTTTGACCACTACCGGTTGATCAATTTTGGAAGTCCAATTTTGGAGACCTGGAACTTGAACCGTAGTGCATATTCAAATTTGTCCCCCTCAGGAGACTGACAGATAATCCCTGCACCACAGCCATTCGTAGTAGAGCTCCCGTCTACATACACTTTCCAAATCTGACCAGTATCATCCGGAACAACCGGCCTTGTCATTTCCACAATAAAGTCGGCGAATGCTTGCCCCTTTATTGCTTTCCTGGGTTCGTAAGTGATTTCCAATCCTTGCATTTCAATCGCCCATTTGAGCATTCGTCCAGAAGACTCCAAGGTTGTCAGAGGTCGTTTAATCGGCTGGTCAGTGTAGACCACTACCGCATGTGCCAAGAAGTAAGGTTTCAATTTCTTGATGGCCATGTAGAGGGCGAGACCAAACTTTTCAACCATGGGATACCGAAGCTCAGCGTTCCTGAGAACATGGCTGATGAAATAGACCGGGAGCTGAGTGCCGTCTCTTTCAGCAAAGAGAACAGCGCTGAGGGCATGATCGGAGACGGCCAGATACATGAAGAGCGTCTCTTTGGGCAAAGGGCTAACAAGCCTCGGCAAAGAGTGCAAATGAGTTTTTAACTTTTGAAAGGCCGCCTCTGCATCATTTCCCCATTCAAAATTAGTCTTCTTCCTGATTGCCTGGAAAAAGTAGAGACACTTATCGCCTGACCGACTGAGGAATCTCCCCAGGGCCGCCAGACAACCTGTAAGCTTTTGAACCTCTTTCACAGTTCGGGGCGACTACATGTCGATGACCGCCTGTATTTTCTCAGGATTGGCCTCTATTCCCCTTTGATCAATCAGGAATCCGAGAAACTTCCCAGACTCAACACCAAAGACACACTTTTTTGGATTTAGCATGACCTTATGCCGCCTGAGTGTGGCGAATGTTTCTCGGAGATCAGCAAGATGATCCGCTTGTAGTTTGGATTTGACTATCATGTCATCAATGTATGCTTCTACATTCTTTCCAATCTGATTAATGAAGACTGTGTTAATCATTCTTTGGAAAGTTGCAGGCGCATTCTTCAAACCAAACGGCATCACAGTATAACAGAACAACCCCTGATCAGTGACGAATGTCGTCTTTTCTTGATCTTTTTTCCACAGGGGAATCTGATGGAAACCTGAATAGGCGTCCATAAAACTCATTAAGGCATGGCCGGCTGTCGAATCAACCAGGCTGTCGATCTTTGGCATTGGATAACTGTCCTTCGGACATGCCTTGTTTAGGTCGGTGTAGTCACACACATCCGCCAAGTTCCGTTCGGCTTTTTTACTAACACAACATTAGCTACCCAGTCAGGAAAGTTACAGGGCCGAATGAACTTTGCGTCCAACAGCTTTTTAACTTCAGCTGCTGCCGCCTGACTTCTTTCTTCGCCGTGATTTCTTTTCTTTTGCCGAATGGGCTTCTTTTTAGGATCAACGGCGAGTTTGTGGACAGCGAGATCCGGGCTTATGCCAGGCATCTCTTCCACTTCAAAGGCAAAGATGTCTTTGAATTCTTTCAGAAGCTGATGCAGACTGACACCTAGCTTAGCAAATGCAACCGTCCCCACCTTAACAGTCCGCTCTGGCTGAGAGTCGTCCAGAGGGATATCAATGTGGTCACCAGTCGGCTGGGGACGGAGATCATCCGACCGTTCCCCGGTCAGTGATTGCTATTTTTTCTCTTTTTTGACCACCACCGGTTGATCAATTTTTCTCTTTTTCATCGGTGTCGGTACTAACAGTCGGCTGGGGAGCCTTCTTTTTGGACTGCCCCTGATTCGCCTTTGAAGTCACTTTGGACTTCACATAGGAGTTTAGCTGTCCTTTGTCGGCCAGACGGTCAAGCTCTCGCTTGAGGCTAAAACAGTCATTGGTGTCATGTCCGACGTCTTCATGGAAATGGCAATGTTTATTTTTGTTCCGATTTTCAATGGAACCTCTCATTGGAGTCGGCTTCTCAAGAGTCAGCCGATCTTTTATTTCCATCAAGATGGAGCAGCAGTCCTTGTGGAATTAGTACCTTGGGACGTACGGTTTCCACTTTTTCTTCTTCTTCTAGGCCGGCTGATCAGAGTTATCAACGGCCCAGACTTGCTTTTTCTTTTTTCTCTCTTCTGGCTTGGGAGCCGGCTGAGTAGGCCGACTCTCCTTCTGTCGGTCGGACCTCTTGGAGTCCGACTGTCTGTTGGACGAGCAGAGTTCGGTTGCCTGTATATAGGCCTCCGCCTCTCGCAGCGCTCCCTGCAGAGTGAAGATTTGCTTTCGGACAAGTTCGTACTTAAATGTAGAACCGTCCTTTAGACCTTTGAAGAAGTATGTAAAGGCGACCTCGTCAGATAGCCCATGGATCTGGATTCGTACCAGATTGAACCGCCTGACGTAGGAACGCAAGCCTTCTCTATCTCCCTGCTGTACATTGCCAAGATCTAGGCTTGTCCTCTTGGCAGGGATGTTCATAGAGAAGTTGGAGGCAAACAAGAACGCAAGCGTCTTGAAGCTGTTAATGCAACCAGCCGGCAAGTTGCCGAACCACTGTTGAGCTATGCCCTTCAGCGTGGCTGGAAAGCAGCGGCACCATGCGGCATCATCCAGCCCTTGTAAATACATGAGGTGGGTGTATGCTAGCAGGTGGTCTTCTGGGTTGGTGGTCCTATCATAGGCTCCTACCAACACATTTTTAACCTTGGCCGGCTGTTCGGCGTCGGTTATTTCCTTAGAGAAAGCAGAGGGTTGATCTCCAAGGTGCTGCCAGTCCATGGGCTGATAGCCGCATGCCGCCTGTCCTCCAAGGAAGACAGGCTGGATGTAAGGTTGAGCGGGCGTTTGGTACAATGGCTGAGCCATGTACTGAGCCTTCTGGATGACATGAGGTCCAGCTTGAACCCGGGGGCTGCTTACTGGAGTCTCATGCGCAGATTGTGAATACCTCAACGAGGTATGCTGGAAGCTGTCATGGTAAGTCGACGTTGAGGCCGACTCTGAAAGCTCATTCCTCCTCTGCTCGATGTAATGTCGAGCACCAGAGAATGTTTTCTTGTTACCATCCGGCTGGACATGCCGAATGGCTTTCCTTGCAACCGTTTATGGGAAACGGAGTCTAGAGAGGTCAAACTGAGGCCGAGCCGTTTCCTTGGGATGAGGAGTCGGCTGTCGGTCCCTGACCGATTTATTCTTGCCCATTTGGGCTGACTTCTTGGCCGACTGTTCCTTGGCAGGAGTAGCCGACTTCTTGTTGGTGAGTTGTTTAATCTCACCACGGAGAGTGCTCACAAGCTTCATGAGCTCATCTCTAGTTACTGGATCTGACCCTTCCGCGTAAGTAGAATCAGACGGCTTCTTCGAATGTCCGGCTGGTTTGCTCGGAGCATTCTGAGAGTGAGGGCGCTCCCGCTTTTCCTTGCTGCGGACACGCCTGGAGATGAGAGACCCATCTCTAGCAGTATAGGTTTCGACGTCACCGTCGTCACCTGAATCATGGTCCGTCTGGACCAACACTTCGTCCAGGGACCGATTGGTCTCTGGTTGTTGATTAGTCTCCAGTGGCCGATTGGTTTCTGGAGGCCGGTTTGTTACAGAAATTGGTACAGTTTCCAAAGAGGCCATCTTAAAGGTACTCTCCCCACAGATGGCGCCAAATGTTTCGGGGTTTTTTGAGTCCCTTGGGAGAGTTACAACACTAAGACTGGATGCTCGCTTGGATGCCTGTACCTGCAAAACAACGGAGCACCGAATGGTCGGTGGTCCGCCTCCGAAGCTTAAGTTAGTCTAAGTCCGAAGAATAAGGTGCGGAATGTAAAGGGTTATCTGCTCGGATTCCGAGCTCGGGTGTACTGTTCTCTTGAGAGTGACGGTTCTGACAATGATTAGTAATCACTGAATATTCCCCGGAAGGACTATAAAGTGTTTGAGTGTACGTATCACGTGGAAAGGAACGTAACGTAACGTAGCCATAAATGAGGAGGTCATCTCCTATTTATAGGCTTCTCGAAAAACGTGCACTCCCTAGGGTTTCGTGCCCTAGGGAATATTTACGCAGCTTTTGCAGACCTCGGGATTTGGGCCTGAAAGCCGCCAATCCCAGGTTCTTTTATATGTCTGCCACGTGTCGTTCCCTGAGAGGTCCAAGGTGGCGTCCCTTTTAGTGACACGTGGCGGACTCTGATTGGGCCAACTGGCCTAGGGTATTTTTACCCAAATCACCAACCATCCAATATGCCTTTAAACAGTCAATTTACCCGTTCCAAACTTGCACCGATATCGTGACCTCAAGCCTACCACGGACATTTATGGCAACATATAATGTTGATATATGGTTCCAAACGTCATTATATGACCCTAAGATGTATCCCCAAGGGTCTCAAGACTTTTCGCCACCAGGCCCCGTAACCTCAAAATTGCTCAAAAAGCGTGGATTATAGCCTTCAATTTTGGAATTTCTTTGACCTTTATTCGCCCGAAAATAAAAATTCCCGAGATTTTTAACACTGTTCCTAATACCCTCCAGGAGTCCAATTGAGTGAGTGGAACCATCCAATATTCCTTAAAACGGTCAATTTACCCGTTCCAAATTTGCACCGATTTCGTAAACTGAAGCCTACCACGGCCATTTTGTACAACATATAAGGGTCATATATGGTTCCAAGCGTCATTATATGACCCTAAGATGTATCCCCTAAGGTCTCAAGACTTTTCGCCACCGGGCCCTGTAACCTCAAAATTCCTCAAAAAGCGTGGATTATAGCCTTCAATTTTGGAATTTTTTTTCCTTTTTTCGCCCGCAAATAAAAAATGTCCAGATGCTTACTGTAGGCGTCGCTCGAAGTGCGCCTACTTAAAAGCATGTTGTGAATATGCTTGGCATTCATAGGAAGTGGGAATTGACATATACGATTAGGGACACGATTAGGGACAAGGAAAGTAGGGAGCCGCCAACATGTTTTTAAGGAACTTGTAAACCGTTCACGGATCATTTAAGGTAACCATGTAAAGGGACAACGATAGGCAACAACGATTGACCCGTGAAGGTTACACCCCATTCATAATCCATAAGATTATTAACTCCATATGGTTCGGAACCACGAAAGGAGGATCGGGGATGAAGGTACGAAGTGAGTCATGGAGTCACATTCGCCCGTACTGGCCTCTACTCGATTCTTATTGTGAAAAGTATTCATGCGTTCTCAAAGGCATACAAACAAAGATTCAATTTGCTCCAAACTATTATTATGCTAAATTGGTTGAATATTAATGCACACATAATTCTAAAATATTGGTGACCACTTCAATTATTAATAAGATTAAAGGAACCTAAACCGATTGTCCAAATTATCTTATTAGGCGTGATATTCAATTACATATTCCCTCTAAACATGCAATATGGTGATCATAAATAATAATAATAGAATCAACATTAATATTGGAATCAATATAGCAATAATAGCGTTAGTCCAAATCAAATAAAAATATTAATCATGATATTAGCAATAAGAAATAAAAATAAGAGTAATTAGGTGTATTAATTACTCACTTTCCGTGTTTCCTTTAAATTGCTACATCATGAATAAATTGTTAGTAACTTCAATAAAAAATATAAATAAAATAGAGATTAAATTAAATAAAAATAGAGTTGATTTGGTCCAAACCCTCAGTTAATTATATCTTTCACGCCTTGGTTTAAGTATAGAACTTCGGATTAAGTATAGACTCCTTGGAGTGCTTAGGGGAAGAATGGTGTAATTAGGAATATAGGTTTGAGGCTTAGAATATAAGAGAAAGAGAAGAGAATTATTTTTGGTGGGAAAAGAGAGAAGGATTTGATGATCAAGCTTGTTGATGATTGAAAAAAGGAGAGATATGACCTCTATTTATAGGGAAAAAAGAGGGGTCGAATCAAGAAAAGATAAGAATTCGAATCGGATTAAACTCTAGCGATAGACAGCAGTTTTTGCGGTTTTTGTTTTTATTATATCTTTTGATCCAGAAATTCGAATAAGATGAATAAGATATCGTTGCAAAGCTCTTGAAGTCTAATTTCTAACACAATTAGAATCAAGTGAAAATATTTTCTAGAATAAAAGATATGGCCGAAATGGTGGGACGATGTCAGTTTTGGATAGAGTTTCGTATTTCGCTCATATCTTTTTCTTTATAGCTTGGAATTAATATTATAATATATCATTGTAAACATAATTTCAAGAGCTATCTAACCATATAAGAATTAGATAAAATCTATGAAGCACGAAATTAATATCTGACAATCTTTGAACGTCTTTCAATTTGAATAGAATTAGGACTTTCAAAAAGAAAAGTTTTATTTAATTTCAAACTCTTTAATCTTATCTTTTCGAAAAGGATAATTAGGATCTTTTAGAAACTTATAGAAGCTTCCAATTAATCCTAATTGGATTAGGATTGGGATTAAATCCTTTGGACGCTCCACATGATCATTGGGTCGTAGGTAAGGTGGGCTTAGGTTCGGTTTGGACTCAGTTTAGTATTTTGGCCATAACTTATTCGTTACAATTCGGATTTGGGCTTATAATATATCATTGTAAAGCTCTTTTCAAACCACATCCAACCATTTAACAATTGGACCCAGATTATGGACCAAAATTAATTGATCTAAACGTTTTTATAAAAAGAACACGAAATGAATGATTTTAAAGGACACGAAATGAATTATTTTGGGTTTAAAGCCACGAAATGAGGAAAATAAGTTATGGTTTGGTGAAATGGGTTAGGAATTGGGTTGTTTTATGAAATGTATTGGGAATGAACATGGATTTAAGCACTCTAAAGATTACATACTCAACCCGACCAATAATAGAAGTGAAAAGTTGTTCATCATCGGGCTTGGTTTTCGGGAGACATTTTTAGGTGTCAACACTTACCATGGACCCTAATACACCCTGGGAGTCTATTTGGGTGGGTCAAACCATCCAATATGCCTTAAAACGGTCAATTTACCCATTCTAAACTTGCACCGATATCGTGACCTCAAGCCTACCACGGACATTTATGGCAACATATAATGGTCATATATGGTCCCAAACGTCATTATATGAACCTAAGATGTATCCCCCTAGGGTCTCAAGACTTTTCGCCGCCGGGCCCCAAAACCTCAAAATTCCTCAAAAAGCGTGGATTATAGCCTTCAATTTCGGAATTTTTGACCATTTTTCGCCCGGAAATAAAAATTGCCAAAATGTTTACCATGGTTCCTAATACCCTCCGGGAGTCCAATTGAGCGAGTGGAACCATCCAATATGCCTTTAAACGGTCAATTTACTCGTTCCAAATTTGCACCGATTACGTAAACTGAAGCCTACCACGGCTATTTTGTACAACATATAAGGGTCATATATGGTTCCAAAAGTCATTATATGACCCTAAGATGTATCCCCTAAAGTCTCAAAACTTTTCGCCACCGGGCCCCGTAACCTCAAAATTTCTCAAAAAGCGTGAATTATAACCTTCAATTTTGGAATTTTTTGACCTTTTTTCGCCCGGAAATAAAAAATGTCGAGATGCTAACCATGGACCCTAATACACCCTGTGAGTCTATTTGAGTGGGTCCAACCATCCAATATGCCTTTAAACAGTCAATTTACCCATTCCAAACTTGCACCGATATCGTGACCTCAAGCCTACCACGGACATTTATGGCAACATATAATGGTCATATATGGTTCCAAACGTCATTATATGACCCTAAGATGTATCCCCTAGGGTCTCTAGACTTTTCGCCACCGGGCCTCGTAACCTCAAAATTCCTCAAAAAGCGTGTATTATAGCCTTCAATTTTGGAATTTTTTGACCTTTTTTCGACCGGAAATAAAAATTGCCGAGATGTTTACCATAGTTCCTAATACCCTCCGGGAGTCCAATTGAGTGGGTGGAATGATAACTTGTTATTTGGTCCAATTTAAGGGTACTTTTGAACCTTATTTTCGTCATTATTCGACATCAAAGTTCATTATTTATCCTATTTTTATACAAATTTTGTACCATCCATGCTTCACGGGTTGTTTGTGTTTTTGATGTAATGTAGCTATTTTTAGCACCATATATGGATCTGATCAATCATGAGTGAACAAGGAGAAGGGCAAGCTTGGTTGATAGAGCAATAGAGGAAGAAGGATGAGTGCCTTAAAGAGAAATGGAAAGCTTTTGGTAAGCTTTGAAGGATTGTTTGCACAAGGGTCAACTTCAACTGACTATAACTTTTGTTCTACTAAACATTTTGAAGTGATTCAAATTGGAGAATAAAGTTCATCTCAAGATCTTTCCAACGATTGGTCACATGCCTTATTCCGATGAGTAACGAAGAAGTTATGACCTTCCGAAAATAAGCTGTTTCGCCAGAAAAGGGCTGCACGTCCGTGCCAATAAGTGGCACGTCCGTGCAGGTCCCTGCACGTCCGTGCCAAATGAAGCACTTCCATGCAAGTTCAGGCAGTAGCTAGTGCTCGTATTTTAACAGGTCTGCACGTGTGTGCAACCTTTGGCACGTCCGTGCCGACCTGCAGACGGGTCGTTTTTCTTGTTTTCTCCATGCTTTCTATTTGGGGTAATATATATACCTTCTTAGCTCCGATTGTACGGGAGAGAGCTTCTTAGTGTAATTTTAGCTTAGGTTAGGGTTTTTAGAGAGAGAAGCTCTCATTTTTCTAGAGAGAGAAAGTGGGAAAAACTTGTTGAAAGCTTGGAATATGAAGAATTGAAGGAAGGAGACTTGAAGATTTGATTATTTCTTGCAATATCAATGAGAATTTCTTACTCTCTCTCTTATTTTAATGCTTTAATTACTTATTTTTGCATCTTTTCTAGTTTAATTACTTGTTTATGTTAATTTAGTGTTTGAATTCATGCTCTTAGTTGTTAATTCCTTAGCTTTGCGATTTATAATGTTTTGTGAGTAGTTTATTTACTTGGGATGGTTGAAACCATTGATGAATTCACAAATACTTGTTTGCATGTGTTGATTTAGCTAATGTGGGATGTTAATTAGTTGAGCTTAAGTGGTTTCATTGTTAGTTCTTGTAAGTGGCCATTGCTAGAACTATTTATCTAAGCTTTCTCAAAGAAGGATCGAGAGATGAACTTGAGTTAGCTCCATTATGCTTAATTGACTTGAAATGGCATGAGAATAGGAATTTCTAGTCAAGGGAATGTTTATGTCATTGTGATTATGTTTTAACACTTGCTTTATGCTTTGTAACAACGAGAGTAGGTTGTATTCATGATTCAAGTAATCCCTCTAGCTTGAGAGAGTAGTTGGGTGCCTTAGATGACTTCCCCTAATTTATTCCCAAATGCTATGTTTTGTATGATAAATTGTAGTTTGTGAATGACTTAATTGGTGGATACCTTTCCAAGATCCTTATATTATTGTTTGTAGTTTTTTTTCTTTATAACTCAAAACCCAAAAAAGACTTGTCTTAGCTTATCACAAATCAATATTTGTTAGTGCTCCCCTTAGTCCTTGTGGGATCGACCCTTACTTGCCCTTTCTACCCATTAGAGAGACCATGTTAGGTTTTTATCTTTGGTAGGCTCGACGACGGCCTATCAAATTTTGGCGTCGTTGCCGGGGACTTTGGTTGACATTGGCTAAGTATTGATTAGATGAGTCTAGGTCTTTGTACATTTTTTTTCCTCTTTTCTTTATTTATTTTTTTTAAAAAATTTTATTTCGGGGTTTTTTCCATTGAAATAAATGGAAATTTTTTCCCTTCCCCAATATGAGAATGAAACATTTTGGAGATATTTCCATAGAGTTAATGATTATATTGGTTATAACTATGGTCATAGACTTTTAAAGGTGGATATTTGTGAAGTAATTTTTGAAGGTTTAAATGATGAAATGCAAGTTGTTGTTGAATCCATGTCCGGAGGTCAATATATGTTTAATACCATTAATGCGAATTGGAGTATGTTTGTGTGGCTAGCTAAAGATACCTATGATTGGGAGATGGCTAATTACGAGACATATGATAATTTTAATGAAGCAATTTCATTTGAAGAATGTGGTGATAATGTTTCGGATTCTAATGTTTCGAGTTTTGGTGATGCAAATTGTCAAAATTCTCCAAATTTTTTCTTGGATTCCAATTTTATGTCATATACTCCTTATGATGTGGCTAATGTGCATAATGTTGATACCTCTTCCCAATGTGATTTTCGAAATTTCTCCCATCCTCAAGAACCCAAGTCTTCTTCAGAGCTTGCTCTAGAACGTTTTGTGGAGGGTTGTGAAGAGTATAGGAAAAAAATGGACATAAACAACACCTGTACATCCATGAATCATCATAGTGAAACTTCTAGGGTTCAAATGAATGAAAATGAAAATTTTGAGAAGCCTATTCTTGAAAAAACATTGCTTGATGACCCTATTTTTCCAAATATCATTAATTTGCATAATGAGCTTAATATACCATTAATTATGAATGATGTCAAAGTATATGATTGTTTGTTGAATTACACTAATGATATAGGCCTACTAAAGTCCCAATGTAATGTTGATGGTATTCTTCAATTTGATTATATTGATGATTTTTCAAGAGTTGTTGAAGATAACTATCAATTTGGAAAGAGTAGCCTAGATATTCATAATGAATTGTAGGAAAGTAAGCATAAAAGGAATGAATTTGAGGAAAATCCCTCTTTTGAGGACCATAGAGTTGAGAGTGAGGTAATTGTTGAGTCTTTACCAATTGAACATTCTTTTTTTGAGCCTCATATCCCTTTCTCAAAAACTCTTGATATTATTGTCTCATTTCCAAACCTTTGCCCCCCTCCTCTTCCCAAGTTCATTTCACATGAGCCTCTGTATACTTCATTCAATGATTTGCATGACAATTTTCCAACCAAGGATACTCAATTTGGTGAATTTGATGTAGATATAGTTTTTGATTTACCAAATGAATCTCCAAAGTGTTTTGTTGATAGTTATACTTTTATTTTTCCTTCTTCTTTTCAATCTAGGACCTTTTTTAGATCTTTTCATTTTTATTTTAGGAAGCTTTGTAAATTAATGTATACTCTTTTCTTCTTTTTATTAAATTTTCTTCTTATTTTTATGGTTTTAATTTATGAAATGTGCTCAAGTGCATATGATAAGCTCCTAAGGAGTTTGTCAAATTACTTACTAGCTAAGGTCTAGCCAAAGACTGAAAAGAAAGGCAAATTTTCTTCCCTTTTTTTTTATTTGTTTATTTTTTACTAATGATGTGCATGAATTTTAATTGTATGATGATTTGAACTAACGAGCTTTATGAAACGATTCTTAATTAGGTACTCTCTATGATCTCTCCACTCCAAATTACATCTTATAGTCTCAAATTCACATGAATTTTGGAGTTTTAATTTTGCTACATTGGAAAGACACAACTTACTTTACCAAATTTTGAAGATTTTATGAAGAATTTTACATCAAATTGAGTAATATCTCTTCCTCTATTCATCTCTTCTCAAGCTATAAATTTTATAATTATTTTTGCCATTCATTGGTTGCTTGTTTAAGAGTTTGGCTTGGGGCTAGATTTTATTGTATGGTGTGGTTTTTCGTTGTAGTTACGGATGTTGGACTAGATGTACTTGTTGAGATTGATTGCGTTCCTTCCCTCCCTCTCTCTTGATTATCTCTTCTAAGCATTGGGGACAACGCTTCGTCTAAGCTTGGGGGGTAGCTTCACACTTTCATGAAGGGGGTTGATTGTTAGTTTGATGCTTGAATTTGTTCATAGTTGTACATTTGGATATTCATGCTTTTTCTTCTTTTCTTTATCATAACTTAAAAAGACAAAAAAAAAAAAAAAAAAAGCCCAGGGATGAGACTCAAATGATGATGCTTATATGTTTTGCTTGCTTGACTCTTAAGTGATGAGTACTAGTTCTTTAGAAGGGTGTATGCTAGAGTTGGGGTCATTTAGAGGCTCATTAATCTTGATTGCATTAGTGTATATGGAATGAAAACCGATGAATGCTCAATTGCACGTCTAGCATAGGATATTGTCAAATTTGCCCAAAGTAGGATATGTTTGAATCAAATTGCGGTCCCTTGTGCCTTGATGTGCCTCCTCTCCTCCCCGAAATGAAAATCTATTAGGGAATTGGTTCTACTTGTATCATGTGTAATAAGTGGCATAATAAGCCACATGTTTTGAATAAAGAAAGAGCCACTCACAGTTAAAAGAAGCGAGGCCAATGAATGTTGAAAAAAAAAGAACAAAAAAAAAGAAAAAAAAAAGAGAATTTGAAAGAAAAAAAATATAGAAAAAGAAAGGGAGATAAAAAAGCTCCTCCAAAATTCTGAAAATTTTCACTTTTTCTATTCTAGAGGTCAACTTGTGGATGCCTCCCACACATTATCTATTTTGATGTTTCTTGTGTAATTCCAGAGTTAGAGTGTAGTTAAAGGGGCTTGAGTGTGCATTTTGGGAGGTCGACTTGCATTTTGAGATTTTATAACCAAAAGAGGGCTTGTTGCAACTTTGGAATATCTAGATGTGCTCTAATGAACTAGTAAAAGGTATAAAGAAGTATCCTAGTGCAACCTTGCTTAGTTTTCCTCTTTACCCCTAACTCATGTGTACATTTTTACGATTGATAATTCTTGAGAGTTGCTCACTTGTCTTGCTTGTGTCTCATATCCCGATGAGTTGACTTGGGTGAAAAAAAAAATTGAAATTGTATGCATGATTTTTGATGATGTGTTGTGGTTTGTGTGAGTTGTGGGTTAAGCTCAATGGAAACCTTCACGAGATAAAAACTCGTCCTCTTAGGCGACTTAGGGGTTTAAATTGCTTTTCACTTGTGCTAAAAGTGTTTATGGTTGCTACCATGCGGATTTGTGTTTTTGTGTTTCCTCTTTATTACCTCTCCTTAGTTTGATCATTAGCAAGTTATCTTCCTTCTTGATTTGACATGTTTGTTTTGCTCGAGGACTAGCAAAAGCTTAGCTTGGGGGGATTTTATAACTTTTATTTGGTACAATTTAAGGGTACTTTTGAACCTTGTTTTCGACATCAAAGTTCATTATATATCCTATTTTTATACAAATTTTGTACCATCCATGCTTCACGGGTTGTTTGTGTTTTTGATGTAATGTAGCTATTTTTAGCACCATATATGGATGTGATCAATCATGAGTGAACAAGGAGAAGGGCAAGCTTGGTTGATAGAGCAATGGAGGAAGAAGGATGAGTGCCTTAAAGAGAAATGGAAAGCTTTTGGTAAGCTTTGAAGGATTGTTTGCACAAGGGTCAACTTCAACTGACTATAACTTTTGTTCTACTAAACATTTTGAAGTGATTCAAATTGGAGAATAAAGTTCATCTCAAGAGCTTCCCAACGACTGGTAACATTTTGAAGTGATTCAAATTGAAGAGTAAAGTGATTCAAATGAGTAACGAAGAAGTTATGACCTTCCGAAAATAAGTTGTTTCGCCAGAAAAGGGCTGCACGTCCGTGCTAATAAGTGGCACGTCCGTGCAGGTCCCAGCACATCCGTGCCAAATGAAGCACGTCCGTGCAAGTTCAGGCAGTAGCTAGTGCTCGTATTTTAACAGGTCTTCACGTCCGTGCAACCTTTGGCACGTCCGTGCCGACCTGTAGACGGGTCGTTTTTCTTGTTTTCTTCGTCCTTTCTATTTGGGTGGGTCCAACCATCTAATATGCCTTTAAACACTCAATTTACCCGTTCCAAACTTGAACCGATATCGTGACCTCAAGCCTACCACGGACATTTATGGCAACATATAATGGTCATATATGGTTCCAAACGTCATTATATGACCCTAAGATGTATCCCCTAGGGTCTCAAGACTTTTCGCCACCGCGCCCCGTAACCTCAAAATTCCTCAAAAAGCGTGGATTATAGCCATCAATTTTGGAATTTTTTGACCTTTTTTCTCCGAGAAATAAAAATTGCCGAGATGTTTACCATGGTTCCTAATACCCACCGAGAGTTTAATTGAGTGGGTGGAACCATCCAATATGCCTTAAAACGGTCAATTTACCCGTTCCAAATTTGCACCAATTTCGTAAACTGAAGCCTACCACGGCTATTTTGTACAACATATAAGGGTCATATATGGTTCCAAACGTCATTATATGACCCTAAGATGTATCCCCTAAGGTCTCAAAACTTTTCGCCACCAGGCCCCGTAACCTCAAAATTTCTCAAAAAACGTGAATTATAACCTTCAATTTTGGAATTTTTTGACCTTTTTTCGCCCGGAAATAAAAAAATGACGAGATTCTTACCATGGACCCTAATACACCCTGGGAGTCTATTTGAGTGGGTCCAACCATCCAATATGCCTTTAAACAGTCAATTTACCCGTTCCAAACTTGCATTGATATCGTCACCTCAAGCCTACCACGGACATTTATGGTAACATATAATGGTCATATATGGTTTCAAACGTCGTTATATGACCCTAAGATGTATCCCCTAGGGTCTCAAGACTTTTCGCCACCAGGCCCCGCAACCTCTAAATTCCTCGAAAAGCGTGGATTTTTTTTTTTTTTTTTTAAACGAAAAAAGCGTGGATTTGTAGCCTACAATTTTGGAATTTTCTGACCTTTTTTCGACCGAAAATAAAAATTGCCGGGATGTTTACCATGATTCCTAATACCCTCCGGGAGTCCAATTGAGTGGGTGGAACCATCCAATATGCCTTAAAACAGTCAATTTACCCGTTCCAAATTTGCACCGATTTCGTAAACTGAAGCCTACCACGGCTATTTTGTACAACATATCAGGGTCATATATGTTTCCAAACGTCATTATATGACCCTAATTTGTATCCACTAAGGTCTCAAGACTTTTCTCCACCAGGCCCCTTAACCTCAAAATTCCTCAAAAAGCCTGGATTATATCTTTCAATTCTGGAATTTTTTGACCTTTTTTCGCCCGAAAATAAAAAATGCTGAGATGCTTACCATGAACCCTAATACACCCTAGGAGTCTGTTTGGGTGGGTCCAACCATCCAATATGCTTTAAACTTTCAATTTACCCATTTCAAACTTGCATCGATATCGTGACCTCAAGCCTACCACGGACATTTATGGCAACATATAATGGTCATATAGGGTTCCAAACGTCATTATATGACCCTAAGATGTATCCCCTAGGGTCTCAAGACTTTTCGCCACCGGACCCCATAACATCAAAATTTCTCATAGAGCGTGGATTATAGCCTTCAATTTTGGAATTTTTTTGACATTTTTTTGCCCATAAATAAAAATTGCCGAGTTGTTTACCATAGTTCCAAATACCCTCCGGTAATTCAATTGAGTGGGTGGAACCATCCAATATGCCTTAAAACGGTCAATTTACCCGTTCCAAATTTGCACCGATTTCGTAAACTGAAGCCTACCATGGCTATTTTGTACAACATATTAGGGTCATACATAGTTCCAAACGTCATTATATGACCCTAAGATGTATCCCCTAAGGTCTCAAGACTTTTCGCCACCGTTCCCTGTAACCTCAAAATTCCTCAAAAAGCGTGGATTATAGCCTTCAATAATGATGAGATGCTTACCTGGGACCTTAATACACCCTGGGAGTCTATTTGGGTGGGTCCAACCATCCAATATGCCTTTAAACAGTCAATTTACCTGTTCCAAACTTGCACCAATATCGTGACCTCAAGCCTACCACGGACATTAATGGCAACATATAATGGTCATATATGGTTCCAAACGTCATTATATGACCCTAAGATGTATCCCCTAGGGTCTCAAGATTTTTCGCCACCGGGCCCCGTAACCTCAAAATTCCTCAAAAAGCGTGGATTATAGCCTTTAATTTTGGAATTTTTTGACCTTTTTTACCCGGAAGTAAAAATTGCCGAGATGTTTACCATGGTTCCTAATACCCTTCGGGAGTCAAATTGAGTGGGTGGAACCATCCAATATGCCTTAAAACGGTCAATTTACCCGTTCCAAATTTGCACCGATTTCGTAAACTGAAGCCTACCACGGCTATTTTGTACTACATATTAGGGTCATATATGGTTCCAAACGTCATTATATGACCCTAAGATGTATCCCCAAAGGTCTCAAGACTTTTCGCCATCGTGCCCCGTAACCTCAAAATTCCTTAAAAAGCGTGGATTATAGCATTCAATTCTGGAATTTTTTGACCTTTTTTCGCCCAAAAATAAAAAATGCCGAGATGCTTACCATAGACCCTAATACACCCTAGGAGTGTATTTGGGTGGGTCCAACCATGCAATATGTCTTTAAACATTCAATTTATTCGTTCCAAACTTACCGATATCGTGACCTCAAGCCTACCACGGACATTTATGGCAACATATAATGGTCATATATGGTTCCAAACGTCATTATATGACCCTAAGATGTATCCCCTAGGGTCTCAAGACTTTTCGCCACCGGACCCCGTAACCTCAAAATTCCTCAAAAAGCGTGGATTATAGCTAGGGATGTCAACGGGGCGGGGCGGGTTTTGGCATTTCCATCCCCATCCCCGCCTCCCATTTTCATCCCCATCCCCACCCCCATCCCCACGGCGGGTTTGGAAATTTTCCCCATCCCCGCCCCGGTGGGTCTAACTGCAAAACCACTCCCGCCCCGTCCCCATGTGGATATCCATCCCCGTTTTTGCCCCACATAATCCCCACCCCATACCCACCAAATCCCCGCCCCATACCCACCAAATCCCCACCTGAAATCCATCACAAATAATATATTTAAATCTATTCCAAAAAAAAAAAAATTCCATACTACAGCAGTCAAGCCTACAGCTCAAATACAATGAAAGCAGTACATACTTCACATATTGAAAAAAAAAAAAAACAGTAACTCAAATTTTCCAAAGTCCAAGATTAAAAATACTACAAGTTTACAAATATTAAAATACTTAATAAGAAATCCATTATGCCTTGAATTATTCGCTGCGAACTCCACTTGTTCCGGAATCGATATCCCATGTTTCAAATTCTTCCTTTAATTCACCCACTAATTTAGCATACTCATCATTCTTGAATTCTCCACAATCTACGAATACAACAATGTGACTCAATTAAAATAATAATAATAATAATAATAATAATAATAATAATAATAATAATAATAATAATAATAATAATAGTAATTAAATCAAATGTTATTTTAGCTATCTACCTGTAAGAGTAGCCCATATCCAATTTTGAGTACACATTAAAGCTTCGACTGCTTCCGGTAAAAGCCGACTACGATAAGGATTAATAACCCGACCACTTGTGCTAAATGTGGACTCCGATGCAACAGTAGAAACAGGAATGCTCAATATATCTCGTGTTATTTGCTGAAGAATGGGATATGTGCCTCCATTTGTCTTCCACCAATTAAGAATATCAAAATCTTGGACTAGAGGCACATTAGCAACATCTAAATACTTATCCAATTCAGAAATTTCATGACTTGGATCCTTATCTTGTTGCAAAAATTCTGCAAATTCTTGCATAAAGGCCTCTTCATTGGCTTTGCTACTACTACCCAAATCAAAAGGTTGTTGGCTACTACTACATTGAGTTTTACCGATCTTAGAGCCATAATCTTCAACCAATCTTTGTAGAAGATCACTAATTCTACCAACCTCAATTTCAAAGTCATGCTCATCAAAAAACTTTTGCAAAATAAAACCGAATAAGAGCCATTTTGTATCTAGGATCTAGTATTGTTGCCACTCCCTTTAAACCATTCACATTAGCCCAATATTTGTTATATTTCAGCAACATAATGTCAACCATTTTCCTTACATAATCATGAGGAGATAAAAGCCAACCAGAAATAGCAATTCTCAAAGCACAAATTTTAGGAAAATAAAGATTGGCAGTGGGGTAATTTGTTCCTGAAAAGTTAAGGGTTGTTTTACTAAACACTTCTAAATGCTCACATATTTTCTCAACTTTTTCCCTATCTTCAGGTGTCGGTGGATTCTTATATAAATTATTTCGAGCACTTAAAACAACAAACACTTCTCTATAACAAATAGCAATAGAAAGCATTTAGTGCTAACTTTCTAGTACACTCAGAAGCTATTTGCTGAGCAACTTGTTCAAACTTTTGTACTCTCTTATCAGAAGCAGTCCAAAACACAACACTATCCCTAATCCTTTGAACACCATTTGATACCACAGCACTTAAACCATCTTGAACAATCAAATTTAAAATGTGAGCACAACAACGCATATGAAAAAAATCACCTCGCAATAAAAGTGAGGTATATGGAAACACTCCTTTCAAAATTTCCATCATTGCATCATTAGTCGAACAATTATCCACAGTTTTAGAAGCCAACCTAAGATCAAGATTCCATGATTGAATGCTTTCTTTCAATGCATCAGCAAGGACCTCGGCAGTATGAGGGCCAGGGACATATAAAAACCTATCAAAACCATTGAAATTGACATATAAAAACCTATCATCATCACTTATAATTACTATGATATTTTCCAGGGAACATCAATATAAAGGCAACTAAAAACTATAATAATACAAAGGCAACCAAAAAAATAAACAAGTTATAAGTAACTAGAAAACAATACCTTATAATCCGACTTTGCAACTTCCATGTATTATCAATGAAATGTGAGGTGACCGCCATATAACCTTTTCTCTGGTTGTTAGCAGTCCACATGTCAGTAGTTAAGGCAATCGCCCTTTGCTTTCCTCAACAAGGTTGCAAAATTCTCCTTCTCAAGCTCATATCTTTTCATAATACCTTTTCTTGTTGTGTTGCGAGATGGCACTTGAAATCCAGGTTGGAGTGTCTTGCTATACTTTCTAAAACCCACATGTTCAACCATGATAATTTGGATACTAATGAAAAATAATCATCTCCACCAAGTCTCTTCTTCCATCTTCTTGGTGGAATTCATATATAAGGGGCCAATGTTATCGTTTCATTCTTATCATTCAAGTTTTTTTGTGTACCAAACAATCTTGATTGTCGAATATCTTGACATACTCTCTTTGGACATATTTTTAAATGATCTTTTAAATGCGTAGTTCCTGCTTTCGACCCACCAGCAAGTAGCTTAGAGCAATGGTTGCACTCAGCTTTTACTACATCACCACCCTCTTTCTCTTAAAGTCATACCACACTGCTGAAGTATGCCTACTAGTTATTGGTAGGACAGAAGGATCGGAATTAGTCTCCTCGGGACTTCCATCGTCATCCAATGTAATTGGAGTATTACTAGCTGAAGTGGGAACACTAGCATTATTGTCATTCTTTGATGTCATTCTCCCCTAAAACAAATTGCAGTAATTTAATGGTCAATTCATGAACAAATTAAACTACTACTTTCAACAAGTCAACAAAGAATCCTTTAGTGTACTTTAAAAAAGATATCCTACAGATATCTGACCCTTGAACCTCCCAATTTCCCATACAAATACAAATTATCAAACTTTAAAATTATCAATATCTATGGTTAACAGTAGACAGAATTGAACATACAAGTACAAATTATTCTATATCATGCAACTAGACAGATCAAATACAAATTATACAAATACCCTTGAACCCACATTATCGTCATACAAATACAAATACAAAATAAAATGCAAATAGACACATGCAACTCAAAAAACAAGTAATCAAACATAATAGCAAATTATTCAGGTAATTAATCAAATTATTTTTCATAAAAAAAAAATGGTTTTGTTACCTAGGACATACTCACAGACGCAAATCAATTTAATGAACTCATATATAATCAAACTTGTAGTTTTAAGCATCCAAAATCTTAATGGCTTCTTAATTTCTTAGTTTATTAGTTAATTGATTTTTCATAAGATAAAATGGTAAGGGAAACAATAATTGGGGGGAAAAAGAAGAGAGAGAGTTAGAGAGATTACCTGGTCGAAATTCTGGTCGGATTCTTCGTTTACGGGCGACGAGATTCAGAGCCTCAGAGGTGGAAGTAAGGTGACAGCCTCAGATAGGAGTAGAGGACGGAGGAGAAAGTGTGAAACGGAGGAGAAAGTGAGCCTGAGTGCGTGACGGCTAGGGTTGAAAGTTTGAGAATGAGAAATTGAGAGTGTGTGGGCTTTTTTCCAGAAACTTCATTAATTTTTTTTTTTTTTGGCTGTATACATAATAAATAAAGTAATGACATATGTACATATGGGTCTGGTATAATGCAGGTATGGGGCAGGTATGGGGTGGGTCAGGCGGGGCTAGGGCGGGTATTGGGTGGGTCAGGAGGGGCGGGGCGGGGATGGGGCGGCTCATGCGGGGCGGGGCGGGGATGGGGCGGGTATTGCCTAAAATCCACCCCCGCCCCATCACCCATGGCGGGTATATGACAGGGTAAAGTCGTATCCCCTAATCAAAAGTAATACCTAAGTCTTCTAACTACAGTAGATAGGGAAGTAGGGTCGAATCCATAGGGAAACTGGTCTTTCTATTCCTAATTAATTAATATAATCTAAATTCTCAAGGTAACCAATATTGTTATAATAAAAGTCTATACTACGAAGAATATGAGTAGGGAAAATAAAGTAGGGAGAAATAAAAGTAGGAGGAAAAACAATGAATAAAAAAACCTAAGGCTCAGGTTCACCAATAAATAATATTCCAGGGTAAAACATATTAATCAATCATCAATGTATCAAATAATCAGATCATAAAGGGCTTTCGCTACGTATTACAATAACAAAGTTAATTTACCGGTATTAAACCTCATCTCTCGAATCTCGACTTAACCATTTATAAATTAAACTGCCTACTGAAGCTAGGCCTTAATATTAATTCTCATCTCTCGAATCACGAATCAATATTGCGTAACTCATACAATTAAACCAGCGCTAATCTAATTGCGTAGTATTGAATCAATCAATAGGTAATTAATCTAGCATTGACAATCAATAATAATAAATTACCCCATCATATTATTTATGGATTCCCACAAACCCTAGAAAGAAAACTACTCACACATAATTAAAACTAAACTAGTTAAAGTGATTAAAAAAAAACATAATTAAAAGCAATAATATTAAAACTAATATGAAAGCAATAAAAATAAACTAAAACTAAACCAAACAAAGAAATAAGAGTAAAACTATATCCGAAGAAATTGCAAAGTGACGAACTACGAGTAATACGAAAACAATAAATTAAAGACTCAAGGATTAAAGAAACTAAAAAACTAAAGTCAACTTAGAAAACTAAAAAGCATAAAAGATTCCACTAAAATCCTAGCTGAATGAAGTTACGAAAATATTAAACTAAAAATTAAAGAAAAGCAATAAGCTAACCTCCTTAACTACATACTACTCTCCCCCTCTTATAACAATACCCACCGACATAACAACAATCAAGTGGGCCTAAATAACATAGCCCACTATGATTCACCAAAATACCAACGTATACGATCGGGCCAGCTATTGCCCGACCGGGCCCGTCAATCATAGCAGCGAGCTGGACTTCTCTTGTGGGACTTGGGCTTTGAGTTGGATCTTGTTAACTTGAGCCCAATTTCTCAATGACCTTGGTTTGTAATTTTTTGGGGAACTTTGAACCTCAATCACTAAAATCGAGCCCTTATTCACCGAACTAAATTTATTTAGCACGGCCTTGAGCTTTAAATGTACGGTCATAAAAATACGATCCCTCTCCAATATCTTCATAGTGGTTTAATAAGCTCGGGAATCGTCATAAATCTGCAGATTCCTACAAAATAATACCAACTCTACAAAAACACTAGAAAACGTATATTAATAATAAAAATAGCTCCGTAGAGCTCAAATTAGCACAAATATGACCATGGGACGGGGAATAATATATATATAAATTAGACTCATCAAACTCCCCCAAGCCAAACCTTTGCTTGTCCCTAAGCAAAGCAATGAATAATAAATCAATACTTCACCCCAAATACAATTAAAATCAATAAATATAATTCAAGGTAAATCTGACAAACATGTATCAAAGTCAACCAATCAAATCCATCTAACTACCAATCTTCCATAACAATTGTCAAATAGAGCAAACCACAAAAGCATATAGAATTCAAGACTAGTGCTCACACACTCAACTCTCATTTATGTGGCGAGTAAAAGATGTACTCGATCGCTCTCCAACCAACCCCTTTATGTGAACAATGCCCTCCCAAACTCACGCACTCGTGTGTTTAAAAAGACATACACTCAACCTAATAGTCGACTTGGAATATGTCAAGTCATAACTTGCATTGATAAGCAACACTTTCACATCTACACAACTCTATGCACAAGGTCGGAAGGTCTTTAAAGCTTGTAATGTAAGGCTAGGGTGAAAGGGTAGGATAAATTTGGGAAATGTGAGAGAAAAGCTATGCTTAAAGGGAGCCAAATCCTAATAAAACCAATTATCAAAATAAATAATGATCAACATCTCCAACATAACCAACTCTAACAAAATCCACCAAATACAACTCCAAACAATATAAACAATCCCAACACTTACAATTTCACTCATAAGATATAATAATGTAAAACTTGAGCGAATAACAAATTTTAACTCTTCAAACTTGATTTTATTTCTTTGAAACTCAATTTTTTTCTTTGAATTTTTTTTCTTTTTTTTTTCTTGAGCAACCTTCATATAGAACATTTGAACATATAACAATTTTTTTTCCTTTTGCTCTTTTTTTTTCATTTTTTTTTCTCTTTTTTTCTAGAAGTTCACTTTCTTTTTTTTTCACTTATTTTTTTTCTTGAAGTTCTTCTTTTTTTTCATATCGTCATACTTTATTTTTTCTCAAGATAATTTAACTTTCAAACATCATCAAAAATAAACCATGATCAAGAACAAAATAACTTCTCATAACCCACCCAAATTGTGCAAATAATGTGCACACTACAAACTCCCTCACCTTACTCACTAATAGCTCCCCCAAGCCAAGCTTGAGACTAATAACCAATGGGGCAAATATGGCTTGTAATGTGGCTAATAAACAATAAAAAGGGCACAAGCAACAACATGGATAGCAAGAAGGGAACAAATGTATCTAAAATCATCTGAAGCTACCTAAAGAATAAATGCCTTCGTCCTCCACATGTGCATAATATTGAGCCATGAAACACTACTCATAGTTGCAAACCAATACTAAAATTCATTGACATACCAGGAACTAACACACATTCCTAACCAAATCAACTAGTCAAGCACTATATTCACAAGTAGTTGGACAAAATTGACGCATGTTTAGGAATCCAAGCAATCAAATATCAAATCATGATCAACCAATCCACAATATCTATCATCAATAACCAAGAATCAAAATAATTTCAAAAATTTCATCAAAGGGCACAGGGAAGCATGATTCATAATTCATTGGAACGTATTTTTGTATTTTTTTGATTTTTCAATTTTTTTGTATTTTTCTCATATAAGAAAGCAGTAAAACTATACTAGAAAGAAATAAAATCTATACTATGAAAGCAATAAAATCTAAACTAAGCACACCAAAGAAAAATAAAAAGAAAAGGGAAAGAAAGAGTACCTAAATATACAAGAAATCCCCCCCAACCTAAATCAGACAATGTCCTCATTGGCTTAAAGTGAAGCTTGTAATCCAAGTGACTACCCCTCATCATCAAACTTGTCTCCACCACCATCCCAAACATTGCAATGCATCACCTTGCTACAATTTTGGACAAAATAGAAACAAAGTGTTAGTAAAAGAAAAGGCAAAAACGAGTCAGGTGCACTATTTTCCTCATAACTTTTTTTATACAAATTATAATGACGTAATTCTAATTTCAATGGAAAGTAGACTTGAAGAGCTTTACAATGATAGGTCACACGCAAAATTTCGTTAAGAAACGCAAAAGTTATAGCTGTTTGAAGTTGGCCAGTTTTGCTGCCGCGGCCTCGCGCCCGACCGGGCGAGCGTGGCCCGACCGGGCCCGTCTCCAAGCTACGGCCAGGTGGTTTTTTACCACTTGCTGCTTGATACTTCTTCTTGGCCTTAATTTCCTTTGTATTTTTGCTTGTTTGAGGCCACCCGATCGGGTGGGACTTTCACTACGGGCTTAATTCCTACATTTTGCTTCTCTTTCTCCACTAGCTCATCTTCAAACCCGAGCCCTACACAATTTAGAGCTCTTTCTATAGCATCCACATCATCTTTCCAAGTATTAGTTTTTCCTGCGGAAGATGCAACACAAAATACCGCCTCCAAGGGATCTCTAACGAGATCTTGGAGCTTATTAGAAAAATTATTTACATCAACCACACCAACACTATAACACTTTTCTTCTAACATGGGGCTTTTAGGGGCATTATTCAAATTAAAAGTAATATTATCATCCCCTACACATAATGTAAGTTTACCACTTTTCACATCTATTATTGCCCCTGCAGTATGAAGGAATGGTCTACCCAAAATAATCGGAATTTGCAAATCTTCCTTCATATCAAGAACAACAAAATCAACAGGTATATAAAATTTACCTACTCTAACAGGAACATCCTCTAAAATACCTAAAGTGTATTTAACAGAACGGTCGGCCATTTGCAGAGTAATATTAGTAGATTTTAATTTACCTATATTTAATTTAGAGCTCAAAGATAATGGCATAACAATTACACTAGCACCCAAATCACATAAAGCTTTATCAATCATCAGATTACCAATATGACATGGAATAGAAAAACTACCCGGATCTTTTAGTTTAGGTGGAGATTTATTCTGTAAAATAGCACTACATTCTGCAGTAAAAGCAACTGTCTCTACCTCACTAATAGATCTTTTTCTAGTTAAAATTTCTTTCATAAATTTAGAATATGCAGGAACTTGAGTAATTAATTCTGTAAAAGGAACCGTTACCTGCAAATTCTTCACAATCTCCAGAAACTTAGTAAATTTCTTATCCAACTTACTCTTTAAATGCCTATTAGGGAATGGAAGTTTGATAATTGGTTTCTGTACATCTCCACTCTTGTCCTGGAGTTTACCCTGCAAAGAATTATCAAAAATATTAGTGCTACCCTGGAGTCCTGCAGGGCTAGTAACAACATCATTTGGTATAATAGAATCAGGATTAGCAATTTTTGTTAAAACAGGTTCATCATCATTGGGCATATGAGGCCTATTATAGTGTGAACCACTCCTCAGGGTAATTGCATTCGCATATTCTGTAGGTTGTATTGGCTGTGATGGTAGGGCTCCCTGCTGGCGAGTTTGCAGAGTAGCCGAAAGTTGCGCAATCTGAATATCTATCATTTTATTATGTGCTATCAATGAGTCAATTTGCGCATCTCTACTCTGCATCTGCTTCTGCATAGTACCTAACATCGTTTTGATTTCTGATAGGTTAGAATCAAATGGAGGAGTAACAACCTGTTGTGGTCTCTGATGTGGAGGTTGGTAGTACCTCTGTTGTGGTTGTTGTACATGTGGTGGGGGATTAGGCACATTCGTACTATTGTACGACATATTTTGGTTATTTTTCAACCCTGCATTGTAGGTGTTGGAGTATGGACTAATTTGCTTATATGCCTGAAAAGCATTAACCTTCTGAAGTGAGCTCCTACAATTCTGCGCCCAATAACCTACAAGACCACAATTTTCACAAAATATTACAGGGTTAGTACCAATAGCAGAAACATTGGCAACGGAAAATGAATTAGAATTATTAATATTGTCTAATTTCTGGCTAATAGAAGTCAATTGTGCTTGCAAAAAGGATATAGAATCGACTTGATGTTTTCCCTTATTTGCAAATCCTCTGGGATTCCCATATTGGGAATTATGAATAGCCATCTCTTCGACAACATTACTCGATATATTCACATCCAAATTCATAAATCTTCCGTTAGCTGCAGAGTCCAAAATCATTCTTGAATTATATCCAAGCCCATTGTAGAAAGCTTGGATATTAGATGTTGGAATTTTCATTTGAACATTAAAGTTCATATTTTTTTTCCAACTTCCCTTCACTTTGTCAAATTCTCAAGTTTAATTTAAATTGATTAAATTGAAAGTGAGAAATTGCCTCAATTTTATTTTGCACCAAGCTAAACCAATTTAATTAAAGATGGTTCTTGGAATTATTTTGGTTATTGCACTTTGAAAATTTTATTAAGTTAGACTTGTTTAAAATTTTATATTGCTCACTAAATTAGTTCTAAAATTAATTTAGAATTAATTATTTTTGTCTCGCGAAAAAAGGGGATCAAATCCCAAGGTAGTGGCACGCAAAACGAGGCAATGCACCACCATGGCGAGCCGGGCTGCACAGCAGCCCGCATGTGGCTGCCACGGTGGTTGTGCCGCCTCTATGGTGGGCCACACGCGTGGCAGCAGCCATGTGCGGCTGTGCTGTGGCAGCGGCTCGCGGCCGTGTGCCGTGGGTCGTGTGTTCGTGGTCTTGGCATGTGCGTATGCTTGGTGCGGTGAGGTGACTAGCCGTAGTAGGCTTGATGTTAATTATTTTGCCGTTTATTTATTTTAATTAATTTTGTTCATTTTAATTAAAATTTTTGGAGGCTAGGCATCGGTTTTTGAGCGGCATTGGCAAAATTTCATTTTGACAAGTTTGGGTGCTATCGACTTAATTAATTGGATTAATTAAGGAAATGCGGAATTTAGTGGGAGCTTCAAATATTAATGACGTAATTTATATAATCGGTTAAACAACTTTGACTAGTTTTAATTAGGCGTGTTAATCGGATTAACCACCTAGATTAGTTACTAGTGCGCGCGTTGTTTGAATGCATTTTACTTGTTAATTTTGTAAATTGCATGGGCCATTCACAAATAGTGAATGGATGAATGGAATATATATATTCTCTCTCACACAGGTTTTATGAAATGGCAATTAGTGGGACCCGACTAGGATAGAAAATACGGACTACGTGCCGTTATGTATTTTTGTAAATCTAAATACGGTCTACGCACCGTTAAGTATTTTTGTACTTTAATATTTAGATTATTCCTAGTTATAGACACTAGTTTTTGCATAGTTTGGTTAAGTCTTGAAGACGGCGTATCTTGGAAGACAAAGCCTTGAAATGCAAATGAAGACCTTTTGAAGATTTGAAGATTTCAAGGGGTCATGCTAGTTGCCAATATGCATTTATTATTTCACTTTATATTTTATGGTTATATATATGTGTGTGAAATGTTCGTTAGATGCATGTTTAGGTTTTCTTGATGTTGCGATGATTAGTTAAATTCACTTAAATCAACCAACATAGAAATCCTAGGTCCCTAATTATATTGAGTAAAACTTGCCTTTCCAAAACAACACTTACTAACCGGACGATGGTGATGGTAGGCTACGCCAAAGCGAAGTGCCATCACTCCTCTAAGGGGCATAAGGCACACCGGGTGTGCACGTTGGTTTTGGTTTAACTCATCGGTATGAGTGAGGAGTCCTCACATACCGTGGCAAAAGAGACATCGTCAAAGATGCATTAGATGCGACGATTGTCTAACCAAGAGTGGCTTAGAGCCATTAGCTAGGCAATGCTTACCGAGAAGATTGAGTGTTTAAGACAAGCCAAAGCATGCTTAACCACTCTTTGTTTCTTCTGATCTTAGAATCGCCTTATTATCACCAAATAGGGACAATTTTACGTGTAAATAAGACGTTAAATAAGTATTCAAAACTTGCATGAATAAAATTCAATCTAATTTAAGTAATTTTTGAATGGTTTTTCATTAAAATTCTTTCAATTGTAGAATCATGTCTTCAACTGGTAACAAGGACCTTATGTACCCGGAACTTCCCGAGAAGTTACCATTTTTGCTCAATTTGGTGAACTTCAAGGAATGGGAAGATGAACTCCGAAAGACTCTCAGGAATTGCTACCTAGAGCATATCTTGGACACTCCGATCCCGAGTTTCTAATCGAAAGGGATCATGAGTGATGAAGCTCATGAAGAATGGAGTATAGATGGCAAGAGAGTTTCCAAACTCATGGCAAACTCCATTCCGGATCATTGGAGAAGGGTTTTCTCCGGCTATTTTCCGGACATGATGCTCAAAGCTCTTGAGGATGTTGTCAATATGAGGGTCACCAAGAGTGCTAGGGGCAATTATGATGGTCATGTGGAGGATGTGACAAGGTCACTCTCCAAAATGAGGATCAAGCCACCGCAAGAAGGTTGTCTCTCGAAAGAAAGACAAGAGGTATGGGGAAAGGTCTACAATGCGAGACTTAGGCCCAGCATTCCACTTCAAGCTCATGTAATTAACATGACAAGGTTATTCAACCATCCGGAGCTAATTGGCAAACCAGTGGAAGACGAGTAAGCGGCTCACATGCTTCTTAGCTCTCTTCACTCGGGGTACGTGGGACTTAAGATGCGTCTCACCGCCAATAGGGATACACTGTCCTTGAGGGAAGTCATCCAAGATCTTCAAAAGACCTATTCTTGCAAGATGGCTAAATTTGTCCTTAGACCAAGGAGGAAGGAGTTCAAAGGCAAAAGGAAGATGCGCTGCTTCTATTGTGGTAACCCCGGACACTACAAAAGAGAATGCGGCATGTATCTGGATGATGAGGCGAAAGGAAAAGTAACCTCAACCTCAGGTATCATCTTATACACTTGAATATAAGCATTTTTTATGGTATTAGATACCGGAAAATTGTCTCACAATATATTCCTTTTACAGGAACCAAGTGAGCGGTGCTTTTTCAAGAGGAATCGAGTTCACAAGTAGGATGGAAGTGATCTATCCAAGAGAAACTTGTAAATCTCATGTTTTTTCTAAAGAAGTAGAACTTATTTAGTTTTATCTACCATACTTTTGATGTATTTCCGACGTTGGACGTCATTTTCATCAAATCGAGACCTTTTTGATGTCTTGAACATATTTATGGAATGACACTTTCATGTGTTTTTAGACAAATGTTTGATACCAATACAAAGAAAGCTAAGACTACACAGTCTAGTCAAACTTACTTGTGGCATTGTCGCCTTGGTCACATTAACATCAAACGCATCAAGAAACTTCTACAAGAAGGTATTCTTGACTCATTTGATTTAGAATCCGTTGAGAATTGCGATGGATGTTTATTAGGCAAGATGATAAAGCAACCATTCTCCAAGTTAGGAGAAAGGGCCGGTGACTTATTGGGACTTATACACACCGATGTATGTGGACCAATGAGTACACCCGCAAGAAATGGTTATCGGTATTTCATAACCTTCACGGATGACTTTAGTAGATATGGTTATGTATATCTAATGTCGCACAAATCTGAATCGTTTGATAAATTCAAAGAATTTCAGAGAGAAGTTGAAAACCAACTTGGCAAGAAAATCAAGGCACTTCGATCAGATCGAGGTGGCGAATATTTGAGCCAAGAGTTTGATGACCATCTGAAAGAACATGGAATACTTTCAGAGTTGACACCTTCGGGAACTCCTCAGTGGAATGGAGTATCTGAAAGGAGGAATTGAACCCTGTTAGACATGGTTCGATCGACTATGGGTCTTAGTGAACTTCCAATCTCTTTCTGGGGACATGCACTTTTAACTGCGGCACTCACACTGAATCGTGCTCCGTCAAAAGCAATGGAAAAGACTCCATATGAATTATGGACTAATAAACCGCCAAGGTTGTCTTTTCTCAAGATTTGGGGATGCGAAGCATATGTCAAGAAACTCATTTCTGACAAACTTCATCCAAAATCTGATAAGGTTTACTTTGTGGGTTATCCAAAAGAAACCAAAGGGTATTACTTCTACAACAAATTCGAGAAGAAAGTGTTTGTTGCTCGTGATGGTGTCTTTTTGGAGAAGGAGCATCTCTCCAAAATGACAAGTGGGAGGAAAATCGAACTCGACGAAGTTCGAGAGGACGTGCAACAAGGTCAAATTGACAATCAAAGTGCTTACCAAGCAGCTGTTGACGTTGGTCAAACTGACAATGCAAATGCTCAGTCCATTACCCTACGTAGGTCGACTCGGCCAAGATCTCAACCTGACAGATATCTCGGGGTTGTATTAACCGAAGATCAGGACATCCGAGTAGTGGATGGAGATGAGCCGGCAACCTACAAGCAAGCTATGACGAGCCCTGACTCTGCAAAATGGCAAGAGGCCATGAAATCCGAAATGGACTCCATGTTTGAAAATCAAGTATGGGACTTGGTTGATTTACCCGTAGGTTACACACCTATCGGATGTAAATGGATTTTCAAGATGAAAACCGACAAAGATGGAAATGTATTTATTTACAAAGCAAGGCTGGTAGCAAAAGGTTATAGGCAAATTCACGGCATTGATTATGATGAAACCTTTTCTCCAGTTGCCACGCTTAAGTCCGTTCGAATTCTTCTAGCGATTGCTGCGTATTACAATTATGAAATATGGCAGATGGACGTCAAAACTGCCTTCCTCAATGGGATGGGATTTTGGAAGAAACTGTGTATATGACACAGCCTGAAGGTTTTGTCGACCAGAATAATCCTAAGAAGGTATGCAAGCTTAAGAAGTCCATTTATGGACTAAAGCAAGCAAGCAGAAGTTGGAATCTGCGATTTGATGAAGCCATCAGTAAGTTTGGTTTTATCAAGAATCCAGATGAGTCTTGTGTCTACAAGAAGGTCAGATGGAGTGACATCGCCTTCCTAGTCTTATATGTCGATGACATTTTGCTCATTGGAAATAGCATTCCATTGCTGGAGTCTGTAAAGACTTGGCTCGGGAAATGTTTTTCAATGAAAGACTTGGGAGAAGCTCAGTACATATTAGGCATCAAGATCTATAGGGATAGATCAAAAAGGATGATTGGAATGAGTCAGAGTACTTATATCGATAAGGTACTGGCTCGATTCCAAATGGAAGGAGCCAAAAGAGGGCACCTGCCCATGTCACATGGCGTAACCTTAAGCAAGAAGCAGTGTCCAAGGACACCTGATGAGCGAGAAAGGATGAGTCGAATTTCGTATGCTTCGCTTATCGGATCGATCATGTATGCCATGATATGTACTAGGCCGGATGTATCGTATGCCTTGAGTGCTACAAGCCGATACCAATCAGACCCAGGAGAGGCGCATTGGACTGCGGCCAAGAATATCCTGAAATACCTGAAAAGGAACAAGGATAAATTCCTGGTCTATGGTGGTAAAGTTGAATTGGTTGTTGAGGGATATACCGACGCGAGCTTCCAAGCAGACAGAGATGACTTCAAGTCACAATCAGGATACATATTCTGTCTCAATGGAGGAGCGTTTAGTTGGAAGAGTGCAAAGCAAAGGACAACTGCTGATTCTACAACTGAAGCCGAGTACTTGGCAGCATCTGAGGCAGCCAAGGAGGCAGTTTGGATTCGCAAGTTCATTGATGAACTTGGTGTTGTACCCTCGATCAAGGGTCCAATAGACCTCTATTATGACAACAATGGAGCTATTGCTCAGGCTAGAGAGCCACGAGAACATCAGAAGGTCAAACATGTCCAGAGGCGATTTCACATGACTCAGGAATGGAAGTCAGAAGATGAAATCAGAATTTGTAAAGTTGGAACGGATGACAATGTAGCCGATCCACTTACTAAACTTCTGTCTCAAGTGAAGCACAACAAACACATTGAGGCAATGGGAATCAAGCATGTTGCGAACTGGCTTTGAATTACATTTATAGTGTTTTAATCAAATTTTGAACAATGTTGATGTAAAGCACCATGATGAACCATTCAGTTTTGGAGTAATTAAAATTTTCATGCAATTTAAATCACTCCGTCTCTATTTAATTGTGGTTTAGAATTAAATAATGAGTCCATTCGATTTTAATAAATATTCAAAATAGGGTATCAAGTCAATGGCTTGGATAAAGAAACACCTATTAAGTGAATGTTGAATATTTTAATCGAAAATTATCCCTAATCAAGGTCGTATTTTGTGGACGAATAATGACCATCAGAGATTAGTGTGTAGTATGATTTGTAGCACCGTTTCTTGTGCTATGAGGATACAAATCATTTGCACAGGTATTGGTTTAGAACCATACTGGACAGACCTATGAGGATGCTTTAAGAGATTAAAAATCGTCATAAGTATTTTCTCATTATTACTATCAGAACTCTTTTCCTTTGACCATGAGTAGTGGGAGATCTCTTGTTTGAGTACTGGTCCGTTTTGGTATCCGCCAAACGCCTGCCGTAATTGGGGATTATAAAGACGGATATCGGGCGGGTGAGTCCTCTTAGTAAGAGAAGCTACATTACAAGACTGAAAATGTCCCCCTACTAACAATAGGGAACATGTCTTGTTGTTTACAAGGCCTCTCGAAGAGCGAGACTGTGAAAAATGCATGGCCGTGCTCAGATGGATTTTAGAAATCATCTGCTTATTGACGGTCAAACTCGGATTTCGAGAAACACTTCTGGACGTAACAAAGATGACTAGTAATCTTACTTTGTAGTTCATGAAGAGACATGAAGAGACATAGGATAAGGGCTATACATTAAATGCACACTTGTCCGGAAGGACAAGTGGGAGATTGAAAGGAATGGTGTCCTTCGAACAAGTGTATTATTCTGATAGCGGGTTCAGAATTATTAGAAAGCTAATATATTCAGTAAGGTTAAGTGATCAGTAATATTAATATAATTAGTATTACAGCTTAATCTTGACTGAACCCTTCGGGCCACACCCAAGCAAATATATGCGAACCTACTCGACGAATTAATCGGAAGAAATTAATTTGTCGCCTGAGTGTTAAATATTTAAACGTCGGTAATTCGAGCTTAGAGCGTCGAAACCGATCGTCGGAAGTCGAGTCTAAAATGATAAAAGACGAGACGAGCAAAATAATAATAAATCGACCATATTCCCGAAAATACCCCTAGCATCGGAGTGCCCCGAGCATCCGAATACTAGGGGAAAGACGAGCTAGCACACCGTGCTAGCAGCCCCGGCCAGCCGCGGCTAGGCACAGCAGCAGCCGCAGCCGCACCAAACCGCAGCAGCAGCAGGTGCGGGCTGGGCTCGGGTCAAGTGCGGGCTGGGCTTGGGCCAGGTGCGGGCTGGCTGCGGGCCAAGTTTGGGCCGGGTGCGGGCCGGGCTCGGGCTTGGCTCGTGACTTGACTTGGGCCATTGGGCCATAAATAAGGGGAAGCTTGGAATATGGGAGTAAGTGGGAGAGGACATGTGGCACAAGGAGAGTATTGAGTGGGGAGCAAGTATGGTCCCCTACTCTCCATGTGGTCCTCACCAACCCATCTCACATGGTGGTGCCACTTGTAGATTTATTATTAGTTTGCAATTTTAATTTAATTTAGCTTTAAATTAATTTGTGGAATTTCATGATCCCACATTGATGGGATAGAAATTCCCACTCATACTTCCTTCTATAAATACCAACCTTGGGATTTGGAGTAAAGTGCTTGAGTGGGAGTTAAAAAAAGAGCATTCCATAATTTTTGGGAAAACTCTTAAACTCACATAACACTCGGGTTTGGGTCGGACCTTGCTAACCCCAAGGTAGTAGACCTTAAAGTTGTGTTCGCACATTTGTGGGTGGATACCGTCGGAGGCGCGGCACTTGACGTGCTAGCTTTCAAGTAAGAGCCCCGAGTTTTGGGCGAAGCTCGCTTCAAGGGTAAGATTCGTTATCTCTTCTTTGTAAATATTTATTTATGCTTTGTGATTTTAATTATTGCGAGTGGTTCTTCGGGAAGGGGTTGTTTCTGCGGTGAGTCGGACTCACCAAACCCCAACAAATCAATCATCAATGTATCAAATAATCAGATCATAAAGGGCTTTCGCTACGTATTACAATCACAGAGTTAATTTACCGGTATTAAACCTCATCTCTCGAATCTCGACTTAACTATTTATAAATTAAATTGCCTACTGAAACTAGGCCTTAATATTAATTCTCATCTCTCGAATCACGAATCAATATTGCGTAACTCATAAAATTAAACCAGCGCTAATCTAATTGCATAGTATTGAATCAATCAATAGGAAACTAATCTAGCATTGACAATCTATAATAATAAATTACCCCTCATATTATTTATGGATCCCCACAAACCCTAGAAAGAAAACTACTCACACATAATTAAAACTAAACTAGTTAAAGTGATTAAAAAAAAAACATAAATAAAAGCAATAATATTAAAACTAATATGAAAGCAATAAAAAAAACTAAAACTAAACCAAACAAAGAAATAAGAGTAAAACTATATCCGAAGAAATTGCAAAGTGACGAACTACGAGTAATACGAAAACAATAAATTAAAGACTCAAGGATTAAAGAAACTAAAAAACTAAAGTCAACTTAGAAAACTAATAAGCATAAAAGATTCCACTAAAATCCTAGCTGAATGAAGTTACGGAAATATTAAACTAAAAATTAAAAAAAAAAGTAATAAGCTAACCTCCTTAACTACATACTACTCTACCCCTCTTATAACAATACCCACCGACATAACAACAATCAAGTGGGCCTAAATAACATAGCCCACTATGATTCACCAAAATACCAGCGTATACGATCGGGCCAGCTATTGCCCGACCGGGCCCATCAATCATAGCAGCGAGCTAGACTTCTCTACAAATTTTTACCTAGACTCTACGGCAGGGAACATTGCTTGCACCTCCCACCCCTCCGCGCGTGCCCCGCCCCCGTCCCTTTTAATTTATGAATAATTTGTAAATTTTTATAATATGTTCATTTCTATATTGGTACATGTTCATTTATAAATCATTGGATGTTCAATTTTATAATAAGGAGTTTTTGTTCAAACTAATACGAAGTACATTTTATGAATTGCATTTTAAGAGTTTTTTTATCAATAAAAATGAGAGCAAATTTATTTATTTATATGGATTACTGCGTTTAAATCATTTTTATTATTAGAAGTATTGCATCATCCAATGTACATTTTTGTTTATTCGTGTTTCAACATATATTCATTTTTGTACCATTAAATGTTCATTTCAAGAGCTATGTGTAAGTTTTATAGTAAGATGTATGCAAATACATACGTCTTAGAATTGTATTTATATAAATAAAGAGTTGTTAAAAATAATTTCCAATATAAAATAAATTCAATTTAATTACAATAATAATGCATTTCCATACAGCTATACTATTACATGTAATTGTTTCCTAAACACGATAGTGAACATTTCCATCATCCAATGTTCATTTATGTTTAATGTATGTTTTCAGTAGGTAACTATAGGTTTATTGTAGTTGTTTTTGAATATAAATGTTGTAAAAGTGAATTTCAATGATTTTTATTCTTTTAAAGACGCTCATACATATTTTAACAAGTGAACATATTTTAAAATTTGTTATTTTGTCTATTTATAATAATGTTCGATTATGCAATTATAAATGTTTGTGTTTATGCAATTATAAATGTCTATTTATAAGTTGTACATGTGACTTTTAATGACTATCAATGTTTTTTAGTTTCATAAATAATGTTCAGTTATGTAACTATAGATGATCATATATATTTTTACATATGGTAATTTACCTGTAATTGATCAAATGCATTATTGTGACTAACCATTATTGCTATTATATGTGTTCATTTGTTACATGTTTAATTATTGCAGTGTAAAAAAGAGAATGCTGTTATTTTTGAAGAAGCAAGTCAGTTTGTTTTTGGAGAAAACAATTTCCTTCTGAAGATGATGCATATGAAATGTATAATGAGTATGTGTTTATGAAAGGTTTTGGATCTGAGTTGGGAGTAGTAAGAGGCAAAGGGATGACTCATTTTCTATGAAAAATATATTTGTTCTAATGAGGATTGTTAGAAAGATAATAAGTGTAGAAATCTTATGTCTTATGAGAAACTTGATACAAGAACTGAATGTTTAGCTTTGGTACAGTTTTCAATTGATAGTGTCTAAATATTCTAATATATATAGTTACTGAATAATGGTTCAAAGTCGACAATTGTAAATGCTCAACCACAAATTCAAGTTGTTATGAATATTTAGTTTTTTGTTTATTAACATATTGTTTTCCTAATATGAATATTATATAAGTCGTCAAAAAATATATGAACATTATATATACTTTGGGAAAAAAAATTATTTCCTTTTAAATGTTTGCTTTTGAAGGATGTGATTTGTAATAATACTTTGGGGGAAAAAAAAAGTTTACTTCCTTCTTATTAAAATCAAATAGAAATTTTATATCCCCAAAAATTATATATATATATATATATATATATATATATATATAAACATTTGTATTAATCATCTATTAACATGTGAATGATTGTATAATAATATATAAATGAACATCTATCAAAATGGAAAAGAAAATTTATTAAATAAAAAACCCACTACGAACTAGTTTAATTAATGCTTACTTTTCTCAAGATTTTTTATGTTCTTTTCTAAAACTATTTCCTTCTTCGTACTGCAATAAAAATGAAATTCATCAAACACCTTTGATCTTCTAATAATCATATGTTAATATGTGAAATTGTGAATGACCATGTATTTTTATGTGATTGAACATTTACCAAAATAAAAACGAACATTCATCAAAATAATTCTCCACTTCAAACTATGAAAAAATGAACATATTACACAAACGACTATAAATTATTAAATACATATGAATTGAATGAGCATTTGTATTAATTAAATGAGAGTTTTTCGGAAAAAAAAAATGTGAATGATAGTATACTAATGTATAAATGAGCATTTATCAAAATGGAAATGAACATTCATCAAAAGAAAAATTTCACTACGAACTAATTTTATTAATACTTACATTATTCAAGAATCTTTGTTTTCCTTTTTTGGAACTGTTTTCTTTGTTGTACAAAAAAAAATGAAGAATGTAATGATTTGATTTACTAGTGTTTGAACAAAATTTACTAAAACTATAGTTTATACTTACATCATGCATTTCCGCAGTTGATGTTTCAATAATTGTTTTGAAATACAATCACAACAAAAATTTTTTTAGTAAAACCTAGGTTTCATACTCTTTTTTGAACTAAATACGAACAAAACCACTTATTCTTTCGAATTTCAATCTTGTTTTTTTGATTTTTGTAGTGATTGAACAATTTTTATTGATAATTTGCCTCAAATTCGTAGAAATTTTGGGTTTGAAAAAATAGATTAATGGGTTTAGAAAGAGAAAATGGGTAAAGAGAGAGAAAATGAAATGAAATGATGATTTGAATTTTTTTTTTTTAATCTATAGGTGGGTAAAAAGTGTGGTTACTATTTAGTTACTACACAATTATAGAAAATGGGGTTGTAGGGTTTGTTTATATATTGTTTAGGGGTGGGGGTGTAGGGATAGATAGCTACACTAGAGTCTAGGAGTATATAATTAAGACTTCTCTTGTGGGACTTGGGCTTTGAGTTGGATCTTGTTAAGTTGAGCCCCATTTCTCAATGACCTTGGTTCGTAATTTTTTGGGGAACGTTGGACCTCAATCACTAAAATCGAGCCCTTATTCACCGAACTAAATTTATTTAGCACGGCCTTGAGCTTTAAATATACGGTCATAAAAATACGATCCCTCTCCAATATCTTCATAGTGGTTTAATAAGCTCGGGAATCGTCATAAATCTGCAGATTCCTACAAAATAATACCAACTCTACAAAGACACTAGAAAACGTATATTAGTAATAAAAATAGCTCCGTAGAGCTCAAATTAGCACAAATATGACCATGGGACGGGGAATAAAATATATAAAAATTAGAATCATCAGTATACCCCCGCGCCATCACCCATGGCGCGCACGGATTTTAGACCCATCCCCGCCCCGCCACCCGCCAAAGCTAGACCCATCCCCACACCATTGGGGCGGGGATGGGGCGGGTCTCCTACTAGACCCGCCCCACTTACATCCCTAATTATAGCCTTCAATTTTGGAATTTTTTGACCTTTTTTCGCCTAAAAATAAAAATTTCCGAGATGTTTACCATGGTTTCTAATACACTCCGGGAGTCCAATTCAGTGGGTAGAACCAGCCAATATGCCTTAAAACGGTCAATTTACCTGTTCCAAATTTGCACCAATTTCGTAAACTGAAGCCTACCACGGCTATTTTGTACAACATATAAGGGACATATATGGTTCCAAACGTCATTATATGACCCTAAGATGTATCCCCTAAGGTCTGAAGACTTTTCGCCACCGGGCCCCGTAACCTCAAAATTCCTTAAAAAGCGTGGATTAGCCTTCAATTTTGGAATTTTTTGACCTTTTTTCGCCCGGAAATACAATATGCCGAGATGCTTAGTGTGGACCCTAATACACCCTGGGAGTCTATTTGGTTGGGTCCAACCATCCAATATGCCTTTAAACATTCAATTTACCAGTTCCAAATTTGCTTTGATATTGTAACCACAAGCCTACCACAGACATTCATGGCAACATATAATGGTCATATATGGTTCCAAACGTCATTATAAGACCCTAAGATGTATCCCCTAGGGTATCAAGACTTTTCGCCACCGGACCCCGTAACCTCAAAATTCCTTAAAAAGCGTGGATTAGCCTTCAATTTTGGAATTTTTTGACCTTTTTTCGCCCGGAAATAAAAATTGCTGAGATGTTTACCATGGTTCCTAATACCCTCCAAGAGTCCAATTGAGTGGGTTTAACCATCCAATATGCCTTAAAACGGTCAATTTACCCGTTCCAAATTTGCACCGATTTCGTAAATTGAAGCCTACCACGGCTATTTTGTGCAACATATAAGGGTCATATATGGTTCCAAACGTCATTATATAACCCTAAGATGTATCCCCTAAGGTCTCAAGACTTTTCGCCACCGTGCCCCGTAACCTCAAAATTCCTCAAAAAGCGTGGATTATAGCCTTCAATTCTGGAATTTTTTGACCCTTTTTCGCCCGGAAATAAAAAATGCCAAGATGCTTACCATGGACCCTAATACACCTTGGGAGTGTATTTGGGTGGGTCCAACCATCCAATATGCCTTTAAACAGTCAATTTATTTGTTCCCAACTTGCACCGATATCGTGACCTCAAGCCTACCACGGACATTTTTGGCAAGATATAATGGTCATATATGGTTCCAAACGGCATTATATGACCCTAAGATGTATCCCCTAGGGTCTCAAGACTTTTCCCCATCGGGCCCTGTAACCTCAAAATTTCTCAAAAAGCGTGGATTATAGCCTTCAATTTTGGAATTTTTTGAACTTTTTCGCCCGGAAATAATAATTGCCGAGATGTTTACCATGGTTCCTAATACCCTCCGGGAGTCCAATTGAGTGGGTGGAACCATCCAATATGCCTTAAAACAGTTATGATGGAAAGGAGAACGGTAGGTCGTTGGGCTACCACCCTACCCAATCAAACAAAATTTGTAACTTAACAAACCCCTATTTAGTGTAGTAGTAAGTCAAGGTCAAACCCAAAGGAATGGAGGTCGAATGCACAATGCCTAAGTCAAGCTATTTCGAAGTCAAGTAAAGGGGGTCTATGAAAGAAATTAGAGCTAGAGCTAAATGATGCAAGAACTTGTATGGAATAAATCTAAAGACACTAGGGCAATGGATTCACATGTAATCGTAATGGAAAATGGTAATTTGGGAGGTCAAACAGACTAAGTCAAGTGATATGAAGGAAGATCATCATGTATCCAAAAGAGCATACCAAGATAGTTCACCTAGAGGTCTAACTAGCGTCAACTACGCTAAACACTACCCAGGGAACGTGACAAAGCACCTCAATCGTGAAATTGCAAATTACTAATCAATGGTCCGTATCATAGCAAGCTCACAATGCAATCTAGTGCAATAATCAAAGATGGCCAAACTTCAATTAATCACACACATGCACATGAATTATCAACCAAATTTAATCATATCATCAACTCCATCAATTATCCCCAAATTACTCTAATCCATCACTCAAACATGCTTCACCATTTCCCTAGCTAGAAAACTACTCACTAGCCATAGGAATCAAGATCAAAACTACAACAATCATCAATTTCATCATCAACATAATTGAAATCAAAGATTAAACCAACAATCAATCAAAAATCAATTAAACTACAGTCAATCATCAAACAAGCTTCAATCAATCATCAATAACATGGAAAACAAATGAAATCAACTAGAATCAAACTTGTATTGAAATCAAGAAGAAGATCCTTACAAAACTTTGATCTAAAGATCAATAACAATGAGGAATTCTTGAGCAATCACCAAAAATCATGAGTTTCTCTCTCTGAAGTTCTTGAGTTTCTCTCTCTAAAATTCTCCCAAAAACTAACTACGATATTTAATCTAAAAACTTCTTCCTAAAAATAGGAAGAAATAACTATATATACAAAGAGGAGGTCGGTATTGTCGCCCAAAAATAGACCCTCGTAGGTGCGGGCGCTCGGAGGAGAGAGAATGGTGCGCACGGGACACACCCAGATTGGTGCGCCCGCACGCACCAGGTGTGCGGCCGCACCCGACCAATGTGCGGCCGCACACCACCTTGGTGCGCCCGCACATTTCTGGGTCTTTTCCCCTTTCTTCTCTTCGTCCTAGCTCAAGCGGTGCACACATCCTAGATGATGATGATGGAGGACAAAGTAGGCAGAAACTTTCTTGAATTTTTTGAAAAGTATAAGCCATGAAGAAGGCATATACAAAGCCTTGAAGCTTGCCTCTTGGATCCACCTTTGACTTGAAGCTTCTTGCACCATCTTTAGGCATGAAAACAATGAAAGCTCATAGAGAGGAAGCTCGGGAATTCTTGGACGATCAATTACCACCTACAAACAAATGATTAAAAGCAAGTAAAAGAGAAAAATAACAAGTAAACTAGAAAAAGCATGAAATAGAGAAACTAACTACAAAAAGCATAAAATGAAGAAAACAAGAATAAAACTAAGGAAAACTAAAGAAAAGAGAGATAAAATGAAATAGAAATCATCCAAAAAGGGACCAAATAAGTGCCATAAATGTCACTCATCAAGTTAATTCACCCATTCCAAATATGCACCGATTTAGTAAACTGCAGAGATTTTTACCATGGTTCCTAATACCCTCCGGGAGTCCAATTGAGCGAGTGGAACCATCCAATATGCCTTTAAACGGTCAATTTACTCGTTCCAAATTTGCACCGATTACGTAAACTGAAGCCTACCACGGGTATTTTGTACAACATATAAGGGTCATATATGGTTCCAAACGTCATTATATATCCGTAAGATGTATCCCCTAGAATCTAAAGACTTTTCACCACCAGGCCCGGTAACCTCAAAATTCCTCAAAAACCGTGGATTATGCCTTCAATTTTGGAATTTTTTGACCTATTTTCGCCTGGAAATAAAAATTGTAGAGATGTTTACCATGGTTCTTAATACCCTCCGGGAGTTCGATTGAGTGGGTGGAACCATCCAATATGCCTTAAAACGGTCAATTTACCCGTTCCAAATTTGCACCGATTTCGTAAACTGGAGCCTACCACTGCTATTTTGTACAACATATAAGGGTCTAATATGGTTCCAAACAACATTATATGACCCTAAGATGTATCACCTAAGGTCTCAAAAATTTTTGCCACCTGGCCCCGTAACCTCAAAATTGCCTTCAATTTTGGAATTTTTTGACCTTTTTTCGCTCGGAAAAAAAAATGCCGAGATGTTTACCATGGACCCTAATACACCCTAGGAGTCTATTTGGGTGGGTCCAACCATCCAATATGCCTTTAAACAATCAATTTACCCGTTCCAAACTTGCATCGATATCGTGACCTCAAGCCTACCACGGACATTTATGGCAACATATAATGGTCATATATGGTTCCAAACGTCATTATATATCCGTAAGATGTATCCCCTAGAATCTAAAGACTTTTCACCACCAGGCCCGGTAACCTCAAAATTCCTCAAAAACCGTGGATTATGCCTTCAATTTTGGAATTTTTTGACCTATTTTCGCCTGGAAATAAAAATTGTAGAGATGTTTACCATGGTTCCTAATACCCTCCGGGAGTTCGATTGAGTGGGTGGAACCATCCAATATGCCTTAAAACGGTCAATTTACCCGTTCCAAATTGGCACTGATTTCGTAAACTAAAGCCTACCACGGCTATTTTGTACAACATATAAGGGACATATATGGTTCCAAACGTCATTATATGACCCTAAGATGTATCACCTAAGGTCTCAAAATTTTTCGCTACCAGGCCCCGTAACCTCAAAATTCCTCAAAAAGCGTGGATTATAGCCTTCAATTTTGGAATTTTTTGAACTTTTTTCGCCCGGAAATAAAAAATGCCGAGATGCTTACCATGGACCCTAATAAACTCAGGGAGTCTATTTGGGTGGGTCCAACCATCTAATATGCCTTTAAACAGTCAATTTATCTGTTCCAAACTTGAACCGATATCGTGACCTCAAGCCTACCACGGACATTTATGGCAACATATAATGGTCATACATTGTTCCAAACGTCATTATACGACCCTAAGATGTATCCCCTAGGGTCTCAAGACTTTTCACCACCGGGCCCCGTAACCTCAAAATTCTTCAAAAAGCGTGGATTATAGCCTTCAATTTTGGAATTTTTTGACCTTTTTTTCGCCCGGAAATAAAATATTTCGGGATGCTTACCATGGACCCTAATACACCCTGGCAGTCTATTGGGTGGGTCCACCCATCCAATATGCCTTTAAATAGTCAATTAACCCGTTCCAAACTTGCATCGATATCTTGACCTCAAGCCTACCACGGACATTTATGGCAACATATGATGGTCATATATGGTTCCAAACGTCATTATATAACCCTAAGATGTATCCCCTAGAGTCTCAAGACTTTTCACCACAGGCCCCGTAACCTAAAAATTCCACAAAAACCGCGAATTATGCCTTCAATTTTGGAATTTTTTGACCTTTTTTCGCCCGGAAATAAGAATTATTCAGATGTTTAGCATGGTACCTAATACCCTCCGGGAGTCCAACTGAGTGGGTGGAACCATCCAATATGCCTTGAAACAGTCAATTTACCCGTTCCAAATTTGCACCGATTTCGTAAACTGGAGCCTACCACTGCTATTTTGTACAACATATAAGGGTCTAATATGGTTCCAAACGTCATTATATGACCCTAAGATGTATCACCTAAGGTCTCAAAAATTTTTGCCACCTGGCCCCGTAACCTCAAAATTGCCTTCAATTTTGGAATTTTTTGACCTTTTTTCGCTCGGAAAAAAAAATGCCGAGATGTTTACCATGGACCCTAATACACCCTAGGAGTCTATTGGGTGGGTCCAACCATCCAATATGCCTTTAAACAATCAATTTACCCGTTCCAAACTTGCACCGATATCGTGACCTCAAGCCTACCACGGACATTTATGGCAACATATAATGGTCATATATGGTTCCAAACGTCATTATATATCCGTAAGATGTATCCCCTAGAATCTAAAGACTTTTCACCACCAGGCCCGGTAACCTCAAAATTCCTCAAAAACCGTGGATTATGCCTTCAATTTTGGAATTTTTTGACCTATTTTCGCCTGGAAATAAAAATTGTAGAGATGTTTACCATGGTTCCTAATACCCTCCGGGAGTTCGATTGAGTGGGTGGAACCATCCAATATGCCTTAAAACGGTCAATTTACCCGTTCCAAATTTGCACTGATTTCGTAAACTAAAGCCTACCACGGCTATTTTGTACAACATATAAGGGTCATATATGGTTCCAAACGTCATTATATGACCCTAAGATGTATCACCTAAGGTCTCAAAATTTTTCGCTACCAGGCCCCGTAACCTCAAAATTCCTCAAAAAGCGTGGATTATAGCCTTCAATTTTGGAATTTTTTGAACTTTTTTCGCCCGGAAATAAAAAATGCCGAGATGCTTACCATGGACCCTAATAAACTCAGGGAGTCTATTTGGGTGGGTCCAACCATCTAATATGCCTTTAAACAGTCAATTTATCTGTTCCAAACTTGAACCGATATCGTGACCTCAAGCCTACTACGGACATTTATGGCAACATATAATGGTCATACATGGTTCCAAACGTCATTATATGACCCTAAGATGTATCCCCTAGGGTCTCAAGACTTTTCACCACCGGGCCCCGTAACCTCAAAATTCTTCAAAAAGCGTGGATTATAGCCTTCAATTTTGGAATTTTTTGACCTTTTTTCTCCCAGAAATAAAAATTGCCGAGATGTTTACCATGGTTCCTAATAACCTCCGGGAGTTCAATTGAGTGGGTGGAACCATCCAATATGCCTTAAAACGGTCAATTTATCCGTTCCAAATTTGCACCGATTTCGTAAACTGAAGCCTACCACGGCTATTTTGTACAACATATAAGGGTCATATATGGTTCCAAACGTAATTATATGTCCCTAAGATGTATCCCCTAAGGTCTCAAGACTTTTCGCCACCGTGCCCCGTAACCTCAAAATTCCTTACAAAGCGTGGATTATGGCCTTCAATTTAGGAATTTTTTGACCTTTTTTCGCCTGGAAATAAAAAGTGTCGAGATGCTTACCATGGACCCTAATACACCCTGGGAGTGTATTTGAGTGGGTCCAACAATCTAATATGCCTTTAAACAGTCAATTTACCCGTTCCAAACTTGCACCGATATCGTCACCTCAAGCTTACCACGGACATTTATGGAAACATATAACGGTCATATATGGTTCCAAACGTCATTATATGACCCTAAGATGTATCCCCTAGAGTCTCAAGACTTTTCGCCACCTGGCCCCGTAACCTCAAAATTCTTCAAAAATCGTGGATTATAGCCTTCAATTTTTGAATTTTTTGACCTTTTTTCGCCCGGAAATAAAAATTGCCGAGATGTTTACCATGGTTCTTAATATCCTCCGGGAGTCCAATTGAGTAGGTGGAACCATCCAATATGCCTTAAAACAGTCAATTCACCCGTTCCAAATTTGCACCGATTTCGAAAACTGAAACCTGCCACGGCTATTTTGTAAAACATATAAGGGTCATATATGGTTCCGAACATCATTATATGTCCCAAAGATGTATCCCCTAAGGTCTCAAGACTTTTCGCCACAAGGCCCCATAACCTCATAATTCCTCAAAAAAGCGTGGATTATAGACTTTAATTTTGGAATTTTTTGACTTTTTTTCGCCCGAAAATAAAAAATGTCGAGATGCTTACCATGGACTCTAATACACCTTGGGAGTCTATTTGGGTGGGCCCAATCATCCAATATGCCTTTAAACATTCAATTTACCCGTATCAAACTTGCATCGATATCGTGACCTCAAGCCTACCACGGATATTTATGGCAACATATAATGGTCATATATGGTTCCAAACGTCATTATATGACTCTAAGATGTATCCTCTACGGTCTCAAGACTTTTCGCCACCGGGCCCCGTAACCTCAAAATTCCTCAAAAGCGTGGATTATAGCCTTCAATTTTGGAATTTTTTTACCTTTTTTCGCCCGAAAATAAAAATTGCCGATATGTTTTCCATGGTTCCTAATATCCTACGGGAGTCCAATTGAGTTGTTGGAACAATCCAATATTCCTTAAAACGGTTAATTTACCCGTTCTAAACTTGCATCGATTTCGTAAACTGAAGCCTACCACGGCTATTTTGTATAACATATAAGGGTCATATATGGTTCCAAACATCATTATATGACCCTAAGATGTATCCCCTAAGGTCTCAAGACTTTTCGCTGCCGGGCCCCGTAACCTCAAAATTCCTAAAAAAGCGTGGATTATAGCCTTCAATTTTCGAATTTTTTTGACCTTTTTTCGCCCGGAAATAAAAATTGCCGAGATGTTTACCAATGTTCCTAATACCCTCCTAGAATTCAATTGAGTGGGTGGAACCATCCAATATGCCTTAAAACGGTCAATTTATCCGTTCCATATTTGCACCGATTTCGTAAACTGAAGCCTACCACGGCTATTGTGTACAACATATAAGGGTCATATATGGTTCCAAACGTCATTATATGTCCCTAAGATGTATCCCCTAAGGTCTCAAGGCTTTTCGCCATCGGGACCCGTAACTGCAAAATTTCTCAAAAAGCATGGATTATAGCCTTCAAATTTGGAATTTTTTGACCTTTTTTCCGCAGGAAATAAAAAATGCTGAGATGCTTACCAGGGACCCTAATACACCCTAGGAGTCTATTTGGGTGGGTCCAACCATCTAATATGCCTTTAAATAGTCAATTTACCTATTGCAAACTTGCACCGATATCATGACCTCAAGCCTACCACGGACATTTATGGCAACATATAATGGTCATATATGGTTCCAAACATCATTATATGACCCTAAGATGTATCCCATAGGGTTTCAAGATTTTTCGCCACCGGGCCCCCGTAACCTCCAAATTCCTCAAAAAGCGTGGATTATAGCCTTTAATTTTGGAATTTTTTGACCTTTTTTTGCCCGGAAAAAAAAATTGCCGAGATGTTTACCATGGTTTCTAATACTCTCCGAGAGTCCAATTGAGTGGGTGAAACCAACTAATATGCCTTAAAACGGTCAGTTTATCCGTTTCAAATTTGCACCGATTTCGTAAACTGAAGCCTACCACGGCTATTTTGTACAACATATAAGGGTCATATATGGTTCCAAACGTCATTTTATGACCCTAAGATGTATCCCTTAAGGTCTCAAAACTTTTCGCCACCGGGCGCCATAACCTTTAAATTCCTTAAAAAGCGTTGATTATAGCCTTAAATTTTGGAATTTTTTGACCTTTTTTCGCCCGGAAATAAAAAATGCCGAGATGCTTACCATGGCCCCTAATACACCCTGGAAGTCTATTTGGGTGGGTCCAACCATCTAATGTGCCTTTAAACAGTCAATTTACCCGTTCCAAACTTGCACCGATATCGTGACCTCAAGCCTACCACGGACATTTATGGCAACATATAATGGTCATATATGGTTCCAAACGTCATTATATGACTCTAAGATGTATCTCCTAGGGTCTCAAGACTTTTCGCCACCGGGCCCCGTAACCTCAAAATTCCTCAAAAGCGTGGATTATAGCCTTTAATTTTGGAATTTTTTTACCTTTTTTCGCTCGGAAATAAAAATTCCCGATATGTTTACCATGGTTCCTAATACCCTCCGGAAGTCCAATTGAGTTGTTGGAACCATCCAATATTCCTTAAAACGGTTAATTTACCCGTTCTAAATTTGCATCGATTTCGTAAACTTAAGCCTACCACGGCTGTTTTGTACAACATATAAGGGTCATTTATGGTTCCAAACGTCATTATATGACCCTAAGATGTATCCCCTAGGGTCTCAAGACTTTTCGCCAGCGAGACCCAAAACCTCAAAATTCCTCAAAAAGCGCGGATTATAGCTTTCAATTTTGAAATTTTTTTGACCTTTTTTCGCCCGAAAATAAAAAATGCCGGGATGCTAACCATGGATCCTAATACACCATGGGAGTCTATTTGGGTGGGTCCAACCATCCAATATCCCTTTAAACAGTCAATTTACCAGTTCAAACTTGCACCGATATCGTGACCTCAAGCCTACCACGGACATATATGGCAACATATAATGGTCATATATGGTTCCAAACGTCATTATATGACCCTAAGGTGTATCCCCTAGGGTCTCAAGACTTTTCGCCACCGGGCCCCGTAACCTCAAAATTCCTTAAAAAGCGTGTATTAGCCTTTAATTTTGGAATTTTTTGACCTTTTTTCGACCGGAAATAAAAATTGCCGAGATGTTTACCATAGTTCCTAGTATCCTCCGGGAGTCTTATTGAGTGGGTGGAACCATCCAATATGCCTTAAAACGGTCAATATACCCGTTCTAAATTTACACCGATTTCGTAAACCGAAGCCTACCACGGCTATTTTGTACAACATATAAGGGTCATATATAGTTCGAAATGTCATTATATGACCCTAAGATGTATCGCCTAAGGTCTCAAGATTTTTCGCTACCGGTCCCCGTAACCTAAAAATTCCTCAAAAAGTGTGGATTATAGCCTTCTATTTTGGAATTTTTTAAACTTTTTTTGCCCGGAAATAAAAAATGCCGCGATGCTTACCATGGACCCTAATAAACTCTGGGAGTCTATTTGGGTGGGTCCAACCATCTAATATGCCTTTAAACAGTCAATTTACCCGTTCCAAACTTGAACCGATATCGTGACCTCAAGCTTACAACGGACATTTATGGCAACATATAATGGTCATACATGGTTCCAAACGTCATTATATGACCCTAAGATGTATCCCCTAAGGTCTCAAGACTTTTCACACTACTAATAAACTGCTGAATACTGACGGAATCTTTACGACGGACACGAAATTCCGTCGGAAAGCACATAATTTTCGAGGGATTTTTTTTCCGTCGTAAATTATGTGCTTTTCGACGGATTTTTCCGTCGTAAAGTATAATTTCCGACCGAATATACATCCGTCGGAATACAATTTTAAAAATTAAAAAAATTTTTTTTTTTTTACTTAAACCTAAAATGCAATCCCTTGCCCTAAATTCCCAGCACTTTTCCGCCTCTTTTTCTCCTTTTCTCCTCCTCCTCTTTCTCTCTCCTCTTCTCCCCTCCTTCGTTCTTCCTGTCTCCTTACTGCTCCTCTTTCTCTCTTCTTCTCCTCTCCTTCGTTCTTCTTACTGCTCCTCCTCTTTTCCTCTTCTCCTTCGGTCCTTCCCCTTCTCTTTCCTCTTCTCCTTCTACTGCTTCTTGTCTTCTCTTTCCTCAAGGTGAATGTCGACCGTCAACAACAGCAACAACAACCCACACATGATTATCAACGACGCAATAACGAAGGTTTTTAGGCGAAATTCGACCATGAAAAGTCTAGATCTAGAGTTTTCATGGTCGAATTTCACCTCATAAACCCAATATCGAGGTTTAGGAGGTGGAACAAGGTATGTATCTCTTTTTTTAAAAATTGTTGGATGTTTTTTTTTTATTTTTTTTAATATTTACGGTGGTTGGGGCTGTTTTGGTGCCGCGGTGGGTGGCTTAGGTGGGCGGTGTGGGTGGTTTAGGTGGACTGTGGTGGGCGGTGGGTGGGTGGTTTAGGTGGACTGTGGTTGGTTGGGTTAGATCTAGGTTTAGGTGGGGGGTTGTTCGGGTTTAGATCTGGGTTTGGTGTGTCGATGGTGTGTGGGTTATTTCGGGCTAGGGTCGTGGTGGGTGGGTTATTTCGGGTTGGGGTGGGTTATTTCGGGTTAGTGTTGAATGGGTTAAGGTGGTGGTAGATCTAGGTTATTGGTTTAGGGTCGTGGTGGGTCTGGTAGGTGGATTAGTTCGGGTTAGGTGGGTTGTGGTGGCAGTGGGGGTTGGATGTGGTGGTGCGTGGTGGTGTGGGGGTGGGGTGAGTTTTTTTTTTAATTTTTGGCTTATGGGTGGCAGTGGGGGTTGGACGTGGTGGTGGGTGGTGGTGTGGGGTGGGGTGGGTTTTTTTTTTATTTTTTTTGGTAAAAGTTTCCGACGGAAATTCCGTCGGAATTTTCCGACGGATTTGGTTTCCGTCGAAAATTTACGACGGACTTTTCCGGGCCTCAATTTGTCTTCCGATGCATGATTTCCGTCGGAAATGTATTTCCGACGGAAATTTCGTTGGAAAAGGCCATTTTTCCTACAAAGGGTTTTCCGACGACACGTTTCGACGGAATTCCGTCGGAAACCCTATTTCCGACGGAAAATAGGGTGTTTCCGAGGAATTTTTTCCGTCGAAAAACGACACTTTTCTAGTAGTGTCGCCACCGGGCCTCATAACCGCAAAATTCATCAAAAAGTGTGGATTATAGCCATCAATTTTGGAATTTTTTGACCTTTTTTCCCCAGGAAATAAAAAATGCTGAGATGCTAACCAGGGACCCTAATACACCCTGGGAGTCCATTTGGGTGGGTCCAACCATCCAATATGCCTTTAAACAATCAATTTACCTATTCCAAACATGCACCGATATCTTGACCTCAAGCCTTCCACGGACATTTATGGCAACATATAATGGTCATATATGGTTCCAAACGTCATTATATGACCCTAAGATGTATCCCATAGGGTCTCAAGATTTTTCGCCACTAGGCCCCGTAACCTCCAAATTCCTCAAAAAGCGTGGATGGGCCTTTAATTTTGGAATTTTTTGACCTTTTTTAGCCCGGAAATAAAAAATGCCGAGATGCTTACCATAGACCCTAATACATCCTGGGAATGTATTTGGGTGGGTCCAACCATCCAATATGCCTTTAAACAGTCAATTTATTTGTTCCAAACTTGCACTGATGTCGTGACCTCAAGCCTACCACGGACATTTATGGCAACATATAATAGTCATATATGGTTCCAAACGTCATTATATGACCCTAAGTTGTATGTCCTAGGGTCTCAAGACTTTTCGCCACTGGACCCCGTAACCTCTAAATTCCTCAAAAAGCGTGGATTATAGCTAGGGATGTCAACGGGGTGGGGCGGGTTTTGGCATTTCCATCCCCATCCCCGCCTCCCATTTTCATCCCATCCCCACCCCCATCCCCACGGCGGGTCTGGAAATTTTCTCCATCCCCGCCCCGCCGGGTCTAACTGCAAAACCACCCCCGCCCCACCCCATGTGGATATCCATCCCCGTTTTAGCCCCACATAATCCCCGCCCCATACCCACCAAATCCCCACCTGAAATCCACCACAAATAATATATTTAAGTCAAGCCTACAGCTCAAATACAAAGAAAGCAGTACATACTTCACATATTGAAAAAAAAAATAACAGTAACTCAAATTGTCCAAAGTTTAAAATTAAAAATACTACAAGTTTACAAATATTAAAATATATAATAATAAATCCATTATGCCTTGAATTATTCGCAGCAAACTCCACTTGTTCCGGAATCGATATCCCATGTTTCAAATTCTTCCTTTAATTCACCCACTAATTTAGCAAACTCATCATTCTTGAATTCTCCACAATCTGCAAATACAACAATGTGACTTAATTAAAAAAAAAAAAAAAAAAAAAAAAAAAAAATAATAATAATAATAATAATAATAATAATAGTTTTAAATCAAATGTTATTTTAGCTATCTACCTTTAAGAGTAGCCCATATCCAATTTTGAGTACACATTAAAGCTTCGATTGCTTCCGGTAAAAGCCGACTACGATAAGGATTAAGATCCCGACCACTTGTGCTAAATGCGGACTCCGATGCAACAGTAGAAACAGGAATGCTCAATATATCTCTTGCTATTTGCTGAAGAATGGGATATGTGCCTCCATTTGTCTTCCACCAATTAAGAATATCAAAATCTTGGACTAGAGGCACATTAGCAGCATCTAAATACTTATCCAATTCAGAAATTTCATGACTTGGATCCTTATCTTGTTGCAAAAATTCTGCAAATTCTTGCATAAAGGCCTCTTCATTGGCTTTGCTACTACTACCCAAATGAAAAGGTTGTTGGCTACTACTACCTTGAGTTTTACCGATCTTAGAGCCATATTCTTCAACCAATCTTTATAGAAGATCACTAATTCTACCAACCTCAATTTCAAAGTCATGCTCATCAAAATTTTTTTGCAAAATAAAACCGAATAAGAGCCATTTTGTATCTAGGATCTAGTATTGTTGCCACTCCCATTAAATTATTCACATTAGCCCAATATTTGTTATATTTCAGCAACATAATGTCAGCCATTTTCTTTACATAATCATGAGGAGATAAAAGCCAACCAGAAAGAGTAATTCTCAAAGCACAAATTTTAGGAAAATAAAGATTGGTAGCGGGGTAATTTGTTCCTGAAAAGTTAAGGGTAGTTTTACTAAACACTTCTAAATGTTCACATATTTTCTCAACTTTTTCCCTATCTTTAGGTGTCGATGGATTCTTATATAAATTATTTCGAGCACTTCAAACAACAAACACTTCTCTATAACAAATAGCAATAGAAAGCATTTAGTGCTAACTTTCTAGTACACTCAGGAGCTATTTGCTTAGCAACTTGTTCAAACTTTTGTACTCTCTTATCAGAAGCAGTCCAAAACACAACACTAACCCTAATCCTTTGAACACCATTTGATACCACAGCACTTAAACCATCTTGAACAATCAAATTTAAAATGTGAGCACAACAACGCATATGAAAAAAAACACCTTGCAATAAAAGTGAGGTATATGGAAACACTCCTTTCAAAATTTCCATCATTGCATCATTAGTCGAACAATTATCCACAGTTATAGATTACATAATTGAATGCTTTCTTTCAATGCATCAGCAAGGACCTTGGTAGTATGAGGGGCAGGGACATATAAAAACCTATCAAAACCATTGAAATTGACATATAAAAACCTATCATCATCACTTATAATTACTATGATATTTTCCAGGGAACATCAATATAAAGGCAACCAAAAAACTATAATAATACAAAGGCAACCAAAAAAATAAACGAGTTATAAGTAACTAGAAAACAATACCTTATGATCGGACTTTGCAACTTCCATGTATTATCAATGAAATGTGAGGTGACTGCCATATAACCTTTTCTCTGGTTGTCAGCAGGCCACATGTCAGTAGTTAAGGCAATCGCCCTTTACTTTCCCTCAACAAGGTTGCAACATTCTCCTTCTCAAGCTCATATCTTTTCATAATATCTTTTCTTGTTGTGTTTCGAGATGGCACTCTTGCTATACTTTCTAAAACCCATATGTTCAACCATGCTAATTTGGATACTCATGCAAAATAATCATCTCCGCCAAGTCTCTTCTTCCATCTTCTTGGTGGAATTCATAAGGGGCCAATGTTATCGTTTCATTCTTATCATTCAAGTTTTTTTGTGTACCAAACAATCTTGATTGTCGAATATCTTGACATACTCTCTTTGGACATATTTTTAAATGATCTTTCACATGCGTAGTTCCTGCTTTTGACCCACCAGCAAGTAGCTTAGAGCAATGGTTGCACTCAGCTTTTACTACATCACCAACCTTCTTTCTCTTAAAGTCAGACCACACTGCTGAAGTATGCCTACTAGTTATTGGTAGGACAGAAGGATCGGAATTAGTCTCCACGGGACTTCCATCGTCATCCAATCTAATTGGAGTATTACTAGCTGAAGTGGGAACACTAGCATTATTGTCATTCTTTGATATCATTCTCCCCTAAAACAAATTGCAGTAATTTAATGGTCAATTCATGAACAAATTAAACTACTACTTTCAACAAGTCAACACATAATCCTTTAGTGTACTTAAAAAAAGATATCCTACAAGTATCTGACCCTTGAACCTCCCAATTTCCCAACAAATACAAATTATCAACATATACTTTGAAAGTATCAATATCTATGGTTAACAGTAGACAAAATTGAACATACAAGTACAAATTATTCTATATCATGCAACTAGACAGATCAAATACAAATTATACAAATACCCTTGAACCTCCATTATTGTCATACAAATACAAATACAAAATAAAATGTAAATAGACACATGTAACTCAAAAAACAAGTAATCAAACATAATAGCAAATTATTAAGGTAATTAACCAAATTATTTTTCATAAAAAAAAAAAATGGTTTTGTTACCTAGGACATACTCACAGACGCAAATCAATTTAATGAACTCATACATAATCAAACTTGTAGATTTAAGCATCCAAAACCTTAAATCTTCACCCTAGATAGAAGGAGTAAGAGAATTGGAAGATACTCCACCATCTTCACCCTCAAGTGAAGACTTAGATAGCCCTAATTCGCCATCAAGTCCGGAAATCAACCCCTTTTCAAACTTTAAGTTCGAAAGTGAAGAAGGTCCTAAAATGGGAGAGAACACACCTTTGAGTCGTCTTGGGGCTCCCGAAGCCTTTAGAGCCCAAAGTGGGATCCTAACTCCTACCACTCAAGCCAACAATTTTGAAATCAAGCCCAATTTGATTGCTTTGATAGAGAGGAAACAATTCTTGGGTGGAAAATTTGAGAGCCCTCATGAGAATTTAAAAGAATTTGAGAAATATTGTGACACAATCAAAGCCAACGGGGTGACTCAAGAGTACATCCCTCTCAAGATGTTTCCATTTTCTTTAATTGGGAGAGGTCTAGAATGGCTAGAGAAGGAGGTGCCCCCTAACTCTCTCACAACTTGGGACCAAGTGACTACGGCTTTCTTGAGGAGATTTTATAACCATAGGAAGACCGCCGAGGCTCGATCGTTGATTCAAGGCTTTCGCCAAAAGAGTGGTGAGACTCTAAGTGCGGCATGGGACCGGTACAAGGAGCTTCAACGCCAATGCCCACATCATGGGATACCCAAGTATCAACTCATCCACACTTTCTATGGAGGTCTCTCACCTCAAGGGAGAACAAGCCTAGATGCCGCCGCCGGCGGTCCAATCATGAACAAGGGAGAGGATGAAGTGGAATGCATCATAGAGGAGGCCGCAAAGCATTATGATGATTGGTACGAAGGAGAAAGGGAGGCCACTTCTAGTAAAGGGGTCTATGCATTGGAGCAAGCCAACACAATCAACAACCTTTCTTCCCAAATCTCCAAGATGGCCAAGAAAATGGACGAAATGATGAAAGAAAGGTCCAACCCTCATGGTAATACCTCCCCTTCAACCAAGGGAGGCAATGGTATGGCCACTTCTTCCCCCTCATCTTATAATAAAATGCCTCAAGGATGCATGTTTTGCTCAAATTGTGAAACCTATGATCATGATACCTCCCATTGTGTGTATGCTTGTGAAGTTCAACCCCCCCTATGAACATGATGATAATGTAGAAGATGTCAACGCTATGAATTTTGCTCCTAGAATGGAAAATGTAGGGAACTTGAGGCCAAACCCCAATCAAATGGGGAATTGGAATCAAGGTGGAAAAAGTGGTGGTGGTTATGGTAACCAATACCATGGTGGGGGAGGCCCTTCCAATTTCAATGGAAGAGGCTACTCTAACCAAAGAGGGTATGGCTACCAAAACCAACAACCCAACTCCCGATACCAAGACCATCAAAATCAAAATTTTGGTGATCAAGGTAACATGGGAAACAATCGACAAAGCAATGTTCCCAACCAAGGCACCGGAGGCAATAGGGGCCAAAATGTTTCTAACTATGCCCAAACCAATAGGCCTCCGGGTTTCCATCAATCCCAACTTCCTCCACCTCAACAACCTCTTCAAATTGAGGCCCCTCCTAATGATCCCGTGATGGCTAAGCTAGATGCCATCATGAAAATGCATGAGGAGGAAAAGAATAGAAATGAGGAGGATAAAAAGAGAGCCAATGCTCATATGAAAATGCTTGAAACCCAAATTGCCCAACTTGCTTCCAATTCCTCTTCTTCTTATTCTTCCTCTATCCCTAGTCAAGGAGTCAACCCAAAACCTTTGTATTCCGTGACAACAAGGAGTGGAAAGGTAGTAGGGAGTGACCCCTTAGTTGAGGAAGAACCTCGAAATGAAGTAGAGTTGAAGAGGGGGGATGAGAGAACCAATGAACCTTCTAATGTTGAGAGGGAGAAGGATGTTGAGGTGCAAAAGGAAAAAGAGACCACCCCCTTGCCCCTAAATCTCCAACCTAGAGAGGAGAGGCTACCTTTTCCCCAAATATTTGTGAGAGCTAAGCTTGATGCTCAATTTGGGAAGTTTTTGGATGTGATCAAGAATTTGCATGTTTCCCTTCCTTTTGTAGATGCTATGAAACAAATGCCCCATTACTCTAAGTTTTTGAAAGATCTATTGAGTGGGATAAGGGAGTGTGAAACGGTGAGCTTGACCGCCAATTGTAGTGCAATCCTTTCCAACAAACTTCCCGCCAAGTTGAAGGATCCGGGTAGCTTTTCCATCCCTTGTTCTATTAATGGAATTGAGTTTGACAAAGCTTTGTGTGATTTAGGAGCAAGTGTGAGCCTCATGCCCTACTCCGTCTACCAAAAGCTTAGTGTAGGAACCCTTTCCCCCACTAACATCACTCTCCAACTAGCGGATCGGTCCATTAAATTTCCCATGGGTAAAGTTGAGGACATCCCCCTTAGGGTAGGGAAGTTCACATTCCCCGTGGATTTTTATGTGCTAGAAATGGATGAGGATGAAAGGATTCCTATTATCTTGGGTAGGCCGTTTTTAGCCACCTCTAGGGCCATTATTGATGTGAAGGAGGGCAAAATATCTTTGAAAATTGACAATGATTCAATTGAGTTTGATTTGAATACTGTCATACAACAACCTTCCTCAAGTGGTGAATGCTTTAGAGTAGATGTTCTAGATTCCATGCTTAGTGAATTCTCTCGTTCCCATTTGCATGCTTCTAACGATCCCCTAGAGAGTGTATTATTGATTGATTCTAAGCTAGGTGTTCACAAGGACGACATTCAATTCTATGAGGATTTGCTAGAGGAAAGCAAGAGCGAGTGCATGGATGAGAGCATGGAGGAGGAGGCTTTTCACACCCATGACCTCTTTCAAGCCCAAAGGTAGAGGTTTCAAGTCTACCTTTGGTGCACCAATGGTAAGGGAGCACCAAAGGTAGACTTGAAACCTCTACCTTTGGGCTTGAGGTATGTATTTCTTGGTTCTAATGAGTCTTTCCCCGTGATTGTTAATTCCAACCTAACGGAGGAGCAAACCTCCCTCTTGATCAATGTTTTGAAAAAACACAAGAAAGCTTTAGGCTATACCATTGATGACATCAAAGGTATAAGTCCTTCCTTATGCATGCACAAAATTGATCTAGAGGGAGATGCCAAACCCGTTAGGCAAAGGCAAAGGAAGCTTAACCCTTCCATGCAAGAGGTTGTGCGGAAGGAAGTGGCTAAGCTTCTTGATGCGGGAATTATATACCCAATTGCTCATAGTGATTGGGTATCTCCCGTGCAAGTTGTGCCTAAGAAAGGGGGAATGACGGTAGTGAAAAATGATCATGATCAACTAGTCCCCACTAGGCTTGTAACCGGTTGGCGCATGTGCATTGACTATCGCCAACTCAACACAAGTACATGCAAAGATCATTTTCCATTACCGTTCATTGATCAAATGTTGGAGAGGCTTACAAAGCATTCCTTCTATTGTTTTCTTGATGGTTATTCGGGATTTTTCCAAATCCCGATTGACCCCAAGAATCAAGAGAAGACGACTTTCACTTGTCCCTACGGTACTTATGCGTATCGTAGGATGCCTTTTGGGCTTTGTAATGCTCCCGCAACATTCCAACGTTGTATGATGTCCATTTTTAGTGATATGATTGAGGATGAGATAGAGGTCTTTATGGATGACTTCTCCGTTGGATGGGCCACCTATGAAGATTGTCTATCTAATTTATCTCGTTGCTTAGAAAGATGTGAGAGGGCTAACCTCGTGTTAAATTGGGAAAAATGCCATTTTACGGTAGAAAGTGGGATTGTTCTTGGGCACAAAATTTCCCATGCCGGCATTGAGGTTGATAGAGCCAAGGTAGAGGTCATTGAGAAACTTCCTCCCCCCACCAACGTGAGGGAAGTGAGGTCTTTCCTTGGCCATGCCGGGTTCTATCGGCGTTTTATAAAAGACTTTTCTTTGATTGCAAAGCCTCTCACATCCCTATTGCAACAAGATAAAGAGTTTATATTTGATGATGCTTGTCAAGAGTCTTTTTGTAGGTTGAAAGAGGCCCTTTGCACCGCCCCTATTGTCCAAGGCCCGGATTGGTCTCTTCCATTTGAGCTAATGTGTGATGCAAGCGACGAGGCTATTGGTTCGGTTCTTTGGCAACGAAAGGATGGGAAGCTTCATGTCATACATTATTTGTCCAAAATTCTCAACGACGCTCAACGAAACTACACAACCACCGAGAAGGAATTCTTAGCGGTTATTCACTCATTTGAGAAGTTTATAACCTACCTCATTGGTTCTAGGACAATTGTGTACACCGACCATTCGGCTCTCAAATATTTGATAGGGAAGAAGGAAGCTAAACCAAGGTTGTTGAGATGGGTTTTAGTTCTCCAAGACTTTGATTATGAAATGAGAGATAAAAAGGGAGCTGAGAATGTGGTGGCGGATCACCTTTCAAGGTTGGGCGGTGCAAGGTTCAAGGATGATGGTCTTCCTCCCGAAAATCACAAAAGGGGTCATCCTCTCAAGCCGCATCTAGCTTCGCGGCGGTGCCCAATACACCTCCTCAACCCTATAAGGTGAAGTTTGCTTCACCTTATCAAGAAAAGTGTTATAATGAGCTCTCCAAGCGGGCTGTTCGGTCCACCCGTTTCTATGACAAGGAATGTTGTCAGGCTTTGGGCATCGATGCTGATGTCCGAGACATGGCCGAGTCCTTCGGGTGGCAAACCTTCCTCAATATCAAGGTTCCATCAAAATTCACCCACAACCCGGAGGCCGAGCCCAAGGCACCATTCACCTACCGGGAGCTCACCCTCGAAGTCCTCTCTTCGTTCAACCTTCAATCCATCGAGAGGCGAGGGGTGAAAGAACTTGAGCTTAACTTCCGTATGTTCAACACCCCGCGGAAGGTTGCAATGAGCGAGCTCAACCGGATGTTCGGGTGGGATCCCGAGAGCCCAGTGCACAGAGCTTATGATAACGAGAGGATGTGGCAAGGCTACGACGAGCAAGAGTGGTGGGGCACCATCACCCAAGGCAACACCAAATTCAAATCAACATCGGCAAAGGCGTCGGAAATCATCCATCCGGCCCTCCGGTACTTTCATAGGCTAATGGTGTATGCCTTATTTTCCCGCCAAGAGCTCGGGAAAATCAACCAAGAAGAGCTCGTTTTACTGTGGTTGGCCACCGACGGGTACATCAACTACGACCATGGGATGAATTTCGGGGGCCTCCTCACTGACCGCTTCCATGAGACGCAACTTGGTGTCTCCCTCACTGGTGATATTCAGTTGGGGGGGATGATTACATGGATAGCCTACAAGTTAGGCTATGGAGCGGAGCTAGCCAAGCTTACCCCAGTCGATGAGCAGCCCTACCTGAACCTAGGGGCCCTCAAGACGGCCGGGATGATTCGCGAGGTGCCTACTCGCGTGGGGGGAGATGAGCGGGTTTGGATGGTCCGCGATTCTTCTTGGTGCCTCCTCCCGAACGACTACATGACCAACCCGCCAGAAGATGAAAATCAATGGCGCGTTCCCCGAGCTAACCTTGAGGAGGGTAGCTTGTCGTCGAGGGAGAGAGCTCCCCGGGCCCCAAGGCAAAGGCGGCAGCAAGAGCAGCACTTTGACTAACAAGAACAACAACAATTCCAAGAACAACAACAATTTCAACAACAACAACAAGGTTTTCAGCAACATTTCGAGCATCAATCCTTCCACTATGGGGAAGGGTCTCAACAAGGGAACGTCCCCCCCTTTAGTGGGGGAGGTATGGCTTCTTCTTCTTCTTCCTCATTTAACATCGAGTCCGCTTTTCAAAATTTGTCTATGCAAGTAAACCGGTTGACGGAAGTCGCCGATGGGAACTCGGTTTACAACGCCAACATTTATGATTGGCATGTAAACCAAGGGCATTTTGACCCACCAGTGAACTACCCGTATTTTCCGCCCCAACAGGGGCCGGTTCCTTGTCACGAGGAACCGCATGCTGACGGGACTCCCCGTCGACCGGTTTGGCCCTATTGGTCCGGGCCTTCATCTGAAGGGGCCCCCTGTGTGAACTACCCCACCTCTGAGGGGTATGATTACAAGGCACCGGGGGGGTGTGATTACCGTGGGGACCCCAACTACCCCATGTACATCCGAGCCTCTTGAGATGCCCCCTCCCTATGACCCTCTTCCGGACTACCAACAAGAGTTGTACCGGAACCGTGGTTTTCCACCGGGTTACACCGGTGGTTGGGACCCCCATGGCCCTCCTATCGACGTCGACTACGAGTGGCGTCCATATGGAGAGGGCTCTAGTTCTCATATGGAGGACTAGGGCCCTCGGGCCGAGTTTAGCCCTTCCTCCCACCTATTTCCCATTTTTTATCAAACCGAGGACGGTTTTTCGTTCAAGTGTTGGGGGGGTGCTTATTCATTGTTTCATTTAAGAGCTTTGTTTTATGGGGCATATTCATGGCCAATAGGTGTCTCTTGCATGTTTTTTTTCTCGATGTTGGTTGATGCTCACCTTCTATGTTCTCTAAAAAAATTTTTTTTTTGATGATTTGATGATAACCTTGTGTTGTTTTTGCTCCCAATTTCAAAAATCCAAATTTCCCTTTAATCCAAACCTTTTCTTCTTTTCTTTGTACTTTTTCTTTAGTAGTTTTTTTTTTTTTTATTTTGCTTTCTTTTCTTTTCACTTTATTTTTTCTCTTGCTACTAACTGATAGTGGACTTGCGTTTTCTAAGCATATTTGGGTGACAAATTCCCCTTCTCAACTCTTTAAATATTTGAATGGTCGCATAGTTTAGTTTAGATTAGGAAGAAGTTGAATGGTTCGAGGTTGTTTGATTTGGTTCTAAGGAACCTGGGATCGTTGATGATGTATTCAACGATCATTGTATGTCGATTGGGATTTATGTGATTTACATGCCTCTCTTAGGAACCGTTTTGATTTCTTCCTTTTTCCTTTGTGGGTTGCTTTTCTTCTTTCCTTTTTGTGACATTCATAATCAGGACAAGAGAAAATTTTTGAAATTGAGAATTTGCTCGTTCATTTGGAAATGTGGACCTATATGCTTTTGTTATGACATATTTTTGAATGCTTACCTTCCTAGTTGAAGAGGGTCTTCACGGTTTGAGAGTGCTTAGGGTTGAACTAGACACATTTTAAGCTAAGGTAGCCCGGTTTAGAACTCTTGAGGACGTTTGAACCCCTAGTTCACGGGAAAGTGGTAAGATGGTGTTGCTCTCCGTAGTGAATAGGATTCCCTTGGTTGGTAATTGCTTACTTTCATATCCCATGTGAGCGTTTATTGTTCAAGCCTCCATCACTTTTTTGAGCGGCATTTTGGATCCTTAACTATGCGTGTCTTAATCCTTGTGTTGGTATCTAGCTCCCAAGACCGTGATCATATAACTCTAGAGGAGGAAGAGGGCATCTCTTCTCATTTTTCTTTGTTTTCCTTGTGTTTTGTTACAAATTTGGTTTTTATTTTGCATGTACCTTCTTGCTAGCCATGTTGAGCCTTATTTCCCCTTTCTTGGTTAAACCACGTTACAAACCTAGCGGCCTATGTCCTACCAACCCTTGTAGTTAGTGAAGCATCGGCTTGTGAGGTTCGGGTTTGAGAGTCTTTATTTTAAGCAAGGAAGTTGTGCAATTTGGTTCGAATGAGGTCTTGAAAGTCTATTCGTGAAAAAAAAGTGTGCAAAAGGTTTGGCAAGGAAGTTGTAATCTATTAAAACCAAACATCTTCAAAAAAAAAAAAAAAAAAAAAAAAAAAAAAAAAAAAAAAAAAAAAAGAGAGAGTTGTATTGTCATGTAATTTGTATTGAAGGTTGTGATTTGAAACTTAGGTTAGATTCTTATGTTGTTATTGAGAGATGGCCACTCTTATGCTTCACTTAGGAGTTTCCACCAAAGTTTTCAAATTAATTCCCTACCTTAACCTTTAGCCATGCATTGCAACCCTAACTAAGACCCTTGGACTTTAGAGGGGCGTGGTCAAGGAAACGGTGGAGGGAGATGGATTTCAACCCTATGGAGAGAGTACGCATAGTTGAGATGTCGGGATAGCCTCATTGTTCCACATAGAATTATTTTTTTCCGGTTCCCTCGCGGAATCATGAGGAGCCAATTAGGGGATGAATTGAAGCTAGCAGAGAGAACGTGGACCGTCTTGGATGGGGCTAGGGTGGAGGATGAAATCATTAATTCTCTATGCTTAGCTGAGGTTTGTCTCTTTCAACCTTGAGCATCTTAAAGCGTGTTTTCCCTCTTGAATTGAGAAAGGTAGGTATTCTTTGATCAAAGTCATTATATTTGAGCCCGAATTGAGCATTTATCACCGTGGTATTTGATCGATTGTCGTAAGCCTTGTCATGTTATGTTTGTTGTGTTTGCTCGTTGTTTTGATTCTTCTTGCTTGAGGACAAGCAAGAGGCAAGTGTGGGGGATTTTGATGAGTGGTATTTATACCACTCTTTTATCCTTTTCTGTAAGGATTTTTCCCTTCACTTGGCACTTGTTTGAGCCTTTTCAAGCACTTTGTTTTAGTTTGCTTTGCCTTGTTCCTTTTTGTGTTTTCCCCTCCTTTTTCCTTTGTTTTTGGCTTTGCTTTGCCGCTTCCCCTCTTTACTATACTTATGTTTGTGTATGAGTGTTTGAGTAGGTTGGATGGAGTGCTCGTGTGGTCCTGCTCGAGGCTTAGTCAACCTTTTTGAGTGCATTGGAATAGCGGAAGAGAGGAGCATGGATTTGGAGAAGAGTCCGGAGCTTTAAAGAGGAGCGGCCACTCACCAGAGAGGAGCGCCCGCTCCATTTTCTCATCTGATCCCCTGTTTTCCAGACTTATGGAGCGTCCGCTCCACCAGAGAGGAGCGCCCGCTCCACACCTGGAGCGCCCGCTCCTGTCTGGGAGAGCGCCCGCTCCAGTAAGGCGGCTGTTTTGATTAATACCCTCTAGAGCGTCCGCTCACCCTCGATGGAGCGGCCGCTCTCGTGGGTATTTCCGTGCATTTTAATCCTTCTTTAGAGTAATGTGAGGGGCATATTAAGACCCCTAGTTTTGTAATGAGACTATTATGTACATTTTAGCCCTAATCTAGTGGGAGAAACTTCATTAGTAGAGAGAGAAAGTGTGGATTTCCATTGATGAACTTGGATATTGAAGAAGGAGCTTGATTGAATCTTTGTAAATCTTCATCTTCAATTAATGAGTAATCTCTTACTCTCTTTCTTTGCTTTTGTATTTAGTTTTATTTGCTTATTTTGATTTTCCTTCATTGCTTATTGATCATGTTGATGCTTATTGATTTGATGATTGATATTGTTTTCAATATGATTTGTGAGTAGTCACCTAGCCAAGGGTGTGGGGATGGTGTAGTTGTTGATTGATTCATGCTTATGATGTTGGGGTTTTGTTAATGGTGATTAAAGTCTTTGTATGTTTGATATTCTTTAATCTTCTTGCAAGTGCACATTGTTAGTTGATTAAAGGTGAATCTTTGCTAACAAGAAACGGAAGTTGACTTAGTTAAGGTTCATTGTTATCGATAGTTCTTTGATTGCACCTTCTAATATATGGTTCTAGTGTGGAAACATGGAGGCTATGTTAGGAGAATTTGATTAACCCCGGAAGGCGGTTAGATTGAGCTTTAATTCGATATTCTTGCATGCTTAGTTTACCATTGCTTTGCTTCCGTGTTATTGCATGATTAATTGGCAAATACATCTACCTACTTCCCTTGGTGCTTAGTTATATTGTTTTTTAATCATTCTTAATCTCTAGTTTAATTTCTTAGCTTTTCACACTTCTCGTTCCGAGGTAGCTTAAGTATTAAGTAGTGAATGTGGTGTTTATGCATGTCTCCTTGTGGTTCGACCCCTATACTTGCCTTATACTTGTATTAGGTTTGTTTAGGTGTATAAATTATATTTGATCTAGGGATAGACTTTTGACGACGCGTTTATTCCCTTGTCATAGAACCATCCAATATGCCTTAAAACGGTCAATTAACCCGTTCCAAATTTGCACCAATTTCGTAAACTGAAACCTACCACGGCTATTTTGTACAACATATAAGGGACATATATGGTTCTAAACGTCATTATATGACCCTAAGATGTATCCCCTAAGGGCTCAAGACATTTCGCCACCGGGCCCATCACCTCAAAATTCCTTAAAAAGCGTGGATTAGCCATCAATTTTGGAATTTTTTTGACCTTTTTTGGCCCGGAAATAAAAAATGCCGAGATGCTTACCATGGACCCTTATACACCATTGGAGTCTATTTGGGTGGGTTCAACCATCCAATATGCCTTTAAACATTCAATTTACCCGTTCCAAACTTGCTTTGATATTGTGACCACAAGCATACCACGGACATTTATGGCAACATATAATGGTCATATATGGTTCCAAACGTCATTATATGACCCTAAGATGTATCCCCTAGGGTATCAAGACTTTTCGCCACCGGGCCCCATAACCTTAAAATTCTTTAAAAAGAGTGGATTAGCCTTCAATTTTGGAATTTTTTGACCTTTGTTCGCCCGAAAATAAAAATTGCCGAGATGTTTACCAAGGTTCCTAATACCCTCCAGGAGTCCAATTGAGTTGATGGAACCATCCAATATGCCTTAAAACGGTCAATTTATCCGTTCCAAATTAGCACCGATTTCGTAAACTGAAGCCTACCACGGCTATTTTGTACAACATCTAAGGGTCATATATGGTTCCAAACGTCATTATATGACCCTAAGATGTATCCCCTAAGGTCTCAAGACTTTTCGCCACCGGGCCCCGTAACCTCAAAATTACTAAAAAAGCGTGGATTATAGCCTTCAATTCTAGAATTTTTTGACCTTTTTCGCTCGGAAAAAAAAAATGTTGAGTTGCTTACCATGGACCCTAATACACCCTGGAAGTCTATTTGGCTGGGTACAGCCATCCAATATGCCTTTAAACAGTTAATTTACCCGTTCCAAACTTGCACCGATATCGTGACCTTAAGACTACTACGGACATTTATGGCAACATATAATGGTCATATATGGTTCCAAACGTCATTATAGAACCCTAAGATGTATTCCCTAGGGTCTCAAGAATTTTCGCAACCAGACCCCGTAACTTTGAAATTCCTCAAAAAGCAAGGATTATAGCCTTCAATTTTGGAATTTTTTTTAACTTTTTTCGCCCTGAAATAAAAATTGCCGAGATGTTTACCATGGTTCCTAATACCCTCTTGGAGTCCAATTGAGTGGGTGGAACCATCCAATATGCCTTAAAACGGTCAATTTACCTATTCCAAATTTGCACCGATTTCGTAAACTGAGCCACGGCTATTTTGTACAACATAATGGTCATATATAGTTTTAAACGTCATTATATGTTTCTAAGATGTATCCCCTAAGGTCTCAAGCCTTTTCACCATCGAGCCACGTAACCTCAAAATTCTTCAAAAAGCCTGGATTATAGCCTTCAATTTTGGAATTTTTTGACCTTTTTTCGCCCGGAAATAAAAAATGCCGAGATGCTTACCATGGACCCTAATATACCCTGGGAGTCTATTTGGGTGGGTCCAACCATCCAATATGCCTTTAAACAGTCAATTTACCCGTTCCAAACTTGCACCGATATCGTGACCTCAAGCCTACCATGGACATTTATTGCAACATATAATGGTCATATATGGTTCCAAACGTCATTATATGACCCTAAGATGTATACCCTAGGACCTGAAGAATTTTCGCCACCGGGCCCTGTAACCTTAAAATTCCTCAAAAAGCGTGGATTATAGCCTTAAATTTTGGAATTTTTTGACCTTTTTTCGCCCGGATATAAAAATTGCCGAGATATTTACCATGGTTCCTAATACCCTCTCGTAGTCCAATTGAGTGGGTGGAACCATCCAATATGCCTTAAAACGGTCAATTTACCCGTTCCAAATTTGCACCGATTTCGTAAACTGAAGCCTACCACGGCTATTTTGTATAACATATAAGGGTCATATATGGTTTAAATGTCATTATATGACCCTAAGATGTATCTCCTAAGGTCTCAAGAATTTTCGCCACCGAGCCACGTAACCTCAAAATTCTTCAAAAAGCGTGGATGATAGCATTCAATTTTGGAATTTTTTGACCTTTTTTCGCCCGGAAATAAAAATTGTCGATATGTTTACCATGGTTCCTTATACCCTCCGGGTGTTCAGTTAAGTGGGTGGAACCATCCAATATGCCTTAAAACGGTCAATTTACCCGTTCCAAATTTGGGTGGGTCTAACCATCCAATATGCCTTTAAACATTCAATTTACCAGTTCCAAACATGCTTTGATATTGTAACCACAAGCCTACCACGGACATTTATGGCAACACATAATGGTCATATATGGTTCCACACGTCATTATATAACCCTAAAATGTATTCCCTAGGGTCTCAAGAATTTTTGCCACCGGGCCATGTAACCTTAAAATTCCTCAAAAAGCGTGGATTATAGCCTTCAATTTTGGAATTTTTTGAACTTTTTTCCCCCGAATATTGCCAAGATATTTACCATGGTTCCTAATACCCTCTCGTAGTCCAATTGAGTGGGTGGAACCATCCAATGTGCCTTAAAACGGTCAATTTACGCGTTCCAAATTTGCACCGATTTCGTAAACTGAAGCCTACCACGGCTATTTTGTACAACATATAAGGGTCATATATGGTTTAAACGTCATTATATGACCCTAAGATGTATCTCCTAAGGTCTCAAGACTTTTCGCCACCGAGCCACGTAACCTCAAAATTCTTCAAAAAGCGTGGATTATAGCCTTCAATTTTGGAATTTTTTGACCTTTTTACGCTCGAAAATAAAAATTGTCGATATGTTTACCATGGTTCCTTATACCCTCCGGGAGTTCAATTAAGTGGGTGGAACCATCCAATATGCCTTAAAACGATCAATTTACCCGTTCCAAATTTGCACCGATTTCGTAAACAGAAGCCTACCACGGCTATTTTGTACAACATATAAGGGTTATATATGGTTTAAACGTCATTATATGACCCTAAGATGTATCTCCTAAGGTGTCAAGACTTTTCGCCACCGAGCCACGTAACCTCAAAATTCTTCAAAAAGCGTGGATTATAGCCTTCAATTTTGGAATTTTTTGACCTTTTTTCGCCCGTAAATAAAAATTGTCGATATGTTTACCATGGTTACTTATACCCTCCGGGAGTTCAATTAAGTGGTTGGAACCATCCAATATGCCTTAAAACGATCAATTTACCCGTTCCAAATTTGCACCGATTTCGTAAACAGAAGCCTACCACGGCTATTTTGTACAACATATAAGGGTTATATATGGTTCCAAACGTCATTATATGACCCTAAGATGTATCCCCTAAGGTCACAAGTCTTTTCGCCACTAGGTCCCGTAACCTCAAAATTCCTCAAAAAGCGTGGATTATAGCCTTCAATTTTGGAATTTTTTGACCTTTTTTCGCTCGAAAATAGAAAATGTCGAGATGCTTACCATGGAACCTAATACACCCTGGGAGTCTATTTGGGTGGGTCTAACCATCCAATATGCCTTTAAACAGTTAATTTACCCGTTCCAAACTTGCACCGATATCGTGACCTCAAGCCTACCACGTACATTTATGGCAACATATAATGGTCATATATGGTTCCAAACGTCATTATAAGACCCTAAGATGTATTCCCTAGGGTCTCAAGACTTTTCGCCACCGGGCCCCGTAACCTCAAAGTTCTTCAAAAAGCGTGGATTATAGCCTTCGATTTTGGAATTTTTTGACCATTTTTCTCTCGGAAATAAAAAATGCCGAGATGCTTACCATGGATCCTAATACACCCTGGGAGTCTGCTTGGGTGGGTACAACCATCCAATATGCCTTTAAACAGTCAATTTACCTGTCCAAACTTGCACCGATATCGTGACCTCAAGTCTACCACGGTAATTTATGGCAACATATAATGGTCATATATGGTTCCAAACGTCATTATATGACCCTAAGATGTATCCCCTAGGGTCTCAAGACTTTTCGCCACCAGGCCCCGTAACCTCAAAATTCCTCAAAAAGCGTGGATTATAGCCTTAAATTTTGTAATTTTTTGAACTTTTTCGCTTGGAAATAAAAATTGCCGAGATCTTTACCATGGTTTCTAATACCCTCCGGGAGTCCAATTGAGTGGGTGGAACCGTCTAATATGCCTTAAAACGGTCAATTTACCCGTTCCAAATATGCACCGATTTCGTAAACTGAAGCCTACCACGGCTATTTTGTACAATATAAGGGTCATATATGGTTCCAAACGTCATTATATGACCCTAAGATGTATCCCCTAAGGTCTCAACACTTTTAGCCACCGGGACTCTATAGGGAATATTTCAAGCATTATGATCCCAAACTTGAACGCCACTGTGATCATACACTAAAGTATGGTGGCGTTCCAAAGGGAAGAAAAAGAGAACAAAAGAGCTGCCTACAAGTTTTAGGAACTTGTAAACCCAAGAGACAATCCACAAGGACCATCAACTCCATAAGGTCTTGAACCAAACAGGGTTCGGGGATGAGGGTACGAATCCAATCTACAAAAGAAAGGACCCGCCCTATAAAATAGGCCTCTACTTTGTTCTGCTCGTATTCATGCGCGCTTTTCGAATAACATACAAACATTATATTAAACCTACCCTGTTTATCTATGTTGGTTGAATATTAATGCACAAATAAGACTATTATTGGCTATCACTTGAGTTAAAATCACATCATCCTAAACCAAATTAATAATTATCTTATTAAGCGAGATTTCAAGTATAAATTCCCTTTAAACATGCATAAAAAGTGTGATCAAGCAATAACAATAAAATATATCAAGCAACATAATAATAAGCATAACAATAATAATCATAATAATAATAATAATAATAGTCAAAATCATGTTAAGACATAATAAAGCTTAATAATAATAGCAAGATCCTAGGCATGATACTAACAAGATTAATAACAAATCATAGCATGTCACTAAACAATAAAGATCAAAGCTTTAAACCTAACATGGTACTAACATGCTAACATGATATTAGAAATAAGTAAAGGCACCCTAAACATGATACTAGAAAGCAATAATAACATCCTAACATGATACTAGGAAGCATTAAACAATAATAAACATGCTTTCTACATTGTGAAAGAAATAGAGAGTAAGCTAATCTAATTACTTTGAAGCCTCGTACCTCTTTCTAATAACAAAATACACAAGATCGTAAACTTCAATGAAAATAAATAAAGAACAATTAAATAATTAAATAAAGTTTTGACTAGTTTTGGACCAAACCCTCAGAAATTATCAAACCTTGCATGTCTAGGGCGAAGGCAACTTCGAACTTGGCTAAGAGACTCTAAGTCTTGTGAATGCGGAATATTGTATTTTGTAAAAAGGTTGGTTTAGAAAGAGAGGGAGAAAGAATTAAGCTATATTGCTTAGAGAGAGAATAGAGAGAATTGATAAAAAAATTGATGAGAGAGATTCGAGACCCTATTTATAAGGAAATAGTCAGGAAAATTACAGAATTTGATAAGGAATAAAACTACACGCTGTCGCCAGGAATCGACTCTGTCGCGACGCGACAGGGTCTGTTGCGAGGCGACAGCCTTGTGGTTTGGCGACAACCTGTATTAGCGCGTTTTTTCCACGCGGAATCCGATCTTTAATCAACTTGATCTAAGGAATCCGTACAGAAGATAAAATACGTATTTTTAAGATAATAATAATAATAAAATAATGTTTTATTCCAAATAAAAGTCCATTTTAAAATAAATAATTATTAAATCTAATAATATTAGAATTAAAAAGAACCTTCTAGAAACTTCTAGAAAATTATAATTAATCCTAATAATTTTAGGGATAATAATTAACATTAGGCCCTCCTCTAGATCATTGGGCCGTATGTAAATAATTAACCGGGCCTAGTTTAGTATTTTGGCCATAACTTCCTCAATATTCATCGGAATTGGGCTTATAATATATCTTGGAAAGGTTTTTTCGAGCCCCATCCAACTACACTATTATTGGACCTTAAATAAATAGAGTTATTTTCAAAAACAGAGAGAAGAGAACTTTTAATAAAACTAAACCGCAACACTTGACTTTCAACCACTTTCACCTCATTCGATTATGGTTCGACATGAAAGGCATTCATCACTGGGTTTGGTTTTGGGGAGACACAAATGGGTGTCTACAGAAGCCCCGACTTTGACTGAGTTTGGAGAAACTTAGGTTTCGAAAACAAAAGTCAAAGTATCGATAGGGACGGAGAATGATTCAGAATGTTCTGCGATCCCAAATCATTCTTGTAATGCCGATACCTGCAAACTAATCATTAGTTAAACAGATAAAAGAGTTAAGAAATGCGTATCTTGCACTGTCGAGCACACGTCTCTGAAAGTAACCATTTTGCTGTTGCTTTTTTTGTTTGTGACAACCTCCACAGTATCTCGTGAACGCCATCATTGAAGGTAACCATATGTCGTCATCTTCAATACTCTTGGTGACAATTCTCCACAGTATTTCGGGAACATCGTCGAAAATAAATGTATGTCGTCATCTTCAGGGTTGTGGCAGTACGTCGCCACGGCAGTGCGTCGCCGCTATAGACAATCTCTTCTTTATCTTGGGGGACCGTCGAAGGTGACCAGATCTTGTCATCTTCAGAATTTGTGACAACTTTCCACATCCTAGGGAACACTGTCTATCATTGCTGCTACATCTCGAGCTTTTCCTTGAATCATGGTGACAGCCTTCCCAATCATAGCGAATGTCGTCCAAGACCGCCTCATCACGAACCGCTCTTCTGAAATATACGTGACAACTTCCACAATCTTAGCGGGCATTGTCGAAGACCGCCTCATCACGAACCGCTCTTCTCAAATCTAGGTGACAACCTCCACAATCTTAGCGAATGTTGTCGAAGATCGCCCATCTCGTGCTATCTTATCAAATCTTGGTGACAACTTCCACAATCTTAGCGGGCGTTGTCGAAGATTGCTCATCTCGTGCTATCTTCTCAAATCTTGATGACAACTTCCACAATCTTAGCGAACGTTGTCGAAGACCGCCCATCTCGTGCTATCTTCTCAAATCTTGATGACAACTTCCACAATCTTAGCGAACGTTGTCGAAGACGGCTCATCTGGTGCTATCTTCTCAAATCCTGTGATAACCTTCACAATATTAGCGAAAGCTATCAAAGACTGCTTCATCTTGAACCGTTTTTCTTAAATCTCATAATAACCTCCTCAATCATAGCGAAAGCTATTGAAGATCCCTTGATATGATCACGGTGTAAGCGTGTCAATGTGAATATGAATGCATTTTTATTATGGCCGCACCTCAACGTGAGGTTGCCTACGTATCCGTTAGGAATCAGGCCAAACGTAGCTCTAGCCGAACCTCGCACAAGTGTATGTATACCTCAAAAGGTCTTTTTAAGGGTTGTAACGTAGATAGGCTAAAGGTTAGAGAAGAAGGGGATAAAGGCTCAAGACCCTAGATAAGCCCCCAAGGTGTGCAACCTTGCTTTTGAATCTTTTTTATTTTTATGCTTGAGGTTTTCTCACTTTTGAGCTTTCTTTCTCTTTATTTTTTTTATTTTTTTGCTCTTCTCTTTTTTTTGCTTTTGCATTTTTTTATTTTTATAAGTGTGGGCAATCCCGATCATGCGGTCTATCACTCACTTGGCATTCATGTTTCTCAGGCACGGTACCGAGCACTCGATAAGAGACGCAATCTGAGACATGTTCTTATCAATGATATTTTCATATCAAAGACATTGGAATACTTGCCCTTTTGTACACTTTTATATATTATTATTTATATTTTATTCTTTTGAGATCGCTCAAGCTTTTCATATTTGTAAATTGCATAAGTTACACACCATCCCATCCCAAGGTTAAGTAGATGTAGGTTGAATAAATGAGAGGTCTATCGTTAGACGAGGCTCAAAGTGTTTTATCAAGAAAAGAATTATATATTTAAAGGGTGAAAGATATGATATAGCTACAAAGGGTGCCTCAAATCATTGGTATACCTTGTGCTTAATTCGGAAATTTGCTTTTTTTTTTTTTTTTTTTTTAATAATGCAATGCAATGGTCACATGCAAGAAAATAAAATGCTCATTTTATTAAAAGGAAAAAAGTAAATGAAAGTCCTACAAAGTAAAAACTAGGGGAAAATGAAAGGTGCCTATGCTAGACTTTATTGGGGAAAGGAATAAAAGTCCTAATCTTGTCGTTGATGCTCGCCTCTTGTCTTGTGCTTTATCATCACTTGGTCTTCTTGCCGACTGGAGGTATAGGAAGCTTGTTATTGTCGATCAAATATTGGATGGCCTCCTTTAGCTTCCAACAACTCTCAGTAGTATGACCCCTACCTTGATGGTACTTGCAATGTGCATCTGGATTCCAACTAGGCAATCTCTTTTCAGGTGCGGGGTCTTGAATAGGTCCAATGGGAGTAATGAGCCCCTTAGTATGGAGTCGATCGAAGGCAACATCATAGCTCATCCCAATAGGAGTGAATTCTTTCCTTAATTCTTTCTTAGATTCTTGGTTATTCATGGCTAAGACTTCATTGAGGTCAAAGGTACTAACATTGTTACTAGAGTGGGTGCTTTAAGAAGAAGAAGGATTGTCGTTCTTCTTTTCCTTCCAGCCACTGTGGTTACTATTGTTAGTAGCTTTTTGTTTTGCAATGTCATCTTCAATCTCTATGCCTATGTCGTAGACTGCCTTGAAAGTGTTCAAGTTATGTTGATATCTCAAATGCTTCGAATACTTCTCTTGTAAAATCTTGATAAACAACCTCACAGACTCCTTCTTAGTAGGGACTTCAATCATATTAGCGGAAGTTTCCCTCCACTTGTTGAAAAAGGAAGTGAAACTTTCATTTTCTTTTTGTCTTAGCATCTCAAGCTATCTATGGTCAGTTTCAACTTGAATGTTACATTTATATCTATTGATGAAAGCATTTTTTATTTCTTCCCAATTGGAGATCTTCTGTTTGTCAAGAGAAAAGTACCATTGTTGACATAGAGCTTCTAAAGACAAAGAAAATACAGAATGAAAGGCTTTCTTGTCTATCCCCTTAATATTCATTATAGTTTCAAATGCTCTTAAATGAAACTAAGGGTTATCCATAGGCTTAAATTTAGGGATGTCGTTGGGATTGAACTTTTGCGAGAGAAGGTCTTTATCTACCAAGACCCCTTGTGAGCTAATCCCTTGGAATCTAAAGTCGTTGGATAGTTTGCCCAAGCTTTCCTGGATTAGGTCCATTTGTTGTTGTCTCGCAGGGTCACTTATTTGCAGAGTTAAGTTTTGCAATGTTTCAGTTAAGTTGGCTACCTGTCCCTTGACTTCATTAAGCTCTTCTTAACTAGCCATTGTCTTCTTAGCTTTCCTTTTCTTACTAACCGGTTTTTCAAAAAGTGCTACTTGAATGAAAGTGTTGTCCTTTATTAATCACCCTTCTTTTTTCCTTGACCAAGTACTGTAGAAAGGGAAATTAAGGATAAGTTTTATACCAATTATTTTGACTCAAGCTTTATTCAACATGAAATAGATGGGAAAAGATTATGAAAGAGTGAGAGGTATGATGTTCATGGGAAAAGAATGTAGTGAGTGGGAAGATGATGGAGATGGAGAAATATTGAAGAATTAGGAATAGAATGAACCCCCCCATTCAAATGATGAAAAAAACGACTCATGCATGAACCTAAGACATGGTCATGGTGACATGTACAAAGTATGTGCTAAGACTAATGAGTGTAGGTGACATGTTAACACTTGTGTCATGACCATGTGGCTAGACTATGTGACTAAACTCAAGCAAAGACTAAGTTAAGACTTTACGTATGTGCATTAAACTGGATAGGCTGTAGTATTTTAGTCATAACTTTTAATCTGTGACTCTGATTGGGACTAAACCAACTCTAAATTAAAGATAAAACTCGGGGCTACAGATCCAAAGGTTGTACGACTCGTGGTTCTTCCTAGAACTCCGGCTATGACCAAAACAAGTTGACGCATGTGCAGTATACGGGAATAAAAATCCGGGTTGACTAAAAGGAAGTATGACTTGACTTTAGGCTTATTCATTAGTTCAAATTAATTAATTAATTAATTAAACAAAGTCCTTTAGTAATTGGTTAGTTTATTTAGACTTATTTACAAACACAAGTCAAACCAAATAGTTAGTTTAGTCACATATAAGCTATGCACAAGTAGTTCACATAGTCACAATATGATGCAATGGGTTTGCAACCTAACCATGGCTCTAGTTCTCTAAAGTTCAATGATATGGGTTAAGTCAAAAAGGTCAATGGTTATGAGTCCGTATGCATTGCACACAAGCCTACTGTGAGGATTGGTTCGAATGGATGGGACCTCGCGAGTTCGTGATGAAATCGAACTCGACTCCATGGTTTGGTGGATTCACAAACTTTGCACGTACCCGTTGTTGCACATAAAGTGGATATTCAATTTGGCAGGTGAAGCAGGAACCCCAGAAGGTTATGTCCATATGTAGAACACATATGGGTTCAGAAAAGTGAGAAAAGGACTCAATCAATAAGTAAAATCGAGCCAACAATGTTAAAAATGGTCAAAGCAAGAAGGCAGACCCCTAGCTCGGTACTACAGGGACTGTCGCCACAAAAAAGCCTCTGTCACCAAGCGACAGAACTGTCGCCAGGCGACAGAAACTTTTTACGGGCGACAAGCCCTGTTTTCTAGACGCTAGTTCCTACATGCCTTGGCAAGTTCTGTGTTCTTAGAATTTTCCAGATTTCGCATCGTTTTTTTTCAATTCTAGTCATGAATAATATTTCTCAAATTTTCTACGTGTAAAAAATCCTATGCATTGACTCATTGGTCTCTCCAATGAGAACCTTTTAATGCATATAACAATAATGTTAATCAAATTACACACATGAAATACTTAGAATTTTTCGAGTCTCATCCGCTCATTCTAAATAATTGCCAAAATAAGTTTCAGGAATATAAATAGAAATCCTCCCCAGTGGAGTCGCCAAAAACTGTAGGGAATATTTCAAGCATTATGATCCCAAACTTGAACGCCACTGTGATCATACACTAAAGTATGGTGGCATTCCAAAGGGAAGAAAAAGAGAACAAAAGAGCTGCCTACAAGTTTTAGGAACTTGTAAACCCAAGAGACAATCCACAAGGACCATCAACTCCATAAGGTCTTGAACCAAACAGGGTTCGGGGATGAGGGTACGAATCCAATCTACAAAAGAAAGGACCCGCCCTATAAAATAGGCCTCTACTTTGTTCTGCTCGTATTCATGCGCGCTTTTCGAATAACATACAAACATTATATTAAACCTACCCTGTTTATCTATGTTGGTTGAATATTAATGCACAAATAAGACTATTATTGGCTATCACTTGAGTTAAAATCACATTAGCCTAAACCAAATTAATAATTATCTTATTAAGCGAGATTTCAAGTATAAATTCCCTTTAAACATGCATAAAAAGTGTGATCAAGCAATAACAATAAAATATATCAAGCAACATAATAATAAGCATAACAATAATAATCATAATATTCATAATAATAATAATAATAATAATAGTCAAAATCATGTTTAGACATAATAAAGCTTAATAATAATAGCAAGATCCTAGGCATGATACTAACAAGATTAATAACAAATCCTAGCATGTCACTAAACAATAAAGATCAAAGCTTTAAACCTAACATGGTACTAACATGCTAACATGATATTAGAAATAAGTAAAGGCACCCTAAACATGATACTAGAAAGCAATAATAACATCCTAACATGATACTGGGAAGCATTAAACAATAATAAACATGCTTTCTACATTGTGAAAGAAATAGAGAGTAAGCTAATCTAATTACTTTGAAGCCTCGTACCTCTTTCTAATAACAAAATACACAAGATCGTAAACTTCAATGAAAATCAATAAAGAACAATTAAATAATTAAATAAAGTTTTGACTAGTTTTGGACCAAACCCTCAGAAATTATCAAACCTTGCACGTCTAAGGCGAAGGCAACTTCGAACTTGGCTAAGAGACTCTAAGTCTTGTGAATGCGGAATATTGTATTTTGTAAAAAGGTTGGTTTAGAAAGAGAGGGAGAAAGAATTAAGCTATATTGCTTAGAGAGAGAATAGAAAAAATTGATAGTAAGAATTGATGAGAGTTGATGAATGAAAAACAGACATTCGGGACCCTATTTATAAGGAAATAGTCCGGAAAATTACAAAATTTGATAAGGAATAAAACTACATGCTGTCGCCAGGAATCGACTCTGTCACGAGGCGACAGCCTTGTCGTTTGGCGACAGCCTGCGGAATCCGATCTTTAATCAACTTGATACACGGAATCCGTACAGCAGATAAAATATGTATTTTTAAGATAATAATAATAATAAAATATGTTTTATTCCAAATAAAAGTCCATTTTAAAATAAATAATTATTAAATCTAATAATATTAGAATTAAAAAGAACCTTCTAGAAACTTCTAGAAAATTATAATTAATCCTAATAATTTTAGGAATAATAATTAACGTTGGGCCCTCCTCTAGATCATTGGGCCGTATGTAAATAATTAACCGGGCCCAGTTTAGTATTTTGGCCATAACTTCCTCAATATTCATCGGAATTGGGCTTATAATATATCGTTGGAAAGGTCTTTTCGAGCCCCATCCAACTACACTATTATTGGGACTTAATTATGGACCAAACTAAACTGGTTTGGCAATTTTAAAATAAATAGAGTTATTTTCAAAAACAGAGAGAAGAGAATTTTTAATAAAACTAAACCGCAACACTGGACTTTCAACCACTTTCACCTCATTTGATTATGGTTCGACGTGAAAGGCATTCATCACTGGGTTTGGTTTTGGGGAGACACAAATGGGTGTCTACAGCCCCGTAACCTCAAAATTCCTCAAAAACGTGGATTTAACCTTCAATTTTGGAATTTTTTGACCTTTTTTCGCCCGGGAATAAAAAATGCCGAGATGCTTACCATGGACCCTAATACACCCTGGAAGTCCAATTGAGTGGGTGGAACCATCCAATATGCCTTAAAACTGTCAATTTACCCATTACAAATTTGCACCGATTTCGCAAACTAAAGCCTACCACGGCTATTTTATACAACATATAAGGGTCATATTGTAGGAGTTTATAGGTACTACACAGCGGAAATAAACATGAATCATATTCATACAGTACCTAATCCAAGGATCTAATGCATAACACATAAAGAACAAATAATTGTACCTTTGAAGCGTGATTCCACGTGCGATCGAGCAAGAACAAAGGGAGATAAAGAACCCCAAGCGTGATTCCTCTACTTAGTCCACGGGCACAAGTTAAACCTCCACTAATGCTAGTTAGTCGTGACTGAACGCTTCAATCAACCTTCAACGGAGAGGAGAGACATACTAACCAAGAACCACCACGATAACCACCACACGCGCCACCAAGGGGTGGCCGGCCGTGCGGACGTGAGGGGAGGATGAGGGCCGTGAGTTGGAGAGAGGATTAGGGTTTTGGGATTGGTTGCCTTGATGTCAAAATTCACAGTGTGTGAATTATGACTGCTTGCTCCAAACCCTAGGCATGGATCTTATTTATAGATCACATCTCTAAATAAGAGCCCATGTCAAAAGCCCAAAACCCTTATCCAAAACACACTACTCTAGCCCAACACTCTACATGGTATGTCATAATCTCATGAGGCCCATTAATGGGCCTCTTACTTGTTTAACCCAATACCCTTGTTGTGTGACCTCATAGGATCCATTCTACAAGGCTTTGGGCTATTTAACTAACCCAAAGATCAATTATCATATCTAGCACCAGATGTTGACGACCCTATAGAATGAACTTATTATCTCCATAATAGTGATCCTTGATATATCTAGTAATTGCACTTATCGAAGACATAACTCCTTCACATATATGGTTCCAAACTTCATTATATGACCACAAGATGTATCCCCTAAGGTCTTAGAACTTTTCACCACCGGGCCCCGTAACCTCAAAATTCCTAAAAAAGCGTGGACTATAGCCTTCAATTTTGTAATTTTTTGACCTTTTTTCGCCCGGAAATAAAAATTGTCGAGATGTTTACCATGGTTTCTAATACCATATGGGAGTCCAGTTGAGTGGGTGGAACCATCCAATATGCCTTAAAACGGTCAATTTACCTCTTCCAATTTTGCACCGATTTCGTAAACTGAAGCCTACTACGGCTATTTTGTACAACATATAAGGGTCATATATGGTTCCAAACGTCATTATATGACCCTAAGATGTATCCTCTAAGGTGTTAAGACTTTTCGCCACCGGGCCTTGTAACCTCAAGATTCCTAAAAAATCGTGGACTATAGCCTTCAATTATTTAATTTTTTTACCTTTTTTAGCCCGAAAATAAAAATTGCCGAGATCTTTACCATGGTTCCTAATACCCTCCGGGAGTCCAATTGAGTGGGTGGAACCATCTAATATGCTTTCAAACGGTTAATTAACATGTTCCAAATTTGCACTGATTTCGTAAACTAAAGCCTACCACAGTTAATTTGTACAACATATGACGGTCATATATGGTTCCATTCGTCATTATATGACCCTAAGATGTATCCCCTAAAGTCTTAAGACTTTTCGCCACCGGGCTCCGTAACCTCAAAATTTCTCAAAAAACGTTCAATTTTGGAATTTTTTGACCTTTTTTCTCCCGGAAATAAAAAATGTCGAGATGCTTACCATGAACCCTAATACACCCTGGGAGTCTATTTGGGTGGGTACAACCATCCAAAATGCCTTTAAAAAGTCAATTTACCTGTCCAAACTTGCACCGATATCGTGACCTCAAGCCTACCACGGACATTTATGGCAACATATAATGGTCCTATATGGTTCCAAACTTCATTATATGACCCTAAGATGTATCCCCTAGGGTCTCAAGACTTTTGCCACCGGGCATCGTAACCTCAAAATTCCTTAAAAAGTCAAAATTCCTTATCGAAGACATATATCCTTCAATCTCCCACTTGTCTGAGACAAGTGCGCAATATTCAAATTCCTTAAGTCAATGTGTGTCGATTTGATAATATGATCGCATCTTATGTCGTGATCATATTAATCTACAAATCTTTTCTTGAAATCTGAGTTAGAATTACAAAACAAATGATTACTATGTAATTCATTTGAGCACGGCCATGCATTTTCTGAATTCTCCCTCTTCAAGGGGCCAAGACACATTCCTAATTAAATAGGTAGACTCGATCCAATCTTGTGGCAACCAAAGCTCCCACTCAACTCATGAAGTAACCGGGAAACATCCTTTATAATCTCCAGTTACGGCCAGACGTTTGAATATACCACAATTAAAACAATCATTGAATGAGATCAATGTTCCACTCATGTCAAAGGAATCCACTAATATGTCCGGAAGCTCTATACTTGAACTTCAAAGTAGGTCTATAGTTCGATCATGCATCATTCATGCATATCCATGTGATTGACCGAGCATCACTACGCTCCTATAGCCCATGAAACTGCGCTATCCAATCAATCTTAACATGCTAGTCCATTATTGGAAATCATTTATGTCCAGTTTAATGATTCCGAACTAGAACTTAAATAATATATGAATTTAGTTCACCTGTGGGGTTTCATTCAAAAGGTCATCAACCTAGTGAGCCCATCAATTCATAATTATTTTGGACATTTTATTTAATCTTGAAACCGCGATTAAATAAGATTGAAACTTTGTTTCAATTGATAAACATAATTCTGCAAGCTAATGTATTTACTTTTGTAATATGCTTTTTCAAAACATACACAACTAAAATTACATAACTTGCTTCAATCCAAAAACCTTAGTATGACTCTCATACCTTGGTTATGGAAGGGGTTTAGTGAGTAGAGTTCATGAGACATTCTCATAAACATGAATTTTGCAATTTCTAAATTTTATAATCATTTTCATCTCCATACACTAAGAATTTTCGTTCGCCCTTTCGCAAGGAACTTTGGAATTTCTAATTTGTATTCCAACGTTACATTGGGTTTCGATTGAAATCTATCATCACTTGTTCTTTAAAACACGTGAATCAAATAGACGAGTATAGTCCATGGCATGCATGATGCATCCTTTGCGAATTGCATAAGGATCACCACTCAAAGTCTTAATTTCATCAACCTTTCTCAAGGTATTGAATCATTAAGCAACGTGCCATGTCACATGGGATTGGAACTCTTTTCAATATAATGTTGAACCTTATAAGAATCTTATCAATATAAGCTTCTTAACCAAAACTCAAACATCCTTCGAGACCTATCTATATAGATCTTGAATCCCAAATGTACTCATCTTCTTCTCCAAGGTTTTCATACAAAATGCATTAACCATTACTTGACTATTCAAGCAACAAATAATCGCTCTTTGTACTAAACCAAGAAGACTTCATAGCTCCCACTAAACGTCTTGTACACTCAAGACCTTTTCCTTCATTTTACGAGAACATCAAACGATTTGACTAACTCGCAAAATTAAGAACATTAACTCCCTGATGCTAACTACAATCCATTATGGATCTTCTATGCATCCCTAGGATTATTGGATCTCCAAACTTTTGATTGTATCATATACAAATCTTATTTCATGAACAATTTTAAGAAAGTGTTTTGAAATCCATGTACCAAATCTTATAAGGTAGAAATCACTAAATTTTCTTTAATAGATCTTTGCAACATGACTAATGTAAAGGTTTCATCGTAGTCATAGTCATACTAAGAATCTCTTGAACCCCTTAACAAGTCTTTGCTTTAGTTAGAAAACATTTTTCTTTCTTGTCTGCTTTGCTTACAATGGGTTTCACCCAATTTAGGCAAATTATTCAGGTGTCATACACTTGCTTACAGATTTAGAATCTATTTCAGATTTCCTAGTTTTAAACCACTTGGAGTTATAACTTGTCAAATCATCTTTATTACTTGCATAATCATAATGTTCCAAAATAAATATTTTAGAACTCTTAGTCAATATGAAATCATATTTCTTTGGTTAAGTTTTACGTATGCTAGTCATCATTGTGGGTTTTTATGCAACAATTGAAACTCATACAACAACTTTGTTTAGCTTTCAATGAGAAACGACAATAGAGGATTTGTACTTGGAATGTACTACCTTCAACACATGGCTATTAATCCCATTACACTTAATGAGACCACGCGTTGTCATTCGTGACATGAGGTGAATCATGCTCATATTGTTGCTTTTATTCGATTACTTCTCGAATTTCTTCAAGATTTTCGAAATCACTTTTCTTGAACTCTTTCAAGGCTCTCGAACTTTTCAAGATTCTTATACTCCCACTTGCCTTTTGAGGAGGCATATTTAGCATAGGGTGAACCAACCATGGTTTTAAACCATGTTTGTTTGTTGCTTATCTCGAACTCTATAGAGATTTACGCTACTCCCACTTGACCTTTTGGAACAATTTCCATAAGGGCACCTACTTGCGCAACAAACATTTTGTGCTAAGTATGGTTGTGTAGTAGTACCCTGTGCTCTATATAGGAATCGAACGTGCATCAAACGGTTTAATACATGTTTTATTCCTTGCTTTGTAGAAAGACTTAATAAGAACTTTTCTTATCCATATCACATATGAAGCCTTTGCTACATTTGATTTGACGTATGTAGTTTGTTTAGTTTTGTAGCTTATTTTAAAAGTATATCCCTTGAACAATGGTTGGAAGATAGGTAATTTACATCCATTATCAAAATATATCTCATATAGATTGATAGCTTCCTTCATAAACACTTCACAAGGTTTACTTTCGGAGTTTGTTGTAAAACGTTTTCACAACTCTTGGATGTTTATCAATGTGTTGGCTTAAATTCTCATTATTACGATCATATCGCAATATTTCGAATATGTTGCCAATTACATGTCTTGACTTAAATTTTCACAATTACAATCATATTGTAATGTAATCATTTTCTTGTCAAGTTGATACTGAACTTCATACTGAACATTTTGAACTTTTCAAAATCTTCACTTCCATGCTTCAATTAAGCATAAGTAGTGATCGTATCACAAATGAAATTTCGTTGTCCATCTCTAGCCTTTGAACCTTTGGTTTTCTTACATCGATATGTATTCGACCTTGAGTTCTCATCATCATTTCTCTAAATGGTGACTTAGTCAAAATTTCAAATTAGAATGATAATTACATATATTAATAGATTCATAATCTAATGATATTGAAAGTCCATCCCTTTGGATCTTTCGCATGCAATTTTCATTTTCATTCGAATTAATTGACATATTAGAGACAATTTATATACATAGAAATGGTTTAACTATTTCTATCATATAGAACTTTAAACCTATTTAGCAATTCAAAACACATTATGACTCAATGAAGCATAGAATAACATTTATTCCACGTTTTTGAATCTTCGATGCTTAGTAATTACTAACATTGAATGGTGTTTTGATAATGGCAAGAATGAATAACATTTATATAATTCTAGCTAATCATTAGTGGTGAAATACTGGTTCTACTTGTAAAGTTGCAACTTTTGCTTCCAAACTTGTAGATTCTACTTGTGAAGTAGCAACATTTGCTTCTAAACTTGTAGATTTATTCCTCCTTTAGCTAATTTCTTCCTTTAGTTCAACCAAATTGTGCAATGAGTGATCTAAACAAGACATCATATGTCCAAGAAGTAGCAATATGCCAAATCAATTTCTATAATATAATTCTTAAATTGGAACATTTCCATTCTTTTACCTTCCAACTATATGAGGTAGTTTATAATCAATTGGAATTGGTCCATTTAATTTGAAACATTTGTTGTTCACAATAAATTTTAGCATGTAAGTAGTTTTAGGTTTCAGAAGTAGCAACTTGTTTGCAATTCTTAGCCTATAACTTCTTAATGCAATCCTCATATATTCCTAAACCTTTCCTGTTTGAGCCACTTAGAACATTTCTCTTAGGTTCAAAATGATATTTTGCTTAACCTTTAAGCACATTTCATGATTTTGCTAAGTCTATTCTATCATTTATTTATATTTGAGATTAATCAAGTATTAAACTCTATATAAAGTAGATGAAGAATACCGTCATTTGATCAACTTTTGATCATAGATATTTTCAATCACTTTCTTATATTCAATCATATTGAGGATAAGAGATGTTACTGGATTTTTATACTTGTCTTTTGGAGGGGTTTGTACCTCTCATCTCATTATATCCCTTGAAACATTTTTCAAAATGAAGATGTGTTGGTATTTTACTCAAACATTTTGAATAAAACTAACCTTAGACATTTTACTCAAACTTTATCTTTAGGTAACCTTGTTGAGTATAACCAATTAAAAGTGTAGAATTTGTCCTACCCCCACTCCCCAATGAAAAATATGATGCCCAGCTTTGGCATGACCCATCATAAATGTCAAAGGTTTCATCGGGTTTTTAATTGGAAAAGCTGCCTCAATATTACTGGGACCTAGATTTATTATGTTGTGATTTAATAGTGAACTCTAGCGCATCATCACAAAACATCAATAAAATCTAACATGCATAAAATACTGAATGCATAAATAAGACATAGCATGGCCCCTAATCCTAAGAAAACTAATAAAGTAAATGCTCCCACTTGAATCATCATGGATCGCATCCACCTTGCTCCTTTGGGCCTTCACTTCATGGGCTTCTTGGATTAACTGCAACCTGTAGTTCTACTCTATTCTATCTACTACTTAAATAAAATAAAATAAAATTACAAAATACTTTATCGGTACGTAGACTGTACTAAGATTACAAAAATACATCACGATGCGCAGATCGTATTTAGCAATCTACTGGGCCATACTAGTCATTATATAGCAATAAACAACATAATATATTATAAAATTGCCACATAATAAATCACTCATCATGCTTTCCTAAACTACAACATCGAATGTTCACAATTAAGGAAACATGGCATCTAAATATCTCATATTTTAATTAAAGTAATTTGATAATATCATATATTATTCATGATCATCAATAAAATATCATATATTCTAAATTAGTCATGAGATAGAATCAAATCTTATTTTAATCTTAAAAGATAAATCATATTTATCCTCAAAGATTATCCTAACAAAGTTAGGAAATTCTATCCTAATTACTAGCCAATCACAAAATTTTAAATCAATTATATCCAAAAATTAATTATGGGATAATCACATTATTAAAATCAATTATTATCCTTTTGGAATATGCTCAAAATATCCTAATCATTCTTATCCATAATTAACCACTTTAATTTAGGATAATTACCAATTTAACAACTTAAATATGGATAATATCAAATATAACAACTTTTGAATATTTGATTTTATCATAAAATAAAAGATTTTATCCAAATAAAACCAATTTTATCTTTTAAAATAAAAGATCATATTTTCAAAATATTTTAACTTATCCAAAATAAAACTGATTTTATCCCAAAATAATTCATAATTATCTTGAATTAAATTTCCAAAAACTGAATATTTTTTTTTTTATTAAAATGCGCCAGCCACCGTGGTGTGGCCAGCCGAAGCTAGCCACGGTGGCCGTACACCGTGAGGTGTACGCTGCTATAGGCAGCGATGCACAGCAGCAGCAGTGCCGCGCAACTGTTGCACGGTGCTGCTGTTGCTGCACCTTTCTGATCCACCTGCTGCCCCTCCTCGCCCCTCCCTCCGGACCACCTGGTGCGGCAGTCGCCGTGGCAGCGCCACCCAGCCGCGGCTGCCGTACCTTAAATCCTTTTTTTTTTTGTTTCAATTTTAATAAACAACTTTTGTTAAATAAAATTCATGTGGTCCATGATAAATTAAAACATAACTTTTATGCTAATTCATCCAATTAAAATTAAATTCACAATCTAATTTTAAAACAAGGGTTCTTCATGAAAATAATCCCCAATTCAATTTAACTCTTAAATTAAATAATTTGATCATGAAAAATTCATAATTTATCATGAAATCAAATAGATTAAATTCATTAATTACATAGTAAACGAATTAAATCAAAACCAAAACATAAAATTCATAAATTAGGGTTTATGGTTTCGAAATTTTCGAAAAAATAGGGTTAGGGTTCGAAAAAAAATTCGAGCACATTTTGAGCAAAAATCGGATCTCTTCATGGCTATTTTGAGCATTATTAAATCACATTTAATCAATTCCAAGAGTTAAATCACATTTAATATAATAATTGAACCATAATTAATTATTCTCCCTCCTAATTGAATTAAAATTGTGGATTATCAAAGAATTATTGGCAATATGCGTAAATGCAGTAGGCTAACTGATACCACTGTAGGAGTTTATAGGTACTACGCAGCGAAAATAAACATGAATCATATTCATACAGTACCTAATCCAAGGATCTAATGCATAACACATAAAGAACAAATAATTGTACCTTTGAAGCGTGATTCCACGTGCGATCGAGCAAGAACAAAGGGAGATAAAGAACCCCAAGCGTGATTCCTCTACTTAGTCCACGGGCACAAGTTAAACCTCCACTAATGCTAGTTAGTCGTGACTGAACGCTTCAATCAACCTTCAACGGAGAGGAGAGACATACTAACCAAGAACCACCACGATAACCACCACACGCGCCACCAAGGGGTGGCCGGCCGTGCGGACGTGAGGGGAGGATGAGGGCCGTGAGTTGGAGAGAGGATTAGGGTTTTGGGATTGGTTGCCTTGATGTCAAAATTCACAGTGTGTGAATTATGACTGCTTGCTCCAAACCCTAGGCATGGATCTTATTTATAGATCACATCTCTAAATAAGAGCCCATGTCAAAAGCCCAAAACCCTTATCCAAAACGCACTACTCTAGCCCAACACTCTACATGGTATGTCATAATCTCATGAGGCCCATTAATGGGCCTCTTACTTGTTTAACCCAATACCCTTGTTGTGTGACCTCATAGGATCCATTCTACAAGGCTTTGGGCTATTTAACTAACCCAAAGATCAATTATCATATCTAGCACCAGATGTTGACGACCCTATAGAATGAACTTATTATCTCCATAATAGTGATCCTTGATATATCTAGTAATTGCACTTATCGAAGACATAACTCCTTCACATATATGGTTCCAAACTTCATTATATGACCACAAGATGTATCCCCTAAGGTCTTAGAACTTTTCACCACCGGGCCCCGTAACCTCAAAATTCCTAAAAAAGCGTGGACTATAGCCTTCAATTTTGTAATTTTTTGACCTTTTTTCGCCCGGAAATAAAAATTGTCGAGATGTTTACCATGGTTTCTAATACCATATGGGAGTCCAGTTGAGTGGGTGGAACCATCCAATATGCCTTAAAACGGTCAATTTACCTCTTCCAATTTTGCACCGATTTCGTAAACTGAAGCCTACTACGGCTATTTTGTACAACATATAAGGGTCATATATGGTTCCAAACGTCATTATATGACCCTAAGATGTATCCTCTAAGGTGTTAAGACTTTTCGCCACCGGGCCTTGTAACCTCAAGATTCCTAAAAAATCGTGGACTATAGCCTTCAATTATTTAATTTTTTTACCTTTTTTAGCCCGAAAATAAAAATTGCCGAGATCTTTACCATGGTTCCTAATACCCTCCGGGAGTCCAATTGAGTGGGTGGAACCATCTAATATGCTTTCAAACGGTTAATTAACCTGTTCCAAATTTGCACCGATTTCGTAAACTAAAGCCTACCACAGTTAATTTGTACAACATATGACGGTCATATATGGTTCCATTCGTCATTATATGACCCTAAGATGTATCCCCTAAAGTCTTAAGACTTTTCGCCACCGGGCTCCGTAACCTCAAAATTTCTCAAAAAAGTTCAATTTTGGAATTTTTTGACCTTTTTTCTCCCGGAAATAAAAAATGTCGAGATGCTTACCATGAACCCTAATACACCCTGGGAGTCTATTTGGGTGGGTACAACCATCCAAAATGCCTTTAAAAAGTCAATTTACCTGTCCAAACTTGCATCGATATCGTGACCTCAAGCCTACCACGGACATTTATGGAAACATATAATGGTCCTATATGGTTCCAAACTTCATTATATGACCCTAAGATGTATCCCCTAGGGTCTCAAGACTTTTCGCCACCGGCCCCGTAACCTCAAAATTCTTCAAAAAGCGTGGATTATAGCCTTTAATTTTGTAATTTTTTGACCTTTTTTCGCCTGAAAATAAAAATTGCCGAGATCTCTACCATGGTTTCAAATACCCTCCGGGAGTCCAATTCAGTGGGTGGAACCGTCTAATATGCCTTAAAACGGTCAATTTACCAGTTCCAAATTTGTAACGATTTCGTTAACTGAAGCCTACCTTGGCTATTTTGTACAATATAAGGGTCATATATGGTTCTAAACGTCATTATATGACCCTAAGATGTATCCCCTAAGGTCTCAACACTTTTCGCCGCCGAGCCCCGTAACCTCAAAATTCCTCAAAAAGCGTGGATTTAGCCTTCAATTTTGGAATTTTTTGACCTTTTTCGCCTGGAAATAAAAAATGCTGAGATGCTTACCATGGACCCTAATACACCCTGGGAGTCCAATTGAGTGGGTGGAACCATACAATATGCTTTAAAACGGTCAATTTACCCGTTCCAATTTTGCACCGATTTCGTAAACTGAATCCTACCACGACTATTTTGTACAACATGTAAGGGTCATATATGGTTCCAAACGTCATTATATGACCCTAATATGTATCCCCTAAGGTCTCAAGACTTTTCGCCACCGGGCCCGTAACCTCTAAATTACTCAAAAAGCCTTCAATTTTGTAATTTTTTCACCTTTTTTCGCTCGGAAACAAAAAAATGCCGAGATGTTTGCCATGGTTCCTAATACCCTCCGGGAGTGCAATTGAGTGGGTGGAACCATCTAATATGCCTTAAAACGGTCAATTTACCCGTTCCAAATTTGTATCGATTTCGTAAACTAAAGCCTACCACGGCTATTTTGTACAACATAGAAGGGTCATATATGTTTCCAAACGTCATTATATGGCCCTAAGATGTATCCCCCAAGGTCTCAAGACTTTTTTTGTGTTTTTGCGAATGACATGATCGAATGCAAAGGAAATAGAGACATAAGGATAAGGAGAACCTATGCTAGACTTATTAGGGAAAAAGGGTTGGAACGAAAGAAGAAAAAAAAACATGAAGTCTTGTATGGAAACTTGTCTTGTGCTTTGTCTTCAAAGATGCTTATGAATTACTTGTTACCGCCAAGAGGGACAAAAAATTTATTATTGCTGATGCTTTGATTAGAAGAAAAGAAGGAAGGAATGACGTTCCCCTTATTCTTCCAACTCTTGCCTAGTGATTCTTGAACTCGAGTACTATATATGGAACAAAATGAGCTCACTTAATGCATTGACTCAATACTCGGATTGGAAAAGAAGAGTGTATGAAGAAATTTTCAAAACCAATGGGAAATACTCCAATCATTCCTATTATGACGGAAAACGACGCATGTATGGTCCTATTATACGATCATAAACAATATGGTGCATTACTCGAAGACAAAGTGTGTGCAACGACTCAACATGTATGATTAGGTGAGTTTATTAAGACTCATGGTATGATCGCATGGCTAGACATGACGACGTTATGAAAAACAAAGGACCCAAGGACCAAATAGCACGGAAGACTAAAAGACAAACTAACTTGATTAATTTTGTCCAATTTTAATGTTTATGCTATTTACTAGGTGAAAACGGTCCATTGGCAATCGTTAGTCGTAAATAAGATCAACCATAACCAAAGACAAAGGTTAGCACAATAATCACAAGAAAATAGGAAGACAAGGGGAATTCTAGAAGAGTTAGGACTCATGGGTATAAATAAAAATCTATAATCCTATGTTATATGAGTTGACACGGATTAAAGGACTTGGCTAAAACTAGCTTGACACGAAGAAATAAAAATAAGAGGTTGCACACTAATAAAAAGACACCTAAACTGGACAGGCTGTAGTATATCGGTTATAACGCCAAATAAAAGATAAAACTCGGGGCTACAGATCCATAGGTGGCACGACACGTAACTATTTCTAGAACTCCGGATATGACCAAAACAAGTTGACTCTTATGCAGGATACGGGAATAAAAATCCGGGTTGACTCAAGATAAATTAAAAAAAATCCTATGACTCGACTCTAACAAAAAAAAGAGAAGAAAAAATAAAAAAATGCACACATAAGCACATTGTCACGAATGATGCAATGAAGTTTGCAACCTAAAGTCAAGATCTATGTTCCACTATGGTCAAGCTTATTTGGGTGTCAAAGGGTACCATGGTTAAGAGTTTGGACGCGTTAGCAAGGCAGCCTCCCTTGAGGGTGTATGCCAACGGGACTTAAAAACTCGGATGAACCCTTATTGTCATGAACGTTTTTGGGTTGATAGAGCTTAAATCCCCCGGGCTAGCCACGTACGTAGAACACGTACTATTGTGGAAAAATAAGTAACCTAATATGCATATGCATATGTGACAATGCCAATTAAATCGCAGGAATACAATTCAACAATCTTTCAAGTCTCATCCACTCATCTCAATTAAATACCGATCACTCAAATCGATAAATAACCAAGAATCCTCCCCAGTGGAGTCGCCAAATTGTAGGCGTCGTTTGAAGCGCGCCTACGTAGAAGCATAGTGGTGAATATGCTTGGCACTCATAGGAAGTGGGAATTGACATAACGATTAGGGACACGATTAGGGACAAGGAAAGTAGGGAGCCGCCAACAAGTTTTTAAGGAACTTGTAAACCGTTCACGGATCATTTAAGGCAACCACGATTAAGGGACAACGATAGGCAACAACGATTGACCCGTGAAGGTTACACCCCATTCATAATCCATGAGATTACTAACTCCATATGGTTCGGAACCACGAAAGGAGGATCGGGGATGATGGTACGAAGTGAGTCATGGAGTCACATTCGCCCGTATTGGCCTCTACTCGATTCTTATAGTGAAAAGTATTCCCGTGATCTCAAAGGCATACAAACAAATATTCAATTTGCTCCAAACTATTATTATGCTAAATTGGTTGAATATTAATGCAACATATAATTCTAATATATTGTGATCACTTGATTAAACAACAAGATTAAAAAGGAACCTAAACCGGTTGTCCAAATTATCTTATTAGGCGTGATATTCAATTACATATTCCCTTTAACATGCAATACGGTGATCATAAATAATAATAGAACAAACATTAATATTGGAAGCGATATAGAAATAATTCCAACAATATAAAACCGTTAGAAAAATAATAGAAATAAAAGGAACATGATTCTTACTTTGATTTTGCTTGCTTGCTACTATAAAAACAATAAACGCGTTAGTAACTTCAAGGAAAATAATTAAACAATAATTAAAATGGAATTAAATTAAATTAAATGAGAATTGATTTGGGGCCAAACCCTCAAACAGTTCTACCTTTCACACCGTGGCTTTAGGATAGAACCCCGGGTAAAGTATAGACTCCTTGGAGTGCTTAAGGGATATAAAAAGAGAGAGTAGGGTGGCTAGAGTTTAGGCAAGGGCAAGAGAATGATTTTTGGTGTAGGGAGAGAGAATAATTTTTGGTGTAGAAGAGAGAAGAGAGAAAGAGAGAAGGATTAGGTGATCAAGATTGTTGATGATTGAAAAAGGGGAGATATGACCTCTATTTATAGGGAAAAAAGAGGGGGTCGAATCAAGAAAAGATAAGAATTCGAATCGGATAAAACTCTTGCGATAGACAGCAGTTTTTGCGGTTTTTGTTTTTATCATATGTTTTGATCCAGAAATCGGAATAAGATGAATAAGATATCTTTGGAAAGATCTTGAAGTCTACTTTCTAACCCAATTAGAATCAGATTAAAATATTTTGTAGAATAAAAGATATGGCCGAAATAGTGGGACGGTGTCAGTTTTGGATAGAGTTTCGTATTTCTTTTATATCTTTTTCGTTATAGATCGGAATTAATATTATAATATATCATTGGAAAGATAATTTCAAGAGCTATCCAACCAATTAAGAATCAGATAAAAACAGTGAGGAACGAAAATAATATCTGTCAATCTTTGAACGTCTTTCAATTCGAATAGAATTAGGACTTTCAAAAAGAAAAGTTTTATCCTATTTCAAACTCTTTAATCTTATCTTTTCAAAAAGGATAATTAAGATCTTTTAGAAGCTTATAGAAGCTTCCAATTAATCCTAATTGGATTAGGAATGAGATTAAATCCTTTGGACCCTCCACATGATCATTGGGTCGTAGGTAAGGTGGGCTTAGGTTCGGTTTGGACTCAGTTTAGTATTTTGGCCATAACTTATTCGTTATAACTCGGATTTGGGCTTATAATATATCGTTGGAAAGCTCTTTTGAAGCCCTATCCAAATATTTAACAATTGGACCCAGATTATGGACCAAAATAAACTTATATAAACGTTTTTATAAAAAGGACACGAAATGAATGATTTTAAAAGACACGAAATGAATTATTTGGGCTTAAAGGCACGAAAAGAGGAAAATAAGTTATGATTTGGGAAAATGGGCTATGAATTGGATTGGTTTATGAAATGTATTGAATGGAACGTGGATTTAAGCAATCTAAAGATTAAATACTCAACCCGAACAATAATGGCGGTAAAAGGTTGTTCATCATCGGGTTTGGTTTTGGGGAGACATTTTTAGGTGTCTACACCTTGTAACCTTAAAATTCCTTAAAAAGCATGGATTATAGGCTTCAATTTTGGAATTTTTTGGCCTTTTTTCGCCCGGAAATAAAAAATGCTGAGATGCTTACCATGGACCCTAATACACCCTAGGAGTCTATTTGGGTGGGTCCAACCATCCAATATGCCTTTAAACAGTCAATTTACCAGTTCCACACTTGCACCGATATCGTGACCTCAAGCCTACCACAGACATTTATGGAAACATATAATGGTCAAATATGGTTCCAAACGTCATTATATGACCCTAACATGTATCCCCTAGGGTCTCAAGACTTTTCGCCACCAGGCCCCGTAACTTCAAAATTCCTCAAAAAGCATGAATTAGCCTTGAATTTTGGAATTTTTTTACCTTTTTTCCCCCGGAAATAAAAATGCCGAGATACTTACCATGGATCCTAATACACCCTTGGAGTCTATTTCGGTGGGTCCAACCATCCAATATGCCTTTAAACAGTCAATTTACCCGTTCCAAATTTGCACCGATTTCACGGCTATTTTGTACGACATATAATGGTCATATATGGTTCCAAATGTCATTATATAACCCTAAGATGTATCCCCTAGGGTCTCAAGACTTTTCGCCACCAGGCCCCGTAACCTCAAAATTCCTCAAAAAGCGTGGATTATAGCCTTCAATTTTGGAATTTTTTGACCTTTTTGCCCCCGGAAATAAAAATTGCAGAGATGTTTAACATGGTTCCTAATACCCTCCGGGCGTACAATTGAGTGGGTAGAACCATCCAATATGCCTTAAAACGGTCAATTTACCCGTTCAAAATTTGCACCGATTTCACGGCTATTTTGTACGACATATAAGGGTCATATATGTTTTCAAACGTCATTATATGACCCTAAGATGTATCCTTAAGGTCTACAGACATTTCACCACTAGGCCTCGTAACCTCAAAATTCCTCAAAAAGCGTGGATTTTATAGCCTTCAATTTTGGAATTTTTTTGATCTTTTTTTCGCCCGGAAATAAAAATTGCCGAGATGTTTACCATGGTTCCTAATATCCTCCGGGAATCCAATTGAGTGGGTGGAACCATCCAATATGCCTTTAAACAGTCAATTCACCCTTTCCAATCTTGCACCGATATCATGACCTCAAGCCTACAATGGATATTTGTGGCAACATATAAGGGTCATATATGTTTCCAAACGCCATTATATGACCCTAAGATGTATCCTCTAGGATCTCAAGACTTTTCGCCACTGGGCCCCGTAACCTCAAAATTCCTCAAAAAGCGTGGATAATAGACTTCAATTTTGGAATTTTTTTACCTTTTTTCGCCAGAAATAAAAATTGCTAAGATGTTTATTATGGTTCCTAATACACTCCGGGAGATCAATTGAGTGGGGTGGAACCATCCAATATGCCTTAAAAATGGTAAATTTACCCGTTCCAAATTTGCACCGATTTCGTAAACTGAAGCCTTCCACGGTTATTTTGTACAACATATAAGGGTCATATATGGTTCCAAACGTCATAATATGACCCTATGATGTATCCCCTAAGGTCCCAAGACTTTTCATCACCGGGCCCCGTAACTTCAAAATTCCTCTAAAATCGTGGATTATAGCCTTCAATTTTGGAATTTTTTGACCTTTTTTCGCCCGGGAATAAAAAATGCGGAGATGCATACCATGGACCCTAAAACACCCTAGGAGTCTATTTGGGTGGGTCCAACCATCCAATATGCCTTTAAACAGTCAATTTACTCGTTCCAAACTTGCACCGATATCGTGAGCTAAAGCCTACCACGGACATTTATGGCAACATATATTGGTCATATATGAGTCCAAACGTCATTATATGACCCTAACATGTATCCTCTAGGGTCTCAAGACTTATTGCCACCGGGCCCAGTAACCTCAAAATTCCTCAAAAAGCGTGGATTATAGCCTTCAATTTTGGAATGTTTTGACCTTTTTTCGCACGGAAATAAAAATTGCCTAAATGTTTTCCATGGTTCCTAATACCCTCAGGGAGTCCTATTGAGTGGGTGGAACCATCCAATATACCTTAAAACGGTCAATTTACCCGTTCCAAATTTGCACCGATTTCGTAAAGTGAAGCCTACCACGGCTATTTTGTACAACATATAAGGGTCATATATAGTTCCAAACGTCATTATATGACGCTAAGATGTATCCCCTAATGTCTCAAGACTTTTCGCCACCGGGCCCCATAACCTCAAAATTCTTCAAAAAGCGTGTATTATAGCCTCAATTTTGGACTTTTTTGACCTTTTTTCGCCTGGAAATAAAAATTGCAGAGATGTTTACCATGGTTTCTAATACCCTCCGGGAGTCCAATTGAGTGGGTGGAACAATTCAATATGCCTTAAAACGGTCAATTAACCCGTTCCAAATTTGCCCGATTTCGTAAACTGAAGCCTACCACGGCTATTTTGTACAACATATAAGAGTAATATATGGTTCCAAACGTCATTATATGACCCTAAGATGTATCCCCTAAGGTCTCAAGACTTTTCGCCACCGGGCCTCGTAACCTCAAAATTTCTCAAAAACCGTGGATTATAGCCTTCAATTTTGGAATTTTTTGACCTTTTTTTGCCTGGAAATAAAAAATTCCGAGATTCTTACCATGGACCCTAATACACCTTGGGAGTCTATTTGGGTGGGTCCAACCATCCAATATACCTTTAAACAATCAATTTACCCGTTCCAAACATGCACCAATATCGTGACCTCAAGCCTACCATGGACATTTATGGCAACATATAATGGTCATATATGGTTCCAAACGTCATTATATGACCCTAAGATGTATCCACTAGAGTCTCAAGACTTTTCGCCACCGGGCCTCGTAACCTCAAAATTCCTCAAAAAGTGTGGATTATAGCCTTCAATTTCGGCATTTTTTGACCTTTTTTCGCCTGGAAATAAAAATTGTCGAGATGTTTACCATGGTTCCTAATACCCTCCGGGAGTCCAATTTAATGGGTGGAACCATCCAATATACCTTAAAAAAAGTCAATTTACCCGTTCCAAATTTGCACTGATTTCGTAAACTGAAGCCTACCACGGCTATTTTGTACAACATATAAGGGTCTTATATGGTTCCAAACATCATTATATGACTCTAAGATGTATCCCCTAGGGTCTCAATACTTTTCTCCACCGGGCCCTTGTAGACACCCATTTGTGTCTCCGCAAAACCAAACCCAGTGATGAATGCCTTTCACGTCGAACCATGATCGAATGAGGTGAAAGTGTGGAAAAGTCAAGTGTTGCGGTTTAGTTTTATTTAAAATTCTCGTCCCTCTATTTTCGAAAATAACTCTAGTTATTTAAAAATAGCCAAACTAGTTTAGTTTGGTCTATAATTAAGGTCCAATAATAGTGTAGTTGGATGGGTTCGAAGAGACCTTTCCAACGATATATTATAAGCCCAATTCCGATGAATATTGAGGAAGTTATGACCAAAATACTAAACTAGGCCCGGTTAATTATTTACATACGGTCCAATGATTTAGAGGAGGGCCCAATGTTAATTACTATTCCTAAAATTATTAGGATTAATTATAACTTTCTAGAAGTTTCTAGAAGGTTCCTTTTAATTCTAATATTATTAGATTTAATAATTATTTAGTTTAAAGTGGACTTTTATTTGGAATAAAATACTATTATTTTATTATTATTTTATTATCATTATCATGATTATTATTATTATTATCTTTAAAAAACACGTTTTTATCTTCTGTACGGATTCCGTAGATTAAAGATCGGATTCCGCGTGGAAAAGTGCGTCTAAGTCAGACTGTCGCCAACCGACAAGTTTGTCGCCTCGCGACAGACCCTGTCGCATCGCGACAGTGTGAATTTCTAGCGACAGCGTGTAGTTTTATTCCTTATCCAATTCCATACTTTTCCAGACTATTTCCTTATAAATGGGGTCCTCAAACTCCGTTTTTATTCATCAACTCTCATCAAGGCTTCTTTCTCTCTCTCTCTTTCTAAACTAGTTTTTATCAAACACAATATTCCGCATTCACAAGATTTAGAATCATCTAGCCAAGTTCGAAGTTGCCTTTGCCCTAGACGTGCAAGGTTGATATTTTCTAAGGGTTTGGTCCAAATCTAGTTTAAACTTTATTTAATTTGATTCTAGTTTAATTCTTTAATTATTTGATCATTCTTTATTTTTTTTCTTGAAGTTTACTAACTTGTGTATTTTGTTATTAGAAAGAGGTACGAGGCTTCAAAGTTAGTAGGTTAGCTTACTCTCTTTTTCTTTCACAATGTAGAAAGCATGTTTATTATTGTTTTATAATTCCTAGTATCATGTTAGGATGTTATTTAGTGCTTTCTAGAATCATACTTAGGTAGCCTTTCACTTATTTCTAATATCATGTTATCATGTTAGTACCATGTTAGGTTTAAAGCTTTGATCTTTATTGCTTAGTGCCATGCTAGGATTTGTTATTAATCTTGTTAGTATCATGCCTAGGATCTTGCTATTATTATTAAGCTTTATTATGCCTTATCATGATTATTATTGTTATTATGATTATTATTATGCTTATGTTTCTTGATATTGTTATATTATTATTATTGCTTGATCACACCTTTTATGCATGTTTAAAGGGAATTTGTACTTGAAATCACACTTAATAAGATAATTAATAATTTGGTTTAGGCTAATGTGATTTTAATTCAAGTGATCGCCAATAATAGATTTGTTTGTGCATTAATATTCAACTAACATAGATTAAACAGGTAAGGGTTCACCTAATGTTTGCATGTTAGTCGAAAAGCGCACGTGAATACGAGCAGAACAAAGTAGAGGCCTATTTTATAGGGCGGGTCCTTTCTTTTGTAGATTGGATTCATACCTTCATCCCCGACCCCTGTTTGGTTCAAGACCTTATGGAGTTGATGGTCCTTTGGATCGTCTTTTTGGGTTTACAAGTTCCTAAAACTTGTTGGCGACTCTTTTGCTCTAGCTTTCTTCCCTTTGGAACGCCACCATACTTTAGTGTATGATCACAGTGGGGTTCAAGTTTGGGATCATAGTGTTTGAAATATTCCCTACTGTTTTTTGGCGACTCCACTGGGGAGGATTTCTATTTAAATTACTGAAATTTATTTTGTCAATTTTTAGAATGACCGGATGAGACTCGAAAAATTCTAAGTATTTCATGTGCGTGATTTGATTAACATTATTGTCATATGCATAAAAAGGTTCTCATTGGATAGACCGATGAGTCAAAACATAGGATTTTTACATGTAGGAAACTTGAGAAATTTCTTTCACAACTAGAATCGAAATAATGCTGCGAAATCTGGAAAATTCTAAGAACACAGATACCTGCTAAGGCATGTAAGAACTAGCGTCTTGAAAACAGGGCCTGTCGCCGGTAAAGAGCTTCTGTCGCCTGGCGACAGTTCTGTCGCTTGGCGATAGAGGTTCTTTTGCGGCGACAGTCCCTGTAGTCTGGCGCCAAGTTCTTCCAATACCGAGCCACAACTCTGCCTTCTTGTTTTGACCATTTCTAGTACTGTTGTCTCGATTCTACATCCTGATTGAGTTCTTTTCTCACTTTTCTGAAACCCATATGTGTTCGACATATGGACATAACCCTCTGGGGGCTCACGCTTCACCTACCCAATTGAACGCTCCTGGCAACAACGGGTACATGCAAGTTGTGAATCCAACAAACCATGGAAGCAAGTTTTTAACTTGCGGGGTCCTATCCATACGCGCCAACCCTTCATGGTTAGGCTTCCGCGCGATGCATCTGGACTCATAACCATGGACCCTCTTTGACTTAACCCATATCCTTGAACTTTAGAGAAGTAGAGCCATGGTTAGGTTGCAAACTCATTACATCATATTGTGACTATGTGAACTACTTGTGCATCCTTGTTTGTGCATACTATATACGTGTTAACCGTTTGTTTGACTTGTGTTTAAGCCTAAATAAATTGACTAATGACTAAAAGGAATTTTTCTAATTAATCAATTAATTAATTTCGCATTAATTAAAAGCTAATAAACTAATCAATTTGACTTAGTACGACTTTAGGCATGTCCATTTAGAGTAAAATTACTGGAAACAGTCCAGATTAATGTTCCAGCAATGGCGCAGAAATTTGGACTGTGGCGCCTCTGTTTAGTGTCTGTCGTCTGGCGACAGGCTTTAAACATTGGCGACAGTTCTGTCGTTTTGATGACAGTCCAGTTTCTTGCTCGAGTCATCACGACGAGTCTATTTAAACAGTCTATTAATCAGTTCATCAGTTTATTAATGGTTCAAACCATGTCCAAGTCTTTAATTGAGTCTAGGCACTTAAAGTCCCATGGTCATACACTAGAGTCAAAGCATGTCACACACACACGTTTATAAAGCACACACATAACATGTTTGTCACACCATGACCATGTCTAGAGAGTCTTGCATGTGTGTTTTCCGTCATTTTTTTTAGGGGGGTAAGTCGGATATTAATCCTCTAAATAAAAAAAACTCATTAAACCTATCTCTAAAACATGCACCCTATTTTTGCCTTTTTCTCTTTATTTTTAGTTTTTAAACCATAAAGTCAAAGTCAATTAGAGTCGGGTTATTAAAACAAATATGGTATAACTTACAGCGCGTGGACAAGGAAGGAAGGGCGTTTAATCAAGGACAACACTTTCGTTCAAGTTTTACTTTTTGACAAACCAATCGGTAGGAAAAGGATGGCTAAGAAGATAATGGCTAGTCAAGAAGAACTTAATGAAGTCAAGGGAGAGGTAGCCAACTTGGCTGAGATATTGAAAAACTTTACCCTGTAAATGAAAGACCCTGTGAAACAACAGCAAATGGACCTAATCAAGGAAAGCTTGGGCAAACTGTCCAACGACTTTAGATTCCAAGGGATTAGCTCACAAGGGTTCTCGGTGGATAAGGTCCTTCTCCCGCAGAAGTTCAATGCCAACGACATCCCTAATTAAAACCTATGGATAACCCTTACTTTCATATAAGAGCATTTGAAACTGTAATGAATATTAAGGGGATAGACAAGAAAGCCTTTCATTCTGTATTTTCTGTGTCTTTAGAAGCTGTATGTCAACAGTGGTACTTTTCACTTGATAAAGAAAAGACCTCTAGTTGGGAGTCTATTGTAAGTGCTTTTATTAAAAGACATAAATGCAATATTCAAGTTGAAACTGATCATAGAGAACTTGAAATTCTAAAGCAAAAAGAAAATGAAGGCTTCACTTCCTTCTTTAATAAATTGAGGGAAACCACTGCAAAAATGATTGAAGTATCCTAGTGAAAAAGATTCTATAAGGAAGTTCATTAAGAACCTCCAAGAGAAATACTCCAAACATCTTAGGTACCAAAGTAATTTGCACACCTTTAAGGCCGTCTATGATATTGGTATCAATATTGAAGACGACCTAGCCAAACAAAAAGCTGCTAACAATAACTCCAACAGTGGCTGGAAGGGTAAGAAGAACGAAAATCCTTCTTCTTCTAAATCCACCCACTCAAATAACATTAGCACCTTTAATTTGAATGAAGTCCTAGCTATGAACAATAACCAGGGACAAAAGAAACCATTTAGGAAGAACTATACTCTTAATGGTATGAGTTATGACACCGCGTTTGACCGTTTACACGCAAAAGGTCTTTTAACTCCTATTGGACCATTTGGGGACCCACCTGTCGAAAGAAGAACGGCTAGCTGGAACCCAAATCCACACTGTAAATATCATCAAGGCAGGGGCCATTCTACGGAAAATTGTTGGAGGGTAAAGGAAGCCATCCAAGATTTGATTGATAGTAACAAACTCCCATTGCCCCCTGCACGTAAGAAGCCAAGCATAAACACCGCACCACTGTCGGATTCCTTGGCCATTTCTAACGAAGAAAATCAAGTGGACCCATCTGGTCTCATAGAACGTATTGAGACCATTGAAGAAGAAACCTTCGAAGATGCGATTGACTCTTATGACCAAGAACCTGCGACTAGAAAGGACGTATATGCATTAACACTACATTTGGCTGAAGTACACAAGTTACTGTTCCAAACCAAGGAGATTCTAAGAGAGCAAAACGAGATGCTCAAGAGTAGACCTCCATCCAAGGAGAAGAAACCTTTGTCTCTCCAAGTAATTGACACCCCCAAGAAGAATAATAAACCTTATACTCCAATTGGGACGTCATATGCTAACATGTTCAAAATGCTCTCCGAGAATGGTAAAATCAAACCTCTTGAACCAAGACCATTTGAGTCACTAAATAGGACAGACAGGTATTACTGTTCATACCATCAATTAGGGGGACATACAATAGAGAATTGTTTTAAATTAAAAGAATTGGTTCAACGACTGATTGATGACAAGAAACTGGTCCAAGTCCCATAGGATGCCACGATCAATGGAGTGTGGGACAGTGATGATGAGGATGTCTACCTCAAAGATATCGAAGAGACTCCTCTATCAACAATATACCCGGTAAGTGACATTTGGGACGAAGAGGATTCGCCCATAGATGTCCTCACCAGGTCCAAGAGAATGCAACCTCCCATTTCAACACAACCTATGCCCACCATTCAACAAGTTCCCATACCAATCATAGAAGACAACAATGTTGTCAAACAATTAAAAAAGACTAAGGTCGAAATGAACGTATGGAAACTCTTAGCCACATCATGAGAGCATAGAGTTGCAGTCATGGATGCCTTGGCTAATGTATGCATAGATTCGGACACCACTCTTGAGGGACTAGCTAACTTCCTCACAAGTGATCTTCCAAGTCTAATCAACTTGGTCACTTTTTCGGATAAGGATTTACCACCGGAAGGTGACAAGCACAACAAGCCTCTAAACCTCACAGTAATATGTAAGAGGATGAATGTTCCTATGACCCTTGTGGATAAAGGATCGGCAATCAATGTTTGCCCACTTAAGACCGCAAGAATGCTAGGCATAAGAGATGATGATTTGTCCCCATCAACTCAAGGAATAAGAGCCTATGATAACTCATGCCGTCAAGCATTAGGATCAATTACTATGAACATAATGGTGGGGGAAATTGAACATGCCACTACGTTCCAAGTAGTGGACATTAAAGCATCCCTCAACTTGTTATTGAGACGCCCTTGGCTTCATGATCTAAAGGCCGTCCCTTCATCTCTTCACCAACAAGTGAAAGCCATAGTTGGAGGAATGCCAATCACCATCGATGCTTCATCTATGAGGATCAAAACAGTGGAGAACCCACTAATCAATGTAGAACATGATGAAAACGATGAAGATTTGTGGGGCTTTAACGAAGAGGTCTCCTTAATAGAGGAAGATGAGAGGACCCCTCTTCATTACGACCTCCACTTAAACATGGTAACTAATGCTATTCTAAGAAAACAGGGACACTTTCCTGGAATGACTCTAGGAAAGAAGAAAGGAATAGCTAAGCATATGGGATTACCTGGCCTCCTTAAGTTAGATACTTTCGGACTTGGTTTTGAACCAACTCGCGAAGATCTTAAGCGGGCCAAGGAAAAGTCGAGAGCACGAAGGAATGCTCGTGCACAAAAGAGGGAAATACCCATGGATCAATATCCTCTCACTCTAAATGGACAATTTATAAGAGAAGGAGAGGATTACCCCTGTCATGAATTTCCTGAAACTTTCTTTGTAAAAGGCATAAGACAACTAGGGTTCGAGATTTTTTTTGGATTGTTATTTCCTAGATGAGATCTCAACACCAATTCATAAGGAGAAAGCACCCCCTTGCTTTGACTTTAACGTCATGGGACTCCTCTTTGGAAGAGAAAAGAATGAGCCAAGATATGTGGAAGACAATTCTTCACTCATTCAAACAGTCCTCCAAAGCGAAAACTTTGATCCATCGAAATTCATCACTCCAATAGAAGACCAAGAGCGAGGATGGCGCAAAACAGTAAAGGTGACCACTGCAAATGGAAGGAAAATTTCAGTAACCACGGGACAAGGGCCAATGTTCGAAGAATCGTCTGATTCAGAGTCCGAGTTAGAGTCTTCCCCTATCTAGTCTTCCAAATCTCTAGTTGTAGCACCCCCACCTTCTATTTCTACTCCTAGGATAGTTAAAAATCAAGTCCCAGCGGACATTTCTTTATTTGATGTAATGATTTCAAAATTCAATAATATGTCTTCTTCCCCTTATTCCTCTTATATTTCTTTAACTAAAGATGACGAGCATTGCTTAACTAATGATGAAAATGATAAATAAATAATTAAAGCAATGGAAACACTTGAAAACAAAACGCCTATAATTGAGGATACAGAAACGGTGGACATCTCAAAAGATCCAACCATTAAAAAAGAAGTTAAAATTGGACTAACACTAAATAAAGATGAAAGAACCGATTGAATTAATCTACTTAAAGAATTTATTTATGTATTCGCTTGGTCATATGAAGATATGCCAGGCATTAATAGAGAGATAGCTCAACATACAATACCATTAATTCCAGGAATGAAACATGTAAAACAAAAGTTACGTCGAATGAAACCCGACGTAGCTCTTAAAATAAAAGAAGAAGTACAAAAACAAATAACTGCAGGTTTTATCAGGGTATCTAAATACCCCGAATGGGTCGCCAATGTCGTCCTAGTTCTGAAAAAAGATGGTAGAGTTCGAAGGTGTGTCGACTATCGAGATCTAAATAAGGCAAGTCCAAAGGACGACTTCCCTTTACCACACATCGATATTTGGGTAGATAATACAGCAAATCACGCACTTCTCTCATTTATGGATGGATACGCAAGGTACAACAAAATTCTCATGGCTGAAGAAGACATGGAAAAGACAACATTCATAAGACCTTGGGGTACAACCAACGAGCAGCGACTGCCCTACTCCATGACATGATGCACAAAGAAGTGGAGATTTATGTAGATGATATGATTGTAAAATCTAAAGACCGTCCAGGACACCTAATAGCCTTAAAAAAGTTCCTTGAAAGGCTAAGAAAGTATAATATGAGGTTAAACCCCACTAAATGTGCTTTCGGAGTAACCTCACAAAAGCTCTTAGGATATGTCATAAGCTCTAGAGGAATAGAGATAGATCCAACCAAGATTAAGGCAATCATGTCCATGCCACCGCCCAAAACCGAAAAGCGAATTCGGGGATTCATTGGCCGGTTGCAATACATAAGTAGGTTCATATCCAAGCTAACCACAATATGTGAACCAATATTCAAGAAAATCAAGAAAAATGTGCCAGTTATATCGGACGATGAGTGTCAAAAAGCCTTTGAAAAGATCAAAGCCTGTCTCTCGAATCCTCCTGTATTAGTTCCAGTACTCCCAGGAATACCTCTAAGGTTATACTTAACCGTTACAAAAGAAACAATGGGAGCCATGCTTGCGCAAGAGGTAGAAGATAAAGAAAATGCTATCTACTACCTAAGTAAGAAAATGCTCGAGTATGAGACACGCTATACGCCACTAGAAAAGTTGTGCCTCGCAATGATATGGGCCACAACTAAATTAAGACACTACATGCTCGTGCATACGGTCTATGTAGTATCATGAATGGATCCCCTCAAATATCTATTTGAAAGATCTACACTCAACGGGCGTATCTCAAGGTGGATAGTTAACTTAGCCCAATTTGATATAAGATTCATGCCTCAAAAGGCAATCAAAGGATCGGTGGTATCGAATTTTCTAGCATATTTTCCAATACAAGATTCGACACCATTGGAAGAGAATAAATTTCCAGATGAAGATTTAATGATGACAGAAGATGATACATCGACTTTATACTTTGATGGAGCCTCAAACCAAAAAGGATGTGGCGTAGGAGTCTTATTAGTATTACCTAAAGAGGAACATGTTCCTATATCCATAAAGTTAGATTTTGACGGTACCAATAACGCAGCCGAATATGAAGCATGCGTGGTAGTCCTCGAAACTGCTTTAGCCTTAGGAGTAAAGAAACTCCGGATGTTCGGAGACTCCTCATTAATCATTATTAAAAATCAAAGAGATGGAAGGTTAGGAGTGAAAGCTTAGCTCCCTACCAAACATATTTGGAAACCCTCACTGATCAGTTGGAAAGAGTGGAATACACCTATCTACCTAGAGAGGAAAACCAATTTGCCGACGCCTTGGCAAGACTAGCCTCAATGGTCAGGATTCCTAAGGAAATTGAGCAAATGCCTTTAACCATAGAAAAAAAGGCATAAACCAGCATACATTTAAGCTATAAAAGACGATGAAGTGATTCAAGAAGAAGAACAAGAAAAAGAACCATGGTTTACAGACATACTAAATTATGTCACCAAAGGAAAATATCCTCCTCATGCTGACAAAAGGGCAAAAAGAGCCCTAAGGCTTTTGGCTTCCCAGTTTGTACTCATAGGAGATGAGTTACACAAAAGGGTACCTAAGGTCGAGCTTTGTTATGTGTAGGTAAAAAAGATGCTCAAAGAGCTATGAGAGTAGTCCACGAAGGAATATGTGGAACACATGTTAATGGCAAAATTCTAGTCCAAAAGATAATGCAAGAAGGGTATTATTGGACTACCATGAATAGGGATTGTCATTAATATGTAAAAAGATGCCCCAAATGCAAATTTATGCAAACTTACAACATGTTCCACCATCTCTCCTCTACACATATACTTCACCATGGCCTTTCTCTACATGGGGAATTGACATAATTGGAAAAATCACACCCCCTAGGACAGGAGGTCATGAATACATCCTAGTCGCAATAGATTACTTCACAAAGTGGGTAAAAGCGCAATCATATGCTAAACTCACTGCAAAACATGTAGCACTCTTTATTGAAAGAAACATAATTTGTCGATATGGAGTCCCACATGAAATGATAAGTGACAATGGAACTCACTTTCAAGCTAAATGTGAAGAGTTGCTACAAAAGTACGGTATTCAACATCACCATTCTTCCCCTTATAGACCTTAAGAAAATGGAGCAGTGGAGGCCGCTAATAAAAATTTAAAGACTATCATCGAAAAAATGACTGAAAATTACAAAGATTGGCCTGACAAGGTTCACTTTGCACTGTGGGGCTATCGCACGTCAATCCGAACATCAACAAGAAATACGCCATTCAACCTAGTATATGGAATGGATGCCGTACAACCTGTAGAATTAGAAATACCTTCTCTACGCATTGCGTTAGAAAGTAAACTTGATGAAGTCGAATAGACTAGAGCACGGTATGAAGAGTTGATCCTACTCGATGAAAAACGACTAGAAGCTCTACATCATACCCAATGCTATCAAACCCGTATGGCTACACATTTCATTAAGAAGGTCAAGAATAGAAATATCAAGGTTGGGGACTTGGTATTAAAAGCACTAAGGAAAAATGTTTTGGACCCAAGAGGCAAATTTAGGCCTAATTGGTCCGGACCATACATTGTCAAAACAATTCTGTCGGGAGGCGCGGCTAAATTAACTGACATGGATGGCAATGAATTTTCTAATATGACAAATCTTGACCAACTTAAGAAATACTACCCATAATTACTTGAGTAAAACACTCAAGAGAGCTATGTTTGGCCTGATTCCTTAAGCAAAGGATACGTAGGCAACCCCAAAAGGGTGCGGCAACTTTAATTTTTCAAAATCTCGCATCCCAGAATTAAAACATTCACTTCTGCAAAGTTACAAGACTGGCGCCAGAAAAGGAACTCTGTCGCCAGACGAGTACTTTGTCGCCGGGCGATAGGGGCAAAACGTCGGCGACAAACATTTGATAAATAGCGCTAAGTTTCTGTGAGTGTCTGGGCAGATTTGGTATATTCTGGAAATTTGTTCGACTTCCGTACTCGAAGAAATTCCCCGAAAAATAAATATTTTAATTGTTTTCATTGCTCTAAATGTAGAGTTTATTTAAATAAAAGCTGAAATTTTATTAATTAATAAAGAAATTACATTATTGATAAAATAAAGCTTAAAAAATTAACTAAAAACAAATTGAAATTGTCTAATAAATAAAAGGAAAAGCAATGCTCTAATCTTTCTTCTCTTTCTTAATTGTTTTCCAATATTTGTCCGCATTCTCTTCCTCTTCATCCATAACCTTTGCTAGGAGACATCCATTAGAAGATCTACATTCTATTTTAGTATAGATAGTTTCTCCCTCCGCTAAGATTCCATGTTTCTTTTCCACCCAAACCTTCTTTTCTGTAGAATCAACTTTTCTTTTTCCTTTGTCTTTCTTAGAGCTCTTCTTTTTTGGCATAATAGGAGTCTTAAAATTCACTTCTTTCCCCTAGGCGTTCTTTAGCAGTAACCTTCTTGTCACCCAGACGAGTCTTCACATCGGTCTTCTCAACTTTGACTTGGGATTTCTGAGGTCTTCCATCAAGCCATTGCTTTACACTGTTTGACAAACAAGGTGGAACCTTGTGGATAATCACCTCCCATAAGGGCCTAGCACACCAATACTTGTCAAAGCGCTCAACCTCTTGTGAAACGGGGAATTCATAAGGTCGGCGGAGATCTTCCGTAGGGATGGTTTGTGCAAGTCCGTATTGTCTCTTAACTCTACAAGGGAAATAAAAAGTTAATTTTGATAAGCTAGGGAGACGGCAGCATGCTTGGCTATTACAACCAACCATCTTCTCAATCTTCCACCAAGGGACAACTCAATTCAGGGTGAAATCACAAGCGGCAAACACCTTGCTCCACTCACGGCGACCCATCTTTAAAGAAAACCGCTTCTTTCGCCGAACTAAGCATTTGGGAGTGTACTTTTCAATATCATCGGGAGGATTAATTAATTTTAGCTTCTCCAAAAGCCATATCTGTAAAAAAAATATGCACTTGATTAGCATTACAATGTAAAAATATTTTTAATTCTTTGCAATTAAAAATATTATTATTTTATACCTGTAATAAAACTAGAGAACCTCGAAGAGGTGCTTTTGGATTCTTTTCAATGCATCTAGACACAACATAGTTTCTCCAACGATCAGCGGCATTGGATTTCTCCCTGATTCAATTTGTTCTATAATAGATATAATTATTGCTTGGCCCTCATTATCTTTACCACTAATTAGGAGATGTTAGCTAAACATGCAAAAGAGGAAAACTCTTCTTTTATAATAGATATAATTATTGCTTGGCCCTCATTCTCTCAAATCAAATACATTGCCATGCACTATGTTTTTTAAATCCGTACCCCTTAGATCAAAGAAACGCTCATAATCTTTGTAATAATATTCACTTACTCTAGGCATTACCGCAAGATCCATGGAATTAAAGCCTAGAATGGCTTCAAATTCTTCCGGTAAAGGGCAAATTTCATCATGAAAACATCTAAAACAGTGAGTATTAATATCCCAATATTCTACGGCGGTATAGATAAAGTCTATGTCAAGATCTACCCCCTTTACACCATAAATACCCCTCATATGGAAAAATCTAATTCTTTTCTCTCTTTGGAAGTTAAAGAACGACACCACTCACGCGTATATGCGCAAAAAGTTCTCTTAGCTAAAGGCATGATTAATAGCTAATTTACTTAATTAATAATCTGATCGAATTATGTAGAAAACGTAAATTCTGGGGGCTATTTATAAGCTTTTTCACAGTAGAATTGAACTTCTGTGAGAATTAGGATAATTGACTCTGTCGCCAAGCGACAAGTCTGTCGCGTAACGACAACAACTGTCGCGTGGCGACAGACTCTGTCGTGTGGCGACAGGTACGATTACGCGGCGCCAGTATTTTTTCAGCAGCGACAGTCCATACGCGTTGAAAACCGTGTTTTTACTTATTCGAATTCGACTTTGACTTGACTTATCCTTATTTCACTCTTACTATTATTTTTCTCTTTTATCCTTACACATTTTTCACCCTTATTATTTTATATTTTACTTAAATTAAGCTTAATTAATTTTAGGCTTATTTTTAACTATACCTTTTTTCCCTTCATTTTATTTTTTCATTTTTCTTTTTTGGGGGAAAAGTCGGTACCCTTCACAAATATTAAAAATGACGGATATTTTGCGCAAAAATCACACACTCACATGCACGTAAAATAAAATGAAAAAATAAATAAAAGATAAAATGTTTACTAAGAAATAGATGCATATGTACAAATGTCTAATACATGAGTCATATAAATAAATAAAAATGGAAAAAGTCCTACAAAGTCAAAATAAATAAAAATACAGGTACAACTACGGTGTAGGAGGCCGTAGATGATGGGGGACACCAAAAGTGTCAAAGAAAGTCCTACTCCATGGAGTACGTCCCTCACCATCCCCCAAACCGCTAGTCGGCGGGAGCTGCAACTCATGGCCAGGCCAACCCGTCTCACCCTGGTACCCAATAGAGAGAGGCTGAGGCTACAAAGGCTGCTGTGACGACGAGCCAACCTCGTACGTCCCACCACCCATCCCACCTCGACTTGTCGGCCCAGTCGGAGCATCCTCAGGAGATGATGCCGAATCCTCTACAGCGGCGGTCTCAGAACGCCACCCCGACCACCTGAAGTAGTCCAGCGACGCCTCGAGTCGGACCTAGTAGTCTCCCTCCTAGGCTCGGGTCTCGACCGAGTGCGTGGAGAAGGAATAGGCTGTCCCTGCAAGAGTAAATCAAAATTAGCAAACACAAGTAAAAAGCAAGATAAAGATGGTAAATGCAAGAAGTAATACCTCCTCAGCATCGTTGCTACGACAGGTAGCACGGTTCCGCAACCTCACGAGCTGGCTGCGAAAGGCATCTATGCACCTTGCCATAGCCGTCACCACCTCGCGAGAAAACTGCCAAAGTAATTAAGTCAGTAACAGTTATAAACAAACATAAAAATAAGATATGCGAAGTTACTTACCCGAGTCTGGTGACGAGGAATAGAGCGCTCCACGAACCGCTCCCCCTTTGGAGCCGGCGGAATCAGCTCCTCAATCGGCCCATACATGCCCTGATAGCGTATGGACATCCTTAGGGGAATGAACTCCCTAGGACCGGCCTGGTAAAAACAAAAGGTTAGAGAATACTTGGGGGCTACCTAATAAAAGACAAGTCAAGTAAATAAAAGTGTACCGCTGCCTCCTCTGAAAGGACAGGAGCCGGCGCTAGCAACGGTAGTAGATCCTCCTCGTAACTCTGCTCGAGGAGAATATGGGATCTCCAAGGAGTACCCCGAGAGGATCCACAGGCTCGATCCCGCTGCAAGGCATCATGGAACATGTGCCAGGGTGGAGGAGCAGGAACAACAAAGACATCCGAGGAGTGCTGAATGGCTACCCTCTCCCCTAGGTAGACCACCGCGTCGTATGTCCCCAAAAAATACCGACGCTCAGGAGTGTACTGGGCCGCCAACGCAGGAATAGGAAAAATAGCCCAAGGTCGATAGACCGGGCTGGGCTCCTGCAAAATTACCATGTAAAGAACTAATACCAAAAAATGATAAAGAAAAAGTAATGTTTATAAAGACCTACTGAGAGGATCATCTCTCAAAGGCGAAGCGCCTCTGGTGGACCTCGACGGCCTCCCCAACTAGCAGCAATGGGGAGCACGCGAAGGGAAGGCCTCGCAGGCGCAAGTGAGGGAAAGTACTCGTAGAACCAGATCTACATGAAAAGTAAAAGTCAGTAAGGATTGTGCATCTAACCTAGAGCTAAATCTTAAAAGCAAAAGAGATATACCTCTACGACCCTCCAGAAGCTGGAAAGTGCCACCTCTCCAGACAAGGCCCTGTGACGGCAAGAACGTCACAGGCCCAGTAGAAAGTCCGCATAAGCCATGCTGGCCAAGTCATATGTCCTGACCAGCTGAAGGTCGCGACAGCGGACAGGTAATAAAGAAGTACTCTACTACCTCGATCAGGGGAAAACGTCCCTGATAGCAGAATCTACACAAAGATTCGCACCCGCTGCTCACGTGTGGTGGCATCATCCTCGAAAGCTGCAACCAATGTGCAGCGTCGAATACATTGGGCACTCATCTGTCCCGACTGAGCCTCAGCTTGGGCCCGAATAGCAATCGGCCCCAACAACTCCTGAACGTCCGGTGAATAGATCGTAATATCGTTGTCGAACGGCAAAGGAGTAGACTGGAACTCTAGCCCCGTGATGAGGCTAAAATCGGCTGGAGTGACGGTCATCTCACCCTAAGGAAAGTGGAAGGTGTTGGTGGTGTCTCAAAAGAACTCCACCAAAGATCGAACGACGAGGTTACACCCATCGTATGAAAGCATGGCCCGGGTGGCCAGAAGAAGAGGAGACAACCCACATGACTCCCAAAGTCGACGTAAACCTTCATCTCGGCTGATGAAGGTGTCGTAGAGAGAACCGATGGTGGAATTACCCGAGCCGTGGCTACGGGTCCTCCCACCTGCAAGACCACGTCGGACTCGCTCCGACAGATGATGAATAGGCGCGTGAAACAGAGTGCGCTCATCCCAATCTGGCATGAGACCTAGCCTGGAAGTAGATGGAACGTCCTCGTCCTCTCTGGTGGGCTTGTCCTCTCGGTGCGAGTCTCTCGATCGAGAGCCAGAACCATGTCGTCTAGCCATGCTAAATTATGCAAAAGTAATTAATTTTAAGGCTCTACAGTATCTAAGGTTCGCCTAAGCCGCATAATACTATGTTCGCAAAATAGAGTACGTAGTACTAAAACAGAGCAAAAATTCAACTAAGCATGATATGCATTTTCAAACAAACAAACAATTTCTTGCAAACATATGATGAATATTGTGACAAATTGTACAAGGAAAAGCAACGAAAATGCGAAGAACGAGTCACATTGTTCTTCACGACCTTAAGAGGTCTAGCAATGGTGAATTGTTCGTTTCTTCACCAAATTGAGTCAAACAAGTCTCAAAATGCACCCAAGGCAATATACAAGCATAATTAAACAAATTCAAGGCATAAAATTCAACAAACGAAGCAAATTAAGCAAGAACATTTTCGGATTTTTCGAAAATCCGTGAACAAGAATGTGTAATTCATCAAAAACCGAGCAACGTTTGAGCAAAAGTTACATAGATCGGGAAAATAGATGAATTAAGCTTCGATTTGCAACAAGTTTGAGCGAATTCGGTTGAGAAATGAGCCAGAACGAGCAATTTGAAGTTTTTACGACAAACGCACAAGCAGAGAAGCAACAGCAAAATGAGAAAGAAAGAAGACGGGTGTTTTAAAACCCCGATTCCATCGCCAAACGACAGGATTGTCGCGAGGAGACAGACCCTGTCGCGTCGCGACAAACGCGAATGCTGGCGACAACTGTTTCTGGCTAGCGCTGAAGCGGCGACAAAATAATGGGCCCCACATTATGACTTTGTGGACCTATTGCGACAGTTTGGGTTCCTTAGTACACCAGTTAGCCCCTTTAAGCAAAATTGGCATGATTTAATCAGCTTGATTACAATTGCATTAAGTGATTGACCTGATGAAAGATCGTCTCACTTAGCTTAAAGCGCCTACATATTGGCTCATAATAAGGCACCGAAATAATGGTTCAATAATAGCACCAATGTAATGGTTCACAAAAAAGAAGTAGACGCACCGAAGTATTGGAACAAAAAATAATGGTATATTAAAGATCGATACATAGAATGATCTTCGGCGGTATCCCAACATAGAGAGGAGTTGTCTAGTGGCGAAATACTGCCGTGACGAGGTAATGTCACAAATTCTGAAGATGGCGAAATATGGTCACCTTCGACGGTCCCTCAAGGTAAAGAAGAGATTGTCTATAGCGACGACGTACTGCCGTGGCGACGTACGGCCACAACCCTGAAGATGACGACATATAGTTATTTTCGACGATGTTCCCGAAATACTGTGGAGGATTGTCACCAAGAAGTATTGAAGATGACGACGTAATGTTACCTACAATGATGACGTTCACGAGATACTGTGGAGGTTGTCACAAACAACAAAATGCAACAAAATGGTTACCTTCAGAGTCGTGTGCTCGACGGTGCAAGATACGCGTCTCTTAACTCTTTTATCTGTTTTAACTAATGATTAGTTTGCAGGTATCGGTGTTATAGGAATGATTTGGGATCGCAGAACATTCCGAATCATTCTCCGTCCCTATCACTACTTTGACTTTTGTTTTCGAAACCTAGGTTTCTCCAAACTCAGTCAAAGTGGGGGCTTCTGTAGACACCCATTTGTGTCTCCCCAAAACCAAACCCAGTGATGAATGCCTTTCACGTCGAACCATGATCGGATGAGGTGAAAGTGTGGAAAAGTCGAGTGTTGCGGTTTAGTTTTATTAAAAATTCTCTTCTCTCTATTTTCGAAAATAACTCTATTTATTTAAAAATAGCCAAACCTGTTTAGTTTGGTCTATAATTAAGGTCCAATAATAGTGTAGTTGGATGGAGCTCAAAGAGACCTTTCCAACGATACATTATAAGCCCAATTCCGATGAATATTGAGGAAGTTATGGCAAAAATACTAAACTGGGCCCGGTTAATTATTTACATACGGCCCAATAATCTAGAGGAGGGCCCAATGTTAATTATTATTGATGAGTGACATTTATAGCACTAATTTGATCTCTTTTTGGATGAATTTCATTTCATTTTATTACTCTTTTCTTTAGTTTTTCTTAGTTTTATTCTTAATTTCTTCATTCTATGCTTTTCATAGTTAGTTTCTCTATTTTGTGCATTTTATAGTTTATTTGTTGCTTTTCCCTTTTATTTGCTTTTTCTCTCTTATTTGTAGGTTATGATCGATTGTCTAAGAATTCCCGAGCTTCCTTTCCTTGGTTTTTCATCGATTTTGAGGACTTATGCTTGTGCAAAGAGTTTCAATTCAAGGTGGATCCGAGGAGCTAGCTTCAAGGCCTTGGTTGTGCTCTTTTCATGGCTTATATTCATCAAGAATACCAAGAAAGTTGCTTCCTACCTTGTACTCCATCATCATCATTAAAGGTGTCCGCACCTCATAAGCTAGGACGAAGAGAAGAAAGGAGGTTGCCCAGTTTGGTGCGGGCGCACTCGAGGAGTGTGCGGCCGCGCATATGTCGAGTGCGGCCGCACACCAGGTGCGTGCGGCCGCACCTTTCTGGGTGTGTCCTGTGCGTGCTTCTCTCTCTCCTCCGAGCTCCTGCACCGGCATGGGTTTATTTTTGGACGTCAATCCTAACTTCCCCTTTGTATATATAGTTATTTCTTTCCATTTTTAGAGAGAGAAAGAAAAACACTAGTTCTTAGCTTTTAGAGAGAGAAAATGTGGGTTTGATGATTGATGATTGAAGATTGCTACATTTGATTTGATTTCTATCAAGTTTGTAAGGATTCTTTACTCTTTAATGCAATTTAATGTTTGATTTTAGTAGTATTGTTGTTTGATTTGGTTGATTAATAGTTTGATTGATTTGGATTGAATTTGTTGATTTCAATTGATGAATTTGGGTATGATGATTAGTTTAGCTTTTATCTAGATATTTTTCATGGATTGTGAGTAGTTTTATTGCTAGGGTAGTGGTGAAGCATGTATTGATGATGAATTGAGATTAATTTGGGGAAATTGATTGATTTGATAATGTGATTAAATTGGTTGATTGATTTTGTGCATGTGTGTGCTTGATTAGGCTTGATCACCCTTGTTCTTCACACTAGATTGCATTGTGAGTTCACATTGATACGGACCATTGATTTGTAGCTTACATTTACTCGATTGAGATATCTTGTGATGTTTCCTAGCTAGTGTTTGATGCAGTTGGCGCTAATTAGACCTCTAGGAGAATAGCATGATGTGCTCTTTCGGTTGCAATTTCGGTTTTCCCTCACATTGCTTGACTTGATTGGTTGACTTCCCAAATTGATTGAACTTTATTGTTGATGCATGTGGATCCATTCCCCTAGTGCCTCTACATTTGATTTAGTACAAGCTTATTGCATTGCTTAGCTTAGTCTTAGTTCCTACCATAAACCCCTCACTTGACTTCGGAGTAGCTTGACACTAGGCAATATACATTCAACCTTTATTCCTTTAGGTTCGACCTCGACTTACCACTACACTTCCATAGGGGTTTGTTGAGTTATAAATATTGATTGATTGGGTGGGGTGGTAGCCCAACGACCTACCGTTCCTCCTCCCATCAAAATGGCGCCGTTGCCGGGGAATGATGTCTTGAGTGAATATTGTTGTTGAGTCTATTCCACTTTATTTGAAAAATACAAAAAGATTTTACACTTTGGGCTACACTTGTAGCTGTGCTACTAATATTTTCTTTGAGTTTTGTATGCATAGATCCCAAGTCATGGGAGAAAATACAAGAGTTGCCTTGAAGGAACTAGGAGTGCCCGGTGCATATAGGTTTGAGAGCGGCATAGCTCCACCTACAACACCGGCAAACAACTTTGAAATTCGGCCGGCAATGATCACCTAAATTGAAAGGAGACAATATAATGGGGCTAAGAATGAGAGCCCATTGAACCATCTTAAGGAGTTTGAAAAATATTGCAACACTATCAATGTCAATGGAGTTTCTCAAGAGTTTATCCGCCTCAAGTTGTTCCCCTTCTCTCTCATAGGGAGATCTTTAGAATGGGTAGACAAAGAAGTGAAGCCCAATTCTTTGAGAACATGGGATGATGTCACAAAAGCATTCTTGTCCCGTTTCTACCCACCAAAGAAAACGGCGGAGGCTAGAGCCTTAATCCAAAGTTTTAAGAAATTGCCTAGAAAAAATCTCTATGAAGCATGGGAGAGGTACAAGGACTACAAAAGGGAATGTCCTCACCACGGAATTCCAACATACCAAGTGATCCAAATCTTCTATATTGGTTTGAGCTTTCAAGGTAGATCGAGCCTACATGCCGGAGCCGAAGGGCTAATCATGAACAAGACGGAAGAAGAGGTTGTGGATGTAATAGATGATGTGGTAAGGAATTACATAGATTGGCATGATGTAGAGAGGGAATCGGCAAGCACAAGTTGCTCAACCGATCAATCTTATGTCATTAACGATTTGTCCACAATGGTCTCGGAGTTAGAAAAGGAGGTGAATTCTCTCAAGAACAAGCTCGAGAGTCCTTCACAAGCTTCTAGTCTTCCATCCCAATTTAAGGGGAGAGGTACATCTTCCTATTCTAACCCTCTTTTTGCATCTTGTTGCTTGATTAGAAAATGCTTGGTTTTTGATATGTGTGGAAAGAATGATCATGATGCTTCTAATTGCCCCATTGTTCCTTGTGATAGATATGATGGATATGAGAATGTGCATGTGAATTGTGATTATAATAATGATTTTAGACCTAGATTTAATGCTCAAAAGATTGTTGGGAATAGGAATTATCACAAGAATGGGAGCTATGACAATTACAACCAAAAGAGTGGTTATGGTAACCGTGTAACCCAAGAATTTTGTGGTAACCATAACAACTTTTGTTGTAATGATCAAAGCTATGGCCAAGAATATGGGGATCATAACCAAGGTTACGGTAACCATAATCAAAATTCCGGCCAAAATCATGGTAACGGTAATTGGAGTAATCAAGGTAGGGGAGGTTTTCAAAATGATGTTCAAAGAGATACCCCACCCCAACTTACTCCAAAGATTCAAAGCCAAGATGATGATTTCTTTACTCAACAATTCCAATTGAATAGGCTAGAAAATTTCATGATGGATCAATCTAGGATGTTGAATGAATTCACATTGTCTTGTAATAAAATGTTTGAGGTCCTATTTACTCATGGAAAGATGCTTGAGAACCAAATTGTCCAACTAGCCAACCCTTTGAAAGATTGTGCTAGTCCATCTTCTTTACCTTCACAAGAAGTTGATTCTAGGGAACCGATGTGTGCTATGACCACTAGGAGTGGTAAGGTCCTTAAAGAGAGTGTTCCTAGGAAGAGTAAGGAGAGGGAAAAGGAGAATGATTCGAGTGAAGGGAATAAGAATGAAGAGCCTAGCAAGATGAGTGAGGATTCCAATGATGAGCCTAAGGAGAAAGAGCGGAAGCAAGATGAGGTTTACAAACCTAGACTTCGTTACCCCCAAAAGCACAATAGGCATAAATTGGATGAGCAATTTGGGAAATTCATCGATATGCTTAGGCAACTTCATCTTACTCTTCCTTTTACCGATGTTGTAGAACAAATGCCAAACTATGCTAAGTTTCTTTAGGAAATTTTGAGCGGTAAAAGAGATTGCAATATGGCGGAACTGGTGAATCTAGGGAAGTGTTTTAGTGCCTTTATTCAAAATGACCTACCCCAAATGTTGAAGGATCCCGGAAATTTCTCCGTACCTTGCAAAATCAAAGGAAAATTGTTCCAAAATTCTCTTTGTGATCTTGGTGCTAGTGTTAGTATCATGCCTTATTCCGTTTTTAAGAAACTTAAGCTAGGTGAACTCCTTCCATCCAATATGACCCTTCAATTGGCCGATCGGTCTATTAAGTTTCCAAAGGGGAGAGTTGAGGATGTTCCTCTCAAGATAGGAGAGTTCACCATTCCCGTTGATTTCATTGTGCTTGAGATTGCGGAAGATGACCATATCCCTATCATCTTAGGAAGACCTTTCTTAGCCACCTCGGGAGCCTTGATAGATGTTAAGGGAGGTCGTATTACCTTGAGAATTGGTAAGAATGAGGAAAGTTTTGATTTGAAACCAACACATGAGTCTTTGTCTCTTGTAAAAGGAATTATGTGTGTTAATTCCCCTCGCCCTATTGATGATGTATGCATTAGTAATTCTTCACATAACGATTTTCTTGAGAATTATGATGATGTGCTTTTGAGTTGTGATTGCAAGAAGGTTAGTGAAGATAAAGTGATGATTCCCAAGCCTATGGACGAGGAGGAAGTTGACATTCCTCATTGGTTTGGACTCTATCCTCAAGATGAAGGTGATGTTTCTATGAGTTTAGATGGTGAAGAACCATTTACAAAGAGAGACAAGGCAAAGAAAAGAGCACGAGCTTCTAAGAGAAAGAGAAAGAAGTTGAGGAAAGAAAAGCTTGCATTTGAAAGGTCTTTGTATGAAATCTCATCAAGCAACTACGAGAAGTTACTAGAAGTTGAAGAGAAATTTTCTATTTCTACTACCTTGAAGAAGGTGGTGTTCTTTGACCCTCCATGATTTGGAGGAAGGGTCGAGCTTAGGACCTTAAGTAAGCGCTTCCCGAGAGGCAACCCGGAGATTCTAACTTTTCTTTTAGATTTTTGAGTTTTCTTGTTTTTGTTTCTTTTATTACCTTTTCTTTTCTTTCACTTTTTTACTTGCCTGGATTTTTAGGATGAATTTTGCGGGATTGGATTTCTTCAAGAATGCATGGTGAATGGAAGGTGTTTGCGGCACTTATCATGAATGTTTTCGATTCCGATCGAAATTTGAGTTAAAAGGGGTAAAAATTTTAGAGAGGTAAGATAGGAAATTCATGTTTTAAAGGTTGGAGGAAATTGATACTTAGTGAATTTTTGTGGTAAGCACATGAATCAACGTTGAGCTCTTTAAAAATGATTTTAGCTACTGCCTATGGTGTTCCTCATCACCATCATGATTCATGTGCGCACCCAAATAGGCAGTAAGTATCAAAAATAAGAGAAAAAGAAAGATCAAAGAAGTGGTGTGTGCGGGCGCACACCTTGCGTGTGCGGGCGCACATGCTACAGGTGCGGCTACACGCCCCTGTAGCCGTGCCCTTTTATTTCTTCTTCCTTCTTCTTTCATTCATTCCCTCATACCTCATCTCCTACCTCACGCACTCCCTCTCAAACCCTTCTTACTTGTGCGCACTCCTCGCTCACCATTCACCCTCAAAAATCCTTCAATTCCTCACAAAAATCACTCCATTTTCACTCAAATTCACTCACAAACCTTCCTACACTAAAAATTCCTCACAATTTGACCCAAATTTCACTCATTCTCTCTCCTACATTTGGTGACCGAAAATTGGGGCTTTTGGTTTGGGATTGAAATTGGTGGCTCAAATTTGGTTAATCTTGCATCTTGTATGGTATAATCACTTATCCTTGCTTTAATTTTGTCAATTATATCATAGTTTTGCAAAGATTGAAATTTTGTATGAGCATGAATAGTGTAGTAATATTGGATGTGATTTTATGATGTTTGTTGATTGATTTTGCATAACATTGTGTTGTTTGTTGGTTTTGTAGCGATTTTCATCATCTTTGGTTGATAACTTGTGAGTTGGATTTTTGGAAATTGGGTAGTATGTTGTGATTGTTGGTATTGGTCTTTTGGTTGATCTTGGATTGTTTGAAAGGAGTTTTTCTTGGATTATTGGTATTTTTGTTTAGATTGGTATTGATTTTGGTGGAAGGAAGTGTGAATTTGAGAATTGGTGAATTTGGTAGTAAGTGTTGATTTTGGGTGTGGTGTTCTTCATTCTTTGGTATTGCTCTTTGACTATTGTTGGTGAACTTTCTCAAAGCCTCAAAAATGTCTAAATACCTAAAGAAACTCACCAAAAAGATAAAGACCGATGTTATCATCGAGGAACCTCGCCCAAGTACTTCTTCAAGGCCTAGCACTTCATCTAGGCCAAGTACATCAAACCCCTTTTCCTCTCAAACACGACCACCCACCTCTCTTCCCAAAAAGAAAAACTTCACAAACGAACAAAAAACCTTCTACCAACAATTGAAGGAAGAAAGAACCCTCAAACAAACCCCCCATTATCTCCAACGTGACATGGTTAAATTGGGGATGGATGATGATGTACGGTCCTTGCTCTTGAACCTTCGAATGGGTTCTTTCATCAACAATGCCTATCGCACCTACAAGGAGCCAACGTTGGAGTTTTTGGCTACCTTGGAGCTTGTGCCCTTGGGAGTGCAATATAGGGTGCGCTTCCAAATATTCAACCATTACTTCAATCATTCCTTGGAAGAGTTCAACGCGGCTTTGGACTTTGATCCCCATGAAGATATCTTGAACGTTGAACACTATATCTTCCCGGAGTACGACCATAACTCTTGGTGGGAAGACATCTCGGGTGGTAATGAATTCATCACCAACAACGCCAAAATCTCCTCGGTGTACCAACCTTGCCTTAGGGTTGTGCACCGCCTTTTGGGCTATGTGGTGTTCCCTAAGCAAGAGTTGGGGAAAATGAGCAAGCTTGAGCTCAAATTCTTGTGGTTGTCTACTCGCCCAAGGTATGTGGGCCGTTTGAACTTGGGGTACATTTTTGCCCAATATTGAGTTGATCTTCGTGGCCGGAGTACGGGAGAGATCCCATGCGGGGGCATGGTGACTAGGCTCTTGACTCGCCTTCGCCTTGATGCATATCTTCCCTTTTGCAAGGAGATTGGAGATAGCACCTCCCTATACCTTGAATTGCAGCAATTGGGTCAAATTCAATTCATCTCCAAGAACTATAGGGATGGGAGATATGAGTGGTTAAGGAGCAATGAGCATTGGTGCTATTTGCCTAACCCCAGTTTGACTTCATTGACCCGGATCGCCTACAATGTGTGGCATGTCCCTAGGTCTTTTCGGCGTCCCAACTTCGACTCCGATGAGGATGATGAAGATGATGATGAAGAGCTTCAACAACAACAACAACAACAACAAGTTCCTCAAGAACAACAACAAGAAGGGCAACATGCTTATGAAAATGCCGATTTGAGGGCTCTTAGTGAGCAAATGAGTGGATTGAAAATCCATTTGGACGGCATGTATGATCAAGATTTTGGGGCTATCTATGAACAATTGAGAGGTATTCAAGAAATGCAACAAGGTATAGTATGTTTGCTCAACAACAACAAATCTATGATGCGGAAGTTGACCGCGGGAACATTGTTCCCCCGGTTAACTATCCGTACTTCCCGCCCCAACAAGGTCCTCTACCTTCGTATGGGCATCAATATTGGTCGGGTCCTTCCGACCCCGATACCGAGCGTCGCTACTACCCGAATGAGCATGGTAACTATGATTACAAGGCTTCGGGTGGTAGTGACTATAGGAGTGATCCTAACTACCCCCATGTCCATGACAACCACCCCTACGAACTTACCTTGTCCGATAACTTCACCCCTCTTGCTCCTTGGCAACAAGATCTTTTCAAGGGGCATTATGGGTGGCCCGAGGGGTATACCGGAGAATGGGAGCCTTACCCTCATCCCTTCGATGACCCCGAGCGCAACATTGACCCCAATTGGGCCGGGCCAAGTGGTAGTGGTAGTGGTAGTGGTGGTGGTGATTGTAGTAGTCATTAGTTCCCTTGTGCTTTTTGTACTTTTTTCCTCCATCCCTTATATTTTTTATGTTTGTTTTGTATTGCTTGGGATGTTGAGATGTACTTTTATCTAGCTTGGGGGAACTAATGCTTTGCTTGGTGACCAATATTTGTTGTTGTGTTCATACCTTAGTTGTTTGCATGCTTATTTTTGTTCCTCTTGTTTGATTTCCTCTTTTTCTTGATCTCTAGGCTACTTTCCTTGTAGCTAGCTTGCTTGCCCGATTTGTTTGGATACTTGTTGTTTGTGATGATGCTTTGCTTGAGATGTTGTTGTTCTGGTTGTTCCCTAATATCCAAATCCCTTAATCCAAAACCCTTTGATCCAAATCCCTTGGATCCAAACTTTGTAGTTTAGTTTAGTTCTTTAGTTAGTTTAGCCTTTCTTGCTTCCTTAGTTTACTTTCTTTTATTCTTTTTATTCTTTGATTAGTTTAACTTTTATTTCCTTTATTTGTATATACTTTTTGCTTAGTTTAGTTTCCTATTGTTTGTTGTTTTCTTTTCTTGTTTTGAAGTTACTAACCATTTTTTTTGTTTATAGTTTCTTTTATTTTCCTTTTCTCACTTGGTTTCTTGAAGAAGCTTTTGGGTATGGAATGCAACGAGGTGGTTTCTACTTGCTTCGTTTATTTTTGCTAAGCTTGGAGCCCGGTGAGATCTTTCTTATTTTTCTCTTTATTTTCCTTGGTTGCATAGAATAGGATTTGTTTAGGGGAAGTTGAATGGTTCGAGGATGGATGCTTGTTAACACGTAATGTGTTTGGGATCGATGACGATGATGTCGATCGAACACTTGTTTGTCGATTGGGATTCTTATGTGTTTAACTTGCTTTCTAGTCCATTTCATATTATTTCTCCTATTTTCCTTTTCTATGTCTCCATTTCTTTTCTTTTATTTTCTTTTACTTTCCTTTTCTTTTATTTTCTTTTATTTTTCTTTTAATTTGTGGTATGATTTTGAGGCCTTATTTTTCATTTTTCTTTTGAATTGAACTTTGTACATTGGACTTGTCTTTTGCATGAATTTCTTCCTAGGTTGTAAAGGTATGCACGGTTTGAGACTATGTTTGGTTGACTCTAGGATAGGTGTATGCTAGGGTAGTTGGTTTGAACTAGGAGGATCATGAAGCCGGATTATACTTGTTTGTGGCATGCTTGGTAGTTGCTCCCTATAGTCGATTTGACACCATTAGTGAGTTTTTGCTACATCCTTGTGAGGTTACTTGTTTTTCTAGCCTTCAACATTCTTTGTATGAGCGGCGTGGATCCTTGACTATGCAAACCTAATCTAATAAAGCTTGATGTATGATTCTTAAACCCGAGACCGAACTATCTAGGGAGGACAAAGGCACATTTTTCGGGGTGGTATTTTTCATTTTTGTCATATTTTGTTATTTTCTTTATTTTTGGGTTTACATTTGCCTTCTTGCAACCATTTGAGCCTTATCCCTTCTTTTCAAGCCACAATTTTAGATCTTTGACCTTTTGTTTCATTTTCTTTCTTTTCTTGGTTTTTGTGAAGCAAAATGATCATTTGAGATGAAGTTTGTTGTAGATGAGTTGGAGTTTTGGTTTTTATGAATTCAAGTTTGTGGTGTCATTTTCTTTGTGAATAATGGCAAATGTTTGAAAAAAAAAAAGCCGTCCTACTTCATAAAAGGCATGGACTAATAAGTTGTATATTAGAAAAAGCCGTTCGAATTAAGTAAAAGGCAAGGACATTGCATATTCAAATAAAAACAAAAACAAAAAAAAATTGAAAAAGTGAAAAATTCAAAAATATTTTGATGTATTCTTTTCTCCTTCTAAGCATTGAGGACAATGTTTCATTTTAGCTTGGGGGAGAACCGTGTATGCTTTTTGTATATATTTCTTTGTGAGTATAGCTTCAAGTAAGCTTGGGGGTGTTGTTTTGGTTTGGTAATTTCTTGATTGTGGTGTTAAGGATTGATCACCCTTTTGCTTCACTTTTTAGGAAAATCACCAAATTTTAAATTTTAGCCTACCTTCACCCTTTATGCCTTACGTTACAACCTTGGGGAAAGAGCTTTCGACCTAGATAGTTGAGTCACTATTCGGGGAGGGCATCATGGGTCATTGCCTAAGGAAAGGGGATGCATAGTCGAGATTGTCGAGTAGCGTAAATAAAATTCTTTTTCCGGTTCCTTTGAGGAGTCAATGGGATACTCACTAAGGGGAGATTTGAGACTAGTGGGGAGAACGCGGTAAGATTGTTTAGGATGAACGTGGATTGTGATGTCTAGTCCCTATGCCTAGCATACCCTATGTTTCAATCAACCTTAGATATCTTGAAAAGTGCATACCGTAACTACTTGAGAAAGATTTTCATTCATTTGCATTATAGACTTTATGTGAGTTCATTTCGCAAAGGTTTGTTTTCATTTTCTTTTCTTTTATTTTCATGGCTTGCCTCATTGATGTTTGGTGGAGAGTTATGGGTCAAACTCTTAGGACACCCTTACGAGACCTCACTCGTCCTCATAGGCGACTTTGGGGTTTAAAGGGCTTGTTGTAGCTAAAAACAACCGTGATTCCTACGACAGTGAGTCTTAGTGTATATTCTTATCTTGAGTCTTTCTTTTTCTTTTTCAATAAAATTTTCATCCTGGATCTTTCTTGCTTTGTTTTGCTCGAGGACGAGCAAAAGTTTAGCTTGGGGGAATTTGATGAGTGACATTTATGGCACTCATTTGATCTCTTTTTGGATGAATTTCATTTCATTTTATTACTCTTTTCTTTAGTTTTTCTTAGTTTTATTCTTAATTTCTTCATTCTATGCTTTTCATAGTTAGTTTCTCTATTTTGTGCATTTTATAGTTTGTTTGTTGCTTTTCCCTTTTATTTGCTTTTTCTCTCTTATTTGTAGGTTATGATCAATTGTCCAAGAATTCCCGAGCTTCCTTTCCTTGGCTTTTCATCGATTTTGATGCCTTATGCTTGTGCAAAGTGTTTCAAGTCAAGGGGGATCCGAGGAGCAAGCTTCAAGGCCTTGGTTGTGCTCTTTTCATGGATTATATTCTTCACGAATTCCAAGAAAATTGATGCCTACCTTGTCCTCCATCACCATCATCAAAGGTGTCCGCACCTCATGAGCTAGGACGAAGAGAAGAAAGGAGGTTGCCCAGTTTGGTGCGGGTGCACTCGGGGAGTGTGCGGCCGCACACCAGGTGTGTGCGGGCGCACCTTTCTGGGTGTGTCCCGTGCGCGCTTCTCTCTCTTCTCCGAGCGCCGGGCCGCAACGGCGTGGGTCTATTTTTGGACGTCAATCCTAACTTCCCCTTTGTATATATAGTTATTTCTTTCCATTTTTAGAGAGAGAATTAGATCTTCATTAGTAAGAATTAGATTAGGTTAGATCTTAGAGAGAGAAAAACACTATTTCTTAGCTTTTAGAGAGAGAAAATGTGGGTTTGATGATTGATGATTGAAGATTGCTACATTTGATTTGATTTCTATCAAGTTTGTAAGGATTCTTTACTCTTTAATGCAATTTAATGTTCGATTTGATTAGTATTGTTGTTTGATTTGGTTGATTAATAGTTTGATTGATTAGGATTGAATTTGTTGATTTCAATTGATGAATTTGGGTATGATGAGTAGTTTAGCTTTGATCTTGATGTTTTTCATGGATTGTGAGTAGTTTTTTTGCTAGGGTAGTGGTGAAGCATGTATTGATGATGAATAGAGATTAATTTAGGGAAATTGATTGAGTTGATAATGTGATTAAATTGGTTGATTGATTTTGTGCATGTGTGTGCTTGATTAGGCTTGATCACCCTTGTTATTCACACTAGATTACATTGTGACTTCAAATTGATACGGACCATTGATTTGTGGCTTACATTTACTCGATTGAGATATCTTGTGATGTTTCCTAGCTAGTGTTTGATGTAGTTGGCACTAATTAGACCTCTAGGAGAATAGCATGATGTGCTCTTTTGGTTGCAATTTCGGTTTTCCCTCACATTGCTTGACTTGATTGGTTGACTTCCCAAATTGATTGAACTTTATTGTTGATTCATGTGGATCCATTCCCCTAGTGCCTTTACATTTGATTTAGTACAAGCTTATTGCATAGCTTAGCTTAGTCTTAGTTCCTACCATAAACCCCTCACTTGACTTCGGAGTAGCTTGACACTACGCAATATACATTCAACCCCCATTCCTTTGGGTTCGACCTCGACTTACCACTACACTTCCATAGGGGTTTGTTGAGTTATAAATATTGTTTGATTGGGGGGGGGGGGTGGTAGCCCAACGACCTACCGTTCCTCCTCCCATTAATTATTCCTAAAAATATTAGGATTAATTATAACTTTCTAGAAGTTTCTAGAAGGTTCCTTTTAATTCTAATATTATTAGATTTAATAATAATTTTTTTTAAGGTGGACTTTTATTTGGAATAAAATATTATTATTTTATTATTATTTTACTATCATTATTATTATTATTATTATTATTATCTTAAAAAAAAACACGTTTTTATCTTCTGTACGGATTCCGTAGATCAAGTTGATTAAAGATCGGATTCCGCGTGGAAAAGCTCATCTAAGTCAGACTGTCACCAAACGACAGCATGTAGTTTTATTCCTTATCAAATTCCATACTTTTCCGGACTATTTCCTTGTAAATGGGGTCCTCAAACTCCGTTTTTATTCATCAACTCTCATCAAGGCTTCTTTCTTTCTCTCTCTTTCTAAACTAGCTTTTATCAAACACAATATTCCGCATTCACAAGATTTAGAATCATCTAGCCAAGTTCGAAGTTGCCTTCGCCCTAGACGTGCAAGGTTGATATTTTCTGAGGGTATGGTCCAAATCTAATTTAAACTTTATTTAATTTGATTCTAGTTTAATTCTTTAATTATTTGATCATTCTTTATTATTTTTCCTTGAAGTTTACTAACTTGTGTATTTTGTTATTAGAAAGAGGTACGAGGCTTCAAAGTAAGTAGCTTAGCTTACTCTCTATTTCTTTCACAATGTAGAAAGCATGTTTATTATTGTTTTATAATTCCTAGTATCATGTTAGGATGTTATTTAATGCTTTCTAGAATAATGCTTAGGTTGCCTTTTTTACTTATTTCTAATATCATGTTATCATGTTAGTACCATGATAGGTTTAAAGCTTTGATCTTTATTACTAAGTGTCATGCTAGGATTTGTTATTAATCTTGTTAGTATCATGCCTAGGATTTTGCTATTATTATTAAGCTTTATTATGCCTCATCATGATTATTATTGTTATTATGATTATTATTATTATGCTTATAATGCTTGATGTTGTTATATTATTATTATTGCTTGATCACACCTTTTATGCATGTTTAAAGGGAATTTGTACTTGAAATCACGCTTAATAAGATAATTAATAATTTGGTTTAGGCTAATGTGATTTTAATTCAAGTGATCGCCAATAATAGATTTGTTTGTGCATTAATATTCAACCAACATAGATTAAACAGGTTAGGGTTAACCTAATATTTGCATGTTAATCGAAAAGCACACGTGAATACCAGCAGAACACAGTAGAGGCCTATTTTATAGAGCGGGTCATTTCTTTTATAGATTGGATTCATACCTTCATCCCCGAACCCTGTTTGGTTCAAGACCTTATGGAGTTGATGGTCCTTTGGATCGTCTTTTGGGTTTACAAGTTCCTAAAACTTGTTGGCGACTCTTTTTCTCTAGCTTTCTTCCCTTTGGAACGCCAGCATACTTTAGTGTATGATCACAGTGGGGTACAAGTTTGGGATCATAGTTCTTGAAATATTCCCTACAACCCACTAACCTCAAAATTCCTCAAAAAGCGTGGATTATGGCCTTCAATTTTGGAATTTTTTGACCTTTTTCGCCGGGAAATAAAAATTGCCGAGATGTTTACCATGGTTCCCAATACCCTCCGGGAATCCAAATGAGTGGGTGGAACCATCCAATATGCCTTAAAACAGTCAATTTACCCATTCCAAATTTGCACCGATTTCGTAAACTGAAGCCTACCACGGCTATTTTGTACGACATATAAGGGTCATATATAATTCCAAACGTCATTATATAACCCTAAGATGTATCCCCTAAGTTCACAAGACTTTTCGCCATCAAGCCCCGTAACCTCAAAATTCCTCAAAAAGAGTGGATTATAGCCTTCAATTTTGGAATTTTTTGACCTTTTTTCGCCCGGAAAAAAAAATTGCCGAGATATTTACCATAGTTCCTAATACCCTCCGGGAGTCCAATTGAATGGGTGGAAAAATCCAATATGCTTTAAAACGGTCAATTTACCCGTTCCAAATTTGCACTGATTTCATAAGCTGAAGCCTACCACGGCTATGGTGTACAACATTAAGGGTCATATATGGTTCCAAACGTGATTATATGACCCTAAGATGTATCCCCTAAGGTCACAAGTCTTTTCGCCACTAGGTCCCGTAACCTCAAAATTCCTCAAAAAGCGTGGATTATAGCCTTCAATTTTGGAATTTTTTTACCTTTTTTCGCCCGGAAATAAAAATTGTCGAGATACTTACCATGGACCCTAATACACCCCGGGAGTCTATTTGGGTGTGTCCAACCATCCAATGTGCCTTTAAACACTCAATTTACCCGTTCCAAACTTACGCCGATATCGTGACCTCAAGCCTACTACGGACGTTTATGGCAACATTATATATAATGGTCATATATGGTTCCAAACGTCATTATATGACTCTAAAATGTATCCCCTAGGATGTCAAGACTTTTCGCCACCGGGCCTCGTAACCTCAAAATTCCTCAAAAAGCGTGGATTATACCTTCAATTTTGGAATTTTTTGACCTTTTTTCGCCCGGAAATTAAAATTTTCGAGATGTTTACCATGGTTCCTAATACCCTCCGGGAGTCCAATTGAGTGGGTGGAACCATCCAATATGCCTTAAAACGGTCAATTTACCCGTTCCAAATTTGTACCGATTTCGTACACTGAAGCCTACCACGGCTATTTTATACAACATATAAGGGTCATATATGGTTCCAAACGTCATTATATGACCTCTAAAATGTATCCCCTAAGGTCTCAAGAGTTTTCGCCACCGTGCCCCGTAACCTCAAAATTCGTCAAAAAGCGTGGATTATAGCCTTCAATTCTGGAATTTTTTTACCTTTTTTCGCCCGGAAATAAAAATTGCCGAGATGTTTACCATGGTTCCTAATATCCTCCGGGAGTCCAATTGAGTGGGTAGAACCATCCATTATGCCTTAAAACGGTCAATTTACCCGTTTTAAATTTGCACCGATTTCGTTAACTGAAGCCTACCACGGCTATTTTGTACAACATATAAGGGTCATATATGGTTCCAACGTCATTATATGACCCTATGATTTATCCCCAAAGGTCTCAAGACTTTTCGCCACCGGGCCCCGTAACCTCAAAATTCGTCAAAAAGCGTGGATTATAGCCTTCAATTTTGGAATTTTTTGACCATTTTTCGCCCGGAATAAAAAATTGCCGAGATGTTTACCATGGTTCCTAATACCCTCCGGAGTCCAATTGAGTGGGTGGAACCATCCAATATGCCTTAAAACGGTCAATTTACCCGTTCCAAATTTGCACCGATTTCGTAAACTAAAGCCTATCACAGCTATTTTGTACAACATATAAGGGTCATATATGGTTCCAAACGTCATCATATGACCCTAAGATGTATACCCTAAGGTCTCAGGACTTTTCGCCACTGGGCCCCGTAACCTCAAAATTCCTCAAAAAGCGTGGATTATATTGCCTTCAATTTTGGAATTTTTTGACCTTTTTTCGCCCGGAAATAAAAATTGTCGAGATGTTTACCATGGTTCCTAATATCCTCCGGGTATCCAATTGAGTAACTGACATAAAAAGCGAACTAGTACTCAAACAAGAGACCTCACAATACTCCTGGTCCAGAAAAAGAGTTCCGATAGCATTAATGAGAAATATACTTATGACGATTTTGAATCTCATAAAGTATTCTCATAGGTCGATCCAGTGTGGTTCTGAACCAATACTTGTGAAAATGATTTATGTCCTCATAGCACAAGAAACGATGCTATAAATCATACTACACATTAATCTCGATTGGTCATCAACCGTCCACTATATAAATGACCTTGATTAGGTATAATTTTATTAAAATATTCAATGTTTAATTAATAGGTGCTTCTTTATCCAAGACATTGTCTTGATACCCTATTTTAAATATCCTTTAAAATCTAATGGACTCCTTATTTAATTCTAAACCACAATTAAATAAAGATGGAGTGATTTAAATTGCATGAAAATATAATTACTCCAAAAACTGAATGGTTCATCATAGTGCTTTACATTAACATTGTCCAAAATTCAATTAAAACACTATAATAAGGAAATCAAAGCCAACTTCCGATGTGCTTGATTCCCATGGCCTCAACGTGCTTGTTGTGCTTCACTTGAGACAAAGGTTTAGCGAGTGGATCAGCTTTCGATTTCACCTTTCGATTTCCATTCTCTAATCATGTGAAATCCCCTCTTGACATGTTTGACCTTTTGATGTTCTCGTGGCTCTCTGGCCTGAGCAATAGCCTCATTGTTGTCACAATAGAGGTATATTGGACCCTTGATGCAGGGTAAAACATCAAGTTCCCCTATGAACTTGCGAATCCAAACTGCCTTAGATGCCTCAGATGGTGCCAAGTATTCGGCTTCAGTTGTAGAATCAGCAGTTGTGCTTTGCTTATCACTCTTCCAACTAAACGCTCCTCCATGGAGATAGAATATGTACCCAGATTGCGACTTGGAGTCGTCTCTATCTATCTGGAAGCTAGTGTTGGTGTAACCCTCAACAACCAATTCATCTTTGCCACCATAGACCAAGAATTTATCCTTGTTCCTTTTCAGGTACTTTAGGATATTCTTGCCCGTAGTCCAATGCGCCTCTCCTAGGTTTGATTGGTATTGCCTCGTAGCGCTCAAGGCATACAATACATCTGGCTTAGTACATATCATGGCATACATGATAGAAAATAAGCGAAGCATATGGAATCGTATTCATCCTTTCCCGCTCATCAGGTGTCTTCGGACACTCCTTCTTGATTAGGGTTATGCCATGTGACATGGGCAGGTGGCCTCTCTTAGCTCCTTCCATGTTGAATCGAGCTAGTACCTTATTGATATAAGTATCTTGACTCAATCCTATCATCCTTTTCGATCTATCCCTATAGATCTTGATGCCTAGTATGTACTGAGCCTCTCCAAAGTCTTTCATAGAAAAATATTTCCCGAGCCAGGCCTTTACAGACTCTAACAATGGAATAATTTTTCCAATGAACAAAATATCATCGACATATAAGACTAGGAAAGCGATGTCACTCCCACTGACCTTCTTGTAAACACAAGACTCATCTGGATTCTTGATAAAACCAAACTTGCTAATGGCTTCATCAAATCGTAGATTCCAACTTCTGCTTGCTTGCTTTAATCCATAAATGGACTTCTTAAGCTTGCATACCTTTCTAGCATTGTTTTATTTGACAAAACCTTCAGGCTGTGTCACGTACACAGTTTCTTCCAAAGTTCCATTGAGGAAGGCGGTTTTGACGTCCCTCTTCCATATTTCGTAATTATAACATGCAGCAATCGCTAGAAGAATCCGAACGGACTTAAGCATTGCAACTGGAGAAAAGGTTTCATCATAATCAACTCCGTGAATTTGCCTCTAACCTTTTGCTACCAGTCTAGATTTGTAAATGAGTACATTTTCATCTTTGCCGGTTTTCAACTTATATCCGATAGGTGTGTAAGCTTCGGGTAAATCAACCAAGTGCCATACTTGATTTTCAAACATGGTGTCCATTTCGGATTTCATAGCCTCTTTTCATTTTGCGGAGTCAGGGCTCGTCATAGCTTGCTTGTAGGTCACCGGCTCATCTCCATCCACTACTAGAATGTCCTAACCTTCTGTTAATACAACACCGAGAAATCTGTCAGGTTGAGATCTTGGTCGAGTTGACCTACGTAGGGTAATGGACTGAGCATTTGCATCGTCAGTTTGACTTTGCATATTTTGACTTTGACCAATGTCAACAGATGCTTTGTGAACACTTTGATTGTCAATTTGTCCTTGTTGCTCGTCCTCTCGAACTTTGTTATTTTTGATTTTCCTGCCACTTGTCATTTTGGAAAGATGTTCCTCCAAAAAGACACCATCATGAGCACCAAACACTTTGTTCTCGGATTTGTTGTAGAAGTAATACCCATTGGTTTATTTTGGATAACCCACAAAGAAACACTTGTCAGATTTTGGATGAAGTTTGTCAGACATGAGTCTTTTGACTTATGCTTAGCATCCCCAAATTTTGATAAAAGTCAACCTTGGAGGTCTCTTCGTCCATAATTTATATGGAGCCTTTTCTACAGCTTTTGACGGATCACGATTCAGTGTAAGTGCCGCAATTAAAAGTGCATGTCCCCATAAAGAGATTGGAAGATCACTAAGACCCATAGTCAATCGTACCATTGATGAGTGACATTTATGGCACTCATTTGATCTCTTTTTGGATGAATTTCATTTCATGTTATTACTCTTTTCTTTAGTTTTCCTTAGTTTTATTCTTAATTTCTTCATTTTATGCTTTTCTTAGTTAGTTTCTCTATTTTGTGCATTTTCTAGTTTACTTGTTATTTTTTCCCTTTTATTTGCTTTTTCTCCTTAGTTTGTAGGTTGTGATTGATTGTCCAAGAATTCCCAAGCTTCCTCTCCATGGTTTTTCATTGCTTTTCATGCCTTATGCTTGTGCAAAGAGTTTCAAGTCAAGGGGATCCGAGGAGCAAGCTTCAAGACCTTGGTTATGCTCTTTTCATGGCTTATGTTCTTCAAGAATTCCAAGGAAGTTGGTGCCTACCTTGTCATCCATCACCATCATCTAGGGTGTGTGAACCCCATGAGCTAGGACGAAGAGAAGAGAGGGAGTCTACCCAGTTTGGTGCGGTCGCACTCGTGCGACCGCACCGGCGTGGGTCTATTTTTGGGCGTCAAAACCGACCTCCTCTTTGTATATATAGTTATTTCCTTCTATTTTTGGCTAAGTTTTACATTAGATTTCATTTTTTCTTAGTTTTTTATTAGAATTTTAGAGAGAGAAACTCAAGGATTGAAGAGAGAGAAACTCATGGTTTATGGTTGATTGTTTAAGAATTCTCCATTGTAATTGATCTTTTGATCAAAGTTTGTAAGGATCTTTCATCTTTGATTTCAATATAAGTTTGTTTTTAGTTGATTTCATTTGTTTTTCATATTATTGTTGATTGATTGAAGTTTGTTGATGTTTGATTGGAGTTTGATTGAAGTTCGATTGATTGGTGATTTGATCTTTGATTTCTAATATGTTGATGATGAAATTGATGATTAGTGTAGTTTTGATCTTAATTTCCATGGCTAGTGAGTAGTTTTCTAGCTAGGGTAATGGTGAAACATGTATGAGTGATGGATTAGAGTAATTTGGGGATAATTAATGGAGTTGATGATATGATTAAACTTGGTTGATAATTCATGTGCATGTGTGTAATTGATTGAAGCTTGGCCATCTTTAATTGTTGCACTAGATTGCATTGTAAGCTTGCTATGATACGGACCATTCATTAGTGACTTGCAATTTCTCGATTGAGGTATCTTGTGACGTTTCCTAGTTAGTGTTTAGCGTAGTTGGCGCTAGTTAGACCTCTAGGAGAAATATCTTGGTATGCTCTTTTGGATACATGTTTGATCTTCCTTCATATCACTTGACTTAGTTGGTTTGACCTCACAAATTACCATTCTCCATTGCAAATACATGTGGATCCATTCCCCTAGTGTCTTTTATATTGATTTTATACAAGTTTATTGCATTGATTAGTTCTAGTTCTAGTTCTTACCATAAACCCCACATTTGACTTCGGAGTAGCTTGACATTAGGCAATATACATTCAATTTCCATTCCTTTGGGTTCGACCTCGACTTACCACTACACTTCCATAGGGGTTTGTTGAGTTATAAATATTGTTTGATCGGGTGGGGAGGTAGCCCAACGACCTACCATTTCCGCGCCCATCAAAATGGCGCCGTTGCCGGGGGAATGGTGTCTTGAGTTCATATTGTTGTTGAGTTTATTCCACTTTATTTGCAAAATATAAAAAGATTTTACTCTTTAGGCTACACTTGTAGCCGTGCTACTAATATTTTCTTTGAGTTTTGTATGCATAGGTCCCAAGATCGTTCAATTGTTCCCTTTGATCCGGAGATTGAGAGAACTCTCTCAAGGAGGAGAGTAGCACACAAGTCATTGGGTTATAGTTCTTCAAGCGAAGAAGAGATTGAACAAGAACAAGTCATGGGAGAAAATCCGAGAGTTGCCTTGAAGGAATTAGGAGTGCCCGGTGCATATAAGTTTGAGAGCGGCATAGCTCCACCTACAACACCGGCAAACGATTTTGAATTTCGGCCGGCAATGATCACCTTAATTGAGAGGAGACAGTATAGTGGGGCTAAGAATGAGAGCCCATTGAACCATCCTAAGGAGTTTGATAAATATTGCAACACGATCAAGGTAAATGGAGTGTTTCAAGAGTTTATCCGCCTTAAGTTGTTCCCTTTCTCTCTCATAGGAAGATCTTTGGAATGGCTAGACAAAGAAGTAAAGCCCAATTCATTGAGAACATGGGATGGTGTCACTAAAGCTTTCTTGTCCCGTTTCTACCCTCAAAAGAAGACGGCGGAGGCAGGGGCTTTAATTCAAGGGTTCAAGCAAAAGCCAAGTGAAAGTCTCTATGAAGCATGGGAAAGATTCAAGGAGTATCAAAGAGAATGTCCTCACCACGGAATTCCAACATACCAAGTGATCCAAATCTGCTATGGTGGTTTGAGTCCTCAAGGCAAGTCATGCCTTGATGGACGGGCCGGTGGTCATATCATGAACAAGACCAAAGAAGAAGTTGTGGACATTATAGAGGATGTGGTGACCTACTATAGAGATTGGCAAGATGGGGAAAGAGATTCTTCAAGCAAGCAATCTTCATTGTATTCGGTTGACCATCTAAATGCAATCAACAATCTTTCCTCTCAAATGACAAACTTGGGAAAGGAGGTAACCGCAATCAAAGCCAAGTTGGAGAGTGTTTCTTCCTCTTCTCAAGCTTCGAATCTTCCCTCCCAATTTAAGGGGAGAGGTACTTCTTCTAACTCTGAAACCCCTCCCACTTTACATAATATGCCTATGGGTTGTTTGTTTTGTGATGCGTGTAGATCATATGATCATGACTCTAGCAATTGCAATAATGAATGTGTTGATGAGTTTGATAACAATGAGTGTGAGCATGTGAATTTTGTGTCAAACAACAATGTTCAAAGGTTTGATAATCAAAGAGGTCAATGGAATAGGAATTACCAAAACCAAGGCAATTTTGACAACTATAATCATGGTGGTGGTTATAGGAACCAAGGAAATCAAAGTTCTCGTGGTAACCATAATAACCAAGGTTAGTAGCCAAGATCAAAGCCAAAATTATGGTAATCAAAACCAAGGCTATGGTAATCAAAACCAAGGTTATGGAAATCATAACCAAGGTAGTGGTAACCATAATCAAGGTGGTGGTAACCATAATCAAGGTTATGGTCAAAATCAAAATAGGGGTACTGGGAACAATCAAGGAAGGGGAAATTTTCAAAACAATGCTCAAAGAGGTCCCCCACCCGGATTTGTTCCAAAGACTCAAGGTGAAAATTCCTATTCACAACCTTCTTCTCCTAGGACTAATTTGGAAGAATTGATTGATAATCAAACCAAGATCATTAACACCTACATGGCGGTTAGTGATAAGAAGTTCAATGAAATGATGACTCACAATAAGATGCTTGAGACTCAAATAATCCAACTAGCAAACACTCTCAAGGACTATGCTAGTCCTTCTTCTTTACCTTCCCAAGGTGTTGAACCGAAGAAACCCGTGTATTCTATCACCACTAGTTGTGGGAGTGACCTTAGTGAGGGAGTTTCTTGTTCAATGGAGGGAGAAGATGAGAGTAGTGCTTTGGAGAATGAAGTTGAGAGGGTTGAGTCTATGGAAGTCTATTGTGAGGATGAGGGAAAAGAAGAAAGCGTTGTTGAAAGAATGTGTGAGAAAGAGGGATTTCCCGATCTACCATACCCCCAAATATTCCTAAGATTCAAAATGGATGAGCAATTTGGGAAGTTCCTTGAAGTTCTTAAGGAAGTTCATGTTTCCACACCCTCTACCGAGCCAATTCCCGAAATGCCTAAGTACTCCAAGTTTCTTAGGGAGATACTAGAGGAGAAGGAAGATTGTAATGAGGGTAATTCGGTGGAAGGAGGGAAATGTTTTAGTGCTCTTGTCCATGGTGAGCTTCCAGAGAAAATGGAGGATCCGGGAAACTTTTCAATTCCTTGCAAGATTAAGAAAATGATGTTTGAGAATGCTCTATGTGATCTAGGGGCTAGTGTGAGTATCACGCCCTATTCAGTTTTCAAAAGACTTGATCTAGGTGAGCTTCAACCATCCAATATAACCCTTCAATTGGCCGATCGCTCTATTAAGTTTCCTAAGGGGAGAGTTGATGATGTCCCTCTTAAGATTGGAGAGTTCGTTTTTCCCGTAGATTTTGTGGTTTTGGAGATAGAGGAAGATGAACATATTCCAATCTCTTAGGGAGACCTTTCTTAGCTACCTCGGGAGCTTTGATAGATGTGAAAGAAGGCCGCATTACTTTTAGATGTTGTAAGCAAGAGGAGAGTTTTAAGTTGAAACTAATGCATGAGTCTCTATCTTTTGTGCAAGATATAGCATGTGCTAGTCTTTCTCGCTCTATTGATAATGTATGCATGGTTGATTCTTCTACTAACGATGCTCTTGAGAATTTTGATGATGTTTTTGCAAGTTTTGATAGCATGAAGGTTAGTGAAGAAGAAATTGTGATTCCCAAGCCAAAAGATGAGGAGGAAGTCGAGATTCCAAGTTGGTTTGAGCTTATTTCTCAAGAAGAAGAGAAAGTTTCTATGGTTTTGGATGTTAAAGTTCCATCTACTATGAACAAAACGCCGAAGAAAAAGGCACGTGATTCAAAGAAATTGAGAAAAAGAAAGAAGTTGAGAAAAGAGAAAAGTGAATTTAAGAAGAATTTTGTGGAGTTTTCATCAAGAAACAATGAGAAGTTGCTTAAGATTGAAGAAGATTTTGCTCTTTCAACTACCTTGAAGAAGGTGGTGTTCTTTGACCTTCCATGATTTGGAGGAAGGGTCGAGCTTAGGACCTTAAGCAAGCGCTTCCAGGGAGGCAACCCCGAGATTCTAACTTTTCCTTTTTTATTTTTGAGTTTTCTTGTTTTTGTTTCTTTTTTTACCTTTTCTTTTCTTTCACTTTTCTACTTGTTTGGATTTTTAGGGTGAACTTTGCGGGATTGGATTTCTTCAAGAATGCATGGTGAATGGAAGGTATTCATGGCACATATCATATTTTGTTTGATCCTAATCGAAATTTGAGGTAAAAGGGGTAAGAATTTTAGAGAGGTAAGATAGGAAATTCAAGTTTTAAAGGTTGGAGGAAATTGATACTTAGTGAGTTTTGTGGTGAGCACATGAATCTTTATCTTTGAGCTCTTTAAAAATGATTTTAGCTACTGCCTATGGTGTTCCTCATCACCATCATGATTCATGTGCCCACCGAAATAGGCAGTAAGTATCAAAGAAAAGAGAAAAAAAAAAAGAGAAGAAGAGGAAGCACAGTGTGCGGCCGCACACCCATCAGGTGCGGGCGCACACCTGCTAGGTGCGGCCGCACCTGCTGGTCGAGCCTCCTTTATCTTTCTTCTTCCTGCTTCTTCCCTTCATTTCCTCATTTCCCCTTATCTTCTTCACGGCACTCCTCCCTCAAAACCCTCCTTGTGCGCACCTCTTCACTCACCATTTACCCTCAAAAATCCTTCAATTCTTCACTAAAATCACTCCATTTTCATTCAAATTCCCTCACAAACCTTCCTACACATAAAATTCCTCACATGTTTACCCAAATTTCACTCATTCTCTCTCCTACGTTGGTGACCGAAAATTTGGGGCTTTTGTTTGGGATTGAAATTAGTGGCTCAAACTTGGTTAATCTTGCATCTTGTATGGTATAATCACTTTTCCTTGCTTTAATTTTGTCAATTATATCATAATTTTTCTAAGATTGAAATTTTGTATGAGCATGAATAGTGTAGGATGGGTTTTATGATTTTTGATGATTGATCTTGATATTGGATGTGATTTTGTGATGTTTGTTGATTGATTTTGCATAAGATTGTGTTGTTTGTTGGTTTTGTAGCAATTTTCATCATCCTTGGTTGATAATTTGTGAGTTGGATTTTTGGAAATTGGGTAGTAAGTGTTGATTATTGGTATTGGTTTTTGGTTGTTCTTGAATTGATTGAAATGAGTTTTTCTTAGATAATTGGTGTTTTTGATTGGATTGGAATTGATTTTGGTGGAAGAAAGTGTGAAGTTGTGAATTGGAGAATTTGGTAGTAAGTTGTGATTTTGGTGTGGTGTTCTTGGTTCTAGGGTATTGCTCTTTGATTGTTGTTGTGATTTTCCCTGAGCCTCAAACATGTCTAAATACCTCAAGAAACTCACCAAAAAGAGAAAGACCGATGTTACCATTGAGGAACCTCGCCCAAGCACTTCTTCTAAGCCTAGCACTTCTTTGAGGCCAAGTACATCAAACCCCTCTTCCTCTCAAACACGACCACCCACCTCTCTTCCCAAAAAGAAAAACTTCACAAATGAACAAAAAACCTTCTACCAACAATTGAAGGAAGAAAGAACCCTCAAACAGACCCGCCACTATCTCCAACGTGATATGGTTAAATTGGGGATAGATGATGATGTGAGGTCCTTGCTCTTGAATCTGTGAATGGGGTCTTTCATCAACAATTCCTATTGCACCTACAAGGAGCCAACGTTGGAATTTTTGGCTACCTTGGAGCTTGTGCCCTTGGGAGGGCAGTATAGGGTGCGTTTCCGAATATTCAACCACTACTTTGATCATTCTATGGAAGAGTTCAACGCGTCTTTGGACTTTGATCCCCATGGGGATATCTTGAACGTTGAACATTACATATTCACGGAGTACGACCATAACTCTTGGTGGGAAGATATTTCGGGTGGGAATGAATTCATCACCAACAAAGCCAAGACCTCTTCGGTGTACCAACCTTGCCTTAGGGTTGTGCATCGCCTTTTGGGATATGTGGTGTTCCCCAAGCAAGAGTTGGGGAAGATGAGCAAGCTAGAGCTCAAGGTGCTATGGTTGTTTACTCGCTCGGAGTATGTGGGCCGATTGATCTTGGGGTACATTTTCGCCCAGTATTGTGTTGATCTTCGAGGCCGGAGCATGGGAGAGATTCCATGCGGGGGCATGGTGACTAGTCTTTTGACTCGCCTCCGCCTTGACCAATATCTTCCCTTTTGCAAGGAGATTGGAGACAACACCACCCTATACCTCGACTTGAGGCAATTGGGTCAAATTCAATTCATCTCCAAGAACTACAGGGATGGGAGATATGTGTGGTTAAGGAACAATGAGCATTGGTGCTTTTTGCCTAACCCCGGATTGACTTCGTTGGCCCGGATCGCCGACAATGTGTGGCATGTCCCTAGGTCTTTTCGGCGTCCCAATTTCGACTCCAATGAGGATGATGAGGATGATGATGAAGAGCTCCAAGGAGCCCAACAACAACAACAACAAATTCCACAACAATAAGTTCCTCAAGAACAACAACAAGAAGGGTAACATGCTTATGAAAATGCCGACATGAGAGCTCTTAGTGAGCAAATGAGTGGATTGAAAATCCATTTGGACGGCATTTATGATCAAGATTTTGGGGTTATCTACGAACAATTAAGAGGTATCCAAGAAATGCAACAAGGTATGTTTGCACAACAACAACAAATTTATGATGCGGAAGTTGACCGCAGGAACATTGTTCCCCCGGTTAACTATCTGTACTTCCCGCCCCAACAAGGTCCTCTACCCTCATACGGGCATCCATATTGGTCGGGTCCTTCCAACCCCGATACCGAGCGTCGCTACTACCCGGATGAGCACGGTAACTATGATTACAAGGCTCCGGGTGGAAGTGACTATAGGGGTTATCCTAACTACCCCCATGTCCATGAAAACCATCCCTACGAACTAACCTTGCCCGATAACTTCACCCCTCTTGCTCCTTGGCAACAAGATCTTTTCAAGGGGCATTATGGGTGGCCCGAGGGTTATACCGGAGGATGGAAGCCTTACCCTCATGACCTCATCCCTTCGATGACCCCGCGGGCAACATTGACCCCAATGGGGCCGGGCCTAGCAGTAGTGTTTGTGGTGGTGGTGATGGTAGTAGTCATTAGTTCCCTTGTGCTTTCTGTGCTTTTTGCCTCCATCCCTTATATTTTTTATGCTTGTTTTGTATTGCTTGGGATGTTGAGATGTATTTTTATCTAGCTTGGGGGAACTAATGCTATGCTCGGTGACCAATATTTGTTGTTGTGTACATACCTTAGTTGATTGCATGTTTATTTTTATTCCTCTTGTTTGATTTCCTCTTTTTCTTGATTTCTAGGCTACTTTCCTTGTAGCTAGTATACTTGCCCGTTTGTTTGGATACTTGTTGTTTGTGATGATGCTTTGCTTGTGATGTTGTTGTTGTGGTGAATCCCTATTATCCAAATCCCTTTAATCCAAAACCCTTTGATCCAAATCCCTTGAATCCAAATCTTGTAGTTTAGTTTAGTTCTTTAGTTAGTTTAGCCTTTCTTGCTTCCTTAGTTTACTTTCTTTTATTCTTTTTATTCTTTGATTAGTTTAACTTTTATTTCCTTTATTTGTATATACTTTTTGCTTAGTTTAGTTTCCTTTTATTTGTTGTTTACTTTTCTTTATTTTGAAGTTACTAACCATTTTCTTTGTTTATAGTTTCTTTTATCTTCTTTTTCTCACTTGGTTTCTTGAAGATGCTTTTGGATATGGAATGCAACGAGGTGGTTTCTACTTGCTTCGTTTATTTTTGCTAGGCTTGGAGCCCGGTGAGATCTTTCTTATTTTTCTCTTTATTTTTCTTGGTTGCATGAATAGGATTAGTTTAGGGGAAGTTGAATGGTTCGAGGATGGATGCTTGTTAACACGTAATGTGTTTGGGATCGATGACAATAATGTCGATCGATCACTTGTTTGTCGATTGGGATTCTTATGTGTTTAACTTGCTTTCTAGTCCATTTCATACTATTTCTCCTATTTTCCTTTTCTATGTCTCCATTTATTTTCTTTTATTTTCTTTTAATTTCCTTTTCTTTTATTTTCTTTTGTTTTTCTTCTTATTTGTGGTATGATTTTGAGGCCTTATTTTTCATTTTTCTTTTGAATTGAACATTGTACATTGGACTTGTCTTTTGCATGATTTTCTTCCTAGGTAGTAAAGGTATGCACGGTTTGAGACTATGTTTGGTTGACTCTAGGATGGGTGTATGCTAGGGTAGTTGGTTTGAACTAGGAGGATCATGAAGCCGGATTCTACTTGTTTGTGGCATGCTTGGTAGTTGCTCCCTATAGTCAATTTGACACCATTAGTGAGTTTTTGCTACATCCTTGTGAGGTTACTTGTTTTTCTAGCCTTCAACATTCTTTGTATGAGCGGCATGGATCCTTGACTATGCAAACCTAATCTAATAAAGCTTGATGTATGATTCTTAAACCCGAGATCGAACTATCTAGGAAGGACAAAGGCACGTTTTTCGGGGTGGTATTTTTCATTTTTTATATTTTGTTATTTTCTTTATTTTTGGGTTTTCATTTTCCTTCTTGCAACCATTTGAGCCTTATACCTTCTTTTCAAGCCACATCTTTAGTTCTTTGACCATTTGTTTCATTTTCTTTCTATTCTTGGTTTTTGTGAAGCAAAATGATCTTTTGTGATGGAGTTTGTGGTAGTTGAGTTGGAGTTTTGGTTTTGATGAATGCAAGATTGTGATATCTTTTTCTTTGTGAATAATGGCATATATTTGAGAAAAAGCCGTCCTACTTTATAAAAGGCATGGACTAATAAGTTGCATAATAGAAAAAGCCATCCGAATTAAGTAAGAGGCAAGGACATTGTAAATTCAAATAAAAAAAAAAACCAAAAACAAAAACAAAAAAAAAAATTGAAAAAGTGAAAATTCAAAAATATTTTGATGTATTCTTTTCTCCTTCTAAGCATTGAGGACAATGCTTCATTTTAGCTTGGGGGAGAAGCGTGTACGCTTTTTGTATATATTTCTTTGTGATTATAGTTTCAAGTAAGCTTGGGGGTGTTGTTTTTGTTTGGTAATTTCTTGATTGTGGTGTTAAGGTTTGATCACCCTTTTGCTTCACTTTTTAGGAAAATCACCAAATTTTAAATTTTAGCCTACCTTCACCCTTTATGCCTTACGTTACAACCTTGGGGAAAGACCTTTCGACCTAGATAGTTGAGTCACTATTCGGGGGAGGGCATCATGGGTCATTGCCTAAGGAAAGGGGATGCATAGTCGAGATTGTCGAGTAGCCTAAATAAAATTCTTTTTCCGATTCCTTCGAGGAATCATTGGGATACTAACTAAGGGGAGATTTGAGACTAGTGGGGAGAACACGGTAAGATTGTTTGGGATGAACGTGGATTGTGATGACTAGTTCCTATGCCTAGCATACCCTATGTTTCAATCAACCTTAGATATCTTGAAAAGTGCATACCTTAACTACTTGAGAAAGATTTTCATTCATTTGCATTATAGTCTTTTTGTGAGTTCATTTCGCAAAGGTTTTGTTTTCATTTTCTTTTCTTTTATTTTTTTATGGTTTTCCTCATTGATGTTTGGAGGAGAGTTATTGGTCAAACTCTTAGGATACCCTTACGAGACCTCACTCGTCCTCATAGGCAACTTTGGGATTTAAAGGGCTTGCTGTAGCTAAAAGCAACCGTGATTCCTACGACAGTGAGTATTAGTGTATATTCTTATCTTAAGTCTTTCTTTTTCATTTTCAATAAATTTTTCATCCTTGATCTTTCTTGCTTTGTTTTGCTCGAGGACGAGCAAAAGTTTTGCTTGGGGGAATTTGATGAGTGACATTTATGGCACTCATTTGATCTCTTTTTGGATGAATTTCATTTCATTATATTACTCTTTTCTTTAGTTTTCCTTAGTTTTATTCTTAATTCACTAGTAGAATAATCAAAATGGCAAGCGGTTGAAACCCCTCAATGGCAAGCGGTTTTGAACCGCTCGCTATTGGGGGGCTTGCCATTGTCCATTTAAATGGCAAGCGGTTCAGAACCGCTTGCCATTTGAAGAGAAAAGGCAGCGGTTTTGGCGCCAAACCGCTGCCTTAGGCTATAAAAAATAAATTTTTTTTTTCACTGAAATTGATAAACAAACAATATATATATAAAAACAATAATATTTTTATTAATTAATTGATGTAAGTAGTACATTTTCATCAAAAAAAAAATTTAAAAATTAATACAAGTAATTACATTAATACAAGTTGTCTAAAAAAAATTTATACGAGACAACACTTGTTCTCCACCACCAGCATCACCGTTCACGTGCACCACCACCACCGTTCACGCACACCACCACCACCCTCACCGTTCACGCGCACCGCGCACCAGCACCACCACAATCCACCAGATCCCATCCCTTTTCACCCACCACGACCCCCACCAACACCAAATCGACCTAAACAAACCAATTCAACCACACATCACCATTAAATTTAAAAAAAACTTAAATAAACAAAAAAAATTACAAAAAAAAAGGGAACATACCATGAATTCCACCAAAGCCTCAGGCTTGAAATTTGGGTTTTAAGGGTCAAATTCGATCATGAAAACTCTAGATCTAGAGTTTTTATGGTCGAATTTGACCTAAAAAACTCGAATACTCCACCAAATTAAAATCGAAACCCACACAAAAAATTTAAACCCACAAAATCGAAATCGAAATACACAAATTGGAATTCACAATTCGAAATTTTCTCCAATTTTTACTCAAAATTTGCTTGAATTTTATGGGGGCTTTGGTTCGAATTTTTTGGGGGCTTTGGTTCGAATTTTTTGAGGGTTTTGGTTCGAAATTGTACTCGATTTTTGCTCGGTTTTGGGTTCGAAAATTCTGGGGTTAAACCCAGCCTGACATCGACGAGCTTTGTTCGAATTTCTCCATCGACGAACTTAACAAATCTGTCGAAATCTAGGTTCAAAATTCGTGAGAAAGAAGTAGTTCGGTGGTTGTTGTGGAGAAAGTGAAGGAGATGGAGAGAGTAGAGGAGAGTGGAGGCATGAGAATTAGATCTAAAATGGAGGGGAGAGGAGAGAGAATGGAGAGATTAGTGGGTGTGAATGGAGGGGATGAAATGAGGGGAGAGGAGAGAGAAGAAAAAACATCATGAGAAATGAGGAGAGAGAAATGGGCGTGAGAAATAAGAGAGGAGAGAGAATAAGAGGGGGCGTGCGAGAGAAATAAGGAGTGTACCGCATTTTTAGGTTTTTTAAGCAAATGGAAAACGGTTCAATAACCAAACCGCTTGCCATTTATATTTTGGCAAGCGGTTCAATGTCCAAACCGCTTGCCAATTACATTTTGGCAAGCGGTTCACCCAAAAACCGCTTGCCATTTGCTTGTTTCTGTTTTTTTTTATGGGTGTTATTGGAAGCGGAATTTAATAACCGCTTGCCATTTGGTGCTTCCCATTTAGTTTTTTCTACTAGTGATTTCTTCATTTTATGCTTTTCTTAGTTAGTTTCTCTATTTTATGCATTTTCTAGTTTACTTGTTATTTTTCCCTTTTATTTGATTTTTCTCCTTTGTTTGTAGGTTGTGATTGATTGTCCAAGAATTCCCGAGCTTCCTCTCCATGGTTTTTCATTGCTTTTCATGCCTTATGCTTATACAAAGTGTTTCAAGTTAAGGGGGATCCGAGGAGCAAGCTTCAAGACCTTGGTTATGCTCTTTTCATGGCTTATGTTCTTCAAGAATTCCAAGGAAGTTGATGCCTACCTTGTCCTCCATCACCATCATCTAGGGTGTGTGCACCCCATGAGCTAGGACGAAGAGAAGAGAGGGAGTCTACCCAGTTTGGTGCGGGCGCACTCGGGGAGTGTGCGGCCACACATGTGTCGAGTGCGGCCGCACATCAGGTGCGTGCGGGCGCACCTAGCTGGGTGTGTTTCCCGTGCGCGCCACTCTCTCTCCTGCGTGCGACCGCACCGGCGTGGGTCTGTTTTTTTGGGCGTCAAAACCGACCTCCTCTTTGTATATATAGTTATTTCCTTCTATTTTTGGCTAAGTTTTTACATTAGATTTCATTTTTGCTTAATTTTTTATTAGAATTTTAGAGAGAAAAACTCAAGGATTGAAGAGAGAGAAACTCATGGTTTTTGGTTGATTGTTCAAGAATTCTCCATTGTAATTGATCTTTTGATCAAAGTTTGTAAGGATCTTTCATCTTTAATTTCAATATAAGTTTGTTTTTAGTTGATTTCATTTGTTTTTCATATTATTGTTGATTGATTGAAGTTTGTTGATGTTTGATTGGAGTTTGATTGAAGTTCGATTGATTGGTGATTTGATCTTTGATTTCTAATATGTTGATGATGAAATTGATGATTAGTGTAGTTTTGATCTTAATTTCCATGGCTAGTGAGTAGTTTTCTAGCTAGGGTAATGGTGAAACATGTATAAGTGATGGATTAGAGTAATTTGGGGATAATTAATGGAGTTGATGATATGATTAAACTTGGTTGATAATTCATGTGCATGTGTGTAATTGATTGAAGCTTGGCCATCTTTAATTGTTGCACTAGATTGCATTGTAAGCTTGCTATGATACGGACCATTGATTAGTGACTTGCAATTTCTCGATTGAGGTATCTTGTGATGTTTCCTAGTTAGTGTTTAGCGTAGTTGGCGCTAGCTAGACCTCTAGGAGAAATATCTTGGTATGCTCTTTTGGATACATGTTTGATCTTCCTTCATATCACTTGACTTAGTTGGTTTGACCTCCCAAATTACCATTCTCCATTGCAAATACATGTGGATCCATTCCCCTAGTGTCTTTTATATTAATTTTATACAAGTTTATTGCATTGATTAGTTCTAGTTCTAGTTCTTACCATAAACCCCGCATTTGACTTCGGAGTAGCTTGACATTAGGCAATATACATTCAATTTCCATTCCTTTGGGTTCGACCTCGACTTACCACTACATTTCCATAGGGGTTTGTTGAGTTATAAAAATTGTTTGATCGGGTGGGGAGGTAGCCCAACGACCTACCGTTTCCGCGCCCATCAACCATGTCTAACAATGTTCGATTTCTCCTTTCGGGCACTCAGTTCCATTAAGGAGTTTCGGGAGGTTTCAGTTATGAAAGTATGCCATGATCCTTTAGAATCAACTATGAGTGTCTACGAATTCAAACGAACCTCACAGAAGAAGAAGACAATAGCTGGACAACACCATTGAAAGATTACCTCTTGGGCAAGACGAAACCAACAGGGAAGGTAACAGCTCAAGCGTTTGCTCAGAAAGCCTCCAAGTATTGCCTGATCAACGATGTACTCTTCAAGAAATTTGCGGCAGGACCTTTCTTACGATGCCTGGAGGGAAAAGAAGCTCATCAGGTCTTACAATCCTTACACAGCGGAGAATGCGGATATCATTCCGGAGGAAGAAATCTAGCAAACAGAGCACTCAGAATGGGATACTACTGGCCTAGCATGAGAAAGGATGCAGTAGAGTTCACCAAGAAATGCTTAGCATGCCAAAAGCATGCACCCTTGACACACAAGAAATCAGAAGAGCTACATCCAACATTGACACCTTGGCCATTCATGAAGTGGGGAATGGATATAGTAAAGTTACCTCCATCATCAGGACAGAGAGTGTACTTCTTAGCAATGACAGACAACTTCTCAAAATGGATCGAAGTAGAAGCATACAAGGAAATCAAGGATAAGCATATCATCTCGTTTATAAAAAGAAACATTCTAAGCAGATTCGGGGTACCAGCAGAGATCATTACAGACAATGGATCCCAGTTCATCAGCAATAAGACCACCAAGTTCTGTAAGGAATGGAACATCTCCCTAATCACATCTACACCTAGGTACCCACAAGCAAATGGACAAGCAGAGTCAAGCAACAAAGTCCTTATACGCAACATGAAGAAAAGGCTAGAAGAAGCCAAAGGGAAATGGGCAGGCAAACTACCGAACATACTATGGGCAGATAGAACAACTCCTAAAGGCGCTACAGGTCACACTCCATTCTCATTGGTGTACGGATGTGAAGCAGTAATCTCAATAGAGGTAGAAGTCCCCACAACAAGGTATGGGTCAATGACAGAAGAAAGGAATCAAGCAGAACTAATTAACAACCTAGACACGGTGGAAGAACTTAGGGAAGATGCACAAATGAGGATGGCAGCATACCAGCAAGAAGTAGCAAGGTCTTTCAATAAGAATGTCAGAACAAAAGTCTTCAAACTAGGAGATTGGGTTCTCAAAAAGGTATACGAAAACACCAGGGAAGTAAATGCAGGGAAGCTAGCACCCAACTGGGAAGGACCCTACGAGATCACTAAGGTAGTAGGTAATGGAGCGTATGGACTCAGAAAAATAGAAGGAAAAGAATACAGCGAAGCTGGAATGCAGCACACTTAAAGCTATATCATTTTTGAGGAAGCGAAGGTACGTAATTATCATTTCAATTTTGTTTCTTTTTTACAAAAACAAAACAAAAAAAACATAAGCAAGCAAAAACAAAAAAAGAAGAAAAACACAAAAATCTCCGACAGCCAAAATCAGCACGAAAGGTACTCTTCTCTACTCACTCTTTGTCAATTTGATTTATGATCATTACGAGTACTGACTTTGGCATCGGAGGGCCGTTGGGGAAACCCACGGCCACCCCTCACCTTGTTCTGTTTTGCAAGGAACATTACCTACGTTACTAAGCAAGAATGCAACAAGTCACTGCAGAACAATGGTCAATCATTCTTACACAGAACAGACCAGCTATCCTCACAGGATAAGCAAACACATGTAAGCAACACTACAACTGTAATACAACTGTAGTACAATTGCAACACGACAAGCAACACAACGACAACACAATACGTAAATCAACATAGCAAAAGAGACAGAAATACTTAGTTGCATAACAACAAAATAAACAAATTATCCAGTTATAGAAATGTAGCACAAAAGACAAAACAAATTATCTAACTACACTAAGGCAGTAAAAACAGACATCATTTAAGTTTAACATTTTTTTTTAAGGTGACACAGCACCACTTAAACTAATTCTCCCCCGTGTTATCAGCAGGGATCACCTCCTCAGCAACAGGCTTCATACTTTCTGGAGCATCCTTGACCTCATCATTGTGAGGAGAGTTCACTTCTTCATCAGCGAAACTCAGCAGCAATGAGCCAGGAGCAGCAGTCCCTTCAGGAAACGCCTTCTCAAAGGATGCCTTGTCACCATCATAATCCCAAGCTTCATGCTTTCCTTACTGAAACTCCTCCATCATTTCAAGATGTGCCTTCCCATAGTAGTACGTAGCAGCATCAATGGCCTCATTCGCAGCCTCCTTCAAGGTACCCTTCAGCCCATCCCGTTCAGCAATGCACTCCCTATGCTTAGTCCGTTCAGCCTTCAGGGCATCAGTATCATCTTTGTACTTGTCAGATAGAGCATCACGTTCCTTCTTCATAGCCTCGTACACTCGAGTAAACTCTGACACCTTGCCTAGTACACCCAAGCAAGACTGAAGACTCTGCAAAACAAAGGTTAAAGTGTGAGAAGCATAACTCAGTAATGTCGATTTTATCAAAAACAATTTTGGAGTACACTATACCTGGAAGGACTGCACAGCAGCCTCTTGAGAAAGGTCAACAAAATCAGCGAGGACTGACGATCCTTGAAAGATGGAAACAGCAGGGTATCCACATGTGGAGCTAGAGAATCAAAAGAGAACTCAGCAGCATCAACATCAATAGGCATCTCCAGCTTCCTCTTGAGACTAGCGCGAGGCGGAGGCGGAGGAGGGACACCCTTTGGAGCAACCGTCTTGATAGGAACAGTTTCAGAAGTCCGAGGGGACGAACGAGATTTGAGGCGGCATAAGATGGAGGACGAGCTAAGAAGATCATGAGACCTTAGTGACCTCGAACTATCTACAAGGAACATGGTAGAATTCAAAAAGGAGCGCAATAAGGAACACAATAGATACACTCAATAAGAAACACAACAAGCACATTCAGCAAGGCACGAACCTATCTCAGAAAGGATAATCAAACTGGAAACCAACAAATTCATGACAAAAGAAAAACAAACTTGCAACAACTAAACACATCTACAGCAGAACATCACAAACATGCCTGAAGAAAGAAGAATAAACCTTGAGACATAGTTGGGGCAACTTTCTGCTCAGAGTCAGAATCGTCCAGGGACTTGATCTGAATAACTGCTTTTGGCTGCGTCAATTTGATGAAGGATCTCTCGTCTGCACTCAACTCGTACAACTTGTCTATCAGGGACGGAGACTAAGAGCGCTGCTTCAATTTACTCACTGCAACCAACAAGCAAATAAGCTCAAATCAACAAAGAAGGAACACAGAACATAGAAGAATAAGAAAACAAATTACCTTCAGCCTCAACAGTGTCAATCAAAAAATCACAATCATCACCCAACGAGTCAATCCTCACAAAGAAGTACTTGTGATACCACTTCTTATCAAACGCCTTCTCCAAGTCAGTCACCAAAGGACCAACACCATCCTTCAAACGAAGACCAACCCGACCTTTACCACTAGTCCTATAGTGTAGGGATAACATAAGTCCCTCACATCAAGCTCTATACCCAATTTTGCACTCAGCAAATCCAAAATTCTCAAAACCCTCCAAGTTTGGGGCAATAACTGACAAGGCGAAACCCTAACCCTAGAGAGAAATTGACGAACAAGAGCAGAAAAAGGGAAGGTATGCCCAATTACAAAAGAATACTCGAAGAAACACACCCAACCAGGGGCAGTCCAGTCAGCCCTCTCCCTTGAAGATGGGATTTTCACCACAACTCCATCAGGAAATCACGCAATAACAGCGATGTTCTGAACTTCCTCCTTCGTGATGATGGTGGAAGGATAGACATCCTTAGCAGGGAAATTAAAACGTTCTGAGCCACCAAGTTAGGCTTTTTCACACCCTCATCCACCCCAGCAAACACCACTCTCACATGATCATCCATCGCAAAAACCGAAAGAAAAATACGAAGTGAAAAAACAGAGGAAACAGAGAAGAGAGAGAAAATACCTGATGAAATTGAAATTGGGGCAAAGCAATGAAGTGATTAGACAAGAGCCTGCACACCCAATAAATACCAAAGACGGAAATAAACCGCCTTTCACAGTTGTCGAGGAAGCTTCCTTAAAACCGCCACCACGTTCCTTATTTTTGTTAACCGCCGAAATAATTTCTGAAAATTCGAAAATCCTTCTAACAGCTTCTTTAGGTAATTTTCACTTCCAATACTTGGAAATAAAAATTAGGGGCAATTGTTGGGCCCGTATTACCATACGACCCATTACACTTAGGGCACTAGTCCAAGATCAATGGTTCAGCAAAAATAGGCAAAACGGCTTGATTGGAGTAAACAAGGAAAGCAGCATCATACATATCAATCAAGAGGATACTTGCCAAAGAAACACCTACAGAACAGGGAAGAAGATAAATCAAGAAGATCTTCCTCATTTCAAATATATTCTGAAGATATTTGTAAACCTTAGAGATCCCTAGGTATAAATAAGCATAATTAGACATTTTTAGCATTCATGTACGCACGCATACTCTAAAATATAATCAAATTACTCTACTTTCATCTACGGAACTACATCCCTACTGAAAAAGGAGGCTTGTCCTTGCTCAATATTGTATTCCTGAACTCATTCTCTTTACATAATTGAATACTTATTGCCTATTTGTTGTTTATTTACTGCTTTAACAATCGTTCTTAGTTGATTTATATGCTTTTGGTAGTATGATTGTTATTACCCCTCAAACCTAGCAGATTCTCATATGTCCTTGTTGAGATTTGCCTAAACATTAACATTAATAAAGCACAACCTTCACAAAATGCAAGAAACTATATTATTAGAGCCCAAGAGGCAAGAGGAAACCAAATCTACTACAGAAGAAATCAGTTTCCTTATAAGTTATACACCCACATCATGATATTAAAAGCCTATAAATATTGTGGAATAGTTGTGCATTTAATACTGCAAAGTACAAACATCAACAAAACTTGGAATTGGACTAAGAATTGTAGTTGTGACAGGTTGATTTTGCCTACTCGGTGCCTCGGTTGTATTTCTATAGTAGATGAAGATATTTCTTCTAGATTTATGTCAAAACATACCTAAAGAAACTTTAAACTTCTCAATGGAAGTTTAAATCAATTAAGATATGAAGAATGATGACACCAAGATACGAATCATTAGGTACACCTAGTGAAAGTATTAGGAGGCAATAACATGTATCTCATATGCCATAACCTGAGGCGGATCCACGTTGATGCCTGGGGGGCACGTGCTACCCCACAATAAAAAAAAAAAAAAGGTTTTTTTTTAAAAAACTACCTTGATATTTATATAAGAATTATAACCCGAATTTATGTTAACTATCTTGAGCAATGGTTTAGTGGTAAGGGAGAAGGATGGAGAAATGTTTTGTTCTCAAGGAGGTCATCGGTTCGAGACCCCTTAGTTTCTTTTTTTTTTTCCCCTTTTAACCTAAATGAATTTCCACTTTTTTTTTTTTGAAAACCAATGAATTTCCACTTTCCTCCACTTTGGATAAGCTATTACCTATTACAATCTTTCCAACATAAATATTTTTTTCCATTTTCACACCTTTTATAAACAATCCTTTTTTTTTTTTTTTTTTTTGAGGGAAAATAAACAATCCTTATATTAATATGAAATACTCTATCTGTTATATTCGATGACATTCTTCTCATTTTCATTACATAATATTTAATTTATTGTAATTATTTGGCTACTATTATATCTAGTTTATATTAGTATGAAAATTTACACTAAAATGAATATAAAAAAATAAATCATACTCCATGATGTCTCCATCTGTGTTTAAGTAAATGAAATATTTTGACTTTTTACACAAGTAATCTAATTCACTTTGACTAATGTTTGTGATTTATACATCAAAATAAATTTAGCATGTGAGTACTTGTTGGAATCGTCTCAATGAAAAATATATTAATATTCAATTGTTATAATTTTTATTATTAAAGATATATATATATAGGTGGAAAATTAACCTTGTCAATAAAAATGTTTGAATATGATTGTTAATAATTATACGGCTACACAACGCATTATATCCAAAATTTAACGTACTTTGTTTGACGTATTATACTACGTTACGTTACAACACCGTTATATAAGTGCTACCCCTAGTCAGGATTTCTGGATCCGCCACTGACCATAACAAGAGAAAGTGCAACACCAGGAGCCCCATGACACCAATGTACAAGATCTCTTTTCATATCTTCCTCGCTAGATGGATAATTACCACTAGAAAACCGGTTCTGAATCATGCATAAAAGTGTGTTTTTAAATCCTTCATGTTCATTCGGTTTCAAATATGTTTCCATCAAAATTATGCATTGTTCCGAGCCAGTGCATGAGCAGCACCCAAATACCTCTCACCACACCAATTCGAATATGAGTGCCAATTTCCCTTATTGGGAATTTTCCGTTCATCTTCTATTATATCAATGACCACTGACTTCTGAAAATAATGTTGTTATCACCAATTAAAAAACTCTTCTAGAAAAATAGTGCTAGGAGTAGGAACAAATGCACTCTACAACAAAGCTTAACATTAAAGCATTAACTTTCAGACATCATACAAATAATATACGAAACCAACAGAAGGCGATGGCAATTTAATCCGAGTTCGATTCGAATCCAATCTGATCCGAATCTGTTTAAAATTAGTATCCGAATCCGAATCCGATAATATAGATCCGAATCCGGATAGGAGGCGGATTGGACTTGGACCCTACGCAAAGTCCGACGAAGTCCGATCCAAGTCCGAATCCGAGAGTATGAGCATATACTTTATAACTTGGGACAATTGGTTGCTTGTTTTTTAGCAAAATTTGTTATGTAACTTAATTCATAAATTTAAACATGTTATGTTTATATTTTGCTTGGTATGACAATACAAGCAATTATAGGTATATACTACCTCTGGTCCAATTTACTCGCAACAAAAGAATATTTTATGTCTCACAAATAATACCCCTTTGTTGCGAGTAAATTGGACCGGAGGTAGTATATGACATTACAAAGAAAATAAAATTTATAAAAATAAAAAATAAAAAAAAATATTCGGAATATTTCGGAGGTCCATATAAACGAACCGGATTCAGATCCGAAATCACGAGTCGGACCGGATTCGGACTTAGATTTTTCGCATTTGGACTCGAATTCAGATCCGAGTCCAGGGTCAATTTACTAAACGGATCAGATTCGGATTTAGCCACATCCAACCCGAATCCGATCCGTTGCCCTAAGAAACCATCAATCTACAAGAAAATAAATCAAATTGATCAAGCTTTAATGATTACCATAAGCTTTGGAGGAATCGTCTTCACCAATATGTTTGTTTACAAATAGAGGCACAAGAAACTCAGTACAACCATACAATCTCACAAAAGTAGCAATCAATTTGGGGAACTAGCTTTAAATGAGAAGAAACATGATCACAAGACTTGACAATCTCAAAACAAAGAGTGAGATAATTGATGTTCTTAGGAACTTGGTAAGCTTTGTATAGCAGAAAAGCACTTCCAAGAGCTCCAAACATAGAGAGTATAATCCGCAACATTCTGCCAGTTCTCCCTCATGTCTCCACCACCACCTGCAAACAATTTCACAAACAGTTGGTCGGAATGCCTATGATACATAACGTAAGGTTGCCTGCCATTACTACAAGTATGTAGACCTAATTATTAGGTAGCATAGCCTAATAATTATAAGGCCAGAGCCAAGTATAAAGAGCTCTTAACGGAGAGGGCCTCTAATAGACAAAGCCTTTATAGGTAGGGTCAATATAGAGCTAAAATGTTTATCCAATTTAATAGATAAAGAAAATAGATTTTGTAAAAAAATTGACATAGATAATTTCGTATTCATATATACTTAATAATGACTTTATCTAATATTTATTTTAATTGATAGTTTGTTGCCCTGCCCATTATCGACTAGCTATTAGCCTGTAACACGCATTGGCCCGACCCTCTATTCGACCCTATAAAATCTGACCCACTTTGACACAATCCACAATCAACCCATGATAACCAGGTCTAATAAGGACCACACATAGCTACCATTTCCAGTACGCTTGCATCTAGGTGGCTATTGGTCTGCTTCTAGGTAGCCCAGAAGTCACGTAATCATTCCACAACACATATAATTAAGCATTAGAATTCTCTCCCATACTATTAAAGTCGATTTTTTTTTTTTTTTTTTTCACAAATAATTTTCACCTAAATCAACCGTAATGTATCACCACGTACCATTAGTGATTGAGGAGAATTTTTTACTTTTGGTTGTTTCAGTTATTTAGGAATGGTTGTAAGTGTGAAACTAGGCTATCAAATATTCCAATAATAAATTGTCCATGAGTACGTAAGAAGATAATTCACGAGGATAATGATGGTCCACCCACATTTGCTCTACCCCAAATGGAACAAGCCTAGCTAAGTAGTGTGCGACAAAGTTGCCTTCCCGCTTAATATGAGACTACAACACCGAATTAAAGTGAACCACGCTTGTAAGTTATGTAAACCACATTGGTACTATTTAGATATCTAAAATTATAACAATCCTAACAGGCTACAGACATATTTGTATCAGCAATCTAGCTCCATATCTATACCACAGAATACTCACAATATTTACGCAGCTGTGCAGGTTGATTAGAGAAAAGAGTGACATTAAGCTGTGGATATCTTTTCCTTTCTTCTTCTCTTGTAGTCACGAAGCACTTCTTCTCGATCAAACGGAGCAGCAGATATCACCCACCTACTAAATTCAATTACTGTCATACCCATGAATTGCGCAACTAGACTAAACTGCCTCTTTTTACTTTCTCTGGATAAAAGCTTCTTATCTGACACACTACTCGGTTGTTTAACTCTAATAGGACGGATATGAAGATCCTTCAGATCAACAGTGGGAGCCGCTTGGTCTGTTTTACTGACTCTCGTCCCAGGTCCAAAGTTAACTATATCTTCATTGCGATGAGAATATAAGATACCTGCAAAGCAGATAAACTCATATTTAATTATTTGCATAGTAAATATAGAGTAAGCATCCAAGCATGGGCAAATGCCATGCAAATTTCCCAACCAAGATGGGTAAGACAACTAGAATACATCACCAAGGGTATGTTCAATATTTGCTGCAATGTGGAAGAAAGTAATATAAGAAAAATGGAATCTAATAATCCCACCTTTGGTAGGTCTTCCATAATCAATCCCACCTTTAAATTCCAGAAACAATCCCACCTTTGGAGGGATCTTCCATTAATGATCCCTTTAACTTACAACCTGTTGAATAGGTTTTTTTTTTTCCTTTTTTTTTTCTTGGTCTTTCTCCTCGGATCACCAGTCCACCACCATTACACCGCCCCTGCTCCCTCACTCACCGCCTGCTCACCATGTTCACAGCTCACCTAGCACCGACAACACGCTGCTACTCTCCTCCCACTTCACCACCAGCAGCAACCGCGCTACTACGGTAGCCAACAGCCCCATATGTCACTCAACTTTCTCACAACAGATTAGCGACAACAGCTCACAAGAAGCAGCCACAGCTCCAGCCCACTAACAACCGCTGGGCCTCCAATTCGAACAGCTACAACATCAATTCACACCCACAAATCAGCCTGAAAACTCCAACCCCAGCCCCTGAAACCCCGACCCATCCCTGAAAACTTAACCCCAGTCTCAAAAAACTCCACCCCAGCCCCGGAAAAACCCACCTACCCCTAAAAACTCCACCCCGAAAACACCCTGATAATTCCTAACACTCTTTCAGCTCTGACCTCGCTCCTTCTTCAACATAACCATTCTCTCTTTACATTTAGTTAATTTTTCTGAGTTTTGATTACTTGAATTGTTGTGTTGAGTTTTGTTGTTGAAATTGAATTTAGGTGATATTGAGATATCGAATTGTTTTGTTGATTTTTGTTGTTGAAATTGAATTTAGGGGATATTGAAGGAAACTGATCTTAATATTCTGTCATTCAGGCGTTAAGATTGGCAACGACGGTGATTTCAGGGCTGCTATTCGGATTTCAGGGGTTGGGTTCCCGCGACTTGGGGGTAGGTTGGGTTGCCAGGGAAAGCAAGGGCAGGGATGGGGAGGGGCATGCAGTCGCGGGGTTGGAGCTAGTGGCAGGGCTTGGGGGTTTTGGGTTTTTTTAAAATTATAATAATTATGTTTTTTTTATTATCATTAAAAATTAGAAATAACCTATTAAAATCCGACACATGTCTTATAACCTAAGAAAACCGGTTACCAAAACAATCCAACCGGTCAAGGATTGTTAGTGGAAGATCCCTACCAAAGGTGGGATTGTTTATGGAAGACCCACTAAAGGTGGGATTATTAGATTCCATTTTTCCTAATACATTTCCTTGAAACGTTGCACTATTTTTGAAACTTTTTTACATGGTAAATGTTACTCTCCGTTTCATAATGTTAGTCCCATTTAGAATCTTTTAACTTAAAAATTAGAGGGAATCTTCTAAATTTCTCTATATATATAACAACAAACATAGTCATATGAGATCTAGTTTTATTCGTCTCGATGAATCCTTTATTAATATTTAATTTTTATAATTTTTTTCTAGTGTGAGATTAAAGATATTTGCAATAAAAGATTTACATCGATATACGTAAATGGGACTAACATTATTAAACGGAGGGAGTAATGTTTTTGGAACAAGGAAAGTAAATATTTACTGACAATGCATCTTTTTTCTACAATGCCACTAATTCCACATCCATATTAGGCACACTTATTGTTTTGAGTGTAAAAAGTTACAATGACCACTGATATAAGTTTAATTATGTTTATATTATATCTTGTGCTGAAGATTGCAACATTTATGATCTTAGAAACTAAAATCACCAGATCCATGTTTAGAACACCGGAAGGTAATTTTTTCACAAGACGAAGAAACTAGGTGAGTCTTCAGAGGAAAACAAACATACCTGAAACCACTAAACTTGGCTACTCGTTTAATAACAGATACAGTAGTTGAATTTGTTGACCAAAAATTTAAGAATGCAAGTTTGCTGCCTTGATCACTCCAAAATTTTACTAAGTGGAAGCATTAACAACTATTCATAGTTGAATACATGGGTCTTCTCACATGTAGAGGTTCGAAATGACAGGGTTCATGTTCAAATTTTTAAGCCAAGTTAGTATTCTTAGTAATGCTTATTTTTCAAGGCAAATCACACATTCACATGGATCAAATAAGATTTAAAAGTAGAAGCAATAACAACTATCATTCATAAATAAATCCGGGAGTCTTTTAACTTATCTAGTAAAGGTTTAACAATGAGATTTGGTTTGTCCAAAGTTCAGTTAGATTATGGAGTTGTCCCGAGCTGCCCGAGGTTCGGCTTGGTCAAAGCTTGGTATAGGCTCAGATCAAGTGGGTTGGACTCGAACTTGAGTTTAGCTCGAGATCATAATGAGCCAAGCCTGAGCTATTCGGCTCGAAAGCTGGTAATAAAATCGAGTTTTTTGTATATTATTACTTGCTCCGTTTTTTATTAGACGCATCACTTTTGAAATTGCGGACTCCTAGGCAATTTTTGTAGTAGAGAAAGATAGAGATAAAAATTAAAGAGGACCCATGTGATATGAGAGAAAGAATTATTGACTAAAAGGGAAAGTGATTCATCTAAATTGAAATTTCCATACATAAAAAGTGATGCATCTAATATAAAATGGAAGAAGTAAATTTTTTTTGGAATATATCAATTAGTAACATAAACTTTGTTTCGTGATTAGAACCTTAGTTTTAAAAGGCGCAAGGTGCACCAAGGCGCAAATGGTCCTTGCAGCCTAGGCGCGAGGCGCAAGGCGAAGGCGCGCGCCTTTTGTATGCAAGGCGCATGTATTTATATATTAATTTCAAATTATATTTTACTTTGATTGTACTTGATACCAATTAAAAAGATTCATAATAAATTAAATAATGATATATGTAAATCTAAGGTAGTCTGAATTTGAAAAAATGTCCACCATTCTTCAATTTATAACTTAAACCTTAGTTATTTTTCTTGAGGCACAAAGGCGCACCTTACCCAAGGCGCTTTGAGGCGCACAAGGCGCGAGCCTTACGTAGGTGTCTGAGCCTCGACTAGCTAAAGCCCACTTCCCAGGAGCAAGGCGCGCCTTTTAAAACCAAGATTAGAACTTAGGAACTAAATAAATTTTCAAATTTGTAGTTTGTGTTCTCGCTGAGTGTTGGAGCTTTCGTTCATGGTTTTTTATTGTTTATGTAGAAGAACCAACAAAAAGAGAAAGAAAATAGTACCACATTGAAAGATAGGAGAAAGTGACAGAATATATAGGAGTTCCAAAAGAAAAAATTGATGGTCTTTGAAACAATGGCTATGGGCACCATTTAGGCTTTGCTGAATTTAGGCTCGACAAACCTTCAGGAGCCGAGCTTACATTTAAGAGTAATTTTTCCAAGTCCGACAAGCTTCGAGCTCGAGCTGAGCCTATGGCTCGGTCTTGGTTCGACGCCCCTACTTATAGTGATAGTTTATTTACCTAGAATCGTGAGCAGAGGTTCGACGGAGTCTCTGGCTAGGTTTTTTATTCTCAATGGATAACCAGTTAATAAAACTTGCAAGAATCTCACCCTCATATTCTTGTGTTTAAAGTCCACTCTCCTATTTCCGATTTCATCAAGACAAACTTTGGTTCCCAGCTTCTTACCAAAGCTCATGGGGCTTATGATAAATGGTGTCTCCAGGTGGGTAAAATGGCAAATACCCTAGAGATCAAGACTTGAATTCTTTTTTTGGGTGTGGGGCGATAAAGAGGATCAATTCAGCCATCAAGAATTTTGAGAGCAAACTAATTTGGGCTCAGTAGAGGAATCCTAGTATTGTGAGGGTAGTGAAGCCAAGACCTGAGGCATAGACTGGTCTTTGGAGCCAAAGAAGAGGAGGAGGTTAAGGCTGTGGTTAGGGGCTTAAGGCTGTGGACTTTGCAGTTGAGGAGGTTCTCATACCCTACACAATCACGCTCATAATCTACTTCTGATCATGATATTTCTGCTTTCATTACAGTCAATTTTTATTGAAACTGCATCTGACAACGAAAAAAATAGGTAAAAGAATGGTTCACCAAACACTGAAGTAACAAGCATCAATGTGAGAGGCGAGGCCATTGAAAGGGAAGTTATGTAGAATAGCTTCTTCTAGTTGACAGCTGCTCCAGATTTATACACTTCTTTCTTAATTAGAGCAGGGGGAAGAATCTAGCAACAATGTGTTATTCAAAAAAGACAGTTAGCCTCTCATATATGGATGGAAGGGGAGAAAAGCTTTTGTGCACCGTATGCTTTGGAGAATTTTAGAGGAAAATATATGTAGAAAGAAATCTTTTACAAAAGGTACTTTCATGACTTCCATTAGCCAATTTTTGAAAGAAAGGCAGCTTGCGGAAGATAGTATTTCCTACCTCTATAGATTTTTTTACAGTAGTTTTCTGGTTTTCAATCAGACACAAGAAGATCATTTTAAAATTGGGTGGGTAGCCATTATATTAAATTTACCAAACCTGAGACTAAAATTTGTTTCAATAGGGATTAGAGATGACTGATAGTATGTATCTAACATTATCTATGGAATAAATTTACAAAAATTGTAAAAGAAGACTTACCCAATTCTGCAAGCAGTGGCTTTGCTGTAGTGTTTTCTGAGATACCTGGTTTTTTCACCCTATATTCTGATAGAGATGATTCACCTGCTTCTGTCGGTTGGATAAAATGCTCACCTAGATTGTTCACACTCTCTTGAACCATAGTTTTGTGTCTATGCTTTTCATGCTCCTCAATGATCTCACTGGTGAATAACTTGTCAGAAAGATCTCGAAAGAGATTACTTATTCCAAACAGCTCACCTTGAAATTGTTTGTGGTCCTGAAGGAAAAAGCAATAAACCAATTGAGCTTTCAGCTAGAGAGAGGTTAGAACTAAAGAAGATTCTGTACAACTACAAGTTAATGTGAATCTTGTTCCACCTGAACACCTTCAAAATACCGCTTTTCCATCTTTCCAGAAACAGCAATGTTTGATAACTGCTGTTTGTATACTTGGCGAGTATACACAAGTTCCTCAAGAGAACCAGCAGCGATAAGGCGGAAAACAACAACATGCCTCTTCTGGCCCAAACGAAATGATCTGTCTTGGGCCTGCAGGTCATGTGATGGATTCCAATTAGGATCAAATATCACTACTCGGTTAGCGCTAACTAGATTAAGCCCAAGTCCACCAGCTCGAGTAGACACAAGGAACACCTGCAAGGATATTTAGCAGATTAATATCACTCAACAATAACTAGCTCTTGCAGGGTAGAATTTTCAATTCATACTATTACCTGCTTGCTTGGACTTGAGTTGAAATCATTGACAAGAGACTGGCGCAGCCCAGTCGGTGTAGAGCCATCAAGTCTTAAAAAGCAATAACCTTTCCGCGTAAGAAACTTTTCCAAGATATCTAGCATCCTGCCAATTTGATAAAATGTAAGAACAGAACACACACCGCATTAAATATAAATCACTTTATTCTTCTGACTTTAGCGTATCACGATTCCAGCAACAAAAACCATATCAGTAGCGTCTCATGACTCTCATCCAATAAAATCCCACTGTGAGCTAGGTCTATTCAAGCAACTTTAACATCACCAGTCAATAAGGACATAATAAGGTTAGGTAACACAATATTAATTATCACAGAAAGCAATACAAATTAATCATAAACATTCATGTCTTCCATATGTTACTAAATACGTAGTACACTCCAATACGCAGAACTAGTATGATTTGTAAAGTGCTAGGTGGGAGAATTGTAATATGTTTGAAGTTTTTTTGTAATACGATTATTTAGGGTCATAATACAATATGAATAATACACCCTAATAAATATAATTTTTTAATATATACATATAAATAAATTTAGGAGAATTGGTATGAAACGCTTAGATCTGGAGTTCATTGAGGATTGGAGGTAAATATTAGGTAGCCCTGAAAAAAATAATAATAATAATAATAATAATAAAACTAAAAAAAATAAAATAAAATGAATATAAATAAATATAAAAAAAACCTAAAGAAGGAACCCCCCTTCCTCACAAAAAAGCCCCTATGGTGTTGGAGTAATGGAGACAAATAAACAAACCTCGCTGTTGCTCTATTCTTACTCCACCGCCCGTCCTCATTAAATCCTATATCTCTGATTGTGGTATTAATAAACAAAAATATTGCGTATTGGAACAAATGTATTAATACGGAACTGGGGAGGGGAGTATTAGGTAACCCTTCATATACAATTCGAATTATATAGAATCATTTCGTACTGTTTTTTTCAAGACCTATCATGAAACAAAATCATTTCTCATCAACCTTTTATCATAAAATGATGGATTTTTTGTGAACCACTACCATTTACTTTGCACTTTTTGAAAACAACTACCATTTAATTTTTGTAAAAAAACAACTACCATTATTTGAAATTTGTTTGAGTACCACTACCATTTAACGGTAATTGTTAAAAACCGTCTTGTAGAGCCCACCTTAATCAAACCCTAACCACCTACCACTCCCCAACTAGTCCACCACCACCAGTCCACCATCACTGACCCCAAAAGACCACCAACTCAACCAGCAATTAGTTGTAAACCAAAACCTATCCAACCACCACTCCTTGACGTACTTCCATTCTCTATCCACCCCACAGCTTCAACTCTTTTTTCACCTCAACGCCCACTCAGACCCACATAATCATAATCAGGTGGGGGAGTGGTGGGTGGCTACTAGCAGAGTAGTGCATGGGATGGTTTCGATTCGGGTAGGGGATTGGTGGGTGGTTGGGGTTTGGTTTGGGTGGGAAGTAGTGGGTGGTTAAAGTTCAAGTGGTCCCTACAATATGAATTTTTTTTTTTTAACAATTACTGTTAAATGGTAGTGGGACTCAAAACAAATTTTCAAATAATGGTAGTTGTTTAAAAAAAAAAAAAAAAAAAATTCTTAAATGATAGTTGTTTTCTAAAAGTGGAAAGTAAATGGTAGTAGTTCACAAATTATAATCCATGGAAATACAACAAAATACCAAGGTAACCTAAGAGCACTCCCAGTTAGTAAAAAGGCAGAATTAAACCCAAAGAGACTCCAAGGATCAAAATTGTGATGCATCTGATTAAAAAATTTAGCAACACAATAACAAATGACAAGCAAGATATTGAGCAAGATATTAGATCCAACCTAACAGAATGACTGAACAAAAGAACTTTGTCACCATGTGAAAGCCAAGAAGCCATTAATCTTTCAAGGACTCTCATTTTCCCACAATTCTTGGCCTCACTAAGGCCCATAAAGCTTTCGTTTTGAGCGCTTCCACCTACCAAATCAATATCAATACCATAAACTTCTTTAGCCAAATCAGCATCTTTCTTTTGTTTGTCCAGGTCATCTTTTGGGTTTGGTTTGATAAGCTCGAGATGATTGCTAATCTGTCATATAATTCACAAAAAACTTCAGAATCAATTACAAGTGAGCAACCAAAATATTCTAGGTGATTTGGTTGTCAAACATCAAGATGAAAAATTACTAATTTGCAGAGGTTATTATGTATAAACAAATTTTGAAACTGCTAAACTGCTAGGAACTGACATAATTTTTCAGCTTAACAATGACGGCAAATAAGAAGTAAATTGATGATTGCATGAAGACGAAAATTAAAGAAAAAACAAATAAATAATTCCACTTTCGAGAGGTGGATTATCTCCCAGGTATGAGCTTTCGAGAGGCTCACTCTCTCCCAATAACAACCCACAAAATATTCAACACATCCTTATTCCTCCTAATGAGGCCTATTTATAGAAAATCTTTCCTAACCAACCTCTAACTTATTCCCCAAGTCACTACTAATAGACTATGACTAAAATGCCCTTCCCCCAAATATTGGCTCCTTGCATTACCCACCGCACAAACATTCACCTTGTCCTCAAGGTGGATTATAATCGGAACTCAACACTCGACCTTGGCAACAATTTTCGACCTCGGCGATAGTGACTGAGAGTGGGCTGCAAGCCTGCAATGATCTCTAAACATTGACGAAGTACAAGACTGGCTTTTACGAGTTGAAGAGTTGGGCTGTATACGAAGTGGAGTGATACTGATGAGGTGAAAGGCTGGAAAATGGTAAATGATAGATTGGGCTATGAGTGTTGGAGAAGAAACTTTGGGCCTTAAGTCAATAAGCCCATATTTGTGCCTTTCTTTCTTGTGAGTAAAAAGGGGTGTTTAAGTAAGCAGGTCCAATAAATCTTATAATCCCATTATTTTTACTTGGGTACGTGTGCTGGCATTTTATCATTTTTGTAGCACGTGACCATGGCTGATTTAATTCCATTGTAATTGCTTTAAGTGGTATTACCATAATACCCTTACTAGCATATTCCATTTCCGACTTACTCTCAAAGCCAACAAGAGACCCACTAAAGCTTCTCTCATACTCCTCTCTTTCTAAACTGTTCTGGAACCACCAAGCAGCAACAGTTTAAGTTTTCCTCCCTTTGTTCCGCTGCTCACCAAGCCACCAGAGAAATCACCATTCCTCACCCCACTACTCAAGTCAAAGTTCATAATTTCTGAGCCCCTTGTCCACGCTCACCGTACCAACAAACTAGACCACCCCCAGTCTTGCCGGTGTAAAAACCCGGGCCATTTGCTAACCCACTGCCATCAGCCCCTCCCCTTCTTGAAACAATCTCCTAAGATCCACTCATACTACCACACCTAGTGAACTCACTTATCACCGGCACTTGATTTCCGGACCAGTGAACAGATCAGTGAACTCACTTATCACCATACTGTTTTAATACCATTTGCTAGGAACGGACATAATTTTTCAGCTTAACAATGGCGGCAAATAAGCAAATTGATGATTGTAGTATGAAGATGAAAATTACAGGGAAAACAAATGATAATTCCACTTTCGAGAGGTAATTCTCTCCCATCTGAGCTTTCAAGAAGCTCACTATCTCCCAATAACAACCCTCACCATATTCAACATGTCCTTATTCCTCCTAATGAGGCCTATTTATATTTATCTCTCCTAACCAACTTCTAACTTATTCCCCAAATCTCTACTAATAGACTATGACTAACATGCCCTTCTCCCAAACATTGATTCCTTGCATAAACTGATCACGTACTTAGAGCTTTTAAGAACATTAAGAATGAAGATTTGAAGTGATAATGGTTAGCATACTGCAGGCAATGCCGTATAAATAAGCAATCAATATCGAATTCTTAGCATCTGGTAGCCTGCCTGGTAATAGTAAAACATTAAGGTGGTATATGGCTTGGAGTGCTGGCTGTGTTGCTTCTACTTAGTTTGAAAATGTAATGTATTGAATGAACAAGAGAAGTAACTCCACATAAAGACTTAATACTTTAATGTCATTGATATGGAGGATGTAGTTTATTAACGACAATCTTCATGATCCAATGTAGTACTAACTCCGTTTTTCCAAAGTCTTACTTTCTGTTTTTCTAAATTCTACTCACTTTTACTTTATTCATTTTATGACAACTTTTTATTCACTTTTTAACATCCACAACCCCACTTTGTGGAGCCCAATTTTGTTTAATAAATCTCTTACTATATATCTCTCTCCTCTTTTATACAAAATTACCCACATGCATGGTCTCCAATTTTAATTTTCCTTGTTTTGCATAGCTACAGTAACCAAGTAAGATTCAACAAAACGGAGATAGTATAAAGTTATAAGATAATTGCACCCTAGCATCTTAGCTAAACATTTCTGATTACTCTCCGCATAACCATATATTAACACTAATAGGCATCTACTTTTGAAAAACCATACAGAATCTTTGAATTTTTCCCTTTTTAAATTCATTAATCAAGCAATGAAAAATACAAAGCAAACACTTCAGCAGCATTCCAAATTTTAAATAACAGTGCTTCCTTATGATTTCAACTTCATTTAGCCAAAAATCCACTTGTACATATATCTCAGTAAAGTTGCCAATTTTGTGTGACTCCAATACTTCCAAATTCCAATATTTTACATCTGATCCTTGGATAAATTCAAGCCTTCTCTTGAAAATAAATGATAAGACCAATTAGAAACAAGCTATAAGTCACAAGAACCCTAAGAAATTTTATATTAGTAGCTAGGCTGGAGTTTCATCAAAAGCAATACATCTGATGAGTAGTCTACACTTGAAAAATCACATCAAATATAACTTTTATGGGTACCTGGGTTTGGAGGCGCATTAGCTAAGATACTTCTCTAGACCACCAAAGTTTTTGACAAAGAAAAAGAATCCTTAATAACTGTAATCTACTGGAGAAAGGCATTAGATAAGAAAAAGGAAAAGCTGAGGCATGTACTTCTGGTTTGAATGTTAGTGATTTATGCAAAAGTACATATGAAGTAATCAGTCTAAAGCCCCACTAATCCCGGCATCAAACTTACTAAACCTATTGATACAGCATTGAAACTTAGAGATAGTAATAAAGCTAGTCCGCTAGGACTGTACAAATCATACAAAAGACTCCAATGTCTAGACATGATGTATATTACAAACCCTAGAATTGGCTATCATAACTTGGAGTAGGATTTACAAAGCATAAATGACATGAGGTCTAAACATGCATATTATGGGCATAGTTTGATACTGGTCCTGAGAAAATACATGAATGATTCAATAAATACAAACGTAGACACATTATACGTAAAATATACTTAAAAAAGATAAAAAAAAAAATAAAAAAATATATGAACGTACATTATAATAGATATTGTTAAAACAGAATACAGGTATTGCACAATGAAATTTTAGGTGTAATGATAAAATATGGAAGAGATCAGGACGCAAACTATTAATAATAACATATTAATCAAAGACCAAGAGCGCAGGACAAGAATATGCAAAGGAACACAATGTGCATCCTAGCCCCAGACCCATAATACAAGCACAAGCACTGTTGCTATAGTTAACCGCGACCACTAAAGAGTCACTTATAGTAGGAATTCCCGTATAAAGGTTTACTGAATTGCATTTTACTGTATGATATGATAATAAAGAAGCTAGAGGACAATCATATTGTAAAAGGTTTACGAAGGTAAAAATGGATTTGAAGCTTTGGTAGTTGAGCAATCGCTATGTGAATGGAAGTGAAAGTGGTTGATAATACGAAAATAAGACAGGTAAAAGGGGATGAGTCTTATTCAAGCTAAGTGAGGTATAACTAAAGTTCCAATGGACAATCAATAATTTGTAGTTGAAACCAAGAAATACGATAATTTAGTCTATCATTGAAAAGGAGAACATGAGATCTTGGTAGTGGCGAATCCAGGAATTGTTAAACAAAATTGTTAAAATAATTTAGAAAAGGTCCATTAAAATAGTACTCCTCATTGGATATGGTTCGTGGACGAACACTTACATACGAGTGTTAATAAGAAAGATAAAATTACAATAGTTAAGGAGATTGAAAAAAGAATCATTCTTGCACTCCAAAATATGAATGACCATGGGAAATCAGCAACAGGTAAGGGGTGAAAAATTCAGAGATATAAACAGAGGGGGGAAAAATTGGACAGATGGATTAAATCACGACCTGAGTGAGTACAGCAGGCACTTGCACACAGCATCTCAACTACACAACCATCCCCTTTCAATTAACAAAATATGCACACAATTCCTTATGTGTGTTTTTTATACTTGTAAAAAAATAAATAAAAATAAAAAATCTGGTGGTTATTTTTTCCATCATTGATTCAGTTCAATCCACCGCTGGATCTTGGGGGAACTAATTTGTTAGCAACAAGCAGAAAGTTTAACTCTTGGCAGTTGGAAGGTACAAGTTAATGAAAGTTCAAAGTTTAGTAACAGTGTGGTCAATTATGCCCTGGAAGAATCTTATGAGCAAGCCCTCGATCTCCTTCACTTTTGACTTAGTATCCTACCAAATACGAAGAGAGCTAAATACTTGGCAAGTCGTACATAGATAGTGAGCAGTCCCTTTCTTAAACTAAACCAAACTGAACTTCAAATCTTCACCCTAGCACGAGAGAGAGAGAGAGAGAGAGAGAGAGAGAGAGAGAGAGAGAGAAAGAAAAGAAGGAAAAAAAAAAAGAAAAAAGAAAAGAAAAGGAGAGAGAAAGGACACTTGACTGAAAGATAGGGAAGGATAGACATACATCAAGCACTATAAAGAACATTTGTCACTGCAAAAGATCACTACAGCACCAACAGCTAAGACATCTCATCTAAATGGCTAACCAAATTAGGGCAATCCCCACCCCCCTAGATGATAGTCTGATACACTGAACTAAATATTTTACTTCGTTCTTTTTATGGCATGCCTGACAAATGACGGGAGAAATAGTTAGTGCCTTAGTGGGAAATGTTTTACATAATTAAAGGATAATCATTCCTGTCCTTGAAGTTTGGCATTATTCCTAGGGTTAAAATCTCCCTTTAATCATCTTCAAGCCAGTTGCATGAAAACACTTGATTCCAAATAGTTAAATCACTGCAAATCCCACCACCTCCTTGCAGGAAATCAGAACTCTACAAAGAATGAGAAATTGTAAGGGGGAAAAGATTACACTGGTGGGGGGTGGGGGGCATGAGTAATTTTTACTTTCATATGAAGGGGAATATATTACCCCCCTAACACATTTATTTCAATTCCAGGCATTAAAAAATATAAAACATCAGATTTTTTACTCCCTTGTTTTTCCCACCTCCATTACTTACAATCCAGGCATGACCTTATAGTATGGTGCATATAAATTCAATAAAGATGATCATCTTTAGTTCCGATTCTTTTTAAAAATAAAAAACAGAGATAAATATGAAACGCCTAGATAAGAAACTCGTATGGACTCCAAACATGGCACAAAATAGATAGGAGTGAACGAGACTTATATTCATAATTCTTTTTAAATGACCAAGCAAGCCCATGGAAGCATTGAAAGAGGAAATCAGAGACTAACCTGCTGAAGCTTGAGAATACAGGGAAGAATGAGGCAATTGGGACACCAGTTACAGCCATCAGGGCTATCTTTATGAAGATATCTCCAAATGATTCCATCAGGTATTATCCTATTGTGACATTCCCCTTGAGTAAGTGGGCTCCCACATGAGCAAGGAAGGTCCTTGTTCATAAGACATCGAATCTCTGGTTGCTGCAACATCCTCTTGTAAGCTCTTTTCTGCAATGCACTCATTTCACAAAAGACAATATTATCTTCTTTTCCCAACATAAGATTTCCAATAGTCTCCTCCTTTGTTCTCCTTAATAAGTAGTTATTAAGCAGCGAAACAAGATGCTGCCTACGCTCTTCAGCAACTTGAACAAACTTATCATGAGCACTAGACCTCTGTCCAAGTTTAAGAGGTTCATCATAAAAATCACGGAAATGCTCACGAGTTCCCAAAGACCCAGGTGAGACCCAATCAAATAAATTGAAAAGCTCCATGATTTTATTCTGCATCACTGTCCCCGTCAGACCATACCTTCTCTTAGTTTTAATACCGAGACAAGCAGTGTATAGTTTTGACTTCTCATTTTTCAGCCGATGTGCCTCATCAACAATTACAATATCCCACATAACCTCTGAGATAGTATTTCCATAGATCCTAAAGGTATCAAAACTTGTTATCAATATTTCAAGTTCCTGAGCCGCTGCTTTATCAAGAATTAAGTCACGATTTGGACCATGGCATATAGCAACATGGAAATTAGCCCAATTGGAGAATTCACTCTCCCAATTTTGTAAAACTGATGCTGGACCAATAACCAATACAGGACTTTTCTGATTTCTTTCTGCAGCTGGAGGGTTGACAGAATCTCCATCTTTTCCATACACAGCAGCCAAAAATGCAATTGTTTGAATAGTCTTTCCCAATCCCCTAATTCATAACAAAATAATCAAACGGAAAGCAATATAAGTCATTAATGCAACAAAATTCTCAGCACCAGAAATCTAGTTTTGGGAGAAAGGTATAAAGCAAAATAAATAATAAAACAAGATATTTTTGTTTAAATATCAATTATTAGCATTAACCTTGATAATGTTTAGCTTGGTAGGTCAAACTTATAATAATTTACCCAAAGATTCCCAGCAAAGCTTCACATAGATCATTTGTACTCATTTTAAGGCATATAAGTAGAAAAATCTCATCATATAAGATCAATAGATCTACACCTTAGCAGCAATTCACATACAGTCTGTGTTTCTCATCAGCATTTCAATTGCTGAAACTGTGAGCATCAATATCTTCAATTGATCATATTTCAGACAAGGTCTGTCAATCAGCACCAAGCTCACGAGACATCTAACTAATCCAGTACACAGGGCATTTAATAACACACATGATAATTATTACTTGGCAGGCCAAACTTCTTATATTTTACCCAAAGATACCCAGCAAAACTTCCCATGGATCAGGTGTACTAATTTTAAGGCGTATAAGTTGAAAATTCTCAGCATATAAGACCAGTAGATCCACACCTTAGCAAAAACTCACATACAGTCCGTGTTTCTCACCAGTGTTTCATTTGCTCAAACTGTGAGCATCAATATCTTCAATTGATCACATTTCAGATATGGTCTGTCAACATTCAGAACAAAGCTCACGAGACATCTAACTAATCCAGTACACAGGACATTTAATAACACACATGAAAATTATTGAATGGGACTAACAACCTTAGCTGTTTGGTTGAGGGGAGGGGGGATTCAATTAAGGGAAAATTAAAACACCCCTATTCTCCATAGCAATTGTTTGGTGGCCCTTTAACCTTTTACCTTTCTGGGTTCCAAGGAAATCGTCTAAGCTAATTCCAACTCCAACTGGGACATAAGGAATCCCCTCGTTCCTTTAACAGCTACACTTTCCTTCACAACTCTCCATAACCACATGTATGTGTGCTTCTATATCCGGCAACTAACTCTTCCTCACCAGCTCCAGCAACAATTATTGCCGCCATATGCCCATATCCACTGTCTCAACCACAACCTCTGGCCCACCACCACCAATGTAGCTCATAACCACCTGACAATCCTTTCACACCTTGATATTAACACTATTGCCACTTTGCCAGACAACAACCTCCACATCAACCACAAACATAACTCATGACAAACTCTCCATCTTCTCCTAACCACCCAAAACTTCCTTTACGTTCTCTCTTTTGCTATAATACATGCAAATAAATTTCCCTTCCTTCAAAAAAAATTGTAAATAAATTTCCCTATTCTACTTTTATACTCTATCATGGTCTAACCTAAGCAACCCTCTTCCACCACTAAAATCTCTCACCCATGCAATACACCATCTCAAAGAAACTTAATAATGTACCTTTTTGTATGATCAATTACAGTTTTATAATGTCAATTTTGAAAATGAAAACTTCATATCTGAACTTTTCAATTTTCAGTTTGACCCTTTAAGCGTCAAATTTAGCCTTTCATGATAATGAATCCTCTAAAAAAAGAAGCGAGTGAATGGGTGACAGCTGAAATGGAGGGCGGAGACGAGGGCAACAAGGGGGGCGGTGGTAGCAACAGAAAATGAGTGGTAGAAGTCAAGGAGAGAGATTGTGGTGGAGATTGGTGAGGGATAAAGGTTAAACAACAAAACAGTTTTTTACACATAAAAAATAAAAAAATAAAAAAAATAAAAAAAAAAAAAAAGTTCTTTTCCTTTCCTTTTCCTCTGAATCACTTTCTTGATTGCATTCCCTTTGCCCCGTGCTAACAAAATGCCTTCTAAGGGAACAGTCTGGGTTATATATCATTTCTAAAACTAATTTTACCTTTAGCTTCATTCGTACTTAAAGTATCCGCCTCCAACAACAAAAACAGAGGATTACATGATGATCAACATCACATCTATCCGCGCGAGTAACCACAAATAGATCTTTCTTCATAACATGACAAAATTAAAGAAACATCTAGATAAACCTAGATAAAACCAACATGGTACAACAATACTACAAACAAACAAGTTAACAATGGAAGCATTGTAATAAGATTTACACAATATAGAAGACATTGCTACCCACAAAAAATTAGACCATGCCATTGACTAAGAGAGAGGTTAAGGCTCACTTGGTCTTAGACCAACTAATATACCATTGCTAAAGCTCACTTTGTCTAACACCAAATATTTAAAAGGTTCCCCAACATAACTTGGGAATCATTTGGAACATAAGCTGACAACTAATCGGCAATATTTTCCAACTTATCAAATTACAAATAACAATTAATAAAATACACTATTATAGGCACTCACATGTCATCTCCAAGGATCCCTCCATGGTTATTCTTGTACAACTGGTACAAAAATTTAACACCCTCCCTTTGGTGCTCCAAAAGCCTGCAATTGATGGATGCAGGGACCTGTAAAATAATATCCTTTTTAAGATTTAAATCAGATAAACTATCTTATTTAGAAGTAAATGAAATATGTACATCTTGGTTTTGAAGACAAAACATCATCTGTACAACAACCTTGTACATAAATAGATGAACTTTTGTCGTAAAAAGACAAATCAATTGCTGTACAGCTTATTATTAAACAAAAAGACAAATTTGCTAATTACAACTGGTAAAAGTATCCATTTTGCGAGTTACAACCATCACTTTTTTTTTCTTTTCTTTATTTTTATTTTATTTTTTTTTTTTAATTTTTTTTTTTTTTTGCAAATTACAACCAAAAAATGACCAAACATTTTAAACTACAACTAAAATCCGAGTTTTGGCCACTTTTAACGGAATGTGACGTCATTAATCATTTATTGATATAAGAGATAACCCCGAGCCAATATTAGGCTGGGATCATTTATTGATATAATGATGTCATATTATGGTAAAAATAGCTGAAAATCGGATTTTTGTTCTAGTTTAAAATGTTTAAGATTTTTTTGGTTGTAATTTGCAAAAATTAAAAGTGATGGTTGTAACCTACAAAATGGGTAATTTTACCGGTAGTAATTGACAAATTTTCCTAATAAAAATCACCATTAACTAAATTGATTATGCTAATTCACTCTCCATTCATTCAAGCCACCCAAATAGGGTTAGGACTGTGTATAATTCGTATAAGGCTGTATTAATTTAATGATGTTCTTAGCTCACAAGAATCATGAGTTTCATGACCTACTCATCAAGAAGTGCAAGAGTACATGTCAATAAATATTTAAGTTTTTATTTAACAACTTTACATATTAATATAAGGTGTATTTGAAAGAGATCAAAAGCCATAATTGAAAATAGAAGGCAAGCATAATGAGAGACTTAACAAGTTTATTCAAGATTCTTGAATAATGATGAGAAAATGCTAATTAAGTTACTCTCTACAGTTGTCATGGCTCCTAGATTATATTCTAGTTCTTGATTTGGTTGCCATTTTAGATATACTGATTTTTTTTTATTTCAAGTTAAGCTATTACGGCGCTATACTTTATCTTTAATTTTTTTTCCGATTTGAAAGTGAATTGATGCACCCTTATAGGGCCTAAAGATTTTCATGCAAAGACTAGTTAAGACACTGAACATGAATTACATGAGGTGATTTTTATTAACTCACTCCTTGCTGGTGTTCTCTTCTTCTATCGTAAACTCATCTAAGTCACTTGTTGCCACTCATCTTGCGAAATATATCTTCAAAGAGAACCCAAAACATCATATTAAATTATGAAGGTCAAAAGGTGACCTAAAAAGCAAAGATTGTCTGGATAAAGCTCCTTCCCATTATATACAGTATCCCATATTCCATCTCTTAGAACTAAGCACGCATTCTTAGCCAACTCAAAAGAACAATATGAATTATTTGATGATAAGAACAGATATATTTTGTGGAAAAGAAATCGTGTATCACTGATTCACAGCATTGCAATGCAAATAGGTTATGTTATACTGCCTCCGTTATTAAATACTTGCTCCACTTTCCTTTTCCGGCCGTTTTTAAATACTTGCTCCATTTCCTTATTTGGAAAGCTTTTACACTATTTAATTAATTTCTCTCACCTAGTGGACCCACCATGTATCATAGATTATTAATTTCATATTCTCTTCTCCAATTCTCTCCACTACTTTTGCTTTTTACAATTTTTTATTCTTTCACCTAGCCCACTACCTCCATATTTTATTACTTTCTCCAATTTCTCCTAAAACTCCGCGCATGGAGAAATGGAGCAAGTATTTAAAAACGGAGGGAGTATAAATATGTGGGTACACTATACTTTTGAGACTCAATACACCTTCTTGCATAGGCCTATAAACCTTCTACAGAAACCCTAACAAGGGGAGCAAGTGAGTCAAGTTGAACTTGAGAAAACCCTAGGTCTTTATAATTGCTAGGCTTAGTTTGCTTAGTTCAAATGTCATCAAGATTTGCATACACCATTTTTGCACTTATAGATTTGAAGACTTACAAAAAAAAAAGTATATTGAAATGGTCACTTAGTACTTTCTAATGAATTTCAAAACATAGATTGAAAAAAGAAAAGAAAAAAAAACACTGAAATTTACATTATTGCACTCATTGTCCAAAACAAAAAAACCAACGAATAATAAGAACAACACATGTCAGAATGAGCTAAGCCACCATAAGCACAACTCTTGCTCTTGAAGTCAAATTATAGGCAAGTTTGCTAATAATTGGCTAAGACAAATGTCACATTGTCAACCAAAAGCAAGCTCAAGTCAAGCCCTCTTAGTCTCTTACACTTCTGAACACAACATACCAAGAGAACTAGGCTTCATCTGAAGAATCTCGTCCTAGGAACATTAAACCCAAATTTGCTTACTAAACTAACCTACACATTATGCATGCAGTTGCTATTTTTAAGGTTTGCATAAAAGTTTTAACTTCTTACTTGGGAAGGTTTTTCTTATTTTAGGTTTAGGATATATTAATTAGGAAAAATATACTTTAATAATCAAAACTATGGGCGATTTACTTTAAATAATCCCAACTAAGGTTTAATATCTAATAATCTCAACTATGCTATGTGCTTACCTCCAGTAGTCCTAACCGGTCAACAGCAAATCAATGACCTGCTATAACAAGTTACCATGACACGTGTCAACACGTGATTGGTCCAAAATTTTAAAAAAAAATTAAAAAAACATAAAAACATTAAAAAAAATAATAATAAATATAAAAATAAATAAATAAATAAATAAAAAAAAAACCCTCCCCTTTGCTGGCAGCAACCCCACCGCCACCCATTACCACCATCGCTGGCAGTAACATCCTGACCCAGAACCCGACCACCCAGCCCCACCCCTGAACCACCTTTTGAAATCTCAACACCACCAACGCTCCACTCCGCATCTCCAACAACGAAACCACCAAATTACCGTTGCTGCTCTCCGACCACCAAACGCCCAACCACCATCACCAACATCAGCCCCTTAATCCCCTCACCACCAAATATACAGAAACCATAGTGTGCTTTTTCACCCTCCAAGGATCATCACCACCAAAGAAAAACAGTTATCATATTATAGGAATAAAACTTAGATATATTTCAAAGGACTAATGACATGTTGCCACAGATTTAAACTAGCCTGAAAAACCCCACCTAAGAGAGTTTGAGATTGATACCATAGCAATCTAATAAGGTAAATAATGAAGATTGTATGCAAAATTATCCTTTGGCATTGAGAAGTGAATATCTGATACAAAGCATTTAAAGAGAGATACACGATAGTTTTCTGCAGCAGATCCTACCAATTAAATGGTTAAGATTGAAGCAATGTTCAAGATTTATTTACAAATATTACTTTAGTTCCTAAAATTAATAACAAGAATTCATGTGATTAAACTGTCTAACAAATGCAACACAACTTTCACAAGAGTTCAATTTGCAGTGTATAATATTGATAAACTTCCTGATCCAAAACAAGATTCAGAATAAAAGTAACAAATTACAAACATTGACGAAAATGGTGAAACTATACTCTTCAAGGTAACAATAACAACTCAAATAACTTTGAGCACCAAGCCATCCCCAAGAGTTCGTCTCATTATTAGCATAATCATTGTTGTACATCAAAACACCAATGCAATTACCCACTTCATTAAATAAATAAATAAAACTTGCCACGTTTAACAATTTTTATCAACATTACATGAACCCCATTACAATAAATTAATAAACCCTAACCCTATTATAAGCAATTCGACATTTTAGGGAAAACAATTTGAGGGTCGACTTGAGTGATCAAGGGAATGAAAATCGATTTCATATTCAAATTTAGATACATACAAAATTCATCCTATTACCATTGTTTAAAACCGTAAATGTGTAACTGGAAAATCACCTGAATCACCGGAATTTCGCCAGCAGACGATAAAACAAGCGGCTCATACGGCCCGGTTTCACCCAACTGAAGAACATCCAATCTGGGTTTCCCAAACCCTCGTTTATCAATATCTTCCTCCTCCTCTTCATCATCACTGTCTTTAACATCAGAACTTCGCTTCTCTTGTATCAATGATAGTTTGTTAGGGCCTTTGCTGTGAAGTAGCTCCCGCTGCTGTTGTTGTTGGGGTGGATTGGTGCGCAATTTGAGGGGAGGAGAGAAAGGTTGTTGAAGGCGAAGGAGTTGCTGAGCAATGGATGTTTTGGGGGGGATTCTGCGGGTTTGGGAAGGGTTCACATTGGAATCAGAAATTGAAGAAGAAGAAGGGGGCTGAATTGCAGAGACGTTTGAGCAGCGCTTCAAGGTCTCTTTGAAAGTGCTAAGCGACATGGTATATACAATACAGTACAATTCAAATGGAGGATGTGAATTATGAATTGTGAAATGTGACTGTGTGCGCGCGCAACTGGAGCGATGGTAATTGCGAGGCCTTTTAGAAGGAGGTTCGTGATGTATGAATATTTGCATAACGAGGGGGGCAAACTCTTTGACAAATAGTGTCCCGTTTTGAACAAGCTTAACCAATTTTTTTCCGTCACTTTTCAATTTGCCTTTTGGTCGTTCGTTTACTGGACTAGGCAAACAGCAGCAGCCAACGAGCTCCTCTCTTTGCTTGTTTCTGTTCAACTCAGAGTAAGTCTCAGCATGAGAGTTTTCCTTCAAATCATCTCCTCAGTTCCCAATTGGGTCACAAAGCTAGGGTTTGTTTAATTGATCATTGAATTTTCGATGTCCTCTTTGATACGAAATTGGGGGAAGTTAGGGTTTGTGAAATCTTCTTTGCGAATTTCGGGTGTTGGAGTTGTTGATTCAAAGCCTATTTCCTTTACATTGTAAGTGGTGTTAAATCCTATTTTCGTATTTGGTCAATGCTGAATCAATTGAATGAAGCAATTCAATGTGTAATGCGCGTATGTTTAGGTATCCTGTTATTGCTTCTTTGAGGTAATGTGTGTGAATTGTATTTGTATTCTTCAATTCTAATGTTCGTGCCATTGGTTATGCAATTGTTATCTGCATTATTTAATACTCGTTCAAGGAATTGATTATTTTAGTCGCTTAAATTCATGCAATTGGTGTGTTGTGTACATTATGTGATGAATGCATGATTTGTACCGATTGGTGGTTGTGTTGTATTTTATGATTTGTGCGGATTTGTTGTCTGTATGTTACTTGAAAGAAGTATTTTCCTTGAATATTAACAAGCCTATCAAAGGCAATTATATATATACACAATGAGCATATATGTAATATGCAATTATATCCTTGTGTGACTAATAGACTATCATCACTAACACCTCTTATTAGATGAAGATATTGAGTACATAAGCACCTGCTAATTATGGTATGACTCATGTTTCTTGGCATAGGTCTCATTCTTGGGGCTGAATCTATGAAGCTTAAGCAAAAGAGTATATAAAACAAGTTTAGTAAATGGAATGTGGTTGGGTAATTTGTAAGCTGGACTCTCATTCATTTGAATTTTCTATAAAGTTTAAACTGAATATCTACAATCAATGCCTTTGAACAAGACTAAATTTCAGTCTTTATGGGTCAGATTTTTTCTTAATGAATGTTTGAGATAGTTGCCTTGGTTCCTTTCAAAGAGAGTTCACACATAAAATAGAATATCATGATGCTAAACAATTTATTCTAACAATTGTAACACTGAATTGAGACTTGTGTTTCTGATTTTTTTGGTTTTTAAAATTGACATAATTTGTGGTGAAGTTATTGTCAAATTTTTTTGTGGATTATAGTTTGTTTGAATAAAATTGTAAATATGGTGATTGACATAATAGGTGTAAATTGTTTGTTTTTGGATATAATAGGTGTAAATTGTTTGTAAATATGGTGATTGACATAATACGTGTAAAATTGACATAATAGGTGTAAATTGTTTGTTTTTGGATATAATTGTAAATAGGTGTAAATGTCATTATGGATGAGTATGGTGATTATGTTCAACAAATGGAGGAGATGGTGGAGTATGATGAATTAATGGATGAGATATTGGAGTATAATCGACAAATGGATGAAATTATTGCAGAGGGGACTGGTGACTCTGGAGGGTTTTGCACTCCAGATGAGAAGGAGGAGAATGCTGATGTTCAGAACATGGTTAACATGGACTGTATTAGGGTGGATCCCCCTGAGGTGGGCATGATTTTTGATTCATGGCAAGAAGCTGATTTTTTTACAATGCATATGGGAAGCAAGAAGGATTTGGGGTAGTGCTTGCTCAAAGTGCTTATAAGTGGGTACAAGGAGTGAAGGTAAAACATGCCACAATCTGGAAATGTGATTGTGCTGGTAAACCAGATTCAAGAAGGAGGGTTGGTGGGAAGAGAGTGTCCAGGGAGTTAGAAGGTGAACCTGTGGCAACAAAAAAGTCGAAAAAATGCGGTTGTAATGCAAAGGTGTATGCAGGGCTGTTGGAGAATGGTAGATGGGAGCTGAAGAACGTAATATTGCAGCATACTAACCATAATCCCACCCCATCTAAAGCAATGTTTGTGCCAAAGTACAGGTTGGATGAGTTAGAGAAAGTGCCATATGTCAAGCTTAGGCTTCATATTGGTGATGATGTCGGTATTAGCACTTCAACAATGCATAATATGATTGCTGCTGAGAGGAATGGCTTAGAAAATATGCCATTTACTAAGAGAGACTTACACAACTTGAGGGCTAGGGAGAAGAAATTGAAATTCAAAGATGGTGATGCCAATTCAATGATGAGTTATTTTAAAATGATGCAAAACAACAACAAGAATTTTTATCACATGCAGCGGTTGGATCAAAATGGGGTTCTCCATGATGTTTTATGGGTAGATCCTAGGAGTCAGTCTGCTTTTGATGATTTTGGTGACGTCGTGTGTTTCGATACGACCTTCCTCACAAATAAATATGATTTACCGTTTGCCAATTTTGTTGGCGCTAACCATCATGGGCAGACAACATTGCTTGGTTGTGCACTAATATCGCGGGAAACCACTGAAACTTTTAGGTGAGTTATAACTCTGTGTTCATTTACCTTTACAAAAATCTGTTCACTCCTGCTGTTGTTTTCTTTATAATTCCAATTATCTATTGCTTCCAGTTCCTGCCCTCTTCAAGTTTTTCATTTTTTCATTTGGATTTGCCTGATCTAATGCTTGATGTATTGTTAATATACGATCTATTGAATGCTCTACTGCTAATATTGTAGGAGATTATAGGCACTAAATGCGGAAATAACATGAATCATATTCACATAGCACCAAACCAAGGATCTCATGCATAACACATAAAGAAGTAAGAATTATACCTTTGAAGCGTGATTCCACTAGAGATCGAGCAAGAACAAGGGAGACAAAGAACCCCACGTGTGATTCCTCTACTTAGTCCACGAGCACGGATTAAACCTCCACTAATGCTAGTTAGTTGTGACCAAACGCTTCAATCAACCTTCAACGGAGATTAGAGTCACGAGCACACCACAACACCACCCACGCACCACCACACGCACCACCAAGGGAGGAGGAACGCACGGACAAGGGGAGGAGAGAGAGAGGGCCGAATGTGAGAGAGAGAATTAGGGTTTGGGATTTCTTGGTTGCTTGTCTGACAATTCACACTGTGTAAATTGTTATGTCATACAACCCTAGGCATGGTTTATATTTATAGATCATATCTAGAAATAAAACCATGTCCAAATCCTAATTAAACTCTACTTACAATCCAAGCCCAAACATAAGGTGTGTCATATACTCATTAGGCCCAATAATGGGCCTCCAACTTGTTTAACCCAATACTCTAGTGTGTGACCTTGTAGGATCCATCCTATAAGGCTTTGGACCATTTGACAAGCCCAAAGACCAATTGTCATATCTAGCAATAGACATTGACAACCTTATAGTATGAACTTATTATCTCCATAACTGTGATCCTTTGATATATCTAGTAATTGCACTTATCGAAGACATAACTCCTTCAATCTCCCACTTGTCTGAGACAAGTGCACTATATTCAAATTCCTTAAGTCAATTTGTGTCGATTTGATAATATGATTGCATCTCATGTCATGATCATATTGGTCTACAAATCTTTTCTTGAAATCTGAGTTAGAATTACAAAACAAACGGTTACTATGTAACACATTTGAGCACGGCCATGCATTCTCTGAATTCTCCCTCTTCAAGTGGCCAAGACACATTCCTAGTCTATAGGTAGACTCAATCCAATCTTGTGGCAACAAAAGCTCCCACTCAATTCATGAAGTGACTGGGAAACATCCTTTATAATCTCCAGTTACGGTAAGACGTTTGAATGTACCACAGTCAAAACAATCATTGAATAGAATTAGTGTTCCACTCATGTCAAAGGAATCCACTAATATATCCGGAAGTTCTATACTTGAACTTCAAAGTAGGTCTATAGTTCGATCATGCATCATTCATGCATATCCATGTGATTGACCGAGCATCATCACTATGCTCCCATAGCCTATGAAACTGCACTATCCAATCAATCTTACATGCTAGTTCTAATTTGTGAAATCATTTATGTCCAGTTTAATGATTTCGAACTAGGAACTTAAATAATGTATGAATTTTGTTCACCTGTGGGGTTTCATTCAAAAGGTCATCAACCTAGTGAGCCCATCAATTCATAATTATTTTGGACATTTTATTTAATATTAAAACCACAATTAAATAAGAGAAATAATAGAATTTCTGATTAAACATAATTCTGCAAATGAATGTATTACATATGTAATTTATTTTTCTCAAAACAAAAAAACAACTTCTAATTACATCATTCGCCTCAATCCAGCTTCATTAGCATGTTTCTCATGCTTTGGAGTTGGAAGGGGTTTAGTAAGTGGATCAGCGATATTCTCATCTGTATGAATTTTGCACATCTTGACATCTCCTCTGTCAACGATCTCTCGAATGAGGTAATACTTCCTCTCTACATGCTTGGATTTGAAATGTGACCTAGCTTCTTTTGATTGAGCAATAGCACCATTATTGTCACAAAACAACTCGATTCCCTTTTGAGCACTTGGTACAATGTCCAGCTCAATTAGGAACTTCTTTATCCAAACTGCTTCTTTAGCTGCTTCAACAGCAGCTATATACTCTGATTCTGTCGTAGAGTCTGCGATAGTGCTTTGCTTCGAACTTTTCCAGCTCACTGCTCCTCCATTTAGACAAAAAATGTACCCAGATTGAGATCTAAAGTCATCTCTGTCTGTTTGGAAACTCGCATCCGTATAACCTGTGACAACCAATTCCTTTTCGCCACCATACACTAGAAACATCTCTTTAGTCCTTCTCAAGTACTTAAGGATGTTCTTAGCAGCTGTCTAGTGTGCTTCTCCTGGATTTGCCTGAAACCTACTACACATGCCTAGAGCATATGCAACATCCGGCCTTGTACATATCATGGCATACATGATTGATCCTATTGCCGAAGCATAAGGTTTATCACTTACTCGTCTCATCTCCTCTGCCGTTTTAGGGCACTGAGATTTACAGAGAGTGATGTCATGAGACATGGGGAGAAATCCTCTCTTAGAGTCTTTCATGGAAAACCTATCAAGAACCTTATCAATATAAGTCTCTTGACTTAATCCAATCATCCTTCGAGACCTGTCTCGATGGATTTTGATCCCCAATTTGTATTCGGCCTCTCCTAAGTTTTTTCATGAAAAAACAACTTTTCAACCATTCCTTGACTGATTCAAGCATTGGTATGTCATTTCCCATGAGAAGTATGTCATCTACATACAAGACTAAGAAAACTACGCTGCTCCCACTAGACTTCTTGTATACACAAGGTTCCTCTTCACTTTTGACAAAATGAAACCTTTTGATTGCTTCATCAAAACGAAGATTCCAACTCCTGGATGCCTGCTTCGGTCAATAAATGGATTTCTCAAGCTTGCATACCTAGCTTTCTAGGATTTTCTGGATCTTCAAAACCCTCAGGTTGTGTCATGTACACTTCCTCAGTCAAGAACCCATTCATGAAGGCGGTTTTGACATCCATCTGCCAAATTTCGTAATCGAAAAATGCAGCAATCGCTAGAAGAATCCGAATGGACTTAAGCATTGCTACTGGGGAAAAGGTTTCATCATAGTCAATACCATGAATCTGTCTGTACCCTTTTGCAACCAGTCTTGCTTTATGGATGTAGGCATTTCCATCCTTGTCTGTTTTAATCTTGTAGACCCATTTGCAACCAATGGGTTTTACCCCATTAGGCAAGTCTACTAGGGTCCACACTTTATTTTTAGACATCGATTCCGTTTCGGATTTCATGGCCTCAAGCCATTTATCTGAGTTGGGGCTCACCAAAGCTTGCTTGTAGGTTGTGGGTTCCTCATTCTCCAATATGAAGATTTCAGAATCCTCAGTTAACAGAACCTCAACAAACTGTTTGTTCCTGATTCTGGCAGACCTACGTGGGGTAGGAGCAACAGTAGAAATTTTCTCTCCAACTCCTTGAAGATTTTCGCAAGAATTAGATTCAAGTGGGACGATAGGAGTCTCGCTAGTGGAATTAGCTTGCTCCGACGCATGATTAATCGTCTCATGCACCTTCGCCTCTGACATGGTGTTATCCACATCCATTTGTTGCTCGTCTCGAATTTCTTCGAGAACCACTTTACTACCACTTGGCTTTCTAGAGAGGAATTCCTTTTCTCGAAAGACACCATCGCGAGCAACAAACACTTTGTTATCTTCGCGATTGTAGAAGTAATACCCTTTTGTTTCTTTAGGATAACCCACAAAGAAACACTTGTCTGATTTAGGGTGTAGTTTATCGCCTTGTAAACGTTTTACATAGGCTTCACATCCCCAAATCTTGAGAAAAGACAACTTTGGAGCTATTCCATTCAACATCTCATATGGAGTCTTTTCAATTGCTTTGGATGGGCTTCTGTTTAGTATTCTAGCAGCTGCTTCTAATGCATATCCCCAAAAAGATATGTGAAGATCAGTAAAGCTCATCATGGACCGAACCATATCTAGTAGAGTCCTATTTCTCCTTTCTGACACTTCATTTAATTGAGGTGTCCCTGGAGGGGTTATTATGAAAGTATTCCACAATTAATCAGATGTTCATCAAATTCTTGGGTTAAATATTCGCCATCATGATCAGATCGTAATGCCTTAATTGTTTTCCCAAGCTGGTTTTGTACTTCATTCTGGAATTCTTTGAACTTTTCAAAGGCTTCCGACTTGTTATTCATTAAGTATATGTAACCAAATCTACTTTAATCATCAGTGAAAGTAATGAAGTAACTAAATCCACCCCTAGCTTTTGAACTCATTGGTCCACACACATCTGTATGTATGAGTCCCAAAAGGTCACTAGCTCTTTCACCTATACCTGTAAAGGGTGACTTAGTCATTTTCCCAAGCAAGCATGACTCACAGTTTTCAAATGATTCATAATCAAAAGAAGAGAGGAGTCCATCCTTATGTAATTTCTGGACACGCTTTTGGTTAATATGTCCAAGCCTACAATGCCATAGGTAAGTTGGGTTTGAACCATCTGTTTTCTGCTTTTTATGATCTATGTTGTAGACATGAGTTGCATATTCTAAGACATACAAGCCATTGATTAACTTAGCATTAGCATATAGCATGTTTTCTTTCGAAATAAAACAACGCTTGTCTCTTATTTCAAATGAAAATCCTTCAGTATCTAAAACTGGAACTGTTATAATGTTTTTAGTAATGCTTGGTACGAAATAACAATTATTAAGTACTAAAATAAGTCCAGAAGGAAGTCTCAAATGATAACTCCCAATAGCAAGTGCAGCAACTTTTTCTCCATTTCCTACTCGAAGTGTTACTTCCCCTGGATCCAGCTTCCTACTTCCTTTCAAGCCCTGCACGTCATTAACGATATGAGAACCACAACCGGTATCGAATACCTAAGTGGAAGATGAAGTAAGATTAATCTCTACAACAAAAACATCAAGTAACTCCTTACCTTCTGTTTTCACTGGTGTGTAATGGGGACACCCTGGTGTATGGACTTGCCATCCACCATAAAAGAAGCACTGGGAATCTCTCCTTATCAGGTACTCTTCTGCATGGTTAAGTAAGATGTTGATCAAATTTGCTGATGATCCCTCATCATTATGAGAAAGTCTTACTATGTCAAAACCATCATGGAGCGAGAACAAGATAATATCACGCGAGGAGTCATCATCGATCGGTTTCCCAAGGATATCCATTTGATTAATCATATCAATCAATTCATTGACATGGTTCCTCACTGACTGACCAGGTAAGAGTTTCTTTGCCATTATCTTACCATGAATCTTGTAAGTCTCATACCTTAAACTGTCAGCCCAGGAATAGTAAATATGAGGGATCGAGTTAACGACCTCTCTTACATTAGGATCGTTGACACCTCCACTACCCAATGCCCCCATGCCACCTCTACAGATAGCACGAAGACATTAATACAAGTTAGTCACCTCATACCGTCTGAACCTATTATACCAACAGTTTGGAATAGATTCCAGTATTAGGTACTTGACCCTTTGTGCATCCGAAACTAATTTCGCATGCCTTTCAGGATCCTGACCAAGAGCACACTTGTTCCCAATGGATACATACAGACGAGCTTCAAGCTTGTGGCTTGTGAGAACATTTCTCAATTCGTCCTCCCATTGACTGTAGTTTCTGAGATTTAGCCTTAAATTGAGTTTCATTGGTAAATCTGTGTTGTCATATAAGTTATTCATCTACAAACAAAAACAAAACGAGGCAAAATTCAATAGTTATGTTTAACAAATTTAAAGTACCATAAGCAATTTCAGAATTTATTTGTAACTTTAAAGCATTTTATTCAATTTTAAATGATCCCTATTGAATAAAATGATTCCAAGATCCTTTATTTGTGCAATAATTAACCGAACTGAGGCCCTGCCATCAACCATTACATTTTTAAAGTGAGTAAACTCTTTACTGATTACAACTCTTGTAATTCTTGGTTGAAAAATTAACCATCACATGTTTAATTATTACCCTTAGCTTCAAGGTTCTAAACTTGTTTCGGGGTTTTTTGTGATTCTCTCGGATACTGGTCGCGCTCTACTGACAATGAGACTCGGACACCTGCAAAATAACGAATATTCCGGTGATCGGAATATTCGCCTCCGACGATCAAGTTAGTGATCGGAAACAGAAAAGGCTAGAGAGAGAAAGTAGAGAGAAGTTGGAGCTTTTAGTGCTCTATATTAATGTCACCTCAAAATCCACCCCTCCCATCATAAATGATTGGGGTATATATAGGGGTGGGAACATGTGCCCCCTAGGGTTTATGCCCTAGAATCTCATGACATTTGGCTGCGCAATCAGAGGTCGCCACGTGTCGTGGGGGGCGCCGTTTTACGGCTTTCAAGGATTTCTCGGGATTTGGGCCTGAGGTCATCAGGGCCTTTTTCTCTTTCTGATTGTTACATTAGGGCATTTAGAGATGGCTAACAAGTGTCACCATGATAGGTGGACACGTGTCTCACTCTCATAGGGCCACGTGTCGCCTTTTTACTGGGCCACGTGTCACTATGAGATTGGGCCACGTACCTGGGGTATTTTTACCCTAAACATTTGCCCCTCAGAGGGGGTCACTAGTAGAAAAATTGAAAAAAACACCGCTCAATGGCCACCGGTTTTTAAAAACCGGTGGCAAAAAGAAGTGGAAAAATGGGCGGGATTGTGAGGATATATTATTGCCACCGGTTCGAACCGAACCGGTGGTTAAAACATTAATTCCACCGGTTCAAAACCGGTGGCCTTCTTAAAATAAAAAAAAAAACCGACCCGCCCTTTATAAACTCATAACCCTAGTCATTCCTCCAAACCGCCCCCTTCTTTTTCTCTTTCCTCCTCTCTCCTCTCCTCTTTCTCTCTCCTCTCAAACTCTCAACGCCTCCTTCTCTCTCCTCTCCTCTCCTCTTTCTCCCTCCTCCTTCTCTCTCCGATTTCGACCCTTCTCTCTGTCTTTCTCTTGTTTTTTTTTGTTGATTTCTCCTTCTCTTTCGTTTCCACCAACACGAAGACCACCAAGACCATCCAAATCATTCAAGTTCAGGTATAATTTCTGGGTTTAATTTGAATTTGGATTTTAATTGATTTTTCTGGGTATAATTAATGGATTTTAATCGATTTTTTGATGTTAATTCGATTTTTTTGGGGTTTTTTGGGTTTTTGTTTTGTTAATTAAACGAATTTTCTAGGTTTAATCAACACATGCATGCGGATTTCTGGGTGTTTTCGGGTTTTCTGGGTTGTTTTTTGAGGTTTTTTTGGTTTTTTCGGGTTTCTTGGTTTTTTGGGTTTTCTTTTTTTTACTTTTTTTATTTTGGGTTTTCTGGGTTTTTGGAATTTCTGGTTCGTGAATTAGATCTTAGTTGATGCACGATTTTTTGGGGTTTTTGGGTTTTCTTTTTTTTTTTTTTTAACTTTTTTTATTTTGGGTTTTCTGGGTTTTTGGAATTTCTGGTTCAATTCGTGATTTAGATCTTAATTGATGCACGATTTTTTGGGTTTGTCGAAAATTTTCTGGGTTTTTCGAAAATTTCCTAGGTTTTTCGAAAATTTTCTGGGTTTATAATTTCTGGGTTTTTTAAATCGAGTTTTATAATTTCTGGGTTTATAATGTCTGGGTTTATAATTTCTGGGTTTATAATTTATGGGTTATTTAATTCGAGTGTTCTGAGTTTTTTTTTTTTTTTTTTTTTTTTTTTTTTTTTTTTTTTCGCAGCTTATGTATATTAGTCGATTTATTTTTTTGTTTTGATTGATGCAGGTATTTTGATTAAGATCTTAAATAGAAGAATCAGGATGCAGGAATATTGTTTTTCATGTTGTATGGGGTTTTTTGGATTTTGATGATGTATATTTGTTTTTTGATTTGTATTGTAAATTTTTTTTTTAATTTATATGTTGTAATTGATCAATTTTATTGATTCATATTGTAAATAAAATTTCGATTACATAGATTGATATTGTTTGATTTATATTTATACGTTTTGTAAATTTTTTTAACTGAATTATTTGTTAGATTTCTTTTTGAAAAAGACAAAAAAAAAAAAAAAAATTATGTATGCATTGCCACTGGTTAACCGGTGGCAAAAATAATTAATACCCAAAAAAAAAAAGCGCGAAACGATAAATGCCACCGGTTAACCGGTGGCAATACTCCTTTTTGCCACCGGTTTTGAACCGGTGGCCTTTGCTTCGGAGTATTGCCACCCCCCAAATGACCACCGGTTCAAAACCGGTGGCATTGGGGGGTTTTGAACCGGTGGCCAATTCATATTTTCGCCTAGTGGGTGGCTCGTACACTTACTGGCCGCCTCCTCTGATCTTGCATTCTGGACGTCCTGGTACTCTGGGTTGGGTTTGCCTCCCATCTGCCCTGGGCGTCCATATACTTTTGATTCAAGGCTCTTTTTGCTACATGGGCGTCCATATATTTTGCTCTGGACGTCCTCGTAGTCTGGAATGAGCTTGGCTTCTTGCTTATCTAGACGTCCATACTTTGTACTGGACGTTCTTGTACTCTGAGAGAGGCTTAACCTCTGAATTCATGTGGTCGTCCCCTTACTTTAGGCTGGATGTCCTGATACTCTAGGAGGAGTTGATCTCCTAACTACCCAGAACGGCCACAGCAATGAGACTGGACGTTCTGATACTCTGGGAGGAGCTTATCTCCTAACTACCCAGAACGGCCACAGCAATGAGACTGGACGTTCTGATACTCTGGGAGGAGCTTATCACCTAACTACCCAGAACGACCACAACAATGAGACTGGACGTTCTGATACTCTAGGAGGAGCTTATCTCCTAACCACCCAGAGCGACCACATATTTTCTTTGGGTAAACTGGGCTTTCATGATTTTAGACGTACTTCCTGGCTTTTTAATCGTGCTTCGTACGTCTGAATTTCTTTTGGACTAAACGTCTGAGAACTGGGCGGACGCTTTTCCTGCTTACATATTCTCGAGTTGTGGAGACTAAGTGTTGAAGGTGTAAAATTCTTGAATTTGTCACTTAAACTCCTTTCAATTCACTTTAACGTGCCGTTAATTGTCCGTCTGGTCTTTTTCACAAGTTAACAGAACCCTAACATCGTCCTGTCCCTTTCTTCGAGTAATTTCTCAAGAAATTACCGTTTGAATGTTTAGGCGGGAAAAATGATTTTACCATTTTGCCCCCATGAGTTCATTCTATGAATATGGGAAGTGAATTCTCATTTTCACACTTTACCCAATTGTGAATTCTAGAGAGAAGGCAGAGCATTCTAGTGAGAGAAAGTTATTTTTCCCTTAATCTTCAAGAGCGCCGCCGTGAGTTTGAGTTTTCTTTGAGTTTTCCGGGCATTTTTGAGTTTTCCGGTCAACCTTCAAGAGCTTCACCACCACCTTTAAAGTTTTCAGAACGTACAAAGGTAGGCCGTCTACATTTCCTCTTTTATTTTTCCTTGTTTTCTTTTTCTTTTACTTCAATTCTAGATCCATACTCGGCTTCGTCCGACTCTTCTCATGAGGCCGGCCGTTCGCCTGGGACTCAGGAATCTAGAGTGGACGGAGAAGAGTTGTCTCCTCCTTGGAGTGAGTCTATGTCTGATGTGTACATACTCACCCCCACTTATTCTTCTCTGTCCCAACAGGCAATGGCAAGAACCATGCGAACGCGTGAGCGTCATGCGGCCAGGAACCCAGACGGCAGTCTGGTTCATCCTAGGGTCCTCTATGACCCTAGTAACCCAAGTACTATGGTGGAGACTAACTCCACCACTCAAACAACGAGTGCCTCCACTGGCTCTCATCACTTGGCCGTGGAGGTCACTTCTTCCTTCGAGGAACGCCTTCAAGCTGAAGGCGCCTCGTCCGCTCCAGCTCCGGAACTTAGGTTCCCTCAATTCGCCAGCTCGGTCATGGATGGGGCCGAGCTGGTAGCCTGCAAAGACAACCCTTCCAATCCCGGGGCGGACGCTTCAGGTTCGTCTGTCCCCTCTTCTTCTCAACCTCGGCCTCAACTGGGCGGGGCGGACAGACCCTTAACAGGAATCTCAATCAGAGAACCGTCCGTCCTGCCTATTCGCATCGCCCCTCCTTCGGGAAATGAGGCGGACGCTGCTAAAGACAAGGGCAAGCGTCCGATGGTCTTCGGAATTTGGGAGTGCCCCTTCTCATCAAGTGGAAGAAGAAGAAGTTGAGAAAGAGGTCGTGGGTGAGACGGCCGAAGGTGAGGCGGCGGCCGAAGGTGAGGCGGCGGCCGAAGAAACTGTCGCCAACATAGATAATTTCCGGGACCCGTACGCCTGTACGGTTGGGGAGACAGCCCTGAAGTTTTTGAAAAAAGACATCGAGAAGTACAAGGAGTCCCTCCATTTGGGGGTGGGATTCGAAATTCAAGTGCCCAGGAAGGCCATTGCTGTGGCTACCTAGGATGAGGAGAAGCCGCGCAAACGGGCGTTTTGCGTTTACAGGGTCGCCTTGGACGTGGGGCTCCGCTTCCCTCTTCATCCATTCGTCCGGACTGTCCTGGACGAGTATGACATCGGCCTCTTCCAACTGACGCCAAACAGTTGGATGAACATTTTTGGGTACTTAGTGACGTGCATCGCCAAAAAATTCACGCCAGACTATGCGGTCTTCTGTGAGATGCACTCACTTACTCGGCTGGAAAAAGATGCAGATGGTTGGCTCATCTTGAGTGCAACTAGGGATTACATGGTCGTGGTCGACCGCGTCAGTAAATGGAGGGACTGGAAGCACCGCTTTTACCGCGTCAAAACTCAGGACGCGGAGTTCAACCTCCGCATGAACAAGTGCCGTCCAGAGCCTATTCAACTTAGACGCGGAGACCATAAGCCTGACAAGCCGCCCATCCACCCAAGCCACGAACACCAGCTCGAGTACTTCAAAGTTAATCGGGTCAAGCGGGGCAATAAAACTGAACGGGTCCCTAGCCATTGGGTTCCTCTTGCCAATTGGCTTAGGGACCCTATCTTCATGTCTGCGTACGGCCTGTACCAAAACAAGCCCCAAGGTGGACACTTAGAAATATATAAACTTCTTGTACGCACGTAGAGTTTTTTAGAAAAATATTCTAACACTTTTGCTTTTTCTTTTTGTAGCGGAGGCGTACGCAATGCTTGACCCGGCCCAAAAAGGCGAGGTGGAGATGTCCGAGGTGGACCTGGCCAGATACAAGGCTCGTTTCAAGATGTACGAGCAACTCAAGGAGGTAAAAACTTAGTTTATTTTTTGAATTTCTCATTCCTTATTGTGTCCGTTCTGCTATATTGGGAGGAACCTACTTCCTAAGTTTGCACGGACGCTTTATGTCCGTTCAGGCATGCTGGAAGGGAGCTCCTTTCCCAAATCACACGGACGCCATCATGTACTTTGACTTTTAAAATTTTTTTAACTTTGGTTGTATTTTTGCAGACCTCCTCCTCTACTCCGAAGGCCAGGAGGAAGCAGCCGGCCACGTCCACTCCTGATGCGAACGCATCCAAAAGGAGGAAGACGGTTGCTTCCAAGCCGTCTTCGAAAACCGCGGCCACGGCAAAATCGCAGACTGCTACAACGCAGTCTAAAGGAGAACAACCCCGGCTGACACAAAGCGGGGCCTCCAAGCCCATGGAGCCTGTAGCTGATCAGGTCCATGAAGAGTCCGTCCCTTCGGACGGTGGGGATAAGTCAACCCCAGAAAAAATGACCGGCCGCTGGACAATCGGGACGATTGCCGGGGTCGAGATTGTCAAAAAATCTAACTGGCTAAATGCTAGTCAGTTGGCCAGCGATGCTGATGCTGGTCGTCCACAAAACGAGGGGGAGGGCTCTTTGCCGCCTCCTCCCACCAATCTTTCTCCTCCAAGCTTCTCCACTGGTTAGCCTTCTTCTTTCTTAATTTTTGTACACCTTTATTTACTTGTAAATTTTAGCTAACTCTTCTTACACGGTCGTCCGCAGATATATCAGAGGAGATGCAATTGAGGATGCCCGGCCAGTCACTGACTGGTGCGGACAGGAAGGCCATGCGCGAGGCCATGGTTCGCGCGGTCCCCCTAGCGCAGCGTGATAAGCTGCGGGGGATCAATGAGGGCTTCCTCGGCCCCATGCTAAATTGTAGCGCTGAGGTACGCTTCTTTCTCCTTATGCTTTTTCTTTCCAACACTTAGCAAATTTCTATATTTAACTAAGTTTCTTTTTCTGTCCGCAGCTCTTCCTCCGTCTGAACGCCTTCCTAGACTGGAAGGACAAAGAAAATGAACGGTTGAAGCAAGCTTGGCTGGAGATCAGAAAGGCCGAGGACGCAGTGACGGGGACGGCCGCCGTCCAACGGGTGCACCTTGAGACCCAAATAACCGCACTGGCCGACAAGGCTGCGCGGCAAAATGAAGACCTGGTCAAACTGGGCAAGGCGCTCAACGAGGAGTCCTTGGCGAGGGAGGCCATGCGGGTTGAGAGGGACAAGGCCGTCCTAGAGAGGGATAAATGGAGGCTGGGCTTCGAGGCGTCTGAAGCCTTGAAGAGTGAGCTGAAGTTGGCCCAAGCCAACCTTAAGTCTGCTCTAGATGAAGCGGACGCGCTGAAGGTCGAGGTTGAGACCTTAAAGAAGTCCATTGCGGACTACGAGGAGCAACTTAAAACTCCTCGGCCACCCAGCGCGGAAGAAATCGTCCGCATTGAGCAAAATGCCGAGGACAGACTTAAGGCATACTTCTTCGATGCCTTCGACTTGATGGTGGAAGAAGGTGAAGCCGCCTATTACGAGGAACGCTTCAAGAAGCGGCTTCAGTACGTCTGCCTCAGAGAAGAGGCAAAGAAGGCCGGCATGCCTCCTCCTGAGCTGGTAGTTACTTCCCCCGAGTCCGGAGAGGACGGGGACGAGGAGGAGGAGGAGGCAGACGACAAGGCTGCCCTAGTTGCGGACGCCAAAAGTGCGGAGGAGCCTGCCAAGGAGAATACGGCTAAGTAGAGGTCAGGTCCTCCAGCAGCCGTCTGCTCAGCTTTCAAGCTTTCCTTCTTTTTCAGCTTATTGTGTACTTAGCTTATTTTGTACTTCTTTTTTTTTGTTTCTAATTTGAAGCCGCCTGTTAGGGCGGTGTTGTAAACATTTTGGCCGCCTTTGTGCGGTCTTATTAATGAAAATTTTGTCCGCCTTTGCGTGGTTCTTTCACCTTTGTTTCATACTTGGCAATTTTTGCAATTTTGCGTTTTTTGAATGATTTTCGTACGTTTCAACATTATGTCTTTTCATACGTTCCTAGGGATGTGCCCCTTTATTCGGTGTTCGCCTAGTCCATTCTCTAAGTGGTTTGATTAACTTGGTAGTTTTTATACGTTAAAAGGGTATGACGACTAGCAAGTTAATCAAATCATAGTAATGATTGCCCTTGGACTAGGTGAAGCAGCGAATCAATTTAATTGGCCGTTCGGCTATCATTGTACGAGCAGTCCGTTGAATCTATCGCTCGGACGCACCCTAGAAATCCTAAGTATTATCTCAACTTAGAGATTCCTTGATCGGCCGGGCCAAACGCCTAGGTATGCCCTTGCCCTATTTGTAAAGGACACTTGCTTTCTACACAAGTTTGGAATACCTTGCCTCAATCGTCCGCCTAGAATTGGGCGGACGCATTGTTCTCTGAATTTAATCAGTGTTTTTTTTTTTTTTTTTTTTTTTTTTTTTTTTTTTTGTGTGGCCGAATTGCTATATTTTTTTTTTTTACTTCGGCCATTCAATAAGAATGATAAGCCGTGTTACTACATTGGAAGCAACTTAGTAAATCATTTCATTCGGCCTTTAATCATAAATAATAACAAGCAAATAAATACAAGTAAAACAACAAATAGTTCAACAATGCCTGACTTTTCATTAATTTTTGTCAAAGGTACATTGTTGTGGCCATATGGCTTTAATTACAAGGCTCGGTCAGTAGACCTAGCTGTATAAACAGCTTTTTTGGCTAAGTATTTAAAGAAACAAAACTTAAACATGATACTTCTTCAGGTTATCAGTGTTCCATGTCCGTGGGATCTGACGGCCATCAATTGCCTCAAGGCGATATGTGCCGTCTCGGACTTCTTCCCTGATTCTGTACGGCCCCTCCCAGTTTGGAGTCAACTTTCCGTCCTCATTGGCACGGCCAACAGCTTCCATTTTTCTCAACACTAGATCCCCCATTTTGAGCGGGCGCTTAGACACTCGGCGGTTATATGCCCTTATCATCCTTAAGCAATAAATTTCATGCCTAAGAGCCGCATTGCCCCTAGCTTCTGGAAGGAAATCTAGGGCGGTCTTCATGGCCTCCCAATTGGCCGATTCATCATAAAGCATTACCCGCAAAGTGGGCTCATACATTTCAATTGGGAGTACAGCCTCAGCTCCATAGACCAAAAAGAATGGAGTCTCCCCTGTAGAACTCTTTGCCGTTGTCCGTATGGACCATAGCACATTGACCAACTCGTCTGCCCATAGGCCGCCTGCTTTTTCAAGCTTGCGCTTGATCCCATTTGAAATCAACTTGTTATAGGCGTCAACTTGAGCATTGGCTTGTGGTCGGCCGACTGAGGCAAAGCAATGAGTAATGCCTTGGTCTCCCAACCATTCTTTAAGTTGACGCGTCTCAAACTGGGGTCCATTGTCGAACACCATTGACTGAGGTACCCCATACCGAGTGATTATGCTCTTCCAAATGAAGGCTGACACATCCGTCCATTTAATGCCCCGGACGGCCTCAGCTTCAACCCATTTAGTGAAGTAGTCTACTGCCACTAGTACATATCGTCTCTGGCCGGATGCAGGAGTATACGGCCCCAAAATGTCCATGCCCCATTTGGCTAAAGGAAGCGGACTACTGATGGCTGATAGACTATTTGCTGGACGATGAATAAGGGTTGAAAATCTCTGGCACTTGTCACATTTTTTCACCATTTTCATGGCGTTCGGATTCAAGCTCGGCCAGTAATATCCCAAATGTGTTGCTTTTTCGGCTAAGGCTCGTCCTCCAATATGCGAGCCACAATGTCCCTGATGAAGGTCGTCCAACACATCATGCCCCCTTTCAGGAGTTATACACTTAAGGTAAGGCTTCACAAAGGCTCTTTTGAATAGCTCCCCATCCTTCAGCTCGAACCAAGCTGCCTTGCTCTTCAATAGCCAACTCTCTTTGGGATCGTCCGGAAGTATTCCATCCCTTAAGTAGGAAATAATTCCGTCCATCCAGTTGAACTCCTATCTATTATCTGAACGGGCTCAGCATCAATGCTCCTTTTCTCCTTTACTTCCCAAAACACTGATCTTGGAGTATCACATGATGCCGAGGAAGCCAATTTGGAGAGGGCGTCCGCTTGATGATTCTCTGAATGAGGAACTTGCTTGAGAGAAAAAAGTTCTAGGCCTTCGGCCTCATCCTTAACTAGCTGCATGTACTTCATCATGGCCGGCTCCTTGGCCTCGAAGCCACCATTGACTTGGTGAACTATTAGCCGGGAGTCCGAGCATACTTCAATTTTGGTTGCCCCGGCCGCTTTACACATCCTTAGGCCGGCCAACAATGCTTCGTACTCAGCTTCATTGTTTGACGCTTGGAACTGAAACCTCAACGCATACTCATACTTGTCTCCCTCAGGAGATTCACATATAATACCAGCGCTACACCCGGTCGCTGTTGCACTACCATCCACAAACACTTTCCAGACTTGGTCCCCGGCCGGCTGAAGATCAGGCCGTGTCATTTCAGCCAAAAAATCCGCAAAGGCTTGCCCCTTGATTGCCTTCCTTGGTTCAAACACAAGATCAAAACCTCTGAGCTCCAAGGCCCACTTGACCATGCGGCCACTTGCCTCTAATGTTGAGAACGACTTCTTCAAGGGTTGGTCTGTATAGACCACAATTGAATGTGCTAAAAAGTATGGCCGCAGCTTCTTTGATGCCATGTACAAGGCCAGGCCAAATTTTTCAATTGGGGGGTTCTTAAGCTCAGCATTGTGAAGTACATGGCTGATAAAATACACCGGGACCTGATGGTCGTCCCTTTCAGCAAGAAGGACGGCACTTAGAGAATGTTCGGAGATGGCAAGATAGATATATAGCTTCTCATTCCTGAGCGGACTGACGAGGCGAGGCAATGTATGCAAATGACTTTTTAACTGTACGAATGCTTCCTCGGCCTCCTCTGTCCACTCAAACATGGCTTTCTTCTTAATGGTTTGAAAAAAGTAACGACACTTATCCCCTGATCTTGACAAAAATCTTCCAAGGGCTGCTAAACAGCCGGTCAGTCTTTGCACCTCCTTGGTTGTTCTTGGAGACTTCATGTCAAGGACGGCTTGAATTTTTTCAGGGTTGGCCTTAATTCCACGTTGATCAATCAAAAATCCGAGAAACTTGCCGGACTCAACACCAAATACACACTTCTTTGGATTTAACATCATCTTATGCCGCCTGAGTTCGGTGAACGTTTCTCGTAGATCCTTGAGATGGTCGGCCGGCTCTTTTGACTTGACAATCATGTCATCAATGTATGCCTCCACGTTCCGGCCGAGCTGATCTCTAAAGACTGTATTAACAAGCCTCTGAAATGTAGCAGGGGCGTTCTTGAGGCCGAATGGCATAACTTTGTAACAGTACAACCCCTACTCGGTCACAAACGCTGTTTTATCTTGATCTTCTTCCCACAAAGGAATTTGATGGAATCCGGAGTATGCGTCCATGAAACTCATAAGGGCGTGTCCGGCCGTAGAGTCAACCAAACGGTCAATCTTAGGCAAGGGGAAGCTATCCTTAGGGCACGCCTTGTTCAAGTCCGTGTAATCCACGCACATCCTCCAAGTCCCATTCGGCTTTTTCACAAGAACTACATTGGCCACCCAATCTGGGTAAAAGCATTGGCGAATGAAACCGGCGTCCAGCAGCTTTTTTACCTCTGCTGTGGCCGCCTGATTCCTCTCTTCTCCGTGATTCCTCTTCTTCTGGCGGACATGCTTTATCAGAGGATTCACGGCCAACTTGTGCACGGCCAGGTCAGGACTTATTCCTGGCATTTCACCAACTTCAAATGCAAACACATCTTTGAATTCTCTTAACAGCTGAACCAACTCATCCCCAAGCAATCCCAAGGCTATAGTGCCGACACTAACTGTCCGTTCTGGGTAGTTGGAGTCAAGCACTAGATCCTGGTGGCTGCCGGCCGGCTGGGGCCTCAACTCATCTGGCCGGCCGACAGTCATTAATTGCTAGGCTTCTTCTGCCCTGGTCGCCTTACGCTTCTGGCCGACCTGGTATGCTGGGAGTGAGGTTCCTTCTTCCTTAGGCTCGGACAATTTTGGCCGCGTGCTGTAGGCTTCACGGCCAGCTGATTACATTCCTTAGCCATTTTCTGACTTCCTTGAATTGTTCCAATTTTTCCGTCCGACCTTTCAAACTTCAGCAACATCAAGTGGGGCACTATGACCGCCTTGGCTGCATTGAGAGTAGGGCGGCCAAGGATGACATTGTACCTAGTTAACTCTTTTACCACAAGGAAACGGACGACCATGTCTCTTCCTTCACCCTTCTGCCCGAAACGGATGGGAAGGTCAATCCGTCCAACTGGATGAATGATATTCCCCCCAAATCCTACTAAGGGGTGAGTTATATCATGGAGAGCATCTTCTGGGAAGCTTAAAGTCCTTAAGGCAGAGAGACTGATGATATCGGCCGAACTCCCCGTATAAATCAATATCCGTCCCACCTTCAAATTTGCTATCTTCATTACAAAGACCATGGGATCATTGTGCAAAGCTCTGACCTCTCCACGGTTAGCCTCACTTATGATTACTTCAGGAAATGGCTCAGCCTTAACAACGTCTGTTTGCATCACATTTGACAAATTTCGAGCGTCCTGCTTGATTCCTTTCATGGTAGGGCCGCCTGAAGCAAAGCCTCCTGATATCACGGCCACAAAAGTTGAATCAGTGCTATTCCCATCATCTTCCTTGTCATTTTTCTTATCACTTTGTTGCTTTTTCTCGGACGTGTTTTCTGTCCGCTTGAAGGTGAATTTGGACTTGGTCACATAGGGTTTCAGCAGACCCTTGTCGGCCAACTTATCCAACAGCCTCTTAAGGTTAATACACTCATTCGTGTCATGACCCACATCCTTGTGGTAGTGACAATACTTGTTCTTGTTTCTATACTGAGGTGAGCCTCTCAAAGGCTGAGGCTTCTCAAACTCAAACTTGTCTTTTATCTCCATCAAAATGGAGTAACCATCCTTGTTGAACTCATACTGAGGCTCGTACGTCTTACTTTTCTTTGACTTGGGTTGCTTGTCATCAGCTACCCAGATTTCTTTTCTTTTGTTTCCTTCTTTCTTTCGACCAGCCGAGTCTTGCTGAGAAGATTGCTTCTTCTCAGCCCCCTTGGCTGGCTGTTCTGATTTGGTGAGCGAACAAAAGTCCGCGGCCTCAATATAGGCTTTGGCTTCCCGCAATACACCTGCGTATGACCGAATCTTTTTTCTGACCAAATCAAACTTAAAACCATTATGTCTTAATCCCCGGAGAAATTCTGAGTAAGCCATTTCGTCCGGAAGATTATGAATTTGGGCTTTTTCTTGGTTAAACCTTTGGACGTACGAGCGTAGTCCTTCATTCTTTCCTTGGACAATTGTAGCCAAGTTGAGACTTGTCTTTCTTGGTGGGATGTTGTATGAGAAGTTTCTCACAAACAACAAACTGAGGGTGGTAAAGCAATTGATGCATCCGGCTGGAAGGCTGTTAAACCAATCCTGGGCTACCCCTTTGAGAGTGGCCGGGAAGCATCTACACCATGTAGCATCATCATCTACACTTTGCAAGTACATCAAGTTCTTGTACGAGGTAACATGCTCCTCTGGGTTGCCCGTACCATCATAGGCACCCACTAGTACACTCTTCACTTTTGCTGGTTGAGGGGATGCTAGTATGTCTTGCGAAAACGGAGGCGGCTTATCTCCCAAATTCAGCAAACACATTTGCCAATCAATAGGCTGAGGCTGAGCGAACGTTCCAGCCAGGTAGGGAGTCTGGCCGAACATCTGACCATACGGCCCATATTGCCCAAAGACTTGGGGAGTTGGTTGTATCAACCCATTGAGTACTTGAGGGGGCTGATATTGTAATGGCTGGATTGGACGGGGAGTGATAGTATGACTCTTGCTGGAAGCGGCCGTGTTGGTGAATTGGGAGAAAGATTGGTTGGAGGCCTCATCCTTGTCAGAGTATGCGGCCCTCTCCCTTTGCTTGTGCCGAATGTAGTCCCTTGCGTCCTTGAAACGCTGTGACGGCTCAGTCTCAACATTTTTTGGCTATCTGCCCCTCCCCCCAGCCGACTGTGTTTTCGCCAGCAGGCTAGAGAAGTTGGTCCGTGGGACTCGGGGAGACCTTCCGTGCGGACGACGGAATGGGGTGTTACCAGCATCAGTTACATTGGTCTTGTTGTTGGCTTTCTTGGAGGTGCCTCCTCCCCCCTTTTGCTGGGTAGCCGCCAATTCCTTGCTGACCTTAGTTAGCTCGGCCATTAAAGTAGCTGGGGTAACAGGAGGTTGTTCGGCCTCTTCAAATGAGGCAGTCAAAGGATTGCTTTAGTGTATGGTAGTACGTATGTCTTCTACATATCCATCCTCGCCTGGACGAGGACCAGAATTAGGTGTCTGACCATCTATTGCCATAACGGACGAGTATCCCCACAGACGGCGCCAAATGTTTCGGGGTTTTTTGTGATTCCCTCGGATACTGGTCGCGCTCTGCTGACAATGAGACTCGGACACCTGCAAAATAACGAATATTCCGGTGATCGGAATATTCGCCTCCGACGATCAAATTAGTGATCGGAAACGGAAAAGGCTAGAGAGAGAAAGTAGAGAGAAGTTGGAGCTTTTAGTGCTCTATATTAATGTCACCTCAAAATCCACCCCTCCCATCATAAATGATTGGGGTATATATAGGGGTGGGAACATGTGCCCCCTAGGGTTTATGCCCTAGAATCTCGTGACATGATTGGCTGCGCAATCAGAGGTCGCCACGTGCCGTGGGGGGCGCCGTTTTATGACTTTCAAGGATTTCTCGGGATTTGGGCCTGAGGTCATCAGGGCCTTTTTCTCTTTCTGATTGTTGCATTAGGGCATTTAGAGATGGCTAACAGGTGTCACCATGACAGGTGGACACGTGTCTCACTCTCATAGGGCCACGTGTCGCCTTTTTACTAGGCCACGTGTCACTATGAGATTGGGCCACGCACCTGGGGTATTTTTACCCTAAACAAAACTGATCTTTAGGTAACCTTGTTGAATATAACCAATTAAAAGTGTAGAACGTGATCTACCCCCACTTCCCCAAGATATATTATGACGCTCTGCTGAGGCCGACCCATCATAAACGATCGAAGGCTTCGTCGGGTTTTTAATTGGAAAAGCTGCATCAATAATACTGGGATCTAGATTTATTATGTTGTGATTATTTAGTGAACTCTAGTGCATCATCAAGCAACATAAATAAACCTAACATGCATAATCTACTAATGCAATAAAACATGACATAGTATGGCCCCTTAATCCTAAGAAATACTAATAAAGCAAAATGTCCCACTTGAACCTTCATGGATCTCATCCATCTTGCTCCATTAGGCCTTCACATCATTGGCTTTTGGATCAACTGCAACCTGTAATTTTATTCTATTCTATCTAATACTTAAATAAAATAAAATAAATTACAAATTAAAAAATACTTAACGGTACGCAGACTGTATTTAGATTACAAAAATACATCACGATGCGCAGATCGTATTTAGAATCTATGGGCCATACAAGTCTATATATATAGCAATAAACAATATCATATATTATAAAATGCCATATAATAAATCACTAATCATGGTTTCCTAAACTACAACATCGAATGTTCACAATAAAGGAAACATGGCTCTAAATATCTCATATTTTAATTAATTACTGTAATTAGATAATATCATATATTATTCATGACCAACCATAAAATATCATATATTTTAATTTAGGTATGAGATAGAATCAAATCTTATTTGAATTATGGAAGATAAATCATATTTATTTTCTATGATTATCCTAATTAATTTAGGAAATTCTATCCTAATTACTAACCAATCACATATTTTAAATCAATTATTATCCATAAATAATTATGGGATAATCACATTATTTAATCAATCATTATCCAAATAGAATCTTTTGCTCCATAATTATCCAAACTTAACAAAAATAACAACCTTAATTTTGTTAATTATCTTTCAAAATTAAAACATATCTTTTTTTTAAAAAATTTGAAATTTTATTTTATCCAAAATTAAATAATTTTTTTTTTTGAAAACCCGCCAGCCACCGTGGTGTGGCCAGCCGAAGCCAACCATGGTGGTCGTACACCGCTAGGTGTACGCTGCTGTGCAGCGGCGCAGGGCAGCAGCAGCAGCACCGTGCAACTGTAGCGCGGCACTGCTGTTGCTGCTGTTCTGATCCACTACTGCCCCTCCCCGCCCCTCCCTCCGGACCACCAGCAGCAGCACCGCCGTGGCAGCGCCACCCAGCCGCGGTGGTTGCTGCTGTAAATTTTGTTTTTGTTTTTTAATTAAATAAAACAAAACAGATTTTTTAAAATTAAATTAAACTTTATGTGGTCCAATTAATTCCAAAACTAAATCATATTCAATTTTAAAATTAGGGTTCTTGATGAAATTAATCCTAATTTAATTTAACACTTAAATTAAATAATTTGATCATGAAAATTCATAATTTTAACATGTAATCAAATAGATTAAATTCCTTAAACATATTACCATCGAAATAAATCAAAATTAAGCACAAAATTTCACAAATTAGGGCTTAAATTTTCGAAATTTTCGAAATTAGGGTTTATGGGGTTCGAATTTTTTTTTTTGATTTTTAAAGGGCAAAAAATGGATCAATTCTAGGCTAATATGGAGCAAATTAAACACCTTTAATGATTCTATATTGTTAAATCACATTTAAAATAACAATTGACCCATAATTAAATTATTCTCCCTCCTAATTGAATTAAAATTGCGGATTATCAAAGAATTATTATTCAAAATATGTAAATGCAAGAGGCTAACTGATACCACTGTAGGAGATTATAGGCAATAAATGCGGAAATAACATGAATCATATTCACATAGCACCAAACCAAGGATCTCATGCATAACACATAAAGAAGTAAGAATTATACCTTTGAAGCGTGATTCCACTAGAGATCGAGCAAGAACAAGGGAGACAAAGAACCCCACGTGTGATTCCTCTACTTAGTCCACAAGCACGGATTAAACCTCCACTAATGCTAGTTAGTTGTGACCGAACGCTTCAATCAACCTTCAACGGAGATTAGAGTCACGAGCACACCACAACACCACCCACACACCACCACACGCACCACCAAGGAAGGAGGAACGCACGGACAAGGGGAGGAGAGAGAGAGGGCCGAATGTGAGAGAGAGAATTAGGGTTTGGGATTTCTTGGTTGCTTGTCTTACAATTCACACTGTGTAAATTGTTATGTCATATAACCCTAGGCATGGTTTATATTTATAGATCATATCTACAAATAAAACCATGTCCAAATCCTAATTAAACTCTACTTACAATCCAAGCCCAAACATAAGGTGTGTCATATTGTAGGGAATATTTCAAGCATTATGATAACCCCAAACTTGAACCCCACTGTGATCATACACTAAAGTACGGTGGCGTTCCAAAGGGAAAGACAAAGAGCAAAAAGAGTCGCCAACAAGTTTTAGGAACTTGTAAACCCAAAAGACAATCCAAAAGGACCATCAACTACTCCATAAGGTCTTGAACCAAACAGGGTCCGGGGATGAGGGTACGAATCCAATCTACAAAAGAAAGGACCCGCCCTATAAAATAGGCCTCTACTTTGTTCTGCTCGTATTCATGTGCGCTTTTCGAATAACATACAAACATTATATTAAACCTACCCTGTTTATCTATGTTGGTTGAATATTAATGCACAAATAATACTATTATTGGCGATCACTTGAGTTAAAATCACATTAGCCTAAACAAAATTTTTAATTATCTTATTAAGCGTGATTCCAAGTACAAATTTCCTTTAACAATCATAAAAGGTGTGACCAAGCAATAACAATAAAATAATCAAGCAACATAATAATAAACAATAAATAATAATAACGATGATAATAACATGATAAGGAATAATAAAGCTTAATAATAATAGCAAGATCCTAGGCATGATACTAACAAGATTAATAACAACCCTAGAATGTCACTAAACAATAAAGATCAAAGCTTTAAACCTAACATGGTACTAACATGATACTAATATTAGAAAAGATTGGAGGCACCCTAAACATGATACTAGAAAGCATTAAAAGCATCCTAACATAATACTAGGAATATTAAACAATAATAAGCATGCAATCTAGGGCGTAAGCTAATCTACTTACTTTGAAGCCTCGTACCTCTTTCTAATAACAAAATACACAAGTTAGTAAACTTCAATGAAAATCAATAAAGAACAATTAAATAATTAAATTGAAATCAAATTAAATAAAGTTTAGACTAGTTTTGGACCAAACCCTCAGAAATTATCAAACCTTGCACGTCTAGGGCGAAGGCAACTTCGAACTTGGCTAGTGATAAGTGATATTTAAGTCACTCCTAGGGGTATTGTTTAGGTTATTTTCGTGTTTATTTTCCCTTATTTTACCTTTTATTCTCTTGTTTTCTCTTTAATAAAGCTTCTAGTTTAATTTGGTAATTTTGGAGTGTTTTAGTTTATTTTCTTTATTTTATTAGTTTTAGTTTATTTTCGTATTTTATTTTATTCTATTTGCTTGCGTAGTTTTAATTATTTTTAGTTTAGTTTTTTGTCTCTTATTTTCAACTTTATTTTATTTATTTATTTCGTTTGTCTTGGTTTTATTTTATTTCGTCCTTTATTTATTTTCATTTTATTTATTTCCATTTTATTTATTTTTCTTTTATTTATCCTAATTCCTTCCTTCGATTTTGTGTGTAGTGGTTCGGGATTCATGTCAAGTGAGTTCGGGTTCCAACTTGAGTCAAACGCCAAATGCCCATTTCACAAGCATGCTGCCCCCTTATCCATCACCACACCTTTCCCTTATCCTCCACCACACCAACAAAGCACCAAGCTCCCCTGCTCCAATACACCGAGCTGCTGCGCCCCCTCACAACACCACTCACCACCAACAACCAGCAGCAATCACTCACGCAACACCAACAACAGCAGCAGCTCCATCGTCACTCACAATCACTCACGTACCCACCAACAGCAGCCTCCCCTGTTCCAATTCGAGCAGCAACCAACCACCGTCCAACCCGCAACATCTCTGCGCACTCCCTCTTCCCTGCAATTCCCAGCCACCGTAAACCACAATTCACTCACCTGCTGCCACCCTCACAGCACCACCAACCGCAACAGCCGCGCCACCGTTCTCACTTACCAACCCCACAACCACCAACAACAACAACAGCAACGAACACAACACCAACAATTGCCACGCCATACACCCAGAGCGCCAGCCCCCTGCAGCCGCACCTAGCAGCGCCACCAAACCACCTCCAAACACCACCATTGAACCACCGTCAGCCGCCAGCAACAACCTTTAACAGTAGCAGCAAGCAAATCGCAGCAATTCGCCCCCAATTTCGATACCCTTTGGAGCGGGCACTGTGAATTTCGAAGCGGCCGCTCCATTTTAACTCATTTCCACCAATTCGAGGCAGAAGGCATGAGCGGGCGCTCCGAAAGCACCATCGGCCGCTCCATTTTCACGCTAATTTCTGTACGGATTAATGAGCTTCAACGGTTGGGATTAATTCGATTTTATCCAAGGGCCACGATTTGATGATGATTGAGGGTGAAGCTTTACAACCGTTGATTAATTGCTATGATGATGATGTGTGGTGAGGATGAGAATTCAGAGCAGCTAAAGAATACGAAGAAGAAGAGGGTCTGATGTTTTGGGGGATTTTGGGGTTTTTATTATTTTTCTTTTTCTTTTAGTTTTATTTTTGTTTACTTTCCTTTTCTTATTTCTTTCTTTTATTTTATTTTCTTTATTTCTATATTTTTCTTTTTCTTTTTTATTTTATTAGCTTAGTATATATACCCATTTTTGGGGTAATTAGAAGGGGAGATAATCATCCATATTATTCCACTCTCTAATTAGTTTTTAGGAGAGCTTCTCTCTCTAGGTTTAGCTTAGGGTTAGGGTAGTTTAAAGAGAGAAAGTGAGGGTTTCACCATTGTTGAACTTGGATTTTGAAGAAGAAATTGATCATCTTTTCTATTGATTTACATCTTCAATCAATGAGAATCTCTAACTCTCTCTCCTCTATTTTTATTGCTTTATTTTTATTATTGTTTTAGTTGTTGGTATTACTTGTTAATCATGTTGATTATTGGTTATTTGTTAATTAATCTTGTTATTATCATGATTAGTGAGTAATTTCCCCATTAAGGGGATGGTTGTGGTGTAGTTGGATCTTGAGCATGTTCTAGGTTTAGAGTTGATTTATTTGTGATTAAAGTCTTTATATGCTTGATATTCTTTAATCTTCTTGCAAGTGCACATTGTTGGTTGATTAAAGGTGAATCTTTGCTAACAAGGAACGGAAGTTGACTTAGTTAAGGTTCATTATTATCGATTGTTATTTAATAGTACCTCCTAGTATATGGTTCTAATGTGGAAACATAGAGGCTATGTTGGGAGAAGCCAATTGACCCCGGAAGGCGGCTAGATTGGACTCTTTATTTCGATATTTGAGCATGTTTAGTTCATAATTAATTCAATTTCTATGCATTTGTTTATGTTCAAGTGAAAGCTATACCTAAACCATTTCCCTTAATGTTTTATTTCTTGTTTTAGCATTTTTAGACTTTAGTTTATTTATCTCCTATTCCGGACTAGCTTAATTGTCGATAACATTTGGTGGTGTTTAACCGTTCTCTGTGGTTCGACCCCTATACTTGCCTTATACTCGTATTAGGTTTGTTTAGGTTGTATAAATTGTATTTGATCTAGGGATAGACAATTGACGACGCGTTTATTCCCTTGTCAGCTAGATGACTCTAAGTCTTGTGAATGCGGAATATTGTTTGTAAAAAGCTAGTTTAGAAAAAAGAGAGGGAGAAAGAAAGCATATATTGCTTAAGAGAGAAAAGAGACAATTAAGGAAGAATTCAATGAGAATTGATGATTCTGAAAACAGGAATTCGGACTCTATTTATAATGAAAATAGTCCGGAAAATCATAGAGTTTGATAAGGAATAAAACTCCACGCTGTTGCCAGGAATCAACTCTGTCGCGACGCGACAATGTCTGTCGCGAGGCGACAGGGTCTGTCGCGTGGCGACAGACTTGTCGTTTGGCGACAGCCTGTACTAGCGCGTTTTTCTTCACGCGGAATCTGATCTTTAATCAACATGATCTACGGAATCCGTACAGAAGATAAAATATATATTTTTAAGATAACAAAACAATATTTTATTCTAAATTAAAATCTATTTTAAAATAATTAATCATTAAATCTAACAATATTAGAATTAAAAGGAACTTTCTAGAAACTTCTAGAAAACTATAATTAATCCTAATAATTTTAGGAATAATAATTAATATTGGGCCCTCCTCTAGATCATTGGGCCGTATTAAAATACTTAACCGGGCCCAGTTTAGTGTTTTGGCCATAACTTCCTCAATATTCATCGGAATTGGGCTTATAATATATCGTTGGAAAGGTCTTTCGAGGTTCATCCATCTATACTATTATTGGACCTTAATTATGGACCAAACTAAACTGGTTCGGCTATTTTCAAATAAATAAAGTCATTTTCAAAAACAGAGAGAAAAGAATTTAATTAAAACTAAACCGCAACACTTGGCTTACAAATCACTTTCACCTAATTCGATAATAACACAACGTGCAAGGCATTCATCAATGGGTTTGGTTTTGGGGAGACACAAATGGGTGTCTACAGAAGCCCCCACTTTGACTGAGTTTGAAGAAACTTATGTTTCGAAAAACGAGAGTCAAAGTATCAATAGGGACGGAGAATGATTCAAAACGTTATGTAATTCCAAATCATTCTTATAACACCGATACCTGCAAACTAATCATTAGTTAAAACAAGTAAAAGAGTTGAGAAACGCGTATCTTGCACCGTCGAGCACACGTCTCTGAATGTAATCATTTTGCTGTTGCATTTGTTGTTTGTGACAACCTCCACCGTGCCTCGTGAACGCCATCGTTGAAGATAACCATATGTCGTCGCCTTCAATATTCTTGGTGACAATCCTCCACAGTATTTTGGGAACATCGTCGAAAATAACTGTATGTCGTCATCTTCCAGGTGTGGCCGTACATCGCCACGGCAGTATGTCGCCGCTATAGACAATCTCCTCTTTACCTTGAGAGACCGCCGAGGGTGGCCTTGCTTCGCCATCTCCACTATTTGTGACATTACCTCGTCACGACCGTACTTCGCCGCTAGACAACTCCTCTTTATATTGAGACATTGCCAAAGAATCATTTTACCTATTGACCCTTAATTCATCATTGCTTTTATATTTGTGCCAGTACTTCGGTGCTTTTGCCTTTATAAACCATTACTTTGGTGCATCTTATTGAACCAATATTTCGGTGCCTTATTTGCTGAACCATTATTTCGGTGCCTTATTTTGAGCCAATCCTTAGGCGCTTCAAGCTAAAGTGAAACGATATTTCATCAAGTCGATCACTTAGTGCATTTTGATCAAGCTGACTAAATCATGTCAATTTCTTAAAGGGGCTAACTGGCGTACCAAGGAACCCAAATTACTAAACTGGACCCAAAAAACATAAGGAGAGGCCCAGTGCTCTGTCGCCGCTCCAGCGTTGGCCAGAGACACCTGTCACGAGATTTTAGTTCTGTCGCCGCGCGACAGAGTCTGTCGCCTCGCGACAATTCTGTCGTTTGGCGACAGAATCGGGGTTTTAAAACCCGTCTTCTTCTTCTTTCTCATTTCGCTGCTCTGCTTCACGAAACTCACGAAAATCTTCACTGTACTCGTTCTCGCTCATTTCTCAACCAAATTCGCTCAAACTTGTTGCAAATCGAAGCTTTTCTCATCTATTTTCCTGATCTATGTAAGTTTTGCTCAAACTCCACTCGGTTTTTGACGAATTGTCCGTTCTTGTTCGCGTATTTTTCGAAAATCCGAAAATACTATTGCTTAATTTGCTTTGTTTGTTGAATTTTATGCCTTGAATTTGTTTAATTATGCTTGTGTATTACCTTGGGAGTATTTTGAGACTTGTTTGACTCAATTTGGTGAAGAAATGAACGATTCACCATTGTTGGACCTCTTAAGGTCGTGAAGAACAATGTGGGTCGTTCTTTGCATTTTTACTGCTTTTACTTGTACAATTTGTCACAATATTCATCATATGTTTGCAAGAAATTGTTTATTTGCTTAAAGAACACTTCCATGCTTGTTTGAAATTTTGCTCTGTTTTAGTACTACGTACTCTGTTTTTTTTTGCGAACATAGTATCATGCGACCCAGGAGAACTTTAGATACTGTAGAAACTTAAGCTTAATTACTTTTACATACTTTAGCATGGTTAGACGACGTGGTTCCGGTTCTCGGTCGAGGGACACGCGTAGAGAGGACGAGCCCACCAGCGAGGGCGAGGACGTGCCTTCTACTTCCAGGCTGGGTCTCATGCCTGATTGGGACGAGCGCATCCTATTTCACGCGCCGATGCATCATTTGTCGGAACGGATCCGACGAGGTCTAGCGAGTGGGAGGACCCGTAGCCATGGCTCGGGTAATTCGACCATCATTTCTCTGTACGACAACTTCATCTGCCGCGATGAGGGGCTTTGTCGTCTTTGGGAGTCATGTGGATTGACTCCCCTGCTACAGGCCACCCGGGCCATGTTTTCATATGATGGGGGTAACCTCGTCGTCCGGGCTTTGGTGGAGTTCTTTTGGGACACCACTAACACTTTTCACTTTCCCTGGGGTGAGATGACAGTCACCCCAGCTGACTTTAGTCTCATCACGGGGCTAGAGTTCCAGTCTACTCCCCTGCCTTTCGATGCCGGCGTTACTGTTTATTCGCCGGAGGTTTTGGAGTTATTGGGGCCGATCGTTGTTCGGGCCCAGGCTGAGGCTCAGTCGGGACAGCTGAGTTCCCGATGCATTCGTCGCTGCACGCTGGCTGCAGCCTTTGAGGATGTTTCGACTACTCGAGAGCAGCGGGTGCGCATCTTTGTGCTGATTCTGTTATCAGGGACGTTTTCCCCTAATCGAGGTAGTAGGGTACTACTATACTACCTGTCTGCTGTTCGCGACCTCCAGTTGGTCGGAACATATGACTGGGCCAGTATGGCCTATGCTGATTTTCTACTAGGCTTGCGGCGCTCCTGTCGTCACAAGGCCCTGTCTGGAGAGATTGCCCTTTCCAGTTTCTGGAGGGTCGTAGAGGTATACCTCTTTTTTCCTATTTAGGTTTTAACTCTAGATTTAGAAGCACAATCTTTACTGGTTTTCATTTTTTGTATAGATCCGGTTCTACGAGTACTTCCCTTCTCTTGCGCCTGCGAGGCCTTCTCCTCGCGTGCTCCCCATTGCTGCTAGTTGGGGAGGCCGCAGAGGTCCGCCGGAGGTGCTGCGCCTTCGAGAGATGATCCTCACGGTAGGTTTTCCTTTGATTCGTACTTTCTCTTTTCGGGCTGGGCTCCTGAAACATTACTAAGTAAGATACTAACGCCAAACGGTGAGGACCTTGGGCTGCTTTCCCTATCTCTGCGCTGTCGGCGCAGTATACAGCTGAGCGTCGTTACTTTCTGGGGACGTACGACGTGGTGGTCTACCTGGGGGAGAGGGTAGCCATCCAGCACTCCTCAGATACATTTGTCGTTCCCGCTCCTCCACCTCGGCATATGTTCCACGATGCCTTACAGCGGGATCGTGCTGGTGGGCCTGCCCGGGGCACTCCTTGGAGGTCTTATGTTCTCCTTGAGCAGAGCTACGAGGAGGACCTGCTGCCGTTACTGGCGCCGGCTCCTGTCCTTTCTGAGGAGGCAGCGGTATGTTTTCATTTATTTAACTTATGTTTCTTTAGGTAGCCCCCAAGTATCTTTCTAATTTTTTTATTCTTAGCAGGCTGGTCCTAGGGAGTTCATCCCTCCGAGGATGTCTATACGCTACCAGGGTACGTATGGGCCGATCGAGGAGCTTATTCCGCCAGCTCCAGAGGGAGAGCAGTTTGTGGAGCGGTCTATTCCTCGTCACCAGACTCGAGTAAGTAGTTTTTTCCATACCATCCTTATGTTGGCTTTATAATTGTTATTGACTTTGACTATTTTGGCAGTTCTCTCGTGAGGTGGTGACGGCTATGGCTAGGTGCATAGACGCCTTTCGCAGCCAGCTTGTGAGGTTGCGGAACCGTGCTACCTGTCGTAGCAATGACGCTGAGGAGGTATTATTTTTGCTTTTATTACTTTTGACTTTATTTTCGTTGCATTTGCTAACTTTGATTTACTTTTGCAGGGGCAGCCTATTCCTTCTCCACGCACTCGATCGAGGCCCGAGCCTAGGAGGGAGACTACTAGGTCCGACTAGAGGCGTCGCCGGACTACTTCCGGTGGTCGAGGTGGTCGTTCTGAGGCCGCCGCTGTAGAGGATTCGGTGTCATCACCTGAGGACGTTCCGACCGGGCCGACCGTTCGAGGTGGGATGGGTGGTGGGACATACGAGTTTGGCTCGTCGTCGCAGCAGCCTTTGCAGCCCCAGCCTCTTTCCGTCGGGTTTCAGGGTGAGGTTAGGTGGCCTGGCCCTGAGCTGCAGTTTGCGCCGCCTGGTGGTTCAGGGGACGATGATGGACATACTCCGCGGAGTAGGACATTTTTTGATACATTCGGCATTCCTCGCGACTTGCGACCTCCGGCGCCATAGTTGTACCTGTGTTTATTTTTTTGACTTTTGTAGGACTTTATCTATTGTGTTCATATGACTCATGTACTAGACACTTGTATATATATGTATTTTATTATTAATTTCATATTTTATTTGCCTAATTTATTATTTTATAACGAATGTGTTGTGCATGTAAGTGTGTGATGAAGTGTAATTTTTGCGAAATTTTTCCGTCATTTTTAATATTAGTGGAGGGTACCGACTCTCTCCCCCAAAAAAAGAAATAAAAAAAGGAAAATGAAGGAAGAAAATATGATAAGCTTAAAATTAATTAAGCTTTAATGTGATATAATGATAATAATAATAATAATAATAGTAGTAATAATAACGATAATAATAATAAAGATAATAATAAAAATAATAATAATATTAAGGGTATGAGAAGAGGAATAGAACAGTAAGTCAAGTCAAAGTTGAAATCAAATATGTAAAAACACGGTTTCCTACGCGCAATAGGTGTCGCTGCAAAGAAATAAACTGGCGCCGTGTACATCATCCTGTCGTCACGCGACAATTTTGTCGCCTAGCGACAGAGGCGCTTTCCTATTTCCTACAGGAATTGAAGCCCGTCATGAAAAAAAGGTTATAAATAGCCCCAGAATCATCCGTTTACTGCATAATTTAACCAGCTTATTAATTAGTTAATTAAATAGAAATCATGCCTTTAGCTAAAAGAACTTTTTGTGGATACATGGATGAATGGTGTCGTCATTCAACTGCTAAAGACAAAAAAGCATTAGATATTTCTCATATGGGGGGTATGTTTGGAATCAAGGGGATGAGTCTTGATATTTGATGAGTGACATTTATGGCACTGATTTGATTTCTTTTTGGATGATTTTTATTTCTTTTTATCTCTCTTTTCTTTAGTTTTCCTTAGTTTTATTCTTGTTTTCTTGATTTTATGCTTTTTGTAGTTAGTTTCTCTATTTCATGCTTTTTTCTAGTTTACTTGTTATTTTTCTCTTTTACTTGCTTTTTATCATTTGTTTGTAGGTGGTAATTGATTGTCCAAGAATTCCCGAGCTTCCTCTCTACGAGTTTTCATTGTTTTCATGCCTAAAGAAGGTGCAAGAAGCTCCAAGTCAAAGGTGGATCCAAGGGGAAAGCTTCAAGGCTTTGTTTATGCCTCCCTCATGGCTTATACTCTTCAAGTAATTCAAGAAAGTTTCTGCCTACTTTGTCCTCCATCATCATCATCCTGGATGTGTGCACCGCTTGAGCTAGGACGAAGAGAAGAAGGGGGAAAGACCCAGCCAGGTGCGGGCGCACCAAGGGAGTGTGCGGCTGCGGCCGCACACCAGGTGCGTGCGGGCGCACCAGTCTGGGTGTGTCCCGTGCGCACCATTCTCTCTCCTCCGAGCGCCCGCACTTACGAGGGTCTATTTTTGGGCGTCATTACCGACCTCCTCTTTGTATATATAGTTATTTCTACCTTTTTTTTAGAAGAAAAATTTTTAGATTGAATTTGATAGTTAGTTTTTGGGAGAATTTTAGAGAGAGAAACTCAAGAACTTTAGAGAGAGAAACTCATGATTTTTGGTGATTGCTCAAGGATTCCTCATTGTATTTGATCTTTAGATCAAAGTTTTGTAAGGATTTTCTTCTTGATTTCAATACAAGTTTGATTTTAGTTGATTTCATTAGTTTTCCATGTTATTGATGATTGATTTGGTTATTGATTGAATTTTGATTGTTTTTGATTGATTGTTGGTTTAATCTTTGATTTCAATTATGTTGATGATGAAATTGATGATTGTTGTAGTTTTGATCTTAATTCCTATGGCTAGTGAGTAGTTTCCTAGGTAGGGAAATGGTGAAGCATGTATGAATAATGGATTAGTGTAATTTGGGGATAATTGATAGAGTTGATGATATGATTAAATTTGGTTGATATTTCATGTGCATGTGTGTGATTAATTGAGGTTTGGCCATCTTTGATTAATACACTAGATTGCATTGTAAGCTTGCTATGATACGGACCATTGATTAGTAACCTTGCAATTTCACGATTGAGGTGCTTTGTGACGTTCCCTAGGTAGTGTTTAGCGTAGTTGACGCTAGTTAGACCTCTAGGTGAACCATCTTAGTATGCTCTTTTGGATACATGATGATCTTCCTTCATATCACTTGACTTAGTCGGTTTGACCTCCCAAATTACCGTTTCCATTACAATTGCATGTGGATCCATTGCCCTAGTGTCTTTAGATTGATTTCATATAAGCTTTTGCATCGCCTAGTTTAGCCTTAGTTTCTACCATAAACCCCTTCTTGACTTCGAAATAGCTTGATTTAGGCATCGTGCATTTGATCTCCATTCCCTTGGGTTCGACCTTGACTTACCACTACGCTAAATAGGGGTTTGTTAAGTTACAAATTTTGTTTGATAGGGTGGGGTGGTAGCCCAACGACCTACCGTTCTCCTTCCCATCAAAATGGCGCCGTTACCGGGGAATGGTGCTTTGAGTGCATGTTGTTGTTGAGTCTATTTCATTTCATTTGCAAAATACAAAAAGATTTTACACTTTAGGCTACACTTGTAGCCGTGCTACTTATATTTTCTTTGAGTTTTGTATGCATAGGTCCCGAGATCGCTCATTTGTTCCCTTTGATCCAGAGATTGAAAGAACTCTCTCAAGGAGGAGAGTAGCAAACAAGACCTTGGATTATAGTTCCTCAAGCGAAGAAGAGATTGAACAAGAGCAAATCATGGGAGAACAACCAAGAGTTGCCTTGAAAGAATTGGGAGTACCCGGTGCATATAGGTTCGAGAGCGGCATAGCTCCACCTACTACACCGGCAAACGACTTTGAAATTCGGCCGGTAATGATCACCCTAATAGATAGGAGACAATATAGTGGGGCAAAGAACGAGAGCCCATTGAACCATCTTAAGGAGTTTGAAAAATATTGTAACACGATCAAGGTTAATGGAGTGTCTCAAGAATTCATCCGCCTTAAGTTGTTCCCCTTCTCTCTCTTAGGAAGGTCTTTGGAATGGCTAGACAAAGAGGTGAAGCCCAATTCATTGAGAACATGGGATGATGTTACTAAAGCTTTCTTGTCCCGTTTCTATCCTCAAAAGAAAACGGCGGAGGCAAGAGCTTTAATTCAAGGATTCAAGCAAAAGCCAAATGAGAGTCTTTATGAGGCATGGGAGAGATTCAAGGAGTACCAAAGAGAGTGTCCTCACCACGGAATTCCAACATATCAATTGATCCAAATCTTCTACGGTGGTTTGATTCCTCAAGGCAAGGCATGCCTTGATGGAGGGGCCGGTGGTCCAATCATGAACAAAACCGAAGAAGAATTTGTGGACATAATAGAGGATGTGGTGACTTATTATAGAGATTGGCAAGATGGGGAAAGAGATTCTTCAAGTAAGCAATCTTCGTTGTATTCGGTGGACCATCTCAATGCCATCAACAATCTTTCCTCTCAAATGACAAACTTGGGAAAGGAGATGACGGTGATCAAGGCAAAGTTGGAGAGTGTTTCTTCCTCTTCACAAGCTCCAAGTCTTCCCTCCCAAATTAAGGGGAGAGGTATTTCTCCTAACTCTCAAACTCCTTCTACTTCACATAATATGCCTATGGGATGTTTGTTTTGTGATGTATGTGGATCATATGACCATGATTCTAGCAATTGCAACAATGAATGTGTTGATGAATTTGACAACAATGAGTGTGAACATGTTAATTTTGTGTCAAACAACAATGTTCAAAGGTTTGATAATCAAAGAGGCCAATGGAATAGGAATTACCAAAACCAAGGCAATTTTGACAACTATAATCATAATGGTGGTTATAGGAACTAAGGGAATCAAGGTTCTCGTGGTAACCATAACCAAGGTTATAGTAGCCAAAATCAAAGCCAAAATTATGGTAATCAAAACCAAAATTATGGTAATCAAAACCAAGGTTATGTAAATCATAACCAAGGTAATGGAAACCATAATCATGGTGGTGGTAACCATAATCAAGGTTATGGTTCAAATCAAAATAGAGGTAATTGGAACAATCAAGGAAGGGGAAATTTTCAAAACAACGCTCAAAGAGGTCCCCCACCCGATTTTGTTCCAAAGACTCAAGGTGAAAATTCCTATTCACAACCTTCTTCTCCTAGGACTACTTTGGAAGAGTTGATTGATAATCAAACCAAGATCATTAACACCTATATGGCGGTTAGTGATAAGAGATTCAATGAGATGATGACCCACAATAAGATGCTTGAGACTCAAATTATCCAATTAGCAAGCACTATTAAGGATTTTGCTAGTCCTTCATCTTTGCCTTCCCAAGGTGTTGAACCAAAGAAACCCGTGTATATATTCTATTGCCACAAGTGGTGGAAATGATTTTGATGAGGGAGTTTCTTGTTCAAAAGAGGGAAGAGATGAGAGTGGTGCTAAGGAGAATGAAGTGGAGAGGGTTGAGTCTAAGGAAATTTATTGTGAGGTTGAGAAAAGAGAAGAGTGTGTTGCTGAAAAGATGAGTGAGGTAGAGAGATTTCCCGATCTACCATATCCCCAAAAATATTTGAGATTCAAAATGGATGAGCAATTTGGGAAGTTCCTTGAAGTTCTTAAGGATGTTCATGATTCTACACCCTCTACCGAGCCAATTCCCGACATGCCTAAGTACTCCAAGTTCCTTAAGGAGATACTAGAGGAGAAGGAAGATTTTGACGAGGGTAGTTCGGTGGAAGGAGGGAAGTGTTTTAGTGCTCTTATCCATGGTGAACTTCCGAAGAAGATGGAAGATCCGGGGAATTTTTCAATCCCTTGTCAAATTAAGAAAATGGTTTTTGAGAATGCTTTGTGTGATCTAGGGGCTAGTGTGAGTATTATGCCCTTTTCGGTTTTCAAAAGGCTTGATCTAGGTGAGCTTCAACCATCTAATATAACACTTCAATTGGCCGATCGTTCTATTAAGCTTCCTAAGGGAAGAATTGATGATGTTCCTTTAAGGATTGGAGAGTTTGTCTTTCCCGTGGATTTTGTTGTTTTAGAGATTGAGGAGGATGAACATATTCCAATCATTTTAGGGAGGCCTTTCTTAGCCACCTCGGGAGCTTTAATAAATGTCAAAGGAGGTCAAATCACTTTGAGGTGTGGAAAATTGGAAGAGAGTTTTAAGTTGAAGCCAATGCATGAGTCCTTATCTTGTGTGCAAGATATAGCATGTGCTAGTCTTTCTCGTTCCATTGATGGTATGTGCATGATTGATTCTTCTACTAACGATGTTTTTGAGATTGTTGATGATGTTTGTGCAAGCCTTAATGATGTTAGTGAAGAGGAATTTGTGATTCAAAAGCCAAGGGATGAGAAAGAAATTGAGTTTCCAAATTGGTTCAAGCTTGATTCTCAAGATGAAGAGAAAGCTTCCATGATTAAAGATGTTGAAGTCAAGCCGAAGAAAAAGGCCCGTGACTCGAAGAAAGCAAGGAAAAGAAAGAATTTGAGAAAGGAAAAAGAAGAATTTGAAAAGAATTTTGTGAAAGTTTCATTAAGCAACGATGAGAAGTTGCTCGAAATTGAAGAAGATTTTGCTCTATCAACTACCTTGAAGAAGGTGGTGTTCTTTGATCCTCCATGATTAGGAGGAAGGGTCGAGCTTAGGACCTTAAGCAAGCGCTTCCCGGGAGGCAACCCGGAGTTTCTAACCTTTCTCTTTGATTTTTGAATCTTCTCATTTTTGTTTCTTTTATTACTTTGTCTTTTCTTTTACTTTTCTACTTGTTTGGATTTTTAGGATGTCCTTTTGCGGGATTGGAATTCAACAAGTATGCATGATGAATAGAAGGTGTTCATGGCACAAATCATATTTTGTTCGATTCTAGTCGAAATTTGAGGTAAAAGGGTAAGAATTTTAGAGAGGTAAGATAGGAAATTCATGTTTTGAAAGTTGGAGGAAATCGATACTTAGTGAATTTTTGTGGTGAGCACATGAATTTTCAACTTTGAGGGCTTTGAAAATGATTTTTGCTACTGCCTATGTTGTTCCTCATCACCATCATGATTCATGTGCGCACCAAAATAGGCAGTAAGTATCAAATTCTCGAGGAAAAAAAGAAGGTAGGGAGACGCACAGGTCTGTGCGGCCGCACACGAGGCTGGTGCGGGCGCACAGCTTGCGTGTGCGGGCGCACACCATACCTGTGCGGCCGCACATTGGCTGGACGGGTATATCTTCCTTCCTCCTCCTTTTTCCCCTCATTTCATCACCTCCTTCATCTTCCTCACGCACTTCCTCTCTCCAAACCCTCTTGTGCGCACCTCTAACTCCTTCATTCATCATCAAAAATCACTCAAATCCTCACCAAAATCACTCCAATTTCAATTAAAATCACTCACAAAGCTTTCTACACTACAAATTCCTCACAAATTGACCCAAATTTCACTCACTCTCTCTCCTACTCTTGGTGACCGAATTTGGGGCTTTCTTTGAGGATTCAAATTGCTTGCTCAAAATTGGTTAATCTTGCTTCTTTTATGGTATAATCACTAATCCTTGCTTTAATTTTGCCATTTATATCATAAATTTGCATGGATTAAAAAATTTGTATGAGCATGAATAGTGTAGTATTGATTTTGTGATTTTTGATGCTTGATCTTGATTTTGGTTGTGATTTGGTGATGTTTGTTGATTGATTTTGCATAACATTGTGTTGTTTGTTGATTTTGTAGTGATTCTCATCATTTTTGGTTGAAATCTTGTGAGTTGAATTTTTGGAGTATTGGTAGTATATGGTGATTCTGGTATTGGTCTTGTGGTTGTTCTTGGATTGTTGAAAAGGAGTTTTTCTTGGATTATTGGTATTGTTGATTGGTTTGGAATTGGTTTGATTGAAAAGAAGTGTGAATTTGGAGTTTGGTGATTTTGGTAGTAAGTGGTGAATTTGGGTGTGGTATTCTTGGTTCATTGGTTTTGCTACTTGTTGGTTGTTGGTGATCTTCTTAGCCTCTCAAAATGTCTAAATACCTCAAGAAACTCACCAAGAAGCGGAAAACCGATGTTAGCATCGATGAACCTCCTCGCCCAAGTACCTCCTCTAGGCCTAGTACATCTTCTAGGCCTAGTACTTCCAACCCTTCCTCCACTCAAACACGACCCCCAACCTCTCTTCCCAAAAAGAAAAACTTCACCGACAAACAAAAGACCTTCTACCAAAACTTGAAAGATGAAAGAATCCTAAAACAAACCCGCCACTACTTCCAACCCGATATGCTGAAGTTGGGTATTGATAATGATGTGCGGTCGTTGCTTCTAAATCTCAGATTCGGTTCTTTCATCACCGATGCCTACTGCACCTATAAGGAGCCTACTTTGGAGTTCTTGGCTACCTTAGAGCTTGTACCTGTAGGAGGGGTATATAGGGTGCGTTTCCAATTGTTCAACCACATCTTCGACCAATCATTGGAATAGTTCAACGCCGCTCTAGATTTTGATCCCCATGGGGATATTGTCAACGTTGAACACTTCATTTTCCCGGAGTATGATCAACATTCATGGTGGGAAGACATCTCCGGTGGTAATGAGTTTATCACCAACAGGGCTAAGATCTCAGAGGTGTACCAACCTTGCCTTAGGGTTGTACACCGTCTTTTGGGCTATGTTTTGTTCCCCAAGCAAGAAATGGGGAAGTTGAGTAAATTAGAGCTCAAGGTCCTTTGGTTGTCTACCCGCCCGGAGTATGTGGGCCGGTTGAACTTGGGCTATATCTTTGCCCAATATTGCTTGGAACTTCGCAAGAGGAGGACGGGAGAGATCCCATGTGGGGGTATGGTAACTAGGCTATTGACTCGCCTTCGCCTCAATGATTATCTCCCATTTTGTAAGGAGATCGGGGATGCAGCTTCTATCTACCTCGATATGCAACAGTTGGGTCAAATCCAATTTATCTCCAAGGGCTTTAGCGAAGGGAGATATGAGTGGCTTAGGGGCAACGAGCATTGGTGCTACTTGCCTAACCCTAGCTTGACTTCTTTGGCTAGGATTGCCAACAATGTGTGGCATGTTCCCAAGTCCTTCTGGCATCCCAACTTTGACTCCGAGGAGGATGAGGAAGAAGATGATGAAGAAGAACAACAACATCAAGAACAACAACATCAACAACAACAACATTATTCTCCACAACAACAAGCTCCTCAAGAGCAAGAGCAAGAGCAAGGGCAACATGCTTTCGCCAATGCAGATTTGAGGGCTCTTAGTGAGCAAAGGAGTGGATTGAAAATCCACGTGGATGGCATGTACGATCAAGACTTTGGGGCCATCTATGACCAACTAAGAGGTATTCAAGAGATGCAGCAAGGTATGTTTATACAACAACAACAAATTTATGAGGCGGAGGTTAACCGTGGGAACATTACTCCCCCGGTTAACTATCCGTACTTCCCGCCCCAACAAGGTCCTCTACCTTCGTTTGGGCATCCTTATTGGTCGGGGCCTTCTAACCCCGACACCGAGCGTCACTATTACCCGGACGAGCATGGTAACTATGATTACAAAGCTCCGGGTGGTAGTGACTATAGGGGTGATCCTAACTACCCCCATGTCCATCCCAACCACCCCTTTGAACTCACTTTGCCCGATAACTTCACCCCTCTTGCTCCTTGGCAACAAGATCTTTTCAAGGGGCACTATGGGTGGCCCGAGGGGTACACCGGAGGATGGAAGCCTTACCCTCATCCCTTCGATGACCCCGAGCGCAACAGAGACCCCGATGGGGCCGGGCCAAGTGGGAGTGGTGGTGGTGATGGTAGTAGTTATTAGTTCCCTTTAGCTTCTCATGCTTTTTACCTCCATCCCTTATATATTTGATGCTTGCTTTGTTTTGATTGGGATGTTGAGATGTATTTTTTTATCTAGCTTGGGGGAACTAATAACTTGCTCGGTGACCATTTTGTTGTTGTGTACATATCTTAGTTGCTTGCATGTTTATTTTCATTCCTCTTGTTTGTTTTCCTCATTTTCTTCATCTCTAGGCTACTTTCCTTGTAGCTAGCTTGTTTGCCCGATTTGCTTGGATGTTTGTTGTTTGTGGCGATGTTTTGCTTGGCATGTTGTTGATGATCCCTTATATCCAAATCCCTTAAATCCAAATCTTGTAGTTTAGAGTAGTTCTTTAGTTAGTCTAGACTTTATTGTTTGCTTAGCTTTATTTCTTTTATTCTTTCTATTCTTTGGTTAGTTTAGCTTTTCTTTCCTTTAGTTGTATATACTTCTTGCTTAGTTTAGTTTCCTTTTATTTGTTGTTTTCTTTTATTTGTTTTGAAGTTACTAACCATTTTCTTTGTTCATAGTTTCTTTTATTTCTTTTTCTCACTTGGTTCCTTGAAGAGCTTATGGATATGGCATGCTACGAGGTGGTTTCTAATCGCTTCACTTATTTTTGCTAAGCTTGGAATCCCGGTGAGACCTTTCTTATTTTCTCTTTATTTTCCTTGGTTGCATAGGATAGGATTAGTTTAGGAGAAGTTGAATGGTTCGAGGATGGATGCTTGTTAACACGTAATGTGTTTGGGATCGGTGACTTTGTTGTCTATCGATCACTTGTTTGTCGATTGGGAATTTTATGTGTTTAACATGCTTTCTAGTCCTTTGCATGCTTTTTCTCCTATGTTTTCCTTTTCTATGTCTCCGTTTCTTTTCTTTTACTCTCTTTTATTTTACTTTTTCTCTTACTTTCCTTTATTTTTCTCTTTATTTTTGATGTGATTTTGAGGCATTGTTTTTCATTTCTTTTCTTATGGGATGAACCTTGTACATTGGACTTGTCTTTTGCATGACTTTCTTCCTAGGTTGTAAAGGTATGCACGGTTTGAGACTATGTTCGGTTGACTCTAGGATAGTGTATGCTAGGGTAGTTGGTTTGAACTAGGAGGATCATGAAGCCGGATTATACTTGTTTGTGGTATGTTGGTAGTTGCTTCCTATAGTTGATTTGGCACCACTAGTGAGTTTTTGCCACAACCTTGTGAGGTTACTTGTTTTTCTAGCCTTCAACATTCCTTGTATGAGCGGCGTGGATCCTTGACTATGCAAACCTAATCTAATAAAGCTTGATGTATGATTCTCAAACACGAGACCGAACTATCTAGGAAGGACAAAGGCACATTTTTCGGGGTGGTATTTTTCATTTTTGCTATATTTTGTTATTTTCTTTATTTTTGGGTTTACATTTGCCTTCTTGCAACCATTTGAGCCTTATCCCTTCTTTTCAAGCCATCTCTTTAGATCTTTGACCTTTTGTTTCATTTCTATATTTTCTTGATTTTTGTGAAGCAATATGATCATTTGAGATGAATTTTGTGGTGGTTAAGTTGGAATTTTGGTTTTTATGAAAGCAAGTTTGTGATTTCATCCTCTTTGTGAATAATGGCAAATATATATGGAAAAGTCGTCCTACTTCTCAAAAGGCATGGACTAATAATTTGCATTTAGGAAAAGCCATCTGAATTTAGCAAAAGGCAAGGACTTTGCAAATACAATATAAAAACACAAAAAAAAAAAATGAAAAAGTGAACAATTCAAAAATATTTTGATGTATTCTTTTCTCCTACTAAGCATTGAGGACATGCTCCATTTTAGCTTGGGGGAGAAGCGTGTACGCTTTTTGTATATATTTTTGTGAGTATAGCTTCAAGTAAGCTTGGGGGTGTTGTTTTTGTTTGGTAATTTCTTGATTGTGGTGTTAAGGATTGATCACCCTTTTGCTTCACTTTTTAGGAAAATCACCAAATTTTTAAATTTTAAGCCTACCTTCACCCTTTATGCCTTACGTTACAACCTTTGGGAAAGACCTTTCGACCTAGATAGTTGAGTCACTATTCGGGGGAGGGCATCATGGGTCATTGCCTAAGGAAAGGGGATGCATAGTCAAGATTGTCGAGTAGCCTTAAAATAATTCTTTTCCGGTTCCTTCGAGGAATCATTGGGACACTCACTAAGGGGAGATTTGAGACTAGTGGGAAGAACGCGGTAAGATTGTTTGGGATGAAAGTGAATTGTGATAACTAGTTCCTATGCCTAGCATACCCTATGTTTCAATCAACCTTGGATATCTTGAAACGTGCATACCTTAACTACTTGAGAAAGATTGTCATTCACTTGCATTATAGTCTTTATGTTGATTCATTTCGCAAAGGTTTGTTTTTATTTCATTTTCCTTCCTTTTTATGGTTTGCCTCATTGATGTTTGGTGGAGAGTTATGGGTCAAACTCTTAGGATACCCTTACGAGACCTCACTCGTCCTCATAGGCGACTTTGGGGTTTAAAGGGCTTGTTGTAGCTAAAAACAACCGTGATTCCTACGACAATGAGTTTTAGTGTATATTCTTATCTTGAGTCTTTCTTTTTCATTTTCAATAAAATGTTCATCCTCATTCTTTCTCGCTTTGTTTTGCTCGAGGACGAGCAAAAGTTTAGCTTGGGGGAATTTGATGAGTGACATTTATGGCACTGATTTGATTTCTTTTTGGATGATTTTTATTTCTTTTTATCTCTCTTTTCTTTAGTTTTCCTTAGTTTTATTCTTGTTTTCTTCATTTTATACTTTTTGTAGTTAGTTTCTCTATTTCATGCTTTTTTCTAGTTTACTTGTTATTTTTCTCTTTAACTTGCTTTTTATCATTTGTTTGTAGGTGGTAATTGATTGTCCAAGAATTCCTGAGCTTCCTCTCTACGAGTTTTCATTGTTTTCATGCCTAAAGAAGGTGCAAGAAGCTCCAAGTCAAAGGTGGATCCAAGGGGCAAGCTTCAAGGCTTTGTTTATGCCTCCCTCATGGCTTATACTCTTCAAGTAATTCAAGAAAGTTTCTGCCTACTTTGTCCTCCATCATCATCATCCTGGATGTGTGCACCGCTTGAGCTAGGACGAAGAGAAGAAGGGGGAAAGACCCAGCCAGGTGCGGGCGCACCAAGGGAGTGTGCGGCTGCGGCCGCACACCAGGTGCGTGCGGGCGCACCAGTCTGGGTGTGTCCCGTGCGCACCATTCTCTCTCCTCCGAGCGCCCGCACTTACGAGGGTCTATTTTTGGGCGTCATTACCGACCTCCTCTTTGTATATATAGTTATTTCTACCTATTTTTAGAAGAAAAATTTTTAGATTGAATTTGATAGTTAGTTTTTGGGAGAATTTTAGAGAGAGAAACTCAAGAACTTTAGAGAGAGAAACTCATGATTTTTGGTGATTGCTCAAGGATTCCTCATTGTATTTGATCTTTAGATCAAAGTTTTGTAAGGATTTTCTTCTTGATTTCAATACAAGTTTGATTTTAGTTGATTTCATTAGTTTTCCATGTTATTGATGATTGATTTGGTTATTGATTGAATTTTGATTGATTTTGATTGATTGTTGGTTTAATCTTTGATTTCAATTATGTTGATGATGAAATTGATGATTGTTGTAGTTTTGATCTTAATTCCTATGGCTAGTGAGTAGTTTCCTAGGTAGGGAAATGGTGAAGCATGTATGAATAATGGATTAGTGTAATTTGGGGATAATTGATAGAGTTGATGATATGATTAAATTTGGTTGATATTTCATGTGCATGTGTGTAATTAATTGAGGTTTGGCCATCTTTGATTAATACACTAGATTGCATTGTAAGCTTGCTATGATACGGACCATTGATTAGTAAACTTGCAATTTCACGATTGAGGTGCTTTGTGACATTCCCTAGGTAGTGTTTAGCGTAGTTGATGCTAGTTAGACCTCTAGGTGAACCATCTTAGTATGCTCTTTTGGATACATGATGATCTTCCTTCATATCACTTGACTTAGTCGGTTTGACCTCCCAAATTACCGTTTCCATTACAATTGCATGTGGATCCATTGCCCTAGTGTCTTTAGATTGATTTCATATAAGCTTTTGCATCGCCTAGTTTAGCCTTAGTTTCTACCATAAACCCCTTCTTGACTTCGAAATAGCTTGATTTAGGCATCGTGCATTTGATCTCCATTCCCTTGGGTTCGACCTTGACTTACCACTACGCTAAATAGGGGTTTGTTAAGTTACAAATTTTGTTTGATAGGGTGGGGTGGTAGCCCAACGACCTACCGTTCTCCTTCCCATCAATATTGACTTTATTTATTCTGCCATAGACTATTGGGATATCGATACTCATTGTTTTAGATTTTTTCATGATGAAATATGTCCTTTACCGGAAGAATTTGGAGCCATTATAGGTTATTATTCCACAGATCTTGCGGTAATGCCTAGAATCAATGAATATTATTATAAGGATTTTGAACACTTTTTTGATTTGAGGGGTACGACTTTAAAACATATAGTGCATGGTAACATAGTTGATTTGACAGAATTTGCACATTATTTTTATGATAATCCCAATCCCGATTTCCGTGTCTATAAGAGAAGGGCTTTTCTTTATTGCTTATTTAACCAATTGCTCTTAGTTAGTGGTAATGATAATGAAGGCCAATCAATGATTATATCTGTTATAGAACAAGTTGAATCTGGGAGAAATCTAATGCCACTAATTGTTGGAGAGACTATGCTATGGTTAGATGCACTAAGAAAGAATTCAAGAGCACCTTTAAGAGGTTCTCCAATTTTATTATAGGTATAAAATAATGCTATTATTAATTTACCAAGAACTACAGAATATTATTTTACACTGTAATACATATTTTGCAGATATGGCTCATGGAGAGGTTGAAGCTTATTAATCCTCCTGACGATATATACACATATGTACCAAATTGCATAGTCCGGCGAAAGAAACGATTTTTGAAAATAGGTCGCCGTGAGTGGAGCAAGGTGTTCGCTGCCGGTGACTTTACCATAAACTGGATTGTTCCTTGGTGGAAGATTGAGGCGATGATTGGTTGTAGTAACCAAGCATATTGTCGTCTCCCGAGCTTGTCGAGATTAACTTTTTATTTTCCTTGTAGAGTTATGAGACAATATGGTCTTGCACAAACTATCCATACAGGAAATCTCCGCCGTCCTTACGAATTTCCTGTGTCACAAGAGATTGAGCGCTTTGATGGATACTTGAGTGGTAGGCCCCTATGGGAGGTGATTACCCATAAGGAACCACCTTGCTTGTCAAATAAAGTGAAGCAATGGCTTGATGGAAGATTCCAAAAATCTCAAGTCAAAATTGAGAAGACCAATGTGAAGGATTGTCTAGGTGACAAAAAGGTCCCTGCTAAAGAACGTCTAGGGGAAAGAATTGAATTCAAGACTCCTATTATGCCTAGAAAGAAGAGTTCTAAGAAAAATCAAGGAAAAAGAAAAGTCGACTCTACTAAGAAGGAAGCTTGGGTAGAGAAGAAACATGGAATCCTAGCGAAGGGAGAAACTATCTATACTAAAATAGAGTGTAGATTTTCTAATGGTTGTCTCCTAGCAAAGGTTATGGATCAAGAGGAGGAGAATGAAGACACAAATTGGAAAAAAATCAAGAAAGAGAAAAAAGATTAGAGCATTGCCTTTCCTTTGATTTATTAGACAAAGTTAATTTGTTTTAGTTAATTTTTCAGCTTTTATTTTATCAATAATGTACTTTCTTTATTAATTAATAAAATTTCAGCTTTTATTTTAATTAACTTTCAATTAAAGCAATGAAAACAATTACAACATTTATTTTTCGGAGAATTAATTCGAGTACGGAAGTCGAATAAATTTCCAGAATATGTGAAACTTGTCTAGACACTCGCAGAAAACTGGCGCTGCTATCTGATGCACTGTCGCTGACGATTTGGCTCTGTCGCCTGGCGACAAAATTGTCGTCTGGCGACAGAGTCTATTTTCTGGCGCCGATCTTGAAATTTTGCGGACATGCATTTTTTGCTTCGGGGATACTGAATTTAAAGAGATTAAAGTGGCCGCACCCTGTATGGGTTGCCTACATATCCTTTACTTAAGGAATCAGGCCAAACGTAGCTCTCTTGAGTGTTTCACTCAAGTACTTATGGGTAGTATTTCTTAAGTTGGTCAAGGTTTGTCATGTTTGAAAATTCATTGCCATCCATATCAGTTAATTTAGCTGCTCCTCCTGACAGGATTGTGTTGACAATATATGGTCCAGACCAATTAGGCCGGAATTTGCCTCTTGGATCTAAAACGTTTTTTCTTAATGCTTTTAATAACAAGTCCCCAACCTTGATATTTCTAGTCTTGACCTTTTTATTGAAATGCCTAGCCATGCGGGTTTGATAACATTGGGTATGATGTAGAGCCTCTAGTCGTTTTTCATCGAGTAGGATTAACTCTTCATATCGTGCTCTAGTCCATTCAACTTCATCGAGTTTACTTTCTAACGCAATGCGTAAAGAAGGTATTTCTAACTCTACAGGTTGTACGGCATCCATTCCATATACTAAGTTGAATGGCGTATTTCCTGTTGACGTTCGGATTGACGTGCGATAACCCCACAGTGCCAAGTGAAGTTTGTCAGGCAAATCCTTATAATTTTTAGTCATCTTTTCAATGATTGTTTTCAAATTTTTATTAGCGGCCTCAACTGCTCCATTTGCTTGAGGTCTATAAGGGGAAGAATGGTGATGTTGAATACCATACTTTTGTAGCAATTCTTCACATTCTGCTTGAAAGTGAGTTCCATTGTCACTTATCATTTCATGTGGGACTCCGTATCGACAAATTATGTTTCTTTCGATAAAGAGTGCTACATGTTTGGCGGTGAGTTTGGCATATGATTGTGCTTCCACCCACTTTGTGAAGTAATCTATTGCAACTAAGATGTATTCATGACCTCCTGTTCCGGGAGGTGTAATCTTTCCAATTATGTCTATTCCCCATGTAGAGAAAGGCCATGGTGAAGTGTAGGTGTAGAGAAGAGGTGGTGGGATATGTTGCAAATTTGCGTAAATTTGACATTTTGGGCATCTTTTTACATATTGATGACAATCTTTGTTCATGGTAGTCCAGTAATATCCTTCTCGCATTATCTTTTGGACTAGCATTTTGCCGTTAACATGTGTTCCGCATATACCTTCATGGATTACTCTCATAGCTCTTTGAGCATCTTTTTTGCCTACACATAATAGAGCTCGACCCTTAGGTACCCTTTTGTGTAGTTCATTTCCTATGAGTACAAACTGGGAAGCTAAAAGTCTTAATGCTCTTTTCGCTCTTTTGTCAGCATGAGGAGGATATTCCCCTTTGGTGACATAATTTAGTATATCTATGAACCATGGTTCCTCCTCTGGCTCCTCTTCTTGAATTACTTCGTCATCTTCTATAGCTTGGATATATGCTGGTTTGTGCCTTTTTTCTATGGTTAAAGGCATATGTTCAATTTCCTTAGGTATTCTAACCATTGAGGCTAGTCTTGCCAAGGCATCGGCGAATTGGTTTTCTTCTCTAGGTAGGTAAGTGTATTCCACTTTTTCCAATTGATCGGTGAGAGTTTCCAAATACGTTTGGTAAGGAGCTAAGCTTTCACTCCTAACCTTCCATCTTTTGGAAATTTGATTAATAATTAGGGAGGAATCTCCAAATATCCGGAGTTTCTTTACGCCTAAGGCTAAAGCGGTTTCGAGGCCTACCACACATGCTTCATATTCGGCTGCGTTGTTGGTGACGTCGAAATCTAATTTGATGGATATAGGGACATGTTCTTCTTTTGGTGATACTAACAAGACTCCTACGCCGCATCCCTTTTGGTTTGAGGCTCCATCAAAATATAGAGTCCATGTATCATCCTCTGTCATCATTAAACTTTCATCTGGGAATTCATTCTCTTCTAAGGGTGTTGAATCTTCTATTGGGAAATCTGCTAGAAAATCCGAGACGACTGATCCTTTAATTGCTTTTTGAGGCATAAACCTTATATCGAACTAGGCCAAATTTACTATCCATCTTGAGATACGCCTGTTAAGCGTAGATCTTTCGAATAGATATTTAAGGGGATCCATTCGTGAGACTACGTAAACGGTATGCACGAGCATGTAATGTCTAAATTTAGTTGTGGCCCACACCAACGCGAGACACAGCTTTTCCAATGGTGTGTAGCGTGTTTCGTACTCGAGCATTTTCTTACTTAAGTAGTAAATAGCATTTTCTTTGCTTTCTACCTCTTGTGCAAGCATAGCTCCCATTGTTTCCTTTGTGACAGTTAAGTATAGGCTTAAAGGTATTCCGGGGAGTGCTGGAGCTAATACGGGAGGATTCGAGAGATAGGCTTTGATCTTCTCAAAGGCTTTTTGACACTCATCGTCCCATATGATTGGTACATTTTTCTTAAGCTTTTTGAATATTGGTTCGCATATCGTGGTTAATTTGGATATGAATCTACTTATGTATTGCAACTGGCCAATAAATCCTCGAATTTGCTTTTCGGTTTTGGGCGGTGGCATGGACATGATTGCTTTAATTTTGGTGGGATCTATCTCTATTCCTCTAGAGCTTATGACATATCCCAAGAGTTTCCCTGAGGTAACTCCAAAAGCACATTTGGAGGGGTTTAATCTAATGTTGTATTTTCTTAATCTTTCAAAGAACTTCTTTAAGGCTATTAGGTGTCCTTGGCGGTCATTTGATTTTACAATCATGTCATCCACATAGACCTCCACTTCTTTATTCATCATATCATGGAGTAGGGCAGTTGCTGCTCGTTGGTAAGTAGCACCCGCGTTTTTTAACCCGAATGGCATTACCGTGTAGCAATAAGTACCCCAAGGTGTTATGAATGTTGTCTTCTCCATATCTTCTTCGGCCATGAGGATTTGATTGTATCCTGCGTACCCATCCATAAACGAGAGAAGTGCATAGTTCGCTGTATTATCTACCAAAATATCGATGTGTGGTAAAGGGAAGTCGTCCTTTGGACTTGCCTTATTTAAATCTCGATAGTCGACACACATTCGAACTCTACCATCTTTTTTCGGAACCGGGACAACATTGGCAACCCATTCGGGGTATTTGGATACCCTGATAAAACCTGCAGTTATTTGTTTTTGTACTTCTTCTTTTATCTTAAGGGCCACGTCGGGTTTCATTCGACGTAACTTTTGTTTTACAGGTTTCATTCCTGGAATTAATGGTATGGTGTGTTGAGCTATTTCTCTATTAATGCCTGGCATATCTTCATATGACCAAGCAAATACATCGATAAATTCTTTAAGTAGATTAATTAAATCGGTTCTTTCTTCTTTGTTTAGTGTTAGCCCGATTTTAACTTCTCTTTTAATGGTTGGATCTTTTGAGATATCAACCGTTTCTGTATCTTCAGTTATTGGTGTCTTATTTTCAAGTGTTTCCATTGCTTTAATTATTTCTTTATCATTTTCATCATTAGTTAAGCAATGCTCGTCATCTTTAGATAAAGAAAAACAAGAGAAATACGGGGAAGAAGACATATTATTAAATTCAGAAATCATTACATCAAACAAAGAAATGTCCGTCGGGACTTGATTGCTAACTATCCTAGGAGTAGAAATAGAAGATGAGGGTGCTACAACTAAAGACTTAGAAGACTCGATAGGGGAAGACTCTAATTCCGACTCTGACTCAGACGATCCTTCGAACATTGGTCCTTGTCTTGTAGTTACTGAAATCTTCTTTCCATTCGTAGTGATTATCTTCACCGTCTTGCGCCATCCACACTCTTGATCTTCTATTGGATTGATAAGTTCGGAGGGGTCAAAATTTTCACTTTGGAGAACCGCTTGGATAAGTGAAGAATCATCCTCTGTGTATCTTGATTCATTCCTTTCCCTTCCAAAGAGGAGTCCCATGACATTAAAGTCAAAACAAGGAGGTGCCTTTTCCTTATAGATTGGAGCTGAGATCTCGTCTAGGAAGTAACAATCCAAAAAGATTTCGAACCCAGGCTGCCTTATACCATTCACGACAAAGGGTTCAGGAAATTCATGACAAGGGTAGTCCTCTCCTTCTCTTATAAATTGTCCATTTAAGGTGAGAGGATATAGATCCATGAGTATTTCCTTTTTTTTTGTGCGGGCATTTCTTCGTGCTCTCGATTTTTCCTGGGCCCGTTTATGGTCTTCGCGAGTTGGTTCAAAACCAAGTCCGAAAGTATCCAATTTAGGGAGGCCAGGTAAGCCCATGTGTTTAGCTATTCCTTTCTTCTTTCCTAGAGTCATTCCAGGAAAGTGTCCTTGCTTTCTTAGGATAGCATTTGTTGTCATGTTTGAGTGGAGGTCATAATGAAGAGGGGTCCTTTCATCTTCCTCTATTAAGGAGACCTCTTCGCTAAAGCCCCACAAATCTTCATCATTTTCATCGTGTTCCACATTAATTAGTGGATTTTCTACTGTTTTGATCCTCATAGATGAAGCATCAATGGTAATTGGAATGCCTCCAACTATAGCCTTTACTTGTTGATGAAGAGACGAAGGGACGGCCTTTAAATCATGAAGCCAAGGGCGTCCCAATAGCAAGTTAAAAGATGCCTTGATATCTACTACTTGAAATGTAGTGGCATGCTCAATTGCGCCCGCCGTTATATTCATGGTAATTGTCCCTAGTGCTTGACGACGCGAATTATCATAAGCTCTTATGCCCTGGGTTGACGGGGATAAATCTTCATCTCTTATTCCCAACATTCTTGCGGTTCTAAGTGGGCACACATTAATTGCTGAACCGTTATCCACAAGAGTCATAGGGACGTTCATTCTTTTGCATATGACTGTAAGGTTTAGAGCTTTATTGTGTTCGTCACCTTCCGGTGGTAGATCTTTATCCGAAAAAGTGACTAAATTAATTGGACTTGGGAGGTCACTCGTGAGGAAGTTAGCAAGTCCCTCAGGAGTGGTGTCCGAATCTATGCCTACTTTAGCCAGCGCATCCATGACTGCAACTCTATGTTCTCGAGATGTGGCTAAGAGTTTCCATACATTCATTTCCACTTTAGTCTTTTTTAACTGTTTGACAACATCGTTGTCTTCTATAATAGGCACGGGAATTTGCTGAATAGAAGGTATGGGTTGTGTTAAAATGGGAGGTTGTATTCTCCCGGATCTAGTGAGGACATCTATGGGCGAATCCTCCTCGTCCCAAATGTCACTTACTGGGTATATTGTTGATGGAGGAGTTTCTTCAATGTCTTTAAGGTAAACATCCTCATCATCACTGTCCCATACTCCATTAATCATGGCATCTTGTGGTAGTTGAACTAATTTCTTCTCATCAATCAAACGTTGAACCAAATCCTTAAACTTGAAGCATTGCTCTATTGTATGTCCCCCTGATTGATGATATGCACAATAGTATTTGTCTGTTCTTTTCAGTGATTCAAATGGTCTTGGTTCGAGAGGTTGAATTTTTCCATTCTCGAAGAGCATCTTGAATATATTTGTGTATGATGTCCCAATTGGAGTATATTTCCTGTTATTCTTTTTGGGAGTGTCAATTACTTGGAGAGAAAAAGGTTTCTTTTGTTTAAGTGGGGGTTTACTTTTAAGTAATTCTTTTTCTCTTTTATAGCCTCAAAGGTTTGTGAGATTAGCTTTTTCAATTCCGACAATACTAATGTCAATGCCAATACTTCTTGCTTAGTTGCATGTTCCTGACCAGGGAATTCGAGAGCATCTTCGAAGACTTCTTCTTCAATGGTCTCGATATGCTCTATGAGGCTAGATGGATCCTCTTGGTTTTCTTCGTCGGAAATAGCCATAGAATCTGATAGCGGTGCGGTATTGATACTTGGCTTCTTACTTGCAGGAGGTAATGGGAGCTTGTTACTATCGATCAAGTCTTGAATAGCTTCCTTTAGCCTCCAACAATTTTCTGTAGGATGACCCCTACCTTGGTGATATTTGCAATGTGCATTTGGGTTCCAGCTAGCCGTTCTCCTTTCGACAGGTGGGTCCCCAAATGGTCCAATAGGAGTTATAAGACCTTTTGCATGTAAGCGATCAAATGCGGTGTCATAACTCATACCAATAGGAGTATAATTCTTCCTAAATGGTTTCTTTTGTCCTTGATTATTATTCATTGCCAATACTTCATTAAGAGGAAAAGTGCTAACATTATTTGAGTGGGTAGATTTGGATGAAGAAGGATTGTCGTTCTTCTTATTTTTCCAGCCACTACTTGAGTTGTTATTAGCAACTTTCTGTTTAGCAAGGTCATCTTCAATATTAATTCCAATATCATATACAGCTTTGAAAGTGTTTAAGTTGCTTTGGTATTTAAGGTGCTTAGAGTATTTTTCTTGAAGGTTCTTAATGAACATCCTCACGGATTCCTTTTCTCTAGGCACTTCAACCATTTTTGCAGTAGTTTCCCTCCATTTATTGAAGAAGGAGGTGAAACCCTCATTTTCTTTTTGTTTTAGCATTTCTAATTCTCTATGATCGGTTTCAACTTGTATATTGCATTTATACCTTTCAATGAAAACGCTCACAATAGATTCCCAACTAGAGGTCTTTTCTTTATCAAGTGAAAAGTACCACATTTGTCATACAGCTTCTAAGGATAATGAAAATACAGAATGAAATGCTTTTCTATCTATCCCCTTAATACTCATTACAGTTTCAAAAGCTCTTAAATGAAAATAAGGATTATCCATAGCCTTGAACTTAGGGATGTCATTGGGATTGAACTTTTGTGGAAGAAGGTCCTTATCCACCGAGACCCCTTGGGAGCTAATCTCTTGAAATCTGAAGTCGTTGGACAGTTTGCCCAAGCTTTCTTGGATTAGGTCCATTTGTTTTTGTTTTTCAGGATTACTTATTTGCAGCGATAGGTTTTGCAACATCTCAGCCAAGTTGGCTACCTGTCCCTTGACTTCATTAAGTTCTTCTTGACTAGCCATTGCCTTCTTAGCTTTCTTTTTCCTACCGATTGGTTTCTCAAAAAGTAAAACTTGAACAAAAGTGTTGTCCTTGATTAAACGCCCTTCCTTTCTTGACACACGCTGTAATTTAAACCATATTTGTTTTAATATTTGACTCTAATTAACTTGACTTTATGTTCAAAAGATTGAAAGAAAAAAAAAATGGGGTATAAAATGGGGTATATATTTTAAGGGAAATTGAAAATTGGAGGATTAATATCCGACTTACCCCCCCAAAAAAAATGACGGAAGACACGCATTCAGGACTCTCTAGACATGGTCATAATGTGACAAACATGTTATGTGTGTGCTTTATGTGTATGTGAGTGACATGTTTTGACTACTAGTGTATGACCATGGGACTTTTAAGTGCCTAAACTCAATTAAAGACTTAAACATGGTTTGAAATATTAACAAACTGATTAATCCGACTAGTAGACTGTTAATTAGCCTCGTCGTGGTGACTCGAGCAAGAAAACTGGACTGTCGCTAAAACAACAGGACTGTCGCCACTGTTTAGAGCCTGTCGCCAAACGACAAAACTGTCGCCAGGCGACAGACACTAGACTGCAGCGCCACAATCCAAATTCCTGCGCCATTGCTGGAACATTAATCTGGACTGTTTCCAGTAATTTTACTTTAAATGGACATGCCTAAAGTCGTACTAAGTCGAATTGATTAATATATTAGCCTTTAATTAATTCAAAATTAATTAATTAATTAGACAAAGTCCTTTTAGTCATTAGTCAATTTATTTAGTCTTTAAAACACAAGTCAAACAAACGGTTAACACATATATAATATATACAAACAAGGTAGACAAGTAGTTCACATAGTCACAATATGATGAGTTTGCAACCTAACCATGGCTCTAGTTCTCTAAAGTTCAAGGATATAGGTTAAGTCAAAAAGGTCCATGGTTAAGAATCCATATGCATTGCACACAAGCCTACCAGGAGGGTTGGAGCGAATGGACAGGATTTCGCGAGTTCGTGATGAAATCGAACTCGACGCCACGGTTTGGTGGATTCACAAACATTACACGTACCCAAATCTGAACTTTGCACATGGTAGTGGAATATTCCATTGGGCAGGTGAAGCAGGAACCCCCAGAGGGTTATATCCATATGTAGAACACATATGGGTTCAGAAAAGTGAGAAAATAACTCAATCAATAAGCAAAATCGAGCCAACAACACTAGAAATGGTCAAAGCAAGAAGGCAGACCCCTGGCTCGGTATTGGAAGAACTTGGCGCCAGACTACAGGGACTGTCGCCGCAAAAAAGCCTCTGTCGCCAGGCGACAGAAACTTTTTACGGGCGACAAGCCCTGTTTTCTAGACGCTAGTTCCTACATGCCTTGGCAAGTTTTTGTGTTCTTCGAATTTTCCAGATTTCGCATCATCTTTTCGATTCTAGTCATGAAAGATATTTCCCAAATTTCCTACGTGAAAAATTCCTATGGATTGACTCATGGGGTGCTCCCATGAGGACCTTTTAATGCATATGACAATAATGTTAATCAAATCGCGCACATGAAATACTTAGAATTTTTCGAGTCTCATCCGCTCATTCTAAATAATTGCCAAAATTAAATAGATTTCAGGAATATAAATAGAAATCCTCCCCAGTGGAGTCGCCAAAAACTGTAGGGAATATTTCAAGCATTATGATAACCCCAAACTTGAACCCCACTGTGATCATACACTAAAGTACGGTGGCGTTCCAAAGGGAAAGACAAAGAGCAAAAAGAGTCGCCAACAAGTTTTAGGAACTTGTAAACCCAAAAGACAATCCAAAAGGACCATCAACTACTCCATAAGGTCTTGAACCAAATAGGGTCCGAGGATGAGGGTACGAATCCAATCTACAAAAGAAAGGACCCGCCCTATAAAATAGGCCTCTACTTTGTTCTGCTCGTATTCATGTGCGTTTTTCGAATAACATACAAACATTATATTAAACCTACCCTGTTTATCTATGTTGGTTGAATATTAATGCACAAATAATACTATTATTGGCGATCACTTGAGTTAAAATCACATTAGCCTAAACAAAATTATTAATTATCTTATTAAGCGTGATTCCAAGTACAAATTCCCTTTAACAATCATAAAAGGTGTGACCGAGCAATAACAATAAAATAATCAAGCAACATAATAATAAACAATAAATAATAATAACGATGATAATAACATGATAAGGCATAATAAAGCTTAATAATAATAGCAAGATTCTAGGCATGATACTAACAAGATTAATAACAACCCTAGCATGTCACTAAACAATAAAGATCAAAGCTTTAAACCTAACATGGTACTAACATGATACTAATATTAGAAAAGATTGGAGGCACCCTAAACATGATACTAGAAAGCATTAAAAGCATCCTAACATATACTAGGAATATTAAACAATAATAAGCATGCAATCTACATTGTGAAAGAAATAGGGAGTAAGCTAATCTACTTACTTTGAAGCCTCGTACCTCTTTCTAATAACAAAACACACAAGTTAGTAAACTTCAATGAAAATCAATAAAGAACAATTAAATAATTAAATTGAAATCAAATTAAATAAAGTTTAGACTAGTTTTGGACCAAACCCTCAGAAATTATCAAACCTTGCACGTCTAGGGCGAAGGCAACTTCGAACTTGGCTAGATGACTCTAAGTCTTGTGAATGCGGAATATTGTTTGTAAAAAGCTAGTTTAGAAAAAAGAGAGGGAGAAAGAAAGCATATATTGCTCAAGAGAGAAAAGAGAGAATTAAGGAAGAATTCAATGAGAATTGATGATTCTGAAAACAGGAATTCGGACTCTATTTATAATGAAAATAGTCCGGAAAATCATAGAGTTTGATAAGGAATAAAACTCCACGCTGTTGCCAGGAATCAACTCTGTCGCGACGCGACAATGTCTGTCGCGAGGCGATAGGGTCTGTCGCACGGCGACGGAGTCTGTCGCGTGGCGACTGACTTGTCGTTTGGCGACAGCCTGTATTAGCGCGTTTTTCTTCACGCGGAATCTGATATTTAATCAACTTGATCTACGGAATCCGTACAGAAGATAAAATATATATTTTTAAGATAACAAAACAATATTTTATTCCAAATTAAAATCTATTTTAAAATAATTAATCATTAAATCTAACAATATTAGAATTAAAAGGAACTTTCTAGAAACTTCTAGAAAACTATAATTAATCCTAATAATTTTAGGAATAATAATTAATATTGGGCCCTCCTCTAGATCATTGGGCCGTATTAAAATACTTAACCGGGCCCAATTTAGTGTTTTGGTCATAACTTCCTCAATATTCATCGGAATTGGGCTTATAATATATCGTTAGAAAGGTCTCTTCGAGTCCCATCCATCTATACTATTATTGGACCTTAATTATGGACCAAACTAAACTGGTTCGGCTATTTTCAAATAAATAAAGTCATTTTCAAAAACAGAGAGAAAAGAATTTAATTAAAACTAAACCACAACACTTGGCTTTCAAATCACTTTCACCTAATTCGATAATAACACAACGTGCAAGGCATTCATCACTGGGTTTGGTTTTGGGGAGACACAAATGGGTGTCTACACATATACTCATGAGGCCCAATAATGGGCCTCCAACTTGTTTAACCCAATACTCTAGTGTGTGACCTTGTAGGATCCATCCTATAAGGCTTTGGACAATTTGACAAGCCCAAAGACCAATTGTCATATCTAGCAATAGACATTGGCAACCTTATAGTATGAACTTATTATCTCCATAACTGTGATCCTTTGATATATCTAGTAATTGCACTTATCGAAGACATAACTCCTTCAAATATATGTTACTTGTTGATATTAATATGTGTAAGTGTTTTATTTGTTAAAATAGGTGGGTCTTTTCAACCTGGTTAGATGCAGTTGGGGGAATTCCTCCCATGGCTATTCTGACAAATCAAGACCCAGCCATTCGAAAAGCATTGAAGGCTGTTATGCCGGAGACTAGGCATAGATGGTGTCTTTGGTATATCACTGACAAATTTGGTTCTAAGTTAGGGAAGTGTAAAGGGTATACAGATTTCAAAGAGGTGCTCAAAAATATCATTTATGATAGTTTGAGTATGGATGAATTTGAGTTAAGATGGAAGGAGTTTATAGCCACCTATAACTTGGAGAGTAACTTGTGGCTTGCTGTTTTGTATTCAGAGTGGGAAATGTGGATACCAGCCGCCATGAAGCACATGTTTTGGGCTGGAATGAAGACCACCCTGATGTCAGAAAATATTCATAATTTTTTTGATGAATTTTTCGACAGAAATACCGGACTGTGTGACTTTGCTGAGAAATATGTGAGGGCTATGGATGTAACACCCCAATAATTTCCTTCACCAAACCACTTTAAATAAAATAGTGGAGAACTATTGACATGTTATCGCCACGTGTTAAAACGTTAAGGCTTTATCAAAGTATATATTGCAGCGGAAAACCAAACATAAGTCTTTAAAATAACACAGTTTAGAAAACGAATAAGTCAAAGCTTACAAATTGGAACCATAAAGCCCTTATTTAAAACCAAACCAATAATCAAAGTCCAAAACATAAACGAAATAGCAAAGCATAAATAAGTTCAACACAAGAATAATCGAATACTCTCATTCACACCAATCCCTTGACAATGCGTTTGTCAAATCCCTGAACTTCACATCATCAAGCTAACCTGTACAATACTGCTCCCCAATAATACAAGTGTAATAATTGGATCATCACAGGGTCATTGAAAGGTGAAGGCCATGACCAAAAGAAAACACATAAAAGCACACAATCAGCAAAGCTGAGTACATACAAGCTACAATGCACAAAACCTGGCACGCTCAACCAATTGAAGTAAATAAACATACAACTCGAATTCATTAATCAAGACTCTACACTTAAACAATTCAATTGACTCAACATACTTACTAACCAATTCCAAACACTTGACTCTTTATATTTAATTTAATTAATTTAATTTGGAGTAAGCAATAGACCAGGTTGTCCAATCCACCAAATCATTTTGGTCCCAAATGACCATTTGAAATAAAAGTTTAGCGCGATGCAAGAATGGGCGCAACTCCATTCTCACAAAGTTAGTCTAGGATCCCATCTAACTTTCATTATAAAATAAAATGTTAATACAAAAAGAGAAGAGGACATGTTGATCAAACAAGCCTCGAAAAGCCACGGGCTACCACCGTGTACCCTAAACCATAATTGTCAATACTCTAGAAGTGCACCGCTTTCCAGAGTTTTATTGCTCATCCATGTTTCACTTTATGTGATTACAATTTTAATTAATAGCCGACTCATTCAAGAAGACCATACATAACAATCATACATCAATTCACTTTTAATCTTATTTAGGACAATGGTGATCACATCACAAGTTGACCTTTAATTCCATTAAACTTCCAAATTATCCAAAATTGTTGAACATAGTCAACCCACCTAGCTATTTGGCTTAATCCACCTTTACTCAACATACTAACAAGTCATGATTGAGTAATAAATAAAATAAATAGCAACCATGTGGAATAATTAATAAATTCATTCCACTTAAATCATTCAATTCCAATCCTTTAATAATCCAAATGTAGTTAACAAACCAATTCAATAAAATTATGCTTGTATCAACATTCCATACAAACATTTAATCCAATATAATTCAACATGTTTGCATCCATAATTCCATACAAACATAATCAATTCACCAAAATATGTTTCATAAACATAAGCACATGAATTAAATCAACGTGTAACCAAACAATTTCCATCCAAGTGTTCCCTAATCATGAAACTAAGTTCTTTCCTTTTAGTACCTAAACATAATACTACTTATAACGAAGTAGACATGTACGTACCTCGTATAAACAATCCTTTGTGCCACTTATAATCACTTAAAATTCTCCTAGGGAATAATCACTTCCTAGAAAACAACCAACAATTAATATTACTAACCTAAGTAATTTCCAACAATATAATATGATGAAAAACCTCTTAAAACTTCAATTAAAACATATATTTATGCTTAATTAACTTTAAACATAATTAATTTTATTAATCAAACTCAAGGATAAAATTGTAAGCATAAAAAAACTTCGTTAAAAATCAAAAAGTGCCCGAAAATCATATTTAGAGACTGAATTTGGCCACGAGAGGGTGGTGCTCACTATAGAAATAGTGAGTCTTTCTTAAAACATTGTTTCCACATGGAAAACACTACTTTTTTTTTATCAAAATCGAATGAGTTCAGAACCTGATTGGGATTAAAACGAGATTAATATTAACGAACCGAAATCTAAAAATTAAAACACGAATTTACGTGTTCAAAAATAATATGGAATTAGGTTAAACTAATCAGTAGTTATAATCACCAAAATTTCAAAATATAGTAAAAGTCATATATTAGTAAAAGTCATATAAATAATAAGAACTATAACTCCATTCAAGTAATTATGAATTGAGCTCAAACTGAAGTCACCAAAATCCAAAAGCCAAGCACACAGTTTATATAATGAATCCTCAAAGTATAATTTAACAACATTCAAATAATACCATAGGATAAAAATAGGAAATAAATATGTGAATGAATAATGCTACATCCCAATCCACATCCATAAGCCCAAATAATAATTAGACAAACAATTCAAATTATAATTGGACAAACTATGGCAAACTCTTCAAATTAAAAAGTATAGTGAAATGTGAAAACTACACTACTCCTACAACAATCCAAAAGCCCAATCCATAATTAGACAAATGAATAATACTACAGCCCAATCCATATCCATAAGCTCAAATAAAAATTAGACAAACAATTCAAATTATAATTAGACAAACTATGGCAAACTCTTCAAAATAAATAGTATAGTGAATATGTGAATACTACACTACTACTACAGCAATCCAAAAGCCCAATCCATAATTAGACAGACGATTAGGGACTGATGATCAACATAATCAACAGTTTCATGATTTCATTATAAATCCAATTGCCCAATACAACAAAGAAAGCATGTTCAACCCCAATGAACCCCATTACGCTAGATGAGCTCATCATCAGCGTACATAGGATCCGGATCTTATTGGCAATCACCATTTGCCGTAAGCGAAGATCTAACTTCTCCTATAGCTTGTTGGTTCAATTGATTTCCAACAATGTCTTCACTGAACTGAAAATACAAAACTCAAAGCTCATATTAAATCAAAACTCGATATTGAATCAAAGAGCATATTTATTCAAAACATAAGTTGTTAACAACACATGAACTGATTCAATATACCATATAAACTGATTCAATATACCAGCACTAATACCTGTTGTTGTCCCAAGCTGTGATCGAAGTCTATCTACCTTGCAACAGCTTCTTCAGTCAACTATAGAGTTTCAACTTGTTCCTTTTTCTTAGCTCTATCTTTCGACGTTGCTTTTCTTCATACTATTTCCTCCTTGCCTCCTTCTGTCTACACACTTCTTTAAAGGTGGTCATAAACCTTGAAGCTCTAACACAACCAGGACCCCTATTTGAAGGTGGATCCTTAATGCCAAGTCCAACACCAGTTTGCTGTGATTCATCCTCAAGGCCATCAGTTCCCGCACGGCCATAACCCCCTGAGACACTCCTACCAACAAAAGAAGGAGTGCCGAAGACAGTAGGGCATACCATTACCTTGTTTCTGCTATGGGGTGTGTTATCTGTCATGACTTCACCAACACTGCTCAAGGGTAGTGCAGGGTTCACAATCTCCTTAATCTTCAGCTCCAAGTCTCGTAGGCATGCAATGACCATGGAAAAAGTTTCGTCCTTCTCACTTGCAAGAAATGAAATGCCCTCAAATACCAAGTTCATCTTGTCCAATCAAAGTACATCCGCAGTCTAAGATATGTCATGGTACGCAACTTTGACTCTAGTATGCTTGCGGTTAATATCTTTACGCCACCTATCCAAGATGTACTTCTTTGGCATGTTAGGCACTTGCTGTACTTCTAGAGCATTGATGCAATGCCTACAAAGAATCCCATTGCATTCCAACATCTTGCATTCACATTCCACTTCCTCAGTTTTTGCATTGCACAAAACCCGATAAACTCGCCACCTTGCCACAGGTTTTTCTTTTTTTTTTCAAATTCATTCCAAGCATAGACTCTGTCTTTAATTAGGTGCTCATAGCAACCATCCCCAAGCTCTTGCAAGCCACTAGATTACAATACATCAATCTCTTACACTCTCGTTGCACCTCCATGAATTTTGCATCTATGTATACATTCCTGAATGTTTCTTCAATCTTGAAATCTGTTATTAGTCCCCGAAGATACAAAGCCGAATTATCGTCTGCCAACCTCTCTGCTTCCCTCCAGTGCTCCATTGTAATCCCCCGTATTATTAAATATATTATTAACGAAATTATATTTTATTCATAATATTTATTTGGATTTTTTTGGATTTAATTTCAAAAGTTTCAAATTATTTTCAAAAGAACTTTTTATGATCCTTCCTTCTATAATTTATGTCCAACAAACAAGCCAAACCCACTTTACTTTCTTAATTGACCCATTAATTTTATGAGGCCCAATACCCCTACTTACCCTACTACCCTCTCTCCTATAAATACCCCATACATCCCCAAAAATTTCCCCACACAAAAGTTTAGTCTTATTTCCTTTCTCCTTTGTTTTATTAATTTGTGTAATTATATTTATTGATTATGGGTTTTGATTTTATTGTATGAAATTAATTTAATTAGTATCAAATTGTATTTTGATGATTAAACTTCATAATTTTAGATTCTATAAATGTCATAATTTTCAGATTTTGTAAATTTTATAACCTAGGGTTTTTTAATCATTGAAAATCATGATTTTAGGTTTTCTATGAACAATTGATTTAGGCCATTTATACTAATGAAAGTACTCGCGTTTAGGCTTTTGTGTTTGGGTGTTGTGGTTTAGTAGAGGGTTTAGTAAAGTAATTTACATTTTTTGTATTTTGTAACTCTTAGTAATATATAATCATCAAATCATGTAACATTAGTATTATATAATCATGTAATCATGTATCTAAAGAATTACTCATCGACAACACAAATAATTTAAATTATTGGACTAACCTAATAAATTTGTTTCAATTAAATATTATTTAAGTTGATCTAAAAAATTTGTTTCAATTAAATTTTATTTAAGTTGATCATTCGTTGTACAAATATAACCTTTTTATTGTATACTCATCAAATTAAATCATGTAATTTATACACTTTAGTTATTAACTCTATACTATCAAACCATGAAACAATTATCTAAAGAATAAATCATGGACGAAATAATACTTATTGATTGACCATTAAAATAACAAATACCAAACCATGATGTTCACTATGAAACAAATATTGGACTAAGCTAATGTAATTTTATATTTTTAACACTTCATATATATATATAATATATATATATATATATATATATATATATATATATATATATGTATATATATATATATATATATATTTAATCTAACATATTTGTTTTACTTAATTACTAATTGGTTTTAAATTGAACAACATATACACACCACTTCAAACATAATTTCAATTAAACATAATTAAATCCACAACATACGAATGCTAAAGAGTTTAGACATACAAATTGTTCAACAAACACCTAAGAGCCGAATTAATGATTACAACCCAAATTAATAATTGTTCTTAAACATTAAGTTTGAAACATGGTTCATACGATTAATCCAAATCATTCCAAATTAAACAAGACGACATAACTCCAGGCTTCATAGCTTAGCCCCTCGCAACCCGAAACCTACTCCTCCTCCGCTCCAGCCGAGCCTTCAGAACCACTGCCCGACGAACCAGCTCCATTCCCACCTTCCTTTTGCATCTTCACCTGTAGTACATAAGGTTTTTCATTTTATATAAGAATGCAATAACAACTAAAATATACAATTAATTAACTAAATTTAGTAAGAATGTAATTGCTTACTTACTTTGACTAAACCCACATCAAGTAACTCGCATGTGCCCCCGGAGTGGAACATTGTTTCACAATCAACTAGATTTGCATCCCAGAGAACAATAACACCAGATGCTAGCCCTCCTCCTAAGAGACACGCCTCTTCATAATTCAAATTCATGATTTTTTTGTAGAGACGAGTCCAGTTCTTCATGGTTGCTCGTGTCTCAAGGAGTATTATAACTTCGGGTTCATGTTTCTCAACCAATGACTGGATATTCACCATGAAAGATGGTCTAGACACATCCCTAACATTCCACACGACAATTGGAGTGCCTATGAGGAGGGAGGGACAATCTTTTTCAATTGTTGGTGTTAACCTTGTACCATAAAATCTAGACGCAGGGGCCTTATCAACAAGGTGGCTAGTGACAATGGCAAAGTCGACAGTGGTAAACATTCCATGGACATGGTAAACAACAAGTGCATCACTTCCAAAACCTATTTTTAACTCAGTGGGAAAGGGTTTTCTCAGGTGATAAATTAGACATTTCAAATTCACAACAGGTAAAGGGTGAACGATTTTTTTTCAGAATGGGTGGAACAACCTTAGAGACAGTCTCCATTGTAGAATAATCAAAAGACATAAGCTTTGAATTAAAAATGGAGGGATCTGATATAATACCGTACATGTCGTAATAGTTAGGAAGGTGAGCCGGACGCATGGTTACATCCTCCTTGATCATCTGAAGGCCATGATAACAGTGAGACCACGGTTTCAACGGATCCCTTATCAACGCCTTTACGTCGTTATCATTGAGATAATGGACATTGTACGGCTCCTTCTTCACAATTCTGTAGAGAATATTGTTGAAATCCATCTCACTCTTTCTAGTGGTGTTTGGTTCTAGAAACCATATTTCAGATTGAGCATCAAGAGGAGTGCATCCCTTAGGATATTTGGGTTTGGAGAGAGAGCAGAGACTTGCCATTGTTGTTTTTGTGAATTTGCTGTTGTTTGCTTTTTCTATATTGTGTTAAGTGGACACAATATTTATAGGAGCTATCCTAAAGAATTGTTTTAGGAATATTTGCTGTAGAAGATCCACTAATTGCCAAAATGACTGCATATAATTTTCTATTACTCGATCGACAACAACAACAGTGGGGAAACAACTACATATATCAGTACACAATAATTGCAAGGGGCACTAGAAAAGCCAAAATGACAGTAAAGTTTAAATCAATGATTATATAAATAAGCTAATATGACAATATCTATCGCCTAACTAAACAAAATATCGATATGACTACTTGATCACTTAATTTAACGGTATAAAAAACATATCTGATCATATAACTTTCTAGAATAAATCCATGGTCATATACAATAAAAAAACATAGTATAATTACTTCATACGTCGAAAGTATATTGTACATTTTATACTTTATACTGTCATATGTTTATAAAAAACTGTCAACCATATATGTTTAAGATTGACATTAGATTTATCAAATTTGACGCATTAGAATTGAAATGAAGTTAATTTATGTACAATTAATCTCGTATCAACATTTTAGGTACAATTGAACATCACATAAGGTTAAAATTATAACTCAGGGCCTGTTCTCTTACGTTGAAATTTAGTTTAGTTACTTTCAGTTCAGTTCACCTCACTTTCAGCTGAGCTCAGTTTAGTTCCGCCGCGTTCAGTTCAGTAAGAACATGCCCTCATTTTGATAAGTTTGCAAATGTAACGTGAACTGACATATTTACAATTACACCCGTATCAACATATTAGATCATTTTAAACGTCAACTACTATACAAAAATTAAGGATCATATACTATGTTCAATGTTTACACAAAGTTAAGGTTAAAGTAATAACTCAATTTTGATAAGCTTACGGATGTAATTTATCACGAAATTTGTTTCATGATGATCAATAACTATTTTAGAAGCTTAAATACACTAACTCTTGTGGCCTAGTTATATTATGTGTATCCTATACATATCATCTTAATTATGTTGTCAATTAGCAATATTTAATATGTCCACTATAAAATGTTTAATTAAGACGGTAACACTTTTACTAGTTACACATAATATTTAAAAGATAACATATAACTTTAACCGAATGACAATATATTTGTGAATTTCCAAAACTATATTATCTACAAACACATAGTCTTTGGACATACTGTATGTCGACATAACACTGTTAATCTATGTTAAATATGTTATCATTTCTTGGTATGTTATAATAAAAAATAATCTGTTATAAGAAAGACTTTTACAAATCACCTTGTGACAATTTCACAATTTGGTGTGACAATATAAATCATGTGTAGTCTTTTCCCAAACAACTTGGTTTGTAATCTATTCAACATAAAAGTGAGTTGGTCATTTCCATATGACACGTTTTTCACAACGACGACATAAAGGTCAAGTAATGGAATTATTTTAATGTATAGTAAAATGTAGTTAATTAAAACGAACGGACTTGCTTTATTAAATTTGTAGGTGTTAAGTAAGTCTGTTGCATACCTTATTGTTATAATTCAACTAACACATAATTAAAGTGCATTTGATTAATAGCTGAGTGTGACAACAACACCATTTGTAATAAGTTCTGAAGTCGTAGTTACATAATTAAGTAGTCTGAATTACTTTGATCACAGTTTCCAACATTTTCTTAGAACATTATCTTTGAACATTATTAATTTAAACACTTTATCTATGACTATTATCTATGAACACTGCATTTATTAGTTTAAACACATTATCTATGAACATTCTAAAAATTCTATTTCACCCTTATTGTTTGTTGTCATATAGTTACTTTAATATGTCAGAAAGAATTATTGCCAATGAAAGACAAGATAATTTTGCTAAATGATGCGATTAATTTAGCAATTACAAAACATTTTTGCAAGAAAGAATAAGTTGAATGTCACGTGTTGATAGTGAGCTAATGTATTTGCTGAAAGAAGTGACATGTTTTTGTTTTGTCTAGTCAAATCAAGTTAATATTAATATTATTTCAGTCTTAGATTACTCTACCATCACCGAGAAATCTTCCAAATATTAAGGACAACTTGTCAACAAATTTAATCATGTAGCACTGGCAAATGACAGGTAAAGATTCTTAATTGATTCTTTTATTTTGGTGATATGACAAGTCACTGTAAAGGGGTATGGTGTTAAACTAGGCCATATTTAAATACATATATATAATTATAATCATCAGTCAAAATTATAGTGTCATTACCGTAACTGATGCCTATTTGTTAAATGATAAGCTTGACAACTTTTTTGGAGATAGTACACTGACAATTTCTTGGGAACTTTGTCTTTGAAGTTATAAATAGTTTATTGGACATGACTAAATTGGACTGAACTGATTAGAGTTGAACTAAAATGAATCCAACTGAACTGGTTAGAGTCATATTTCAAATCATTAAAAGGTATAGTTATTCATGAAATACGTGGGTTGATCCAAATTTGAGGAATAAATCAGAACATTTTAATTATGAATCGTGACAAGAATCAGAAATTTATTAAACTATAAAATTTCAAATGACAGTTTGAAATTTAAGTTACGGTACAAGAATTGGAAATGACCTATATTAGGGAATCTTTTGACCATAAACCATATGACAGTTTTGTACATGATACTTTGGATGACGGTAAAGCTAATTTAAAGAACATTTATCATGGAAGCCGTTGAAAATAACCCTTCTCCATATGCGTAAAGTGAGTTGTCACTGTATTCTTTAACATAATGGATCAAGCACGCGTAAAATAAAATGACAGTAAAAGAATTTTTATTGACATGTACCAGGGAATCTTTTGAAACAAACCCTATCACAACTGTGTGATGGGAGTTGTCATTGAAATTATTTAGTAATTTACATGCATATGGCGTAAAAATTGTCTATAAATTGTGGACTATAAATCAATAAAGTGCAACTCAATTACTAATTGAGTACAATTGAATTAAGTGTTTGCCGAAACACTCCTAAAAATTGGATCCTGTAAATTGTGAGGTTTTTTTTTTTACATTATACTAAATTTTAAATTATTTTATGCTTTTTTTTTTGGTAAAGACAAGGGGGAAGCCCCAACTTAATATTAATATCAAGGTAACTTATTTTTGCTAAATGATGCCTAAATTAATTTTGTTACTTAGTTATTTTTAAGGTGTATGAAAGCTTGCCAAATTTCAGCGTTGTGTGTGACGAAGACAATGAGAGATTGGTAATTATTTAATTAAGAACATTTTCTTTGATACGTAAGATAACATAATACCTATAAATAATTTTATGATTAATTATGTGCAAATGATTCCGCATATATTTAGAGGAGTGATGGCTGACATGAGCGGACATGCTCGTGTTTATGGAGGCCTAGACATGTCGCAGTATTGGGATGTGTTTGTAACAGAAGTGGAAATAGAAGATGAGAATATTGTAACCCTCATTGTAAATGGATGGAATGCATTTATTGTTGACAATGATATTCACTATGATGATGAATTAGTAATTTACTACGGTTTTTTTGGTAAGTTTTATTGTCGTGTTATAAGGGGTGGGGTTGATATCACCGGGGGCCAACAGAACACGGACAATAAGAATGACCGTGGAGATTCCGTTGTTGGCAATAATTTACTTGAATTGGAAACTCGCAATAAACAAACCAAACAAAGACTTGCTAGGATGATAAATCGATCTAGCAAGGTTGGGTTTGGAGTTACCCTCACATCTTCATATCTCGAACAAGGCAATCCGGTATATATTTTCAACTATCGACTTGTAACGTTTTATTTATCATCTATAATATAATCTTGTTTAATATATTTATAACATTTTAGTTAATATATTAAATAGATATTAATCCCCATTAATCTTAATTCTTGTAGAATTGCTGGTAAAATTTGCTCTGAAAATTTTGAGGGACTCGGAGAAATCAATTCTGTTGCTTTGACTCATAAAAGTAAGCGTTGGGATGCCGAGCTGTAAATTGTGAAAGGAGATACAAGAGGGGAACTGAAGATTGTGCTAGCCACTCTGAAAAGAATTCGCCCAATGATGACGCAAATGAAGTTGAAGCCGGGTCATGGAATTTTTCTCACATATGATCTCAACACCCCTGAATTGTTCAAAGATCAGTTTGTTAATGATGTTTGAGTATGTTCTCAATCACAATAACTTTATATGTCATTTATGTTAAAGTTAATGTCATAGTGTGAATTTAAGCTTTCTTGCAGGTAGGTTTTGATTATGTATTGTTTCGACCCAATCTAGTAGGATCTCAAGTTTGGGTCTTTTAATGAATTATTATTGTCATTTCGGAATGTATTTTGTGTCATCAATGAACTTGTTTGGTATTAATCACAGTGTTTGTATATTTTATCCTCATCCTCGTAAACACTTTCCTTTTTTTAACTATTGAATTAACTATAACTTCACTTTGAAGTTATTAGATGCTGATAACCACAAATATCTGCTTTATTTAATCTTAAAAAATACATTACACCATAAAAAATATTTAGTAAATGAAAATTAATTGCCTGACATTTTATTACTTTAATATGGACACGTACCAATTTTTGGTGAAGGTAATATTTTGAAAATACTTAACGCGGCAAATAAAATATTCCCGCTTGTTTAGTAAATACAGAAAATGTGTATATCATTTAGTTGAATATAATTGTCAAAACGTGAAGTTTTTATGTCATATTTAAAAATGTTATAGGCGGGAGTAATTTCAAGGAAAATTTTGAATATAAACATTTTAGCAATTTGAATTTCAAGTCGAATTTTGTTAGCACGCATTTTAGGAGTCCTTTCCCGCTGTTTTTTTTTTTTTTTACTATATAACTTCTATCTCTTCATTCTCCTACTTGCAACTTTAAAACCTCAATCACTCACAATGGCCAACCCACTCAACGAATGCACTTATCATTTTTGCTCCCCACCTTCTACAAAGCCAAAACTAGAAATCGATGTCTCAGAACTTTGTGTTAGCATAAAAGAAGTAGCATCGGTGCATCTATAAGCTGATTTGGGAGTCCGTACGTTAAGGTCCAGGAATAGAATGAGAATGTTTAACCATCAACTAGCCACGATATCAAGGAGTGGTAACAACGTCGCAGATATCCAATTCCATCCAGAGTTCCATTTCTTAGACCCTTTACTATAAGAAATCCCCTCAAATTTCGGAAAGAGGCATATTGCATGTTATATTATATGCTTGATCTTTATAATGTTTGCTTTTGTTTTCAATTATCTACACTGCAGAACTATGTTTACAAATGCACTTACTACGAGCACAATTTTAGTCATATATCGGAGTTCATGAATATGTTCATGAAACTAGATGAGTGGGAGGTGGTTTTAAACGAGCTGCAGCGGGAACATGGTGATGATGAGTGGGCTTTGGTGTCACCCAAAAGGGAGTTCTCTACCCTTCACTTAGAAGATTTAAAACAAGGGGAAATAGAAGAGGTTCATGTGAATTCAGATGAGAAAAGAAAGCCGAAGGGGATTATAAAATGGATGGAATTTGGAGAGGATGATTTTTGTAATTTGTTGAATGTTAATGAAGTGAAATATAAGCAATACATGGTCATGATGTGCAACTTGAACGGGGTCGAACCCACATTGGCCAGTGGAATAGTGAGCAACCTCCCGTATGATAGTAGACAAGCCCCTCCTGCCTACATTGAGAACATCGAAGATGCCTACGAAAACTATGGCTCTAAGCTTGATTACCGCGTCCGGGGTAGTTCCGACTCGGGTCGTGAATCGGATGAGTACCACACTTCTGAAACAGATGATGAATGGTAGATGGTAGATGGGGTACATGACATGGGGAACAACTTCTACAACAATCAAATCAAAGTCACATAAACCTTTAATAACCTTTAATTATTAAAAGCATGTGTGTAAGAGAGTATTATTATCTTCGTTATAAATGTTTTGTAATTTATATTACAAGATCATCCAAATATTGGAATTGCGTAATTTATAATCCGTATTATATCTTCAAATTATATAGTAAGAGATGTGTTAGTATAGATCAAAGTTTAGTTTTTTTTTTTTTTTTATTTTTTTTTTATTTTTTTTTTTATCTACACTATAAGTCTCTTAAATTTGCAATCAAAGTGTTTTTGACGGTGTTGATTTTAATTTCTTAATTGATTTTGATGGTATTAATTTTTTTTTGACAACACGGATTTATGACGGCATTCTTTTTTTTGGACGGTATCGAATCGACAAGACTCATAACCATACATTTTTAGTCATTTAAAACATTGTAAATAAAAAACAAAACACAAGTGTATTAGCAATAAATACTAGCTACAATGTGTACAATGCATTTGTATTAACAAAATTAACTACATCAATATATCACTCCCCCATATTAGTGTATAAATTGATGATCTCCCAAACCCACCACAACCGTTCTACTAAATTCTAAACTTAGTGCTCCCATTTTTTTATAAAGCCTACCTTCTTCAATAGTAGTCACTAACTCCTTCACGTAAGTTACAAAGTGTTCCCATGAATGATCCATCTGATGACGAGTCGTAGGAGTCACTTGATCTCACAGACGAGATAGATGATTGTGTTGTTATAACTGGGAAGTCCCTTACCACCAAAGTGAATTTGTTAGTAAAAGGAGGGGATGTTGATGACAATGGGCAACCAGTGGAGATGAGTGTTGACAACCGTTTACATACGGTTTTCTATGAATACGCAGCTAGGGTGGGGCTTCGTCCTAAGGATTTGCGATTATGGTGGAGGGGTCAACTACTAACACCGGAAGACACTCCATTTTAAGTAGGAATGTACATGTCTGAGGTTATTCTTGGTTTTGACAAGGTACTCCACAAATTGTTATACATTTAGTTTCTTTTATATTAAGTAAATTTATAAAAAGTAAATCATTTTTTTGTAAGAATTGTCGTAGTATTAAGGGAAAATCTAACTAATTGACTAAAGCTAAGTTGAGTAAGGCTTATTCATAAATCAACTTTATCAATTATTTTTTTTTCCTAATTTAAAATGATCTTGTTTAATACCATAAAGGATAAATAAGAAGTAAAGGTAGGAGTAAGAAATAAAAAATTGCATCTTAACAGATATTAAGATAACTTAATAATAATTGAGTGCTAAACTTTGGATTATGGGCCTTTATGCATGTTAACATATTAGCAACATGTTTTAGTTTTAGTCTAAAAAAGCAGAACGTATTAGTACAACCATATGTTGAACCAATTGCTCGTATATAGGTTAACTCCTTTCTCATTTGGCAAGATGGGAAAGGAGTTGCTATTGATCTACCATCACAGGAACCAACAAACAACAAAATCGTGATCACGGTTTGCACTGTCACATCCGAACGTGAGTCAATCCACTTCAAAAAAAAAAACAGCCAATGTGAAGGAACTTTACATGAAATGGGGAATGAGTCACAACGTCAATGAGCAGCGTGTCTGACTATGGGTCAATGGGGAGGACTTAAATGATGAAAAAAACTTGGAAGAGGAGAAGGTTAGAGACGGGGCTGTGGTTTGGGCTCAAATTGAACCTCGAGGTTTTAAAAGGAGAGACAACATCAGGTTTAATGAAGCTTACTATAGATGATGACAAGGAGAAGCTTGCTATAGCCATATTTCTACTTAATAGTCTACTTAATAGTTCACCTCCATAAATAACTTCTACAAACCTTAGAGTTAAGTAAGACATATGTTAACTGAAGTTTTTGTTAAGACATGGTGGTAGAACCAAGTCTTATTGGAACTGACTATTAACTTAGATGCTAGATGTACCTACCCGGGTATTATTAATTGTTTTGGCTATCAATCTAGATGCATTATAGTAGCATTTACCGGGTAATTTTGAAGGTAGGTAATTATGTAATGCATAAACTCATATCAAGTATCGGATCACCTTAGTATTATATATTCAGTCTTACTATTATATATTCAGTCTTATTCATGTATGCATTATAGTAGAATTTAGGGCATTATACATTGCCATAGTGCCCAGATGGAAAAGCAGACTATGATTCTCTAAGGGAGAGAATTTAAAGCAGGAGTTTTGTGTTTCAATATATGTAAGCAAGAGTTTTTTGTTTGCATAACAGTAAGCAGCCAATGATTAAAGGTTTGAGGTTGAGCAAAAAGGTGGAGATTTGTTTCGAGAATGGCAGGACAGAAGGGGCATAACAAAACCAAACTATTCTGAGTAGTTAGCATGAATTTTTCCAATTAGGACATGTTTCAATGGTGTTCTATTTTAGACAAGAGCAGTTAAATTTATTTGGTCCTCCCAACTTCCCAATGAAGTTGGAACAGAATCCTACCCCAGAGAAAGTGGACTTAAGGCAGGTCACGGCAAGGAGGGGATGTAATTTATCACTAGACTCCAACTTAGCTTGTAGATATAATCATTGTGCGCAAACATTTCGAAGGAACAAAGACCACCTTTCACCAATATTACTACTTGCATAATGTATGTATAGAAAGATGTTAAGATTTACTAATTAATGTATCTATTAAGTCTTAACAACATAGCATATCATAGCATATCATTTCATTTCGTTGGGTTAAGTAAAAAGTGAGGTTTAAAGGAAATATCCCAACTTTTTACTTGACCCAACACATATAATGGCCTTATACATAGCCCAAAAAACAAAGTACCAACACAAGCCAGCTTGATGGGGCTACAAAAAATAATGGTCCTATTATAATGGCCCTATACAATGCAAAAATTAACTTAACTACCAAAAAACCCAAAATAACTGTTAATAAGGGAGAGGAAGAATTACAGAACCCGGGGTTTAATAAGTTCAAGGACATCGTTTCTTGTTTCGTTGAATTTTGACAAGAGGTCTTTAACAAGCAGCCATGACCTCTCTGTCATCAAATCCTCAACTAAACAAATCAACATCTCATTAGATTTCATTTGTAAATATGTAAGAATCACAAGATAAGCGTTAATAGTTAAATAACTTACTGGAGGCATTTGCGTCATTATTTTATAGGCGTTGCATTTGATTGCAATAATCATGTTTACTCCGCAGTTGTGACTGTGCAACAAGTCCACCAAAACAAAAGAAAAACAAGAATCAGAATAGCCGGACCTAATAAAAAACTAGAAAACGTATCGAGTGCTAGTGCACGGAGAGCAACTCACATATTGCCTTGCTGAGCCATTACAAGGGAGGTCCTAGCCCAGTGAGCAATGGTTCTTATTAGCCGTGAAGGATCCATGCTTTGAAAAGCAACATCCATGGCAATGGCCTGCAAACAAAAGTTGTAATATAAACAACGATTTTTTATATCAATTAAGGTTTGCCTGTCAAAGTTTGAGAGAAATTGAAGCAGATACCAGCTGAGATACTTCTACACTCCTACTTTCAGCTGCCATCTTGGTTTCAATTGAATCTATTACAAAAATTTCCTCCCTATTCATTGAAAATGCCACGCACTACCAATGGCCATCACGGACTATTGGGACAAAAATCTGGTCATGTAAAATAGATAAACCAATACCATCAACCAACAATCTAAATAATCAACTATCACAAACTAAGGAATGATGTTGTAAACACCCTTGTAACAAAAAACAGGCATGATATCTCATTTATATAATTCAAATTATTGAAAGAGAAAACAAGACTTACCACATTAACTCTATTAGAAACCGTCTCTCTTAGTTGTTTGCAGTACGATTTCACTAGCTTTTGGATTGCATCCACCCGTCCATTACAAGTCAGAACCATCATCTAAAACGAAGCAATAAAAGAGAATATATACAAAGTAGTTACTTAAAAAAATCTACAAAAATCTTTAAACTTACTCCGAAGGTGGGATCAAGCATGAAATGCCTACTCTTACCAAAAAATTGCATCTCCCAAACCCTCTCATAAATTTTAGCTGCAACCCTTACATACTGCATTAAATAATAATGTGAAACGGAGGAATTTCGTGAGTAAGTAACATATCAAGGACTTAGATGGACATAAAAACAAACATTGATATACCTGACTAGAAATCTGCCCCACACAACTAGCCACCAAACCACATACACTCACCGGTGCAAAATCCCCATCATATTTCAATAATGCAATATCATTCCTAAAATAAGAAGAAAAAAACATTTAATACAAGACAAGTAATAAGTATTTCTGGACCGATACACTACATGCAAAAAAAAAAAAAAAAAAAAAAAGATAATAAATAAAAGAACCGACTATAAAATGAAGACTCACTCCAAATTCCTAACTCGTCCGTGACCAGATGAATGATCCATGACAAACTGGACCAATGGTTCTCAAAACCAACGAATATACTTCGGTCGCCAGTGCTTGACATAATCAACAAGAAAGGTTGGAGGGCCAACAACCTTCCTCTGCCTCCTACTACTTTCGTTTTTCCTCCTTAGCATCTCCATCCGGATAACAGTACTCTGATTTGTCGGGGTAATCGGGTCTTCTTCAAATTCATAAGTGACCTCGCGCACCTCCTACCCAGCTTCACTTGTTTGTTTTGCACCACCAATCCCTGAACTTGAACCATTCTCTGAACTAGTGTTCCCACCATTATGATCCTGTGTCTGCACCTCAAACACCCTAGCGGAATCACCAATCCTTGAACCATTCTGTGAACCAGGGGTCCTGCCAATATGATCCTGTTTCTGCACCTCTAACACCCTACCAGAATCACCAATCCCTTTACCATTCTGTGCACCAGAATCAACATTTTTACCCTCAACCACTGTCTGATTATTACCCTCAATCCCTGCAGCATTCCGCTAATTTTTCCGAGCAAAATCATTAATTTTCCCCTCAACATTCCCTGCACCATAATCATTATGTCCCTACACTAGAACCACCCCATTTGCATTGTCACTCTGTCTGTCAACCGTCCTAGAACCACTGTTATTGGTAACTTTATTTCCCACCCCATTTTCGAGTCCAACCATCAACACAGCAGTGTCAATCTCACCCGGCATCCTCAAACATGCATTGTCTACATTGTTAGAAATACCTGCATTCCCCGCATTTCCTAGATTTTTATCTAACCCAAAGCTATCATCAGTACCATTCCCATCACCAAATTTATCATTTGCATTTGCAAACTCATTAAAGCTACAATCATCATTGGCGAAGGAGTACTTGCTACCCCTGAACCAACCGCCTGAAGTGTCAAGGTTCAATGGTTGATCAAGTACCACATTAAATGGTATTCTGCTTACAGCTGTAGTAACAGTCCAATCCAAATCATTAACATCTTGATGACTTGAGTTCACCTCCTCACTACGGTTGTCGTCCTGATTCGCACTATCCAACAAACCATTATAAGGATGACCCTCAACACCATGCAATTCCTTTGGAAATAGGAGGTTCATTTGGATTTGCTTCATTATGATATTCAATCTCCTGCTCCTCTTGCACTTGTGGAGCTACTTGAGGACCTATACATTGCAAATGTACCCAACACAATACATGAATATGTGGTTCAATGAATATGTAATTAATGAATATATTTAAATAATGATTATATACATACCTTCCTGTTCTTCATCCTTTTCTTCATCAATCTCATGCAGTTGCCCTACCTTTTTCTTTCGGCCGAAAGGTCGGTCCAATGTTGCCATTCTTCTCCTCTTAACATTTTTAGTCAACATTTCCAATTCAAACTAATGTCATTTACATCCACAGGTCCTTGTTGTACTTCACCAACCTTACTATTTCAAAACATTCCTCAGAGCATCAAGCACCTAACCAGAACCACACAAAAGAATAAAAAAAGGTTAAATTAATCAAATACACTTATACACTAAATCCAAATGTAAAAGTGGTCAAATAACTACAAACATACTTACATCTACACATTCCTTTGAATTGTTCCCAACACATGGCAGGATATCATCTGCTTTGATGGGATGTGGGCGCCCATAGCTAATTGCCAACCACTAAACCAAATATCATAATAATCATCTTTCAGATTTTGATAAGTCCGACTAAACTCGTTCTTTGAAACGCTTACTACGAGCTCCAAAATCCCCTGAGTCAAATTCATCGTCTGCTATTGCCTTGTTCATCTGCTGTCTCAACCAAAATTTCATCCTTGGGAATTCGCCCCACTTAAACGGATCCCGATCAAGGTGATCAAGATAAAAGATCTACATTTACAAAATACAATAAATAAAGATTACTCATAAGCAATAATTCCCTAACCATTCAACCAAATAAGTCACTGTAATTTTTAAGAAACTTACAGCCAAGAAAAGAGTACATCCCCCACTGCTTGTTGCACTCGCATTATCATGGAATCTTTTACTAAACTGCCCTAGTGCTTTCATAAGCGGATCTACGACAAACTCACACCAGTTATACTCAGATGCATTGTCCGCATCACTAACACCATGAAGGAATGAGTTCTTCAAATGATGGCATGTCGATGAGCACAATACATTCAGATCATACATTAGGAACACCTTCTTAAACTCACTTTCCTCAGCCAAAGGACCCTCCAGATATACAATCAAAGTCTTCCTAGTAATACCTCTTGTACCGCATGGATGTACTATGCTATATGTATCATATAATCTATCCTCCACCTCTTTGTCCACTACCTTATCTGGAAGAGAGCGCGTGGACCATATGGTAGACCCAATACCCAACGCACTTCCAACGGCAAAACTTTACCATCCATAGTTAACAAACATCTACGACTCACATCAACTCTAGTACACAACCAGAACGCCAACGTCCGTGGAAGTCCCTTACCAACACAATAAAACAAACCGCCAAACCCCATTTCCTTAACTAGACGAATCTTCTTCTCGTCAAAGTTCCCTAACAACCTTCCTATTGTCTCCACAGGACAATTCACATTCATTGCCTTTAAAGAACAATTACCATAAACTTTAATAAGTTGATGAGTGTCATTTATCGCACTCATAGGGTAGTCTTTTAGGATGATTTCTTTCCCTTTTTATGCTTTCTTCTCTTATTTTTGGTCCTTTTTCCTTTAGTTTCTCTTTCTCCTCCTTTCTTTATGATTCTTGTGTTTTCTTTTTATTTGGCTCTTTTTCCCTTTTATTTCCTTTCTTTGATTGCTTGTGTAGGTGCTTGGAGAGTTACCTTTGCAAAGGAATCAAGTTGGGGCCATAATGACTAAGCAAGGAAGAAACATTAATTAGCCGCGGGCGCGACAGTAGCCCAAACAGCCCGCGGAGGGTTCCGTACCCATTTCTCCGCGGCCGCGGGTTCGTATGGAGAGGGCATGGGAAGTCTGGAATTCTTCTTTGCATATAAATACACTTGTAATTGCTTTTTGAATCTAACTTTTTGATAATATTTCATTAGATTAGTTTTAGAGAGAGAATTTAGAGTGAAGTTAGAGGGAAGTTCTTGGATTTGGACTTGTAACTCAACATTTAATCGATCAAGTTTGGATTTCTACATTTTCAATCATCAATACTAGTGAGAATCTCTTCCTTTATTTCATTTCTTACTTACTTCTTGTTTGATTCATGTTTGTTGCTTGTTTTCTTTGTATTTGAGTTTTATATTGTTGAATATTTTGATTGCTCTTTAATTTTGTTTTAGAATGATGAACTGAAATTCTTAGTTATTTGTTCTTGAATTTTATCATGATTAGTGAGTAGATTAGTTGCTAGGTGTAGACACCCATTTGTGTCTCCCCAAAACCAAACCAAGTGATGAATACCTTTTGCGTCAAACCATAATCGAATAAGGTGAAAGTGTGAAAAGTCAAGTGTTGCGGTTAGTTTTTATTAAATTCTTTTCTTTCTGTTTTCGAAAACCCACTCTATTTTATGAAAACATCCAATACAGTTTAGTTTGGTCCATGATAAGGGTCCAATAATGATGTAGTTGGATGGGGCTTTAAAAGACCTTTCCAACGATATATTATATGCCCAATTCCGATGAATAATGAGGAAGTTATGGCAAAAATACTAAACTAGGCCCAAACCGGATTTTACCTACGACCCAATGATCATGTGGAGGGTCCAAGGGTTTAATCCTATTCCGAAACTAATTAGGATTAATTAGAATCTTCTATAAGTTTCTAAAATATCTTCATTATCCTTTTTTGAAAAGATAAGATCATGGAATTTGATTTGAATATAAACTTTCCTTCTTTAAAAACTTTCCTAATTCTATTTGAATTTAAAGATGTTCAAAGACAATCAGATATTATTTTCGTGCCTTATATATTTTATCCAAATTTTATATGGTTGGATAGATCTTGAAATTATATTTCCAATGATATATTATAATATTAAATCTGAGCTTTAACGAAAAACATATGAAAGGAATACGAAACTCTATCCAAAACTGACACCCTTTCACTATTTCGGCCATATCTTTTTATATACAAAAGATTTAAATCTAATTCTAATTGCATTAGAAAGTAGACTTCAAGAGATTTCCAACAACATATTATATGACTTATTTGAACTTCTAGATCAAAAGATATGATAAAAACAAAATCCGCAAAAACTGTTTTTGTCGCCAAACGACAGGTGTGTCGACAGAGCCTGTCGCCTCGCGACAAGATAAATTTCTGCCGACAGGTCTAGTTTTCTGGCGACAGAGTGAAGTTTTATTCAATATCAAATTCTATGATTTTCCGGATTATTTTCCTTATAAATAGGGTCCCGAATCTCTATTTTCTTTCATGAACTCTCATCAAGAATTATTTAATTCTTAATTCTTTCTCTCTCTTTCTAAACCAACCTTTTACTAAACACAATTCCGCATTCACAAGACTTAGAATCACATAGCCAAGTTCGAAGTTGTCTTCGCCCAAGACGTGCAAGGTTTGATAATTTCTGAGGGTTTGGTCCAAAAATAGTCAAAACTTTATTTAATTTGATTTCAATTTAATTCTTTAATTATTCTTTATTATTTTCATTGAAGTTTACTAACTTGAGTATTTTATATTAGAAAGAGGTACGAGGCTTCAAAGTAAGTAGATTAGCTTACTCCCTATTTTATTAACAATGTAGAAAGCATGTTTATTATTGTTTAATATTCCTAGTATCATGTTAGGATGTTATTTATTGTTTTCTAGTATCATGTTTAGGGTGCCTTTAATCTTTTCAAATATCATGTTAGCATGTTAGTGCCATGTTAGGTTTAAAGCTTTGATCTTTAATGCTTAGTGACATGCTAGGATTTGTTATTAATCTTGTTAGTATCATGCCTAGGATCTTGCTATTATTTTAAGCTTTATTATACCTTATCATGATTATCATTATTATGATTTATTATTATTATGTTGCTTGATATTTTTATTGTTATTGCTTGATCACACCTTTTATGCTTGCTAAAGGGAATTTGTACTTAAAATCACGCTTAATAAGATAATTATTAATTTGGTTTAGGCTAATGTGATTTTAACTCAAGTGGTCGCCAATAATAGTTTTATTTGTGCATTAATATTCAACCAACATAGATAAATAGGGTAGGTTCAACGTAATGTTTGTATGTTATTCGAAAAGCGCACATGAATACGAGCAGAACAAAGTGGAGGCCTATTTTCTAGGGCGGGTCCTTTCTTTTGTAGATTGGATTCGTACCCTCATCCCCGGACCCTGTTTGGTTCAAGACCTTATGGAGTTGACGGTCCTTTTGGATTGTCTTTTGGGTTTACAAGTTCCTAAAACTTGTTGGCGACTCTTTTGCTTTCTTTTTCTTCCCTTTGGAACGCCACCATACTTTAGTCAATGATCACAGTGGGGTTCAAGTTTGGGATCATAGTGCTTGAAATATTCCCTACACTAGGGAAAAGGGGAAACATGCTTGATTGATGAAATTGCTAGTTGATGTTCTTTGATTAATTGATTTATTACAATTAAATTGGTTGACATAGTTTTGCATGTGATTAATTAGACTAGGAGTGATCAACCTACAAGATTAATCTAGATTGCATTGCAACTCTTAATGACATCAACAATTGATTTGAAAGTTGCTCTAATTGATTGGGTTTGTTTGTGATTCTCCTTGATTCTCCTTTCTTAGTGAACCCTAGATTGGCCTATAGGAGATAGCATTTGAGTTCTCTTAATTGCTACTATTGTTTGTCCCTTGCAATACTTGAATTAATTGATTGAGCTCTCAACTAGCATTATCATTGAACTTGCATGTGGAACCCATATCCCTAGTGTTTAGACCTTTGATTTACTTGATTAGACTTGATTTAGTTTACCATAGCGCCAACCATAATCTCAATTCCATCTTCAAGGTAGCTTGACTTAGACTCTAGTTGTCACCAATTCATTCCCTAGGGATCGACCTTTAACTTGCCATATACTCATATAAGGTTGGTTAAGTGTTTACAAATTTAGTTTGACTTGGGGAAGGGTAGATAACGACCTACATTTTCCACTTGTCAAAATGGTGCCGTTGCCAGGGAATGCTATTGGTGCTTAGCTTTTTTTGTTGAGTCTACTTCACTTTAATTGAAAAATACAAAAAGATTTTGTTTCTTTAGGCTACACTTGTAGCCGTGCTACTTATATTTTCATTGAGTTTTGCATGCATAGAGCTCGTGATCGATCCATTGTGCCTTTTGACCCAAAAATCGAAAGGACCCTCTCAAGGAGAAGAATAGCTAATCGATCCTTGGAGTATAGTTCTTCAAGTGAAGAGGAGATTGAAAAAGAACAAGGCATGGGAGAAAATCCAAGAGTGGCCTTGAAAGAGTTGGGGCATACCCGGTGCATATAGGTTTGAGAGCGGCATAGCTCCACCTACAACACCGGCAAATCATATCGAAATTCGGCCGGCCATGATTACCTTTATTGAGAGGAGGCAATATTGTGGGGCTAAGAATGAGAGTCCGTTGAATCATCTTAAAAAATTTGAGAAATATTGCAATACCATCAAAGTCAACGGAGTTTCTCAAGAGTTCATCCGCCTCAAGTTGTTCCCCTTCTCTCTCATAGGCCGATCCCTAGAGTGTTTAGATAAAGAGGTGAAGCCCAACTCCTTAAGAACATGGGATGATGTAACAAAGGCCTTCCGGTCCCGCTTCTACCCTCAAAAGAAGACGGCGGTGGCAAGGGCCTTGATTTAAGGGTTCAAGCAAAGGCCAAATGAAAGCCTTTACGAAGCATGGGAGAGATACAAAGAGTCCCAAAGGGAGTGCCCTCACCATGAAATTCCAACATACCAAGTGATCCAAATCTTCTATGGTGGCTTAAGTCCCCAAGGAAAGTCATGCCTTGATGGGGGGGTCGGGGGTCCTATCATGAACAAGATCGAAGAAGAAGTGGTGGACATTATTGAGGACGTGGTGAAGTACTATAGAGATTGGCAAGATGGTGAGAGGGACTCTTCAAGCAAGCAATCTTCATTGTACTCGATGGACCATTTAAATGTGATCAATAACCTTTCCTCCCAAATGACAAACTTGGGAAAGGAAGTGACCGCAATCAAGGTCAAGTTGGAGAGCTCCTCTTCTTCTCAAGCTTCAAATCTTCCCTCCCAATTTATGGGGAGAGGTACTCTTTCTAACTCTCAACCCCCTCCCTCTTCAAATAAAATGCCTATGGGTTGTTTGTTTTGTGATGCATGTGGATCGTATGATCATGACTCTTGTAATTGCCCTAATGAATGTGTTGATGAGTTTGATAATAATGAGAGTGAGCGTGTCAAATAATAATGTTCAAAGGTTTGATAATCAAAGAGGTCAATGGAATAGGAATTACCAAAACCAAGGTAATTTTGACAACTATAATCAAGGTGGTGTTTATAGAAACCAAGGGAACCAAGGTTCTCGTGGTAGCTATAACAACCAAGGTTATAGTAGCCAAAATCAAAGCCAAAATTATGGTAATCAAAACCAAGGTTATGGAAATCATAACCAAGGTGCTGGTAACCATAATCAAGGTTATGGTAATCACAACCAAGGTGGTGGTAACTATAATCAAGGTTATGGCCAAAATCAAAATAGGGGTACTTGGAACAATCAAGGTAGGGGCAATTTTCAAAATAATGCTCAAAGGGGTCCCCCACCCGGATTTGTTCCAAAGACTCAAAGTGAAAATTCCTATTCACAACCTTCTTCACCTAGGACCAATTTGGAGGAAATAATTGAGAATCAAACCAAGTTGTTGAACACATACATGACCGTTAGTGATAAGAAATTCAATGAAATGATGACCCACAACAAAATGCTTGAAAACCAAATTTCTCAACTCGCTAATGCTTTGAAAGATCAAGCAAGCCCTTCTTCTTTACCTTCCCAAGGTCTAGATCCCAAGAAACCCGTGAATGCTATCGTTACAAGGAGTGGTAAGGTTCTTGAGGAGAGATTGCATAGGAAGAGTGAAAACAAGGAGGTTCTCAAGGAAGCCTTACTTGAGAATGAGGGGGATAGGGCATCATTGGATGAGGTTGTGATTGAGACACCTAGAGAGGTGACAGTAGAGAAAGAAATTGTGATACCCAAGCTCCCTTACCCACAAAAATTCATGAGACACAAATTGGATGAGCAATTTAGGAGATTCATTGATATGCTCAAACAACTTCATCTTTCTCTACCTTTTACTGATGTAATCAACCAACACTAGGCGAAAAAACCACTCAGCCACCGGTTCAAAACCCCCTAAGCCACCGGTTTTGAACCGGTTGTCATTTGGGGGGTGGCAATAACCCCAAGAAAGGCCACCGGTTCAAAACCGGTGGCAAAAATGATTATTGCCACCGGTTAACCGGTGGTAATATTTATTATGGCCACCGGTTAACCGGTGGCAAAAACCCATTCCCGCTTTTTTTAAAGGGGTTTTTGGCACCGGTTCTGTTCAAAACCGGTGGCAAAAATGGCCCAAAAAAATAAATTTTTTTTTTTTTTTTGCATTTTTTCCACATAAATTGATATATAAACACTAACATATATATATACTTACATATTTTCATTAAAAAAGGCTGTAACATTACAATTTTGGTCCAAAAAAACTTTTAAAAAAAAAAAACAGTAGCATAGCAGAACAACAGCAGCCTTGTGAGGCAGAGGCAGCAGCTGCAGCAGCAGCAGCCTTGCGAGGCAGCCGCTGCTCTATCTCGTCTTCCAGTGACATCTCAGTAAGCTGATCTTCTAGGTCCACAAGATCAAGTTCCAGCCGGACATCTAGATGCCCCTGCAGATCCAAATAACCCCAAAAGCTTCACTACTCCAGCATTATTGATAAATAATATAATAATCACAAAGAATGACTATGTTACACACATTTAGGTGATATGCCTCTAATTAATTTAGGTGAATCTCCAACTGAGAAGGGAACAGGTGAGCTCCTGTGAGTTCTAAATTAAATGAAGACTGATGATATTGCAATCTAAGTAATATAGGACAGGTATACATGCCATCTACAGATCTACATCCACCCCAACGAAAGATAACAAGGAGATGATACTAAAGACATGGTAAAAACTGTCAAAGAAAGAATGCCCACTATACTAAGAGCAAGAAACATACATAGATAGATTAGAGGCAAAACTTCACATAGGTTTTGGTTTGGATTAGCTGCTTCATGCTATAATTTTACGTCTTTGTTTGGTTTGCTGCATGTTCAGATACTGAAGGTCTAGTTGATTACTGCTCAATTTGCCAACAAGGTATCTTTCATCCTGCCCATTACAGAATTCTGGTCATTCCCCGTGATTAGATGCCTGTAATACTGTTTGGAGAACATGTCTCCTCTATGCTAATATATGTTTTGTTCTTAAGCTCTAGTTGAATATCTTTTACAGTAAGGAATGATACAGTTTGCTTGTATTTATAGAAGTAACTTAAATCTGAAAGTCAGCCACTAATCGAGTATAGCTAGTAGCTAATTTATCATATTTGAAGTCCAAAATCACATGTATGGAAGGTATCAAGAATACTTGTAAACATGATACACAGAAAGTAGTTAACAATGGTAATAAAATTGTTAGAAAATTCACCTTTCCAGTAATTTTGCTGTACAGGGCAATCATATCCTTCACAGTAGACTGAAGTTGTGTTGTTGCATCAGAACTTTGCAGGAAGTTCAATCAGTATGTCTGATTTTCGACCAAATTGCTTCTGTGGCAGGATCACCTGAACTGAGTGTGAATCTTTGGTTTTTGGGATTGGTTGAGTCATTATACTTTATACATATAGCACGCGTTACTCTTCCAATCCTATATACCTGTTACACCCAAAAACAGAATGCATATTGAAATTATATATCTCATCAAATGTCTCTTAGATCAGAATATTTGCACCTAATCTTGATTCAGAAAATTGAAGCATCTATATGTTTAAGTTTGAGAACTTTCCTTATCAGGTATATATGACGGATCACAAACAACTTTCTTGAATTTAGCAGTTTCTCCTTCAGAATTCCCACTGTTATCAAAAACTACCTGTCATCCAAAGCAATTCATACTCACTATACTGTATATTATCTTTCATGAAGACTAAGCTAGAATCTAGATACATAGAAATTTTGCGTAAAATGATGTTACTCAAACAGCAAATGTTGTAGCACAATATATACCGAGCAATCTGGCTTGTTGAGCATGTAGGTTCCACCATAAACTGCGCATAAATGGGCAAATCCCTATCAAGGAAAGCAGAGGTGTGTCAAGTGAGGGAATTAAGGAGTATGACTGTATGAGGTATAAAATTTTACATATAAGCTTTATGAGTTCTGCCACATCTAGTGAAGGGTTGGGAATCTGGACAAGCTTGTTGAATATGTTGAGCAAAGGAGGAAAAGTCTCCTCAACAATTAGATGCACAGGTGTCCTCTCATCATCTGACTTGAACCTGCAAAAAAAAAATCAGCAGGGGGTAAAATACTTATTGATCCACAAGTTAGACCAGATAGAAAGCCTTCGTTATTTGAAAACGCAAAAATGAATAACCAATATCTGCAAACAACAACAAATTAAGGTCAACAGAACTATAGATGATTATGCCAGTGGTGCACCTGCTAGTTATGTCAAGTGTTTCTTTCCTTATGGATATTCTTATTCTTTTGTTTTCTTTCCCACACAAAAATTTATACGGATCACTTAGTGTAATTGATATACTTATATATACTATAAATAAATGTAACAAAGAACAAAATGCTACTGGTCAAACTGGAAAGCATTTGCTCAATATCCCTTCATATATATAAGGGTTAAATACAAATTCCTAGATAACACATCAGACTCTTGATTACCAAGAACTTGAGAATTTGAGAAAACAAAAAAAGCTAGGTGTAAAGCATTATAATTTCTCTCTTTCTTTACGGCTTCCATTCCAAAACATATAATGTGCATACACATTAAGAAGTTTATTAACAAAACGACATTCACACTGACAAGTTACAATGGATTGCAATTATTGAATAATAGTGTAAACATCAAAAAGTTGCAATTTTAAGGAACTGAAGGAAGTATTAAGTTTGATATTAGCAGCAGTAGTTCACTTAGTATGATCAGGTATATGCAAGTTAGGGGTACCTAAAAATTGTACTCAGCCAAGTTAAAATAAAAGGTTTGGACATGGAAATTAGGTCTAGTACAAAGCTGTGGCCTAATCTTTGATGAGAAAGAAACATGTAAACCTTTTGTAAAATTAAAGATGGTAAGCAACAGAGAATACACTTTCAAGCTAGCATATTATCAAAATTAGACTTTTGCCTATATTAGCCAAAAGAGAATTAGGTAAGCAACTCCACCTACTTCATGGGGATCGGAGCAACCAGAATCAAAGAAAACCCAAAAGAATAAAAACAACATTTGATTTTCTTATTTTCTCAATAAAGAGGAATTTACCCAAAAAGTGACAAACCTAGCAACCTGTTTGACAATCTAGGTGCAAAAAACTTGTATATCTTAACCTTAATCAATGAGGCTTTTTTGTCTTTCTTGTTTGACGCTTTCCATGAAAGCAAGTATATTCAAACCATATAAAATTTCCCAGGTTTATTCATCAATTCAACAAGAAATTGCAAAATTAAGGCTTTCATGAAAATAAGTATACTCGGACCATAATAAAGAACAAATTGCCCATATTTAATCATCATTCAGGAAGAAATTGCAAAAATTAGGGAATCCATGAAAAAAAGTATACTCAAACCACATTAAAAAAAAAACAATTTGACCATGTTTATTCATCATTCATGGAGAAATTGCTACAATTACTGTTTCCACGAAAATAAGTATACTCAAACCATATCAAAGAACAAATTGACCAAGTACATTCATCATTCAGGAAGAAATTGCTAAAATTAGGGCTTCCATGAAAATATGTATACTCAAACCATATCAAATAAAAAATTGACCATGTTTATTCATCAATTAGGAAGAAATTTCAATAATTAGGGCTTCCATTACAAATTAGGGTTTCAAAATTCAATCAAACAAATTAAAACCCAAATTCTTAATAATTTAGAACAATTTAAAAGCGTCAATAAACAGACCTCGCTCTCAGAGATGATGTGACGACATTCACGAAGGACTGCAGGAGTAAGGAAGACTTCCTTACGAATCATGGTGTCATTCTTGTAGTTGGAGTTGTTAGCATAACGAAGTTTACCATCAGGGCGAAACTCAAACTCAAGGAATTCATGGCCGAATTTGCCTTTGTGACCGACGTAGTATCGAAGGTAGAACTCTCCAGCTTCTTCTTCTGCCATGGCTGCTGCTGCTTCTAGTGTTGGTTTGTCTCTGACAAAATCGAAGGAGACGAAGGAGATGAGAACAGAGAAGAGAGGGGAGAGCAGGAGAGAGAAAGACGAGAGGGGAGAGGAGAGAGAAGGAATATGCGGCGGCTGATGATGAGAGGAAAAGCTAGGGTAGTGTTTGGTGGGGGTTTTTTTTTTAACTCATTATTGCCACGGGTTCAAACCGGTGGCCTTTCCATTTTTTGCCACGGGTTTGGTTGAACCGGTGGCAATTGTTCTTTGCCTCATCCCGCCACTTAATTAAGCCACCGGTTTATAAAAACCGGTGGCCATTGAGCGTTGCCTTTTTTAATTTTTCTACTAGTGCAAATGCCAAACTATGACAAATTCCTCAAAGACATTTTGAGTGGGATAAGAACTTGTGAGGTTGTGGAGAACATCAACTTGACCGAGAATTGTAGTGCTATCATCATGAACAAAATGTCACCCAAGTTGAAAGACCCCGAAAACTTCTCCATCCCTTGTGCCATTAATAAGATGCAAATTGATAATGCCCTATGTGACTTAGGAGCTAGTGTGAGCTTAATGCCATATTCGGTTTATCAAAGACTTGAACTAGGGGAACTCTTACCTTCCAACATTACCTTGCAATTAGCCGATAGGAGAATCAAGTTTCCAAAAGGTAAGGTGGAAGATGTTCCATTGAGGGTTGGGAAGTTTGTGTTCCTGGTGGATTTTGTTGTGCTTGAGATGGATGAAGATGCTACCATTCCTATCATTTTAGGTAGACCCTTTCTTGCTACCTCGGGTGCTATGATTGATGTGAGGAGTGCAAAGATTTCCCTTAAGGTAGGAGATGAGGTCATTGAATTTGATTTGAATGAAAGCATGAAGTAACCATGTTCTTCTCTAGAAAATTACATGATGATTGATTCTCTTGATCATGTTGTGTCTTCCATACATGAGCACTTGCTCACCTCTAACGATGCTCTTGAGAATGTTTTGTTGAACAAGGACAAGGTAGGTACACCATGCAAGGAAATGGCATTTTATGAGGAATTGCTTAATGGAAGCATGGAGGAAGTGGATGAGCAAATGTGCTTGAAAATCACAAGCCAAGAAGCTTTGCAAGCGGCCGAAACAAAGGAAGGTATAGGTGTGCCTATGGTAGAGCTCAAACCTCTACCATCACACTTTAGGTATGAGTTCTTAGGCCCTCATTCCACTTACCCCGTTATAGTGAGTGCATCCTTGAGTGAGAGCCAAGCTCAAGCGTTATGTGGTGTCTTGAGAAAGCACCAAGGTGCTTTAGGGTACACGTACTATTGATGATCTTAAGGGCATAAGCCCCGCCTTGTGCCAACACCACATATCGCTCGAGGAAGGCGCCCTACCTTCTATCAAACGACAAAGAAAACTACACCCCCAAATGGGAGAAGTAGTAAAGAAAGAGATCACCAAGCTTTTGGATGCAGGAATCATATTCCCCATCTCTAGCTCAAGGTGGGTCTCCCCCGTGCATGTCGTTTCAAAGAAGAGGGGTATGACCGTAATCAAGAATGAGAAGGTGAGCTCATTCTGACTAGGACGGTCACCGGTTAATTGGCGGATGTGTATATACTATAGACGTCTAAACACATCCACCAAGAAGGATCACTTCCCTATTCCATTCATTGATCAAATGCTTGAAAGACTAACAAGGCACAAGTTTTATTGTTTCCTCAATGGATATTCGGGATTCTTCCAAATCCCGATCCACCCCGACGATCAAGAGAAGACTACCTTCACGTGTCCTTATGGGACCTTTGCCTATCGAAGAATGCCCTTTGGTTTATGCAATGCACCCGCTACATTCCAAAGGTGCATGATGAGCATTTTTGGGGATATGTTGGAAGAAGAAATGGAGGTCTTCATGGATGACTTTTCGGTTGGGGGGGGGTTTCATTTGAGGAGTGCCTTGTGAACCTTGAGAAGTGTTTTGAAAGATGTGTGAAAGTCAATCTTGTTTTGAATTGGGAGAAGTGCCACTTCATGGTGGAGGAAGGTATAGTGCTTGGGCACAAGATCTCCAATAGAGGCATAGAGGTGGATAAGGCCAAGATAGAAGTGATTGAGAAACTTCCACCTCTAGTGAATGTCAAGGGAGTGAGATCGTTCCTAGGTCATGTGGGCTTTTATAGGAGATTCATCAAGGATTTTTCACTTATTGCTAAGCCCCTAAATGACCTTTTTCAAAAGGATGTTGAGTTCATTTTTTATGAAAAATGCTTGAAAGCATTTGATAGATTGAAGAAGGCCGTAATCTCCACTCCTATTGTTCAATCCCCAAGGTGGGATCTTCCATTTGAATTAATGTGTGATGCTAGTGATTGGGCGATTGGAGGTGTTTTGGGACAACGTGTAGATAAGAAGCTTCATGTGATTTACTATATGTCCAAGACACTAAATGGGGCTCAAAAGAACTACACAACAACGGAAAAGGAATTTTTAGTAATTGTGCACTCTTTTGAGAAATTATGTTGTTACTTGTTGGGTTCCAAGACCATAGTTTTCACGGATCACACAGCTCTCAAGTATCTCTTTGCCAAGAAAGAGTCCAAGCCTAGGTTGATTCTATGGGTGCTTGAATTACAAACTTTTGAGATTGAGATTAGGGTTAAGAAGGGTGAGGAGAATGTTGTGGCGGACCATCTTTCTCGTCTTGAGGGTGATCAAATTCATGATGATGGTTCACCAATTGAGGATAGAATCCTTGATGATTTCTTATATTCCATTGAGGTAAAGGAGCTCCCATGGTATGCCGACTTGGTGAATTTTCTAGCATGTGGGGAGTTTCCACCCTCTTTCTCAAAGAACCAAAGGAAGAAAATCAAGAGGGAGGCAAGACATTACTCGTGGGATGATCCCATCTTATACAAACGAGGGGTTGATGGCTTACTTAGGCGTTGTGTTCCAAATGAAGAGGTGCCTAGTGTTCTAAGGATGTGCCACTCGGATCCTAGTGGTGGGCATATGGGTGTTTCCAAGACCGCTACTAAGGTTCTTCAAAGTGGTTTATGGTGGCCACATCTCTTTAAGGACTCATGGGGCTTTGTTAAGTCCTGTGACCGATGTCAAAGAGTTGGGAACATTTCCAAGCGGAATGAGATGCCTCAACCACCTATTCTTGAGTTGGAGGTGTTCGATGTATGGGGAATTGACTTCATGGGACCATTCACTTCTTCATATGGGAATCAATATATTCTTGTGGTGGTCGATTATGTTTCTAAGTGGGTAGAGGCTATTGCTTCTCCAACTAATGATCAGAAGGTTGTATTGAAATTGTTTAAGAAGATCATCTTTCCAAGGTTTGGTGTCCCAAAAGCGGTGATAAGCGATAATGGTTCCCATTTTGTTCCCAATGCCTTTCAAAAGATGTTGAGAAAACATGGTGTGCATGAACGATTATGCCTTCCTTATCATCCTCAAACGAGTGGCCAAGTTGAGGTTTCCAATCGTCAAATCAAGCTTATTCTTGAGAAGACGGTTGCGCGCAATAGAAATGATTGGTCGGAAAAATTGGATGATGCTCTTTGGGCTTATAGAACGGCTTTTAAGACACCTATTGGTACCACTCCATATCGCCTTGTCTATGGAAAATCATGCCATCTTCCGGTAGAGCTTGAACATCATGCCTTGTGGGCTATCAAGAAGATAAATTTTGACTTGGCTAGTGCAGGGAAGAAAAGGTGGTTGGATATTCATGAGCTAGAGGAGCTTCGACTTGATGCTTACGATTGTTCTAGCACCTACAAAGCTCGCTCCAAGGAGGCTCATGACAGGTTAATTGAGAAAAAAGAGTTTTGTGTAGGTGACAAAGTCCTCCTCTACAATTCAAGAATGAAATTATTCCCTGGGAAGCTCATGTCAAGATGGAGTGGACCATTCTTGGTGAAGGATGTTTTTCATAATGGTGCCGTGGAGATTTCTCCTTTGAACTCATCTTCCTTTAGGGTTAATGGCCATCGGCTCAAGAAGCACTATGACGGAGTGTTTGTTGGACTTGTTCACAAAATGATTCTCTGTAAGCCACCTTGAGATGGTGGTGAACGTCGAGCTAACGACGTTAACCAAAAGTGCTTACGGGAGGCAACCCAGATTCTCATCTCATTTCTCCTTCCTTTCTTTTCAATTGTTTTCCTTGGTTGATTATTTATTTTACTTTGTTTTTGTTTTGTGGTTGTTTTGTAGGTTGCCTTTAATCATCACTTTTTGACTCAAGGGGTTTGATGAGCATGATAAATGAAGAGTTTGGAGTGTAGGGGAAAGGGCTCCCCGAGGGCTTGGAGAGGCCTTGGGGGCTTCTCAACTTTAAAAGGCATTTTACAATCAGTGGCGACCCGCGGTTGCCCCGTGGTCTCTCCGCGGGCGCGGGTGGATTGGAGAGGCCTCGGGTTTTTAAGAGAGGGCGCGGCCATTTTGTGCAATTTTGAATCAGTTTGTACCCGCGGTTGCCCCGAGGGCTTCCCGCGAGCACGGCGTCTCTGGAGAGGGCGCGGCCCTCAGAACAGGTAAAAGTTCCAAATTCAAGCAGTTTGGGCCCGCGATTGCCTCGCGGTCTCTCCGCGGGCGCGGCAAAGTCGGGAGAGGGCGCGGGGATCTGGGTTTTCTTTTACCCCGGGCGCCCCCTCCCTCTCTCTCCTCTCTTATTTCCTTTTCTTCCTACACATTTTTCCCCTTTCTCTCTCTACCTCTTCTCAAACCCTAACCCCAAATCATCATTTTCTTACTTCTTTCTTCTAATTTTCACTAAAATTTTCACAAAATCTACCATATTTTTCCATTTTCATCAATCCTACTCTACTTTCTCGTGGTTTTTTGGGAATTTTAGGGTCTTTGCGGTGTTTTGAGCTTAATTTGAGTCTCCAATCTTGGTATACTTCTAACCTTTGTGTTATTTTTGTCAATTTCAATTGATTTTTCTACATTGGTTTGATTAACCTTGATTTGAGCATGATTTTTGTGTTTATGGTTGTTATATGGGAATTTCGGATTTTTATGAGTGATTGTTGCTTTTTTGTTGTTTAATCCTTTATTTGATGATTGATTGTTAATATTGTTGGTTGTTGTTGGAATTTTGGTTGTTGTGTTGCTTGGAACAGGTACATTGTAGTTTGTGGTGGTTTTGGTTGGATTTGTAAGGAGGTTTGGAGTATTTGTGTTGTTGATTAGCATTGTTTGAGGGAGTTTGTGTTGTTTCTTGTGAATTGTGTGAATTTTGATTTCATGGATTTGTTAAGGAGAGTTAAGAGTAGCAAGAAGCGTTCAAACCAATTCCCCGGTCAATCTTCTCATGGCCATCCTTTAAACACTCAACCCCCACCAAATCCTACTCCGCAAGATAATGCCCATCCTCCTCCTCTACTGGCTCTAAAGTTTTGGAACCGGTCTAAACAAGCCCCAATCTACAACAAAATGAAAGACCGGAAGTTTAGACCATCCCGTCATTACCTTCGTGAGGATATGGTCAAACTAGGAATTGATAATGACCTTGACATTCTCTTAAACAACCTCGGCCTGGAAGAATTTCTAAAGTCTTCCCCTAGAACCTATTTGGAGCCTTCCATTGAGTTTTTCTCCACTTTCGAGTTCAATAGTGTGGGGGAAGCCGACTTTGTTATTTCCTTCCAACTTTTCAATGTCAAACACACCATGAACCTCGCCGAGTTCAATGTAGCCCTTGGTTTCAATCCCAATGGTGATATTTTTGAGCCCCTTCTCTTCCTAGCCAAATATGAGTATAATGAGGTTTCTTGGTGGAGAACTATAGCCCACAAGAGGGAGTTTGACTCGAAAAATTCTCTTGCTAGTGAGATTATCCATCCGGCCCTTAGGATCCTTCATAGAATTCTAGGGTATTCTGTTTTTAATAAGCAAGATTTGGGAAAACTTTCTCGGGAGGAGATTATAGTGTTATGGATGGCCACCAAACCGGAGTTAGGGTCAAGGATTAACTTTGGATATATCTTCATGGAGTCTTGTAAGGAGATAATGCATGGGACCAAGACGGGGGAAATTCATTGTGGGGGCATGGTGACACGCTTAGTGTCGTATTTTAAGCAAGAGGGGTTCTTGAGGTCTTGCACTCCGGTTGGAAGGAGTGAAGACGTGTAGCTTAATTTGAAGCAAGTAAATACCTTGCGTTTCATTACTAGCACTGAGAGAACCAGAGTATACTCTTGGCTAGTGAGAAATACCTACCATTGCCTACTCCCTAACCCGGCCGCCACCTCCATTCTTCGCCAAGCTAGAAACGTTTGGATGGTCCCAAGGGACAATGGGAGGATTGAGGATGATATGGAGGAGGACGATGAGGTTGATGAGGGTGTTGGGGTGATGATGATGATGATGATGAGGAGGAAGGAGGAGGAGAAGAGAATGAAGAGCAACAACAACAACAACCAGAACAACAACAACAACAAGAGCATTTTCATGAGGATGCTCAACAAAGAAGAAGAGGAAGAAGACAACAAAGACAACAACAATAAGATTTCCAAGAAGATGCCTATCTCCGTGAGATGGAGGCCATGAGAGCAAATATGGAGCGCATGCAATTGAGCATGCAAGGTATGTATTCGGACCACCAAACTCTTTCTTTTCAAACTAGCGCCTTGTATGACGCTAGTGTGTGTAGGGGGGAGGTCACACCTCCGGTCAACTACCCGTATGTGCCGCTCCAACAAGGACCGGTGCCTTCCCGGGGTGGTGACAACCTCCCTACCTACCCTTATTGGCCCGGGGTTGAAAACCCCGATGAGCCAAGGCGCAACTTCCCACCTTATGACTATCGGGTCTCGGGGGGGAGTGATTATCGGGGTGATCCCGCCTACTATTATGTTCACCCCCAACACCCCGAGCCCCTTATTCAACATGAGCCTTTTGACCAATTGACCCAATCCCAATGTGACTTATTCAAAGGTCACTATGGAATTCCTCCCGGTTACACCGGAGGTTGGGATATGGGTGATGATGGTGCCGGCCCTAGTGGCCAATAGTCCCCCTATGGTTGTTTGTTTTCCCTTTTTGTTCTCCCCTTTACTTATTTTGCATGTTTATCGGCATCGCGGTCGATGCCTTTATTTTGTGGGGGGGGGGGGGTCAAAAGGGATGTTTTATGGCACCTTAGGCTTGGTGGGAAGTCTTTGAAAAGGTTTTTGGTGGATTTTGCTAGTGGTCTTGTTGGTTTGTTACTTGTTGTTGTCTTGATTTCTTTGATGATATTCTCGAGAGTTTCTTGAAGAATTTTTTTTTTTTTGAAATGTTGATGATGATAGGGCTTCTCTAGGTCCTTGTATATAGTTTGTGTCTAAATTTTCTATTGCTTGCTTTGTTTGGAAATTACTAACAATTTCATTTTGTAAATATAGCCTTTTTCTTTTACTCACCTTGCTCGTAGCTTATGCTTTGTGTTTGGGGCATTTTTCACCCTTGACAAGTGGACCAATGAGGAGGTGCCACGTGTCCGAGGCTGGCAGGTCATCTTTGGCCAATCTCCAGCTGACACGTGGCCTCTCCAGATACTCTCCCAGAATTGCGGCCTTCAAGGGCCCAATTCCCAAGAATCCGCTATTTGGCGGCGCAGCCCATCAATCCTAGGTTAAAATAACCTAGGAAAGGGCACTTTTCCCAAGGACCCTATAAATAGGGAGATATTCCCCCAAAATGAGGGACATTCAGAAATTCACCAAACATTTATTACACCCTATTTTCTCTCTCATCAGAGAACACCTGAGCTTGGAATCCAAGCAGATCCCCACCTTAAATTCCGCACTTTTTTACTCTCCTTCAAGTTACTAACTTGAGCGTTGTAGGCGGAGCACCACCCAAACGGTGTCTTCGTTGATTTTGCAGGTACAGAAGCCCTCCGGACCAATCTTCGAGTTGTAACTCTCCCAAGGGACAAAAACACCCAAAACATTTGGCGCCGTCGGTGGGGAGAGTACCTCAAGATGGTTTAAAATTCTGTACCAATTCTCAATTCTACCTCTCTACGTCCGGGTACTCAGACGGGTAACCCGGAAGACTTGCAACCGGTTATTCAGCCGGTAGGATTTGAAATCCCCCAGCCTCCACTTCAGCCTCAGCCAGAGGTATTCACTGAGGAGGAGGATGAAGAAGAAGACAATGATGTTGAGACTTACATCTCTAGGGATGGTTCTCTCATCTCTAAATCCATCCGTTCCAGAGATCAGCTGGAACAAAATGGATCAGGCGGGCCCTAGTAGCCAGCCCACTGGGAGGTCAGACGGGGAAACCCGGAAGGCCAGAGGAGAAGCTCCAGTCACCCGGAACGAGCTCATGAAATTCATGAACTCCTTCAAGGGTGAGATCAAAGAAATGATCAACAACAAGGCAGGCTCTTCCAAGAGTCAGCCGGCTAAAAAGACTCCCAATGATGGGAAGAAGAAGAAGCCGGTCAAGGACAGGCAGCCAACTCCTCACCCAAAGGAGAAGGCAGCCGCAAAACTTGACTGGTCTAAGATTCTGATGCCCCGGCGACCCCAGCCGGATGGCAAAAAAGCCTCCACCTTTGATGCTCGAGAAGTCATCAATCAAAGGAGGTAGGAGCAGTCTGAGTCAGCTTCTACCTCAAGCTTTCCAGACAGCTTCAAGCAAGCTTCTGCAAGGAACTCTATGTCCTTGCATGAGAGTCGGACAGGCGGTAAATCCGTCAACACCGAACCTCAGCTGATGATAGGGTCTATGCCATACGCACCCCAGGCGCAGTATGGGCAATATGGCCTCCAGTTCATGCAGCCACCCCCATTCGGAGGTCAGGCGGCATATACCAATGCCCAGCCACTGGACTGGCAGCTCCGGCTAATGAGGCTAGGCGAACAGCCGTCTGCCTTTGCAACCAATATAACCGAGGCGGCTCAGCCGGCCAAGGTTAAAAACATCTTGGTTGGTGCTTATGATGGCACCACCAACCCTGAAGATCACCTGATGGCATACACCAACCTAATGTGTTTACAAGGTTGGGATGATGCCACCTGGTGCCGTTGCTTTCCGGCTACATTGAAGGGCATTGCCCAACATTGGTTTTGCAACTTGCCGGCCGGATCTATTGATTGCTTCAAGAAGCTAGCCTTCTTGTTTGCCACCAACTTCTCAATGAACATCCCTGCTAAGAAGACAAGTTTAGACTTGAGCACCATTAAGCAGGGAGAGAGAGAAGGGCTACGCTCATATGTCAGGCGGTTCAACCTGGTTAGAATTCAAATCCAAGGGCTGTCTGACGAGGTAGCATTTACAGACTTTTTCAAGGGTCTGAGAGACGGGTCGGCTTTTAAGTTCGACCTTGTCAGAAAAGGGGCTTTTACGCTACAGGCGGCCCTGAGGGAGGCGGAAAGCTATATACAAGCAACCGACCTCTGTACGCCTGGTAACTAGTCGGACTCCAAGAAGTCTGACAAGTAAAAAGAGAGTCGGTCAGCTCAGCCGGCGAAGAAAAAAGAAGAGAGCAAGAAAAGAAAAGAAGTCTGGGCGGTCAGTGATTCTGAGCAGCCGTCCCAGAAAAAGAAAAAAGAGTTTAAACCGTACGTTCCCCGGTACGAGTTTAACAAGGATTGTAACTCCATCCTCATGGAGGTAAAGGACCGGCTGTCCATTGAGAAGCCGAATCCAATGAAGAGTTCCGTCCAATCCCGGAACAAGAACAAATATTGTCCATTCCATGAGGAGGTTGGCCATGACACCAACGACTGCTTCAGTTTACAGCGGACGTTGGACCGTCTGGCTGACAAAGGACACCTGAAGTCCTATATTTCTAAGTCCTCAGCCGGGGCAAAGAAGAAGAACAAGGGTCAGTCCTCTAAGGCTGCCTCCCAGCCTGCAAGTAGTTCGGAAACCGACAAGGATCCGGTCTACACCATAGCAGGCGGATTCTCTTGTGGTGGCCCTACCATCTGGGGCACCAAAAGCCATCTTCGAAAGATGGATAAGGATGATGAAGAGCAGGCGTCTGCCAGCTCCACTTTTCCGGATGTCCTCATTACTGAGAAGGACAGGGGCAGCGTCCGCCGCCCGCATGACGATCCGGTTGTCATTGAATGCAAAGTCGCCAACCAGTTAGTTGGGCGCATCCTTATTGACACCAGCAGCTCGTCAGACATCATCAGCCTCCGGTGCTTGCAGAAGCTGAAATACAACTCCAGCAGCATGCATCCGGTCACCCACCCCCTGGTTTGTTTTGGGGGTGGGATGGTCTATCCAGCCGGCAGAATTGACTTACCCATCTGGCTGGGTGAGAAGGGCCAGGGACGACATATGGTCGTCAGATTCTTGGTCGTTGAGGAGTTGACCGCCTACAACATCATTCTTGGGAGGCCAACCCTCAACGAAGCCAAGGCTGTAATCATCCCTTCTCTCATGCTCATCAAGTATGAGAGGGATGATGGTTCTGTTGGTTCCCTGAACGGGGATCAGAAGACGGCCAGGGAGTGTTATCTCTCAGCCGTCAAGGATACTGTGGCCGCAGACGGCCAAGGGAAGGAACCAATAGACCTTGACAATGTCAAGGATGCTTCCTCACCTCCACCAGCGGCCGGAAAAAAGAGAAAAGCTGCAGAGCTGGTGGTGGTGAAGAAAGAAAAGAAATAGCAATCACTGACCGGTGAACGGTCAGAGGAGCTCCGTCCCCAACCGGCTGGTGAGAGTATTGATCTCGTTCTGGACGACAGCCGTCCAGAGCGAACTGTTAAGGTTGGGACGGTTGCTAACGCTGTTCTAGGTGCAGACTTGCACCTCCTGCTGAAAGAATTCAAAGATGTGTTTGCCTTTGAAGTGGAAGAGATGTCAGGCATCAGCCCGGATCTTGCTGTCCACAAACTCGTCGTGGATCCAAAAATGAAGCCCATCCGGCAAAAGAAGAGAAACCATGGTGAGGAAAGAAGTCAGGCGGCAGCTGCCGAAGTAAAAAAGCTGTTGGATGACAGGTTCATTCGGCCATGTAACTTCCCCGACTGGGTGGCAAATGTTGTTCTTGTAAAGAAGCCGAATGGTACCTGGCGGATGTGTGTAGATTACACAGATCTCAACAAGGCATGCCCAAAGGATAGTTATCCACTTCAAAAAATTGACAGTTTGGTCGATTCAACAGCCGGTCATGCCTTGATGAGTTTTATGGATGCCTATTCTGGCTTCCATCAGATACCTCTGTGGAAAAAAGATCAAGAAAAGACGGCCTTCGTCACTGATCAGGGGTTATTCTGCTATACTGTGATGCCGTTTGGCTTGAAGAATGCGCCGGCTACATTCCAACGGATGATTAATACAGTCTTCATTAATCAAATTGGGAGGAATGTAGAGGCATATATTGATGACATGATAGTCAAATCCAAGCAGCAGGCGGATCATCTTGCTGATCTCCGAGAAACCTTCACCACACTCAGGCGGCATAAGGTTATGTTAAATCCTAAGAAATGCGTCTTTGGTGTTGAGTCTGGGAAGTTTCTCGGATTCCTGATTGATCAAAGGGGGATAGAGGCTAACCCTGAGAAGATACAGGCGGTAATTGACATGAAGTCACCCCGCACTGTCAAGGAAGTTCAGAGACTCACCGGTTGCCTAGCCGCCTTGGGGAGGTTCCTCAGCCGGTCAGGTGACAAATGCCTTTACTTCTTCCAAGCAATCAGGAAGAAGACTAGATTTGAATGGGGGGATGATGCTGAGGCGGCATTTCAGAAGTTGAAAGAACACTTGCACTCTTTGCCAAGGCTTGTTAGTCCTTTGCCAAGAGAGAAGTTGTACATGTACCTAGCCGTCTCAGACCATGCTCTCAGTGCCGTTCTCCTTGCTGAACGAGACGGTACGCAGCTCCCGGTATATTTCATTAGTCATGTGTTAAAAAATGTTGAACTCCGGTACCCCATGGTGGAAAAATTCGGTCATGCTCTATATATGGCCTTCAAAAAGTTGAAGCCATACTTTCTGGCACATCCGGTGGTAATCTACACCGACCAGCCCCTCAAGCGGCAATGTCCAATTTGGAGTCATCCGGAAGAATGCTGAAATGGGCTATTGAAATGCAAAGTCTTGAAATATCCTTCGAACCAAGGAAAGCAGTGAAAGGTCAGGCGTTTGCCGACTTCATTGTTGAAATGACTCGTCCGGTCCTCCCGGATAATGTTGATCAGGTTTGGAAGGTGTATGTAGACGGGAGCTCTACAAAGAACGGCTGTGGTGCAGGCATAGTTTGTGAATCTCCAGAAGGAGATAGATATGAGTATGCAATACGGTTCAAGTTTCAGGCCTCGAATAATGAGGCGGAGTATGAAGCTCTGTTAGCCGGAATCCGCATGTGTAAGGCAGCAGGGGCAACAAAGATTGACGCCCACTCTGATTCTCAGTTGGTTGTTAGCCAGTATGAGGGCACTTATGAAGCGACCCATCCGGCAATGATCAAATATCTTCAGGCTGTCAAAGATGAGGCTGGGACACTTGAGGAGTTCAGATTGAATCAAGTGCCCCGGTCAGATAACCACCCGGCGGATGCACTATCTAAATTAGCATTCTCCGCCTGCCATGATACGCCTCGGTCAGTCTTTTGGGAAGTTCTGGAAAAACGAAGTATTTATGAAGAGCCCATTGGAATTCTGGATCGAAGTTCTACTTGGATGGATGGCATCCGGGCGTACCTTGCAGACGGCACACTCCCTGATTCACCTCAGGAAGCAGCCGTCATGAAAAAGAGAGCAGCAAACTTCGAGTTGAGAAACGGAGGACTCTTCAAGGCTGGTTTTCTCAAGCCCTTGTTGAAATGTGTTACCCCGGAAAAGGGGAAGGAAGTACTCGAAGAGCTGCATGCGGGATTTTGTGCCTCCCATATAGGCGGCAAGTCCCTAGCCGTCAGAGCCAGTCGGCATTATTTTTGGCCTACCCTTGAGGCAGATGCCAAGGAATTTGTGAAGAAATGTGATAAATGCCAGAGGTTTGGCAAGCTAATACATCGCCCGGCTACTGATCTGACGGCAATCCACAGCCCAGTCTCGTTTGCTAAATGGGGCATGGACATATTGGGTCCATATACGCCTGCTCCAGGCGGAAAGCGCTATATTTTGGTGGCTGTGGATTACTTCACCAAATGGGTGGAGGCGGAGGCAGTTAAGAATATCAAGACAAAGGATGTTATCTCTTTCATATGGAAGAATATTATCACCCGGTTTGGGGTACCTATGTCTATGGTGTTTGATAATGGCCCTTAGTTTGAAACGCCTCAGCTCAAGACTTGGTTAGGAGATCAGGGCGTCTCAAGTTATTTTGCCTCAGTCGGCCGTCCTCAAGCAAATGGTCAGGTTGAGGCATTCAACAAACTCATCTCAGACGGAATCAAAAAGAAAATTGAAAGAGCCGGTGGCCTATGGGCTGAAGAGTTAATTCATGTGTTATGGGCCATCCGGACAACTGCTAAGGGGTCAACCGGAGAAACCCCGTTTCTCATGGTATACGGGGCTGAAGCTGTTTTACCCATTGAGCACTATGAGCCTACGCTCAGAGTGATGCTCTATGATGAAGAGGCAAACTGAGAGGCCATGCGGCTGGCATTGGACTCCCTCCCGGAACGCAGGGGCAATGCTGCCCTGCGACATGAGATATACCGTCTGAGAATGACGCGAGCCTACAACAAAAAAAGTGCACAAACGCCCTTTGAAAGTGGACGATTTTGTGTTACGGAAAATGGAGGCAACCAGAAGGGCCAATGAGCTTGGAAAGCTAACTCCTAATTGGGAAGGCCCCTACCGGATCTATGAAGAAGTTAGGGATGGCACATACCTCCTGGAAACCCCAGACGGTAGACGCCTGCCTAGAACTTGGAACGTAGACAACTTAAAAAAGTACTACTTCTGAGTATTGTAAGTTTTTTGTAACAAGAAGTATTAATGAGAAATGCTTTTGTTTCATTGTCTTTTTATTTCCGTCTGGGTTTATCCATACTAATGTTGAAAAAGTATAGTAATAATATTAACGTGTAAATAACTTGAGGCCAATGGCCAGATAAAAACTAAGTTTGATACTTAGTATATGAAATCAAAAAAGTCCATAGTGACAAGAGGCTAACAGCCGGATCCTAAAGCTAAGCACAAAACCGTTTAGCAGCTATCAGCCGGTCTAATAGCTAGACCTGAGGCCAAGGGCCAGATGGTTGTCCATTTTCTCAAAATTCGTCTATTCCAATGTGGCTATAGGCGTCCGGCGACACCCCTCCGGGTGCAATCGTCGCAGAGAACAGCCACCATGCTTGTTTTATAAGCCCATGCAGGCGGCAACAATTGAGTGGCTAAAGTAGTCAACTCATAGCTTTCTGTTCATATTATTTCCCCTAAGTAATCTTTAGTTGAAAATTTCCGGCTATCTACAAGTATCAGCCGGAGAAACATCGAAAGTCTTCTACTTAGAGAAATTTTCCTCAAGTTGCGTACTTCTGGGGCAAACCCCTTTTTGCGTAATGGCTATGAAGCATACCTAGACGGTTTAACACTGACTGGGGAAGAGGTTGCATGCCTGTTATTTGGCCGGCTGTGTACTTGGTTTGGGGCAATCACTATTGTGATTGATTGCCTTACAAACATCCCATACTCTTTTAAGTATGAGAAGTTTCCAAGGCAATCAATCCTCTTTTTGTTTGGATTAAACCAACCACACAGCCGTCCAGGGGCAAAGACAGCCGGATATGTGCCTGCCGCATGCTTTTTATAAGTTAGGCAAATTCACAAGTATATATTGAGTATGTATGCAAGAGTGAAAAATTGAAAAAATTGAAAATTTATGCAAGTATAAGAAAACCGACTGGGTCGGTGTACTCCATAAAATAAACTGGCTCAAGGCCAGGAATAATTGTTAGCCGGATAACACATCCGGAATACAGAGACAAAAAAGAAAAAAGTAAAAAGTTACACAATTACTTGGCGCGCAGGCCGGAAAAGCAAAGTTGGCATACTGCCGCTGAAAAAGGAGAGGAGCTACGCTGCTGGTTGTTCCGGCTGGGCTGGAGTTGTTGAAGGAACATCATCCGGAATCTCAACCGCTTCAGGCTGATTTTCCTTGTTCACTTCCTTTATAATCTCGTCAAGGTCCGGCTCCTCTGTGTCCGAAACCTCAGCACCATTCTCCAAGGCCCATTCCTTGAAGCGAGCCGGAGCAGGATCCTGGAGAGCCTTGGCATCATACACCTTAGTGGCGTAGTTGTACCTCAGCTTGTAGACTTCAAAGTCTACCTCAGGATAGAGAAGCCCCCAAGCATAACGGAGGCGGATCTCATTGTCCCGCTCATTCTCTTTGATGAGCCGGTCCAGCTCAGCCTTGAGCTCCTCAGCATGTTTGCCTTTCAGAGTGGCAAGATCCGCAATCAGCCGGGACTTGTCTGCTCTGAGGGCAACGTTCTCTTGGTCAGCTCCCTCTACGGCCTTAAGGTTGGAGCCGGCAGTCTTCAGCTGAAGCTCCAGATCTTTGATTTTGTTGTTGGCTTCATCGTTAGCAGCCGTCAAAGTCCTGACCAGCTCCTCCTGTTTCAACTCGAGGGCTTTAATCTCAACATCAAAATTTATATAGGCATATTCAGCAGAGTTGAGATTAGCTTGAGCCCTTCTTTTGGCATCAGTTACCTCTTCTTGCTTCTTCCGGAAAGGAAACCGGAGTCCATCCACCCGGACCATAACCTGAGCAAGGTCATCCGGGAAACTAAACACTTAGCAATTCGAAAGACAAAGTGAAGTAAAAAGAAACGTAAAAGATATGGGGCAAGTTTCACTTACCTCCGCCAGCTGCCCCAGAATCTGGTCGAAGTCGACCTCGTGGCGGTTGGGAATGGAGTTCTTCTCCGTCTAGGTGAGAGTTCTCACCATCCGTTTTCCAAACCCCGCCAGGTCCGGGGCAGAAGTTGCATTTGCAGCATAAGAAGGACTTGGTGAGAGACTGGCAGCATATTTGGCATTCATTCTTTGCCGGCTACTCACAGAACCCCCGGAAGGGTCAGTCATAGTCTTGACGCGCATAAAGTCAAGCGGCCAAGGAATTTCAATCTTACCTTTTGAGTCGGCCTTCGCCGGCTCCTCCCCTGCGGCTGCAGCACCACCTGCAGCCTTGGATGGCTTGCCATCCTTCGATGCTTCATGAGCATCCGGCTTTTTTCGTGACTTCTCTGAGTTTTCACTCAGAGTCGCCATGGCTTCGGGGCCTTTACCCCCGGTTGTTGGAAAACCTTTGGCATTAACGCCAGAGGACGTTGAGGTGGCCTTCCTCCCGGTCTTAGCAGCCGGTTTTTAAAGGTTCTCATCCCCGGGTCTTTTCAAGACCTTTGTCATTGAGCGGGGAAGAATGCCGGTTGAGGCCTGCAAAGGTGCAAGGAAAACATCAGTCATCCGGAATCAGAAAAACTTGGAAAAATTTCAAGTAAAGTTGAAGTATCTTACCCCTCCTTTCTTGGCCTCCTTGGCCTCAATGCTGGCCTTCTTGGCTAGGATGTTCTCATCCGCAACGAAATCCGGGTGGGGGATCCAATTCTTTGGAACAACTATGTGAGTCCCATCCCTCAAGGGCTCAGTTGTTGTTTTGAAAAACTCCGGCTCTATTATTTGCTCCCGGGCATTGGCAGTTAGGGCTGGGCGAACGCACTTTTGACCCACCAAAGCCGGCTCCTTGTTGTAGCGCCGGAGAATCCTATTTATTCTTATTTGTGGGGAGGAAACCAAGTACCACTTGTCTTTCCAGCCTCCCCACTTGGACACTTTGTCCAAAGTCATCAAGTACTCCGGGAGCGTGGAGATAGTGTACCACGCTTCATATCCGCCTGGGGCACTTTTGAGATAGTGCATGTGGGCGAAGGCAGTGAAGCTCGGCTCAATATCCTGGAGCTCGCAGGCGGCGATGTAGCTCAAGATGTTGACCCAAGAATTAGGCGTAAGTTGCCATACTCCCAGGTCATATCCCTTCTGGATCTTCCGGATGCCTCTGTGAAGGGGAAAGCGGAGGCCGACTTCTATCACCGCCTCGTAGCAGACGAAGTAGTTGTCTGCATTTTCAATATCATCCCCCCAGGCTAGAACAGCATTAGCCGGAGGGACGATGATGTCCCAGTCTTCCCCAAAGGGGTGTTGTTGTTTGAAAGCCTCGAAGCCGCTTTCAAGAAGGGCTCTATCTCCAGGTTTCATCCGGGTCTTGGTAGGATCCGGGTTTGCTTCTTTCTTTGCTGTTTGGCGATAAGCCTCAGCAAGGTTCTCTTTCTCATCCCCGGATCCTTCTTGCTCCTCAGCTGCTTCTTCAGCTGAGTTATTTTGGTCTGGGGATGAGGCGGTCTCCTCACCGTCTCCCCCTGAGTTGCTGCTGCTAGAGGTAGACGGGGTGTCCTCAGCTGAGTTACTTTGCTCAGCCGCCTCGTAATCCTCCTCCCTTACTACTTCACTTGCGGGCACTTCCCTAGTGCGCCGCCTTCTGGGCTTGGTAGCCGTTTGTTTAGTTCTGGCCATTGTGTCCTGCACAAACACAGAGAGGGAAGAAGCCGGAGATGAGCAAAGCACTCCGGAAACTCCAGACAAGGCACCCCCGGTTCTAGACTCAGCCGTCCCTGGTGACCGGCTGAGCGTCCTAGGCAGTGTCGTGTGTGCAAATGGAGAGTTCATTTTATTTTTGAAAAAATCAATGTATACAGCCGGAATTCGATGTATACAGGCTCAAGAAAAAGAAAAGAAAAAGAGGAAAACTTAAAGAAGGAAACGGATGGTTACCTTACTTTGAGTTCTGAAAAATCTGAAAACGGCAAAGCAACCGGTGACCGGATGACTTTGAAAGAGCACGCGGAAATCTTGAACTTGTTTAAACGCACCCGGGATCAGAGCACCTCTCTCTAAAAAGCTCTCTTTCTCTCTCTAGAAAAGTCAATTGAGTAAAAAGTAAAGAGGAGAGAGGGGGGGTAAATCCCTATTTATAGGGGGTGAAACGGCGTGAGGTACAGTCATCACTGTCAAAATAGCCGTTTTTTACTGTTCACCCTTCATGGGGTGACGCGTGTCACAGGTACCACGTGGCCTGCCACGTGGCACCTGTGAGGGGCAAATGTTTGGGGCATTTTTCACCCTTGACAAGTGGACCAATGAGGAGGTGCCACGTGTCCGAGGCTGGCAGGTCATCTTTGGCCAATCTTCAGCTGACACGTGGCCTCTCCAGATACTCTCCCAGAATTGCGGCCTTCAAGGGCCCAATTCCCAAGAATCCGCTATTTGGCGGCGCAGACCATCAATCCTAGGTTAAAATAACCTAGGAAAGGGCACTTTTCCCAAGGACCCTATAAATAGGGAGATATTCCCCCAAAATGAGGGACATTCAGAAATTCACCAAACATTTATTACACCCTATTTTCTCTCTCATCAGAGAACACAAGAGCTTGGAATCCAAGCAGATCCCCACCTTAAATTCCGCACTTTTTTACTCTCCTTCAAGTTACTAACTTGAGCGTTGGAGGCGGAGCACCACCCAAACGGTGTCTTCGTTGATTTTGCAGGTACAGAAGCCCTCCGGACCAATCTTCGAGTTGTAACTCTCCCAAGGGACAAAAACACCCAAAACACTTTGCATTACGGAGCTTTTTGAAGGTGCACGTTCTTGCTCCTCGGGTATCATAGTTTAGCACGGACGCTTGGTGTGGCCTTTCTTATTTTAACTCTTTACTTTTATCTCTTTATTTTTCTTGGTTGCTTAGATTAGGATTAGATTTAGGAGAAGTTGAACGGTTCGAGGATGTATGATTTCAACGCCTAGTGTGTTTGGGGTCTTTGGCGATGTGGCCATTAGATAGCTTGTATGTCGATTGGGAAAAATGTGTTATGATTGCATCTTTGCCCTATGGCATAGAAATAGCACTCAAAGAGGTTAAATATCTATAGCATTATACCTTCTTATGCCTCCTAAATGAAGCAATAACAGTTCCTGACTCCTTCACCCTGCCTCATACTGTTTTCGAATTATCCTGCAAAATAAAAAAAAGGTAAAAATTAAAGCACTCACCTACTCAAATAATTATATAAACTATTATGTAAGCTAAGAGCAACAAACCACTCACTATACTCCAACTAAGAGCAACAAACCTAATTATTCTAAAAAATGGCAACAACCCACTCACCACATACACCCGCGGATCAATTTTACGTTTCCTAGCCTTTGCTTTGCGTTCAACCTTTTTCACCTACAGTAACCAAAATTATTTAACATTACCACAATGACACATTATCACAAAATACCCTTTAATAAAACAAATAACATAGTATATTTCGTTAACTCTTCATCACTATTGTAGCATTGGCTAACATCTCTACTACTTATGGCAGTATATGATTCGTATACACTTTCAGAATCAGGAGCATAAGGACAGTCTGATTTAGACAATGATTCAGACTCTTCAGGAAAAACGAACAACCGGACTCATAATAAAATCTCTCAACGGGTGTTTTGCTTCTTTTACGATCTCCTTTCCATTTACCACCGCTTCCTTTAACATTACCATTACCACCTCCCTTTTTCACAGTTTTACCTAAATAACAACAAATTACACAACAATCACCACCACATACATCATCCTTTATTGAAGTAGAAAACAAATCAATCAGATCATTCATTTCACATACAATTCCATTGTTAACAAACTGACGTGTAACCGCAATAAGTACATTGTATGTTTCAAGTTCAAGGGTTAGACTACTTTTTCATGGCTTAAATGCAAGGGATAAGCTAGCTCAAGGGAATAAACTCAAATGCCACATTCATGCATTGCCACACCACATAAACTTCAATAAAACTATTTCATGAAGAATATATTATCATAGTAACATTGCAATCAACACACACTATAGAAACAACAATCAGTAATAATGTATTTCTCACTAATATATACAAAAGTTCACAACAAGCACATTGTATGTTTCAAGTTCAAGGGTTAGACTAGTTCTTCAAGGCTTAAAATTCAAGGAATAAACTAGCTCAAAGTTGTAAACGAGTGCCACATGCATGCATTGCCACACCACATATACTTCAATAAAACTGTTTCATGAAGAATATATCACAGTAACATTGCAATCAAGACACACTATAGAAATTGCAATCAGTAATTCAATAATTCCCAAAATTCTTAATCACCACAATATATACCAAAGTTCACAATAATGTATACCAAACTTGATGGAAAACTCACATGCAAGTGCAATCAGTAATTCAGTAGACTAGTAAGTATAAACTATCTCAAGAATAAAACTCAAATGCTACATGCATTGACAAACCACAAATTCACAACAATATTGCATTCAGAACATCCCATTCGCACTTATCTATACCGAAATTCGTGGAAAACTCTTACAATTCACTATCAAAATCAAATTTCAATCAGATAAAAGTCAAATTATTAGGGTTAATTTCACAATACAAGCTTAATCCACCACAATCATGTCGCAAAACTCCTAACCTAAACCCTAATTTAAGATATCAATAATTCACTCACCTCTGCTCTTCATTGGAAAGTGCAAGTCTTTCTCGCTGCAAAATCGGGCAAAAATTGGGCAAAATTCGAGGAGAACACACCACTCCAACAAAGCTTCAATGTGCTGAACACAAAGCGGGAAGAAGAGAAGAAAACCAAAGTTGAAACGGGCTGAGAAGATTCGAACGGGTAGCTGAACAATTTATATCTGTATTTACATACGCAGAGAGTATCTGCATTCTTTATCTTAAATTTTGTACGGTACCGAATTGCCGATATTGCCCCTGTACTTGGACAAAGAGGCACATCACCGTGCTGGGCTGAGACTCGCTCTAACGAGGGGCATGGATCGGAGTCATTTCACGTAAATGTATTTCTGAATTTAGAGTAGTACCACTAGGTGATCAATTATATCATTAGATGATTAAATGGTATCATTGAACATTTTAGTGGTACTATTTATTTATTCAGTGATACTCACTACGTAGAGAAATAGTATCACTACATAATCAATGGTATTATCTAAGCTTTCAACGATACATTTAAATAATGGCCCCACTTACCCATCTCTCTCCTCCTTTATCTCACCCCCATGTGCTTTTTAATATTTTAGTATTTGTATGCATTTGCAAATGCATAACAAACCTGCCTCACTACTACGCATACCAAGGGGCAAGGAAGTCATTTTTTAGGCCATTTGAAAAAGTTGGTGGAATTCCAACTCGGCATCCTTCGTTTTGTATTTTTTCTTTTTATTTTTGTGTTTAGAGGCAACTAGCCAACAGCCAATTGACCATATCAACCAATCAATAACGTTTTTTTTAAAAAAAATACAAAATGAAGAATGCCTACTTAGAACAGACACCGGAAGTGACACGTGTCACATTCTGGTGCTATTTTTTCCCTCCAAAACTCTCCTTTCCTTTTTAGCCCCCTTTTTTTTATATATATTTGATACAACTATATAATAATATCATTTCAAATCTTTTACATTATCTTTATGATCAAAATATTTATTTTTATTTGGTGTTCATATACACATTTACCTACAACATTAATCCAACTCCTTTTTAACATACATAGTAATGTTAGATTTTGCCAAAAAAGTAATACTTCATAATAAAATTGATTCATATTATTGATTTTAAAGAAATTACTTTAAAGAATCACTTTAACTATTAGATATAATTTTTTTTTTAACAAAAATTAGACTTACCGTGCATGGCTCTAGGCCTAAGCTAGTTAGTATAAAAGTTAGCACCTTGATAACAAATAGGGTTGTTTATTGGTCTAAGATCGGACCGACTCGGACTAGACTAAAGACTGAAAATTAGAATTTCAAGAACCGAAGACCGGCTCGATTAAGCTGAGACCGAACTTGGACCGGATCAAAAAAATCAGTCAAAACCTGGACCAGACCGATTTTAGAATTTTTTTTTTTTTCTAACAAAAAAAAAGACTAAATTTGTAATAATTTTATAGAAAATTTTTTTAAAAAAAAGGGAAATTCTCTTTGTTAACACTATTATCTTTGGTAAACTTAAACTTTTTATATTAAGCTAACCATGACATTAATGATAAATTGTAGTTAAATATTTAACTATAGTTAGTTTATTTATTTTATTATTTTTATTTTGGAAAAATTGACAAAAATAATACAACACTTCGGTCGTTCTTTTTAAATAATACAACCTTTAGATTATACTTGAATATTACAACCTTTGGGGGGTCTCAATTTTAAACAAGATAATAAAAACTTATAACCTGTTAAACTAGTTTCCCTCGACATGTGTCGTCATGTAATTGGTCTAAATATTCAATGTTTTTAGAAATTAAAGATAATAAATTTTAGAATTTTAATTTTGATTAACTTCTAATTAAGTATTTGTGATAGTTTTGACAAATTTAATTAAAATGATTTAAAGAATCCCAACCAACCACCACTTCCCCACCACGCAGCCACCTCCTCTCCCCCTCCCCTACATGTAGCCCTCCCCAGCGATGGTAAATCTGGCGTCCAACTCTCCTACCACATCATCACCTTTCATCACCATCAATCACCACCATCAGCAATAACCATCAAGAAATTGCAGTCGTATGAACAAGAGGGAGAGAAGAGTGAAGGTTTTGGTTCCCTAAACTAAATAAATCAGCAAGGTATTTATAGAGGAAATGAACAAGGGATTCCACGAAACCCTGAAAGTGATAAGCGCCGCAGAAAACCTTGAATTGGTCACTATGAAACGATGTTTGTACCGTGACACCGTCACGTAATATTGTGCACAGTGCCACGGTATAGCACACCGTGTCGCGGTGCACAGTTTGTCCAAAAATGCGTCTAAATTCATTTTAAACCTAATTCTTAATAATTAAGTTTGGTATTTTTAAGTGTCGTTTCAGAGTTTCGGGCTATTTAGGTTTATTATTCATTAACCGGGCTCAATTAATAATAATACGAAATGAATTAACAAGGATTTAGGCCAAAATATGAATTGGAGTATGTTTGACTAAACATCAAGACTGATCCATTGACTATTTGGTGGGCTGGGTTTGATTGAACCTTGATTTTAAGCACTCCCGGGATTAAATACTCGATCCGCCCAATACTTGCGTTGAAAGGTTGTTCATCATCAAGTTTGCTTTTGGGGAGACATTTTTAGGTGTTTACAGAGCTGCGCTCATTTAATTATTGCAACTAACTTTTTTTTCAAGGTTTTAACTGGCTTTATATGTTTGGTTATGCTTGTTAATTAGATTAGAAGCTCGTTTTGATTATTAGAAGTTTGGCTCCATAATTCAGATTTCGACCCAAGACTAGTGAATTTTGGGTGGAAAAGTTTTGACCCTTTTAGGATTGTCTAGAAGCCAAATTCAGCCTAGAAATACTATTTTCGAGGGATTTTTCTTTTTGACGAAAAATTTTAAATCTTTAAACCTTAAATCTTAATGGCATATTAATTATTGATTATGTGTGTGTTATTTTCCTTAACCTTTTGCAATTATGAGCCCTTTTAAGAATGATTATAGAGTTATAGTTGGTGCTTAATTTGGTTGGCTCATTTTTCACAAAACCTTGAAATTTACCATTTTTGCAAATTAGTTGCTACAAATGTGAACATTTATAGTGATTTGTATTTTTGAAGCCCCGAAAGTGTTCAAGATCCAATCTTTAATTGTTTATTTAGTTGGATCTTGACTTTCTAGATTCCATGTTAAACTAATTTTGATTTAATCATTTCTATGTTGATTAAATTTATTTAAGGTTCAAACTTGTGATTGAAATTTAATTAGTTTTCATATTGAATGTAATTTTTTCAAAGATACATAAGTTGATGTTGAAATTTTTATTGAATGATTGTGTTCATTTTTCCAACATTCTTTTAATTTCGTCAAATCTCATTATTAATTTATGTTTGGTTGAATTTATTGTGAGAATAGCCCTTCAATTTTGTAGCATCAAGTTGAACCAAAAATTATTTAAAGAATGATTCTTGAATTAGTTTTGTTTTTTGCACTAAAATTGAATTTAATTAAGTTAAACTTGTTGTATTTTAATTTTTGCTAAAAAATTTGATTCTAAAATCAATTTAGAATTAATTATAAATACGTCACACAAAATGGGATAAAATCCCAAGGCATGTGCATGCAAATCGAGGCACATAACCCATGCATGAGCCTCGGACTAGGCTGCTTGCATAGCTCGCATGTGGTTGCCAAGGTTGCAGGGAGTGCCTCGGTATGCTCCTGTCTATTCCTTGTGTGCGCGAGCATTGGTGCGCACTTGGTGATGCAGCAGGGGTCTCAGCGTGTGGCAGGCTACTACGAGGCAGCACTAGCCTGCACAGCAGGAAGCCCCTCGTGGCCTTAACGAGTCATTGCGTCGCGAGCACGCGCTATAGGCAGCACTGCGCATATGTGCGATGTTGAAGGCTACGGTGTGACGCTTGGCGTGGCAGTGACTGTGCGAGTAAGCCCATGCAAGGCGCCCCAAAGCCTTGTTGCCAAGCACACTTGGGCATGCTAAGGGATATGTATTTTTGCGATTATGTCATTTTAATTAATTATTTTTAACTGTTTATATTAATTAAAATGAGCATTACTTGCAAAATTTTATTTGGCAAAATTTTGATTTAATTAAGTTGAATGAGGAATTTAGAGGGAGTTTCATTATTTACTTGAGATATTTTATTGCAATTAATCAATTAATCGGTTAACAACGTTGACTAGTTTTAATTAGGCGTGTTAATCGGATTAACCACCTAAGTTACTACTTCACGCGTGTTATTGCTTTATTACTTTTTTTTCGCTGTAAAATGCATGGGCCATTCACAAATAGTAAATGAGTGACTGGAATGAATATTCTATCACAAGTTTTATGAAATGGCAACTAGTGGGGCCCGATTAGTATAGTAAAACGGACTCTGTTCTGTTATGTATTATTTTAAATCTAAATACGGTCTATGAACCGTTGCGTATTTTTGTACCTTAATTTTTAGATTAGTCCTAATCGTAATTACTAGTAGTTGCATATATGATGGTAATGTCTTGATGACAGAGTTAAAAATCGTCATAAGTATACTATCGGAACCTCTTTCCTCATATATGAGGCAACACCTATGAGAGCACTGTAAGAGATTATTAAATAATCTTCATTAGTAAACTTCTCATTATGGCTATCGAAACCTCTTTCCTCAACCATGATTATTGTAAGTTATCTTGTTTGAGTACTAATCTATTTTGATGTCTGTCAAACGTTTGACGTACATTGGGATTGTAATGGCAACACTCGGGCGGCTAGGTCCTCTTAGTAAGAGAAGTTGACAATGCAAGACTTGGGAATGCCCCGCTACAACAATAGGGTACATGTCTTTGTTGTTTACAAGGCCTCTTGAAGAGCGAGAATGTGAAAATGCATGGACGTGCTCAGATGAAATTTAGAAATCATTGTCTTATTAACAGTCAAACACGGTTTTCGAGAAACACTTCTGGACATAATAAGGATGACGAATAATCTTACCTTATAGTTCATGAAGATACTTTAAGTTACATGGGAAATAGGCTATACACTAAAAGCGCACTAGTCCAAAAGGACAAATGGGACATTGATAGGAATGGTGTCCTTCAAACAAGTATATTATTTAGATAGAGGGTTCGGAATTATTAAAAAGCTAATTATTCAGTGAGGTCAAGTGATCAAAATGCCTAGCTGGAGGCCGCTTCTGATCAACAATATTAATGTATAATTACTATTACAGCTTAATCTTGACTGAACCCTTCGGGTCACACCCAATCAAGTAACCATCCGTGACGACTAATTAATCCAAAAGGAATTAATGAGTCATTAGAGTATTATGAACAAAGACGTCGAATATCGAGCTAAGAGCATCGAAACCGAGCGTCTCAAGTCTAGTCCAATTTGGGAAACGACGAGACGGTATAAACAAATCAATCAAGAAAGTCATAAATACTCCTAACATCGAAATGCCCCGAGCAAAATGAGTGCTAAGGGCATGGTAGTCGCACCAAGCCGAGGCTCGTGCGGGCATCACATGCTAGCTATGCGCGTACTAGCATGCCAACATCGCCAGCAGCGTGCAGGGCCTTGCTAGCTGTTGCTAGGGATGCGCGCATAGAAGCCCACACAAGCAGCTAGGCTGCGTAAGCTCGCTGCCAGGCAGCAAGCCCAGCCAAGGGGCCAGGCTGCCAGCATGGCCGCCTTGGCGCCCAAGGCTGGCTGCGGCTAAATGGCGCGCTACCATTGGTGGCTTAGTGAAAGAGGGCGGTTTTTGAGGAGCCTTAGGAAGCAAGGGAATCGGTCTCCTCCCCTTGTGGTTATTTAATATGTTGTAATTTAAATGCCTGTTTTAGTTGCTTAATTTATGGGCGGGTCTAGGGATGAGTTTTAGTTTCGCATGATGTCGGACATCACGAAACTCAACAGAGATTTGGACTCTAGGGATCTCCATTTGAGAGTGAGAAAACCTTGAGTTCGAATCTCTAAGTAGTGTTGTTATTGGATCTAAGCTTTCAAATCTCGACCATGTTTCGGCGAGTGGGTGAGACGTGTTGGAGGAATCACATGTAAGATTCTCGCTCTCGTAGTTGCGGTTTTCAAGGGTTGTGCTCGTGGTTTGTGAGAAGCATGCTACAAATAAGGTAAAACAGCTTAACTTGATTATGTGTTTACATGCTTTAGTCATATATTAATTACACATGGGTCCAGAGCAGGTTTTGGTTCTACACACTGTTTAAAACCTAACACCACTCTCCAACCCTATTAGTCACAGGTTAAAATCAATTGTGGATTTTATGATATGGACGAAACAATGCAAGGGTGTCGGTTTTTGACAAGCTTAATCATTGGCTTATTTCTAATTCATTTTAAATCAAAATTGGGCTTATAATATCTCATTGGAGAACCACATATGATTTGCATAAAAGTTAGGAGGCACAAAAATTGGATTTGCTCGGTATGTAAAAGGGTAAGGGTTTAAATCAGTGTATATTAAAATAATTTATGGATAGTAAGAAAAAAAATGGGCTAGGCTAGGGGAAGTTAGGTTACTCTCGAATCTCATATGCAACCGGACCAAATGGTGGTGAAATGCTTTTAAATCATTGGGTTTAAGTTGGAGAGAAAAAATTAGGTGTTTAAAAATTTGTGTTAATTTATTGTTAAGTATCTTTAATTTCTTAACTATAAAATTATGAAAATATATAAAAAAAAAACATTTTAATACGAATCTATTGACATCATAGTTGATAATATTTATAATGTAGATTAGTGTAAATGTTGGGTTAGAGTTTTGTCAAATTAGATAAGATTGAATAAGATCTTCATAGCCTTATTATTCTATCAATTATCTACACATATAAGATAAGAGAATCAAACAAACAAAAAAAAATCACTTGTTAGTTCCACATCAATCCAGTTATCTTATAATGATATTGATAATAATATTAATATATTGATATTGTTATATTGATATTAATATACAATGTATTTACAATTATCGATATGATACTTACTTTAACCTTGATTCATTTCTATTTAATTTACATATATTAATATTAATTGACATGGATATTGATTTTCTTTTTCTGTTTTTTGTCTTTTTTTTTTGACATAACGGATATTGATTTACTAATATTATCAATAAATAGAAAAGAAATGAATAAATCCATAAAATATATGATTACACATATAACAAATCAAATTCAAATCATACATAGAAGGAGAATATATGTTTTAGAAAAGGAAAGCAGAGTTTTGATATGGATTATTAATCTTTGATAATATTACAATATATAAATGCAGGTCAAACGTTTAAAGAGTTATACTCACAAAACTTATTCACAATATTAATTTATAAATTCTATTCTCTCTCTCTAAGCTAACTCAAATGGTAGGAAAGACATTTTTTGTGCCTCTCATGCTAGTACTACTAGTTCCTTTGTCTTGCGGTAAGTGGTTTATAGTTTGATTAATTTTCTTAGCTTGGATTAAGTTTATGCTTTGAATTTTCTATAAAATTCAATCAAATAAGACTCATTTTAATGTTTTGATTTGGTATTGTAAGTCCTCAAAACAATATAATTACTGTTTTAATTAAATTTTAGCAAGCAAGTATAATTATCATATTAATTCATTCTATTTTGATGATTGTAGGTTCAAGTACTATGAGTTCTTGGCACGATAAAGTGTTCCTTCAAGGGCTTCAACATGTAGGAGTAATTGATCAAATCTGTTAGTGATGAGTGACATTTATGTCACTCTTAGGGAGTAGTTTAGAGTCATTTTCGGGCTTGGTCTCTCTTATTTTTCCTTTTATTATCTTGTTTTTTCTTAAATAAAATTTCTTGTTTATTCCGTAATTTTGGCTTGTTTTAGTTCTTTTCATGATTTTTATTAGTTTTAAGTTTATTTTGTTATTTATTTTATTTTTTTGCTTGTATAATTTTATTTAATTTTGTTAGTTTAAATTTTATTTCTCTTATTTTTATTTTGCTTTATTTATTTCTATTTTAATTTTATTTGTCTCGGTTTCTCCTCTCGTTTTGTTCTGTGTGTGTAAGTGTGGTTCGGGTCGAGGCACGTGTTATTATTTGAAAAAACATTTAGAGCTTCGGGTCCGAGTCAAGTAAACAAACCAGCCTATGAATTCACATCACCAGCCACCCACCAATTACCTCCTATCCATCACCCCACCTCCTTCGAATTCTTGACCTCCACCACACCAATCAGAACCCCCCTGCTCCATCAAGAAGAGCAGCAACCAAACCTACACACAACTCCACTTGTTCCCACTCCCTCACGCAAATTTGGTGAAATTGGGGCTGCCTTGCTCGTGAGCATCACACGAGCTTGATGCTCGAGAGCGCAGATGAGCCACACCGTAGCAAACCACCAAACCTGCCACCAATTAGCCACCACCTTTGCACCAATTACTTCCCCTGCTCCCATGGGCGGACCCACGTGAGGACAACTTTCAAAAAAAATCAGAGAAATAATAAAAAAAAATTTAGCACGCTTGAAAGACAGAGTAACGTGGGTGAAGAAAAGAAGGAAAGAGAAAAAATTTTAGAAAAAAAGGGAGGATAGAGAAAAGTTATAAAATTTAATAACCTAAGAGAGAGAAACTAGCTAGATCGCCCACCACTGACCACCGTAACAGCACGACACCACTACCCAGAAACTCGCCGCAACATTGCCTCATATACAAGCAGCGCCATTAGGCCCACTACCCTTCATTGCCGTCAACTCGTCAAGGTGTCAACCCACTGAACAGCTGAACCCGGGTCATTTTTTATTTTATTTTATTTTATTTATTATTTCCTAATTTTTATCTTAGATTATATAAAAAAAATAATAAAGAATTAGTTTCTGAGTATTGAGTAATTGTGTTTATGTAATCATGTTTTTGAATTAATCTGTGATTTAATTTATTTGTTATTAGTTTGTAAATTGAATTGTGAATTTGTGATTTTGTGAATTATTTGGTGATTATGTTGAATGGAAGATTGAAACTTTGAAATTAGACAAGTAGTTTGTGAATTTAATGAATATATAAATTAGTATGTAACTTTGTGTATTGAATTTTGGTTTTTAGATTATAAATTAGTTTGTAAATTTTTGTAGTTTGTTAAAAAGATGATTATTGAATATTGAAGCTTATTTTTTTTTAAAATATATTAGGATATGTCAAGTTCTTCAGCAAGTCTAGGAAAATGGGTAAACAAGCCGATCTTCATCAAATTTTGTTTAAAAAATTGAAATCACAAGATAATTCTTGTTCTTCACCCACACAAAGTGAGAATAATATGCAAAATGAAACCATTAGTATTGTGCCAATTAATGTGGATGAACCAAGATGTGAATGATGTGGATGAAGAATTTGATGTGGATATAAAAATGGGAGATTCAAGTACTAGTAATGATTCATTGAGGTTGATGAAGAGGAGGAAGAAGAGGAATTGTCTTATGACGTTGAACTTCTTCCTCATGATCCGGGACTAAGAATGGACATAATGGACTATCCCCCTAATCAAAGAAATCCGGTGAGGAGAGCCTACATTCTTAAAAAAACTTGTCAACCAAAAACTCATGTTATTCATTGGAATTTGGGATTGTAACCTTTTAGTATTAAACAAGTATGTACACAAATTATTTGTATTGTGTACCCGTTTTTTTAAAAAGAGGTTGATGTTAGTTAAATTATCGAATTGTCCCCCATTGTCAAATTTCTAGGTCCGCCACTGCCTGCTCCCTTATTCCACCATCAACCTTCTCTAACCCCAGCCAAGTCCCACACAATTTTACAACCCAAGCCACCTTATTTCTCCATTCCGCTACCAACCGTACCTCTAACCTGCAGCCCCGTAAACACCGCCGCGACCAACACTAGCAACCTCCTAATACCCTTTGCTGCGTGCGCAAATACCCACTTGTGCGTGCGCACAAGGTGGGTTTGATTTTGAACCACATCACGAGCTTTGCACGTGATTATTAATGGAGATCGAACGGTCTTGATTTGATGCTCGATGATAGATGATGAGGATGAGCTGTGGCGATTTGATGATGATGGAGCTTGATGGTGCGTGAAGCATGGGATTATTCCTATTGAAGCAGCCAAAATCGAAAAAGAAGGAAAATGGGTTTTGTTGAGAAACATGATTGAATTGAACTTTTCACATGTGGTAATTAAAGTCAATGAAGACTTTACTAAGTACAATAATTTGTATAAGGTACAATAATGTATATTATTTTATTCAATTATTTTGGCTATATAAATGGAAGTTCACGTATTGTGAACTTGTAGTTGAAAAGCAAATAAAGAGATTTCCTATCATTCTACTACTTACTTCCTGTCTTCATCCCTTCACTGATAAATATCTTACCATCAGTAAAATATTTTTAACACGTTATCAGCACCAGTTTCCAGTCAGGTATATTTATACCTACTTCTAAAAATTATAACAAATAATACTATCTACTTCTAAATGTTTCGAGGAGTATGCTCTATAGTTGCCCATATTTGGGATCCTCTATACCAAAAACTCAAACATTTACTGTATTATATATACCTCAAAAACAACGGTGAAAGTTCTCTTACTTGTGAATTCATTACTATCATCTTTTGTTTTATTCATGTTGATGTTTCTTTGTTTGATTCATGTTGATATTACATACTCATTTTACGTAAATTTTTGATCGTAGTTATTATAATTGCTAAGCAGTAACTTTGCATGCATATTATTAACTAGATTAACAAAAAGATGCAGCCTTTTATACTTATTATTTTTTTTACTTTTATATACTTTTTGTGTTTCTTTCCGTTTTCGAACCCATGATCTTTTATAGATATTAGGGCTCTCGGACCACTATGGCTTGCATTCCCAGTGTGATAACCTTTTACAGTTATAAATATATATATATGGACCATAATTTTATGCCAGTACATTAGACTAGTATATGATATATTTACAGTTGTACAAAACAGTAACGGATAAACCTACCTCTATAAAAGGCGGATTTTTCCCCCAATTTCACCACAAATCCCTTATCCCTTCCCACTTTTTATCCAAAAAAAAAATCACCTAAAAATTTTATCACCCCCTTCTTCTCCGATATGTTCCCCGACGACGGCAACCAGAACACCCAAAACACCCACAACTTCACCTTTGAAGAAGATTTAAGGAAGATAAAACAATATTTCCTTCTAATTACGGCGCTTGTAGTTCTATTAGTAGCAATATTAGTTTTTGTCATTATGTATAAGTAAAACTCACTTATTTTGTCGTTTTAGTATATTAAAAGCTTGTTTTTGTTTTATTATGTTTGTTGTTATTAATCATCATTGTATAATATTACCGTTATCATTATAATTGTTGTTACTACTGTTATTGTTGTCGTTTTGTTTTTTTTTTTTGCAACTAACATGATTAATTTTTGTCTAATCATATAATTACTCACAATAATAAACCAAGGGGGAGAAAAGATTATATTATTTATGGTTTATTATTATATTAAATTTAATTATCACGTGTCTTATTAACTTAATAATAAATATGGAAGAACTAAACATGTGAGTTGTACGTATAATTTGTTATTATAAACTAATTATAACGTAATTTGTTGTAGCTAAAATGGGAGACCTTATGAAAAGACAGTTCAGCATCTTAGATTTATCTGGAAAGAAATTTCTGGAATGGAAAGTGGATGCAATGATGAATTTGAAAGCTCAAGGCTTGGAGCACACTGTTAAAGAAAATAAAAGTCCCTCTGGTCAAACAACTGATACTACCACTTCTGCAATGACTGTTGCAAAACCTGTTACTGAACAAGATAAGGCAAAAGCCTTAGTGTTGTTAAGGCATCATTTACATGAAGGCCTTAAAACTGAGTACATGATGGTTGAAGATCCCAAAGAATTATGGGATTGCCTTAATGAAAGATTTGGACACCACAAAAGGGTGCTCCTTCCTAAGGCATTATTTGATTGGACAAATTTACGGTTCCAGGATTTCAAATCTGTAATTGATTATAATTCAACCATACATGAGATAGTGTCTATATTGAGATACTGTGATCATCCAGTTTCGGATGAACAGATGATTGAAAAAACACTCACTACCTTTCATGCAAGCAACATACTGTTGCAAGAACAGTACCGTGAAAGAGGTTTTAAAAAGTTCAATGAATTAATGAGTGTATTGCTTGTTGCGGAACAAAATAGTGAACTTTTGTTGAAAAATCATAACCTGAGACCAACTGGGTCTTTGGCCACTCATCATGAGGCAAATGCAACAAATTCCTATCCACCCGAGTCAAATGCTACAAGAAGAGGTGGACGTGGAAATTACAATGGCCGTGGAAGAGGCCGTGGAAATTATCGCGGACGCGGCCGTGGTCGTGGTAGAAACAATTTTCTAAGAAACAGTAATTTCAAAAATTTTGAAAAACAGAAGGGGCAGTCATCTGGAAACCACAAACAAACTCCTTCGAAAGGAAAAGACACATGTTACAGATGTGGCATGACAGGACATTGGGGACGTACTTGTCGTACAGCCAAACATTTGGTAGATCTTTACCAGGCTTCTGTAAAGGGCAAAGAGAAAAATGCAGAAGCAAATTATGTTCATGAGGAAAATGCTCCTTGTCCCAGCCTTGATGTATCCGATTATTTCATGGATAATGCTGAAATTGGAAATGATTTCATTCTTGGAGAAAACAACAATGCTTAGGTTTCTCATCTACTAATGTAACATATGCTATGTTTTAATGTATTTTCTTTATGTTCTGTATTTTAAATTTCTAGTCATGTACTTTTAGTCACTATCATCAATAAAAGATTGTATAATATTATTCTAAACTAATCTCAAATTTATTTTATGAAGATATGGATCTACCTGAAGTTAGTTCCGAATATCAATGTCTTTTGGACAGTGGAACAACGCACACTATTTTAAAGGATAGAAATTATTTTTCACAACTAAAGTTGTTTCAAGAAAATGTGAACACTATTTCCGGGTCAGCTAAATTAATTGAAGGATCTGGAAAGGCTTGTATAATGCTTCCAAATGGAACAAAATTAATAATCAATAATGCTTTATATTCGAGTAAATCTCGAAGAAATCTCATAAGCTTTAAAGACGTACGCCAAAATGGCTATCATCTAGAAACAATGATGACAGATCAAAAAGAGTATATATGTCTCACGGCAGAAAAACATGGCAAGAAACATATATATGAGAAATTGCCAGCATACTCTTCGGGGTTATATCGTATAAACATACGACCCGTGGAAATCAATATGGTATCTAACCAGAAGTTAGATGACAAACATTTGATTATCTTATGGCATGATCGTTTGGGACATCCAGCAACTGGGATGATGCAAAGAATAATAGCACATTCAGTTGGACATTCAATAAGAAATGTCAAAATTCCCCGATCAGATGAATTAACATGCTCTGCATGTTCACTTGGCAAATTAATAATAAGGCCATCCATGAGCAAAATTGCTACTGAATCTCCAAAATTCTTGGAAAGAATTCAGGGAGATATATGTGGGCCAATTAATCCAGCATGTGGACCATTTCGATATTTCATGGTTTTAATTGATGCTTCTACACGATGGTCACATGTTAGTCTACTTTCAAGTAGAAATGTTGCCTTTGCAAAATTACTTGCCCAAATCATCAAATTAAGAGCACAATTCCCAGATCATACAATAAAGAGAATAAGACTTGACAATGCTGGGGAATTTACATCCCAAACATTTAATGATTATTGTATGTCAATTGGAATTGATGTCGAACACCCAGTAGCTCATGTTCATACACAAAATGGTCTGGCTGAATCACTAATTAAGAGATTACAAATGATTGCAAGACCATTATTAATGAGGTCAAGATTGCCACCATCTGCTTGGGGACATGCTATAATACATGCAGCAGCGCTAATTAGATTGAGACCTACAGCTTATCATAAATTCTCACCACTACAGCTTGTTTGTGGTCGAGAACCAAGTATCTCACATCTAAAAATCTTTGGTTGTGCTGTATATGTTCCCATTGCTCCACCCCAACGAACGAAAATGGGTCCACAAAGAAGACTGGGAATTTATGTCGGGTTTGAATCCCCTTCTATAATTAAATATCTTGAACCACTGACTGGTGACTTATTTACGGCTAGATTTGCGGATTGTCACTTTAATGAAACAGTATTCCCAGTCTTAGGGGGAGAGAAAGTGGACCCACGTAAGAAAGAAATTGAACTTATTTGGAATGCAACACAACTGTTGATGTTAGATCCACGAACAAATATGTGTGAACAAGAAGTCAAGAAAATTGTTCATTTACAAAGTGTTGCAAATCAATTGCCTGATGCATTTGTAGACACAAAGAAGGTGACAAAATCACATATACCAGCAGAAAATGCCCCTGCACGTATTGAAATCCCAACTGGTAATAAGGCCATAGAAAATGAATCTCAGGCACGTAGAAAGCGTGGAAGACCACTTGGTTCAAAAGATTCTAAGCCAAGAAAATTGAAAAGATTGGATGGAATAGGAAATGAGACTAATGATGTTCCCCCGTCAGAAGGTCAAGAAAGACCAAATGTGGATGAAAGTAAAGAAAATGATGATAATCCAAAAGGGGACGAACAAGAAGACAACCCTACGGGGAATGAACAAGATGTTCAAAACATCGATAACAATGAAATTTCAATGAATTACGTCTCTACAAAGACTCAGTGGAATAGAAAGGATGTTATCGTTAATGAAATATTTGCAAATTCCATCGCAATCGACATTGTGTCTGATGAAAATGATGTTGAACCTAGAACTGTAGAAGAATGTCGACGTAGGAGTGATTGGCCAAAGTGGAAGGAGGCAATGCTGGCTGAGTTAAAGTCACTTGAAAAACGAGAAGTTTTTGGAAAAATAACCCTTACACCAGCAGGTGTAAAACCCGTTGGATACAAATGGGTATTTGTGAGAAAACGTAATGAGAAAAATGAAATAGTTAGATACAAGGCAAGACTTGTAGCCCAAGGATTTTCTCAAATTCCAGGGATTGATTATGAAGAAACATATTCTCCAGTGGTTGATGCAACTACATTAAGATTTCTGGTAAGTTTGACAGTCAGAAAAGGACTACAAATGCGATTAATGGATGTAGTGACTGCGTATTTGTATGGATCACTCGATACGGACATTTACATGAAAGTCCCCGAAGGACTAAAACTACCAGAAAATCACAAGCCTAGACAACTGCTTTCCATAAAATTAAAAAGGTCACTTTATGGATTGAAGCAATCTGGAAGGATGTGGTACAACCGTCTGAGTGAATATCTTATGAGAGAAGGATTCAAAAACAACCAAGTTAGTCCCTGTGTTTTCATAAAGCGATCACAATCAGGATTCTCCATCATTGCAGTTTATGTTGATGATTTAAATATCATCGGAACCCCAAATGAACTCGAGAAAACTGCAAAATACTTGATGAAAGAATTTGAGATGAAAGACCTTGGGAAAACTAAATTTTGCCTTGGACTGCAAATTGAGCACTTGAGTCATGGTATTTTTGTCCATCAATCAAACTATACAGAAAGAGTTTTGAAACGATTCTTCATGGACAAAGCAACTCCAACCAACTTCCCAATGGTTGTTCGTTCTTTGAATATGAAAAATGATCCATTCAGACCCCGAGAAGAAAATGAAGAGATTCTGGGTCCAGAAGTACCATACTTAAGTGCAATTGGAGCCTTAATGTACTTAGCTAACAATGCTAGACCCGACATAGCTTTCTCTGTGAATTTGTTAGCTAGGCACAGCAATGCACCAACATATAGGCATTGGAAGGGAGTTCGACACTTACTCCGGTACCTACGAGGGACACAAGATCTTGGTTTATATTACCAACCAAAACAAGATGCTTCTCTCATTGGGTATGCAGACGCTGGATACTTATCAGATCCTCAAAATGCCAAGTCACAAAATGGATATGTGTTCACTTATGGCGGCACTGCAATATCATGGAAATCAACAAAGCAGACATTGACCGCGACATCATCAAATCATGCAGAGTTGATAGCCCTCTATGAAGCAGGACGGGAATGTGTGTGGCTGAGGTCGATGATTAGTAATATCCAAAAGGAGTGTGGAATGAACACAATAACAGAAGACCCAACCATCATCTTTGAAGACAATACAGCATGTATCGCTCAAGTAACTGAAGGATATATTAAGGGAGATAAAACGAAACATATTGCCCCAAAACTGTTCTTCACACATGATCTGCAAAAGGACGAGGAAATAAATATCCAGCAAATTCAGTCTTGTGAAAATCTTGCTGACCTGTTCACCAAATCACTTCCTTCGAAGAAATTTGAGCAGTTAGTTCACAAAATCGGAATGCGACATCTTCGTGAACTATGCTGAGATCAGGGGGAGTATTATATGTACTGCACTCTTTTTCCCTTCGATCAGGTTTTTATCCCACTGGGTTTTTCCTGACAAGGTTTTTAACGAGGCAGTACACCAAAACATATAATACAATATAGTTGTACTCTTTTTCCCTAGCTATGGTTTTTATCCCACAGGGTTTTACCTAACTAGGTTTTTAATGAGGCAACTTGTACCCCATTCCATGTGAACGTTCAAAGGGGGAGTGTTCAGAAACATGATTGAATTGAACTTTTCACATGTGGTAATTAAAGTCAATGAAGACTTTACTAAGTACAATAATTTGTATAAGGTACAATAATGTATATTATTTTATTCAATTATTTTGGCTATATAAATGGAAGTTCACGTATTGTGAACTTGTAGTTGAAAAGCAAATAAAGAGATTTCCTATCATTCTACTACTTACTTCCTGTCTTCATCCCTTCACTGATAAATATCTTACCATCAGTAAAATATTTTTAACAGGTTTGATATAATTTTGGGATTGTTTTTTACTTTGTTTTCTTATGTTTTCGTTTTACTTTCTTGCTTTCCTTTTCTTTATTTTTATTCCCTTCTTTTATTTTCTTTATTTTTACTTTTTCTATTTTATTTTATTTTCTTATTTTTATTAGCTTTATAATAAATACCCATTTTTTGGGGTAATTTGTAACATGAATCAACAATTAATTATTATTCTATTTTCCTAATTAGTTTTAGGAGAGCTTCCTCTCTAGGTTTAGCTTAGGATTAGAGTAATGACAAACTTTTAAATAAATCGGATGTACAATAAATATTGAACATCCGTTATAAAGTTACCCCTAAAATGAACAAAAGTTACCCTAATATGAATAAAAGTTACCCTGACATAAATATAAGTTACGAAGTATTTATGCTTTACCGATAAAAGTTACCCAAAAAATTGTAAAAGTGACCCTAAATTTAATAAAAAGTGACCCCGGATGTATAGTAAATTACTGTACACCGGATGTATACAAAAGTTATTTTAGAGTAATTTAGAGACAGAAAGTGAGGGTGTGACCATTGTTGAGCTTGGATTTTGAAGAAGAAGATTGATCATCTTGTTTTTCATCTTCAACTAATGAGAATCTCTAACCATCCTTCCTCTATATTCATTGCTTTCTTTTGATTATTGTTTTAGTTGTTGGTATTACTTGTCAACCATGTTAATTAATTCTTGATTATTTGTTAATTAATCTTGTTGTTGGCATGATTAGTGAGTAATTCTTCCATTAAGGGGATGGTTGTGGTGTAGTTGAATATCAAGCATGCTTTGATATTGAAATTGTTGTGATTGTGATTAAAAGTCTTTGATTTTCATATCTTACCAATTTTTCATTTGAGAGGCCTATCAATTGTTGTAGTTATGTGGATTAAACTAGATTATGGCGAGAGCGTGATCTAGAAATGTCCACTGAATGGTTCGCTTGATTTGTACCTTGATTTACGTGTCTTATGACAATAGTGTGAGCTAATGATGAATCTAGAAAGCAATTTGTTTTGGGTGATTTTTGGATCTCCTCGAACACTGGTCACGTTCTCTCGACAACTAGACTCGGACACGTACAAAATGAACGAATATTCATTTACCGGAATATTTGCCTCCGACGACCAAGTCAATGATCAGAAGCGGAAAAGCTAGAGAGAGAAAGTAGAGAGAAGTTGGAGCTATTTGGTGCTCTTTTTAATGCAATGTGACAATCCACCCTTCCCATCATAAATGGTTGGGGTATTTATAGGGGTGGGAGTTTGTGCCCCTTTAGGGTGGTACCCTACATTTGCGTGACTTAATTGGCTGCGCAATCAGATGATGCCACGTGTCGGATGGGGGCGTCGCTTTGCGGCTTTTAATAGTCTTTCTTGGGATTTGGGCTCTGATTTGAGAAAGGCCCTTTTCTCTTATCTTAGGTGCTCTTTTTGAGCATTAGACACGCGTCATCTTCCCATAGGGACATGTGTCACCCTTTGGTTGGGCCACATATTGCTACGGGATTGGACCACGTGTAAGTGGTATTTTTACCCTAAACACAATTGACTCCGATAGGCGGTCAGATTGTGTCTTAAACCATTGATATGTAATGCTTAGTTTGCATTTAACAATGATTTCATGTCTTGTCATGTTTAAGTGAAATATTACCTAAACTATTTCTCTTAGTGTTTTATCTCTAGTTTTAGTGTGTTTAGACCTTTAGTTTACTTTCCTTTATCTTTATCTCACTCGGACTAGCTTAGTTGTTGACAACATTTGGTAGTGTTTAATTGTTTCATGTGGTTTGACCTCTCTTCTTACCATATACTCGTATTAGGTTAGTTGAGTGTTATAAATATTATTTGATCTAGGGATAGTTGTTTGACGACACAATTATTCCCTTATCAAATTGGCGTCGTTGCCGAGGAACGGCTTCCATTACCATTGTGTTATCTTGTTGAGACTAGTACTTTGTGTATTATTTTCTTTTCATTTGTTTGTTTTTCTTTTTGTTGTTTTTATTGAAAAATGGCTTATATTTCTATTCCTCAATTTGATAATGAACCGTATTGTGTATATTTCAATAGACTTGAGGATTCCCTAGACGGTTTTAAAGGTTTTAGCAAGGGTGATTATTGTGAAATCATTAATTTGGGATTAAATGAGAATTTTAGAGGAGCGGTTGACAATATGTTTAATGGTGGATTTCAAACTATGTCTTCGGATGAAGCTTGGGATTTCTATTCATGGTTAGCTAGGGATAATTATGATTGGGAGAGGGCATATCATGAGACTTATGTTCGAGATTCTCATTCTTTTGATGTTGATGCTAATTTTCAAGTTTTTTCTAATATGAATTCCCATAATGGGCTTGATTCTCCCCATAGTGATCATGTAATGCATGATTTCAACTCCCCTCCCTCTATAGCTCAATGTAATGAGGTACATTCTAATGATGATGAAGTGCATGTTCTTTATCATATTGCATCCGATTTTTGTATGTATTCTAAAGGTGTGCCCCATAGTCCCCTATATGATTTCAATGAGCAAGCTTTTGACGCGTCTATCTATGATGATTTGGACTCATTTGAGATTATGGCACAAATATTTCTTGAGTCTCAAACGAAAGCCCATAACCTTTTGAGTGAGCTCATTCATAATGCTTCATTAGAGAGAGATGAGTTTGAGAGAAATTTGGCCCCATTCACTCTTGATTTTGAGATGGTAGGCCTTGAGAATTTTAAGGGAGATGTTGTTCAAGGTTGTGAAGGGGAGGTTGAGGTTGAATCCTTTGGAATTTTTGAGCTTGATGGAGATGTAGAACGTGGGTTTTTTCTTCATTTGAGGATTCCAAGATTGATTTCCATTCCCTCATTAGTAATGTGAGACCTTGTGTTGAGGGAGTAGCTACCCCTTTTCCCCTTTCTCATACACCTTTCTCCCAAAGGTTTAACCATATCCCCTACTATCCTATGTTCCTCTCTTCTTTTCTCAACGAACCTCTAAGGGATCCTTTTCCTATTCATGTTTCTGAAGCCCCCAACTCTTTATTGTTGATGAGAAAAAGAGTTATAATGCCAACCACAAAGATTTTTGTGAGGAGAGTTTTCCTCCCTATCTTTCTTTTTCTTCTTATTTTCTTGATTTTTCTTTTGATTCTTTTACTTTTTCTTTTCCCCCTTCTCTCAAGCTTAAAGTCTCCTTGTACTTTGTGTTTGCTTGTCATATGAACATCGCGTATGCTCTATTTCTTGATATGTTTGCCGGTGCGTATGACAAGCTTTTGCGCTCTTTGTCGGGTTATTTACTAGATTGTTCATGCTTGGACGTTAAGCAAGCCTTTCTCGGGAAGTAACCCATGTTTTATTGCTTTCTTTTTCTTTCTTTTACGTTTCTCATTTTTATGTACTCTCTTGTCTATGTGTATAGGTATTTGATGCATATACTCGTGTGCAAGGATTTTGGATAAAGAAGAAGCACCCCAATGATTGCTTGTATTTGGAAAAGCAACAAAGATGAGGAATTAGATGAAAATGTGGAGAATGTGCTCTCAATTGCGGATTTCAACACCCACCTCACATTTGGTTTTGTAATCCCCCATAATTTTACGTAAATTTATAGTTATATATTATTATATTCGTACAAATATAAAATATATTTATAATTATTTATCTATACATACATTTTTTTTTAATTAAAGATTATGTATTTATATTTTGTGAAAGTTAGTCCAATAAAAGTAAAAAAAAATTACTTTATTTATTACTTATATTTCGGACTAAAAACTCCTATATTCTCCTAACCCATTATATTGTAGCCTAGCTTGAATGAAATCTCAATCCTAGCTAATTAAGCCCAAATAAGATTCATTAAAATTCCTAACTCCACTTTAATTAGGAAAAGTAAAAGCCCACTTTTCATTATGAAAACCCTTACCCTTTTATTTATACGTACAAGAAACAAAAAGAAAAAAATAATAGAAAACTCCCTTTTGCTTCCTCCTATTTCACAATCAACCAAAAAAAAAGAAAAAAAAAATTAGACGCTGCTGCATCAACCACCGCAGCCACCGACGCACCCCCCTACTGCCACTATTGATTACGCCGTAGCACCACCGCCCAACACCGCCAACCAGTTCACCCCTTTCTTCCCTATTTGTTATTTCTTTTTCTTAAACTATTTCAATTCAAGTTTTAATCTTTATTGGTTCTTTGTTTTTTATTATTATTATTAGTTAATAGAGTTTATTTGGTATTAAAGGCTACAAATTTATGAGTTATACTATGTTTAATTTAGTGAGGAAAATTTCAGATTTATATATTGAGAAAATAAGAGTTTAAAATTTGATTTTTCATGTTTTAGGGCTTAAAACACGTTAATCAAGTTACTTAATCATATTATGTCTGAATTATGTTAAAGCTCAATAATTTTGATTAAAAATAAAATTTCATATTATAGTTTCACGTTTTTGAAGCCTCTAATTACATTGAATTGGTGTATTTTTGGGTTTAAAGATTACTAACTTAATCTATAACGTAGATAGTTTCAAAGATTACTGTAATTCAAAGATTTTATGCATAAAGTTAATTTTTCAGATTTTTATAAAGGTCTATACTTGCAGTAATTTCATGTATGAGGGTCTATTTTAAGGTTTATATGAAGAAAACTTAAATAACTATATGTAAGCTTTTGATTTTAATTAAAGGGAAGGTTTTAAAGTGTTGTTTAATTAGATTTTTGAATGTTTTAAATTAAGTTATTATTGCTGTAAATTTAATTGCTTGGGTATTGATTGAGTTATTGTTGTTTGGTTTAGGAGAGGAGTTTATGAAAGGTGATTTCTAGTTAGTCAAGTGGCATACCAATTCGTTTACTCGAGGTACAAATGAGTTACAAAACCTTGCCTTTAGAAGCATGTTTAGGTATGAAACGAGAACTTAGTATCATCACTAGGCGAAAAAAGCACTTAGCCACCGGTTCAAAACCTCCCTAAGCCACCGGTTTTGAACCGGTGGTCATTTGGGGGGTGGCAATAACCCCAAGAAAGGCCACCGGTTCAAAACCGGTGGCAAAAATGATTATTGCCACCGGTTAACCGGTGGTAATATTTATTATGGCCACCGGTTAGCCGGTGGCAAAAACCCATTCCCGCTTTTTTTAAAGCGGTTTTTGTCACCGGTTCTGTTCAAAACCGGTGGCAAAAATGGCCCAAAAAATAAATTTTTTTTTTTTTTCATTTTTTCCACATAAATTAATATATAAACACTAACATATATATATACTTACAAATTTTCATTAAAAAAAGGCTGTAATATTACAATTTTGGTCCAAAAAACTTAAAAAAAATACTAGTCATGTTAAATACAAGCTAATCACACCAAAAACCTATAATTGTCGGGATTCATGGAGACCAGCAATCTGTATAGTTTCGCAGCTTCTTCTAGACGATTAAGTTTCAGCAGAAGAGAAGTTTCCTGCTCTTTGTAAGACAATCTATCAACCTATATCCAAACCAACAAAGAAAAAATCAAGATTATAGATCAACAAACAACCATTTAATTAGGAAGGATTCATTTGAGAATTTCAGCACAATAATCCTCCCAGATTATGTGCAATCTAATTACCAAAGGTTGGTACTTTTTTTTTTTTTACTGAGTAGCATAATCTGACAAAATTAGAGAAATTCCGCACAATTAAGGTTCAAATGTACTTTATTTCAAAAAAAAAAAAAAAAAAGGTTGTTGAATTGAATGCCACAGTCATTATCCAAGAATTGAACTTTGCCATCCAAAAAGCTTCAATTAATTAGCTTCAATTAATTGGTAGGCTACCACCACCAACCGCCACCCCACACCACCCAAACACCACCAGCTCCAACCCCAGCCCAAACCCTCGCCCAGAACACACGACCCCCCTACCACCACCAACCGTCACCCAACACCACCCCAACACCACCAGCTCCAACCCCAGACCCACCCAAACCGCATCCAAGCCACCAATACCCATCACTGAAACCCACCACGACCCATCACCCAAACCCACCACAACCCGTAACCGAACCCACAACCAAACCAAAACCCTACCCAACGCCACACCTACCACGACAGCAACCACAACAGCCGCAACTAAAACCCTACCCACCGCCAGAACCACCACGTCAGTAACCAAAAAACAAGCGAAAATTTTTTAAAAAAAAAAACCAAAAAACATACCTTTATAACCGAAATTGGTTTGAATTTGGTTTAATAAGGTCAAATTCGACCATGAAAAGTCTAGATCTAGAAATTTCATGGTCGAATTTAACCTTAAAAACCATTAATTTTTTACCACCAACCACAAAAGTTTTTAACACCACCGCCGGCGACGAGAGAGCTTTGAGATGAGAAAGGAGGAAAGAGAAGTGAGACGAGAGAGGTGTGAGACGAGAGAGAGAGCAGGAGAGAGTGAGATGAGCCCAGGAGAGAGAGTGAGGCGAGAGAGAGAGAGAGAGAGAGCAGGAGAGAGAGTGCGACGCAGGAGGAGAGGGGAGGGAAGAGAGAGGCTGAGAGAGGATTTAGTTAGGGTTAGGGGTTTATAAAGGGGAGGGGGCGGTTTTTTTTTTTTAACAAAGCCACCGGTTTTGAACCGATGGAATTAATATTTTGACCACCGGTTCGGTTCAAACTGGTGGCAATACCCTTCCCACAAAATCCCGCCCATTTTCCCTTATTTTTTTGCCACCGGTTTTTAAAATCCGGTGGCCATTTGGCGGTGCCAAATTCAATTTTTCTACAAGTGCATGTATAGAGAAAAATGAGAATAATTGTTTGGTTATACATTGTGATTTCCATATGATGTGCTCTTTTTCACTTTGCAAATATTATTTATGCATTAACTTTGCAAGATGTGCTTAGAGGCAAAGGTATGTGAATATGTGGAATGATTTATTTATTACTCATTTATGATTATTGAAATAGAATGAGTAAAGGAAGAATTCAAGTCTTATAAGACGAGGTTAAGGTTTTGGGGTGCCTTATTCACTCAAGGTGTTTATACACCAAGGTAGTTAAGGGAATTAATAATAATTGTTGCTTGTCACTTATAAATCAAGAAATGTAATTGGAAACTTGTATTATTTGATTGAATTGATATTGGATTGATTGTATTGTGTGCGTATGAGTCATCATCAAGTCTAAACTTGTAAATCACGTAAAGTGAAAGATGGATAAGTAATAAAACTCTGAATTGGTGCACATCTGGAGGAATGACAAACAGGGGTTGAGGTACACGGGGTATCAACTGTGCACTTTTCTCGAGGCCGTCTGATCTATGAGTCTCTTATTTCAAATATTTTTCAAAACTAGGAGTTAGGTGAGGTCTCATACTAACTACGGTCATGGAGTAACGTTCGTGGTCGTTGGATGTTTATTGATGTTTCCGAAAGGAGGCATGGGGTTTTATTTTATTGAAGTTCCAAATGGAGCATGGGTTGGATAACCTTGTCTATTGCTTAATCTAATAAATAAATTGAAATGAGTTAGCTACTATCAACTATTGAAGTCTTAATAAGAAATGATATTTGAGTCATGTGTTGAGTCTATAGTTTAATAATGCATGATTATTGATTATTAGTAGCATGTTAGGGATTTCTTATTTTATTTTGCAGCTTGTATGTACTCAGCTTTGCCGATTGCGTGCTTTTGTGTGTGTCTTTCTTTGGTCATGGCCTTCGCCTTTCAATGACCCTGTGACGATCCAATTTTTACACTTGTAATTTTGGGGAGTAGATTAACCACAAGTTCTTACACATGCAGCATCCGCATCAGGGTTGTGGGATTTTGAGTGGAAAGTTGGTTATTGTTTGCAGTTTATTTCTTTTCATAAGTTTGGATTTATTTAAACCCGGTTTTATTTTTATACTACTTCTTCGGATTTTGAATAAGGGCCTTAATGGTTTCAACTTGTAACACTTGATTTAGTTTTATTCGCTGGTTTTGAAATTTATTTATAACTGATTTAATTTTTCCGCTGCTAATTTCTAATATAGCCTTAACGTTTGAACACGTGGCGGTAGCACGCCAGTAATTTTCTTGGATATTGTTCAGGGTACTCACAGGTTAAAATAGAGAATTATTGGGGTGTTACAAAGTGGTATCTGGGAGCTTAGGTTCGATTTAATTACCACTAAAGTCACTTTAAAGTTTTTAGGCTCCCAACGTTTTAAATCTTATGATTTTAGATTCTATGATGTGATTTAATGTTAAACTTTGATTTCAATTTTTTTTATTTTAATTAAAATAATTTAGCGTTTTAAATTAAATATATGTGTTTATATAAATTACTATGTTATTAATTATTTTTGAAGTTAGTTGAATCTGCATACTTATTATTTTTTTTTTCTTGAACTTGAGTACTTATTTTATTTTACGTGTGAGGTTAGGGTAGTCTTAAGACAGACATATAGGATAGATGATTTCTTTATATGTGCATTGTAATTTAATTCTATGGTGCTATTTATTTTTTTATGTAGTAATTGTGGAAGTTATATTTAATTGTATATATTTTAAATAGTCATGGAAGTTTGGGTGTTGTGATCACCTAGTATCATGTGTAAGGATTAAAGAATACAATGTATATTAATTTGTGATGATTTGTGCAATGTAATATGCATATATAGATGATTATTAAATGAAGCATGTAATTATGTGCCTATTTGTGCAATGTAATATGCATATATAGATGATTATGCCGCCATACTTTAAAGAGAAGGAGATCCTGCTTTTCTGTAGAAACTAGTAGTGAAAAATGAGTTTTTGTTGCATTGAATTTTCAAGAGAAGTTAAGGTGCATATATTTGGTGGAAAGACATTAGAAATACAATTTGTGATACAGTCGACTTTTGTTGGGAGAATTTGAAAACCAAGTTGAAGTGAAGTCTAATCAATCAATTTTGTGAAAGAAAATTTTGAGCAGTGCATGAATTCATAAATGTGGAAATATGAATTAGGACTTTTAGGTTAATTAATCTATTAGCAGCCATTATAGATTTAATGAATCGAGTATTCCATGAGTACAATAGCTCGATAAATTATGGTTTTACTAATGATATCTTGCTATACTTGAGGAATGAGGAGGGTCATAATGGACATTTAAGGATTCTTTTAGGGATGACCTATAATACGCTAAGTTTTTAAAGTGTGAGTTTTATTAATGAGATAAAGTTTCATTTTTGGGACAAAAATTCAAGTGGTGAGTAAGTGGCCTATACCAAACAATGTGACCAATATAAGGAGTTTATTGGGATCAGATGTTTAAAGAGGTTTGTGAATGACTTTTAAGGATTGTTGTGTATACCTTGATGAAAGAGAGTTAGTTTGAATAGGATGAGAAGTGTAAACAAGCCTTTTATTTTTAAAGAACATTTAAGCATGCACTTGAATTTATACTGCTGATATTTCAAAAAATGAGTTGAGGTGTGTGTTGCAACAAAATAGGAAAATAATAATGCTTCTTGCCAAGACAATTCTTATGAGACCAATAACCCTACCATGATTGAGATTGCGTATATATTGTTTACATTGGAGATTCATTCGAAATACAGTGTCACCTGTAAGATTTTTACAGATCTTAATAGCCTTAGGTTGTTAGCTAAGGAGAGCTAAAGGGATTATTGAGCGCCCTATGAATTAAACTGTTCAAATAGGAGAAAATTATAGAGAAGCAAGTTGAGGATAAATCATTGCAGAAAGAAGAAATGAAAAAGAAGTGCCTAATGATGTTATTGAAATGAGTTACGGGGGCGTAACTCTTTTCTTTAAGAGGGGAAGAATGCGATATAATTTCGTGCTTTTAACCTAATTCACGCCACTTATTGCGTAGTTTTGCATGATTTTGCTTATTATTGAGCTTATTGTTGTGTTTACATGCTAATAAAGTGTGTAAACTTTTGGCCAAGTACGAGTTTACTGAATATATAGTTCAGTTTGTTGGGAATACGTGTTTAGAAGAAAACAGTTTACAGCAATACAAATCAAAAGTTATTGAATAATTTTGCGAAATTATGAATTTTGGGTTAAGTTTCGGGGACGAAACTTCTTTTATGAGGGGTAGATTGTAATCCCCCATAATTTTACGTAAATTTATAGCTATATATGATTATATTCATACAAATATAATATATATATAAAAGGGAGTTTTTTCCCGAGTTTTTAGAGAGCCACGTAGGATCTAATTATCTTAGCGCGCCATGTAGGATTATAAATCTTAGTAATAGCCAATTAAATAAGAGATTATTAATTTATTTTAGAATTAAATAATTCAAATGCCACGTAAGCAAAATTGGCGAATGAGATTTTTAAGTTTAAAATATTTTAATATTAAATATTATCTTTTAATATTAGGAATTTTATCTATTTATATAACAAATTTTAGCTCATAGATAAAAAAAAAAAATTAAATCAAATTAAACAAACCGTGCATCGCACGGGTTTCATCTAGTATATTTATAATTATGTATCTATACATACATTTTTTTTATTTAAAAATTATGTATTTATATTTATGAAAGTTAGTCCAATAAAAGAAAAAAAATTATTTAAGTTTATTATTTTGATTACGGACTAAAAAATCCTACATTCCCATAACCCATTATAATGTAGCCTAGCCGGAATGAAATTTCAATCCTAGCTAATTAAGCCCAAATAAGATTCATTAAAATTCCTAACTCCACTTAGATTAGGAAAAGTAAAAGCCCACTTTTCATTATGAAAACTCTTACCCTTTTATTTATACGTACAAGCAACAAAGAGCAAAAAAAAAAAAAAACAAAACAACAGAAACTCTCTTTTGCTTCCTCCTATTTCACGATCAACCAAAAAAAAAAAATTTACGCTGCTGCATCAACCACCACAGCCACCGACGCACCCCCCTACTGCCACCATTGACTACGCCGCAGCACCACCGCCCAACACCGCCGACCAGTTTACCCCTTTCTTCCCTCTTAGTTATTTCTTTTTTTTTAAACTATTTCAATTCAAGTTTTAATCTTTGTTGGTTCTTTGTTTTTGAATATTATTATTATTAGTTAATAGAGTTTATTTGGTATCAAAGGCTACAAATTTATGAGTTATACTATGTTTAATTTAGTGAGCAAAATTTCAGATTTATATATTGAGAAAATAAGAGTTTAAAATTTGATTTTTCATGGTTTTAGGGCTTAAAACACGTTAACCAAGTTACTTAATCATATTATGTCTAAATTATGTTAAAGCTCAATAATTTTGATTATAAGTAAATTTTCAGATTATAGTTTCATGTTTTTGAAGCTTCTAAATTACATTGAATTGGTGTATTTTTGGGTTTAAAGCTTACTAACTTAATCTATAATGTAGATAGTTTCAAAGATTACTATAATTCCAAGATTTTATGCATAAAGTTAATTTTCTGATTTTTATAAAGGTCTAAACTTGTTGTAATTTCATGTATGAGGGTGTATTTTAAGGTTTTTATGAAGAAAACTTAAATAACTATATATAAGCTTTTGGTTATAATTAAAGGGAAGGTTTTAAAGTGTTGTTTAATTGGATTTTTGAAGGTTTCACTACTAGAAAACACCTCATTTCCGACGGAAAAATTCCGTTGGAAGCACCTCAAAATCCGTCGGATAACACCTTTCCGACGGATTTCCATCGGAAAAGGTTGTCGGAAAAGGGTTCGTAGGAAATAGGGTCTTTTCCGACAGAAATTCCGTTGGAAACACTTTTCCGACGGAATTCTTTCGTCGGAAGGGATTTTCCGGCAACGGAAAATCCGCCGGAAATCTCCGACGGACGCAATTCCGTCGAAAATTTCCGACGGAATTTCCGTCGGAAATCGCTTTTATGAAATTTTAAAAAAATACGCCGCGCCACCACGGGCACGGCGTATCACCACCTCCAACCACCAAAAAACCCAACATCAGCAGTCCAGAACCACCCCACCACCCACAACCACCAGATCTACCACCGACAACCACTAGCTACCACCCCCCATCACCAGCCCCTAACCCGATCCACCACTCACACCCACAACCCACCCATAACCCGTTTCACCAGCCCCCCTTGTAACACCCCAATAATTCTCTCTTTAAATCTCTGAGGACCCTGAAAAATATTCATGAGAATTATTGGCGTGCTACCGCCACGTGTTCAAACGTTAAGGCTTTATCAGAAAATAGCAGCAGAAAAACTAAAATCAGTTATAAATAAGTTTCAAAACCAACGAATGAAACCAAATTAAGTCATACAACTTGGAACCATTAAGGCCCTTATTCAAAACCCAATAAAAGTAGTAAGTGATTAAATTCAGTGTTCAAATAAATTCAAACCCAAAAGAAATAGTGTCAAATAAAATTGAATTAAAATAAATTCAAACTTGCAAAAGAAATAAAATGAAACAACCAACTCTCCACTCAAGATCCCACAACTCTGATGAATGCTGCATGTGTAAGAACCTGTGGTAATTCTGCTCCCCAATATTACAAGTGTAAAAATTGGATCGTCACAGGGTCATTGAAAGGCGAAGGCCATGACCAAAGAAAGACACACAAAGCACGCAATCGATCAGCAAAGCTGAGTACATACAAGCTGCAAAATAAATTAAGAATTCCATAACATGCTACTAATAATCAATCATCATGCATCATTAAATTATAAACTCAACACACGACTCAACTATTTATATTACTAAGACTCCATTAATTAATAATAGGTAAATCATTATTTTTATTCATTAGATTACGCAATAGACAAGGTTGTCCAATAACCCATGCTCCATTTGGAACATCAATAAAAGAAAAACCTCATGCCTCATTTCGGAAACATCAATAAACATCCAACGACCACGGGCGCGACTCCGTGACCGTAGTTAGTATGAGATCTCACCTAACTCCTAGTTTTGAAAAATATTTGAAATAAGAGACTCGTAGATCAGGCGGCCTCGAGAAAAGTACACGGCTAATACCCCATGTACCCCAACCCCTGATTGTCATTACTCCAGAAGTGCACCAATCCAGAGTTTTATTGCTCATCCATCTTGCACTTTACGTGATTTACAGGTTTAGACTTGGTGATGACTCATATGCATAACAATACAATCAATCCAATATCAATTCAATCAAGTAAATCAACTTTTCAATTCCAATTCTTGATTTATTAGTGGCAAGCAACATTTATTATTTATTCCTTTACTACCTCGGTGTATAAACACCTTGAGTGCATAAGGCACCCCAAACTCTTAACCTTGTCTTATAAGACATGAACCATTCCTTTACTCATCCTATTTCATTAAATTATGAATGAGTAATAATTAAGTCATTTTACCAATCACATACCTTTGCCTCCAAGCGCACCTTGCATAATTAGAACATAACCAATAATTACAATAAGGAATAGTGCACGTCAAAGGAAATTCACAATGTATAACCAAACAATTTAACCCAGTCATCCCTAGACATGATACTAAGTTCTCGATCCGTCCTTAAACATGCACCTAAAAGCAAGGTTTTGTAACTTGTACGTACCTTGAGCTAACGAATTGGTATGCCACTTTACTAACTAGAAATCACCTTCAACAAACTCCTCTCCTAAGCCAAATAATAACATCTCAATCAATACCCAATCAATTAAATTTACAGCAATACTAACTTACTTTAAAACCTTCAAAATCCAAATCAAACAACACTTTGAAACCTTCCCTTTTGTTAAAAATAAAGGCTTATATATAGTTCTTTAAATTTTTCTTCATAAAAACCTTAAAATACACTCTTATACATGAAATTAAGCAAGTTCAAAGTCTAATAAAAATCTGAAAATTATATAAAAACCCCTAAAATCTCTCTTTTTAATGTGTGATTAAACCCTCTTTATAAAACATCAAAAGTAGTACTTAGAAACTATTTCCAACACTTGAAAATTCAATAAAAACATATATTTATGCTTAATTAACTTTAAACATAATTAATTTTATTGATCAAACTCAAGGATAATATTTTAAGTATGTAAAAACGTCGTTAAAATCAAAAACTGCCCGAAAATCATATTTAAAGGCTGAATTTGGCCTCGAGAGGGTGGTGCTCACTACCATAAGTAGTGAGTCTTTCTTAAAACGTGGTTTCCACATGGAAAACACTACTTTTTTGTCAAAATCGGATGAGTTTAGAACCTGATCGGGATTAAAACGGGATTAATATTAACGAACGGAAATCTAAAAATTAAAACACGAATCTATGTGTTCAAAATAATCTGGAATTAAGTTAAACTAATCAATAGTTATAATCACCAAAATTTCAAAACATCATTACTATAAAAGCCCTAAATCAATTGTTCATAAAAACCCTAAAATCATGATTTTCAATAAATTGAAACCCTAGGTTTATAATTCATAAAATATGAAATTTATAACATAAATATAGTCTGAAATTTATAATCTTTGTACCATTAAAATATAATTTGATACTAAAAATATAATCTTTATACTAAAATCAAAACCCAAAACAATTAAATTAACAATAAGCAAAATAATGAAACAAAGGAGTATGAAAATAAGACTAACCTTTTTGTGTGGGAAATTTTTGGAGATTCATGGGATATTTATAGGAGAGAATTATTGTAGGGTAAAAAGAAAGATTGGGCCTCATAAAAATAATGGGTCGATTAAGTAAACAAATGGGTTAGGCTTGTATGATTGGACATAAATTGTAGAATAAAGGTGCATAAAATAATTTGTTCAAATAATTTTCGACCCAGATTAATAATTTGAAACTTTTGAAATTAAATTATGAAAAATAACAAATAAATATTATAAATAAAATAAATTTTCATTTATAAAATATTTAAAAATACGGGGGATTACAATCTACCCCTCTTAAAAGAAGTTTCGCCCTCGAAACTTAACCCAAAAGCTATAAATTTTCCAAAACCATTCAAACTTTTGTGTTTTATATTGCTGTAAATTGATTGATTCTCAACATGCACACTCAACAAACTGAACTTTATGCTTAATAGACTCATACTTGGCCAAAGTTTACATACTTTAATTGCATGTAAATACAACAATAGTGCATATTAATAAGCAAAATAATGCAAACTCAAGCAATAAATAGCATAATTGAGGTAAAAAGCGCGAAATTACATCGCATTCTACCCCTCTTAAAGAAAAGAGTTACGCCCCCGTAACTCACCACAATAATATCATTAGGCATTTCTTTTTCATTTCTTCTTTCTGCAATAATTTATCCATAACTTGTTATTCTATAATTTCCTCAAATTTGAATAGCTCAAATCATAGGCACTCAATAATCTCTTTAGCTCTCCTTAGCTAACAACCAAAGGCTATTAAGAGCTGTAAAAATCTTACAGGTGACACTGTATTTCAAATGAATCTCCAATGTAAACAATATATACGCAATCTCAAGATCATGGTAGGGTAATTGGTCTCATAAGATTTGTCTTGGCAAGAAGCATTAACATTTTTTTCCATTTTGTTGCAACACACATCCATTAAGTAAAAACTTCAAGGCCACCACTCCTATTAGGCAAGACTAAAACAAGTGCAACGATTAAATGTTCTTTAAGAGTTAAAAGGCTTGTTTACACTTCTCATCTCATTCAAACTAACTCTCTTTCATCAATGTATATACAACAATCCTCAAAAGTCCTTTACAGCCCTCTTTAAACATCCAATCCCAATAAACAACTTATATCGGTCACATTGTTAGGTGTAGACCACTTATTCACCACTTGAATTTTTTTGTCCCAAAATGAAACTTACTTTCATTAATAAAAATTCACACTTCGAAAACTGAGCATATTACAAGTCATCCCTAAAATGTCACAGAATCCTCAAATGTCTATTATAATTCTCCTCACTCTTCAAGTATAGCAAGATATCATTAATAAAGCCATATATATATCGAATTACTGTACTCATGGAAATACTTGATTCATTAAATCCATAATGATTGTTAATACATTATTAACCCAAAAGGCCTGATTTATATTTCCATGTTTATAAATCCATGGGCTCCTCAAAATTTTCTTCTCTCCAACTTGGTTTTCAAATTCTCCTAACGAAAGTCAATTGTCTCACGAATCGTATCCCTATTCTCTTTCCACCAAAGTTATGCTCCTCAAATTCTCATGGCAATTCAAAACAACAAAAACTCATCTTTCACTACCTAGTTCTACAAAAAAGCAGGGTCTCCACTCTCCTTAAAGTATGCGGCTTGACCAAAGCAAAATTCATACACTCCTCTCGCGTAGTTTATCATCACCAAATATATATATTCATCAATTCTCCAAGTACATTCCTAATTTGATCATAAGGTTTCTCAAATAAACACTCATTGGTTGCAAAAATTGAAGGAGATATTAAATAATAAAAATATAGATCTTACCAATAACCTAAAGCACCAAATAAAAAATAAATAACATCATTAAATAATATAAGCATAACCAAATAGTCACATAATTACATGCTTCATATAATGATCATCCATACATACACATTACATTGCACAAATCATCACAAATTAATCTATATTGTATTCTTTAATCCTTACACATGATTCTAGGTGATCACAACACCCAAATTTGCATGATTATATAAAACATATACAATTAAATATAACTTGCATAAAAACTACATTCAAAATAAATGGCACCAAGAATTAAATTATAATGCACAATAGAAAGAAATCATATGTCCTATATGCCCTTCTTAAGACTACCCAAATCTCACACATAAAATAAAATAAATAATACTAAGGATCAAAAAATAAAATATGTACGCAGATTCAATTAATTTCAAAAATAATTAATAACATAGTAATTTATAAAAATACATATATTTTATTTAAACTGCCGAATTATTTTAATTAAAATAAAATAATTTTTTTGAAATTAAAGTTTAACCTTAAATCACGTCATAAAATCCAGAATCATAAGATTTAAAACATTAGGCGCCCAAAAACTTTTAAAGTAACTTTAGTGGTAATTAAATCGAACCAAAGCTCTGATACCACTTTGTAACACCCCAATAATTCTCTCTTTAAACCTCTGAGGACCCTGAAAAATATTCATGAGAATTACTGGCGTGCTACCGCCACGTGTTCAAACGTGAATGCTTTATCAGAAAATAGCAGCAGAAAAACTAAAATCAGTTATAAATAAATTTCAAAACCAACGAATGAAACCAAATTAAGTCATACAACTTGGAACCATTAAGGCCCTTATTCAAAACCCAATAAAAGTAGTAAGTGATTAAATTCAGTGTTCAAATAAATTCAAACCCAAAAGAAATAGTGTCGAATAAAATCGAATTAAAATAAATTCAAACTTGCAAAAGAAATAAAATGAAACAACCAACTCTCCACTCAAGATCCCACAACCCTGAGGAATGCTGCATGAGTAAGAACCTGTGGTAATTCTGCTCCCCAATATTACAAGTGTAAAAATTGGATCGTCACAGGGTCATTGAAAGGCGAAGGCCATGACCAAAGAAAGACACACAAAGCACGCAATCGATCAGCAAAGCTGAGTACATACAAGCTGCAAAGTAAATTAAGAATTCCACAACATGCTACTAATAATCAATCATCATGCATCATTAAATTATAAACTCAACACACGACTCAACTATTTATATTACTAAGACTCCATTAATTAATAATAGGTAAATCATTATTTTTATTCATTAGATTACGCAATAGACAAGGTTGTCCAATAACCCATGCTCCATTTGGAACATCAATAAAAGAAAAACCTCATGCCTCCTTTCGGAAACATCAATAAACATCCAACGACCACGGGCGCGACTCCGTGACCGTAGTTAGTATGAGATCTCACCTAACTCCTAGTTTTGAAAAATATTTGAAATAAGAGACTCGTAGATCAGACGGCCTCGAGAAAAGTACACGGCTAATACCCCATGTACCCCAACCCCTGATTGTCATTACTCCAGAAGTGCACCAATCCAGAGTTTTATTGCTCATCCATCTTGCACTTTACGTGATTTACAGGTTTAGACTTGGTGATGACTCATATGCATAACAATACAATCAATCCAATATCAATTCAATCAAGTAAATCAACTTTTCAATTCCAATTCTTGATTTATTAGTGGCAAGCAACATTTATTATTTATTCATAAAAACCTTCAAAATCCAAATCAAACAACACTTTGAAACCTTCCCTTTTGTTAAAATTAAAGGCTTATATATAGTTCTTTAAATTTTTCTTCATAAAAACCTTAAAATACACTCTTATACATGAAATTAAGCAAGTTCAAAGTCTAATAAAAATCTGAAAATTATATAAAAACCCCTAAAATCTCTCTTTTTAATGTGTGATTAAACCCTCTTTATAAAACATCAAAAGTAGTACTTAGAAACTATTTCCAACACTTGAAACTTCAATAAAAACATATATTTATGCTTAATTAACTTTAAACATAATTAATTTTATTAATCAAACTCAAGGATAATATTTTAAGTATGTAAAAACGTCGTTAAAATCAAAAACAGCCCGAAAATCATATTTAAAGGCTAAATTTGGCCTCGAGAGGGTGGTGCTCACTACCATAAGTAGTGAGTCTTTCTTAAAACGTGGTTTCCACATGGAAAACACTACTTTTTTGTCAAAATCGGATGAGTTTAGAACCTGATCGGGATTAAAACGGGATTAATATTAACGAACGGAAATCTAAAAATTAAAACACGAATCTATGTGTTCAAAATAATCTGGAATTAAGTTAAACTAATCAGTAGTTATAATCACCAAAATTTCAAAACATCATTACTATAAAAGCCCTAAATCAATTGTTCATAAAAACCCTAAAATCATGATTTTCAATAAATTGAAACCCTAGATTTATAATTCATAAAATATGAAATTTATAACATAAATATAATCTGAAATTTATAATCTTTATACCATTAAAATATAATTTGATACTAAAAATATAATCTTTATACTAAAATCAAAATCCAAAACAATTAAATTAACAATAAGCAAAATAATGAAACAAAGGAGGATGAAAATAAGACTAATTTAACCTTTTTGTGTGGGAAATTTTTGGAGATTCATGGGATATTTATAGGAGAGAATTATTGTAGGGTAAAAAGAAAGATTGAGCCTCATAAAAATAATGGGTCGATTAAGTAAACAAATGGGTTAGGCTTGTATGATTGGACATAAATTGTAGAATAAAGGTGCATAAAATACTTTGTTCAAATAATTTTCGACACAGAGTAATAATTTGAAACTTTTGAAATTAAATTATGAAAAATAACAAATAAATATTATAAATAAAATAAATTTTCATTTATAAAATATTTAAAAATACGGGGGATTACACCCCTAACCCGATCCACCACCTACAACCACTAGAACCCTAACCCGATCCACCACCCACACCCACAACCACACCCATTAGAACCCTAACCCGATCCACCACCCACACAAACACCCACCAGAACACCTACCCACCTAACCGACCCCCTAATCGAACCCACCCAAAACCACCCACCTAAAACCACCACTACCGGCACCGCAACAAGCCAACCACAACCCAAAATTTTTTTTTTAAAAAAAAGAATCCCGACCCAACCCCGAAAATTCGAACACCAAAATTAAAAAAAACTGATAAACCAACAAAAAAAAATCAAAAAAAATTACACATACCTTAATTCGACATAATAAAACCTTGAAATTTGGTTTAGAAGGCCAAATTCGACCACAAAAACTCTAGATCTAGAGTTTTCATGGTCGAATTTGGCCTAAAAACCTTTGTTTTCTTCGTGAGGAGAGAGAAAGGGCGAAATTGGAGGAATTTGTTGTTGATTTTCGTAGTCGATGTTGGTGTTATTGTTGGTGTTAGTGTTGTTGTTGTTGATGTCGGTGCTGGTGGGTGGTACTGTGGTGGGAGATAAAGAGGGGAAAGAAGCTAAGAGGATAAAGAAGGGGGAAGGACAACGAAGAGGAAAGAGAAGAAGAAGGAGAACAGGGATGGAGAACGAAAAGGAAAGAGAAGAAGAAAGAAGAGGAGAGAGCAGAGATTCAGAGAATGAATAGAGAAGGAGAGGGGAGAGGAGAGAGAAAGGGAAAGAGGAAGGCAGAAGGTCAGAAGGGGCGGAAGAGAAGATTAGGATTTAGGGTTTTCTTAAGGGTTTTTTTTTTTTTTTAAAAAAAAATATTATATTCCGTCGCAAAATCCAACGGAAATTTCCGACGGACTAATTATCCGTCGGAAAATGTAATTTCTAATGGAAAAATCTGTCGTAAAAGTAAAAATTTCCGACGGATTTTTATTCCGTCGGAAATTTCCGACAGATTTACGACGGAATTATCGACTTCGTCGGAAATGTCCGACGGAATAAAAATCCGTCGGAAATTTTCACTTTTCCGACGGAATAAAGTGTCCGTCGTAACTAGTCCGTCGCTATTTCCCTGTTTTCTTATAGTGTTTTAAATGAAGTTAGTATTGCTGTAAATTTAATTGTTTGGGTATTGATTGAATTATTGTTGTTTGGTTTAGGAGAGGAGTTTATGAAAGGTGATTTCTAGTTAGTAAAGTGGGATACCAATTCGTTTACTCGAGGTACGTATGAGTTACGAAACCTTGCCTTTAGAAGCATGTTTAGGAATGAAACGAGAACTTAGTATCATATGCTTTTATGAACTCATGCGCTTTTTTTAGCGCATCGACCAGCGTTTTGAGGCTCTTCTACCCCATGTATGCTTTGAATGGTGAGCCTGGTAACAAACCGCTTTGCATTGCCAGCAACGCTACCTCCTAACTCATTTTTGGGCTAGTTGTTGCTTCTTTATTGAACCTAGTGAAGAACTCTCTTAGGGGTTCATCTTTTCCTTGAACAAATGACATCAGCTCGGTGGTCATTTTCGTACAATCCACCATGGTGACGAAGTGCTCCATGAACATTCTCTTCAGCTGGTTGTAAGATTACACGGATCCTTTTTTGATGGCTCTGTACCACTCAACTGCCAACCCCTCTAGGGTCGGTTGGAATGCCTTACACCAGACTGAGTCTGTCATAGTGTAAAACACCATGTGGTTTTCAAACGCAGAAACATAGTTCTTAGGAGTGGTGGTTCCATTGTACTTGCAGCTGGACATCTTTATTTTCTCCATCGACTCCTCCAGAGTCACCCTGCAAAAATTGGGGAGTCATCTCGAATGACCTTGATTTGCGCTCGCTTCTCCCTGTCTAGACTTGGTCCCCGCTCTAAGGTTGGTGACCTGCTGCGAGGAACTTGTGTCCTTGGGTTGCCCTTGGCTTGGGTTGCCTTATCTACACTCCACTCTCGATTTAGATTCCGAGCTTCTAGTTCTAGCACCTTCTTCCTCAGCTAGACTAGCTTTTTCTGCTCCGGAGTGAGAGTTATGGGTGTTGCCTTCTTTACCGCTGGATCTGTAGTTGTTGCTACTGGTGGAGAGCCCGTCCCGTTATCGAAATTAGTAAGGACCACTGTCATAGCTGCCAACTGCTCCTTACTCCACTTAGAGAGGTTCTGCAAAATGGATGACATGTTGACGGGCTGCGGTTTCTGGGTTACTAGTGCGTGAGAAACATGAATACTAAGTGAGTGATGGTTCGCATGATCCGGGATTGCCTGTCAATGGGTTCATTGTTCGTGCCTATCAATGGTATTCCGAACTTGAAAGAAGAACTGGACCCTATCGGATCAACTAGTTTAGTCGCCGCCTTATTTGGGTTTTTCAATTGATCCTTTTTATCGAAAGTTACTGATGATTTTTTTCCGGTGTTTGTTAGCGTTACTAGCCTTAGAGATGGGTGTTTTCCCAACTTCCTGTCCGGCCAAGGCGGTCTGTCAACTAGTCCCTTGCTCAGGTGGTGAACTTCATGTTATATGATCCTTCCCCTCAATCTAGCACCAATTATTCCAGGTGTGGATCATAGGGTTCTGCTGGCATGAGCTGGGTCCCGTTGATAACCTACGCAAGGCAATACACGTGAACTACCCTCAGGGGTGGCTCGAGGACCCCCCCTCCGATGCTTAAGTTAGAATGTGTTTAGAGAAAGAAAGTGTTCTTAGAGAGATATAGAGAGTGTAATAACTTATGTATTGGATAGCTCCCGCTGAACTATCGCCCAGCCCCCAGGGTGCGCAATCACTGCCAAGAAGACAATTAAAGAGGGCTTTGTAGCTCGGTACAGTCAGCCCGCAAGGCTGACCATGCCGAACTCTCCATGAAGGAGATGGTACTTCTATAAATAGAGGGTAAAGTACAACGGAAAAGAGGTTAGACACTCAATTTATTATACTTTCTATATCTCTCTAAGTACACTTTCTCTCTCTAAACACTCTCTAACTTAAGCTTCGGAGGGGGGTTCCTCAAGCCACCCTTGAGGGCAGTTTACGTGTGCTGCCGTGTGTAGGTTGTTGACAGGACCGAGCTCACCCAGCAGAACCCTTGGATCCATACCTGCAACAATTGGCGAACGAAGGAGGGGGGGGAAGGATCATCTAACCTAAGCTAAGGTTCACCAACTAAGGTAGGGACTAGTTAACAAACCACTATGCCTGGAGAAGAAGTTGTACAAACACCCAATGAGACCAACCGAACACCACAAAAAACACCCTCAGTAACCCTAGATCCAAAAGAATCCACCAAAAATCCCAAATCGACCATCTCACAGAAATCTAACCTATCGGATTAACATCAGCTGCAACAAAAGCGGTGTCGAAACCAGTCAATCCGACAAGATCCAGTTCCTTTTTCAAATACGGAATGCAATTAATAGGCACGAACAATGAGCCCGTTGTTTCAGCACCTATAACCTAGAAACCGCAACCCGTAAACATGCCAGCCATCCTGCAGAACCTCTAAGTGCAGTAAGGAACAACTGGCAGCAATGACGACAGTCCTTACCAACATGGGTAAGGGAGCGAGCCCGTTGCTGACAAAGGCAACTGCGGAGCCCGCAGTAAAGAAGCCAGCGCCCACAACCCTCACCCCCGAGCAGAAGAAGCTCGTTCAGCTGAGGAACAAGGTATTGGAGTTGGAAGCTCGCAATCTGAATCGAGAATGGAGTGTGGAGGAAGAAACCCAAGTTTAGATCAGCCCGGAGAAGCGGGTTCCCCGGAGCAGGTCGCCAGCCTCAGAGCGGGGACCCAACCCGGAGAGAGATAAGCGAGTGCGAATCCAGGTTGTTCCAGATGATTCCCTAATTTGCCGGGAGATTCTGGAGGAACCAATGGAGAAAGTAAAAATGCCGAGCTGCAGATACAATGGGACCACAACACCCAAGAGCCACATATCAGCTATTGAGAACCACATGGTCTTCTATACTATGACGGACTCAGTTTGGTGTAAAGCGTTCCCGCCAACCCTGGAGGGGCTGGCAGCGGAGTGGTGTGGAGCCATTCCCAAATATTCTGTATACTCGTATAATGAGCTGAAGAGAATGTTCATGGAGCATTTCATAACCCTGGTAGATCGAACTAAGATGACAACTAAGCTGATGTTGTTAGTGCATGGAAAGACGAGCCCCAGAGGGAGTTCATCACCAAATCCTAAATATGAGTCAAGAGGTAGCACTGCTAATAATGCAGAGCGACTTGCTACCAGGTTCACTATTCAGAGCGTATATGGGGCGTATGAGCCTCAAAACGCTAGCTGAAGCGCTGGGTAAAGTGCACGAGTTCATCAAAGTAGACGAAACTGATAGAGCCATGCTGAGTAGGAAAACATTGGGTGACTCAGTTAAGCAGGCAGAGGTTACCCTGGCAGAGAACACACCCAGGGCTGACCAGCCGAGCAGGGAAGTGGACAGAGTAGTGGGGGTGAGAAGGTTAGATCCAAAGAGAGGAGCAAGGCCTGGTAGGTTCGACCAATATACCCCGTTATACCACTCAAGGTATCATATTTTCAGCGTGAATAAAGCTGATGATAAGTGGCAGAGACCCCCAAGGATGGTCAATAGGAACCGTGATACCAGCAAGTGGTGTGACTTTCATAGAGACCATGGCCATACCACTGATGAATGTACACACCTGAAGGATAACATAGAGGATCTAGTCAGGAGAGGGTACCTGAATCAGTTTAAGCAGCGTGATGACCCTCCCAGAAGAAGGGACGAGGATAGAACAGGCCGCGTTGACCGCAGAGGAGGTCATAGGGGTCCCGCTAGGGACAGAGACATAGATGGTAAGCCCGAGGGCAGAGTATATGTGATCAGCGGAGGACTGATGCATGGATGAACAGTGAACAAAGCACGGGCCGACCTGCGGGCAATGATACATCAGATAAACTATAATGAGAAATGCAAATGGCCACTCCTTCCCCCGCAGCCGCAAGCTACATTTCACGAGTATGACCAACAAGGCATAATTTACCCTCATGATGATCCTTTGGTGGTGACAATGAGAATTGCAAACTGGGAGGTGGACATTATATTGATACACTACCACAAAATAGGGAATATAGATCGCCTAAAACAACCAATATAGATCGCCTCTAGGGCGCTCTCCTGAGGGGGTGCCCTATAAAGTCTACAGAGGCGTTCGATACCTAACATAATACACATCGCCTATCCAAGATAGGCGCTTCCTATTTTAGATAAAAGGTAAATAAAAAAACAAGGAAAAGAGAGCTGTCATCTTAGGACAAGCGCTCTATAACTTTATAAAAACAGAATGCCTGTCAATGATAGGCGTTCTCTATTCTTCACTTTTTTAATAAAAAAAAATTATAATTAATAATAATAATAATAATAATTCATACGTAATAAATAAAAAACCATAACAATAACATTTTATTTATAAAAAATATTACAGTAAAATACAAATATTTGAATGATAATAACTAAATTCCTTTATAAAAATAATTACATTACAAATTTTCTAACACAACAAATTAATTATCAATAGGGTAACAACTGTGTAACGACTTGAATTGCCCTTGAAAGTCAAAACCTCCACACCACTAGCAGCACTTAGATCTCAACCACCGCATAGCCTTCACTAGCCTCAACCACCTTTTCTATTAATAAGGCACAAAATAGAGAAGTCGCATCAAACACCTGCAAATTAAAACATGAAAAATCATGACATGAAAATCAATTGATAAGAGACGAATATCAAAATCATAACATGAAAATTAGAAATTATAAAAATATGAAATTCAAGTGAAAATAGATAAAAGTAAGAATAAATAACATATAACAAAGTACCAAAAGATCTAAACTAATTGAGAAGTAAAACGAAATCTCAAAATGAAAACTAAAAGTTTGTCTTAGAATCAAATCATGTACTGTAGATCGATAATAATTAAAAAAAAACAGAAAAAATCATATCAATCACTTTAAATCAACAAAAAAACGGAATTAAACATTGAAATGTGAACACAAATAAGATTACACTTCATATACCTTTTTATGCATCTTTGGACTCTATAATCCATTTCATAGCAGCAACACCTCATTACAACGCATCCAAATCAAACGACGACGGTTTATCCGGCTCGATCTACGGCAGCGTTGCAACAGAGCATTACCGGTTCGTTGAAACTGACTTGAATGTAATCAGCTGAATTCATTTTTCGGCTCTAAACCTTCAACATTTCTTTGAACTACAATTATCAGATCTAGATTGAATGAAATCGCATTTAATTTTTGAAAATTTGAGGGGAAAGATACAAATGACCATGCGTTGATCTTGATTGGAAAACCGAAAAATAGATTTACTTGCGTAATTATGATTTTTGTTTCATAGGGTAATATTTTTATTTTTTAGTTTGACAAGATGAGATGAAAGGTGAGAAAGAGCCACGGAGATGAGAGGAGAGAAGGAAGAGAGAGAAAGAAGAGGAGAAGGGAGAGCGGCGTGTGGGTTGAGGAGTAGGGTTGAAGTTTTTTACGGAGCATTTAATAAGGTAAGGTTTTTTTTTCAATTATGCTAAAGATCGCCCATCTAAGAAAAGCGATCTATATCTAAAGTCATTTTTTATGTAAAATATATAGAGCGATTAACCTGACAGGCGCTCTATAGGTCTTACCATACAAAGCGAACATCTTAGATAGGCGTTCTGTAGAATGCTAGAGATCGCCTATCTAACTTGACGTCTCTATATTGTGTGTTATGTATTCCCTATTTTGTGGTAGTGATAGATGGAGGCAGCTCAGCTAACATCATATATATCAGCGCGTTCAACGAGCTGAAGTTAGACAAGAAGGATCTTAAAAGGGTAAGTTACGACTCACCGGGCTTAATGGATCAGGGTTGAGCCCAAAAGGTATAATCGAGCTCTCAGTTCGAGTGGGGGAGAGGTCAAAAAGGCGTGATAATGTTCGAGCAGAATTCCTTGTGATAAACTCTCCTTCACCCTATAACGTGATCATGGGGAGACCGCTCATCCACAAGATAGGCGGAGTGGTATCCACCTACCACCTCGCCATAGCCGACACAACTAATGAAGGGCGGACGGCAAAGCTCAGGGGAAGCAAGAAGATAGCTCAACAATGTTACATAACTGCTCTAAAGCAGCTTGCAAGGACCAGGCAGCAGCTAACCTCAAAACAAAGGCCCACTGAGCAGGCTGAGAGGAAGTCAAGAAAAAGGAAGCGCGAAGAATATCACAGGGAGAAGGATAAACAGAAGTTAGCAATGGAAAACTTCGAGCCTACAAAGGAAGAAATGGCTAGGCCACTTCCTATTGGGGAGCATGTCACAGTTGAGCTTATAGAAGATGACCCCTCGAGAACGGTGAAGATCGGGAAAGATATCGATCCCGGAGTAGGGGTACACCTCATAGAGCTGCTGAGAAGGAACAAGGATATTTTCGCATTCTCCGCAGATGAGTTGCCCGGAATTAACCCTACGGTCATGGTCCACAAACTGAATGTGAAGGAGGATATAAATCTAGTCAGGCAGAAAAAACGAAGCTTCTCCACAAAGAAAAATCAAGCAATCTTGGAGGAAGTGGAGAAACTCTTGGAGGGAGGATTCATTGAGCCTTGCGATTACCCAGAGTTGTTAGCCAACGTGGTCATGGTGAAAAAAGCTAATGGCCAGTGGAGAATGTGTGTGGATTTCACATATCTCAACAAGGCATGCCCAAAAGATTGTTACCCGCTGCCACGGATTGATTAGCTGGTAGACTCAACCAGCGGGCACGCCTTGCTAAGCTTCATGGATGCCTTCTCGAGGTACCATCAGATCAGCCTACTTGAACCAGACCGGCAGAAAACCGCATTCATCACCGAAGGGGGAGTGTACAATTACATAGCTATGCCCTTCGAGCTGAAGAATGCTGAGGCAACCTTTCAGAAGACAATGGATAGAGTGTTCATACACCAGAAGGGTAGAAATGTTGAAGTATACGTTGACGACTCAATTGTTAAGAGTGTCACGCAGGAAGGGCATATCATGGATCTGGAAGAACCATTTGCCACCTTGAACAAGTATAAAATCAAACTCAACCCAAAGAAATGTGTATTCGGAGTGAGCTCGGGAAAGTTCTTAGGTATCCTGATCAGCGAGAGAGGAATAGACGCAAATCCGGAAAAGGTCGAAGCAGTCTTAAGCCCGCCTGAGTCTAAGTGAATTAAAGATATCTTGCGGTTGACAGCCAGAATGGCCACGCTGACCAGGTTCATTAGCAAGTCAGCGGACAAGGCTTTGTTGTTTTATCAGCTACTGAAAGGGAAGAGAGAATTTAAGTGGGGAGCTGTATAAAAAGAAGCCTTTGAGGGTATTAAGGACCATGTGACTAAGCTCCCAACAATGATCAGCCTAGAGCTGGGAGAAAAGTTGCATTCGTACTTTTCTGCGTCAATTCAGACAATCGCAGGCGTTCTACTGGTAGAAAGACAAAAGCAGCAAAGGCCAATATATTTCGTGAGCCATGTACTGACTGAGGCAGAACAAAGGTACCCATTGGTAGAAAAGCAGGCCTTCGCAGTAGTAACAACAGCAAGGAAGCTAAAACCATATTTTGACGCTCACGTAACACAAATCCTCACAAATCACCCGCTGGAAAAAGCGTTACAGAAAATGGATGCATCAGGCAGACTCTTAAAGTGGGTCATCGAACTTTCTGAGTACGAGTTCGAGGTCAAACCTAGGGCAGCCATCAAGGCACAAGCCTTAGCAGATTTCATCGTGGAAGCCTCTTATGAGGAGAAAGAGGATGACATTGGGGTCTAGAAAGTGGAAGTAGATGGATCCTCCGCCCAAACAGGGAGTGGAGCAAGAGTCTTAATGACATCCCCAGAGGGAAATGTATTTGAGTACGCCATAAAGTTCTGGTTCAAAGCATCAAACAACGAAGCAGAGTCCGAGGCAGCGCTGGCAGGCCTGCGTATAAGCACCGTGGCGCGAGCCCGCAAAGTACACCTGTAGACTGATTCTCAGCTCGTCGCCAACCAACTTTAGGGAGCATAAGAGATCAGAGAAGCCGCCGTGCTAAAATATGTAACTAAAGTAAAGGAGCTGGCAGCCCAGCTAGTTCACATTCAGATAGACTTGGTTCCCAGAGCAGGAAACTCCCAGGCTGACGCTTTATCAAAGTTAGCTAGCTCCACGTTGCAGAGCCTCACAAGGATAGTGATGGTTGAAGTCCTAAATGAAAGCAGTATTGCCGAAAAGGACTAGGTAAACTGCATTGGACAAAAGAGAGCCTGGTTCACAAACATTCTGGCGTACAAAGTTCATGGCTCGCTGCCCGATGATGAAGTACGAGTTAAGAAAGTGAAGAAGGACGCCTATTGGTATGTGGTGATGAATGAAGGGCTCAACAAGAAGAGCTTCTCAAAGCCACTATTGAGGTGTATCCCAGAGTGGGATTAGGTTAACATTATGGAAGAAGCCCACTCAAGAATAAGCACTATCCACATTGGTGGAAAGGCATTTGGAGAAAAAGTCCTCAGAAGAGGTGCGTAATGCCAACTCTGACGCAAGACGCGCTGGCGTATATGAAAAAGTGCGACAAGTGTCAAAAATATTCCCCAGTTATAAACCAACCAGCAAATGATCTGACCCCGATCCTCAGCCCGATCCCGTTCGCTCAGTGGGGAACGGACATGTTAGGACCTTTCACCACTGGGTCAGCGGGTAGGAAGTATCTCATTGTGGCAGTAGATTATATTACAAAGTGGATAGAGGTTGAACCCACTAAGTAAATAAAGGCAATCCAAGTAAGGACATTCATATGGAAGAACATCATCACAAGGTTCGGTATGCCACAGTGCATAGTCTTTAATCATGCATGTGAGCTCGACTGTAACACCATCAAGGATTACCTGGAGAAAATGGGCACCAAGTATGCAAGTGCCTCAGTCTTCCACCCGCAGAGTAATGGCCAGGCAGAAGCAGCAAACAAGCTGATCTTAACAACCTTGTAGAGGAAGTTGGAGGAATACAATGGCCTATGGGCAGACCTAATCCGAGAGGTCTTATGGGCAAACAGAACCACCGAGAAGGAGTCCACTGATAAAAGCCCTTTCACCCTAGCCTATGGGGCTGATGTAGTTGTCCCAGTAGAAGTGCAAATTCCTACCCTGAGAATACAACACTATGAACAATAAGGAAATAAAAACGCATGCTGGAAGAGCTAGACTTCCTCCCAGAAGTAAGGCTAAAGGCAGCTCTCAACACTACAAGAAAATAGAGTAAATTTTGACGCTTTAGCCTTGACGCTTTTGTAATGGGTCATAATTTTCCTCAATCCACGAATACATAATTTATATATTTTGACGTTTTTAAGAGCCAAAATACATTGTGACCCTCAAAAGCGTCATTATAGTGAATAGAGTGAAACGTGTCACCCAACTATTATTAACATAACCCGCTGAAATTAAAATTTCACCCAAAATTAAAATTCTAATATCCCGGGGTAGTGGGATACTGTACCCACGTCGTCCTCACTATCAGGTCCAACATAACCACCGACCTTACTCGCTGCTCTGAAATTTGCCTAAAAACTTTGAATCTTCACAAAAAAAGTCCCTAATTCCTTGATTTCGGTTAGCATATAATCATCTCAACCCACTTCTGACTTACCTCTTTAATTTTTTTTCTGTATATTTGAAGCATATGATATGCAGATGTGAATTTCTGATTGAATTAATACTCTTCATAATTTGCCAACAACGTTATCTTCATTGAGTTTTGGGGTTAATTTGTATTGTGACTTTGGATTCATCGTTGCTATTGTTTGTTGGAGAAAAATTATCAAGATTCAACCCAAAGATCTCGTAAGTTTATTTTTTTTCCCCTCAATTTTTTTCTTTAATTATTATGTATGTTGATAGCTGCATGCATGATTATTATAATCTCCAATTATAGTTGAACAATTGGTTGAATTAACGAATTAATTGAGTGATTGAATTGGTTAGTTATATTCTAACTCTTTTATTGGTAAAGAAATTCACACTTACAGGCTACACTTCGCTTTGTTCTTGTTTGCCACAATTCTCATTGTTTTGTTTGATTGGAAATAACGAAGTATTATTATTGCTTACTTATCCAAGGATCAGAACAAGCTAAGGTTGTTTTTTTTAATGGATTATCACTCTATTTTCCCCCTTTTTCTTAGCATTTTTCCTCCTCTCTTGACTGAAATTTATTCTGTTTTGAAATTTAGAGTAAGGACTTTTCCTACTGTTGATGTAGAAGTGTAAATGCTGAAGCTTTGATATTCAACTTGGTGGAAATATTACATGCCTAAATATTTTGTTGGCCTTGGAAGCTTTAAATCTTAAGGGCCTTTTAACAAATAAACAAATTACCTAACAATGCTTATTCTGTGGAAGCTAAGACTTATATAGTCTGAAAGGCTAGTATACATTTTATACAACAAAGAAATACATGATTCTAAACCCTATAATTGTTACTCGAATTATATTCTAACTTTTTTATTGGTAAAGAATTGGAAGTTCTATCCTATGTTATGGTGTGTGTTTGTCTTGATTAGTAGTGTCATAGTATTCTGTTAACTGCCAATTGCAATTTAGCTTTGTGACTGTAGTGCTGTTTGAGCATGTGGACTGTTTGAGAATTTATATAGTGTTAGTGTGAACTCTCTGTCTAGTTTTCACGTGATCCATTGATAGGCCATATTGAGAATGAATTTTTATGTTATTTTGTAAGGAAAGGCTCATATCAATGTCTATGGTAATGCTTGTGCATCCCTCAAGACCCCATGTATATAATCGTCATCATAATTTTGTATCATTTATGACCAATTTAGAAGTGGTGTTGGGTGGTTACGAAAATTCGTGTAGAAAAACTCATTGCCTCAAGTTATTACAAACAAAATATGTCATTAGCGCTTCTTAAGGTGGTTTGAGTATCATGGTAAGATAATTTTTGTCCTTTATTTTAATGGTGTTTGAGTTTTGATACTTGAGCTACTGAAAAATCACTAGGCTTTTCATATATTGCTTTGCTCCTTTTTCGGTTTTGATGATTCTTAACTGTTTGCATTAGGTGTTAGTGTATTCTGAAGGCCTGACCTTGTAGGCTTATACTCACTTGAGTTATTGGTTCTATTACTAAGAGCATTATGCCTGAGTTTTGGTAGGAAGGAATGTCGTAGTAAAATTTCATGTAAGACGGAGAAAGGACTTTATGTGGGGAAATGTTGTTTTGTTGCATTCCTTATGTTATGACTTGTGTTCAATCAGTCGTTTAATTAAATGTTTACATATACATTGCATTCAAACTTGAGATTATTTTTTTTAAATTGAAACAGAATGCACAACTACATTTAACCAGCAGATTTGTTGACCTCATTAACGCACAGGTCATCAGAGGAAAAGTTGTGGTATTTGAAGTGCAAAGAAGTGAAAAATCAAAAGCTAAAAAGCAGGAGAAACGACTGCAAGAATTGGAGGTAAAATACATAAGCTTTGCCTAAATATAATATCGTTTTGGATGAAAATTTCGGTTGTGTATCTCTAAATGTCTATAGTTGGCTGTGAGTTTTGAGCTTAAGCTATTTCTAGATCCATAGTTACTGAATATTAATTTGATGATTCATAATAGGTGATGGTCTATTACCTTCTTCGGCTAAATGGGATTACTATAAAAATAGAGAGAGAGGATAAGCTGCTTGAGCAAGATGTAGTTTGAGGATGGATCTTGTGATGTCACCAATCTCTTTGTTTTATTAAAATTTCTGGCATGATAAGTATTTGTTTTCCCTACAACCTTTTTTTTTAAAGACGGGAAAGGGAGCATAATATATATTAACCACAAATCAGATTACATCAAGCTCCGCCAAGGACAGGACCCCTTGCGGAAAGGAATTTACAAACAATTGCTCCACCCCATTTGAAGGAATATATCAGATAAATGTGCTATTGTATTACCCTTCCTTTTCACATGATGGCAAGAAAAACTATCAAGATTGTCCCCCAAGCTACATATATCTTCCACAAGTAGATCAAAAACAGACCTCCCAAAGCACTTCAAATTAATTGCACCTGATAAATTATTTTCATCACATTCTAGTTCCACCTTTTGATAACCAAGAGTTAAGGCAAATTGTAACCCCAACATACCAGCGAAAGCTTCAGCAACCTCAACTGAACTTCTGCAGACTTCCCTACGCACCACCACTGTAAGAACACAATCTGCAGCATCCCTAAAAACTGCCCCTTACCCCACACCATTCTCCTCTAACATTGCAGCGTCAGTATTGATTTTTATAATACCAGCAGCATGAGGAAGTCAATAACTTCTAAAAATCATAGCTCTGGTAGCCGGAAGCCAGGAACAAAGCAAACTCTCGAATTATATTTTTTAAAATCGAGAACAAGTTTCACAAAACCCATAGCTCCTAGTACTTCATTACTTCAAGTCTCACCAAACACCACTGAATTGCGAAAAGCCTACGCAGCCCACACAAAAGCCACCTGAACCAGCATCTCTTGTTTTTCAAATATATCAAATGCCTAGTAAATTCATTCAATGAGTATATTTGTAACAACTTCAAACTCTCCCAATTTGATTCCACTACTGATGTGTATTTTTGTATTGTTATCTCTCGTATAAACTTTGCATTTGAGTATTGAATTTGCATATTTGTTTTTGTTATCACTGTTTTGAATTGAAGTGTCTTTTGAGTTTTCTTTTCTCCTTTATTTTGTTTTTTGTTTTTTTTTTTTGGGGTTTTTTTTTTGGTTTTTTTTTTGGGTGTTTTTTTTTGGGTGTTTTTTTTTTAATTTTTTTTTTTGTCATTCGAACATAATTTGTTATATTATGTAATACATCATCTAATGTAGGGATATCGCCTGTATTTTTTTTTTCAGCATTCATCCTTTTGGATTGTTTTGGTCACTGCTTGCTTAGTTTAGCAGACTCTTGAAGACAGCTATACCAAGGTATTACTCACATCTTATATACTACTAGCTCAAGTTATGACGGTTTAGTTTGAGATCAAGCTTTAAGATTGTGATTATTGAGTAAGCATGCTGTAATTTTGTTTGTATGGTTTGTAATGACTTTTACAAAGCAACTTAGTGATTTATAACTTTTTGGTATCTCCAATAGTTCATCATCCTTGCTTTTGTTGATTTAATTATATATTTGTGGGTGATTTTTTTTTATTATTATATAGTGAGTTTTAAATAGTTTTCAATGAAAATTGCATCGATAGGTTATATTTCATATATTAAATCCTATACCTATAACTTTTATTCTTGTTGCATGGCTATAATGATTGACCTTTCCTCAGTTTTATGATTAGAACATATAAACTAAAAGTATGCTACCACAATCTGCTTTGTTGTGTATTTTAGTTTGTGAAAAAATTGATATTTATTATGTGACGTATGTTTTAAAATTTTCTATTTTTTGGTATTAAATTATAGTTCCCTTATTAAAGTATTAATTATATATAGATATGGATACAAGTTGGATAGAACTTCCACGATGCCACACTCAGTATGTCAAAGGTTGTATGCAATTCATTAACTTTGCTAAGGTAGCTCAGGTAGAAGGAAAGATTCGGTGTCCATGTAAGACATGTAAAGTGGATAAATGGCTTTGTGTAAATGATGTAGAAAGGCATATCTTGTTTAATGGGTTTTATAAATCATACAAGAAATGGATTTTTCATGGTCAAGGGGATTTGCTTCAGCGTATGATTGGGTGTGATGGAGGGAGTACTAGCCAAGGATCCCCTCTAGATCAAACAAGGTTTGAAGGTCGAGATGATATGGGAGGCCTATTGAGATCTGCTTTTAGTTTTGAAAAACCCTCAAATGACCAAACCTTTGAACCACATGAAAATAATGAAAATAACGAGTATCTTGAAGAACTTGTCTTCTATGAAGAGGAGATTGATTTAGAATTTTCAACAACGGAAGATGAAGCTAAGTATAAGAAATTACTTGATGTTTCTGATGAGAAATTGTATGACGGGTGTACTAAATATTCCAAACTATCTTTTCTTTTACACCTTTTTCACATAAAATGTATGAGCCATTGGTCTGCTGAATCCTTTAATATGCTACTCGAGCTTCTCATAGACGCATTTCCCCAAATTCTGGATTTCCCTTCGTCTTATTATCAAAGTAAGAGAATAATAAAAGACCTTGGCCTTGGGTATGAGAAGATTGATGCTTGTCCAAATAACTGTATGTTGTATTGGGGTGATTTATCAAAGGAAGACAAGTGTCATGTTTGTGGTACATCAAGATGGAAGAAAAATAAGGGTACAAATGATAATGTCAGAGATCAAGATAAGACTAATTCTAGGAGTGGTGAGCCAGCTAAGGTAATGCGTTAATTTCCTCTTATCCCTAGACTGAAGAGAATTTACATGTCCTCAAAAACAGCAGAAGATATGCGATGGCATTATACTCATAATGATAAATTGAATGATGTTGATAAGAAGATGTTAAGGCATCCTTCAGATGCATTAGCTTGGAAATCATTTGATCAACGTTATGAGGATTTTGCCTCAGATCCTCGTAGTGTTCGATTAGGACTTGCAAGTGATGGGTTTAATCCATATCGTTTGATGAACACGACTTATAGTACATGGCCTGTGGTGTTGATTCCCTATAATCTTCCACCGTGGTTATGTATGAAACCATCTTCATTCATGTTGTCTATTATCATTCCTGGTAAAACAAGTCCCGGAATTGACATCGATGTGTATTTGCAACCACTGGTCCATGAATTGAAATTGTTATGGAGTGGGGTTGATGCTTTTGATGCTTATGATGGAGAGAAATTTGAATTGCGAGCCGCTTTGCTTTGGACTATTAATGACTTTCCTGGTTATGCAATGCTCTCCGGTCTGAGCACCAAAGGCTATATGGCATGCCCTATATGCATTGAGTCGACTCCTTCTAAAACATTTGGGAGTAAGACTTGTTATTGTGGGTATCGAAAATGGCTTCCATCATGTCATCCATATAGATTTGAGAGTGACAGTTTTGACAGAAGCGAAGAGCATGGTGAAGCTCCACCTCGGCCTAGTGGGACTGAGATATTGGGGCTACAAGAAAACGTTGGGTATGTTTATGGGAAGGCATCAAAAAGAAAGAGAGGCAATGAGGGAAACAATGAAGAAGATGTTGTGATTGGTACCAAGAGAAGCATATTTTATGATTTGGAGTATTGGGAGCATAATTTGTTGAGGCATAATCTTGATGTAATGCACATAGAAAAAAATGTGTGTGACAATATTTTAAATACTCTCTTAAATACCGATAAAAGAAGAGATAAGAAGGATGATCGAGATGCCCTTCAAGGATGGGGCATAAAGCCACATCTTTGGGTTCAAGATAATCATATGCCTTCAACTTCTTATTCTATGTCTGTAGAGGAGAAAGAGAGGTTCTTAAAAGTTTTACAAAAACTCAGAGTCCCCGATGGCTATGGATCTAACCTTTCTAGATGTGTGAACATGAAGCAAAGAAGGTTGATTAACCTTAAGAGCCATGACAACCATGTGTTGATGCAAGACATCCTTCCCGTCGCATTAAGAGCTTCTAATGCAACAAAAGTAATTGATTTGCTTGCAAAATTGTCTTACTTTTTCAAGCAATTATGCTCCACTGCTATCGATCCCGACGATCTAGATGCTCTTCAAGAAGGAATTGTACTAACCCTTTGTGAGTTGGAAATGGAGTTTTTGCCTTCTTTTTTCACAATCATGGTTCATTTGCTAATTCACTTAGTGGAGGAGGTTAAACTTGGTGGACCAGTGCAGTATAGATGGATGTATCCCATTGAGAGGTTAGATTATTTAAATGTGACATATCTAAATTCATTTATGAAATCTATAAGTGTATTGTATTTTAATTATAATTTGACTTTTTGAAAAGGTACTTGGCCCATCTAAAGTCACATGTAGCTAATAAAGCCCAACCTGAAGGTTCAATTGCAGAAGGCTACCTTTTAGAGGAGACCATTAGGTTTTGTTCAAGATATCTTGAAGGTGTTAAGACTGTCTTTAACAAACCTAAATGAACTAATGATGATAGTCCCAATTCTGGAATGTACTTATGTAATTTTGGCGGTCGAGTAGTTGGGAAAGAGGTCAATTTTCGTCTAGATGACAAAAGCTTAAAACAAGCTCATCGCTATGTTTTACTGCATCATTCTGATGAAATTCAAGAACTTCTCGAGTAAGTAGCAAGTATTATTCTATTTTATGAGTAACAAATTATTATAATATATCATCATAATTTTTTTTCCTTTCTTTGAAGAGAATTTTTATATCTAAAGCGACAAACGAATACACATAACCCAATCACTGAAAGTGTTGAAAGTAATTGGATCATCAACGAGTTCGGAGAGTGGTTGCGAAGTCAGGTGATGTATCCTAATGTGTTCAATTTTCTTACAAATATAGCAGATTGTTTTTGACTTTATATTCTATCATGATAGGTACACTCAATAGATGAAACCACCGAAGATGGGAAACTTAGAAAAATTCTGGCAGGTGGATTGAATTGTTATGGTAAAAAAATGAAGGGCTTTATGATCAATGGGTATAAATTTCAGATCATGGACCGTGATAGCCGTTTGACAACCCAAAATTCTGGAATCATGGTTGAAGCTGATGGAGAAGCATACTATGGGAAAGTGAAGGATATATATGAATTGGACTATTATGGGACATACAAAGTTGTATTGTTTCATTGTGTTTGGGTAGATATACATAGGGGTGTTAAATCAGATCAAAATGGCTCTATATGTGTTAATTTCTCTAAACTGATGCATACAGGAAGAAATTTGCAAGATGATCCTTTTATTTTCTCATCTCAAGCAAAACAGGTTTTCTACATTGAGGATGAGATACGACAATGAATGATTAGTTTCCTATTTTATTATTTAATTTGGATTTGTAATTGCTGAATTTAATTATGAGTTTATATTTGTCATTAATTAATGCTTCCTTTTGCTGAATTTATCCCTTTACTTTTTGTTAATTCTAATTGTGAATTACAATCAATTTTCTCATACCATTTGACAATTATAGTGGGTTTTCTTATGATTTGGGTTTTCTCATTGTTCAGGTGTAGAACTTCCTGTCAAAAAGAGAGAGAACAAAGAGGTTGAATTAGGTAAATACTTTCCCCTTTTCAATATTTCCAACCTGTCAAGCTTACTTCATTGAAAAATTATATGCACTTGCTTGATAATTTTTACGTTAGATAAATAATCATAATGTAATTAATCATTTAATGAAACTTCTTTTTTACTGTTTACAGAATAACTGAAAATTTAATATTAGTAACCATCGGCAATAATTTGATAAACAGAAGGAATTGTAAGAAATTCCTGATTCTATTGCATATGGCATCACATGAAAGTATGAAACCATTGTTCAATTATGAGTCAGATAACTTACTAACGAAATTTGGTCTTAAATAACCTTTCAGATTTTTATAACTAGCCTGATTTCTAAATGCAGATATACATATTATCAAACTAATACTATTTTGGATAAATTATTATTATTAATTAGCACTGAATAATAAGTACTAATTTTTTATTTTCTATTTAAAAGCTCTTGATGTGAATATCAACAACTAACATAGTAGCTGACTAGTTGTATTTGTTTCTGTTAATAGGTGTCTCAGAATGAGTTACAGAAGTAAAAGAACTGCTTTAACTCCTGGCGAGGCACAATTTTCTTCAAATAAGAAACCCACTTTGACATCCTTACAATCTAAGTCCAGCCATATTGTAGTGTCACAATCACACTTATCTGAGTCTTCTAACCCATCCACCCAATGGGGACCATTTAGCCCTCCGACACTTGGAAGATCACAGACTTTTAGGCACATATCGCAACCAATTAAATCTTCTATCAATGCATCAAAACCCATATCTACATCATCTTCATCTGTAGCTGCATCAAAAACAGGTATGCCAACTATAATGCCATCAAACTCCCAACATAAGATATCATCAAGACCTCCTTTAACCCCATCACAACCTAGATCGTTTCCTATGTTACAATCTGTAACACCACAAACATCACAACTCCCTCATAAAAAAACACTACAGCCTCACAAAGGAACAACTCAACCTACTAAAGCATCAAAGCAACATCAAAAGGCTACAGAGCATCCAACTAATCCACCTTTTACTAGAGCTAAAACTGGTGCACTGCCCTCACAAGATACAACACAATTCCCTCACAAAGAAACAACTCAGCCGACTAAAGCGTCTAAGCAACCTCAAAAAGCTACAGAACATCCGAGTAAACAACCTTTTATTGGAGCTAAAGCTGGTGCACTGCTTGTGGGAGCTACACAACAACCTATTGTCTGTCCTTTGACAGGAGATAAATCCCAATTAGAAAGAAGAGTTGTTTCACCCCTGGAAGCTATGCAACAAACTCAAAAGAAGCATCCTATGACGTCTTCCTTTTTTGGAGGTGAACCCTTGACACAACCTCAAATGAATACAACTGGTTCAGAGGGACTCCAAAAGGAGAGGTCTCATGCATATATTCATGCTGAAAGCAACAGAAGGTCAAATTTTGACTCTGACGAACCTGAATCTCAGTCAGAGAGTGAAGAAGAGTTCACTGAGTCAGGTGGAATGGACAGTGGTGTGAAAAGAACGAAATTTAGACGCCGAAGTATTGTGAAAAATTGGCCAGAGCATGTCAATTTTGATGAGGAAGAAGAGGTTGTGGCATTTGGTAAGTGTAAATGCATATGTAATATTATATGCTTCCTTTTTTCCCTTTTCGGTTTTCTCTTTTCTTTTTCCCACTCTTTGTTATTTGTATTGTTTTCCCCTTTCTCTTTATTTTTTGTCTTTCTTTTTTCAAGCCTTTTTTTTCCAGCTTTTGACAGTAGCTACTAAAGTCAATTAGCCCCTAAGCTGTTGTAAGGATCCCACTTAACCCCTTGTCCTGTACTTATTAATTTGGCTGCTCTGTGAAAATATGTAGTTGCTCTATTGTTGCTACAATCATTGGTGAATCATGCTTCCGGATATATATATTTTTTTATTGTTTAACACATACCTAATTTCATTGTTTTCAAAGATGTCGATGGAACACGACACCTTGTGAAGGGTTCTGTTCAGCCTCGAGATGTGTGGAATGATGCACCAGGATTTAAGTACTTCGTCTAATTTAATGAATTTAACCAACCTCTTCACAAAGGTGGCTCCATCCTTGTGAGTTTCTTAGGAGACATTGCTAAACGAGAAGAATTTTGTCCTGTGGGAATTTTAAATTGGCATAAGTTGAGCTCGAATATGAGAGGCAATATTGTTAACCTTGTTCGGGTACGCCATTTAATCGTTCACTATGAATATTTAATCTTTCTTTCATTACTATACACCTATAATCTATTACATGCCTGACATATGCGATGGCTCTCTGATATATGACATATGATATAATTATGACTGCCACAATAATATCTCACATGTAGTATGACATGCTATAAGTTATATATGCTATATAGATTAATCTTAATATAACTTTATTTGTACATTTACTTTAAGGCACACTTTCTGTTACCCGAAGGAAAGGAAATGAGGAATGCTATTTTGAAGCGTATTGGCAAAGCATGGAAGAATCATAGATATGCATTGAAGAAGGATTATTTCGATCCTGTGAAAAAAACGCGTGAACAAAATTATGCTAGTATACCTGATGGAATCACAACTCAAAATTGGAGTTTTCTGGTTGATTATTGGCTTTCATCAGACGCCAAGGTTTGCATTCTGATTTTTACGGGAATTTTTTGTTTATAGATTAGCTTTGTATAACCTTTTTGTATCTTGTGAAGTTTTTATTAACATTTTGGTAGAAGATAATAAATGAACAGAGGCTAGCTTTCATCAGACCAACTCACTACCTAATCACACAAGCAGACTCGTTATATTGTGATTATAGTGGTTTTAGTGTGATGTAACTTTATTTCTATGTCATGTTAACCATGATTTTAATTAAACAGAAAATGTCTGAACTCGGAAAAGCTGCTCGTGCGTCGCAAGTTCTCGTGCGCAAGAGCGGTGCTAAAAGCTTTGCAAATCGCAGAGCTATTCTGGTATTATTATCCTTCATTTTATTTAGTCCTAATAACTGTATTTAGTTTTTTTTCCGTTTGACTATCTTACAAGATTTGGAAGAAAATGTAACTTCGGTAATTTAAAAGACTTAAAATAGCAAAAGTTAAATGGCAGATATTTGTTTGTTTCTCACATTGCAGAAAAAACGAAAAGGAGATTTCAGTGAATTGGACTTTTTTAAAAGTGTTTATAGCGAAGGAGATGGAAGTTTCAAAGAGGGCACAACATCTCGTCAGTTTGTGGTATATATACCAATGAAAATTAGTTTAACCACTAATTTATTAGCTCTTTGCCAAGTCTTATAGTTTTCTTATCATGTAACAGGAGGATGCAATCAAGAAGGTGCAAGAAAGCTTTGATAGCTCCTCTTCTTCCATTCCCAAGGTTGATATTGAAAATGAAGTTTTCAATCAAATTATGTATCAAGGCAAAATCCCTAAGCGTCCTCTAAATTATGGATTTGGTGTGAAGCAAAGCGACATCTTTGGAGTGGAAGGACATTTAAGGAAAGAAGGGTCTAACCATGTCAACAATAGAGATATGGAAGTGGAGAAGTTGAAGGTTGCACTGTTAGATATGAAGAAGCAAAATGAGGATCTTGCAGAACAAAATCAAATATTGGGAACAAAATTTGATGCAGTTGGTTCTATGATGGCACAGGTTTTAAAGGAAACACGCAGTGGAAATGTTTCATTACAAGTTATAGATAATGCAATACAACTGCTTGATTCTCAGGTATGGATTAAACTATTTCTTTTTTCATCCACTTCCTTTTTTAAAAAATTTCCTTTCATTATCTGTACCAAGATTAAAATTGCATGCATGAATAATGTAAGAGGAATTACTTAGAATTACATGCTGTGGAAATTATTCATTAAAATCAACTTTACTTGTCTTTAAATTCCCTTACAATATTCTTAATAAGAGTATTACTAGTTGAATTAAGCACCTCAAACCATGCTTGGTATATTGAAAGAGATAAGGCAGAGGCAAGTACATATCTTATTTGCGAAAAAAAAATGAAATCAATTACATGCATTACCAGTGAATGTTAAATTACAATAATCTTATTGTTGCCGGGTTGCTGTCTTGAGTTTGTTGTTTTGATTTTGTTGTTGCCTAGCTGAAGAACCAATTGTGTATTTGAGCAATATTAACCACTTGATCCATAAGCACTGAAAAAGAATGTACCAGTTCTGGGAAAATCCTATCATTCCTGTCAAGCTTTTTTTTACTAGCAATGAGTTAATTACTTGTGCTATGGAAGAAATTGACTATTAGTACTAAGATTCTTGTTAGCTAAGCATATAGCTGGACAGTTATGCTTGGTTTATGTTTCTCCATGATGAATATTTTATGTTTAAATTCTCTAAATTTGCAATTATACTACTACAAAAATTGTTCACATATCAAATTTTCTTCGCAGGTTGTTGATGATGTAGGCAGCAATGGTAAAAAGTAAATGAAGAGCGTGATATGGCTTCAAGCACTCTTAGTATATATGTGTGGGTATTTAATTAGTAGCTTTGATAGCGTTGTGTGTAATTAGTTTGGACATCTTGTTTAGGAAAATATCTATATCTATGTATTCAAATGCTAGACTTGTTTAGTTGAATTGGATGTATAACGATATTATGTTAACAGATTTATATATACATATATATATATATATATATACATATATATATATATATATATATATATATATATATATATATATATATATATATATATATGTATATATATATGTGTGCTTTTTATATATATATATATATATATATATATATATATATATATATATATATATATATATATATAATTTACTTTTTGTAAATACATTTTCATTACTTATGATTTATTTATTATTATAATTTTTTTTGTTCAGAGTTTTATACAAGTACTTAATTTATTAACTTAATTTTACCAATTTTCGTCCCCCAAAAACAAAAAGGGAGGAAATAGTGACGCTTTTATATATCAAAGTTATTGGTGGGTATTTAAATGGGTGGAAATAATATATCATCATTTTGACCCACAAAAGTGACAATTTTTTTTTAACAATGACTAACAAAAAGGTCACAATTTTGTAGGCATTAATAATGGAGGGAAATACATGCCCCCAATTTGACACACAAAAGTGTCATAATTTGATAGTAATGACTCAAAAAAACGTCATAATTTTTTAGTAATGATACAAAAAAGTGTCATAATAATTTAACATTAACACACAAAAGCGACATATTATAATTATAAATTGACACAAAAAAGCGTCAAAATATTATGGCTTCAAAAATTTTGACGCTTTTTAAAGCGTCATAATAGAAAATTATGACGCTTTTTAAGGTCAATATATGTACAAAAAAGTGTCAAAATGTGTCTTGTTTTTTTGTAGTGCAAGATGGCAGCCCTAAAGAACAGGATTTCCAAAGCTTTCAACAAGAGGGTCAAGCATAGAGAGCTCCTTCCCAGAGATTTAGTCCTCAAAAGGACAGCAGCAGTGGGAAGAGGAAATCAACATGGAAAGCTGTCAGCAAACTGGGAAGGCCCTTTCATCATTCACGAGCAGGTAGGACCAGGTGCATTCCTCCTCGTAGATCAAGAAGGTCGGGTCTTAAGAAACAGTTTCAATGCTGATGTGTTAAAGAAATATTTTGTTTAAGAGGCATAAAATAAAGAAGAAACGGATATATTTGTTTCAATTTTGCAAAAACTCTATTTAGTTCATGTTATGTTAACTAAGGTATTTGAGCCATTTTTATTCAATGAAATACGAGCCTCTACGTGAGGAGTATGTTGTGTAAACTTGTTTTCATATATCATGCTTTAGCATCATACACTAACATGCAGAAGTAAAAAAAAAAAAAAAAAAAAAAAAAAAAAAAAAAAAAAAACACGCAAGTGATAGAAGAAAGAAGCGCCCTAGCACAAAGTGGCAAATTAGTTCTAGGCGACAAATTAAAGCATCCTTCCCTAAAACCTCACCTCACTTGCTCAAAGTAAAACAGGGCACCACCTCGGGGACGCCTGAGGGGGGCCTGACACGTTCAGCTTGAGCAAGAGAGATAAAGGAAAATGAAGAAGATGAGCTACATGGGCAACACTAAAGTTCTCTTAGTCTCACCTAGCTCACCTCTTTGAGGGGGAGAGGAAAGGGGGATTTAGACGCACAATAAGCCCTTACGAAGAGAAGTAAGCATCACAAAACAACAAGTCGTAGCATAGACAAGCTGAACGACATAAAACAAGTCGTAGCATAAACAAGCTGAACGACATAATACAAGTCATAGCATAAACAAGCTGAGCGACACAAAATAAGTCGCAGCAAAAGAAGCTGAATGACATAAGATGAGAAGTCAGAAAGCTGATTGACACAAATAAGTCTCAGCAAAGCAAATGGAATAATGCCTAGATTGGCAACAATCGAATAAACTAACCAGCGTGCAAGCAAACCTCTATCAGAGTTAAATAGAGCGCATAATGCACAAGCACCTAAAGCAAATAGAACAGGAAGATTGAAGTTCATTGAAGTTACTGCCGAGCACAGCAAAGAACAAAGAAGCAAGAAAGCACTCAGCAGCCAAATTAAGAAGACAGGGAGGCCCAACCTACGAGGCTTCACCAAATGTAACAAAGAAGCTGCTATGATAAAGATCTAGGTACTACTACACCTTGGCCCAGCAGCAGTCCTAGACAAACATGCAAGCTACGAAATAAATAGCAAGCAAAATAGCCGAAAAGATCACCAAGTACATACAACATAAAGCTGAACCCTTTCCCACCAGGGCAGAGTAAACATTCAGTAAGTCAGTTACAATATGCATAAAGCTGAGCCCTCGTCCACCAGGATAAGGGAACACTCAGAAAAAGAACGTTAGAAGAATATAGGTCAGCTTAAGTTGGACATGCCCAGCAGCAAAAGATAAAGTATTCAGCAAAAGCACAAGAAAACATAATCTTTGGCGGCTATACACCCCAAAGGTAGCAACAAAAACTACTTGGTTACTACAAATCTGGGTGAGGGAAACTCAGATGAACCACTGGAGTAGGAGGGTGACAGCCGCCATAATCTTTATTGATCGCAAGCCAAAGACTCCACTCCAATAGCCGCAACAACGTCAGGGTAGAGAGGAACTTCAAAGTTCAGCACAGCTTGGTTAGAAATCTTGCAGCCAGAAACACGAGGATGGTCATCAGAGAAATCAAACATACCAGCCTCGCTTGCAGCCTCAACCTTAGCCCAAAAGGCGTTGTTGAAACGAGCTTGCTACTACTCACCTTCACCATACAAGCTGCTAACACACCGAGTCGCAGCCTCCCATTAACCATCGTGGCGATCAGCCAATAGCAAAAGCAAGGGAGAGCGCAAAAGATTTAAGTGCCTATTTCCTGGCAGCTTCCAGCTCGATTATGTGTCCAGATCTGCAATCTCTGCCTCCAACGTCTGCACCCTGGCTTGAGAGGTCTCCAACCGCTCCTTGTAGCTCTTCAACTGAAGCTGCAGGGCGTCGCCAAAATATAAAACGCCTAATATATGAGACTATGGACACAATAAAGCGTCGCCAAATTTGAGGTTTAGACACAAAAAAGCGTCGATAAACTTGAGAAAGTGCGCCAAAACTGCAAATTTCGACGCTTCGTATAAAAATTTGGATGTCTTAAAGCGTCGAGATTTGCGACGCTTTTTTGTGACATCTAATTTTCTCGACTCACATATTTTCGACGCTTTTTTGAAGCCTCGAAAAATATATTTTCGACGCTTTTTAGCGTTGAAAAATAGCATGAAAAGCGTCTAAAAAGGGCGGATTTTCTAGTAGTGTCAGAGGAGTCACCTCATTGGCCATAGCATTCCTCTCAGCCTGAGCCTGCTAGACCTCCAAGTTCTTCTAAGAAAGAATTATGCCCTGATTCAGATACTCCTTCTCCACTGACAGCAAGGCATTAGATAAATCTCCAACAGACCTGACAAGCTGCAAAAAAGGGCAAAGAAGGAAAGAAGTAAGCCAAGGCAGAAATTAACCGAAAGCAAAATAAAACAAGGCATTAACAAGTGAATCAACAGGAAAAAGAAGAAAAGACAAAAACAAAAACCAACCTTCTGCAAGTCATGGCAAGCCGTAGCAGCAGGGAGACTAACTGTCGCACGTAGAATTAGCGGGGTGATGAACTCCTTGAGTCAAGCGGTACCCCAAAGTACCACCTTTCTGAGGGTTGTCCACAAACAAAGACTCATCGGCCCTCACATTCATCAGGGGCCAAAAGGGAGCATTCTCAGCTCCAGCAGGGTAGAGAATAGGGCGAAGATGGACATCGATGGGGACCTCTGAAAACTCAATAAACCTAGTAGGACGGAAGTTACCCCCAACAAAATCGAGGTCGTAGACAGCGGGTTATCAAAAGAATCACTCAACTACTAGTGAACGCAGCGGTTAAGTTCACTAGAGTTCTGGGTATCCACTGCCCTGTCAGCATTCCCGCCTGGAAGCCCAGTGTTGTCGTGTTGTCAGAGGTAAATGCAAGAGGATCAGGGCCAGGGGAGGTGCGAGCCCTTTTCGTTTCAGGCTCATCTCCAGCACGGGTAGAGGACATCAGATCATCCTCTAAGTCAATAACTGGACGATCCTGCCAGTGAGAACCCTCTGCCTTGGAGAACCCACCTCTGGAAGCACTTCAAAGCGGTCCTCTCAGTCCAGAGGGACGCGGCGGCAACCTGGGGAGCTCCATGGGACTCTCATCAAGGAGCTGGAAGTCAGTAGTTGCAACAGAAGGGCTAGCAGTATCCTTCGCAGCAATAGCGTTACCAGCAATAGAAAAAAAGAGCAGAACATGCTCAGTAGAAGAAATGGGCTTTTCACCCACAGTAGTGGTCTTAGCCCCCTTAGGGGAAAACTAGAGAACACTATCAGCAAAATCATCAATAGTAATTTTTAGATCATCAGAAGCTTGATCACGTTGTCTTTTGGCAGCGGAAGCCTGAGATGCAATCCGGCCGGAAGCCGCGACAGATTGCTTCTCAGGAAATGCATCAGGCGCCACTAACGCCTCAGATTCTGAAGCCGCCCTTCGAGGAGTTGGCCGAGTCTCATGCCTACTCCCAACAGTAGAAGATGAAGGCTCGATTTCAGCACGCTTGGACCCATCACGGTCAACAGTAGCTGCAGTGCCAACAACAACCCACAGCTCGGCAGGAGCCAGACGCACTTCACCCTTCAGAGAGCCTGCATACACCTGTAGTTTGTCAAAGAGCTTTGAGGGATTTTTAGGGGTAGTAGTCAAAGAGTCCTTCCAATTATCAGCTAGCCCAAGGATACGTTTGTCCAACTTGTCACAGCCTGAAAAGGAGAAGGGCAGGAAAAGCAAATAAGGAAAAGAGCCAAGATGAAAAAAAAAGGAAAAGAAACGACAGAAAGCCAAAAAAACTTACGAGACTCATCTGTACGGCACAAACGCATAGCAGAGAGCTACTCGTTGCCCACAATGTGTATATGGAGTTGGGCAACCAGATCTTGGGAAACTTAGAGTCACCAATGCCCGCTCCCTACAGAGCCTGAAAAGCGAGGTTTCACGGGTAGGCTCAGAAGGGGAGACAGTAACTCCAGCCATGTTAGTGCGGATCTCCTTGAAATTGCGTGGCGCAGCAAAAGTGGAGGGCACCTTCACCCAGAAAAACTTGCCAGTCCAGTCCCTGAAGCGGCCAAGTTTTGGGTAGGACAAGACCCTGCTCTCCTTGGGAGCAACATAATATCACTCAGACTTAGTCCTAGAAGCAGATCTTTTTAAGCTCATTAAAGACTTGAACAGATGCAAAGACTCAGGGTACCATCGAAACCTCAAGAACCACAACAAGAAGATCAAAGTATGAAGGGAAGCAGGAGGAACCAGAGATATGCATATATTGAAGGCACGTAGCAGCTTCTCCAGAGTAGGGTCCTAGGGGAACCTCAAACCCAAGTCCAGCTGCGAAGCAAACACAGCAATGTGACCAGTAGGAGGAGCAGATAGCTTTGCACCATCAACAATAAGAACTAGCTCATAGCCCTCGCCAAAACCATAGAATTTCTGCCCAACAACAGCAAGATCCAGCCTCTTAGCATCCTTGCGCCAACTAGAGTCCAACACACAATTTTTGGGCCCATAACACTTGTTATCCAGAAAGAACTCGGTCCTACCTTCCTATACGGGCTCCACAACTTAAGTAGGCTGGTAGTCATAATAAGAGCGGTCACTCGGAGACTCAGTCATCCTGCCCGATTGAACAGCCGGAGAAGGAGATGGTGATGGAGTCTCAGTGCTGCCACCTTGCACTACATAATGTTCAAATCGATGCACGTCAGCCATGTCATCAAGCCAAGCAAAACTGTTTAAAGGCTGAACATGGGGAATGAGGCTAACAAGAGACACGTCAGGGGGATTAGCCTTGACAGCATCAGCTAACATTTTATGGCGCATTGCGCGCAATTTCAAACGGGTGATATGGGATAAAGTAATCCCATCCAGCATGAATACCCGCTCACAATAAGGATCAAATAAATCAAGACAGGGTTTGCGCTGGAAAGGGCGAAATACACTACCCTCAGCGGGACGACTACTGCCTGACCCAGACGCAGCAGTAGGAGTCGCAGCAGTACCCATCCCCCTCACAACGGGGGGACAGTCAGAAGGCATAACCGTTCGTACAGGAATAAGGGGAAGAAGAAGGAGAAACAGGGGAAGTGTGAGCAGGGCACTCACCTGAAAGAGAAGATTGGGAAGGAGAATCCGATCCAGTGGCCGCTTGAGGCTCACTCATGTTCTGACTATCAGAAGAGTCAGACATTATGAAATTTACAAAGAAATACAAGCCCACAAAGAGAAGGAAAAGCAATGGGGCACCGAAAACCAAAGATCAGTTTAGGAGACAAGAACAATGAGGGAATAAGGGGAAAGAATCTAGAATGCAATTACAACAACAAGAAAGAGAAGAAATTGGACAGCGACAATTGGGAAGAATCAAAAGACACAATCTTGTGAAGAAAAAGCAAAAAGAAGCGAAATTGGGTAAATACAAACAACAAAAGGTACAAAGTAAGTACCTCTAGAGAAAAAGTTGCAGAAGCAACAGAGTAAAACAACAATGGCGAACACAAAAGCCCGAGCAAGATAAAAGTTCAAAACTGCAATCAAGAAAAACAAAGGAGAAACAAGTCAGTAAAAAAACAAGAATTAAGTTGGGAAAAACAAATATAGTGGAAACCAAGGCAAAAACAAAGACGAAGAAGCAAGAAATTACCACAACAATGGAGGAACACGAGCGTTTGAAAGAGGAAGAACAAAGAGCGAAAATTTTAAAATGCCAAGTAATGAAGAAGGGATGATGAAAAAAATAAGAGGAGTAAAAGAAATAAGTAAAACGGGGGACAGTGAATTTAATACGAATAAATGGGCGGTTAGACACAAAGTAAAGCCAAACCGCCATGTTACTTCAGTCAAATTAAACTGACAGCCGGATCGTCAACACGTGTCCCACTCATTCAAACACTGTTCACGCCCCCCCCCCCTCCCCCCCCCCCCAAAAAAAAAAAAGAAAAGAAAAGAAAAGGGAGGCCCTATAAGGGGAGTGATCGAAATTCCTCTCCGCAAGCTCGTCATTTCTCAGGCTTCAGCGGGAATGATCGAAATTCCTCTCCGCAAGCTCGTCATCTCTCAGACTTAAGCAAGGTGATCGAAATTCCTCTTCGCAAGCTCGTCATTTCTCAGTCTTCAGCGGGATTGATCGAAATTCCTCTCCGTAAGCTCGTTATTTCTCAGACTTTAGCAGGAGTGATTGAAATTCCTCTCTGCAAGCTCGTCATTTCTCAGACTTCTGCGGGAGTGATCAAAATTTCTCTTCGCGAGCTTGTCATTTATAAAAAACAGAGCTATCTTTAACATACAAATAGTACGATACCACGACCACCAAAATCAAAACCTGACCTCCCAAGTCCCTAGGCCGCAACAACACCCTCGAGACTTGAGGGGCTAGGAGTGTACAAGTTAATTCGGCCGGACGACCCGTTGAGCCACGGCCGGTAAGGCTACACGCACAGAACAGCTGGCATGAATAAACCTCTCTCCATCTCTTTAAGGGCTAGTTGTAGTGGATAGCTCTTGCTGAGTTATTCCTTCCAGTTGGGCTTAGTTAAAAAGACTGTACCTACATATAAAGAGTCGGCATGAGTGACCTCATACCACCTCTTGAGGGGCTAGTTGTATAGGATAGCTCCCGCTGAACTATCGCCCAGCCCCCAGGGTGCGCACTCACTGCCGAGAAGACAATAAAGGAGGGCTAAGAAGCCTAGTGGAGTCAGCCCGACAGGGCTGACCAGGCTGAACTCTCCATGAAGGAGATGGTACGCTTATAAATAGAGGGTAAAGTACAACAGAAAAGAGGTTAGACACTCAGGTTATTATACTATCTATATCTCTCTAAGTACACTTTCTCGCTCTAAACACTCTCTAACTTAAGCTTCGGAGGGGTGTTCCTCGACCCATCCCCGAGAGCAGTTTACGTGTGCTACGGTGTGTAGGTTGTTGACGGGACCCAGCTCACCTAGCAGAACCCTTGGATCCATACTAGAACAACTTATATGTCTAACCTTTTTTCCGTTATACTTTATCCTTTATTTATAGGTGTTCTATCTCCTTCGTGGAGAGTCTTACTTGGTTAGCCTGCGAGCTGACTCTATCGGGCTGGTGAGCCACTCTAGCTGTTCTTCCAGCGATGAGTGCGCACTCTAGGAGCCGGATGATAATTCAGCAGGAGCTACCCTATTCAACAATATTATGTTTGCTAAAGCTACTCTGCAGGAATGCTCTAAAATTGCTGAAATTATCAGTGTATATAAGAGAGTATCTGGTTAGAAAGTTAATTTGAGTAAGATAGAGATAGCTTTTATATTGTTGGTGGTTGCTCCTGGATAGTGGGCACTCATTTTTCAAGGGTATAGGATAGGTTAAAAAATCCATTTGACATGGGATTTCATACCAAAAATGTCTAACAAAAGTACTAAACAATAAAATAGATGAATTCCAACATATCCAACCAAATGACTCCCATAGTTTTCTTAAACTTTATAAAGGTTATTTTTTCGATTCTATCAAGTCATCCATATCAAGAACAAAAGGTAAGTTTTGAGCCAGGTAAGGGCATGACGCTGTCTAGGTACGGGGCCTAACACCTTGAGAGAAAAAATGGAAATACTAAGCACAACTCAGTATATACCCGCCAAAATTAATAACCAAATTCAATTTTTTTCTTCTGCCACACATAAATTAGTTGTTCAAAAATCAATCTCCTGCGTTTTCAAACCCAAAATCCAATATAAATTATCTAATATCTGCTGCAGAAACCATGAAGAACGCAAGCAAACCGTGCAGGTGGTACTCCTTTCTTTTTTTTTTTTTTTAATAATAATAATTCATAAAATTGAATTTTTGCTTCAACCTTTTTTTTTTTTTTTTTTATTGTGTGATAATTTGAATGGGTTATTTTTGGATTTATTTTTCAAACAGAGTTTCTCACGACTGGAATCCGAACCACCATGGGAAAGTGGGAGTGTTTGGAGCACAATGGCTTTGTATATTTTTAGCTTGCATATACCATTAAGTTTTGGTGGATTATCTGTTATTGCTAATTTTTTGCATCAGCCTGATCTCGACCCTCAAATCCAGGTAAATTCTCTTTTTAATTTAGTTACTGATGCCTTTGCTAATGATTGTAATGAGATGTTGATTTCTTTTGTAAATGAAAAGTTAATTAGGGGTGGAATGTCTCTAATTGGATGGTGAAATTGTAGGAATGGATAATGATTTGAATCTTAATTTGCTGCATTTATGAATTTAGTTCAATTATATTGGAAATTGATGCTGTATTCATATCTCGCTTGATAATGTTAGATATGCATTTTTGGTTGGGTGAATTGGGTACCATAGCTCGGTATTGTTTTAACCCATTTGCTGAAGAAATGTTGATCAAATATGCCTTTAAAATAGTTATTCAGGAATTATCATGTTCTTTATTGAGAGAAATGGTATATTTTGTCAGAGATTACCTATCATAAAGTCATTCTTTGATATCAAGAATGAGAGAATCTGTAGTGATTCAGATTGATAATCGCGTGCTGATACTGAAACTAAGTTATTTTCCCTTATGTTGTGTAGGCAATGGCCATACTATTGATTGAGATTCTTGAGCTGTTTTCTGCTGTGCTGCTTCTGCAGTTTACTGCAAAGCATAAGCATGTTAGGTTCTTTCGAGTTGGCAAAAAACAAAATGAGAGGAGCTGGATCACTGGTGCTCTTCTGGGTTTCGTAATTCTTATTCTAGCCATGTTCTTTGTAGAATTTGTTGGTGACAAATTGGTTGGCCCTAAGGTTAGTCTGCTAACTTCATCATTTTCTGGTTCTTATAACTTGTCAACTGAGTGACAAGCATAAAATTGTTGCAAAATTTCACACTCAATCATACGATGTGTAATTTTATAACAAACGTCAAACAAGCCATATACAATGGCAAGCAAGGGTTTGGTCTGCAAGCAAAAGGGGTGTCAAATGCCAGAGACCTGAAATCCTGCTAATTTGATGTCAAAGGTGTTGTTTGATCTAAAGTCTACTAGAGAAACACTAAGATATTGAGATTGATATTAAAGTCACTATGGAATGAGGATCCACTCAGTCACTATAAGATATTAAAGTCACTAGGGAATGAGGATTCACTCAGTCAAAGGAAATCAAGCGATTGGGGGCAGGTTTGGGATGAGCATTACAATGACTAGATTATAAGAGCAACCAATTCCTAGCGTGATCTTATCTAGAAGATCCTAAGTCTAGATTCCTCTATGACTGAATCAATAAAAGAATTTTGTTAAGAGCTATCAATTCAAATAAATCCAAACTCACATTCCTATGCTAAATTTAGATTGTAATGCAAATCATATATGCCATCAAAGGTACCCTATCAAATCAAACAAACATCATGCAGCACTATATCGATATGTGAAAGCAGGGGAGCCTGCTCGTCCTGGCAAATCGCATGATGCTTGAGCCACCAAGTGCGTCCAATTCCAGTAAATAATGAAATTACTAAAATACATTTAGAGGGAAAAATTACCTTGAATAATCACTTTGATCATTGAGCGAACACCCAAAATTCCTCTAATTAAACCTTAATTACCATTTATCAAGATTCACCTAATCCCCTAACTAAAGAAACTACTCATTATGCATAATGAAATAAAATACAATCAAAATATTCATCATTATCAACATCGTTAAGATTAAAAAAAAAATGAAGGAAGCAAATTAGTCATAGTTATTGTTGGAATTAAAGAAAGGAAACTCTAAGGGGTCTGATTTGGTCGTCTGATCGGGCGAATCTTGCCCGATCGGGCGCGAGAAGAGTCGTAAAAATTGGAGTTCCGCCACCCGATCGGGCAAGCCCGAGAAAAAGTTGATTTTTGTCTAGAAATTCGCCCGATCGAGCGCAGATCAATCCGTTGTATTCCAACGGATTTCCTTGGATCCCTCTTCTTGTTTTAATTCTAATAATTCCTCATTTAAGGGGTAGATTATGGTTTTTTAATCACCATAATAATTCTGATTTCATTCTTATTGTTGAAGAATATTCTCTATATGACCTTTTCATCTACCTCAATCTCTATTATAAATTAGAGAATGATTTTCTGATTTAATACACTTGAAAATACAATTCACACAATAGCTTAAACATAACTCTCTTTGGGCATAGGATACTTGACTCCAACCTTCCACCCAAAAGTGACTTTGTGTTGAAGAGGTGTGTTAACCTTAGGGAACGTGCCGGCGAGTACAATTGAGCATCGTGGTTGCGCCGGAATTTCGTTTTCAAATCAGTGATTTGCATCACGACACACCATTTGTTCCTTTGTTTTGTGAGATTAATTTTACGATCTTATTTGTTATTTCTTTATACTATTACTATAGATTTCTTATATATTTACAATAATTTGAAAACAAAATTATGTCTATTCGTTATAGTATTATGAAGTCTCTTCCCGACCTCTCTAAGTTGGAACCTCTCGATGGTAACAACTACAAGAAGTGGTCACAAAAGCTACTAATCTTTTTTGAACAAGTGGAAATAAATTATGTCTTGAATGAAGATGTCATTTGATGGGATGAAGAACGGTAGGTCGTTGGGCTACCACCCCACCCAATCAAACAAAATTTGTAACTCAACAAACCCCTATAAGGTAAGTCAAGGTCGAACCCAAAGGAATGGAGGTCGAATGTATATTGCCTAAGTCAAGCTATTCCGAAGTCAAATAAGGGGTTTATAGTAGAAACTAGAGCTAGAGCTAAATGATGCAAAGAACTTGTATGAAATCAATCTAAAAGACACTAGGGCAATGGATCCGCATGTAATTGTAATGGAGAATGGTAATTTGGGAGGTCAAACTAACTAAGTCAAGTGATATGAAGGAAGATCAATCATGTATCCAAAAGAGCATACCAAGATAATTCTCCTAGAGGTCTAACTAGCGTCAACTACGCTAAACACTACCTAGGAAACGTCACAAGGCACCTCAATCGTGAAATTGCAAGTTACTAATCAATGGTCCGTATCATAGCAAGCTTACAATGCAATCTAGTGCAACAATTAAAGATGGCCAAGCTTCAATCAATCACACACATGCACATGAATTATCAACCAAATTTAATCATATCATCAACTCCTTCAATTATCCCCAAATTACTCTAATCCATCACTCAAACATGCTTCACCATTTCCCTAGCTAGAAAACTACTCACTAGCTATGGAAATCAAGATCAAAACTACACTAATCATCAATTTCATCATCAACATATTTAAAATCAAAGATCAAATCAACAATCAATCAAAAATCAATCAAACTTCAATTAAACTCCAATCAAACATCAAACAAACTTCAATCAATCAACAATAATATGGAAAACAAATGAAATCAACTAAAATCAAACTTGTATTGAAATAAAAAAGAAGATCCTTACAAACTTTGATCTAAAGATCAATTACAATGAAGAATTCTTGAACAATCAACCAAAAACCATGAGTTTCTCTCTCTTCAATCCTTGAGTTTCTCTCTCTAAAATTCTAATCAAAAACTAACTATATGAATTCTAATGTCCAGCTTATCCAAAAATAGAAGGAAATAACTATATATACAAAGAGGAGGTCGGTATTGACGCCCAAAAATAGACCCACGTTGGTGCGGGCGCTTGGAGGAGAGAGAGTGGCGCGCACGGGAACACACCCAGACGGGAACACACCCCGAGTGCGCCCGCACAAAGCTGGGTATAGCCTCTTCTTCTCTTCGTCCTAGCTCAAGTGCTGCACACATCCTAGATGATGATGATGGAGGACAAGGTAGGCAGCAACTTCCTTGGAATTATTGAAGAGTATAAGCCATGAGAAAAGCATATACAAGGCCTTGAAGCATGCTCCTTGGATCCCCCTTTGACTTGAAACTCCTTGCACAAGCATTAGGCATGAAAAACAATGAAAGACCATGGAGAGGAAGCTCGGGAATCCTTGGACAATCAATCACAACCTACAAACAAAGGATAAAAAACAAGTAAAAGGGAAAAATAACAAGTAAACTAGAAAATGGATAAAATAGAGAAACTAACTACAAAAAGCATAAAATGAAGAAAATAAGAATAAAACTAAGGCAAACTAAAGAAAGGAGTAATAAAATGGAATGAAATTCATCCAAAAAGGGACCAATTGAGTGCCATAAATGCCACTCATCATCATTGAAATTTTGGAGAAGGCGGAGGAAGCGGCCAAGGTTGTAACAGATCCCATTCTGGCGGCCATCACTACTGCCTTGAAGAAGAAGGAGAAGGACAACAAGCTTGTTCGTGGACATCTCCTAAACCATATGAACAATATTTTTGTTTTAGGTCAAGCAAGGTTATTTGGGACGCTTTGGAGAAAAAGTATGGAGCGGATGATGCCGGGAAAAAGAAGTACGTGGTGGGCAAGTGGCTCAATTTCAAGATGGATGATGAGAAGCCTATCATGTCTCAAGTTCATGCGTATGAGAACATTGTGACTGAAATTCCTGATGAAGGCATGAAGATGTGTGAGACTCTTCAAGCCAATGTCCTTTTGGAGATATTCCCTCCGCCTTGGAATGACTACCGTAACTCTTTGAAGCACAAAAATAAGGACACGACCCTCCAAGAGCTCATTAATCACATGAGAACCGAAGAGGCTAATCACCTTAAGGATAAGTTTGAGAATGTGTCTCTTAATTCTTCTAAAGCTAATCTCGTTGAGTCTTCTTTGAATGTGTCTAAAAACAGGATCAATTTTAAGAAGAAGGGAAACAACAAGTCCAAAAACAATCTCACTCCAAACTACAAAATCCAAAAGCCAAAGGGTGCTTGCTATGTATTGGGGATCGTTGGACACAAAGCATACCAATGCAACCGGAGGTATGGTGCAAAGAAAGATGGCAACACCTCCTAAGCCAATGTGGTGGAAAGAGAAGAAATCATTGCGGCGGTGGTGGTAGAAGCCAACTTGGTGGAGAACAAAGTGGAGAGGATTTTGGACACCGGAGCATCTAGGCACTTTTGTGCTAATAAGCCCTTGATAACCGAGTTTGAAGATGCTACCGGTGGTGATCATGATTATATGGGCAATAGTACCACCGCGAGAGTCCTTGACAAAGGAAAGGTCCATCTCAAACTCACCTCCGGAAAAACTTTATTTTTAAATAATGTGTTATATGTCCCTTGTCTTAGAAGAAATCTTGTTTCGGGAGCCCTTCTCAACAAACCTGGCCTAAAACTTGTCTTTGAAGCCGACAAGATTGTAATGACTAAGAATGGAGACTTTGTTAGGAAAGGTTACCTCAATAATTGCTTGTTTGTTTTCAATGTTATGAATGAGAATGGAAATACTTCTTTTGCTTATATTGTTGAAACTTTGGATGTTTGGCCCAACCGTTTGGGACACTTGAATTCTTCTTATTTGAAAAGGTTAAAGGACATGAATTTAATTAATTTTTCAATGGAAGATAAACTTGACAAATGCCATATTTGTGTTGAGGCCAAACATACTAAGAAACCGTTTAAGCAAGTGGTCTATAGAAGTACCAAATTACTTGAATTAATTCACTCGGATTTAGCGGACTTTGAAAAATGCACTAGTAGAGGTGGTAAACATTATTATATTACTTTTGTTGATGACTTTTCTCGTTATACCAAAGTTTATTTGCTTAGAACAAAAGATGAAGCCGAAAGTGCATTTTTAAAGTACAAAGCCGAAGTTGAAAATCAATTGGACCTTAAAATCAAAAGAGTTAGAACCGATAGAGGTGGTGAATATGGAAAAGATTCTTTAAAAGATTTTTGTGACCAATGGCATCATACATGAAACTAGTCCACCTTACACACCTCAATCAAATGGCATTGCCGAAAGGAAAAACAAATCTTCAAAAGAGATTATGAATGACATGGTTCTTAGTTCCGGTATATTCGATAACTTGTGGGGAGAAGCGGTTCTTTCCGCTTTTTATGTACTCAATAGAGTGCCCCATAAGAATTTGGATAAAACCCCCTATGAACTTTGGAAGGGCTATAGTCCAAATTTTAGAATATTAAAAGTATAGGGGTGTTTGGCTAAGGTGGCTTTACTGGACTTTAAAAAATCCACTATGGGGTCTAAAACTTTCGATTGTGTGTTCATTGGACATGCTCACAATAGTGCAGCCTATAGGTTCATGTTATTAAGTGATAGAACAATTTGTGAAGCTAGAGATGCGGTATGTTTTGAGCATATTTTTCCTATGAACAAATCTTTGTCTTCCAATGTATATATGCATGCTAGTAAGTCAAGTATGGATGTTCCTTTAGTTGATTCTATGCCTAGTTCTAGTCTCCCATCTTCCTCTACCAAAGTGGTAGTAGTTGAACCTAGGAGAATTACTAGCCTAGAGTAGAGTCTTCCTTTGGACCGAATTTTTTGACTTCTTTTCTTGTAGAAGACTTTGATGTGAATTCTTTAAGTGAGCATGTTGTGTCTTTGTTTCTCTTAGAAGAAGACCCTAAGACTTATGATGAGGCAATGAGGTCCATAAATGCTAGTATTTGGAAAGAAGAAATAGGCTATTAAGAGTGAACTGGATTCCATCATGTCCAATCACACTTGGGATCTTTGTGACTTGCCTAACGGTTTTAAACCTATAAGTTGTAAGTGGATTTTTAAGAAGAAACTTAGACCGGATGGGACCAAAGAAAAGTGCAAGGCTGGACTTGTCATTAGAGGTTTCACCCAAAAAGAAGGTATAGATTTCTTTGACACCTATTCCTCCGTCACTAAGATAGCCACCATTAGAACCTTGGTAGCCCTGCTTATTGTTGGTACTAATCTTTATGTTGTGAATGATGTTCATGCTTTACTTTCCACTAAGTATGAAATGAAGGATATGGGAGAAGCCGATGTTATTCTTGGAATTCGTTTAAGGAAGACTAAGAATGGTTTTTCCATGAGTCAATCTCACTATGTGGAAAAAATACTCAAGAAGTTTGATTCTTTTGATGTTGCTCCTAGCACTACTTCATATGATCCTAACTTGAAGCTTGATAAAAACAAGGGTGCGAGTGTGTCTCAAGAGCTCTATGCAAAGGTAATTGGTAGTGTGATGTTTCTAATTAATTGCACATGACCCAATATTACTTAAGTGGTAAGTAGACATTGATATGAAATAACCAAGGAAAGACAAGTAAAAGGAGGATAAATGAAGTAACAACAAGTTCAAACCAACAAACCAAGAAAAACCTATCTCAAATTCACAAAGATAGATGAAATAGGAGTCTTAATCAAAGCCAACACCAAGTAAAGCTAAGATTAAGGTGTAACCACAAAGATTACAAGAGATGCAATCACAAAGAAAGCAAGATAATCACAAAGATTATGGTAGAGAGAGAAAGTCTCTTGATTACAAAGTTCAACAAAAACTAATATGCAAAAACGTCATAAAACAACTTAAATAGTTCGCACAAACTGACAGAAAAACAGGAAAAGCTTCGGCCGAACTCTGGGTAAGTTCGGTCGAACCTGTGGGTAGGTTCGATCGAACTTTTTGGAGTTCGTCCACTGTAAAGACGCAAAAATTAGGTCTAAAACTGCCTGGAAGGTTCGGGCGAACAACAGTGTAGGTTTGGCCGAACTCCCCTGCTCCTGGACATCTCAACTTCAAACGTTTATAACTTCTTCGTTTCTCGCTCAAATTTGGCATGTGATCAGTCGTTGGAAAGCTCCTGAACTCTACTTTCACCTCTAACTTTAATCACCTAAAAATTCCTTGTAAAGAAGGAGATATGGCTGAATGAAGTAGTTTCATCATATATTGATAAGCTTCTTTTCTTCAAGTGTGATGATGGTTAGCCCCGAAAGGTGACCTCCAAGGAGCTTGGCCCTACTTCGTGTCATGACACGTGACATGTCTTACACTTCTTCCACTAAGTTTCATGCACCCGCGTCAGACATAGTAGATATACTCACAATCCAAGTCAATATCATTGGATTACACTTCGTCAGTTATATAGGTATCTCAAAGGTACCATGGATGTATGTTTGCATTTTAATCGCTTTCCAAATGTTTTGGAAGGCTATTGTGATGCTAATTGGGTAACCGATAATGATGAAATTTCTTCTACTAGTGGTTATGTTTTTGTTTTAGGTGGAGGTGCTATTTCATGGAAGTCCTCAAAACAACCATGTCTAGCTTGGTCCACCATGGAATCTGAACTTATTGCTCTTGAGTTGGCAGGTCATGAAGCGGAACGGCTTAGGAACCTCCTAGCCAACATTCCATTGTGGGGGAAGATTTCATCATCGACGTCTATACATTGTGATTCTCAAGCGGCAATTGGAGTGGCAAACAATAACACCTATAATGGTAAAAAGAGACATTTTCGTATAGTGATTGCTTTGGTCTATGTGAGGTCCGATAAGAACTTGGCGGATCCTTTGACGAAAGGATTTGCAAGAAAGCAAGTTGATAAATTATCGAGGGGAATTGGACTTAAGCCATATGATACATTGCATTTGTCCTAATTCCTATGGTGATGTTGTTGGTAATGTTTGTTTTGTTTGTGAGGTTGAGTTGTTTAATTCTGAATGGGTTTTTGTGCTATTGAGACGCACTCGTAAGGACTCACCTATGTGGTTGTGAAGACTAGCCATCTTCTATGGAAACCTTGGCCGGTTTGCTAGAGCTTCCACTAGACCAAAGGTGAATGTGCTTTGCTATAAATAAGTACATATCTTCGCGGAGTTCAAGTGTATTTTGGAATAATATATGTAATGTGGGGGTCTTGGATTAAATCTTAGAGTTTCAAGGTCCGTCGACTCTTTTATTAAGGGTCTAAGGGTTTCAAGGTTTGTCCACCCTTATACTTGTAATTCATTGCCTCATGTTGCTAAGCACTAGATTTTAAATTACTTATGTAATATTTTAGTGTTATGTATTGGTCGCCTCCTATGCCCAATATGTTGCTCATCCTTATTTTTTGTTGGCTTTTCTTCCCTTCCTTTAGTGGGGGATTGTTAGAATTAAAGAAAGGAAACTCAAAGGGGTCTGATTTGGTTGCCCGATCAGGCGGAGCTCGCTGAATCGGGCGCGAGAAGAGTTGTAAAAAATGGAGTTCCGCAGCCCGATCGGGCGAGCCTCTCCCGATCGGGCTCGAGAAGTAGTTGATTTTTTGCTGGAAGTTCGCCCGATCGGGCGCAAGAGCAACCCAGTTTATTCTGGGTTCTCGCCCGATCGGGCGCGAATCAATCCGTTGGACTCCAATGCATTTCCTTGGATTCCTCTTCTTGTTTTAATTGTAATTACTCCTCATTTAAGGGGTTGATTATAGTGTTTTAATCATCATAATAATTCTGATTTCATTCTTCTTGTTCAAGAATATTCTCTCTATGATCTTTTCATCTACCTTAATCTCTATTATAAATTAGAGAATGATTTTCTGATTTCATACTCTTGAAACTACAATCATACAAAATAGGTTAAACACAACTCTCTTTGGGCATAGGATACTTGACTCCAACCTTACATCCCAAAGTGCCTTTGTGTGGAAGAGGTGTGTTAACCTTAGGGAATGTGCCGGCGAATACAATTGAGCACCGTGGTTGCACCGGAATTTGGTTTTCAAGTGAGTGATTTGCATCACGACACACCATTTGTTCCTTTGTTTTGTGAGATTATTTTTCGATCTTACTTGTTATTTCTTTATACTATTACGATAGATTTCTTGTATATTTACAAAAATTTGAAAATGAAATTATGTCTATTGGTAATAGTATTATGAAGTCTCTTCCCGACCTCTCTGAGTTTGAACCTCTCGATGGTAACAACTACAAGAGGTGGTAACAAAAGCCACAAATTTTTTTTGAACAAGTAGAATTAGATTATGTTTTGAATGAAGATGTCATTGAAATTTTGGAGAAGGCGGAGGAAGCGGCCAAGGTTGTAACGGATCCCATTTGGGCGGCCATCACCGATGCCTTGAAGAAGAAGGAGATGGACAACAAGCTTGTTCGTGGACATCTCCTCAACCATATGAACAATACTTTGTTTGATTTGTTTGTCAATTTCAGGTCAAGCAAGGTTATTTGCGAAGCTTTGGAGAAAAAGAATGGAGTGGATGATGCCGGAAAAAAGAGGTACGTAGTGGGCAAGTGACTCAATTTCAAGATGGTTGATGAAAAGTCTATCATGTCTCTAGTCCATGAGTATGAGAATATGGTGACTGAAATTCTTGGTGAAGGCATGAAGATGTGTGAGACCCTTCAAGCCAATGTCCTCTAGGAGAAATTCCCTCCGTCTTGGAATGACTACCGTAACTCTTTAAAGGACAAGAAGACGGACATGACCCTCCAAGAGCTCATTAGTCAAATGAGAACCCAATAGGCTAATTGCCTTAAGGATAAGTTTGAAAATTTGTCTCTTAATTCTTGTAAAGCTAATCTTGTTGAGTCTTCTTTGAATGTGTCTAAAAACAAGAACAATTCTAAGAAAAAGGGAAACAACAAGTCCAAAAACAATCTTGAAATAAAGATCCAATGTTCAAAGATTTCTCTAAGATTGAATACAAACGAGCCGATATTTCTCCTCACAATATCATGCTGAAACTTATGATTTGAATCCCCAAATTAATTAACCCACTTCTGGACCCTAATTATTTTGAGATTAAACTCTTAGCCTACTCCTAGACACTAAGTGTTTAATGTTTAAATCTTCAACCAACTCCTTAAATTGAAAACTAGCAAAAGCATTTAAGCAAAAAGCTAAACAATGAATTTTTATTCACTGAATTTTTGTGTATTTGTTGTGTTGTTCTACAAAGCCATGAAAATCCCCTATTTATACACTAAAAACTAACTAATCCTAAGTCTAATATGACTAGGACAATCCCCTAGCCTTTAGCTCCAAGTAACCTAAATAGAATAGGAAAAGCAGTTCTACTTAGATTAGGAAACTAGTAGTAACACTATTTTAACTTAGCCTATAATTCCTATGATAAATCTTAATCAACTAAGGAAACTTATTAAACTAAAATAACAAAAATTAAAAGAAATCCTAAGTGCTTAAACTAAGAAATACCCTCTCAAGTGAAAGGTAAAAACCTGGAAGAAATATTTTAGAAAAAAAAAAATAAGTAAAAAAAATCTTCCATTTCACATTGCCACCTAAAAACCATCTCACGTGCCGAGAAAGTCCACACGTGTCGGCCAACGGTGTTACTAGGTTCAAGGTGGTTGCTCAAAGGTGATGTGTGGCCCTTGTTGTGGCGCGTGGCCGTGCAATGGTCGTGGGAAGCAGATTGTGTCATTTCTTCTTCTTTAAAAATCAAGCTCCTTTCTTTCCTGGTTAAGCTATTGAACCTTTCCTTGCTTCATTCTTTGTTTGGGCAGCCTATAATGGAGTTTTTTTAGACCTTCTAAAACTACATTAGATATTTCAAAAGAATTCCCCTCTTAATTCACATCGACTAACGTTATCGGCTCAAAGTAATGTTCAAATATAAGAAGTATGTGGTAACAAATCAAGACTTGGTTTGGTGCATATAATTTTGAAGGGCATTGGTTGGCAGATTGTATTACTATTGTTGTAATTACTTTTAGTCGGAATTCTCAATCGGATGAGATAATTTATAGTGTTCTCATTAACTTTATGCATTCATTACTGTAAAACTGCACTTGACACAACAAATTTTGTTCTAATTCATCTAGGATATGAAGAATCAAGTAGTGAAGGATATTTTGTTGAGCGGCAATATAGCTCAGACTGCTTGTACACTTGTATATTGCGTGGTTGCTCCCGTGTTGGAAGAGATTGTATACAGACGGTTTTTCTTGACCTCTCTTTCATCCAGTATGGAATGGTATAAGGCAGTTATGATAAGTTCACTCATCTTCAGTGCATCACATCTTTCTGCGGAGAATTTTATCCAACTAGTTTTGGTGGGATTGGTGCTTGGGTGCTCTTATTGTTGGACCGGAGACTTGAGAACTTCGATTCTTTTGCACTCTATGTATAATGCTGTGACTCTGTTGATAATTGTTTTATATTGATTCTGAAAGAGAATTGAAGTTCCATTTTCACAACTCTTATATGAATTTACGTCATTTTGCATTTTCGCTTGAGTACCACTTTGGACAATTTTTATTTTTATTTTTTTTTTTTTATAATTTTGACATGAGCTTACTCATAGTAAACTTTATTTGGAGACTGCTCTAGAGTGTAACTGATTTCCATTTTAAATATTTATTTGCTTGATTTACTGTTAATTAGATTCTCTTTAACTTATTAGCACAATGTGGATCTAGGCCCTATTAGATTTTTTTTTTAAAAAAAAAACTTTATTTTTAGTGTTAGTTGATTAGTTTTAGTTCTCTCTATCATTAATGGCTTCGACCTAGCTTAGGTATTACCATTCCAAATGGTTAGACCCTTGACTTGACCCTAAATTTGTATTAGGGTTGTTGAGTGATATAAATTTTATTTGATCCTAGGAGGTTAGATTTCGACCTAATTTTCCTACTATAACCTATTTCCTACTTGTGGAAAAGTTACTCCCACTAACGCCACTACCATTGCCGCCCCACCTTTATTGTGCCACCATAACATCTCTCACTCTCTAGTCTCCACCCAAGGGCGGAAGGGACCTGCTGGGCATGTGCCCTACGGTTTTTTTTCATTTTTTTTAATTTGTTGTTTTTATTTATTTTAAAGTTTGATGTTTTTTTTGAAATAAAAAATAAATAAATAAACAAATAACAAACCTAACATGAATCTGCACGCAATTAACTACTCTAACTTGCTAGCGGGTGTAGTATTTTCAATCTTAGTTTGTATACTTTATAATTTAAAAGCATACTGAAATGTCGGGTCGGGTCAATCACCTTTCATTGATATGTGTGCCTGCAACTACTAAGTCATGTTAAAAAAATAAAGCACATTCTTAAAAAAAAAAGGTAACGAGGATATTTGAAATCTTTTAAATTTAAGTGTATTAGACAAAATCAACTTTTAAAATTACTCTCCCTATGCTTTTTAAAAAAAAATTTAAGCGTCCATTTTTTATTGTCACACATACCAATGTGAAACTTAAACTAATGTTACATTTAATTATCAATAAGTATAAATTATGAAATACATCGTATTGAAAGGTTGTTTTTACCTTTTTTTTATAGCTTTCTTTCTTAATAAATTCTTAAAGGGAAATTCCCAATGGTAACCCCCAAGTTTTGCTACTACCAATGGTGACCTCGCCTTTTTTTTTTTATTATACAAAATGACCTTAGTTAAGAATTTTTTATTATCCATTTGTTCATTAATTTTTTTATTCTTGCTTATTTTGTGATTTTTTTTCACTTTTTTTGTTATTTTTGTGTTTTCTCCTTTATTTGTTCTATTCTTGTGGTTGTAGATATTATATGACACTTGGGTTTTGAATTTTGATATTGGTGGCTTGCTGGAAGACAACTTTGGTGCAAGCTTATAGCATTTGAAAGCATAAGAAGTAAGAAAATGGCATGCTCCAATTTCTAGCTATTGCGCTCTCAAGTCGCGCTATCATGAACAATGGTGTTGAACCCACTTCATCTTCAGTTTGAATCTACCATACTTATGTCTATCATGAAGTTGTTGCGAGCACAAGGAAGTCCACTTGTGAGCGCATATGGTGCTGCCGAAGCCTCGAAGCAACCTAGGGGGGCACAAGTGTGCAACCATGCTCTCGAGTTTGTTTCAAGCTTACTTTGTAGCCTCTTATAAATACTTTAAGACCCGATTTTTGTAATATCTTTTTACACATAATTTTCATCATAATTAGGCTTGGGAGCTTCTCTTTCTAGATTAGGAGTAGTTTTGAAAGAAATGGTGTCCTTCGAACAAGTGTATTATTCTGATAGCGGGTTCAGAATTATTAGAAGGCTAATATATTCAGTAGGGTCAAGTGATCGGAATGCCTGGGTTGAGGCCGCTTCCGATCAATAATATAAATGTATAATTAATATTACAGCTTAATCTTGACTGAACCCTTCGGGTTACACCCAAGCAAATATACGAACCGACTGGACGAATTAATTCGGAAGAAATAAATTCGTCGCTCGAGTGTTAAATATTTAGACGTCGGAAATTCGAGCTTAGAGCGTCGATACCGAGCGTCGGAAGTCGAGTCAAAAATAATAAAAACACGAGACGGAAAAATTAGTAATAAAACAACAATGACTAAAATACCCTTAGCATCGGAATCCCGAGTGCTAGGGGATTAGGCAAGCTAGCAGCCCGCACTATGTGCATGGCATGCTAGCAAGCCACGGCCAGTAACCCACAAGCATTGCGAGGCTTGCTGGCACGCGCTACTGCTAGCAGCCCGCACATGTGCGTGGCTAGCTAGCAGCGCCACTCGGCAGCAGTAGCCCGCACCAACGTGCATGGGCGTGCTGGGCTGAGAAGGCAGCAGCTAGCAAGCCCGCATGTGCGGGGCTAGCTGGGCCGAGTGCTAGGGTCGTGTAAATGAGAGAGCATGTGAGGAGCTTGCTTTTGTGTGTGGACAAGTATCACAAGGAGAGGAAGGAGTGGGGAGCAAGTATGATCCCCTCCTCTCCAAGCGGTCCATACTTGTCTTTACATATGACTAGGACACTTGTTGATTTATTACATGCTTGCATATTTAATTTATTTTAGCTTTAAATTAAATTGAGGAATTTCATGATCCCACATTGATGGGATTGAAATTCTAACTCCCACTTTTCCCTATAAATACCAATCATGGGATTTGGAGAAAAGTGCTTGAGTGGGAGTTAGAAAGAGCATTGCATTTTGGCAAAAACTCTTAAACTCCATTAACACTTGGGTTTTGGTCGGACCTTGCTAACTCCAAGGTAGCGGACCTAAAAAGTCGGTGTTCGTCCTTTGTGGGTGGACACCATTGGAGGCTCGGTATTTACGGAGCTAGAGCTTTCAAGTACGAGCCCCTGTGTGAGGGCGAAGCACGCGTCAAAGGTAAATTCCGGTTTTACCCCTTTTATGTTTTGTTATGCTTTATGGTTTTATTAATTGCGATTGGTTCTTGGGTCGGGGTTGTTTCCGCGGTGAGTCGGACTCACCAAACCCCAACAGCGGAATCGGAGCCCCACTAGTTTATTTTTATAATTATGTTTTTCAAGTATTTTTTGGCTTATTTTTTCTCGCTTAAGTTGCTAATTAGATTAGTAGCTCGGTTTTATTAATTTTAATCCCGTTTATAATGTCGAATTTGGCCTATAACCCAGATTTTCGCCAAAAAATAGTGAATTTTGGGTAGAACAGGCGTTCTGGAAATGGTTTTATTCCTTTGGGACTGTAATTTTAGCCAAATTCTTACCAAAAGTGCCTTTTTCGAGGGATTTTTCGTTTTGACGAAAAATTTTAAGACTTTTCTTACCTTCAAATTAATGGCATAACATTGTGGTTATGTGGTAGATTATTTGCTTTATTTTTCTGCATTTTTTAATCTCTTTAAAGCATACTTACTTGGTAGTATTTGATGCTTAAAAGACTTTTCTTACCTCACTCACAACTTCAATCACACCACCTTGCATTGAAACACAAGCCTTTTCTTCCAAAGAATTCCCTTCTAACACATCTTCCCTACCTTCAAAGAGTTTAAAAATGTCCCCAACCACCAATTGGGATTCTTCACTCTCAACAAGAGCATGGTTTTGATTCTCAACATTCCCCAACTTAACATGATCAAACATGAGTATCTCATCATCACCACAACCCATCTTTTCTCTTAACAACCTCAAATTAGTTTCTAGGTCCACCAAAATGGGATCTTCAATGGGTTGCAAAGAGTGTTGAGGTTCAAGTTAGATAAAGGGGGTGGTTTTAAAAATTTCATCAAATGAATTATCTTCCATACACCCTCTATCGCTTTTAACATCATCATAATCATCCTCAACCGTACCATGCACTCAAAAGCCCAATTAGGTTCTCTCATATGGGAGGGGGGATGAGAAGGAAGGGCATTTGTTTGGGATTGAGCTAGGTGGAAAATTTGGCTTTCAAGCGCCTCCATCCTAGCTTTTATCTCCTTGTTATATTCTTCTTTCTTTTCCCTCATCTCATTAACCTTCTCCATGATTTCCATTTCCCTTCTCATCATCTCGTTGAGCTTCTCCATCTACTCTCCTTCCTCTCTATGTCCCATTGAATCACCCTCACGAAAATGTTCACTAGAAACATGGGAAAACTCATTTGGAATCATGTTGGAATAAGAAGAGGTAAAGGGAAGATCATGCAAGTGAGGATTAGGGTTATGGGGAGCATCATTGACATCCATGCATACATTTGAAGAACATTGAGAAAAAGCATGAACATTATCAACATTGGGATGCATCACATCACAATTAGCATACAAGGGCGAGGGATTTGCATCATAGGGAGCATAGGAATCATCATTAGAGTGCATGCAAGAGCTAGAAAAATCACAAGAATTAGCATTATTCTCTTGCTCATAACTATCCTTGGCAAACCACAAATAGAAATCCCAAGCCTCATCTAAAGATTTGGCTCGAAATTGACCATTACACATGTTTTCAATAACCCCTCGAGTATACTCATTCAAACCCCAATAAATAACTTCACAAGCCTCCCATAAGGAACAACCATGGAAAATAGAGAAGTGTTCAAACCTATTAAAGTAGACCCAAAAGGGTTCATATTCAAATTGAGGCAAAGAGGAACAAGACATCTCATTTTGGACAAATTAATCCATGACTCAATGAAGACAGACAACAAGCGACCAAACAAGAAAGCTCAAGATTATACACAAACAAAAACAAAAACAAGAAGAAAAACAAACCAAAAGAAAATTATACACAATGGACTAGTCTCAATAAGATAATACAACGGTAATGGAAGCTAAGACCTGGGGATGAGAAACTTCAAAAGCCGGCTGCTAAGACCGGGAGGAAGGCCACCTCAACGTCCTCTGGCGTTAATGCCAAAGGTTTTCCAACAACCAGGGGTAAAGGCCCCGAAGCCATGGCTACTCTGAGTGAAAACTCAGAGAAGTCACGAAAAAAGCCGGTTGCTCACGAAGCATCGAAGGATGGCGAGCCATCCAAGGCTGCAGGTGGTGCTGCAGCCGCAGGGGAGGAGCCGGCGAAGGCCGACTCAAAAGGTAAGATTGAAATTCCTTGGCCTCTTGACTTTATGCGTGTCAAGACTATGACTGACCCTTCCGGGGGTTCTGTGAGTAGCCGGCAAAGAATGAATGCCAAATATGCTGCCAGTCTCTCACCAAGTCCTTCTTATGCTGCAGATGCTACTTCTGCCCCGGACCTGGCGGGGTTTGGAAAACGGATGGTGAGAACTCTCACCCAGACGGAGAAGAACTCCATACCCAACCGCCACGAGGTCGACTTCGACCAGATTCTGGGGCAGCTGGCGGAGGTAAGTGAAACTTGCCCCTTATCTTTTAAATTTCTTTTTATTTCATTTTGTCTTTCAAATTGCTAAGTGTTTAGTTTCCCGGATGACCTTGCTCAGGTTATGGTCCGGGTGGATGGACTCCGGTTGCCTTTCCGGAAGAAGCAAGAAGAGGTAACTGATGCCAAAAGAAGGGCTCAAGCTAATCTCAACTCTGCTGAATATGCCTATATAAATTTTGATGTTGAGATTAAAGCCCTCGAGTTGAAACAGGAGGAGCTGGTTAGGACTTTGACGGCTGCTAACGATGAAGCCAACAACAAAATCAAAGATCTGGAGCTTCAGCTGCAAACTACCGGCTCCAACCTTAAGGCCTTAAAGGGAGCTGACCAAGAGAACGTTGCCCTCAGAGCGGACAAGTCCCGGCTGATTGCGGATCTTGCCACTCTGAAAGGCAAACATGCTGAGGAGCTCAAGGCTGAGCAGGACCGGCTCATCAAAGAGAATGAGCGGGACAATGAGATCCGCCTCCGTTATGCTTGGGGGCTTCTCTATCCTGAGGTAGACTTTGAAGTCTACAAGCTGAGGTACAACTACGCCACTGAGGTGTATGATGCCAAGGCTCTCCAGGATCCTGCTCCGGCTCGCTTCAAGGAATGGGCCTTGAAGAATGGTGCTGAGGTTTCGGACACAGAGGAGCCGGACCTTGACGAGATTATAAAAGAAGTGAACAAGGAAAATCAGCCTGAAGCGGTTGAGATTCCGGATGATGTTCCTTCAACAACTCCAGCCCAGCCGGAACAACCAGCAGCGTAGCTCCTCTCCTTTTTCAGCGGCAGTATGCCAACTTTGCTTTTCCGGCCTGCGCGCCGAGTAATTGTGTAACTTTTTATTTATTTATTTTTTTTTCTTTTTTTTTTGTCTCTGTATTCCGGATGTGTATCCGGCTAACAATTATTCCTGGCCTTGAGCCAGTTTATTTTATGAAGTACACCGACCCAGTCGGTTTTCTTATACTTGCATAAATTTTCAATTTTTTCAATTTTTCACTCTTGCATACATACTCAATATATACTTGTGAATTTGCCTAACTTATAAAAAGCATGCGGCAGGCACATATCCGGCTGTCTTTGCCCCTGGATGGCTGTGTGGTTGGTTTAATCCAAACAAAGAGAGGATTGATTGCCTTGGAAACTTCTCATACTTAAAAGAGTATGGGATGTTTGTAAGGCAATCAATCACAATAGTGATTGCCCCAAACCAAGTACACAGCCGGCTAAATAACAGGCATGCAACCTCGGCCCAGTCGGTGTCAAACCGTCTGGGTATGCTTTATAGCCATTACGCAAAAAAGGGGTTTGCCCCAGAAGTACGCAACTTGAGGAAAATTTCTCTAAGTAAGAGACTTTTAATGTTACTGCGGCTGATACTTGTATACAGCCGGAAAATTTTCAACCAAAAATTACTTAAGAGAAATAATATGAACAGACAGCTATGAGTTGACTGCTTTAGCCACTCAATTGTTGCCGCCTGCATGGGTTTATAGAACAAGCATGGTGGCTGTTCTCTGCGACGATTGCACCTGGAGGGGTGTCGCCGGACGCCTATAGCCACATTGGAATAGACGAATTTTGAGAAAATGGACAACCATCTGGCCCTTGGCCTCAGGTCTAGCTATTAGACCGGCTGATAGCTGCTAAACGGTTTTGTGCTTAGCTTTAGGATCCGGCTGTTAGCCTCTTGTCACTATGGACTTTTTGATTTCATATACTAATATCAAACTTAGTTTTTATCTGGCCATTGGCCTCAAGTTATTCACACGTTAAAATTATTACTGTACTTTTTCAACATTAGCATGGGTAAACCCAAACGGAAATAAAAAGACAATAAATGAAACAAAAGCATTTCTCTTTAATACTTCTTGTTACAAAAAACTTACAATACTCAGAAGTAGTACTTTTTTAAGTTGTCTACATTCCAAGTTCTAGGCAGGCGTCTACCGTCTGGGGTTTCCAGGCGGTATATGCCATCCCTAACTTCTTCATAGATCCGGTAGGGGCCTTCCCAATTAGGAGTTAGCTTTCCAAGCTCATTGGCCCTACCGGTTGCCTCCATTTTCCGTAACACAAAATCGTCCACTTTTAAAGGGCGTTTGTGCACTCTTTTGTTGTAGGCTCGCGTCATTCTCAGACGGTATATCTCATGCCGCAGGGCAGCATTGCCTCTGCGTTCCGGGAGGGAGTCCAATGCCAGCCGCATGGCCTCCCAATTTGCCTCTTCATCATAGAGCATCACTCTGAGCGTAGGCTCATAGTGTTCAATGGGTAAAACGGCTTCAGCCCCGTATACCATGAGAAACGGGGTTTCTCCGGTTGACCCCTTAGCAGTTGTCCGGATGGCCCATAACACATGAATTAACTCTTCAGCCCATAGGCCACCGGCTCTTTCAATTTTCTTTTTGATTCCGTCTGAGATGAGTTTGTTGAATGCCTCAACTTGACCATTTGCTTGAGGACAGCCGACTGAGGCAAAATAACTTGAGACGCCCTGATCTCCTAACCAAGTCTTGAGTTGAGGCGTTTCAAATTGAGGACCATTATCAAACACCATGGACATAGGTACCCCAAACCGGGTGATAATATTCTTCCATATGAAAGAGATGACATCCTTTGTCTTGATATTCTTAACTGCCTCCGCCTCCACCCATTTGGTGAAGTAATCCACAGCCACCAAAATATAGCGCTTTCCGCCTAGAGCAGGCGTATATGGACCCAATATGTCCATGCCCCATTTAGCAAACGGGACTAGGCTGTGGATTGCCGTCAGATCAGTAGCCGGGCGATGTATTAGCTTGCCAAACCTCTGGCATTTATCACATTTCTTCACAAATTCCTTAGCATCTGCCTCAAGGGTAGGCCAAAAATAATGCCGCCTGGCTCTGACGGCTAGGGACTTGCCGCCTATATGGGAGGCGCAAAATCCCGCATGCAGCTCTTCGAGTACTTCCTTCCCCTTTTCTGGGGTAACACATTTCAACAAGGGCTTGAGAAAACCAGCCTTGAAGAGTTCTCCGTTTCTCAACTCGAAGTTTGCTGCTCTCTTTTTCATGACGGCTGCTTCCTGAGGTGAATCAGGGAGCGTGCCGTCTGCAGTGTACGCCCGGATGCCATCCATCCAAGTAGAACTTCGATCCAGAATTCCAATGGGCTCTTCATAAATACTTCGTTTTTCCAGAACTTCCCAAAAGACTGACCGAGGCGTATCATGGCAGGCGGATGATGCCAATTTAGATAGTGCATCCGCCGGGTGGTTATCTGACCGGGGCACTTGATTCAATCTGAACTCCTCAAGTGTCCCCGCCTCATCTTTGACAGCCTGAAGATATTTGATCATTGTCGGATGGGTCGCTTCATAAGTGCCCTCATACTGGCTAACAACCAACTGAGAATCAGAGTGGGCGTCAATCGTTGTTGCCCCTGCTGCTTTACATATGCGGATTTCGGCTAGCAGGGCTTCATACTCCGCCTCATTATTCGAGGCCTGAAACTTGAACCGTAGTGCATACTCATATCTTTCTCCTTCTGGAGATTCACAAACTATGCCTGCACCACAGCCGTTCTTTGTAGAGCTCCCGTCTACATACACCTTCCAAACCTGATCAACATTATCCGGGAGGACCGGACGAGTCATTTCCACAATGAAGTCGGCAAACGCCTGACCTTTCACTGCTTTCCTTGGTTCGAAGGATATTTCAAGACTTTGCATTTCAATAGCCCATTTCAGCATTCTACCGGATGACTCCAGAGTGGACATTGGCCGCTTGAGGGGCTGGTCGGTGTAGATTACCACCGGATGTGCCAGAAAGTATGGCTTCAACTTTTTGAAGGCCATATATAGAGCAAGCCCGAATTTTTCCACCACGGGGTACCGGAGTTCAGCATTTTTTAACACATGACTAATGAAATATACCGGGAGCTGCGTACCGTCTCGTTCAGCAAGGAGAACGGCACTGAGAGCATGGTCTGAGACGGCTAGGTACATGTACAACTTCTCTCTTGGCAAAGGACTAACAAGCCTTGGCAAAGAGTGCAAGTGTTCTTTCAACTTCTGAAATGTCGCCTCAGCATCATCCCCCCATTCAAATCTAGTCTTCTTCCTGATTGCTTGGAAGAAGTAAAGGCATTTGTCACCTGAGCGGCTGAGGAACCTCCCCAAGGCGGCCAGGCAACCGGTGAGTCTCTGAACTTCCTTGACAGTGCGGGGTGACTTCATGTCAATTACCGCCTGTATCTTCTCAGGGTTAGCCTCTATTCCCCTTTGATCAATCAGGAATCCGAGAAACTTCCCAGACTCAACACCAAAGACGCATTTCTTAGGATTTAACATAACCTTATGCCGCCTGAGTGTGGTGAAGGTTTCTCGGAGATCAGCAAGATGATCCGCCTGCTGCTTGGATTTGACTATCATGTCATCAATATACGCCTCTACATTTCTCCCAATTTGATTAATGAAGACTGTATTAATCATCCGTTGGAATGTAGCCGGCGCATTCTTCAAGCCAAACGGCATCACAGTATAACAGAATAACCCCTGATCAGTGACAAAGGCCGTCTTTTCTTGATCTTTTTTCCACAGAGGTATCTGATGGAAGCCGGAATAGGCATCCATAAAACTCATCAAGGCATGACCAGCTGTTGAATCGACCAAACTGTCAATTTTTGGAAGTGGATAACTATCCTTTGGGCATGCCTTGTTGAGATCTGTGTAATCTACACACATCCGCCAGGTACCATTCGGCTTCTTTACAAGCACAACGTTTGCCACCCAGTCGGGGAAATTACAAGGCCAAATGAACCTGGCATCCAACAGCTTTTTTACTTCGGCAGCTGCCGCCTGACTTCTTTCCTCACCGTGGTTTCTCTTCTTTTGCCGGATGGGCTTCATTTTTGGATCCACGGCGAGTTTGTGGACAGCAAGATCCGGGCTGATGCCTGGCATCTCTTCCACTTCAAAGGCAAACACATCTTTGAATTCTTTCAGCAGGAGGTGCAAGTCTGCACCTAGAACAGCGTTAGCAACCGTCCCAACCTTAACAATTCGCTCTGGACGACTGTCGTCCAGAACGAGATCAATACTCTCACCAGCTGGTTGGGGACGGAGCTCCTCTGACCGTTCACCGGTCAGTGATTGCTATTTCTTTTCTCTTTTCAATACCACCAGCTCTGCAGCTTTTCTCTTTTTTCCGGCTGCTGGTGGAGGTGAGGAAGCATCCTTGACATTGTCAAGGTCTATTGGTTCCTTCCCTTGGCCGTCTGCGGCCACGGTATCCTTGACGGCTGAGAGATAACACTCCCTGGCCGTCTTCTGATCCCCGTTCAGGGAACTAACAGAACCATCATCCCTCTCATACTTGATGAGCATGAGAGAAGGGATGATTACAGCCTTGGCTTCGTTGAGGGTTGGCTTCCCAAGAATGATGTTGTAGGCGGTCAACTCCTCAACGACCAAGAATCTGACGACCATATGTCGTCCCTGGCCTTTCTCACCCAGCCGGATGGGTAAGTCAATTCTGCCGGCTGGAAAGACCATCCCGCCCCCAAAACCAACCAGGGGGTGGGTGACCGGATGCATGCTGCTGGAGTTGTATTTCAGTTTTTGCAAGCACCGGAGGCTGATGATGTCTGACGAGCTGCCGGTGTCAATAAGGATGCGCCCAACTAACTGGTTGGCGACTTTGCATTCAATGACAACCGGATCGTCATGTGGGCGGCGGACGCTGCCCCTGTCCTTCTCAGTAATGAGGACATCCGGAAAAGTGGAGCTGGCAGACGCCTGCACCTCATCATCCTTATCCATCTTTCGAAGATGGCTTTTGGTGCCCCGGATGGTAGGGCCACCACAAGAGAATCCGCCTGCTATGGTGTAGACCGGATCCTTGTCGGTTTCCGAACTACTTGCAGGCTGGGAGACAGCCTTAGAGGACTGACCCTTGTTCTTCTTCTTTGCCCCGGCTGGGGACTTAGAAATATAGGACTTCAGATGTCCCTTGTCAGCCAGACGGTCCAACGTCCGCTGTAAACTGAAGCAGTCGTTGGTATCATGGCCAACCTCCTCATGGAATTGACAATATTTGTTCTTGTTCCGGGATTGGACGGAACTCTTCATTGGATTCGGCTTCTCAATGGACAGCCGGTCCTTTACCTCCATGAGGATGGAGTTACAATCCTTGTTAAACTCGTACCGGGGAACGTACGGTTTAAACTCTTTTTTCTTTTTCTGGGACGGCTGCTCAGAATCACTGACCGCCCAGACTTCTTTTCTTTTCTTGCTCTCTTCTTTTTTCTTCGCCGGCTGAGCAGACCGGCTCTCTTTTTGCTTGTCAGACTTCTTGGAGTACGACTGGTTACCAGGCGTACAGAGGTCGGTTGCTTGTATATAGCTTTCCGCCTCCCTCAGGGCCGCCTGTAGCGTAAAAGCCCCTTTTCTGACAAGGTCGAACTTAAAAGCCGACCCGTCTCTCAGACCCTTGAAAAAGTCTGTAAATGCTATCTCGTCAGACAGCCCCTGGATTTGAATTCTAACCAGGTTGAACCGCCTGACATATGAGCGTAGCCCTTCTCTCTCTCCCTGCTTAATGGTGCTCAAGTCTAAACTTGTCTTCTTAGCAGGGATGTTCATTGAGAAGTTTGTAGCAAACAAGAAGGCTAGCTTCTTGAAGCAATCAATAGATCCGGCTGGCAAGTTGCCAAACCATTGTTGGGCAATGCCCTTCAATGTAGCCGGAAAGCAACGGCACCAGGTGGCATCATCCCAACCTTGTAAACACATTAGGTTGGTGTATGCCATCAGGTGATCTTCAGGGTTGGTGGTGCCATCATAAGCACCAACCAAAATGTTTTTAACCTTGGCCGGCTGAGCCGCCTCAGTTATATTGGCTGCAAAGGCAGACGGCTGTTCACCTAGCCTCATCACCCGGAGCTGCCAGTCCAGTGGCTGGGCATTGGTATATGTTGCCTGAACTCCGAATGGGGGTGGCTGCATGAACTGGAGGCCATATTGCCCATACTGCGCCTGGGGTGCGTATGGCATAGACCCTATCATCAGCTGAGGTTCGGTGTTGCAGGATTTACCGCCTGTCCGACTCTCATGCAAGGACATAGAGTTCCTTGCAGAAGCTTGCTTGAAGCTGTCTGGAAAGCTTGAGGTAGAAGCTGACTCAGACTGCTCCTGCCTCCTTCGATTGATGACTTCTCGAGCATCAAAGGTGGAGGCTTTTTTGCCATCCGGCTGGGGTCGCCGGGGCATCAGAATCTTAGACCAGTCAAGTTTTGCGGCTGCCTTCTCCTTTGGGTGAGGAGTTGGCTGCCTGTCCTTGACCGGCTTCTTCTTCTTCCCATCATTGGGAATCTTTTTAGCCGGCTGACTCTTGGAAGAGCCCGCCTTGTTGTTGATCATTTCTTTGATCTCACCTTTGAAGGAGTTCATGAATTTCATGAGCTCGTTCCGGGTGACTGGAGCTTCTCCTCTGGTCTTCCGGGTTTCCCCGTCTGACCTCCCAGTGGGCCGGCTACTAGGGCCCACCTGATCCAGATTTCGTTCCAGCTAATCTCTGGAACGGATGGATTTAGAGATGAGAGAACCATCCCTAGAGATGTAGGTCTCAACATCATTGTCTTCTTCTTCATCCTCCTCCTCAGTGAATACCTCTGGCTAAGGCTGAGGTGGAGGCTGGGGGATTTCAAATCCTACCGGCTGAATAACCGGTTGCAAGTCTTCCGGGTTACCCGTCTGAGTACCCGGACGTAGAGAGGTAGAATTGAGAATTGGTACAGAATTTTGAACCATCTTGAGGTACTCTCTCCACAGACGGCGCCAAATGTTTTGGGTATTTTTGTCCCTTGGGAGAGTTACAACTCTAAGATTGGTCCGGAGGGCTTCTGTACCTGCAAAATCAACGAAGACACCGTTTGGGTGGTGCTCCGCCTCCAACGCTCAAGTTAGTAACTTGAAGGAGAGTAAAAAAGTGCGGAATTTAAGGTGGGGATCTGCTTGGATTCCAAGCTCAGGTGTTCTCTGATGAGAGAGAAGGTAGGGTGTAATAAATGTTTTGTGAATTTCTGAATGTCCCCCATTTTGGGGGAATATCTCCCTATTTATAGGGTCCTTGGGAAAAGTGCCCTTTCCTAGGTTACTTTAACCTAGGATTGATGGGCTGCGCCGCCAAATAGCGGATTCTTGGGAATTGGGCCCTTGAAGGCCGCAATTCTGAGAGAGTATCTGGAGAGGCCACGTGTCAGCTGGAGATTGGTCAAAGGTGACCTGCCAGCCTCTGACACGTGGCACCTCCTTATTGGTCCACTTGTCAAGGGTGAAAAATGCCCCAAACAGTGGCTGTGGTTTAATCTGGTTGCTGTTGGTTGTGGTGGGTTGTTCCAAATTAGATCTGTAACTCGAAATTGTTGCATGTCTTGTAGATCTTTTTTGGGTTTTTTTTTTCTTCTATTTTTGAGTTTTGAGAATTAAATATCAAAATTAATTATTGTTTTTTTTAACAAATATCAATATTAATTATGTATTTCGGTTTACACTGTTTTTATTGTTTTTAGATTTCGGAATTTTTTTTTTTTGGAGGAATTCGATGTTTTTTTTTTTTTTTTGAGTTTTAAGAATTAAATAAGACTGTTAAGAAGCATGTTTTTTTTTTGTTCTATATTACCAGATTTTTTATGTTTAACAATATTTTTGGGTTTAAGAATGTCAATGTACTTTGGGAATTTATTAATTTTGGTCCTCAAATCTGATGCAGGTTTACTTTCACATGGCAGAAGGATTCAAGATGTTGATTTTGGTGTTTTAATTCGAAGTTGTAGTGTTTTTTTTTTCTGTAAATTGTAAAATACTATAATAATTATTTATTTGATGAATATATATATGTTTGTTTGTGTGGAAGGAATGTATGTGATTATTAATATCATTTCATTATGTTTTTAATATCGTTGTATGCTAAAATTTAAGTGATAAAAGGAAAAAAAAAAAAAAAAAATTTGGTTTTTTTGGGCACTTTTGGCACCGGTTAACCGGTGCCAAATGTATTGAATAATTTTTTTAAAAAAATTGGGTGCCTCTTATTGCCACCGGTTAACCGGTGGCAATACTTATTTTTGCCACCGGTTTTGAACTGGTGGCCTTGCTTCGGAGTATTGCCACCCCCCAAATGACCACCGGTTCAAAACCGGTGGCATTGGGGGGTTTTGAACCGGTGGCCAATTCATATTTTCACCATCACCATCGTTCATCAACAACAATAATCAATGGTAATCATAAAGCATCATCTTCGACCTTCAATATCAACCGTTCGATCTTATTAAATATCATGTGCGAAGCTCGTGAAATGGTTCGATCAAACCGAAAGTAGGTGCGGCCGAACTATGGGCTGGTTCGATCGAACCATGGGTGTAATATAAGAGATTGAGAGGGAATTGATGTGTGTATTCTACTGTATTTTTATATGATGGAGGTATACATATATGTACAGTACAACTGATAGGGTTTGCTTGGAGAACAATAAACCCTAAAATCTAGAAAGTTTTAGAATGATACAAGATGGACATCCACAAATAGGATTAGATAAGAATAAACCCTACTTATAGAATGTTCCGGAATGATATAAGAAATATAATGGTCATTCACACAATATTTCATAACACTCCCCCTTGGATGTCCATTATCGAAGATTGTGCCTCGTTAAAACCTTATTAGGATAAACCTTGTGGGATAAAAACCTAATGAAGGAAAAAGAGTACAACATTCTTCATAATACGCTCGAGATGCTGCCTCATTAAAAAACTTACCAAAAAAACTCAATGTGGAACAAAACCATGATCAAGGGAAAAAGAGTGCAGCGAGTATATTTCTCCCCCTGATGAATACATAACTTGGTATCTTCTTATGTCATTGCAATGAATCCAATATGTTGGATATCTACACATATGAAGTAAAATCTTACTCGTTGATCTTCGATCCTCCTAAACTGAAATTGATCTTCAAGTCTTCACGTGAACATGTGAAGTGTCTTCATTTCACCATACACGTGTTTATCTCTAATATCATTATTTCCTGTTTAATAGTTGATTTGAAGGTTAAGCTTATGCGGTTATGACTTCTTTTGGAAGTCGTTATTGATAATCATTATTTGATCAAACATTCAATAATAATTTGATGACAAAACTTGATTTAATTAACGCCGTTTTTCAATCTCATATGAATTATAATATAACCCATATTGAGGAATTGCGAGAGTTAGAAGCACAGCTTGATGCTGTCTTTGTTGAGATGGAAGATATTCGAAGGCAAGATCCGGCTAATATTGAAGAATTAGCCAACATCATAGCTCTACATGCGCTAAAGTTACAAAAAGCAACCGTTTTATTATCGCAGCTACATCAGCTTCGGGAACAGTGTGTTGCATAGCTATGTTTTCAATTAGGGAAAGATAAGAGAAGGGCTTGGATAACAGATGGCATAATTGGGCCGATTGTTGAAAACATTCTACCTGCAGAAATAATTTTTGAAAATGGCAGGGGTCAGGGGCGGATCTAGGGGGGTTCAAGGGGGTTCATTGAACCCACAGATTTTTTGGAAAAAAATTATAAGTATTAATAAAAAAAAAAGGTTTAAAAGATATTTTTGTGAGAATAATAATCACATGGGTAAGTTTGGTGCATTGGTAATGCTCTGAATAATAGAGCAGCGCGCCCCTTTAATGTCTTAGGTCTAAGGTTCGACTCCTGCTGGCCTCATTTTTTGTACTTTTTTTTTTTACTCCTTACATTCAAATTTCAGATTTCAGAAATCAAACATCGACATTTCTTATTTTCCCCAAATTCCCAAACACCAAAACCCTAACCTTGACACCCTATGACCCTAGCCAGTAGCCACTAGCCGTCGCGGCACCGCACACCGAGACACCGACCGGCGACTGGGAGCACTGACGACCTCACGTCCTCACGGAGTGACGGAGACACGGACGAGGGACGACTGTTCTGAGTTCAGACTTCAGAGTTCTTCTCAAAATTGTGAGTCCTCTTAATCTCTTATTCCTCTACTCCTATTAATTCTTAATCTTGGTTTGCTTGTTTTATTTTTTAAATTGGTTTATGGTTTTGATATATTGTTGAATTATTGAATTATTGAGAAATTGAATTGTAGAAACTTAGAAGTTAGAATTATAAATTTTTACTTGTTCTGTTAATTGAAATTTGATAATTAGAAGAAGTTGATATTGTCAAATGAGGGACCATAGGTGGGAAGAATTTTTGCATCTTGTGCTTTCTTTTTGTGCTAAACATAATGTGGAAGCTCCTAATGTGGATGATATGTATGTTCCTCGTGGAAGATCAAAATGGTTCTTTGCCAAAGTGACAAATCTTCATCGTTTTCGGATAGAAATGTATTTAAGTGTCATTGATTTACAAATCCAAGAGCTCAATAATAGATTTGATGAGAAAAGTATGGAGTTGCTTATTTGTATGTCATGCTTAAATCCGGTAAATTCATTTGCGGCATTTGATAAGCAAAAGTTGATGAGACTTGCCGAGTTATATCCCGAAGAGTTTCCAACTAATGACATGACAATGACTGCTCTTCGTCATGAACTTGGTTTCTATATTAATGACATGCGTACAGATGCAAGGTTAGGAGATTTGAAGGGTATTAATGAGCTTTCTATGATGCTTGTTGAAACAAATAAGCATACTACTTACAAATTAGTTTACTTGTTGATAAGACTAGCATTGATCCTTCCGGTGGCGACTGCAAGTGTGGAACGAGTGTTTTCATCAATGACTTATGTAAAAAATAAGTTGCGGAATAGTATGGATGATCAACTATTGAATGATAGTTTAGTTACTTATCTTGAGAGAGACTTATTTGCAAGAGTTAGTGATGATGATGTATTAGCACGCTTTCAAAGTATGAAAACTCGAAGAATGCTTTTGTAGTTTTTTTTTTATTTGTTTTTTTATTTATTTTTTTTCTATTGTGTAATCCATCCATTTGTAATAAAAATTTGAATTTATGTATTGAATTTTTAATCAATATATGATCATCGTTTTTTTTTTAAGATTTCGAACCCACAGTTCAGAATTCCTGGATACGCCACTGGCAGGGGTAGTGATGTGGGTAGGTCTGTTGATGTAAATATAGGAAATCTTGTGGAGCAAAATACCATAGGTGGAAATGCTCAAGTAAAGAAATTGGATGAAGATGTTGGTGATGGCAGTGATGCAGGGGAGGAAAATGGTGATGTTAATGAGCAAATAGAGGAGGGTGATGATGAGGTTAGGGAAGATGTTGTTGATGAGGATGTGAGAAATGTTACAGAGGAAAAAGATGAAAATAAAGTTTATGAACATAAGGAAAGTTGGGACTTTCGGAAAAAGGAGAACAATGCAAAATCCTCTTGGAGACAACCAAAGAATAATGTTGAGAGTATTGGGAAAGACGGTCTGAGTAACTGGGATTGTAAAAAAGGAGAGTGAAGTCTCAATTTTCATGGGATTTGATTATAGTTTGAGAAACTGGGATTGTAAAAAAGAAGAGTAAAACTCTCAATCTTTACAAGATTTTGGTAAAAAGGAGGATTTGGATGAAATCTAAAATATCCTAAAGTCTTAAAAAAAGGTGGTAGAACGTTTTAAGAAGTGGAAGTTTTAGATGGTAATGGAGTAGATCGTGGCAGGAATTTCAGCGGCAACAATGGAAACAAGATGACGGGTTACAATGATAAATTTGGGTTAAAGGATTAATTGTTTAGTGAATAAGATTAAGAAACTGTTAGGTTTTTTGTTTATTATGAGTAGATAGTAATCAATATGTTTATTTTGTTTAGATATGAGTAGCAATGTGTTGGTGATTTGCTTGCCTTTGTAGCAGGTTACTGTAGTTATTCTTATGCGAACTGAATGAAGTTAAAATTTTGTGAACAAAATGATTAAAGTTTAATTGGTATATGGATTTGTTCTATTGAAATGAATAAATTCAAATTTATGAATGTGTGTATGTTACATTATCTGGATTATAGTTGTTCAAATACAATATTCCTGATTATTTGATATTTCTTATATGATTTATGTATAGAGTACTTGTGCATAATATATACAATAAATATATGAATACCAAATCAAATAAAGTAATTGTTGTTAAGTGTAAAATGCAATTTGGAAGAATAGAATATGCCTAATACACTTTTTTGGAACATATATAAATGCCTAGATTTATATGAACAGAAGGACAGCTAAAATTGTTTGTTATATTTTCTCTTATAAAGTTTTTGAAAAGAACAATGCAAGATATCTAATCACTTTGTAAGCTGTCTAGAAGAGTATTTTGAGTTAAGGAAACTAAATTTAATGAGGAAGAAAGTCTTAATCTTTATGAGATTCTGATAAGAAGTTTAAATATTCATCAAGTTTAAATTCTGAGTTATCTAGAATTGGGGAGGATAGTGAGAAACAAAAATTTAGGGGGAAATCAAGTACTTTAAAATAAGAATAGTGGAAGTTGTGTTGTTAGGTGTAGTTCTAGTAATTAAAATTATGATAAAAGTCTTGGTGGATGCAACACTGGTAAAAGCGATGAAGATGGTAAATTCTCTTGGTTACGACCAAAGAGTAATGCTGAAATGGAAGGTCTTGCAGGCCTGAGAAACAAGGCGGTCTCGGTGTGTAAGATTGTATTCCCTAAAATTTTGTAGCAATAGAGAAATAAATATGGGATGATGTTAATAAAAATGAAGTTTTTGGCTTAGGTGGGTGAATCAGCATTATGTGAGGGGGGGAAAAACGAAAGAGAGTGGGTTGTCTAGCAGAAGTTGAATGGCAATGGAAGCATATTTGAAAAGTGAAGTACCAGATTAAAAGAGGTATTACTGGAAACACCTAGAAGTAAAATGCTACAAGTTGTATTGTGAAATCAGCTTATCAATGTCTGCAACCTGCTAAACCTGATGTGAGTGTGTGTAGTTTAGTTAGAAACAGGTATAACATTCCCACACACAAATTAACATTTTGGATGTCTGTTGAAATAGACTCAAATTAAGGAATAAGCTTTTGCAATTTAGAAGCTTTTGGATTTTAGGAATTTAGTTATTACTTGTAATTAGAGATGCTGGAAGACTTAAAACAGATTTCAAAAACAAATTTTACAAAGTTTAAGCTATACTTTGGTTTACAGCATATGCCAACAAATAATTGGACAGTTTGGAAAGGAAAAATCAACCAGCATGAAGTAGTAGTTAATTGAATTTGTATATATGTATATTATAGAATCTGTAAAATTATTTCTAGCAAAGTTAAGGTTAAGAAACTAGCTTAGCTAGGGAGCTTATGCCTTTGGGTTTAGAAACCTCAGTGAAACTCTTATTTGTAATTTAAAAATTATTTAACTTTTTTTAAAAAAAAAATTAAGGAGATAATGCTGAAAGTATTTGTGACGACAATATTGGACATCTGAGAAGGTATACTACCTGATGTAGCAGGACACGAGGCAAGGCTTATCTGCTAGGGATAGACAGCTTTTTACCCTTGCGCCCTGTGAAAAGGTTGGTGCCTGAAAAAGACAAGCGTGTAAACGCGTTGATCCGGATGTATAAAAGGTCAAACTTTGTAATTTAAAAATTATTTGACTTTTTAAAAGAAAATTAAGGAGATAATGCTGAAAGTATTGGTGACGACAGTATGATTAAATTATTATTTACAAAGGTTAGTACTAAATTACGATTCAAATTATATAGGTTATTTTTAATATTGATTAATCAAACGAGTGCATCTATTTCAAGGTGAATATAGATCTAAACAAGTTTCATAAGTTTTTTTTTTGTTTATTATAAGATCTTGTTATGTTAATTGAGTGATAATCGCTAAATATAATGTTTAAATTAAATCCGATTTTTAAAAACTGAATAATTAAACAAATCATTGATGTTTGCAATTACAAGCTAACATTTTTAAGCCATGTTCAGCAATTGTTCCCAAATTAATGTCTGCAATGACAAGCTAACATTTCTTCATTATTAAAAAAATCATTGTATTCATTCTCACTAACGATGATAAGCTAACATTTCGATGTCCATTATCACTAACATACACCACTTTTCAACAAAAAATTTTCAAATCATGCATTCTCAATCTTGACTTGTTTACAAAAATATCAATAAGCTGCAAATAAATAAATCAACACTAGACTACTAAAACAAAAAACTTATTTAAAACTTAAATGATAAATATAAGAATTTTAGAAATCCACATGAACCAAATACAAAGGCTTAAACAAAAATTCAACCTACTAAAACGCCGGGTTGACCCAAAGGTCGAATTCTTCTAATAACATCTACACTTATCAAAAGAACAGCAAACTAAAACATATTACATTATTAATTCTTATACCAACAGAAGTATACAAGAACTTAGTTTCAATTCCCCCTATAAAAAAACAAGATTAGGCAAACATTCACCCATAATCTGTCTTTCCATTAACACTTCCTACCCTGATACCATTTCGGACGACCATTAACTGTTTCTGAACTTTGTTCTAACACAGATTGCTTAGCCTCTTCATGACGACGCTGGCTATCCATCCTAGCAGCATCAGCAGCAGCCTGAAGTTCTTCCATTCTTCTACCTGTCTACAAAATATCTTCATCCACCCGCTACATTGATCCTTGCAATATAGCCATTTCTTCCTCCAACTCACTCTTTCGAGTCTGCAAATTCTTCAAACGACGACGTAACAAAGGTAACTGCATCAAAGTGGCATAACCAGCATAAGGAACAGTTGTAGGCACTCCAGATGAGGAAGCTGACTTGATATTCTTATTTTCCATTCTAAAATTGAACAAACTTTCAGGTAAGGTTATACACAGAAAAAACAAAGAAAGAAAACAAAAAAAAAATTCCAGCAATTCAAAAAACGAGCATGCTCAAATTAAAATGATTTAGACTTTTATAGAGTTAATTACTAATAGCAATCAACATTTTTGTTGTTTTAGTAATTCATTCAAAAATTCAAGGTGTTTTAATTATACGAATTTCCAAAGTTATCTTAATTATAAACATTTTTTCAAAAACAAAAAGCTTGATTCAAAAAGAAACTAAGAGATGCCCCTCAACAATAATTCAAGAAAATTACAGCAATTAGCAATGGAGCGAGAAAGACCAATTAAGAAAAATCATTTAAGGAAAATAGTGCAATTAATTTAATTAGAAAAATAAAGAGTATATTCGGTTACTGAATTTACACATGAACTTTATTTTAAAGGTTATGACTATCAATTATTAAATGGATATCTTCGAGTCTATGGGTATTTCGCGAGTTTGATGCATTGCCACCAATTCCAATCAATTACATTTTCAGAAACACAAGCTAAACTAACCTAACTGAAACTCATGCAGAAAACTCAAACAACACTATTAACAAGTAAAGAACACAAAAAATGTATCTTATTAGAACACTAACCTTATTTTTCTTTCTCATCACATAATTTTAGAAGTACCTTGTTATAACACTAATTTTACCATCAAATATACACTTCCACTAATTTGCATAATTATAGGATTCTTTCAACAACATTTTAGAATTTACAGAGCCCTTTATAACTATCTATTTTCAAAAGAATTTTTTATAATTTTCAAATCTTTAAGAAGAAAGAACAAGTCATCTAGATATATTCTTGTAAAAGTTGTCAATAGCTTCACCTAAGTCCCTACTATCAATTTTGCCTCATTTGCGCTACTAAACAAATAAAAAAAGATGCCCTGCCAATCAACTTATAGCTCAATTTGTCAGCAAATAATTATTTAACTAATTTGATATCAAAACCCTAAATTATAACATAAATCAACCACGTAAATTCAAAACAAAGTTAACAATCATTCTACTTACTTAGCACAGATTCTAAACCAAACTACTGCAATGAATTTATACACATCATAACAACAAATAAACAATTTTACTAATTCAATATCAAAATAGTTTATACTAACATAAATAAACAGAATAAAATCAAATCAAAGATGATCAATCAAACAATTCAATTTTGAAAAAAGATAAAGATCGCACCTTTAAACAAAGCCTTACAAAAAAAACACTTCGAAAATGGAGCTGTTCCCACGCAAATAGAACAACAGGATGAGAGAAAACCCAAATGCAATTTCTGAAAAATGAAGGGAAGAAAAAAGGATACAAGATGAAAAGAAAAAAAAATTGAGATTTCATGAGGGTTATTTAAAATAATGTTGCATGCGTAGAAAAGAAGTCCAAATTCATAAGGCTTATTTAAAATTAAAAGAAAGAAAATTTTTTAAAACTGGCCCAAACAATAATATTAGGAATTATAAGTTTACATAGCCTTCTAAATTTAAATGGCTCACTCGAAATTTAAAACTTTTTTCATCTTCTTTTAAATAAATCAGGTAAATTCTAGGTGTTAATATGTTAATCGTATTTACAATGAAAATATGACCGGATCGTATCTCAATAATACATATTATTTTTGTGTTTAAAAGGAAAAAAAGAAAAATCCACATTAAATTCTCAAAGTATAATTACAACAAATAAGTCATTATATTGAAACGCAACGTTACGATCGACAAGATATCACCTCCGAAATTTTCCATTTTGTACTATCACGCGCCTTTATAAACATACTTATACAGATACTATCGCATATATTTTACCATCAATGTATAATTCATTGTTTATTTTAATTTAATAGCATGAAATATTAAGATTTAAGCTTGTTTTAAGGCATGTGTTCTTTGGGAGGGTTAGATATTTGTTTGTTTGTTTTTTGAGAATACCCTTGCATGCAGTCTTTCTTTTACCCTTTTCTTGCTCCAGCGTCCAATTCTGCCATTATCTTTCTCTTTCCTCTGAACCAAATTTTCACTCTCCATGGAAGCGGCTCTTAAGCTTGTTCTTTCATTAAATTAAGGCTGCTTCTAAGATCAAAATTTTTCGTTAGCCCAAACTATATTATTCAAAATCATAAGCCTTAATATTATTGTTCCACCTCTTTTTAGGCCATTTAGTTTTGATGACATTCTTGTAAGTAAATAATAACTTTAAAAAAATTAGTGAATTCCCGAATTTGCCATTATTTTTTTCGCAACAAATTACATTTACTTTCGACAATTCAATATTTGTTTATTCTTATTTTGTAATCCAATTAAAGTCAAGAAAACAAATATATTCTAATTGTCTAATAATTAAAAGCTTCTTACAAGCTTCTTACATATACTATATGAAAATATTATTAAAATAGATAAAAGGGTTAGTATCTTACTATAATTTTCTATAACAATTGATTCAAAATTAAATTATTTACGATTTGATTTGGTTGACAAACAAACTGAGATTTACAACTTAATTCATTTAGCTCTTTCCTATTCCCTAGCCCTTTTCTTATACTTCTTCAAAACCTCATCCAATTCATTCTTTTTCTTTTCATTATCCTCTTTCAACCGTTGAAGTTGAATAGCACCTTCAGCCGTCATTTTCTCTAATCGATCTAAAAACCTCACAAATTCAGGAATCACATGAGGTGCTTGAGCAACAGCTTCTTCCACACCTTCTGACGCATTTCTTAAAATTGCATAAACTTCAGCCGTTCTTTATTCAATCTCCATCTTCAGTGACTGCACTCCGGCTCTAATAACCTCCATGATACAGCCATGCACAGCACAAAAATGCTCATACTTAGCAATAGCAGCATCAAGCTCCTTTGAGTCTCGCATCCTTATACGATTTTTTAGACAAAAAAAATAATAAAAAGATGTTTGAAAAATAATTTCTACGTAAAGATTTCTTTGCAAACAATAATCACCTTCAAATATCAAAATGCATATGTAGGTGTTTATAGGTACTACGCAGCGGAAATAAACATGAATCATATTCATACAGTACCTAATCCAAGGATCTAATGCATAACACATAAAGAACAAATAATTGTACCTTTGAAGCATGATTCCACATGCGATCGAGCAAGAACAAAGGGAGATAAAGAACCCCAAGTGTGATTCCTCTATTTGGTCCACGGGCACAAATTAAACCTCCACTAATGCTAGTTAGTCGTGATTGAACGCTTCAATCAACCTTCAACGGAGAAGAGAGACACGAGCTAACCATGAACCACCACGACGAACACCACGAGCCACCATGAGGGGCACCGCACGTACGGACGTGAAGGGGAGAGAAGAGGGCCGTGAGTGAGGAGAATGTTTAGGGTTTTGGGATTGGTTGCCTTGATGTCAAAATTCACTGAGTGTGAATTATGACTGCTTGCTTCAAACCCTAGGCATGGATCTTATTTATAGATCTCATCTCTAAATAAGAGCCCATGTCAAAAGCCCAAAACCCTTATCCTAAACACACTACTCTAGCCCAACACTCTACATGGTATGTCATAATCTCATGAGGCCCATTAATGGGCCTCATACTTGTTTAACCCAATACCCTTGTTGTGTGACCTCATAGGATCCATTCTATAAGGCTTTGGGCTATTTAACTAACCCAAAGATCAATTATCATATCTAGCACCAGATATTGACGACCCTATAGAATGAACTTATTATCTCCATAATAGTGATCCTTGATATATCTAGTAATTGCACTTATCGAAGACATAACTCCTTCAGCATAAAGTATCACTTCTAGACTTTTTAAATCAAACACTACCTTAGGATACTAGTTTCCACTAAAATCTCATACATTTTAGCACCAAGGAATGTTCTAAACATCGTCTGTATACCACCGACATCATCAATAAGGCCAATGTTTCACTCTATATGCATTAGTAAAGATAGGATTAATTATAGCTACCCCTTTTTTCTATAATTCATCCTCAAAGTCTATGATTAAATCCATGAGATTACAACAATCAACATCCACTTCAATATTAACTTTATGCATCGTATACTTAAATCTCAATAAAACCGTGTCATCCATTCTGCAAAATTATTATAAACTACAATTTAAACACAACACGACACAACAAATCATCATAAACTCAAACACAGCACAATTTTGAAAAATTCTGAAGTCAAACACCATATAATCAAATTATACATGTGAAAAAATTCCAAATTTTAGCATCCAAAATACATAAAGTTCAACTCAAGCATAATTCAACAAAAATCGAACAACATTACATCATAATTCCCTATTCGAACTCATAATTGAACCCCCCCCCCTCCCCCCACCCCCCAAAAAAAAAAAGCATTCATTACCCCTAAAACACAAGAATTTATACCAAATAATTCACAAAATCAAGATCGAAGTTGAGTACTAACCTTAATCTGCAGTTTGTCAAAGTGATTCACCACAAATTTTGCTTCAATTAGGGCTTCTTGCAAGCTTCACAACAAGGGAGAGAGTTTGGAAGTTGAACGATCAAAATTTTTTGCTTTTTTTTTGGCTTTAAATGATGTTAGTTAGGCTTGGAGGCAGACTTAATGACTGGGGGACATTTTCGTAAACTCATTTGCTCACATTAACCATCCAAAAAAAACCCACACTTAACATTTACTAAACGTTTTGATCTATAATAATCATTGTAGCAAATTAGTGAAAATATTTAGGGGCACCGCTGATAATCAAAACTTTATGATGTGCACCATTGATAAAAGTCAAATGTTTGATCGAGGACACTAATGATAAAATTCTTGAATTTTTTATGGAGGACCGGTGAAAAATTGATTTTAAATTTCCATTTTTCTTTAAAACATTGTGCAATATTTAGTACTCCGTACTTCTACAACTATACATTTATACATAGTAATAGCTAGGATGTAGCTATTCAAAACTGAATACAATATTAAGGTGATTCTTCTGTGAGGAGAGTTTTCTAATTTTACTTACCCTATTGAAAGAACATTAAACGTCTTATTTGATGTCATAAACACTTCTACTCCATATAAGTACATAAGTATCAATTTAATTAAAAGATGTTTTAATTACAAGCATTCCCAAGGTTAAATTAATTTAAAATATTTTTTCAAAAAAAAGTTTTGATTCCAAAAAAAAAACTAAAACTAATTCTAAACGTTCTTAATTAAAGTCATATATCAACTCTATACAAGTTTGATAATACAGAATAACAACAACTGAATTACTTCGTATAATTTTAATATCGATTAAACGAACAAATGTTCCTAAAACTAACTGAATATAAAAGCAAAACAAGTTTCAGAAGAATTTTTGTTAAGTTAAAGGACTTGTTATGTTAATTGAGTGACAATCATTTAATATAATGTTTAAATTAAAATCCGACTTATTGAAACTGAAAATTAGCCAGAACAAATGATACTATACTATTGTTTGATTGTGCAAAGTAACAACTTACCAGTTATATTTTAAATATTAAATCTGATATATATGAATTAAGAATTGTAAAAACTCTTATTCTAATTCCCGGACACTATGCTTAAAAAGAGAAAAATGGTGAAAATTAAAATTTATAATTTGGAAGTCATAAAATCTATATACTTTCAACATTTCGTCATTATTGCTATTTAGTGTCCTCTTAATAACTATCAATGGGATTGTTTGATCGACTAACTCCCCCTATTTTTCTTCAAATTCTATAAATATAGACTATACTTACAATTTTCTTCCCATAATTCCCTGTAACATGCTCCAAAACCCTTTGATTTTCCTTATATTTTGTTATTTAGGTGTATTTTCAATGCCCTATTTATACTTTGAAATAATGTATCAGCATAGAACAAACTGATATGTACTCTTAATTAGTTAATTGTGGTACATCTTTTGCATAGTTAATAAATTGTACCTTAATCCTCTGCTCTGTCTTCTATCTTCTTTTTCTACTTTGCTTTTATTAAAAAAACTCAAAAAATTTCATTTATGTATAATAATGGCTAGCACTGGTAACTTCTCCACTCCTGAAAGCGTATTTGCACCACCAATTTGGAAATTTGATGAGTTGAAATCACAAGAAGAAAATGTTGCACGTTTCCGGGTGTATGCCACCGCTATGTCGAACAAGATGTACAATCACTTAGAATTTCTGGAACAAGGAATTTCAAGGGTGAAGAAAAATAAAAAAGAAAAAGAAGAAACTACTAAGAAAAAAAAACGACAGATTGTAAGGGATGGCTGTGTTGAATGGCCAGTTATGATTGTTGAATCTGACAGTGATGAAGTTCAAAGCAAATCCAATGATGGAAGTAAAGCTGAAAAGAAAAGGGAGGATACTAAACAAGAAATTGAAGATCAGAAAGATGGTGCAGAGGAATAGGATGAGCCAACAGAAAAAAAAAAAAAAAAAAAAAAAAAAAAAAAAAAAAAAAAAGGAAAACATTAAAGAAAAATCTGTTAGAAGTGCTTTAGAATAGTAGCTTTTTTTTTATTAAAAATATAAGGGAAAAAGTATTGTGTAATTATCTAAATAATGAAAATATATATGTGTTATTTTGAAATGTTAATGTTAATTTCTATTTACTACCACTTTCTAACCCTCTTTGACGTTTACTTTTGTATTTTTTTGAATTCGTTGATGCTGTCATAATCGATCAAGACAATTAGTGATTAGCGTTAATTTAGTAAACTATTACCCTCAAATCATTGCACTATAAATGAAACTTTCCTAAATCTAAAGTTTGTTAGATACATGAAAAAACTCACCCATATCCTGTTGTTCTTTGCAAATTCCACGATATGTTGTCTTTGTAAGCGTTATTAGTTAATTATTTTTTTACTACACAAAGCTCGTGATCAAAGTAATCTGTATTTTCATAACAAGACATACCATAAACTTTAAAACTGCATAACCATAAATCCTAATATTATTGATCCACCATTTAAAAGACCATTTTGTTTGTATGTCCTATTTTTTGACTCCAAATAAGCTTGATAACACATTATTTTTGAATCCTTCAATTTTCATAGTAAATTTACATAATATTAAATTAAATACTAAATTATAAATTAAAATCATTTATTTTTCATAGATACAATTCTAAATTTACATTAAAACTAAGAAATGCAAACACCATACCTACACCCAAAATTATCCATTTTGGACTATCGTGCGCCTTGCGCGCGATGGGACAACTAGTATCTATTAAAGATCAATTTCCAATTTAAAATTCAATCCGACAATTAGTTTTACACTTACTTGCTTACTCCGTGAAAAATATGCTCTTATCACTTGGTGATTGGCCTTGACCATACCACCCTCACTTAACGTATTATCCTATTGATCAGAACATAGTATTAGACGCATAACGAAACACAAAATATAAAAATACCACAAACAACTTACAATTACCTTAAACAATTCGGGATGTAATCCGATTAAATTATGCACATACGAAGCTTAGTTAACACATGAAATGGGATCATACATTGGGTAAGAAGAATAAGTCTTCTGTTATGGTTCTGATTAGGAGCTAACCTGCTCTTTTGTCGTTCCTAAGACATAGTCACTCCTAATACCCTAAGCAAAGTAGCAAATGTAATTGGTTATTTGGTAAACACACAGGCATTAACAAGTAAGGCAAAATCAATTGTACTCCACACAGTAGTCAAAATCCATTGTACTTGGTTATTTAGTAAACACACATGCATTAACAAGTAAGGCAAAATCAATTGTACTCACACAGTAGTGAAAATCGATTGTACTCACAAAATAGACAAATTCAATTGTAAAACATCGGATAATCAAACTAATTGATAACAAATGAGAAAATCACATTCGAAATCACATTCAAAATCACAAAACGAACCTCTTCAGACGGGACCTCCTCCTCTTCCTTTAGTGGGCGTTGTTATTTACCCATTATTTGGCAAGCCGGAGGATGAATAGACAGTAAATCTTTGATATACAACAAACAATCCGGAAAATACCCAGATCTAGTAACAATATCCGGAGGGTTGAGTCAAAAAACTAGATAACCGAAAATATTAGGTGTTTAATCGGTAATCTCTTGCTTGAGTGTGGATGGAAGTCGTAGACGGTGGTCAAATCTAGGCGATCACTGAGAGAAATTTCCGTCCATGACCCGTTAGAATGAACTATCTAACGACGTTAGGGTAAGAACTAAGAAGCAGACATCGTGTCCGACGTGGCATAGGTGCACAGTCATCAAGATATATGTGCAGCAAAGGAAAACGGGTATGGAGTTACAAGAATACCCTTACGGAAGGGATGAAAGGACGTTTTTAAACCCGATGATAAACGAAATAAGTTTATCACGAAGATCAACAAGTACTTTCCCCTCACCCTCGGAACATTTTCAATTTCCCCCCTTTCTCTCTGTCGGATTTCTGTTCTCTTTTCGACTCCCCCCTCCTACTTCTTCTCCCGTCGAAACTTCTAGAATCTTCACTTGAAGAACCTCTCAGGATTTTCTTCGCATTCAGAGAGATGGAGGTGATGATGGAGCTTTCTCTCTCCTCAACCTCATCTTTCTCCCATGGCGAACCTTTTTTCGATCCTCGACCACCTCAACCGTCTCCCATAAGTTCAATATCCGTCAACATACGAAGCTGTAAGTTTCGGCGCTTTTAAGATTTCATCTGAGTTTGTTTTTCTTTGGAAGCTAATCTTTATTCAAGAAAATTGGATTTCGTTGAATTTTTCTGCAATCATGAACATCTAGTTGTTAATTGGGGATTTATGTTGATAAGATTAGGTTAAAGTTTTTCTGTAGATTCTAGGGTTTGTGCTGTGGAAATTTGGTAGAATATTCAATTTCTGTTTGAAATTGAGTTATTGGTGATGGCGGATAAGGAATTAGGGTTTGTAAAGCCGAGTGCACCAAACTTAAAAGAACAACTTGCTAGGAAAACCTTAAAGAATGTTAGATTGCAGGGGCATACATATGTTGATCTTAGAGAAGATGGGAAGCGATTTATTTTTTTCTGTACCTTGTGTTTGGCGCCGTGTTATAGCGAGGATGTGTTGCTTCAGCATTTGAAAGGGAACCTCCATAAGCAGAGGTATGCTGCTGCTAAGGCGACATTGATAGGAGAGAATCCTTGGCCTTTTAACGACGGTGTTCTTTTCTTTCATAACTCTGATGAAGAAGAGAAAGATGCGCATTCTCAAGGCTATGAGAAAAATAAATTGTTGAATGGTCATGAACATTCGAACAATCTTGCTATCGTTGTTCACTGCGATGTCTCAAAATCAGTTGGTGATGGGCATATGAATGGGGATGAGGACAGTAGGGATGAGTGTTTAGGTGATGATTTTCAGCCTCATGATGCAGACTTTGCTAATGAATTGGTAATTCCCGGGGTTATTGGCAAGGAAGAGGTATCTGACCTACATGTGAGAATAATGGGATATGGGAAGATTTCTGCAAGAATTTTGGAAAAGGATGGGGTTCATAGTGGTATTCAACGACTTTGGTGTGAATGGTTGGGGAAGAGGGGCGGTGCAAGTAGTAATATACACTCTATTCTGCCGTCACATGACTTTGCTATTGTGACTTTTGTTTACTATTATGACTTGGGAAGACAGGGGCTGTTTGACGATATTAAGACTTTATTGCTTACTGGTGGGGAGGATAGTAGTAATGATGGTGGCTCTATGAAGAGGAGAAAGAAATCAACATCTGATTCAGAAGATGTTAACGAGGCATTGAGCCAACATTGTTATTCATCTGGGGAGGATTCTCAAAGTTCATCTACCACAATGAGTTCAGCTTTACTTTTGCATCGTTATGATGACCAAATTCTACAGTCTAGGATCATCTCTAACAAATCTTTAAGGCGACAGTTAAGAAAGCAGCGGCGCACAGCATCTGAAAAAATGTGTGATATCTGTCAACACAAAATGTTGCCTGGAAAAGATGTAGCTACTCTGTTGAATCTGACTACTGGACGATTAGCATGCTCTAGCAGAAATGTGCATGGGGTAAGTCCACCGTTTATCGTTTGTCAATCTGTCAGGTGTTGAGGTTATATAAAACAAAATGAATTTCGGACTAGGTTATAGAATTTCGTTTCTGATTGAATAATATACTTATTGTTCTTTTATCTATAGTGTCAATATGCTGAAGTTGTTTACTAACTTTTGGAGAAAGAAGTTGGGGTATGGCAACTAACATCTAACAACTTTGAGAACACAAATTTCTGAGAGAGTTTTATGGCAGATCCTTCATCCTACCTAAGTAATAAGTATTCCCCCTTCCCCAATCTAAGTAGTAAGGAGAGGCAGAAAGAATGAGTGGGAAAGGGTGGGAAACTTCTTTTGACACACCATCTAAAATTTCTCTGATATGATTCCTGATAGGCATTCCATGTATTTCATACTTCCTGCCTCATTCACTGGATACTACTATGTGAGCATGAGATGTTCATGAAACCGCCAGTGCTTCCCAAAGTGAGGCGCAGATCGAAAAGGACAAAATCTAAGGTCAATCAGTTGGAGACAGAGTGCAAAGCAGATAATGTTGTCAAGCGCAAGCAAACAAAGAAGGAAAGTGAAGAGGGGACGTCCAGTGACCAAATCAATTCAGTGTTTTGCCCAGATTGCCAAGGCACCGGCTTGCACATTGAAGGAGATAATTTGGAACAACCAAACGTACCTCTTTCAGAGGTTTGTTCTCAACATCCAAGCTTATACCTTTATTATTGCTACTCAAGTTTATACTTCTTTCTAGTTTTCCATATGATTCTTATTTTTGTGCTGGTCCTATTTTGATTAATAGATTTGAATCCATTCATTTAATCTATTTTCCAATGGGAAACTGTGTGAATTATGTCCTTTTCTTTCTTAGATGTTCAAATATAAAATTAAGGTGAGCGATACACATAGAGCATGGATGAAAGATCCAGAAGTGTTGGAGAATTGCTCAACGGGATTTGTGTTTCCAGCCCAAATAGATGATGCTGAGGTATTTAGTATGGATAATTAATACCTTCAGCATTATTGACTGTTGATTCTAACTGAAGATTGATATCCTGTATGAAAATTTTACTGTCAGGGAAAGGTGGCCCACTTGAAGTTGCTACAATTTTACAGGGCTGATGAAGAGAGCTGGTGCCAGAGTTCCTGAAATTCACATGTTCTTAGCTACCATTAAGCGCACTGAGCATGGTCTTCTTGCTATAAACAATTGTTGATGGTCTTCACTCATCAGTAGAATTTCCGGTTTCGTATGATATCATGCCTTGTACATGGATCTTGTTTAGTAGGATATAAAGGTTAGCTGTTGGAAATTTTAGTTGGATGTAAAGAAGTAGCTGTGGATATTTGTAAATCAATGGTCATTTGATAGACTCACAGATTATGCTCCTACTCACTTGAATTCATAGCTATCGAGTATAGAGAATGTTGGTATATACTCTCGATTGTAGTGAATACATCTTATTTGGCCAATGTGTAAACAGTAGACTCTTATGTGAAGCAAAGCAATCAAGCAAATCAATTTCTGTTTGAAATTGAGTTATTGGTGATGGGCTGATAAGGAATTAGGATATCGAGCAATCAAGCTCTTGGTTCATTTAGTGTTCAGTTATCTTGTGAAGCAAAGCATTATGTTATTATCTGTGTATTCTCTCTAATAAACATTTTTGCTGAGAAAATCATTCTTGTGGAAATCTAAGGGCTACTGGGAGGGGCAACCCCTCTCTCTCTCTTATATGAGATAGATGTTAAGGTGAGTATATTTGAAAATGGTAATTCAACTTTTGTCCAATTATACAGATTGGTAAACAAAAAAGACTCCTACCGACAATTTGGTATATATATATATACATATATATATACATATATATATATATACACATATATATATATATACACATATAACTCCTACGTCAAATTGGTAAAAAATGCTAACTCCAAGCACCAATTTGGTAAAAAAATAACTTTGCTAGGTAAAAAGTTAAGTTTCTCTCTCTAGAAATGAGAGTGTTTCTTTCTCTCTAGACTTTTTGACTACAGAAGCTTCTAATTCTAAGTCCTCTCTCTTCCTTTCTTTCTAAACTCCCTCTTTTTGTTCTGTTTTTCACTCTTTCATCCCTTCCTCTGTCTTTATTCTGTTGCATTTTAATTTGTGTTTCTATAGTCATGAATGAGCATCGTCACCCTTTAGTGCTTAACAGAATGGGTGTAGGCATTCCAAAACAACCGTATGATTATCCGGAAGATGTTGACAAATATAATCTAGCAGTGGTGGCTAAAGTGCTAGATGAAAGAGTATTTACTGAAGTTCAAATACAGAATTGGGTAGATATGTTCTGGAAAACCAATAGACTAATTGTTGTCCTGAAAGTTAGTCATTCTAAGGATTTATTCTTCCTCTTTTGCACTTCTTGGGAAGATAGGGATAATCTTATGTCTTTGGGTACAGCAGCATACAAAGGTGCAGTGATTATTTTCAAGGGATGGTTAATGGAGTCAAATCTTCTTGACATGGATTTCTCTGAAGCAGCACTCTGGATCACAGTGGAAGGCATTCCTACTCAAGAGTTCCAGCCACAAGTTGCTAGAAGAATTTTAGAAACGGTGGTGTAGACACCTAAAAATGTCTCCCCAAAACCAAACCCGATGATGAATAACCTTTCACCGCCATTATTGGTCTGGTTGAGTATTTAATCTTTGGAGTGCTTAAATCCATGTTCCATTCATTATATTTTATAAACCAACCCAATTCCTAACCCATTTCACCAAACCATAACTTATTTTCCTCATTTCGTGCCTTTAAACCCAAAATAATTCATTTCGTGTCCATTAAAATCATTCATTTCGTGTCGTTTTTATAAAAAAACGTTTAGACCAGTTTATTTTGGTCTATAATCTGGGTCAAATGATTAAATATTTGGATGGGGCTTTAAAAGAGCTTTCCAACGATGTACTATAAGCCCAAATCCAAGTTATAATGAATAAGTTATGACCAAAATACTAAATTGAGTCTAAATCGAACCTAAGCCCACCTTACCTACGACCCAATGATCATGTGGAGGGTCCAAAGGATTTAATCGCACTCCTACTCCAATTAGGATTAATTAGAAGCTTCTATAAGTTTCTAAAGTATCTTAATTATCCTTTTTGAAAAGATAAGATTAAAGAGTTTGAAATTAAATAAAACTCCTCTAGTAATTCGATTCGAATTGAAAGACGTTCAAAGATAGTCAGAAATTATTTTTGTTCCTCACTGTTTTTAACTGATTCTTAAATGGTTGGATAGCTATTGAAATTATCTTTCCAATGATATATTATAATATTAATTCCGAGCTATAACGAAAAAGATATGAGCGAAATACGAAACTCTATCCAAAACTGACACCGTCACACTATTTCGGCCATATCTTTTATTTTAAAAAATATTTTAATCTGATTCCAATTGGGTTAGAAATTAGACTTCAAGATCTTTCCAACAATATCTTATTCATCTTATTTCAATTTATGGATCAAAAGATATGATAAAAACAAAAACCGCAAAAACTGCTGTCTATCGCAAGAGTTTTATCTGATTCGAATTATTATCTTTTCTTGATTCGACCCCTCTTTTTTCCATATAAATAGAGGTCATATCTCCCCTTTTCCAATCATCAACAAGCTTGATCATCAAATCCTTCTCTCTTCCTCTCTTTTACACCAAAAATCATTCTCTCTCTCTCTCTCACATATTCTAAGCCTTAAACCTATATTTTTAAACACTATTCTTCCCTTAAGCACTCTAAGGAGTCCATACAATACCCGAAGTTCTATACTTAAACCAAGGCGTGAAAGGTAGAATTAACTGAGAATTTGGACCAAATCAACTCTACTTTTATTTGATTTAATTATTTCAATTTGATTTATTTTTATTGAAGTTACTAACAGTTTATTCATGATGTAGTAATTTAAGAAAACGCGGAAAGTGAGTAATTAATCACTAAATTACTTATTTTATTTTCTTATTGCTATTATCATGATTAGGGTTATTATTTGATTTGACTAACGCTATTATTGTTATATTGCTTCCAATATTAATGTCTATTCTATTATTATTATATTATTTATGATCACCATATTGCATGTTTAAAGGGAATATGTAATTGAATATCATGCCTAATAAGATAATTTGGACAACCGGTTTAGGTTCCTTTAATCTTGTTATTTAATCAAGTGATCACCAATATTTTAGAATTATATGTTGCATTAATATTCAACCAATTTAGCATAATTATAGTTTGGAGCAAATTGAATATTTGTTTGTATGCCTTTGAGATCGCAGGAATAATTTTCACTATAAGAATCGAGTAGAGGCCAATACGGGCGAATGTGACTCCATGACTCACTTCGTACCATCATCCCCGATCCTCCTTTCGTGGTTCCGAACCATATGGAGTTAGTAATCTCATGGATTATGAATGGGGTGTAACCTTCACGGGTCAATCGTTGTTGCCTATCGTTATCCCTTTATTCGTGGTTGCCTTTTATGATCCGTGAACGGTTTACAAGTTCCTTAAAAACTTGTTGGCGGCTCCCTACTTTCCTTGTCCCTAATCGTGTCCCTAATCGTTATGTCAATTCCCACTTCCAATGAGTGCCAAGCATATTCACAACATGCTTTTTACGTAGGCGCACTTCAAACGACGCCTACAATTTGGCGACTCCACTGGGGAGGATTCTTGGTTATTTATCGATTTGAGTGATCAGTATTTAATTGAGATGAGTGGATGAGACTTGAAAGATTCTTGAATTGTATTCCTACGATTTACTTGGAATTGTCACATATGCAGATGCATATTAGGTTACCTATTTTTCCACAATAGTACGTGTTCTACGTACGTGGCTAGCCCGGGGATTTAAGCTCAATCAACCCAAAAACGCTCATGGCAATAAAGGTTCATCCGAGTTTTTAAATCCACCCAAACCATGGAGTCGAGTTCGATTTCATCACGAACTCGCGGAGCCGCCCGTTGGCATACACCCTCAAGGGAGGCTGCCTTGCTAATGCGTCCAAACTCTTAACCATGGTATCCTTTGACACCAAAATAAGCATTACCATAGTGGAACATAGATCTTGACTTTAGGTTGCGAACTTCATTGCATCATTCGTGACAATGTGATTATGTGTGCATATTTTTATTTTTTTTTCTTCTCTTTTTTTCTTATCTAACCTTCTTTTTTAATTGAGTCGAGTCATAGATTTTTTTTAATTTTGAGTCAACCCGGATTTTTATTCCCGTATACTGCACAAGCGTCAACTTGTTTTGGTCATAGCCGGAGTTCTAGAAAGAGTTACGTGTCGTGCCACCTATTGATCTGTAGCCCCGAGTTTTATCTTTTATTTGGCGTTGGTTTTACCACAATCAAAGTCACAGGAAAAAAGTTATAACCGATATACTACAGCCTGTTCAGTTTAGGTGTCTTTTTAGTGTGCAACCTCTTATTTTTATTTTTTCTTTTCGTGTCAAGCTAGTCTTAGCCAAGTCCTTTAATCCGTGTCAACTGGAATAACATAGGATTATAGATTTTTATTTTTATTTATTTATACTCATGAGTCCTAACTCTTCTAGCATTCCACTCGTCTTTTTAGTTTCTTGTGATTTTTTGTGCTAACCTTAACATGTGTTCTTTGTCGTTGATTGTGGTTGATCTTATTTATGACTAACGATTTCCAATGGACCATTTTCGCCTAGTAAATAGCATAAACATTAAAATTGGACAAAATTAATCAAGTTAGTTTGTCTTTTAGTCTTCCGTGCTATTAGGTCCTTAGGTTCTTCGTAACGTCGTCATGTGTAGCCATGCGATCATACCACGTGTCATAATACACTCACCTAATCATACATGTTGAGTCGTTGCACACACTTTGTCTTCAAGTAATGCACTATATTGCTTATGATCGTATACTAGGACCATGCATGCGTCGTTTTCCGTCGTAATAGGAATGAGTAGAGTATTTCACATTGGTTTTGAAAATTCTTTCATACACTCTTCCTTTCCAATCCGATTTATTGAGTCAATGCATTAAGTGAGCTCATTTTGTTCCATATATAGTACTCGAGTTCAAGAATCACTTGGCAAGAGTTGGAAGAATAAGGGAAACGTCATTCCTTCCTTCTTTTCTTCTAATCAAAGCATCAGCAATAACAAATTTCTTGTCCCTATTGGCGGTAACAAGTAATTCATAAGCATCCATGAAGACGAAGCACAAGACAAGTTTCCCATACAAGATTTCATACTTTTTTTTCTTCTTTTGTTTCAACCCTTTCCCCTAATGAGTCTGGCATAGGTTCCTCTTATCCATGTGTACTGTCTATGTGTCATGTTTCTTACCTTTTCCATCAATGAGCATTTCTTTTCTTTGCTTGATCATGTCATTCAACACAAAAAAAAAATAATAATTGCCGAACTAAACACAAGGTACACCAATGATTTGAGGCACCTTTGCAACCCTGTCATTCCCGTTAAACCATTTCAATCACATATCCATTTCTTCATCAACCACTTTGAGCCTCGTCTGACGTTTGGCCTTTATTTCTTCAACCCACATTCACTTAACCCAGGGATGGAAAGATGTGCAATTTGTGTAACAGTAAGAAAGTAAGTTCAAAATAAAAAAAAAAGAATAAGTAATAAAAAAACAATGTCTAAAGGCAAGTGTTCCAATGTCTTTGATATGAACACGTCTCGAATTGCGTCTCTCATCGAGTGCTTGGTACCGTGCCTGAGAAACATGAATGCCAAGTGAGTGATGAATCGCATGATCCGGGATTGCCTACATTGATTCAAATGACAAAAAAAAAAAAAAAAGTTCAAAGCAAAAAAAATATGTGAAAAATAAAACTTGCAAAGTTTTCAAATACACAATTACACATTTCGGGGGGTTTCTCTCTCGGGTCTTGAGCCTTTTACCCCTTTCTTCCTTAAACCATTATCTTAACCACATTACAATCATTGAAAGACCTCTTTGAGGTGTACATACACTTGTGCAAAGTTCGGTTAGAGCTACGTTCGGCCTGATTCCTAACGGATATGTAGTCAACCTCACATTGAGGTGCGGCCACATTCATATTCATATCTATGCATGATTGATCAAAGAATATCCAATGCTTATCCCTTACCTTTTAGAGCTAGACTTGGGGGCTTGAACCCACATCACTTAGCTTACCCAGCCCAACAAGAGTCATCATCTTTGACTCTTCTTACATCTATTTCCATCACCACAACCTTTGCAGCCAACCTTAGTATCACTTTCACACACTTCACTCACACATACATAGCCATATCATCCTTCCCTTTAAGAACCCTTTATCATGAAATCTTGTTTCAACACTGTGCATGTCATCATCTTTCAAGACAACATTCATTAGAAGAAACATTGTATACTTGCCTAGCTTCCTGACCTGAGCAATAGTCATTGTTTCATGCATCGCATAATGTGCTGAGTTACGTTTATATATCAGTGATTTTTAATCATACAAAGCATATCGTGCTTAGCTCCTTGACTTAAGCAACGTTCATTATGCAATAATCACTTCGTCTATATATATACGTGCTTAGCTTCTAGACCTAAGTGACGTTCAAGATCGTTTCTTACACCATATATGATGCTTTGCTCCATAACCTAAGTTCATTCATCTATCGTGTCACATGATGTAATTTTCCTTAGCCTCCTGGCCAAAGAGCATGCATCATGCATAAACTGTTTTCAAGACAAGCAATTCAATTCATACAATTCATTTCGTCTTGCTTAAGGAGGAAGTTCAAAACTTCTTCCGCTTTTTCATTATTTTCTTTTGGAGAAGTTCAAAAACTTTTTCAAAATTTTCTCATCGAGGGAAGTTCGAAAACAAAACTTTTTTTCACGTCTTTCTTTTTCGGGAGAAAGTCGGTACCCTCCACTCATGAAAAAAATGACGGAGAATTTTTGCTTTTGCATCTTCGTTTGCTTGTGTCTGCGCACACACTCAAACTATACACACACAATCACAAGTCATACACACATATCATGTCGTGTCAAGTCGAGCTTGGTCAATTCAGTTGGTCAAGTCAATTATAGTCCTATACGAGTCCCTTGGCAAATTTTATTTTGCAGGTCTCAATTATAGCCCACGTCCGGGGACAAGCGGACCATCTACACCCCACGTCCAGGGACAAGCGGACCATCTACAGCCCACGTCCGAGGACAAGCGGACCATCTACAGCCCACGTCCGGGGACAACCGGACCAACTACAGCCCACGTCCGGGGACAAGCGGACCATTTTACAGCCCACGTCCGGGGACAAGCGGACCAACTACAGCCCACGTTCGGGGACAAGCGGATCATCCACAGCCCACGTTCGGGGACAAGCGAACCAACTACAGCCCACGTTCGGGGACAAGCGAACCAACTACAACCCACGTTCGGGGACAATCGAACCATCATCATTTTAGTGATCATCTCCCAAGCGAAGACGATTCACGGCGCAAGGTTCTCGATACACAGAGACTTGCAATTTCATCATCAGACAAGTTTTTCCTCAAGCATGGAAAATTGTCGTCTATCGACTTTCCTCAAGCATGGAAAGTATCATATAGTATTTCAACTGGTGGGTTTCTTTCAAGCATAGAAAACTGCCAACATCATCTGTCGACTTTCCTCAAGCATGGAAAGACTCATCCGGTGGATTCCTTCAAGCATAGGAAGCTACCAAACTCATTTGTCACCGATACACTGGTGTAAGATATGCATTCTATCCCGTTACTCTTTTATCTGTGGAACTAACATTCTTCAGTAGGTATCGGCATATACAGAGTGATTTAGGATCGCAGAACATCTTAAATCATTCTCCGTCCCAATCGACTACTTTGACTATCGTTTTCGAAACTGACGTTTCTACAAACTCAGTCAAAGTGGGGGCTTCTGTAGACAGCTAAAAATGTCTACCCAAAACCAAACCCGATGATGAATAACCTTTCACCGCCATTATTGGTCGGGTTGAGTATTTAATCTTTGGAGTGCTTAAATCCATGTTCCATTCATTATATTTTATAAACTAACCGAATTCCTAACCCATTTCACCAAACCATAACTTATTTTTCTCATTTCGTGCCTTTAAACCCAAAATAATTCATTTCGTGTCCATTAAAATCATTCATTTCGTGTCCTTTTTATAAAAAAACGTTTAGACAAGTTTATTTTGGTCCATAATCTGGGTCCAATGATTAAATATTTGGATGGAGCTTTAAAAGGGCTTTCCAACGATGTATTATAAGCCCAAATCCGAGTTATAACGAATAAGTTATGACCAAAATACTAAACTGAGTCTAAATCGAACCTAAGCCCACCTTACCTACGACCCAATGATCATGTGGAGGGTCCAAAGGATTTAATCACACTCCTAATACAATTAGCATTAATTAGAAGCTTCTATAAGTTTCTAAAATATCTTAATTATCCTTTTTGAAAAGATAAGATTAAAGAGTTTGAATTAAATAAAACTCCTCTAGTAATTCGATTCGAATTGAAATATGTTCAAAGATAGTCAGCAATTATTTTTGTTCCTCACTGTTTTTATCTGATTCTTAAATGGTTGGATAGCTCTTGAAATTATCTTTCCAATTATATATTATAATATTAATTCCGAGCTATAACGAAAAAGATATGAGCGAAATACGAAACTCTATCCAAAACTGACACCGTCTCACTATTTCGGCCATATCTTATTCTAAAAAATATTTAAATCTGATTCCAATTGGGTTAGAAATTAGACTTCAAGAGCTTTCCAACGATATCTTATTCATCTTATTCCGATTTCTGGATCAAAAGATATGATAAAAACAAAAACCGCAAAAACTGCTGTCTATCGCAAGAGTTTTATCCGATTCGAATTCTTATCTTTTCTTGATTCGTCCCCTCTTTTTTCCCTATAAATAGAGGTCATATCTCCCCTTTTCCAATCATCAACAAGCTTGATCATCAAATCCTTCTCTCTTCCTCTCTTTTACACCAAAAATCATTTTTTTTCTCTCTCTCTCTCTCTCTCTCTCTCTCATATTCTAAGCCTTAAACCTATATTCTTAAACACTATTCTTCCCTTAAGCACTCTAAGGAGTCCATACAATAGCCGAAGTTCTATACTTAAACCAAGGCGTGAAAGGTAGAATTAACTGAGAATTTGGACCAAATCAACTCTACTTTTATTTGATTTAATTATTTCAATTTGATTTATTTTATTGAGGTTACTAACAGTTTATTCATGATGTAGCAATTTAAGAAAACGCGGAAAGTGAGTAATTAATCACTAAATTACTTATTTTATTTTCCTATTGCTATTATCATGATTAGGGTTATTATTTGATTTGACTAACGCTATTATTGTTATATTGCTTCCAATATTAATGTCTATTATATTATTATTATATTATTTATGATCACCATATTGCATGTTTAAAGGGAATATGTAATTGAATATCACGCCTAATAAGATAATTTGGACAACCGGTTTAGGTTCCTTTAATCTTGTTATTTAATCAAGTGATCACCAATATTTTAGAATTATATGTTGCATTAATATTCAACCAATTTAGTATAATTATAGTTTGGAGCAAATTGAATCTTTGTTTGTATGCCTTTGAGATCGCAGGAATACTTTTCACTATAAGAATCGAGTAGAGGCCAATACGGGCGAATGTGACTCCATGACTCACTTCGTACCATCATCCCCGATCCTCCTTTCGTGGTTCCGAACCATATGGAGTTAGTTATCTCATGGATTATGAATGGGGTGTAACCTTCACGGGTCAATCGTTGTTGCCTATCGTTATCCTTTTATTCGTGGTTGCCTTTAATGATCCGTGAACGGTTTACAAGTTCCTTAAAAACTTGTTGGCGGCTCCCTACTTTCCTTGTCCCTAATCGTGTCCCTAATCGTTATGTCAATTCCCACTTCCTATGAGTGCCAAGCATATTCACAACATGCTTTTTACGTAGGCGCACTTCAAACGACGCCTACAGGTGGGTAGAATTATAAGGTTTGATCAGCAATCTTTGGATGATAGACCTCATAAAATAATGAGAGCCAAGGTGGTAATTAATGTTAACAAACCTCTAATTCCTGGGTTTTTCTATGAAATTACCCCCTCAAAGGCGCTCTGGGTGTTTCTTAGATATGAGGGAGTATTCATCTATTGTCACGGATATGGTAAGATTGGTCATAGACATCCACATTGCAGATTGCACATAGATATAGCTCATAGAGAAGTCAGCAGCAGGATAAGAAGCATGTCTGGATTAAACTTTGATCTTCTGTTAGCCAGACCCAGCACTCCCCTATATACCAAAAAGCTCATGGGTCTTGCAGATGTGGAGAGGTTCAGAACTACACGAGTCAATCTCAGAGTCTATCCTCATCCTTCTCCTAAATCAGAATCTTCACAACATACCCCTCAGTATAGTGCATCAGGAAGTGATCACTCAGGAAACTCCCCTTCTGAGAATTCTTCACAGCAAAGTTCTTCGCAGCAAAACTCTCACCAATCCTCTTCCTCACCCTCTTCGCAGAGCTCTCCGTCTAATGGGGATCTAGGGCCAAGCAACAAAGTCAGAAAGAGAAATGTTAGCCCTGTTGAGCAGCTGGTACTTGAAGACGTTGCTGAATCTTCAAGAGCAAAGAAGAGAAAGACTGACCTGTATGGTCCTGATCTAATTCTATGTCCTTCTATCAATTCTTCTTCTGCAAGAAAGTCTATTCGAGAGAGAAGGGGTCTAGCAGATCTATCTCCAGTGATTATTCCATCTCTGCAATCTAATCATAATAGACTAGCTAGATGGAAGAGTTTAACACAACCACCAATCAGAGTCAATTCAAGCAGGAAGTATGCTACTACTTGGTGTAAGAGATCAGGATCTCCAACTCATTCGAGTTCGATTGAAAGAAAGAAGCGAAGATGTTTCTCCAGTTCATCTTCATCAATCTCAGCACAAGGAAACGGGCTCACTCCACAGTGCCCTGTTATCTCTGAACGGAAAACAGGTCTGTTACAAGATCATTCCTCTCACCATGGTTAAAGGTTGGATTCTCAGCTCCCGTTTACTATTTCAACTGTTAGTTTGCTTCCTAAACCTATTGCTCCCCTAGTAGCTGACTCAGAGTTTAGGTTGACCTTTGACTACCCTTTTATTTTTAGAGAGGGAGTGCAATCTAATTTTAATCAAGTTGATATGGGAGTTGATTCCGTAGGTTTCTCATTAACTAAGGATAGTAAATTTTCTACTGGCTTTTTTTCGTTTCTCGCAACACACTCCCTAACCACCTGCATTGATGACTACTCGAAGTTGAACTCGTCTGTACTTCCCTTTTATTCTCAGAATGTTGAGTTTTATCCCCCGTTTTATTCGCTTGAAAGCCCCACCACCTTCTTCTATCATTGTCAATTTCCTCATTTGTCCCAACCACCAACTATCAATTTCTTCTTTGATTTGTCAACCACAAATATGGAAGGAAAAGAAGAATATAAAGTTTCTTTACTCCCTTCGGATAGAGTCTACACTCTAAATCCTCTTCTTGACCCTTCTAGACTTAAAAGTGTCCTGGTTGACCCTCTAATCAGAGAAATTGAATTTGCTTTCCCTCTCCTTATGGCTAATTAAGCGGAACTGGAAACCTACCTTGCATCCAAAGCTTCTACAAGCTACGTTTCTCTAAATGCCCTAATTGCAAACTCTTCCTTTGTTTGTAAGAAATTTTTCGAGGAGCAGTCTGGTTCGAACCTTGCTCATATGTGGCCTAAGCTGAAGGGTCCCATGCCTGCTTCTGTTTCCAGCCCGTCGAAGTTATCAATCTCTCCGACTGATCTAGTAGAAAGCCCTCCTAACTCACCAGCCTATGTGGAGTCTTTCAATACGGCCCCTTCTTCTATTTCTTCTGATTCTCTGAACCAAACTATGGAAATTGAAAACCTTGAGATAGATTCTAGCTAGAAATCTTCTGACTTTGAATTAGAATACTACTCCCACGAGCAGCGGAAAAGGCTTTATAAGAGGAGAAAGGGCAGAAGATTTTCTGAGACAGGGGCTAGGAAAAAGAAGTGGATTGCTTGAGTGCAGAAGGATCTTCTCAGGGATAGCCTTGTAGGGAACTTTAAGGCTAAGGGTTCCAAGGGTAAGAACAAGTCTGAAGCTGAGCAGGGAAGCTGGAAAGAAGAGCAGAGTCAGGGTAACAGCAAGAGATGCAAGTTTGGAATAAGCAGGGAGGATGATTTGTGGGAAAAATTGGAGGATATGCATGAGACTGCTTCTCTACCAACAAGAATTCAAGTCCTGAAGATCACAGTGCGAGAAGATACTATTGGGTCTGATGATGAGGTTACTAGCAAGGATCCTAACCAAAACTCTGCTAAAGGCGCGGCTGGCCCACAGCCTTTGGGTGGAAAATGAGTTGTTTAAGTTGGAACTGTAGGGGAGCGAGTGATCATAGCTCCCCGATTTTCCCTTATGTGATGATCTTAGCGGCTAGGTTTAACGTAGATTTTATTTTTCTAAGTGAAACGAAGTGTAATGTCAGTTCTCTAACATCTTTTTTTAGTAGGAAGGGGTACAAAGATAGTACAGGACATGATGCAGTAGCTAGCAAGGGTGGCTTGTTCCTTTGCTGGTCGGATAGGGTGGTAGTAGACGTTATTGTGACTCTTGCTAATGTCATTTTGTGTAATATATTATTAGTGGATGGTCGTTCGTATTATCTTGCGTGTGTCTATGGTTGTCCTGATCACTCATATAGAGACGCAGTATGGTCAACCTTAAGTAGCCTCATGCTCACATACAAGGGAGACTATATTTTAATTGGAGATTTTAACCAGTTGGAATCTTTGGATCAAAAACTAGGGGGTAGCCTTACGATCAAAGGGAAACACTCGTTCATTAACTGGAAAATTGAATTTGGCCTATCTAATGTCATCTCAACAAGTCTAAAATATACTTGGTGTAATAATAGAAAAGAGGACCCAATATATGAACAATTGGATAGGGCATATGCAAATAATGGTTGGAAGTTAAGTTTCCCAAATGCTAAAATACTGAATCTCCCAATTATGTTCTCGGATCATGCGCCGATAGTTTTGGAAGTTGATTCGGTTAAGCCAAGGAGGAGAACCCCTTATACAATGGAAGCCTGGTGCTTAAAAATTCAAGATGTACACAATATCATTGAAGAGACTTGGGATGAGCACACTAGTGGTTCCCCCCTTTTCAAGGCCCAACGAAAAATAAAAAATTGTGTGTCAAAAGTAAGACATTGGTGCTTATTATTCAAGGGTACACGAATGGGGTGAATTGGCAAGAGGTGCATGACTCAATGGAGGATCTCCAAAAGGAGGCACACCTATTAAGTAATCATGTGGAGGGGCAGGAAATTGAGAAAAGAAAAGGTATAGAAGATGCAACAACGTTGAAGTGGTGGTATTGGAGCTGAGGCAAAGGGCAAAATCAAAATGGGACGCTATAGGGGATCAAACCACATCTTTCTTCTACAAAAGTGTAAAGGATAGATCTCTAAGGGCAGAAATTAGAGTCTTGCAAGATGACAATGAAAATTGGATTACAGATGGACAAATGATAAAAGAGAAATTCAAAACCCATTTTGAGAGTTTAATCTGTGGGCCGAATCTTTCAGAAGCCCAGCTGAACAAAATGGACCATCTAACCCAAAGCTGGACTGAACAACTTCCGGTTTTATCCCGGACCCATAAAGAATCGCTGGCTAAGCCATTTTCAGAAGAAGAAATTAGACAGGCCACTTTTGCTCCCTACCCATTGAAATCTCCTGGCCCAGATGGAAGCCCACCCATGTTTTTCCAGCAAAATTGGGCCACAATTAAGGATGAGATAATTAGAGGAGTTCAACACTTCTTCTATTCTGGAAATATGCTAAGGGAAACGAACCGCACCTTCATTACTCTAATTCCGAAAGTAAGACAGCCAAAATGTGTGAATGAGTTCAGACCAATCATTCTGTGCAACTCACTTTACAAAATCATTTCTAAATGCATGGTGAATAGACTCAAGGTCATTCTGCCTGATCTGGTGGGTGATTTTTAAAATGCTTTTATTCCAGGAAGACTTATGCTAGATAATTGTTATATAGCCCATGAAATTCTTGCAAGAGTAAAGAATAGAAAGAAAGGTGGGCATTTTGAAGGAATCCTGAAGATTGATCTTAGCAAGGCTTATGATAGAGTTCAATGGCAGCTTATCCAGTCAATTCTAGAGAAAATGGAATTTCCTCCCCAATGGTGCAGATTGATGGATTATGCAATGAATTTCCACACGGTGTCTTATGCTGTGTTAGTAAATGGAGAGGCTTCCAATTTCTTCTGTCCAAAAGCAGGGCTTAGACAAGGGGATCCTTTATCCCCTTACTTATTCACCTTAGTCATGGAAACTCTCTCAAGAAGACTAATTTCTCTCCAAAACTCAGGTGATCTTCAAGGAATCAGGCTAGCAAGATATGCTCCACCAATTAATCATCTGTTCTTCGCAGATGATGCTCTCTTATGCTTCAAAGCTACTCCTTCCTCTTGTAGGCTAATAAAAACAGTATTGGACGATTTCTGCCTTATCTCGGGGGAGGTTGTGAATGAATCAAAATCTGCTATCCTGTTCAGTCCTAACACCCCTTCGAGGTTTGTACGCTTGCTAAGATCACCCCTCAAGGTTAGGAGCAGTTCAGAGCTAGGAATGTACCTTGGATGCACTATGGATATAAATGGAAGGAAAAGTAGAAATTTGGAGTTCATTTTGGACAATATCCAAAACAAAATTACTTCATGGAAGTTTTCTACTCTATCTCAGGCAAGGAAATTGATTTTAATCAATGGGATCCTAGTTGCTCTGGCTCATCATGTGCTTGCTCTCTATTGGTGTCCACAGAATCTGGCTTCAAAGATTAACTCTGTAATCAATAAGTTTTGGTGGAGATCTTCCAAATCTAACTCTCATTTATGCTGGAGAAGGAAGGAAGTTCTTTACTTGCACAAGAACGATGGGGGCCTAGGTATTAAAGAGATTTCAGCAGTTAACAGAAGCCTTCTTATGAAACATGGATGGAGACTATATGCAAACCCTTCACTACTAGCAAGCAAGATATTTACTGCAAAATATGGAAATGATCCTATCTCCTTGGGATTAGAGAAAGGGAATATTCCTAGAGGATCATGGGCTGCAAATAGTATGGTGAGGGTTGTAGCATCTTTTTGAAGGGCTATTGGGAAAAGGATTGGAAATGGTCGTTCTACTCATATAGAAGATGATGCTTGGGTAAATGGGAAAAGATCCCATTTGAGAAGGATTTCTGTGACCACTAAGTTATCCAAGGTCTCACAACTGATCACCTCGAAAAGAAGGTGGAATGCAGGGCTAGTATGGAAGTCCTTTGAGGAAGATACAGCTAGAGAAATTCTTTCCATTCATATACCAGAACAAGATCAAGCTGATGAGTTTACATGGCTTCTACACAAATCAGGGAATTGTTCAGTGAAATCGGGTTACTGGTTACTAGTGGCTGATTAAACAAAAAGGGGTGCATCTTTGGAGTCCAGGAAGAAAAGATTTTTGGAAGATCTTATGGAAGAGCAGTCTGCTTCCAAAATGGAAGATTTTTGTTTGGAAGATGCTTCAGAATATCATTCCAACCATGGATAATCTAAGTAAAAGAGGGGTGCAAACCTCTCAGTTGTGCCCTTTCTGCAGATAAGATCAAGAATCTATGAATCACATCTTCAGATTCTGTGAAGTGGCACAATTGATTTGGAAATCTTCTCTGCTAGGCATCTCTTCTGCTAATCCTAACTTTATTTCTTGTAGGGACAGGCTAGCTAACTTTCTGAGCTTCTTTATGCAGGATCTAAAAAATTCTAACTTTCAGTTCTCTCTTTTTGTTGTGATACTATAGGCGATTTGGCTGCACAGAAATGATATCGTTTTCAAGGGCGTGAGTGTTAATCCATTACTGATTATGGATTCTATACAGTCACATGTCAGAAGATGGAATCAGGCAGTTTCCCTTAAGGATTTCCAGTCCCCTACCAATCTCCCTTCTCCTAGGGAAAAAGGAAGAATGGTCTTCTGGAAAAAGGGACGACCTTCACATAAGGCTTTCATTTCCATTTGTGTTGATGCAGCCTGGAAGCGAAGAAGGAAAAAGAAAACAGCTGGCCTAGAGGGAGGGATAAAATGGGAGGCAGCTTCAGCTTGGGTTGCAGACAATATGGAGGAGCAGCTGCACAAATCTTCACGGATCATGGCAACAACCTCAAACCAAGCAGAACTTCTTGCAATTTGGAACGCTTTGAAGGAAATCCCCAATGACTTTGGTAACATCGTGATCAAAAGTGATTTTGTTATTGCAGTAAAGGCTATACAAGATCTAGAGTCAGCAGAGGAGGAGCTCAAGAGTATAGCTAAGGATATTGTCCATTAGGTTGGGAAACGAGACTTTGTTAGTATCAAAGTGGATAGATCGAATGTTGCTCTTGCTCACTCCCTAGCTACCAATATTAGAAAATATGGATAGGTTCCTTTTGTTTTTACCACTGGCAAAAAAAAAATAAATAAATAAATAAAAATAAAAAATAAAAAATAAAAAATAAAAAAAATATTGGAAAAAAAATTATCATAGGAGACAATTAATCCAATAAATAAAAAAAATCTGACAAACTTAATTTAGTTATTTTTTTTTTTTGGTTTTCAGAAAAAAAAAAATATTCCATGAATTGAAATAACAATTAGAAAAATTGAGTTGTCTTAGTTGAAATTACAGGGCCGGTCCTGAGAATAGGCCTGGGGTGCGGTGGCCTAGGGCCCACGCCAGAAAGGGACCCAAAATTACAAAAAAAAAAAATCCAATTAGAATAATAGTTTATGGGCTTGATTTGCGTACTTATAAATATGTCCAACAGTATTAGATACCCTTTAACAAGTTAATTAAAAAAATAGATTTATCAAAAGTAGCTTTTATTATTTAGCTCTCATATCACTTAATTAGGTGGAATTTACAATGTTAACTAATCTCTTCCCTCCCATCTTTTTACTCAGTTTCCCATGATTAACAATTTCCAAAATACATAATTTTCAATTATACCGCTTCAAATCTTCTCTAATTATCCAAATTTAAACCCTTTTTTATTTGGCTAATTCATTTGTCCAAAAAAAATATTTGGCTAATTAATACTATGGCAATGTTTAAAAAAAATTAGCAAGACAAATAGCAGCAAAATAATTCTCTATCACAAATTACTCCGATGAATGTTATGGCTTGTTCAACTTTTATTTGGTTGTCAATTAGACAAAGGTAATACAACTAATCCTCTTTAATTTTTCTTGGATGTATTATTTAAATGAAATACGAAATAAGTTATTTTTATTTGTCTTTTATTAAAATTTATTGCGTCAATAGAAATTTTGGATATGTATAGGACCCCTCTCTTACATTATGCCTAGAGCCCATAAATTATTAGGAACGGGGCCGTGAAATTACATCCGTTTTTCTTAAATATTCTAGAAAATTGTAGTTGTACTATAATTCAAACTAAAAACAGAAAGTTCTAATGATTCAAACTTATTAAAGTTCAAAATGATAACATTGATATAATGACATTTCAACGCGAACCACAATGACTTTAGCTTAACGGGATTTGTCATTCAAATGAAGGAAACCTCACGAGTTTATAACAGACCAAATCAAGTTAATACTACCTCATTTTCTTTTTAGTTAACACGTATTCTTTTTGAGGAAGTTTCTTTTTAGTTGACACGTTTTCTTTTGGGGTAGCTTTTTATACCTTGCTTTTTCATTCTCTCTCACTCTCTCTCCTCTCCTTAATATATGTGACTAAATCAAACGTGTCAACTATTTTTGTTTTTTTTTTCTTTTGACACACGCGTCAATTAAATAGAAACGGAGGAAGTATTAACTTTCAAAAATTCAAAATGTGAATACATCGTAGAAACAATACGGAGTAATCTTTAGGAAACCAACTTGCCAAGTCTGAAGTAATGAACATTAAGCAGTTATCATTTTATAAACTGACAATGTTTGCAATTCGAATACTACATTACTCTTTATATTCGCATATTCTCCCACTAATCCTATGAAATTACTTTCGACCTTAGAGCAGGGCGGATCCAGGAATTTTAAACTACGGGGGCCGATGACGGTTGAGTCAATATATAATTATATAGTTTATTATTATAATAATTTTTTCCCTAAATCATAGATATGACTTTTCATACTTCGTATAAAAAAATGTCAACTATATAATAAAATTATTGGTAATCTATGTTCATATGTATAAAACTGGTCTAAAATCCACTTGTTGAAAAATCTAAAATTTAAGTGATTTTTATTTTAAAATTATGCCTATCATTTCATATTAAAATAATAAAAAAAAAGTGATCTATAGCCAAATTAGTGCCGACCAATTAGAGAAAAGTAAAAAAAAAATTAATATTTGTAAAATAAAGCTGGTAATTTATATTAAAAAAAAATTACATGATTAAATACTAGTAGAAGATTGGAAAAATGAATTAAAAACAAAGTGAATAATCAGCTATAGAAGAGTTGAATAAGTTAGTAGAAAATTTATGAAAAAAAAAAAAAAGAGAGGGAGAGATGAATAAATTGAAAGATCTAATATTGTTTGAGAATTAAAGAGTCAAAGAGTTATCTTAGGAAAGAAAATAAAACATATACCAATTACCAAGTACTAAATAGGATTGAAATAAATAATTTTGTGAATTGCTTGTTGTCCCCCCCTTTTTTATTTTACTCTCTTCTCTTTTCTCTCTCTCCTAGGGTTTTAGTTTTCTTGGTCGTTTAGGTCGCAAATAGTCTAATTTCTTCAGTTCAATTTAGTTTTATTTGCTTTGTTTTACATTTTGGTTTGTTTGTTTTGTTTGTTCTCTCCATCTGTGAGAGTCTGTCCCAAATTTTTTGGGTTTTTCCTAATTTTCTGGGATTTTGATTCTCATCTATGGATGAGAATTTTATTTTTAGGGTTCTTATAATAATTGGGAAGGTGATTTGGATTCTTATGGGTCTGAAATTTGTCATCAACCGATCGATCAAAATATAAGCGCAGATTGCGGAGTTCTCAACTTGGAAAGATGCAAAGACATCGAAAATCATTGCTCGAGTCAAGCTTGAAGCGGTGGAGTATGAGCTATGCCAAATATACAAATTAGTTATGATTTTGATTGTAAAAGTTATGATATTTTCTCTTAATTTGTGGTTTACAGATCTTTAATATTATAGATGCCGTATGGCTATTATTTAATGATATTATTACTTCCCATTCAAAAAAAAAAAAAAAAAAAAGATTGAAATAAATGGGCGTATTGAACCATAGGAACAATGATAAGCCCACTAACCACTAAATAAGTAAACAGGGAAAAAAAAAGTATTAAAAAAAAAAAAAAAAAAAAACACGTTTAAGCTCTTATGAAGGCTCGAACTTGCAAGTGTAAAAAATACAATGACTTACCATTGAACTACGAGCATAGCATTTTAATAAACTTTAGTTCAATAGTATATAACAAAGTTTGCAGGGCCAAATTAAATAAAATAGGGGCCGCAGAATTGGGCGGCAGGGCCCCCCTCGTAGCTCCGCCTATGCCTTGGAGCTTATATGAACATAATAATCAGCAATTTCAGCACTTTACATTGATATGTCACATAAGCATGACATTAGTCCGTCTGTATACATTAGATATCCCAAGTTCAATGACAAAATCAAGTTATCCTGATTGACAGTCTGCAGCAAGCATATTGATCATATAACAGCCATGCTCATTTTCATATATACAAGTATAAAATAGATACATGTGAGTTGTGGAAGTCAGGCAGGGAACATCTGTCTCAAAACAGTAGCAGGCACAATATAACACAACACCAGAAGAAAAAATTTACTCTGCTCAGTGACCTATCAACCTGCATCATATGCCATCTGCCTCGTGCACTACTGGTGGTTACAACACTATATGTATTTTGATAAGCAGAAAGTGTATCTTGTGAGTTCCCAAAAACCCGAGCATCAATCATATTACTGAACATCTCAATCATAGGATTGTATGTAGTGGTTCCTGTAAGCTCTAATGCAGGTGACTGGGAGTTGACATCCAGAGTGCTGTATGGATTTACTTGGTGATGATGCGGGTGGAAACCATGGTAATGAAGTTGTTGGCCAGGATGTTGTAAACTACTGGATGAAGTGGTGGTTATAAGTGCGTGAACCCCACATCTAGGACTGTTAGGCCTCTGCGGCACCAAGAAATCAAGCTTGGTGCCCGTACTATCAGTTGGTTTCCTAGACTGTCCCCGGCCATAGAGAGGTATCAAGGTACTTTGTGATACTTCAGCTTTGCAAACAGGACATTTGGTTTGTTGTTCAGAGCTTTCAAAGGAGCTTCTCTGTGAATGTATCCACCTGTAGATGCAAGGCCAGCAGTAAAGGTGACCACAAAATGTTACAACTGGTTCTTGAACAAGGTCTAGGCAGATATTGCAGTCAAAACCACCAGATGAATTACTCTCTTTCCCAGCATCTACAGTTGACGGTGAATTCCATTTATTCATGTCTTTCCCACTGCACCTGGTTTGTGTTGCAGGCTGTTCACAGTACCGCTCCATGGACAATGTTTCCTCAATGAGCCTAAGAATAACTTATCATGTAAGAATTGTGTGCAAAAAGTTAACAACAATAGCACTAGAAAAAGAATTAAAACAATAACCTTTGTAGCTGAAAACTGAAACTCAAACATTGTATGTAGAAGCAAATCTTTAACCATAACACATTATTGATTAATTAATGCAACTGATTGCCATAATGAAGAATGCTTTAAAAATTTAATCACATCAATGACAAAGTCAATCAAACAAGAAAAGATATATAACAATAACAAATTGCTAAGATAAGTTGAGAAAGCTAAAAAAGTTAAAGCACAATTGGGTCCACAAAAAAGAATTTTTAAAAACATAATGGAAGCATGTGAGAATTGTCAAGCAGATCTTATCCAAAATAAGATATGATAACATTTTGGAAACAATTAATCATTTTTATTGTTTGGTAAGGCCATTACAAAAACTTTTAGCAACAGGGATAAATAAAAATAATACTTCGTACTATTATTATATTTTTAAAAGGCGGCAAACAATGAAGGGTTATTGTCAACTGTCAACAATTGGACAAATAGTAACACGCAAATTGATATTCCGACTTATTCAGACTTTTAGAGAATAGAACTTTGAAATTGCCATGTCAATATTGCCCTTCTTTTTAAAATACTGTAATAAATTAAACAAGCTTAATAACTTAATGCATAGAAATCGTTTATTAGCAAAACCTCTTCAAAGACTGAACACAAACAGAGGAGACAAGCTTTCAATTGACAAACAACCCGACTCTCGTCCTACTAAGTAAAATCTTACTTTAAATTTGGCAATTGCAATGACTTTAATCACAACTTTTGTTTGTTCTGCTAACATCTTAGAATGAAAGACATATTTGAAACATTCTATTCCAAGCATGATTTCATTGTAATTTGGTTCACTTTTCTTAAAAAAACAGAAATCTTTTTCTCCTTCACCCCTAAAGAAAATGGTGGATGATGAACAAGGGGACAAGACAACAAAAAACTTGATGCAACCCAAAATGTTATAATACACAGAGCATATACAGGAGACACGCTTGATGTGATCAAAGTCCCTCCTAGAGGTTCCAAACCTAACATTCTCCAACTTTTGATCTAGAAAAAATTGGGCAACCAACTTTGACACATTATCAAATACAATCACCTATACGCAAAGCATGTGCTCATAAGTCTTAATTTCCTTCTTCACTCCTCTATGAGTGGTTGCTTTGTTGGCTTTATACGCTATTCTTTATGCTTGTTAATACTACTATCTTTAAAGCTACACAAATTGGTTTTTTCCATCTAAAGTTATGAAATTATAAGTCCGATGAGGCCCACTATAAAGTACTAAATTTAATGAAGAGCAACAAAACTCAATTTACAACAAAAAAAGGTTCGAAAGGATAAGGTCTATATAAGGATAATCAAGTTCATTTTACAACTAAAAATGTATTCCCAAGTTAAAAACAAGTTCTCATGGGTTCAAGAGAAGGAATTTTGGATGAAATGAAAGAAACCTATAATTACAACTACGACTAGAACTTCACTATTATTTTACCCCTATTAGTTATCTCTTGCTTAATGATGTTAACACCCTTCATGATGTTTAATTGAATATATGACTCTAGTTCGACACATTTTAGATTAAGCAATGACAGGAAGAAAGCAATGATCCAAAACTTGTAAATACGGAGTAGCAATTTTATATCTAACAACTAATATCGAAGGAAATTTATTTCTCACTATAGTAGGGTTTATATCTCGACGATCCCAACACCCAGCACACAACTTATTATAGCATTACATTTTTTTGGAACCATAATCAATCAATGTGGGAGGTTAGTATGTCATGAATGTAGTTGGGCAATTAACATCATGAAGCTGCCCACAACTTCACACCCACCGCCCCACCACAAAGAGAAATAACAAAACCCCTAATTGCTAAATTAAAAATTCCTAGCTTATGTTTTCGCACACAAAATTTGCCTTCTGAAATACGAAACACAACAAGACCCGAACTCATCAGCAATAACAAAACTATCCCTAGTTATGTTCCCGCTCACAAATTCGTCTTCCAAAAGACGAAACACAACAAGATCCGAACTTATAAGCCAGAACAATAACTAGTAGTATAATCAGTACAACATATTAAGTACAAACCAATACAAATTTATGATTTAATCAACGAAACTGATGAAAAAAAAAAAAGGCTAAATTAATCAAAAACACTTCAATCTATCAACCCACCAACAGTCAATAGCAACGGAGACTACAACAGCGGCAACAAAGTAAAAGGATTCGAATAAAATTGCCAAAAAAAAAAAAAAAAAAAAAATCATGCAGTTTTACAAATTTAATTTATTTTTATTTTCCAAGAGTAATTTTTGGCTTTATTCCATAAATTAAGCATCAAAGTTAAATTGTCATACTAAATCGTCGAAGAAAAGAATAACAATTTCCAAGGAAAAGTAATGTAAAATGGAAAGCAGACGTTTACTTCAACCGATTAAAAAATAAAAAAGAAAAAAGAATAAATTTTTAAAAAATAATACTAATCGACTTGCAAAATTAATTGAAATTAGTAAAAACGGAAAAATTTATAAAAAACAAAGATGAAAAACAAAATATCAGCAAAAGACAAATTAGACAAAATAGGGGATATATTCATAACGATTATACTTACCCGCTAGGATAGCTTTTTTATTTTAATTTTTACTAAAAAAACTCATAAAAACAACAACAACCAACAAAACAGTGAGCATCAAAGAGAAACACAAATTCAGTAAATAGAAAGATCTAATTCAGATTAGAGAATTAAATGATTCAAAAGTATGGTAGTAGTTTATTAATTTCTTTATCCTTGGTTGATTATTGAATTTTAGGAAATGAATTATACAAGAGAAGTAAAAGTAAGGGAGGTAGAGGAGTAAAAGAGGTGAGAGAAAATGTGCGAATAGAGAGGAGAAAGGAGATATGGGGAAGGTTCTATTAATACGGAAATATAGATAAAGACATGGACTTACTCCTATTGAGGTGGGGTGAGAAGAATTTTTGGATAAAACTGAAGAGTCGTCGCTTGTCAGTTTTTTGTGAAAAACTTCTATACTTTTCTGGATTGACAACTTTTAATAAAACCGGGTTTTCACTTATTTATTGAAAATCACAACAAGGAAGTGCAAATTGGGTTGCCCAATTTGGGCTCACGCGTGTAAAAGAAAAAAGAACAAAAAAAACTTTCTTATTTTCTCTTTCCTCTTCATTTTGCTTCACTTTCTCTGATCTTTTTCTCTCTCCTCTACTTCTCTTCTTCTCTTAATTTTGGCGATTTGCAAAAATTCGTTGTTGCTACTTCAATTTCTCTCTCTTCGATCTTTAATTTCTTCACTTTGAAATTGATTGTTGCTAATTTCAGTTTTGTTTACTCAATTTTATTTCATTTTATATAGTTTTAAGTGTTTCGATTTTTAGGTTTTCGTTGTTTTGGATTTTTTTATAGTTTTTGTAATGGTGAAGAAGAAGAGTTTGGTTTCTGGTGATGATATTGTTGCTCTAGGTTAGTGTTTGTGAAGGAATTGTGTCTTCGATAAGTGCAATTACTAGATATATCAAGGATCACTATTATGGAGATAATAAGTTCATTCTATTGGGGCGTCATCCTCTGTTGCTAGACTATGAGAGATGATCTTTGGGCTAGTCAAATAGCCCAAAGCCCTTTAGAATGGATCCTATATTGGTCACACACAAGGGTATTGGGTTAAGCAAGTTAGAAGCCCATTAATGGGCCTCATGAGCAATTAATTAGTCATAAGCATGAGTGGGCTAAGTATAGTTTGAGTGGGATTAGGAATTGGGCTTGGATTTGGACTTGGACTATTATTTAGAGATACGATCTATAAATAATAGCCTTGCCTAGGGTTGAACACACAAGTCACAATTGACATACAGTGAATTGTGAATCAAGCAACCATCATCCAAAAGCCCTCACCCTCCCTCTCTCACACGCACGCCTCTCTCTTCCCCCTCTCACCCACGGCCGGCCACCCCTAGTGGCCACGTGGTGTTGTGCGGTGGTTCTTGCCTAGTTGATCGTTCGTTCATCTCCATAGAAGGTCGATAGAAGTGTTCTTTCGCGACTAACTAGCATTAGTGGAGGTCTTAATTCGTGCCCGTGGACCAAGTAGAGGAATCACGTTTGAGGTTCTTTATCTCCCCATTGTTCTTGCTCGATCATCGTGGAATCACGCTTCAAAGGTATAATTCTTACTTCTTTATGTGTTATGCATGAGATCCTTGGTTTGGTGCTATGTGAATATGATTCATGTTAATTCCGCATTTAGTACCTATAATCTCCTACAGTGGTATCAGTTAGCCTCTTGCATTTACATATATTGAGTAATAATTCTTTGATAATCCACAATTTTAATTCAATTAGGAGGGAGAATATTTAATTATGAGTCAATTGTTATTTTAAATGTGATTTAACAATATAGAATCATTAAAGGTGTTTAATTTGCTCCATATTAGCCATCAATTGATCCGAATTTTGCCCCAAATTAATCGAAAAATTCGAACCCCTAAACCCTAATTTCGAAAATTTCGAATTTTAAACCCTAATTTGTGAAATTTTGTGTTTAATTTTGATTTATTTCGATGGTAATATGTTTAAGGAATTTAATCTATTTGATTACATGTTAAAATTATGAATTTTTCATGGTCAAATTATTTAATTTAAGTGTTAAATTAAATTGGGGATTAATTTCATCAAAACCCTAATTTCAAAATTGAATATGATTTAATTTTGGGATTAATAGGACCACATAAAGTTTAATTGATTTTACAAAATCTGTTTTGTTTTAATTAATTAAAAATCAAAAAAAATCAAAAAAAAAAAAAAAAAGAAGAGGAAATTACAGCAGCAGCACCACGGCTGGGTGGTGCTGCCACGGTGGTGCCGCTGCTGGTGGTCCAGGAGGGAGGGGCGGGGCTGGGTCAGGCAGCAAGGAGCAGCGCAGCAGTGCACCACTCCTTTGCGTGTGCTGCTGCTGCTGTTCCTCGTCACTGCAGGGGCAGCGCACACCGTAAGGTGTGCGGCCACCGTGGCTGGCTTCGGCTGGCCACACCACGGTGGCTGACGCGGCTTTTTCAAAAAAAAAATTATTTTATTTTATTTTAGATAAAATCAGATTTCAATTTCAAAAGGATAAGTTTAAATTTTGAAAAGATAATTAACAAAATTAACGTTGTTATTTTTGTTAAGTTTGGATAATTATGGAGCAAAAGATTCTAATTGGATAATAATTGATTAAATAATGTGATTATCTCATAGTTATTTATGGATAATAATTGATTTAAAATATGTGATTGGTTAGTAATTAGGATAGAATTCCTAAATTAGTTAGGATAATCATGGAAAATAAATATGATTTATCTTCCATAATTTCAAATAAGATTTGATTCTATCTCATACCTAAAATTAAAATATATGATATTTTATGAATGGTCATGAATAATATATGATATTATCTGATTACAGTAATTAATTAATTAAAATATGAGATATTTATAGCCATGTTTCCTTCATTATGATCATCTGATGTTATAGTTTAGGAAAGCATGATGAGTGATTTATTATATGGCACTTTATAATATATGATATTGTTTATTGCTATATATATAGACTAGTATGGCCCATAGATTCTAAATACGATCTGCGCATCGTGATGTATTTTTATAATCTAAATACGGTCTGCGTACCGTTGAGTATTTTTGTAATTTATTTTATTTAAGTAGTAGATAGAATAGAATAAAATTACAGGTTGCAGTTGATCCAAAAGCCAATGAAGTGAAGGCCCAATGGAGCAAGATGGATGAGATCCATGAAGGTTCAAGTGGGAGCATTTTACTTTATTAGTTTTCTTAGGATTAAGGGGCCATACTATGTCATGTTTTATTGCATTAGTAGATTATGCATGTTTAGGTTTATTTATGTTGCTTGATGATGCGCTAGAGTTCACTATATAATCACAACATAATAAATCTAGATCCCAGTAATATTGATGCAGCTTTTCCAATTAAAAACCCGATGAAAACCTTGATCGTTTGTGATGGGTCAGCTCTCAGCAGAGCATCATAATATATCTTGGGGAAGTGGGGGTAGAACTGCATAACTACACTTTTAATTGGTTATATTCAACAAGGTTACCTAAATCGTTTAGAACCTTGAAGCTAAGAGTAATAATTAAACATGCGATGGTTAATTATTCAACCAAGAATTACAAGAGTTGTAATCAGTAAAGAGTTTACTCACCTTGAAAATGTAATGGTTGATTGCAGGGACTCACTCTGGTTAATTATTGCACAAATAAAGGATCTTGGAATCATTTTATTCAATAGGGGTCAATTTAAAATGAATAAAATGCTTTAAAGTTACCAATAAATTCTAATATTACTCATGGTACTTTAAATTTATTAAACATAATTATTGAATTTTGCCTCGTTTTGTTTTTGTTTGTAGATGAATAACTTATATGACAACACAGATTTACCAATGAAACTCAATTTAAGGCTTAATCTCAGAAACTACAGGCAATGGGAGGGCGAATTGAGAAATGTTCTCACAAGCTTCAAGCTTGATGCTCGCCTATATGTACCCGTTGAGAACAAGTGTGCTCTTGGTCAGGACCCTGAAATGCATGCAAAATTAGCTTTGGATGCACTAAAGGTCAATAACCTAATACTGGAATCTATCCCAAACTGTTGGTATAATAGGTTCAGACGGTATGAGGTGACCAACTTATATCAATGTCTTCGTGCTATCTGTAGAGGTGGCATGGGGGCATTGGGTAGCGGAGGTGCCAACGATCCACATGTAAGAGAGATCGTTAACTCGATCCCTCAGATTTACTATTCCTGGGCTGACAATTTAAGGTATGAGACTTACAGGATTCATGGTAAGATAATGGCAAAGAAACTCTTACCTGGTCAGTCAGTGAGGAACCATGTCAATGAATTGGTTGATATGATCAACCAAATGGATGTCCTCGGGAAACCGATCGATGATGACTATGCGCGTGACATTATCTTGTTCTCGCTCCATGCTGGTTTTGACATTGTGAGACTTTCTCATAATGATGAGGGATCATCAGCGAATTTGATCAACATCTTACTTAACCATGCTGAGGAGTACCTGATAAGGAGAGATTGCCAGTGCTTCTATTTTGGTGGATGGCATGCCCATACACCAGGGTGTCCCCATTATGCACCAGTGAAAACAGAAGGTAAGGAGTTACTTGATGTTTTTGTTGTAGAAATTAATCTTACTTCATCTTCCACTTGGGTATTCGATACCGGTTGTGGTGCTCATATCGTTAATGACGTGCAGGGCTTGAAAGGAAGTAGGAAGCTAGATCCAGGGGAAGTAACACTTCGAGTAGGAAATGGAGCAAAAGTTGCTGCACTTGCTATTGGGAGTTATCATTTGAGACTTCCTTCTGGACTAATTTTAGTACTTAATAACTGTTATTTTGTTCCAAGCATTACTAAAAACATTATTTCAGTTCCAGTTTTAGATACTGAAGGTTTTTCATTTGAAATAAGAGACAAACGTTGTTTTATTTCGAAAGAAAATATGTTATATGCTAATGCTAAGTTAATTAATGGTTTGTATGTTTTAGAATATACAAATCATATCTACAACATAGATCATAAAAAGCAGAAAACAGATGGTTCAAACCCAACTTACCTATGGCTTGTAGGCTTGGACATATTAACCAAAAGCGCGTCCAGAAATTACATAAGGATGGACTCCTTTCTTCTTTTGATTATGAATCATTTGAAAACTGTGAGTCATGCTTTCTTGGAAAAATGACTAAGTCACCCTTCACGGGTATAGGTGAAAGAGCTGGTGACCTTTTGGGACTCATACATACAGATGTGTGTGGACCAATGAGTTCAAAAGCTAGGGGTGGATATAATTACTTCATTATTTTCACTGATGATTTAAGTAGATATGGTTACATTTACTTAATGAAGCACAAGTCGGAAGCCTTTGAAAAGTTCAAAGAATTCCAGAATGAAGTACAAAACCAGCTTGGGAAGACAATTAAAGCACTATGATCTGATCGTGGTGGCGAATATTTAACCCAAGAATTTGATGAACATCTGATTAATTGTGGAATAATTTCACAATTAACCCCTCTAGGGACACCTCAATTAAATGGAGTGTCAGAAAGGAGAAATAGGACTCTACTAGATATGGTTAGGTCCATGATGAGCTTTACAGATCTTCATATATCTTTTTGGGGATATGCATTAGGAGCAGCTTCCAGAGTACTAAACAGAAGCCCATCCAAAGCAGTTGAGAAGACACCATATGAATTATGGAAAGGAAGAGTTCCAAATTTGTCTTATCTCAAGATTTGGGGTTGTGAAGCCTATGTAAAACGTTTACAAAGCGATAAACTACACCCTAAATCAGACAAGTGTTTCTTTGTGGGCTATCCTAAAGAAACACAAGGGTATTACTTCTGCAATCGCGAAGATAACAAAGTGTTTGTTGCTCGCAATGGTGTCTTTCTAGAAAAGGAATTTCTATCTAGAAAGCCAAGTGGGAGTAAAGTGGTTCTCGAAGAAATTCGAGACGAGCAACAAATGGATGTGGATAACACCACGTCAGAGGCGAGGGCGCATGAAACGATTAATCATGCGTCGGAGCAAGCTAATTCCACCAGCGAGACTCCTATCGTCCCACTTGAATCTAATTCATGCGAAAATCTTCAAGGAGTTGGAGAGAAAATTTCTACTGTTGCTCCTACCCCACGTAGGTCTGCCAGAATAAAAAACAAACAGTTTGTCGAGGTTCTATTAACTGAGGATTCTGAAATCTTCTTATTGGAGAATGAGGAACCCACAACCTACAAGCAAGCTTTGGTGAGCCCCAACTCAGATAAATGGCTTGAGGCCATGAAATCCGAAATGGAGTCAATGTCTGAAAATAAAGTGTGGACCCTAGTAGACTTGCCTAATGGGGTAAAACCCATTGGTTGCAAATGGGTCTACAAGATTAAAACAGACAAGGATGGAAATGCCTACATCCATTAAGCAAGACTAGTTGCAAAAGGGTACAGACAGATTCATGGTATTGACTATGATGAAACTTTTTCCCCAGTAGCAATGCTTAAGTCCATTCGGATTCTTCTAGCGATTGCCGCATTTTTCGATTACGAAATTTGGCAAATGGATGTCAAAACCGCCTTCTTGAATGGGTTCTTGACGGAGGAAGTGTACATGACACAACCTGAGGGTTTTGAAGATCCGGAAAATCCTAGAAAGGTATGCAAGCTTGAGAAATCCATTTATGGATTGAAGCAGGCATCTAGGAGTTGGAATCTTCGCTTTGATGAAGCGATCAAAAGGTTTGATTTTGTCAAGAGCGAAGAGGAACCTTGTGTATACAAGAAGTCTAGTGGGAGCAGCGTAGTTTTCTTAGTCTTGTATGTGGATGACATACTTCTCATGGGAAATGACATACCAATGCTTGAGTCAGTCAAGGAATGGTTGAAGAGTTGTTTTTCCATGAAAGACTTAGGTGAAGCTAAGTACATTTTGGGAATCAAAATCCATAGAGACAGGTCTCGAAGGATGATTGGACTAAGTCAAGAGACTTATATTGATAAGGTTCTTGACAGGTTTGAGATGACAAACTCTAAGAGAGGTTTTCTCCCCATGTCCCATGGCATTACGCTCAGTAAATCTCAATGCCCGGTTATGCCAGATGAGATGAGACGTATGGCTATCATTCCTTATGCTTCTGCAATAGGATCGATAATGTATGCCATGATTTGTACAAGGCCGGATGTTGCATATGCTCTAAGCATGTGCAGCAGGTTTCAGGCAAATCCAGGTGAAGCACACTGGACAGCTGCCAAGAACATCCTTAAGTACTTGAGAAGGACGAAAGGAATGTTTCTAGTGTATGGTGGCGAAGATGAGTTGGTTGTCAAAGGTTATACGGATGCGAGTTTCCAAACAGACAGGGATGACTTCAGATCTCAATCTGGATACATTTTCTGTCTGAATGGAGGAGCAGTGAGCTGGAAGAGTTCAAAGCAAAGCACTGTCGCAGACTCTACGACAGAATCAGAGTATTTGGCTGCTGTTGAGGCAGCTAAGGAAGCTGTTTGGATAAAGAAGTTCCTGACTGAGATGGATATCGTGCCAAGTGCTCAAAAGGGTATCCAGATATACTGTGACAATAATGGAGCTATTGCTCAATCCAAGGAAGCTAGGTCACACTTCAAATCCAAACATGTAGAGAGGAAGTTTCACCTCATTCGAGAGATCGTTGACAGAGGAGATGTCAAGATGAGCAAAATTCACACGGATGAGAACATCGCTGATCCGCTTACTAAACCCCTTCCAATGCCTAAGCATGAGAAGCATACTAGTGCAACTGGATTGAAGCGAATGGTGTAATTAGAAGTTGTTTTTTGTTTTGAGAAAATAAATTACATAAGTAATACATTCATTTGCAGAATTATGTTTAATTAGAAATTATCTTTTCTCTTATTTAATTGTGGTTTCAATATTAAATAAAATGTCCAAAATAATTATGAATTGATGGGCTCACTAGGTTAATGACCTTTTGAATGAAACCCCACAGGTGAACAAAATTCATATATTATTAAGTTCCTAGTTCGGAATCATTAAAGTGGACATAAATGATTTCTTATACTGAACTAGCATGTTAAGATTGATTGGATAGCGCAGTTTCATGGGCTATAGGAGTGTAGTGATACTCGGTCAATCACATAGATATGCATGAATGATGCATGATCGAACTATAGACCAACTTTGAAGTTCAAGTATAGAACTTCCGGATATATTAGTGGATTCCTTTGACATGAGTGGAACATTGGTTTCATTCAATGGATGATATAACTGTGGTACATTCAAACGTCTTCCCGTAACTGGAGATTATAAAGGGTGTTTCCTGGTTATTTCAGAAGTTGAGTGGGAGATTTGGTTGCCACAAGATTGGATAGAGTCTTCCTATTAAATTAGGAATGTGTCATGTTTTGGCCTCTTGAAGAGGGAGAATTCAGAAAATGCATGGCCGTGCTCAAATGTGTTACATAGTAACCATTTGTTTTGTAATTCTAACTCAGATTTCAAGAAATGATTTGTGGTTTAATATAGATTACATAAGATGTAATCATATTATCAAATCGACACAAAATGACTTAAGGAATTTGAATATTGCGCACTTGTCTCAGACAAGTGGGAGATTGAAGGAATTGTGTCTTCGATAAGTGCAATTACTAGATATATCAAGGATCACTATTATGGAGATAATAAGTTCATTCTATTGGGGCGTCATCCTCTGTTGCTAGACTATGAGAGATGATCTTTGGGCTAGTCAAATAGCCCAAAGCCCTTTAGAATGGATCCTATATTGGTCACACACAAGGGTATTGGGTTAAGCAAGTTAGAAGCCCATTAATGGGCCTCATGAGCAATTAATTAGTCATAAGCATGAGTGGGCTAAGTATAGTTTGAGTGGGATTAGGAATTGGGCTTGGATTTGGACTTGGACTATTATTTAGAGATACGATCTATAAATAATAGCCTTGCCTAGGGTTGAACACACAAGTCACAATTGACATACAGTGAATTGTGAATCAAGCAACCATCATCCAAAAGCCCTCACCCTCCCTCTCTCACACGCACGCCTCTCTCTTCCCCCTCTCACCCACGGCCGGCCACCCCTAGTGGCCACGTGGTGTTGTGCGGTGGTTCTTGCCTAGTTGATCGTTCGTTCATCTCCATAGAAGGTCGATAGAAGTGTTCTTTCGCGACTAACTAGCATTAGTGGAGGTCTTAATTCGTGCCCGTGGACCAAGTAGAGGAATCACGTTTGAGGTTCTTTATCTCCCCATTGTTCTTGCTCGATCATCGTGGAATCACGCTTCAAAGGTATAATTCTTACTTCTTTATGTGTTATGCATGAGATCCTTGGTTTGGTGCTATGTGAATATGATTCATGTTAATTCCGCATTTAGTACCTATAATCTCCTACAGTTTGTTCTTCTTTTCGCAATTTTTTTTGTTTAGTTTGTGCTATGTTTGTTTGATTGTGTGTTTTAATCACTTGCTTTTGCTTAGATTAGGTTTATTTTGAGAATTGCCTGCTACGTGTTTGTAAAAATGTCCAAATGAAAAACTGCATGTTCATTGTAGTACAATTGAAAGTATTTTGTGTATGAATTTTAGGTTTTTTGCTACTATATATGTTCGTTTACGGTTTGATATACATGGTGCATTTGATTTTAGTGTGGCAAACATGGTGGATATACATGCTGCATTTGATTTGGTACAATCCTACCATGTTTATCATTTTCCCATGTTCTTTTCAGTGTTATTTTGTTGTGAGCTGTTAAGCTGCTAATTGCAAATCTGTGTGTGTGTGTGTGTGTTTGCTTTTGTGCCTGTCTTCCTATGTGTCCAATTCTTTTTTACCTTTTTCTGCGGCTTGGTTTATGAAGAACATGGGTTACCTTTATCATCTCAGGGTGATGACATTAAGTTATTCAAGAAAAACTTTGTTATTAGGTATTGTGAAGTTTGATTTATACATCAATCATCTTGCTGAATTTATGAAACTCTGGTTTCAGTTAGGCATAAAATTATGGATATAGTCTTGATGGCTTGATGCCAACTCTAAATAGTGATGCAAAGTTAATGACCTTTTAATCATTTATTGAGCTCGATGATTATGTTGATCTCATTTCCTATTCTAAGTAGCTTGAAGAATCATGTTGAAATGTGAGGGCTCGTTAGCTCTTATGTTGCTGTGTTGCTAGCTATTTAGCCTTTTGAGCTATATTGTAGGCTATTCATCAATTATATTATGTTAATTAATAGTCCATTTAAAAACTTACATTTTGTTAGATTATGGTCACTTATTTTGTTAATATATAGCCTTTTTGAATGTTATATGGCTTTTTACAAGTTATTTTGTTAATATATATTTGGTACAATCCTACATCTTAACCAAATGCAGCTGCCATTCTCTGCCATTCTTGTCAAATTTTGTCAAAATTTCTGTTGTGACGTTTTTTTTTAAAATTAATTGCTAGGTGCTAGGATCTATCAAAGGTTTTCGTTATAGTAGAGCTGAGAAAACAGTAAATAAAATGGATGCAGGAGGAAAAAAGCAGTAGAAAGGTGAAGGAAGTACATCTAAGGGAAAAAAAGGAAGAGGCATGAAAAAGAGGATGACGAGTAAGATTTTATGTTTTAGAATATTGTATATTTGCTATACTTTTGTGAATGGAATTGTGACTTTTGTAAGAGTATAGGTAACTTTGATTAATTATGTTTTTATGTGATTTTTGTGTCAATATATAAAGTGCTACTTTTGTGAGTATATCTTTCACTTTTGTATGTATCAATGTCACTTTTGTATGTATCAATGTCACTTTTGTGAGTGCAAGTATCATTTTGTGAAAGTTTTGATAGTAATCACTTTTTTTTGAGTATTATATCCCTTTAATGAGTGTCATGAGTATATTTTTTGTGATTATAATTGTCACTTTTGTGAGAATAAGTATAAAAATTTGTATAAATGTTCTTAATTCATGTTTAATTTTATATGATAATTTAAATTTTAGTATATAAGTATGTTATAATAATTTTTTTTTGGTTTTCAGGCCTGATAGGAAAATTACCTGTCGTTGTAGACCTTCTTCATTAGTTAAGGTTGTAAGTGGGCTTTCTCCGACTCAAAAAAAACATGTAGAAGAGGTTGGATTTGGTGGTTTGTTGTCTTTATGTGTGGAGAGTATGGTTGGAGGTATACTTCCTTGGCTTGTTGAGAGTTTTAATGGATATACTTGTATGTTTTGTGTGGCTGAAGGTAAGGAGTTTGTTGTGACTAAGGATGATGTGTGTGATGTTTTTGGTTTGCCTAAGGTAGAAGGTCGTGAGGTTCCTGAAATAAAGGGTAGTTACAAAGGTCAATCTCAAGATGATAGTGCGTTGAAAAATAAATGGAGAGATGCTTTTGATGTTGGTGTTAAGGAGTTGATACCTTTGGCTAAATTAGAAACTAGGATCAAGGAGTTGGTGAATGGAGGTGATGAATTTAAGAGGTTATTTGTTATGCATGCTCTTAGTAGTATGCTTGTTCCTACCGCTAATAGGACGGTTAATTTTAGGTTAGTTAATGCTGTGGATGATGTTGATCAGATTAAAAATCTTGATTGGTGTTCATTTGTTTAGAGAAAGTTGATGAATTCTGTTGTTAGTTACAAAAATTCTGAGGCTAAAGATAGTATTAGTGGATGTTTGTTGTTGCTTAAGATTATGTATTTTCATCGTTTGAATTTCCAAGGTGTAGTAGAGAACTCCACTATTCCTCTTATCCAACATTGGACAGATAAAAAAGTGAGAAACAGGGTGTCCTTGGAGTTGAAGGCTGGTGGATTTGGTCAGGGGGTTTTGAATGAATTGACTTATCCAGTTTCTGCTAAGCGTGTTGATTCAAATGTTAACAACTTAAATAAGGGTGAAGTTGGTGCAGCTCCTATTGATGATGGTAGAAGATGTGTGACTTTCAATTTGCCTGAAGGAGTATTAACTGATTCTGAGATCAAAAGTGCTGCAACTGATGTATGTTCTTTTTTTTTTTCTTTTTTTTTCTACTTTAATAAAACATTTGTTCTATTCTGATATAATTGTTTGTTAACGTGTAGGATTTGCATGAGGCGTTTCTTTTTATGAAAAGGAACATGGAGCTATTCTCATCTGTGAATTCCAATTGTTTTAGTACTCAAACAACGGTTGGTGCATCAACTTTTCTATGAAGCAATTTAGATTCTTTTGCCTCAATAAAACCTACAAAAATAAAAATAAACTATGTTCGTTATATTACATATGAATGTACATGATAACATCAAATAATGCACAATAAATAAGTAAACTAAATAGTTCATATAACTCACTACTGTAATGTATGTCTTTTTTTGAAAATTCTTTAATATTATATTTTATATCAAATATTATAAAGTTATTCCTTAAAAAGTTATTACATCAATATTTCCCTGATTAAAAAAACCGTTGACTTAAATAATATAACTTTAAAAAGAACATGACTCCTACAATCAACGAACATACTATAGGAAGAGTACACAGCTCATTGATAGTCTATTAAAATAGCAAAGAACATAAGGGTCATTACAAAAGAACTTCATCATCAACCTCCAACTGAAAATCAGAAAATCGAATGTATATAAAAATCTATAATATAGATACTTAAACATAAGGAATTAACACATTCAATAAATATTAGAAATATTTTGATTTGAAACTTAAAATAATAATAACAAAATTATGTTGACGGAAATTTTGATTTTTACCACCTTCCAATAACGACTTTGTCGAATTTACCACCTCCATAAAAAAAAGATTTACTTTACCACCACCAAAATTTCCAAAAAATCGATTTTACCACCAACTAACGGATTCCATCCATGAATCCGTTAGTAGGGCCCACGTTTTGAACGTTTCTTCTTCATCTTCCCCGATCTTCCATGTCAACCAACCAGCAACGAAATCAACTACCTCGGTTGGTCGGAATTTCGTGTGGGTTAAGCGTCTGGGTGGTGGTGGTTTCGGGTCGCGGTGGTTTCGCATCTGGGTTTGGATGGTGGTGGGGTTGGTCGTAGCTGTTAGGTGGTGGCTAGGGGAAGGGAGGGGCTGGTCGTAAACGGGCAGGGGAAGGGAGGGGCTGGTCGGAAACGGGGAGGGAGAGGGATGGGGTGGTCCGAATCGGGGAGGGAGAGGGAAGGGGTGGTCAGAATCGGGGAGGGAGAGGGATGGGGTGGTCGGAATCGGGGAGGGAGAGGGATGGGGTGGTCGGAATCGGGGAGGGAGAGGGAAGGGCTGGTCGGAAACGGGGAGGGAGAGGGAGGGGGTGGTCGGAATCGGAGATGGTGGTCGGAATTGGGTAGGGGAGGTGGGGCTTCCGGAATTGGGTAGGGGAGGTGGGGCTGCCGGATTTAATTTTTTTATTTTTAATTTTTTTTTGTTTTTAATTTTTTTTTGTTTTTTTTTAATTTTTTTTAAAACTTACCCAATAATATAGCGACACGTGTGCAAAGTAGGCCCCACTAACGGATTTATGGACGGAATCCGTTAGTTGGAGGTGATTGGTGGTAAAACTGATGTTTATTTTTTTATGAGGTGGTAAAGTAAATCTTTTTTTTATGGAGGTGGTAAATTCGACAAAGTCTTTATTGGAAGGTGGTAAAAATCAAAATATCCTTATGTTTACATAATAAACGAATTTCAAAAATTAAAATCATACAAAAACCAAAAAATTACCTTCTCCATCAGGTACAATGTCTTCAAATTCATCGTCATTGTCAATATCATCATTATCTAGATTATAATTAACGAATCTCGAATCTGAATCATGGCGAAATTCGGATTGGTAGGACATTATATAACTAAATTCTCTGTAATTTGGATTGTCAATATAATTCTTGTAAAATTCTTGATGAACTTCTCTCTAGATTCAAATTTTTAAATTGGCGGAAATTAACAAAAAATTCTTTCTCCATAATTAAAGTTGAAAATCAGGTGCAATTAAAGTGTGGAAGTTACAACAAAAGGGAGATAATTACGTCTGATAGCATGAATTGCGGAGTTTTTTTTTTTTTTTTTAATTTTTTTAATTTTTAAATGTGTAAAGCTGACTGATTAAGTATTAATTTGATGTAAAATCCAACGTTTGAGGCAAGGTGTACCATGCTCATGGTACACCCTGGTGTATTATGTAAATTTCAAATTTTATTGGCGCCATACTACTACATTACCAAAAACATATATTACGAAACCATAAAAATATATTACGTTACAGTCGTTATCAAACAAATATATTACGTTACCAATAAATACAAATTTCTTACTCGATGTAATAACGTCCTAGTCAACGTCATTAATGAAGAAAGATGATTTTTATAAAAATTAATTAATATTTCATTTGACGATATTTTATAAACTATCAATAAAAAAATTTAGGATATTTTGATTTTTACCACCTTCCAATAACGACTTTGTCGAATTTACCACCTCCATAAAAAAAAAGATTTACTTTACCACCTCATAAAAAAAATAAAACATCAGTTTTACCACCAATCACCTCCAACTAACGGATTCCGTCCATAAATCCGTTAGTGGGGCCTACTTTGCACACGTGTCGCTATATTATTGGGTAAGTTTTAAAAAAAATTAAAAAAAAAACAAAAAAAAAAAAAATTAAAACAAAAAAAAAAAATTAAAAATAAAAAAAAATTAAGTCCGGCAGCCCCACCTCCCTTACCCAATTCCGGCAGCCCCACCTCCCCTACCCATTTCCGGCCACCATCTCCGATTCCGACCACCCCCTCCCTCTCCTTCCCCGTTTCCGACCAGCCCTTCCCTCTCCCTCCCCGATTCGGACCACCCCATCCCTCTCCCTCCCCGACTCCGACCACCCCTTCCCTCTCCCTCCCCGATTCTGACCACCCCTTCCCTCTCCCTCCCCGATTCGGACCACCCCATCCCTCTCCCTCCCCGATTTCGACCACCCCTTCCCTCTCCCTCCCCGATTATGACCACCCCTTCACTCTCCCTCCCCGATTCTGACCACCCCATCCCTCTCCCTCCCCGATTCTGACCACCCCTTCCCTCTCCCTCCCCGATTCGGACCACCCCATCCCTCTCCCTCCCCGTTTCCGACCAGCCCCTCCCTTCCCCTGCTCGTTTACGACCAGCCCCTCCCTTCCCCTAGTCACCACCTAACAGCTACGACCAACCCCACCACCATCCAAACCCAGACGCGAAACCACCGCGACCCGAAACCACCACCACCACCCAGACGCGAAACCCACACGAAATTCCGACCAACCGAGGTAGTTGATTTCGTCGCTGGTTGGTTGACATGGAAGATCGGGGAAGATGAAGAAGAAACGTTCAAAATGTGGGCCCTACTAATTGATTCATGGATGGAATCCGTTAGTTGGTGGTAAAATCGATTTTTTGGAAATTTTGGTGGTGGTAAAGTAAATCTTTTTTTTATGGAGGTGGTAAATTCGACAAAGTCGTTATTGGAAGGTGGTAAAAATTAAATTTCCAAAAATTTATATAACCATACAAATAAAATTCACTTTTTATGCTCTTTCTACAGACAGCCATATCAATATACTTTCTAAATTGCTATATAATTGGACGGTTTTAACCTTAGTATAGCTTTGTGGTTTTTCTTTATCTTTATCCCATTGTTAAAAAGCAATATTTGAGGGTTAAAAAAAAGGAGGGCTAGAGTAGAATATTGGAGGGTTCTTTCTCAAAAAAATAAAAATAAAAAATAAATAAAATTTAGGGCTATAATACAATAATTAAATGACATAAATCCATCATCTTTTCTAAATATTTTAGTTATTGAAGTTGTTTTTTTCAATGTTGTCAAAATAAAGGATTTAAAAGACATGACAAGTAAAATAATAAGGTATGTTACTTGAAAATTGTCAGTTATTTGTGGAAAAAAAGAAAATTTATATTAAGTAAAGAGAAAAAATAATGAAAATGTATGCCACCATCACTAGAGGAAACGTATTTGAACTCGAGACTAAAGACAACATGAAGTTCTTATGTACACCATTTGTAACAAGATTAAGGGATTTTCAGTTTTTCACTATGTTGTCTTTTTGCCAAACTATATAAATAATAATCTAGGTCGCTAAGGTTTTAAATAAAAGAGTAGTAAGGTCACACAACTGTTGATATCACTTATCACACATATATAATCAAATAGTAGCGGAAAGTTAAAATTAGTATAATCTTGTGTGTTTAGAATTTATTTTCTTATTCGATGGTTATATTACTATGAAATTTTAAATTTTTTGAAATTAAATTCGATATAAATATAAGGTATAGTTTAAGATATCATTCTTTAGTTTTTCCTTACCATTTAAGCTGGATATCATCATCATTATTTTGAATATTAATTAATAGATTCACATATACATTAAACATTATGTTATTAGACCTGGAAAACGAGTCACTCAGGTCGGGTCACTTTCATGTCAACTGACATTCGGATCGGGTATGAGTCGAGTCAGGTCCGCTCGGGCTTTTAGTCGAGTAAAATCGGGTGTTAGGTCAAGATCAGGTCAATTCCATTTTTATTCAGGTATGGGTCGGGTTAGATCAATTTCGGATTTAGGGTCAATTTCGGGTTGATTTTTTTTTGGTCAATTGAGTCACGAGTTTGGTCATCAGGTTTGGGTCAGGATTGCAGGTCTATATGTTACTAAAAAAACCTTCAACCTCACCAAAATTTACAAATTAAATATTTATCAAATATATATTTATTAAATATTTTAGGAAAATTAACAAGAATAATCCCAACTTTGCCTCATTCCCCCAAAATAATCCCAACTTTCGATTATTTTTAAATAATCTGAATTTTAATATGAATTTGCTTCCAATGGTCCTAAGTGGCCGGTAAATTGTTAAGTAGGTACATTTTTTAAAGAAAAAAATTAATTTACATGTGTCACCACGTGATTGGTAAAAAAAAATAAGACTTAATTTTTTAAAAAATGATTATTAGTTATTAGTTATTAAATAATACTTTATTTCCCATAAAAAAAAACACTTAATAAGTATTTAAAACTAACTATTTTTTAAATAATTACTTTCAAAAAAATTAAAAACACCCACCACCAACACCAACCCAACCACATCCACCACGCAACAAAGTGTTTAGTGTTAATAATCAAGAATACGGGATATTCACCATGTGAAATATTTACAAAATTAACATATATATTATAATTGATTGGATCATCGTTTTGTGGTCAATCAAAACGTATATGATATATTACCATTATTGTAGCTAAAAAAACCCCTCAAGCTTACCAAAAAGTTATTTGATTGAAGTTAATTCTATGATGTCATACCTTTGACCGTTTTGAATAACTGCACCGCCTATAATATCTAATCATTTACTATTTGATTTAATTTTTCTCTTAATATCCGATTCCATGGTACATTTTAAGGTAATTGCTTGATCCGTGCCATTTATGGCACCTTTAGGCTATGTTTTCTTTATATTTATATGCTTGTTTTTAGCCTATTATTTCGTGTTTTTACGTAATAAAGCTTGATTTGCGTGCTTTTGTATTATTTTAGAGAAATGCGCACTTTTAATATTTTTCTTATTATTTTATTCATTTCTCAGCTATTTCCCTCACCTCTCCGTTTGTTTGACTTGTTTTGTAGGTGTGTCGAGCTTCCCGGGATTTAATTATCAAGGAAGAAGCTCATGTGCATTCAAGGAAATTAACGGAGCCAAATAGGGAAGCCAAGCATGCAAAGTCACGCCAATCAAGCAAAATTCGAAAGCACGAGTCCCAAGGCAGCAGCCCCGAGCAAAAAGGCAGCAGCCCCGAGCCCAAGGTCGCTGCCCCAAGATGCCTCGCACAACAGCCCCATGACAGCAGCACTGCGCATCAAAGCAGCCTCGCAGCGCAGCAGCCACGCACCAGCAGCCGCGGGCGCGGGTTGTTGCAGCCCCAAACTGCCAGATTTGGGCAGTAAGTCCCCGCGGGTGCCTCGAGGTCTCCCCGCGGGCGCGGGCCTTGGCCCCACGGGCGCGGGTTTTGGCTTGGGCCGCGGGCGCGGCTATCGGGGTGTCCGTCTTTCTCCGCGGGCGCGGGTTTTCGGGTCTTTTACGATTTTTAAGCTTCTTTTCTCCTTTTGTTTATATAATTTTTGGTTTCCTTTTTTCTTTATTCATGTAATTCTTTAGTTTTAGAATAGTTTTCTCTCTCTTAGGTTGAGAGTTTCTCTCTCTAGATTAGGCTAGTTTAGGAGTAGTTTTAGAGAGAGAAAGTGAAGAATTTCAATGGTGATTGAGAGATTTAAGATGCAAGTGTGACAATTGTGTTGGAGATCTTCTTAATTATCAATGAGCATTTCTAAACTCTATCTCATTCAATTGCTTTGTTTAACTTGATGTTTGTTTGGTTTGATTTTGATATTTGATGTTTGATTAGAGTAATTGTTCGTGATATTTTGTTGATTCTTGTTCTCTATAGTTGATAGTAGATTTGATGATGATGTTTCTTGAGTACTTTACTTGCTATGGTTTGGGTAAACATGTGTGATTGATGAATTGAGGTTGATTTGGGAATTTAAGTAGTTCTTGTGTTGTGATTAAATTGATTCATAGAGGTTTGCATGTTGCTTAGTTGATTGGAATAGCTAACCATGATTGCTAGCATTGATTGCATGATTGAATTGATTGACATGGCCACTTGATATTGATTTGATCATAATTGGTTGAGTATTTGATTATGTTTCTTCCTATTGTTTAGCACTTGAGAAATCTATGTTAGAAAGTATGAAGATGATTAGTTGAATGCTCCTAATTGCTCCTACTATTTGTCTTTGCATTGCTTGGATTGCTTGACTCCCTAATTAGCTTTATTATCATGAATTCATGTTGATCCCCACTCCCTAGTGTTTCATTTGTTTGCTTGGTTTAGGAAGTAGAATAGCACTATCTTTCACCTTAGACTTCGACCTAGCTTAGGCGTATATTAGAAATACTTGAACATAACCGTTCCTAGTGGTTCGACCCTTGACTTACCTCTATACTTGTATTTAGGTAGTTGAGGGATTATAAATTTGTTTCACCGTAGGGAGGATTAGTTTAACGACCTAGTTTTCCCCACGTCAAAATGGCGCCGTTGCTGAGGAACGGTGTCTATGTTTGAGTGTTTTTGATTGCTTGAGTCTAGGTCTTTGTGTATACTTTTCTTTTATTTCTTTTTGTTTGCATTGTAAAAATGGCATGTCTCTCATTTCCTAAATTTGACAATGAGCCTTTTTGTGAATATTTTAATAGACTAGAGGAATTTCTTGATTGTAATTGTTGTAGCCTTTGGGAAGCTTGTGAGATTTCTTATTTTGGTTTGAATGAGCAAACTAGGGATGAAGTTGAATGCATGCATAATGGTGAATTTAGAGCATTGTCAATTGATGATGCTTGGGATTTCTATGTTTGGTTTGCTAGGGATGTTTATAGTAGGGATAATCATGATCCTAATATTGATGTGCAATGTCTTGATTCTTCTAATGTTAGCATGATTTCCTATGATTTGTCACATGATCCCATTAGTGAACCTAGAACACATGATTTCAACTTCTTTTACCCCTTTTGTACATGATGAAGAAGTACATGCTCAAGTTGATGCTAATAATGTGTTTCAATATTTTTCATTATTTACCATGCCTTCTTGTGATGTGCTTCGTTCCCTTGATGATGAATCTCATGTCCTAGATTGTGCCCCCGTTCCCCAATGTGATGTATATGCTCATGATCTTAATGTTGATTCTTCCGATCTTGGTTGTACTTCTTCTTCCCTTGTTGAGCCTCAACCTTCTACATCTTTTGAATCTCTTGTTGATATATTTGAGTCTCAAATTAGGCACATTGAGCTTAATGATGATCTTGGGTCTAGTAAGGAGATTATTCTTCAATCTATGAGAGGTCAATTAGAGATAATGAAAAAGAATGAGGAGCGTCTTGAGGAGGGAAAGAGAAGAAAAGATGAGTTAGAAAGACAATTGTCATCCTTGATGCTTGTTTGTGAAAAATCTCAATTTGATGTGTGTGTTGAGGATGATGATGATGATCATTTTGAACAACCAAGAGTGTGTGAGGATCCTATTGTTGAGAATAGGAGTGAAGGAAAGGGAGTTGAGAGTGATGATGATTATGATGATTTTGTGAATCTAAACTCCTCTTCCTTGGTTGATTATGATGAGTCTCAAGTGTATGAATGTGACTCTTCTATCCATGAGTGTTTGGACTTGTTTAAGGTTATGTCCGATGTGTTTATTGAGAGTCAAATGAAAGCCCATAGCCTTCTAAGTGAGTTCATTGATGTTGCTTCATGGGACAGAGATGATTTTGAGTTATATTTGCATCCATTCATGCACGGTTTTGAGGACTTAGGTTTTGAGTTTGTGGAAGGAATAAAGGTTGTTTATTGTGGTGCAAAGAAGGATGAGGTTGACTCCTTTGGAGTTTTTGAGCTTGAGGGAGATGTCGATTGTGAGAGAACTTCATTTGAGGACTCTATGATTGATTTTCATGCCCTCATTGGCGATGTGAGACCTTGTGTTGAGGGAGTCGCGAACCCTTTGCCTATTATTCATACCCCTTTTTCTCAAAGGTTTGACCACATCCCCTATTGCCCTATTTTTCTCCCTTTCTTTGTTGATAAGCCTATTGGGGACTTCCTTGTCTATGATGATCTTAATTTCCCTCATTCGTCTATTGTTGAGGAAAAGGGTGATGTTGCCACCCGTGAGGAGGATTTGCCTTTTTCTTTTTCTTTCCATTCTTTTATTCCCCCTTCTTCTTCTTCTTCTTCTTATTTTCTTGTGTTTCCTTTTGATCCTTCTTCTTCTCTCTTTTGGCATCTCCCTTCTCACTTGCGTGCAATGATCTTGTTGCACGTTTTTCTTCCGTCATTTGCCTACATTCTCTCTTATGAAATGTGTAGTAGTGCATTTGACAAGATCTTGCGTGCGTTGAATTATTATTTTCTAGAGCGGTCAAGCTTGGACCTTAAGCAAGCCTTTCTCGAGAAGTAACCCGTGTTTTATTGCTTTCATTTTCTTTTCTTTTTAGAATAGATTTTCTCTCATGGAAATTTTTGTGTGCCTTTTGCTAGGTAGATGACTTGATATACTTTGGTGCTTCGATTTGGATCAAGAATCAAGGAAGGATGACTCTTATTTTTGCGAGCATATGGAGACAAGGTTCAATTCTATCTTGAGAAATTAGCTTTGAAAGGTTAAATTTGGTCATTTGCGGGTAATTACACCCACCTAATATCCGGTAATATCCTTTCTTGTTCTTTCTCTAGTGGATGATGACTTGTTGGACATATGTTGGTTTGTTGGATTGATCTCCTTGTTTTCCCCTCCCATGGATTATATGATTTATGTTTGAATGTAATGTCTCATTGAAGCTTGGGGGAGGGTATTCTATCATGTTTGGTGGGATGTTGATTCATATACGCTATGCACCTTTGTATATGCTTTTCCATATTCTTATATTTTGAAAAACTCCAAAAAGATTTTTGTTTCTATTAAGGCAAATTTGTAATGTGTTTTGTTTTGTTCTTGCTTTGGACATAATAACATTTGGACTTGTATAATTGAATGCTTTTCTTCCTGAATGGTAGTGGTGTGTACGGTTTGAGATTACGTTTGGTTGATTCTAGGATAAAGCATGCTATATAAGGTAGTTGTCTAGAACTAGGGGGATTGAAGGGAATATTTCAAGCATTATGATCCCAAACTTGAACCCCACTGTGATCATACACTAAAGTATGGTGGCGTTCCAAAGGCAAAGAAAAGAGAGCAAAAGAGTCGCCAACAAGTTTTAGGAACTTGTAAACCCAAAAGACAATCCAAAAGGACCATCACTCCATAAGGTTTTGAACCAAACAGGGTTCGGGGATGAGGGTACGAATCCAATCTACAAAAGAAAGGACCCGCCCTATCAAATAGGCCTCTACATTGTTCTGCTCGTATTCATGTGCGCTTTTCGAATAACATACAAACATTATATTAAACCTACCCTGTTTATCTATGTTGGTTGAATATTAATGCACAAATAATACTATTATTGGCGATCACTTGAATTAAAATCACATTAGCCTAAACCAAATTATTAATTATCTTATTAAGCGTGATTTCAAGTACAAATTCCCTTTAACATGCATAAAAGGCGTGATCAAGCATTAACAATAAAAATATATCAAGCAACATAATGATGATAAATCATAATAATAGTAATAATAATAATCATAATAACCATAATAATAATCATGTCAAGGCATAATAAAGCTTAATAATAATAGCAAGATCCTAGGCATGATACTAACAAGATTAATAAAAAATCCTAGCATGTCACTAAGCAATAAAGATCAAAGCTTTAAACCTAACATGGTACTAACGTGATATCACGATATTAGAAATAAGTAAAGGCACCCTAAACATGATACTAGAAAGCATAAAATAACATCTTAACATGATACTAGGAATTAAACAATAATAAGCATGCTTTCTACATAGTTAATAAAATAGGGAGTAAGCCAATCTACTTACTTTGAAGCCTCGTACCTCTTTCTAATAACAAAATGCACAAGTTAGTAAACTTCAATGAAAATAATAAAGAATAATTAAATAATTAAATTGAAATCAAAGTAAATAAAGTTTTGACTAGTTTTGGACCAAACCCTCAGAAAATATCAAACCTTGCACGTCTAGGGCGAAGGCAACTTCGAACCTGGCTAAGTAATTCTAAGTCTTGTGAATGCGGAATATTGTACTTTGTAAAAAGGTTGGTTTAAAAAAAGAGAGAGAGAATAAGACTACACGCTGTCGCCAGGAATTCACTCTGTCGCGAGGCGACAAGGTTGTCGTTTGGCGACAGCCTGGCTTAGGCGCGTTTTTCCACGCGGAATCCGATCTTTAATCAACTTGATTTACGAAATCCGTACAGAAGATAAAAAAAACGTATTTTTAAAGATAATAAAAATCATAATAATGATATTTTAATAATAATAATATTTTATTCCAAATAAAAGTCCACTTTAAAAATAAATAATTATTAAATCTAATAATATTAGCATTAAAAGGAACCTTCTAGAAACTTCTAGAAAGCTAGCCTAATAATTTTAGGAATAATAATTAACATTGGGCCCTCCTCTAGATCATTGGGCCGTATATAAATGATTGACCGGGCCCAGTTTAGTATTTTGGCCATAACCTCCTCAATATTCATCGAAATTGGGCTTATAATATATCGTTGGAAAGGTCTCTTCGAGCCCCATCCAACTACACTATTATTGGACCTTAATCTTACCCTGTAGCTTATGAAGAGACATAGGAAAGGGGCTATACACTGAATGCTCACTTGTCCGAAAGGACAAGTGGGAAATTAAAAGGAATGGTGTCCTTCGGACAAGTGTATTATTCTGATAGTGGGTTCAGAATTATTAGAAAGCTAATATATTCAGTAATGTCAAGTAATCGGAAAGCCTGGGTGGAGGCCTCTTCTGATCAGTAATATTAATGCATAATTAACAGCTTAATCTTGACTGAACCCTCGAATCACACCCAAGAATATTAATGGACCGACTCAACGAATTAATTCGGAAGAAATTAATGAGTCACCCGAGTATTAAATGTTTAGACGTCGGAAATTCGAGCATAGAGCGTCGAAATCGAGCGTCGGAAGTCGAATCAAAAACAGTAATTGACGAGACGCGCAAATAATAATAAATTGACAATATTCCCAAAATACCCTAGCATCGGAATGCCCGGAGCATCCGAATTCTAGGGGCATAATATGCTAGCACAGGTGGCTAGCATGCGCACCATGCCAAGCCATGGCTGGCTGGCTGGTGCGTGCTAGCACACCGTGGCTAGCAGCAGCTAGTAGCCGCAAGCACCCCTAGGCAGTGATGGGAAGGAGAACGGTAGGTCGTTGTGCTACCACCCCACCCTATCAAACAAAATTTGTAACTTAACAAACCCCTATTTAGCGTAGTGGTAAGTCAAGGTCGAACCCAAGGGAATGGAGGTCAAATGCACGATGCCTAAATCAAGCTATTTCGAAGTCAAGTAGGGGTTTATGGTAGAAACTAAGGCTAAACTAGGCGATGCAAAAGCTTATATGAAATCAATCTAAAGACACTAGGGCAATGGATCCACATGTAATTGTAATGGAAACGGTAATTTGGGAGGTCAAACCGACTAAGTCAAGGGATATGAAGGAAAATCATCATGTATCCAATAGAGCATACTAAGATGGTTCACCTAGAGGTCTAACTAGCGTCAACTACGCTAAACACTACCTAGGGAACGTCACAAAGCACCTCAATCGTGAAATTGCAAGTTTACTAATCAATGGTCCGTATCATAGAAAGCTTACAATGCAATCTAGTGTATTATTCAAAGATGGCCAAACCTCAATTAATCACACACATGCACATGAAATATCAACCAAATTTAATCATATCATCAACTCTATCAATTATCCCCAAATTACACTAATCCATTATTCATACATGCTTCACCATTTCCCTAGCTAGGAAACTACTCACTAGCCATAGGAATTAAGATCAAAACTACAACAATCATCAATTTTATCATCAACATAATTGAAATCAAAGATTAAACCAACAATCAATCAAAATTAATCAAAATTCAATCAATAACCAAATCAATCATCAATAACATGGAAAACAAATGAAATCAACTAAAATCAAACTTGTATTGAAATCAAGAAGAAATCCTTACAAAACTTTGATCTAAAGATCAAATACAATGAGGAATCCTTGAGCAATCACCAAAAATCATGAGTTTCTCTCTCTAAAGTTCTTGAGTTTCTCTCTCTAAAAATTCTCCCCAAAACTAACTATCAAATTCAATCTAAAAATAGGTAGAAATAACTATATATACAAAGAGGAGGTCGGTAATGACGCCCAAAAATAGACCCTCGTAAGTGCGGGCGCTCGGAGGAGAGAGAATGGTGCGCACGGGACACACCCAGACTGGTGCGCCCGCACGCACCTGGTGTGCGGCCGCACACGACCAATGTGCGGCCGCACACTCCCTTGGTGCGCCCGCACCTGGCTGGGTCTTTCTCCCTTCTTCTCTTCGTCCTAGCTCAAGCGGTGCACACATCCTAGATGATGATGATGGAGGACAAAGTGGGCAGAAACTTTCTTGAATTTCTTGAAGAGTATAAGCTATGAGGAAGGCATAAACAAAGCCTTGAAGCTTGCCCCTTGGATCCACCTTTGACTTGGAGCTTCTTGCACCTTCTTTAGGCATGAAAACAATGAAAGCTCAAAGAGAGGAAGCTCGGGAATTCTTGGACAATCAATTACCACCTACAAACAAATGATAAAAAACAAGTAAAAGAGAAAAATAACAAGTAAACTAGAAAAAGCATGAAATAGAGAAACTAACTACAAAAAGCATAAAAAGAAGAAAACAAGAATAAAACTAAGGAAAACTAAAGAAAAGAGAGATAAAAAAGAAATAAAAATCATCCAAAAAGGAACCAAATGAGTGCCATAAATGTCACTCATCAAATTCCCCCAAGCTAAACTTTTGCTCGTCCTCGAGCAAAACAAAGCAAGAAAGAATAAGGAAGAAAATTTTATTGAAAACGAAAAAGAAAGACTCAAGATAAGAATATACACTAAAACTCACTGTCGTAGGAATCACGGTTGTTTTTAGCTACAACAAGCCCTTTAAACCCCAAAGTCGCCTATGAGGACGAGTGAGGTCTCGTAAGGGTATCCTAAGAGTTTGACCCATAACTCTCCACCAAACATCAATGAGGCAAACCATAAAAAAAAAAGAAAAATGAAATAAAAACAAACCTTTGCGAAATGAATCAACATAAAGACTATAATGCAAATGAATGACAATCTTTCTCAAGTAGTTAAGGTATGCACGTTTCAAGATATCCAAGGTTGATTGAAACATAGGGTATGCTAGGCATAGGAACTAGTTATCACAATTCACTTTCATCCCAAACAATCTTACCGCGTTCTTCCCACTAGTCTCAAATCTCCCCTTAGTGAGTGTCCCAATGATTCCTCGAAGGAACCGGAAAAGAATTATTTTAAGGCTACTCGACAATCTTGACTATATATGCATCTCTTTTCTTTAGGCAATGACCCATGATGCCCTCCCCCGAATAGTGACTCAACTATCTAGGTCGAAAGGTCTTTCCCCAAGGTTGTAACGTAAGGCAAAAAGGGTGAAGGTAGGCTAAAATTTAAAAATTTGGTGATTTTCCTAAAAAGTGAAGCAAAAGGGTGATCAATCCTTAACACCACAATCAAGAAATTACCAAATAAAAACAACACCCCCAAGCTTACTTGAAGCTATACTCACAAAAATATATACAAAAAGCGTACACGCTTCTCCCCCAAGCTAAAATGAAGCATTGTCCTCAATGCTTAGTAGGAGAAAAGAATACATCAAATTTTTTTTGAATTTTTCACTTTTTCAAATTTTTTGTGTTTATATATTGTATTTGCAAAGTCCTTGCCTTTTGCTTAATTCGGACGACTTTTCCTAAATGCAAATTATTAGTCCATGCCTTTTGAGAAGTAGGACGGCTTTTCCATATATAATTGCCATTATTCACAAAGAGGATGAAATCACAAACTTGCTTTCATAAAAACCAAAATTCCAACTTAACCACCACAAACTTCATCTCAAATGATCATATTGCTTCACAAAAAATCAAGAAAATATAGAAATGAAACAAAAAGTCAAATAACTAAAGATGTGGCTTGAAAAGAAGGGATAAGGCTCAAATGGTTGCAAGAAGGCAAATGTAAACCCAAAAATAAAGAAAATAACAAAAAATAGCAAAAATGAAAAATACCACCCCGAAAAATGTGCCTTTGTCCTTCCTAGATAGTTCGGTCTTGTGTTTGAGAATCATACATCAAGCTTTATTAGATTAGATTTGCATAGTCAAGGATCCACGCCGCTCATACAAGGAATGTTGAAGGCTAGAAAAACAAGTAATCCTCACAAGGTTGTGGCAAAAACTCACTAGTGGTGTCAAATCAACCATAGGAAGCAACTACCAACGTACCACAAACAAGTAGAATCCGGCTTCATGATCCTCCTAGTTCAAACCAACTACCCTAGCATACACTATCCTAGAGTCAACCGAACATAGTCTCAAACCGTGCATACCTTTACAACCTAGGAAGAAAGTCATGCAAAAGACAAGTCCAATGTACAAGGTTCATTCCATAAGAAAAGAAATGAAAAAAAATGCCTCAAAATCACATCAAAAATAAAAAGAAAAATAAAGGAAAGTAAGAGAAAAGGAAAACATAGGAGAAAAAGCATGCAAAGGACTAGAAAGCATGTTAAACACATAAAATTCCCAATCGACAAATAAGTGATCGATAGACAACAAAGTCACCGATCCCAAACACATTACGTGTTAACAAGCATCCATCCTCGAACCATTCAACTTCTCCTAAACTAATCCTATTCTATGCAACCAAGGAAAATAAAGAGAAAATAAGAAAGGTCTCACCGGGATTCCAAGCTTATCAAAAATAAATGAAGCGATTAGAGACCACCTCGTAGCATGCCATATCCATAAGCTCTTCAAGGAACCAAGTGAGAAAAAGAAATAAAAGAAACTATGAACAAAGAAAATGGTTAGTAACTTCAAAACAAATAAAAGAAAACAACAAATAAAAGGAAACTAAATTAAGCAAGAAGTATATACAACTAAAGGAAAGAAAAGCTAAACTAACCAAAGAAAAGAAAGAATAAAGAAAAAAAAAGCTAAGTAAACAATAAAGTCTAAACTAACTAAAGAACTACTCTAAACTACAAGATTTGGATTTAAGGGATTTGGATATAAGGGATCATCAACAACAACATGCCAAGCAAAACATCGCCACAAACAACAAACATCCAAGCAAATCGGGCAAACAAGCTAGCTACAAGGAAAGTAGCCTAGAGATCAAGAAAATGAGGAAAACAACAAGAGGAATGAAAATAAACATACAAGCAACTAAGATATGTACACAACAACAAAATGGTCACCGAGCAAGTTATTAGGTCCCCCAAGCTAGATAAAAAATACATCTCAACATCCCAACCAAAACAAAACATGCATCAAAAATATAAGGGATGGAGGTAAAAAGCATGAGAAGCTAAAGGGAACTAATAACTACTACCATCACCACCACCACTCCCACTTGGCCCGGCCCCATCGGGGTCTCTGTTGCGTTCGGGGTCATCGAAGGGATGAGGGTAGGGCTCCCATCCTCCGGTGTACCCCTCGGGCCACCCATAATGCCCTTTGAAAAGATCTTGTTGCCAAGGAGCAAGAGGGGTGAAGTTATCGGGCAAAGTGAGTTCAAAGGGGTGGTTGGGATGGACATGGGGGTAGTTAGGATCACCCCTATAGTCACTACCACTCGGAGCCTTGTAATCATAGTTACCGTGCTCGTCCGGGTAATAGTGACGCTCGGTGTCGGGGTTAGAAGGCCCCGACCAATAAGGATGCCCAAACGAAGGTAGAGGACCTTGTTGGGGCGGGAAGTACGGATAGTTAACCGGGGGAGTAATGTTCCCACGGTTAACCTCCGCCTCATAAATTTGTTACTGTTGTGTAAACATACCTTGCTGCATCTCTTGAAGACCTCTTAGTTGCTGGATAGATGGCCCCAAAGTCTTGATCGTACATGCCATCCACGTGGATTTTCAATCCACTCATTTGCTCACTAAGAGCCCTCAAATCCGCATTGGCGAAAGCATGTTGCCCTTGCTCTTGCTCTTGCTCTTGAGGAGCTTGTTGTTGTGGAGAATAATGTTGTTGTTGTTGATGTTGTTGTTGTTGATGTTGTTGTTCTTCTTCATCATCTTCTTCCTCATCCTCCTCGGAGTCAAAGTTGGGATGCCGGAAGGACTTGGGAACATGCCACACATTGTTGGCAATCCTAGCCAAAGAAGTCAAGCTGGGGTTAGGCAAGTAGCACCAATGCTCGTTGCCCCTAAGCCACTCATATCTCCCTTCGCTAAAGCCCTTGGAGATAAATTGGATTTGACCCAATTGTTGCATATCGAGGTAGATAGAAGCTGCATCCCCGATCTCCTTACAAAATGGGAGATAATCATTGAGGCGAAGGCGAGTCAATAGCCTAGTTACCATACCCCCACATGGGATCTCTCCCGTCCTCCTCTTGCGAAGTTTCAAGCAATATTGGGCAAAGATATAGCCCAAGTTCAACCGGCCCACATACTCCGGGCGGGTAGACAACCAAAGGACCTTGAGCTCCAATTTACTCAACTTCCCCATTTCTTGTTTGGGGAACAAAACATATCCCAAAAGACGGTGTACAACCCTAAGGCAAGGTTGGTACACCTCTGAGATCTTAGCCCTGTTGGTGATAAACTCATTACCACCTGAGATGTCTTCCCACCATGAGTGTTGATCATACTCCGGGAAAATGTAGTGTTCAACGTTGACAATATCCCCATGGGGATCAAAATCTAGAGCGGCGTTGAACTCTTCCAATGATTGGTCGAAGATGTGGTTGAACAATTGGAAACACACCCTATATACCCCTCCTACGGGTACAAGCTCTAAGGTAGCCAAGCACTCCAAAGTAGGCTCCTTATAGGTGCGGTAGGCATCGGTGATGAAAGAACCCAATCTGAGATTTAGAAGTAACGACCGCACATCATTATCAATACCCAACTTCAGCATATCGGGTTGGAAGTAGTGGCGAGTTTGTTTTAGGATTCTTTCATCTTTCAAGTTTTAGTAGAAGGTCTTTTGTTTGTCGGTGAAGTTTTTCTTTTGGGGAAGAGAGGTTGGGGGTCGTGTTTGAGTGGAGGAAGGGTTGGAAGTACTAGGCCTAGAAGATGTACTAGGCCTAGAGGAGGTACTTGGGCGAGGAGGTTCGTCGATGCTAACATCGGTTTTCCGCTTCTTGGTGAGTTTCTTGAGGTATTTAGACATTTTGAGAGGCTAAGAAGATCACCAACAACCAACAAGTAGCAAAACCAATAAACCAAGAATACCACACCCAAATTCACCACTTACTACCAAAATCACCAAACTCCAAATTCACACTTCTTTTCAGTCAAACCAATTCCAAACCAATCAACAACACCAATAGTCCAAGAAAAACTCCTTTTCAACAATCCAAGAACAACCACAAGACCAATACCAAAATCACCATATACTACCAATACTCCAAAAATTCAACTCACAAGATTTCAACCAAAAATGATGAGAATCACTACAAAATCAACAAACAACACAATGTTATGCAAAATCAATCAACAAACATCACCAAATCACAACCAAAATCAAGATCAAGCATCAAAATTCACAAAATCAATACTACACTATTCATGCTCATACAAATTTTTAATCCATGCAAATATATGATATAAATGGAAAAATTAAAGCAAGGATTAGTGATTATACCATAAAAGAAACAAGATTAACCAATTTTGAGCAAGCACTTTGAATCCACAAAGAAAGCCCCAAATTCGGTCACCAAGAGTAGGAGAGAGAGTGAGTGAAATTTGGGTCAATTTGTGAGGAATTTGAAGTGTAGAAAGCTTTGTGAGTGATTTTAATTGAAAATGGAGTGATTTTGGTGAGGATTTGAGTGATTTTTTTGATGATAAATGAAGGAGTTAGAGGTGCGCACAAGAGGGTTTGGAAAAAGGAAGTGCGTGAGGAAGATGAAGGAGGTGATGAAATGAGGGGAAAAAGGAGGAAGAAGGAAGATATACCTGTCCAGCCAATGTGCGGCCGCACAGGCATGGTGTGCGCCCGCACACGCAAGCTGTGCGCCCGCACCAGCCTCGTGTGCGGCCGCACAGACCTGTGCGTCTCCCTGCCTTCTTTTTTCCTCGAAAATTTGATACTTACTGCCTATTTTGGTGCTCACATGAACCATGATGGTGATGAGGAACAACATAGGCAGTAGCTAAAATCATTTTCAAAGCCCTCAAAGTTGAAAATTCATGTGCTCACCACAAAAATTCACTAAGTATCAATTTCCTCCAACTTTCAAAACATGAATTTCCTATCTTACCTCTCTAAAATTCTTACCCTTTTACCTCAAATTTCGATTAGAATCGAACAAAATGTGATTTGTGCCATGAACACCTTCTATTCATCATGCATACTTGTTGAATTCCAATCCCGCAAAAGGACATCCTAAAAATCCAATCAAGTAGAAAAGTGAAAGAAAAGACAAAGTAATAAAAGAAACAAAAATAAGAAAATTCAAAAATCAAAGAGAAAGGTTAGAAACTCCGGGTTGCCTCCCGGGAAGCGCTTGCTTAAGGTCCTAAGCTCGACCCTTCCTCCTAATCATGGAGGATCAAAGAACACCACCTTCTTCAAGGTAGTTGATAGAGCAAAATCTTCTTCAATTTTGAGCAACTTCTCATCGTTGCTTAATGAAACCTTCACAAAATTCTTTTCAAATTCTTCTTTTTCCTTTCTCAACTTCTTTCTTTTCCTTGCTTTCTTCGAGTCACGGGCCTTTTTCTTCGGCTTGACTTCAACATCTTTAATCATGGAAGCTTTCTCTTTATCTTGAGAGTTAAGCTTGAACCAATTTGGAAACTCAATTTCTTTCTCATCCCTTGGCTTTTGAATTGCAAATTCTTCTTCACAAACATCATTAAGACTTGCACAAACATCATCAACAATCTCAAAAACATCGTTAGTAGAAGAATCAATCATGCACATACCATCAATGGAACGAGAAAGACTAGCACATGCTATATCTTGCACACAAGATAAGGACTCATGCATTGGCTTCAACTTAAAACTCTCTTCCAATTTTCCACATCTCAAAGTGATTTGACCTCCCTTCACATCTATTAAAGCTCTCGAGGTGGCTAAGAAAGGCCTCCCTAAAATGATTGGAATATGTTCATCCTCCTCAATCTCCAAAACAACAAAATCCACGGGAAAGACAAACTCTCCAATCCTTAAAGGAACATCATCAATTCTTCCCTTAGGAAGCTTAATAGAGCGATCGGCCAATTGAAGTGTTATATTAGATGGTTGAAGCTCACCTAGATCAAGCCTTTTGAAAACCGAAAAGGGCATAATACTCACACTAGCCCCTAGATCACACAAATCATTCTCAAAAACCATTTTCTTAATTTGACAAGGGATTGAAAAATTCCCCGGATCTTCCATCTTCTCCGGAAGCTCACCATGGATAAGAGCACTAAAACACTTCCCTCCTTCCACCGAACTACCCTCATCAAAATCTTCCTTCTCCTCTAGTATCTCCTTAAGGAACTTGGAGTACTTAGGCATGTCGGGAATTGGCTCGGTAGAGGGTGTAGAATCATGAACATCCTTAAGAACTTCAAGGAACTTCCCAAATTGCTCATCCATTTTGAATCTCAAATATTTTTGGGGATATGGTAGATCGGGAAATCTCTCTACCTCACTCATCTTTTTAACAACACACTCTTCTTTTTTTCTCAACCTCACAATAAATTTCCTTGGACTCAACCCTCTCCATTTCATTCTCCTTAGCACCACTCTCATCTCTTCCCTCTTTTGAACATGAAACTCCCACATCAAAATCATTTCCACCACTTGTGGCAATAGAGTACACGGGTTTCTTTGGTTCAACACCTTGGGAAGGCAAAGATGAAGGACTAGCAAAATCCTTAATAGTGCTTGCTAATTGGGTAATTTGAGTCTCAAGCATCTTATTGTGGGTCATCATCTCATTGAATTTCTTATCACTAACCGCCATATAGGTGTTAATGATCTTGGTTTGATTATCAATCAACTCCTCCAAAGTAGTCCTAGGAGAAGAAGGTTGTGAATAGGAATTTTCACCTTGAGTCTTTGGAACAAAACCGGGTGGGGGACCTCTTTGAGCGTTGTTTTGAAAATTTCCCCTTCCTTGATTGTTCCAATTACCCCTATTTTGATTTGAACCATAACCTTGATTATGGTTACCACCACCATGATTATGGTTTCCATTACCTTGGTTATGATTTACATAACCTTGGTTTTGATTACCATAATTTTGGTTTTGATTACCATAATTTTGGCTTTGATTTTGGCCACTATAACCTTGGTTATGGTTACCACGAGAACCTTGATTCCCTTGGTTCCTATAACCACCATTATGATTATAGTTGTCAAAATTGCCTTGGTTTTGGTAATTCCTATTCCATTGGCCTCTTTGATTATCAAACCTTTGAACATTGTTGTTTGACACAAAATTAACATGTTCACACTCATTGTTGTCAAATTCATCAACACATTCATTGTTGCAATTGCTAGAATCATGGTCATATGATCCACATACATCACAAAACAAACATCCTATAGGCATATTATGTGAAGTAGAAGGAGTTTGAGAGTTAGAAGAAGTACCTCTCCCCTTAATTTGGGAGGGAAGACTTGGAGCTTGGGAAGAGGAAGAAACACTCTCCAACTTGGCCTTGATCACCGTCATCTCCTTTCCCAAGTTTGTCATTTGAGAGGAAAGATTGTTGATGGCATTGAGATGGTCCACCGAATACAACGAAGATTGCTTACTTGAAGAATCTCTTTCCCCATCTTGCCAATCTCTATAATAAGTCACCATATCCTCTATTATGTCCACAACTTCTTCTTCGGTTTTGTTCATGATTAGACCACCAGCCCCTCCATCAAGGCATGCCTTGCCTTGAGGACTCAAACCACCGTAGAAGATTTGGATCAATTGATATGTTGGAATTCCGTGGTGAGGACACTCTCTTTGGTACTCCTTGAATCTCTCCCATGCCTCATAAAGACTCTCATTTGGCTTTTGCTTGAATCCTTGAATTAAAGCTCTTGCTTCCGCCGTTTTCTTTTGAGGATAGAAACGGGACAAGAAAGCTTTAGTAACATCATCCTATGTTCTCAATGAATTGGGCTTCACCTCTTTGTCTAGCCATTCCAAAGACCTTCCTAAGAGAGAGAAAGGGAACAACTTAAGGCGGATGAATTCTTGAGACACTCCATTAACCTTGATCGTGTTACAATATTTTTCAAACTCCTTAAGATGGTTCAATGGGCTCTCGTTCTTTGCCCCACTATATTGTCTCCTCTCTATTAGGGTGATCATTGCCGGCCGAATTTCAAAGTCGTTTGCCGGTGTAGTAGGTGGAGCTATGCCGCTCTCGAACCTATATGCACCGGGTACTCCCAATTCTTTCAAGGCAACTCTTGGTTGTTCTCCCATGACTTGCTCTTGTTCAATCTCTTCTTCACTTGAGGAACTATAATCCAAGGTCTTGTTTGCTACTCTCCTCCTTGAGAGAGTTCTTTCAATCTCCGAATCAAAGGGAACAAATGAGCTATCTCGGGACCTATGCATACAAAACTCAAAGAAAATACAAGTAGCATGGCTACAAGTGTAGCCTAAAGTGTAAAATCTTTTTGTATTTTGCAAATGAAATGAAATAGACTCAACAACAACATGCACTCAAAGCACCATTCCCCGGCAACGGCGCCATTTTGATGGGAAGGAGAACGGTAGGTCGTTGTGCTACCACCCCACCCTATCAAACAAAACTTGTAACTTAACAAACCCCTATTTAGCGTAGTGGTAAGTCAAGGTCGAACCCAAGGGAATGGAGGTCAAATGCACGATGCCTAAATCAAGCTATTTCGAAGTCAAGTAGGGGTTTATGGTAGAAACTAAGGCTAAACTAGGCGATGCAAAAGCTTATATGAAATCAATCTAAAGACACTAGGGCAATGGATCCACATGTAATTGTAATGGAAACGGTCATTTGGGAGGTCAAACCGACTAAGTCAAGGGATATGAAGGAAAATCATCATGTATCCAATAGAGCATACTAAGATGGTTCACCTAGAGGTCTAACTAGAGTCAACTACGCTAAACACTACCTAGGGAACGTCACAAAGCACCTCAATCGTGAAATTGCAAGTTTACTAATCAATGGTCCGTATCATAGAAAGCTTACAACGCAATCTAGTGTATTAATCAAAGATGGCCAAACCTCAATTAATCACACACATGCACATGAAATATAAACCAAATTTAATCATATCATCAACTCTATCAATTATCCCCAAATTACACTAATCCATTATTCATACATGCTTCACCATTTCCCTAGCTAGGAAACTACTCACTAGCCATAGGAATTAAGATCAAAACTACAACAATCATCAATTTCATAATCAACATAATTGAAATCAAAGATTAAACCAACAATCAATCAAAATCAATCAAAATTCAATCAATAACCAAATCAATCATCAATAACATGGAAAACAAATGAAATCAACTAAAATCAAACTTGTATTGAAATCAAGAAGAAAATCCTTACAAAACTTTGATCTAAAGATCAAATACAATGAGGAATCCTTGAGCAATCACCAAAAATCATGAGTTTCTCTCTCTAAAAATTCTCCCCAAAACTAACTATCAAATTCAATCTAAAAACTTCTTTCTAAAAATAGGTAGAAATAACTATATATACAAAGAGGAGGTCGGTAATGACGCCGAAAAATAGACCCTCGTAAGTGCGGGCGCTCGGAAAAGAGAGAATGGTGCGCACGGGACACACCCAGACTGGTGCGCCCGCACGCACCTGGTGTACGGCCGCACACGACCAATGTGCGGCCGCACACTCCCTTGGTGCGCCCGCACCTGGCTGGGTCTTTCCCCCTTCTTCTCTTCGTCCTAGCTCAAGCGGTGCACACATCCTAGATGATGATGATGGAGGACAAAGTGGGCAGAAACTTTCTTGAATTTCTTGAAGAGTATAAGCTATGAGGAAGGCATAAACAAAGCCTTGAAGCTTGCCCCTTGGTTCCACCTTTGACTTGGAGCTTCTTGCACCTTCTTTAGGCATGAAAAAAATGAAAGCTCAAAGAGAGGAAGCTCGGGAATTCTTGGACAATCAATTACCACCTACAAACAAATGATAAAAAATAAGTAAAAGAGAAAAATAACAAGTAAACTAGAAAAAGCATGAAATAGAGAAACTAACTACAAAAAGCATAAAAAGAAGAAAACAAGAATAAAACTAAGGAAAACTAAAGAAAAGAGAGATAAAAAAGAAATAAAAATCATCCAAAAAGGAACCAAATGAGTGCCATAAATGTCACTCATCAGGCAGCAGCTGCTAGCAGGCCGCACATAGTGTGCGCGGCATGCTAGCAGCAGCATCCCGCACTTGGAGTGCGTGGCTTGCTAGCCACAGCAGCAGCCCGCAACTCCAAGTGCCGGGGCTGGGCTACGGCTGGGCTTAGGCTCGGGTAGCAAGGGGCCGAAATAAATGGGAAGCATGTGGGGGTGAGGGACATGTGGCACAAGGAGAGTATAGAGTGAGGAGCAAGTATGGTCCTCTACTCTCCAAGTCGTCTTAACTTCCCTTTACATGTATTAGTGACACTTGTAGATTTATTATTAGTTTGCTTACTTATTTATTTTTAACTTTAAAATAAATTGTGGAATTTCATGATCCCACATTGATAGGATAGTGTGGACACCCATTTGTGTCCAAAACTAAACCCAGTGATGAATACCTTTCGCGTCGAACCATAATCGAATGAAGTGAAAGTGTGAAAAGTCTAATGTTACGGTTAGTTTTTATTAAAAAAAATTCTTCCTGTTTTCGAAAATAACTCCATTTTATGAAAATAGCCAATCCAGTTAAGTTTGATCCATGAAAAGGGTCCAATAATAGTGTAGTTGGATGTGGCTTGCAAAGAGCTTTCCAACGATATATTATAAGCCCAATTCTGATGAATAATGAGGAAGTTATGGCCAAAATACTAAACTAGGCCCGGTTTGATCTTTACATGTGGCCCAATGATCTAGAGGAGGGCCCAATATTAATTATTATTCCTAAAATTACTAGGATTAATTATAATCTTCTAGAGTTCTCTAGAAGGTTCTTTTCAATCCTAATAGAGTTAGGATTAGTAATTATATTTTGATGAGTTTTATTTGGAATAAAATATTATGTTATTAAATATACGATTTCAGCTTCTGTATGGATTCCATAGATCAAATTTGGTTAAAGCTTGGATTCCGCCTGGAAAGCGCGTGAAAACCAGGTTGTCGCCAAACGACAGGTTTGTCGCCACGCGACAGACTCTGTCGCCAAGCGACAGAGTGGTTTGCGGCGACAGCTTGTAGTTTTATTCATTATCAAATTCTATACTTTTTCGGACTATTTTTATTATAAATAGGGTCCTGAATCTCTGTTTTTATTCATTCACAATCGCTCAATTCTCTCTATTCTCTCTTTAGCAAAACATGTTTTCTTTCACTCTGTCTTTCTAAACTAGCTTTTTACAAACACAATTCCGCGCTCACAAGATCTTGAAACACCTAGCCAAGTTCGAAGTTGCCTTCGCCCTAAACATGAAAGGTTTATACTTTTCTGAGGGTTTGGCCCAAATCCAGTCTAAACTTTTTAACTCTTTCTTTTGATTAATTAATTTAATTCTTTGATTTTTATTATTTCATTGAAGTTTACTAACACGTGTATTTTGTTGTTAGAAAGAGGTACGAGGCTTCAAAGTAAGTAATTAGCTTACTCTCTATTTTATTTCAATGTAGAAAGCATGCTTAGATTTGTTTAATATTCCTAGTATCATGTTAGGATGTTATTATTGCTTTCTAGAATCATGTTTAGGGTGCCTCTTATTATTTTGTAATATCATAATAGCATGTTAGTATCATGTTAGATTTAAAGCTTTGATATTTGATGTTTAGTGACATGCTAGGGTTTGTTATTAATATTGTTAGTATAATGCCTAGGATCTTACTATTGTATTTATGCTTTATTATGTCTTAACATGATTTTGGTTGTTGTTATTATCATGATTTTGATTATTATTATTGTTATGATTATGTTGCTTGATATTGTTTATTATTGTTATTGCTTGATCATGCCTTTTATGCATGTTTAAAGGGAATTTGTACTTGAAATCATGCTTAAGAAGATAATTATAATTTGGTCTAGGCTAATATGATTTTAATTCAAGTGATCGCCAATAATAGTTTTATTTGTGCATTAATATTCAACCAACATAGATTAAACAGATTTAGGGTTAACCTAATGTTTGCATGTTAGTCAAAAAGCGCACATGAATACAAGTAGAATAAAGTAGAGGCCTATTTTATAGGGCGGGTCCTTTCTTTTGTAGATTGGATTCATACCCTCATCCCTGAACCCTATTTGGTTCAAGACCTTATGGAGTTGACGATCTCCTGAATCATTAAGGGGTGTAACCTTCACCTTGTGAACGATTTACAAGTTCCTAAAACTTGTTGGCGACTCTTTTGCTCTCTTTTTTTTCACTTTGGACGCCACCATACTTAAGTTTATGACCACAGTGGGGTTCAAGCTTGGGGTCATGATGCGTGAAGTATTCCCTACAAATAGAAATTCCCCCTCTCACTCTTTCCTATAAATACCAACCTTGGATTCTTGGAAAGAGTGCTTGAGTAGGAGCTCAATAGAGCATTGCATTTGCAATAACTCTTAAACTCATATAATACTCAGGTTCCGGTCGTACCTCACTAACCCTAAAGTAACAAACCTAAAAGTCGGAGTTCGCTTTTGCGGGTGGATTTTCGTTGGAGCCTCTCGTACTTTCGGAGCTAAAGCTTTCAAGTAAGAGCCCATCTGTTAGGGCGAAGCACGCTTCAAAGGTATATTACTATTTTGCCCTTTATGTTTATTTTTTATGCTTTTGTGATTTTATTAATTGCGTGTGGATCCTTGGCTCGGGTTTATTTCCGCGGTGAGTCGGACACACCAAACCCCAACAGCGCGTAACTGGATGAGTTGCGCGCGGCATCCCAGTGCAATTAATTTAGTTGCACTGTCGTGGGCAACACAACTAGATGTCTTGCGCGCGGCATTATGATAAGATTCGATTTTATATTTTCGTAAAATTATGTATCTTCCACGAGCGCATCTTTAGAGGTTTTGCGCCGAGTGTCACGCGCAACTGAATTAGTTGCGCGCGCCTGCCCAGCACGACTCATTGAGATGCGCGCGACTTTTTCTGCGGCAGCATTAAAATTTAACCTAGGCGCTCCTTAATCCATGATTATTGGGTTTTAAGCACGGGCTTAAGCCTAATTATGATCAGATTCAGTTAATTAGACCTCGTTTGGCATTGTTCTTTAGTTTGGGCTAGTCTTTTAAGTTTTGTGGCTTAACCAGTTATCCATAAGCATTCTTCACATCAATCCAACACGAAAATGGTTTTATTTATCGTCATTGCACTTCCTGTCGGGACAAGAGGCCTAAAGTAGATGTCTACACTTAGCTCCATGACCTAACTTTATTCATCTATTGTGTCACATGATGTAATTGACCTTAGCCCCCTAGCCTAAGAACATGCATACATTATTTTCAAGAGAAGAAAATCAACCCATACGATTCATTTCGTCTTGCTCAACAAGGAAGTTCAATAATTCTCCCATTTTTCATATCTTTTTCTTTTGGGGAAGTTCAAAAACTTTTTCAATTTATTTTTCGAGGGATGTTCGAAAAAGAAGCTTCAGTTTTGACGTCTTTCTTTTTCAGGAGAAAGTCAGTAGCCTCCACTCATCTAATGACAAAATGACAGAAAATTTTTGCTTTTGCATTTTCGGTTGCTTGTGTCTACACACACACACAAACTATATACACAAAACCACAAGTCATACACATGTCATGTCATGTCAAGTCAAGCTTGGTCATGTCAGATGGTCAAGTCAGTCAAAGTATATGCAAGTCCCTTGGCAAATTTCATTTTGCAGGTCTCAATTACAGCCCACGTTTGGGGATAAGCGAACCATCCACAACCCACATTCGGGGACAAGCAAACCATCTACAGCCCACGTTTGGGGACAAGCAAACTATCTATCTACAACACACGTTCGGGGACAAGCGAATCATCTACAACCCATGTTCGGGGAAAAGCAAACCATCTACAGCCCATGTTCGGGGACAAGCGAACCATCCTACAACCTACGTTCAGGGACAAGCGAACCATCTACATCCCACGTTCGGTTACAAGCGAACCATCTACAACCCACATTCGGGAACAAGCGAACCATGTACGACCCACGTTCGGGGACAATTGAACCATTATCATTTTTCAAATATTTAGTGATCATCTCTCAGGGAAAGACGATTTACGGTGCAAGGTTCTCGATACACAGAGACTTGCAATCTCATCATCAAAAAAGCTTTTCCTTAAGCATGGAAAATTGTCGGTCGTTGCCACCTCTCAAGGCAAAGAAGTCAGCGATTATATAATCTATGAACATTCCTCAAAAATGGAAAATATCACAACAATCTTCATCCGGTGTATTTCTTCAGGCATACAATATTACAAAATTTATTTTCCACCGATACACGGGTCTCATATACGCATTCTATCTCATTACTCTTATATATGTGGAACTAACTTTTTTCTGCAGGTATCGGCATAAAAAGAGTGATTTAGGATTGCAGAACGTCTTAAATCATTCTCAGTCCCTATCGACTACATTGAGTACCGTTTTTGAAATTGACGTTTCTACAAACTCAGTCAAAGTGGGGGCTTCTGTAGACACCTAAAAATGTCTCCCCTAAACCAAACCCGATGACAAAAAAACCTTTCACCGCCATTATTGGTTGATTTGAGTATTTAATTATTGAAGTTCTTAATCCATATTTCCATTCAACACATTTCATAAACCAACCCAATTCTTAGCCCACTTCCCCGCAACAAACTTACTTTCCACTTTTTGAGTCCACCTAAAAAACCGAGCTGAAATTATTTTGTGTCCCTATAGTTTTGATATAATTATTATTTGGTTGGGTAGGCCTTGAAACAAACTTTCCAACGGTATATCATAAGCCCAATTCCGATTTAAAACAAACATAATATGAGCAAAACACTGAACTCGGCCCAAAATCGACACCCTACTACTAAAACGGCCATATCATAAAATCTAAAAAATATGTTGACCTGATTTTAATTGGATCGAAAAGTAGACTTGATAAGCTTTTGAACGGTATATAATATGCCTTATTCCATGTTACGGATAAAAAGTTATCATAGTTTTAAAAACGCGTAAAAACTTGAATTACCGCACGACGGTATTGCACACTGCATGTCCGTGTCACGGGTGGCACAGCGCCTTGTACCATGGCACGATATTCTTCATCATGTCTTGGTGCTTTCCCGTGTCTTTTTTGCGTTTTTTCTTATGCGCTTATTAATTTGAACGCATTTGTCACGGTGGACAGCACCGTGCACGTGCCCAGTATCATGATTTTTACTCTTATTTTTATTCTTATTGCTAGTATCATGATTAGGTTTTATTATTATTTGATTTGACTAACGATATTATTGTTAAATTGCTTCCAATATTAAAATTTGTTCTATTATTATTTATGATTATCATATTACATGTTCAAGGGAATATGTAATTGAAAATCACGCCTAATAAGATAATTTGGACAACCGGTTTAGGCTCCTTTTTAATTTTGTTAATAAATCCAGTGATCACTAATATTTTAGAATTATATGTTGCATTAATATTCTCCCAATTTAGCATAATAATAGTTTAGAGCAAATAGAATCTTGTTTGCATGCCTTTGAGATCACATGAATACTTTTCACAGCAAAAAGAATCGAGTAGAGGCCAATATGGGTGAATGCGACTCCATGACTCACTTCGTACGATCATTCCCGATCCTCCGTTTCTGGCTCCAAACCATATGGTTTTAGTAATCTCATGGATTATGAATGCGATGTAACCTTCACGGGTCAATCATTGTTGCTTATCGTTGTCCCTTATTCGTGGTTGCCTTTTAATGTTTTATGCTCCTTGAACGGTTTACAAGTTCCTTAAAAACTTGTTGGCAGCTCCCTACTTTCCTTGTCCCTAATCGTAATGTCATTTCCCACTTTCTAAGAGTGTCAAGCATATTCACACATGCTTAACATAGGTGCACTTCGAACGACGCCTACATTTGCCTTTACTTTTTATGGAAAAAATATATATTAAGCATGCACAGGGATTTCATTGGGGTAGACACATAGACGTGGGGAAAACTAGGTCGTTAAACTAATCCTCCCTACGATCAAACAAATTTTATAATCACTCAACTACCTAAATACAAGTATAGAGGTAAGTCAAGGGTCGAACCACTAGGAACGGTTATGTTCAAGTATTTCTAATTTATGCCTAAGCTAGGTCGAAGTCTAAGGTGAAAGGTAGTGCTATTCTACATCCTAAACCAAGCAAACAAATGAAACACTTGGGAGTGGGGATCAACATGCATTCATGATAATCAAGTTAATTAGGGAGTCAAGCAATCCAAGCAATGCAAAGACAAATAGTAGGAGCAATTAGGAGCATTCAACTAATCATCTTCATACTTTCTAACATAGATTTCTCTAGTGCTAAACAATAGGAAGAAAAATAATCAAATACTCAACCAATTATGATCAAATCAATATCAAGTGGTCATGTCAATCAATTCAATCATGCAATCAATGCTAACAATCATGGTTAGCAATTCCAATCAACTAAGCAACATGCAAACCTCTATGAATCAATTTAATCACAACACAAGAACTACTCAAATTCCCAAATCAACCTCATTCATCAATCACACATGTTTACCCAAACCCTAACAAGTAAACTACTCAAGACACATCATCATCAAATCTACTATCAACTATAGAGAACAAGAACCAACAAAATATCAAGAACAATTACTATAATCAAACATCAAATATCAAAATCAAACCAAACAAACATCAAATTAAACAAAGCAATTGAATGAGACAGAGTTTAGAAATTCTCATTGATAATTAAGAAGACTTCAACATAATTGTCACACTTGCATCTTCAATCTCTTAATCACCATTGAAATTCTTCACTTTCTCCCTCTAAAACAACTCCTAAACTAGCCTAATCTAGAGAGAGAAGCTCTCAATCAAAGAAAAGACCCGGAAACCTGCTCTCGTGGAGAACTCGGCCGCGCCCGCAGAGAAAGACGGACACCCCGATAGCCGCACCCGCGTCCGCGGGGACTTACTGCCCAAATCTAGCAGTTAAGGGCTGCAGCAACCCGCGCCCGCGACGGCAGACCCCGCGCTCGCGGCGGCAGGTGCGTGGGTGCTGCGCTGCGAGGCTGCTTTGCTGCACAGTGCTGCTGTCTTGGGGCTGCTGTGCGAGGAATCTTGGGGCAACGGCCTTGGGCTCGGGGCTGCTGCCTTGGGACTCGTGCTTCTGAATTTTGCTTGATTAGCGTGACTTTGCATGCTTGGCTTCCCTATTTGGCTCCGTTAATTTCCTTGAATGCACATGAGCTTCTTCCTTGATAATAAAATCTCGGGAAGCTCGACACACCTACAAAACAAGTCAAGCAAACGGAGAGGCGAGGGAAATAGCCGATAAATGAATAAAATAATAAGAAAAACATTAAAAGTGCGCATTTCTCTAAAATAATAAAAAAGCACGCAAATCAAGCTTTATTATGTAAAAACACAAAATATAAGGCTAAAAACAAGCATAGAACTATAAAGAAATCATAGCCTAAAGATGCCATAAATGGCACGGATCAAATTCCTTCCAAGCTAAACTTTTGCTCGTCCTCGAGCAAAACAAAATCCAACCCAAGGGAAAAATGATGACATTATTCAAGAAAAGAAAGAAACAAGAGAACTAGAGAAGATCGGAATATACACTAACTCACTTTCGTAAGAATCACGGTCAATTTTAGCAACTAAAGACAAGCCATTTAAACCCCTAGATCGCCCTAGAGGATGAGTGATGCTCTCGTAAGGGTATCCTAACAGTTTACCCATAAATCTCATAATAATACAAACAAGGCAAAGCATGAAAAAGAAAACAAAATACACACTAGTGGAAAAAATCTCATTCGTAACAGGCTATTCGTAACGGGCAAAGCTATGCCCGTTACATTAAATATATTCGTAACGGGCAAAATAGTGTCCGTTAAGTATTCGTAACGGACACTATTTTGCCCGTTACGAATACATATTTAGTTGTAACCGTCATCATTTGCCCGTTACGGATATTATATTACATGTAACGGTCATATTGAGCCCGATACAACTGGTTGAGCGTGGCCCAAATGATGAGAGGAGCCCATTACTTGGCTTTGGCTTTTTATTAGGGTTTACCTAGCCGTCATTCACCTCTTTTCTCTCATTTCACACTCAGTCACTCTTTCTCTCTCTCTTCCTCCTCATAGATCTGCTTCGTCAATGGCGAATTTTCTTTTACTTCACTCTTTTTACCTCCATCTTCTCTCTCCTACAACCATTGTTGAAGCTTCCTTCATTTTCACCTCCAATTTCTGCTAACCCCTAAGTTTTTTGAAGTCGAATTGCCGCTCTCTTGTGTACAGTTCTACGCCGAACTCCACGAAATTTTCATTAGAGAGCTTCGCTAATGGTGCGTAGCCGTATTTGGTAATTTCCCCTTTTTTCGATTTTTGATTTGATTTAGTTCTTTTTTATTTTTTGAGCTTTTGCGATTTCATTTTAATTTTTTTTTAATTTTTTTTTTATTGTTTGGAGTTGATTAAATCTTGTTGTGAGTATGCAATTTTGCCAACATCTGGCAAATTGATACCAGAAATTCAAAGAAGTGCTGTAAATTATTTTCTGGGTTTTTGCCAAATGTTGTGTTTTTATGGGTTTTAATTAATTTTTCTGGGTTCATAATTTTGAGTACCTTTGAAAATAAAAATTCATTTTTTAACATAGGTCATTTCTCTCCTTCTTCATTCAATCTCGCTCTCTCTCTCTCTTCAAGCTGTCATGGCTCCCTCAAAGAAGACGGTAAACCCTAATTTCTTATTCTTACTTCGAAATTCATGTTATTGTTTCCAGTTTAATTGATCTATTTTTGATTTCATGGATAAATATTGAATCTTGAATGTTGGGTTGAATTGCAGAAGAAGACTCATGAGAGCATCAACAACAGATTGGCTCTTGTTATGAAGAGTGGAAAGTACACTCTTGGTTACAAGACTATTCTCAAAACCCTCAGATCTTCTAAAGGTGTGTTTTTTCATAAACCCTAATTTTTGTTGGCTGTAATATTTTATTTTCCATTTGCGTTGATTTGAAATGGGTTTATCGTATTTTTTGAGAAATGATTTTTAATTTTTTTTTTGTTTAAATTTATAGAAATTTGTGGTATTTTGCTTGTTTGCAAATCTAAATTTGTATGTGAGATAATTTTAGTTGAATATAATGTTATGTTAAGATGTTAGGTAGATAGTCCAGTAATTAATGTTATTGTTTAGTTCCTAATTAAATTGTTAGAATGATTGAGAAATATTGGTGTTAGACAATTTGCAGCAATATAGTGATACAATTATTGATATGTTGTTTAATTGCTACTTTACTTGGGAATTTATCCTTTGACTATGTTTGTACTAGTTTCATGAACTATCTGCTTTTTAATACTTTCCTAGATTCAAGTATGTTAAGTTTTATGTTTCTGCTAAACTCATGGTTGCTGAAAATGCACCAAACTATCCCTCTTTTGATCAAGTGGATGTTCCCACTATGATGTAATATAATGATCCACTTTTAAGTAAAAAAACAATAGTGTCAAACTTGGCTATTTTATGTCAATTTTATATTTTTTGTCCAAAAACAAAAATTTCAAATGTCCATATCCATGTATGAGAGTCATCAAGCTTGAATTTTTAATCTAGAATATACAGAAACGTTTTGGTTGATTAAAGGCTCAAATTTTAAGCTATTTCTGTTTCAATATTTGGTCAATGGACCTTGATTACATAAAGCTATTTGTGAATGATATTTCTGCATGACAAAATTCTAATTGTTCAAGCATTGTGATATGCATCTACTACCCTTCTATTTTTACACTATTTGTTCTTTCACTCTGACCCTCTTATATAGCTTTCCCACTAATTCTTTGGAGTTATTCCTATGGCTTGAATACTATGTATCTTCATGTTCTTCCTTTTTATTCCATCTTGCAACTGACCCAATTATTTTTGCTCAACTAGTTAAGTTGATCAATGAAGCAATATTACATGGTTTAATGACATTAGTTCTGTTTCCTTAAAGCAGATAATGGAATCAAATCGTTCCAGCAAGCAGTCCTCACTTGTTCCATAATTGGAGCTTGGAGACGCAACATAATTGTCATCACAATCTACGCTAAACCCGGCTTAGAGAAGAAGTATCAAAAGAATCAAGATTAATAAAAGGAAGGAAAATTTGTCAAAAATAAGCCAACCTTTGTGGGGTTATCTCAAAATAAGTCAACCTTTGGATTAACTTAAAATAAGTCGACCTTTATAGGGTATTATCCCAAAACGAGTCGTGACCTGTTGGTTTTAGGGGTAACCGGCTATTTGAGTCATTTATGCCAAGTGTCGAAATAAGATTGGTTATTTTAATAATAATAATTATTATAATAATTAAGTAATTTTATTAATAATTAATAAAAACAATAAAAATCCCCATACCACCGCAAAGAAGCCCCGTCATCCACGCTTCCACCCCAGTCCACTGTCTTTACTCCCCTCGCACCGGCAGCCGCCCCTAACCACCAACCAACCCCTTCTCCCACCGCTGACCACACCCTTCCCTTAATTATCTGGCTTTCTCCCTCCCATCAACCAATTTTGTGGTTAACATCCCCAAATTAAATGTCGGCTTCCATCTCTTTCGCCCTCCTTAGCCGTCAACCAAACCTACCCTAAAACAATTAGCCAAACCTTCGTTGTCACCCAAACCACCGTTAGCCAAACCTACCATGCTTACCTGTTCCTCGGTTCACTCTTTCCCTCTCTTCGAAGTGGTGGTTACTAGGGCGAATTTAAAGAGCGAGGAAGGGTAGGATCGATGGTGGTCGAATTTATTGACATGGTGAGTGGTGATTTGATGGTGGTGACCGGGCATGGGTGGTGATGGGTAATTGTTGGGATGTGGTTGTTGAGTTGCTGGTAGTGGTTGCTAACAAGTTGGGGGATTCATGGGGATGAAAGAATTTCCAAAATAAAAAAATAAACAAAATAAAAAAAAAATAAAAAAATTTAAAATAGCAAATAACTAGTTGGGCAGGTTGTAGGTAATTTAACCTACTTAAAGATAATACTCCAAAAAGATCGACTTATTTTAAGTTAATCCAAAAGTTGACTTATTTTGAGCTAATGGCATAAAGGTTGGCTTATTCTTGACAAATTTTCCTAAAAGGAAATGATTAAAAGGAGGCTGATGAAATTAAGAGGGAGTTAAAAGAACGCCTCTGTGATTAGAAGGGGCTGTTGAAATTATTTGTAATTCTAATCTTCTTCTTCTTTTTTTTTTTTTTCAAGTGGTGTCATAATAAATTTTTTGTAACTTCTTTTGAAACGTATAGTTGGCTTTTGTATGTATAATGTTTTGATATTTTCATCAGGGATCATAACCAATTTATAGTTAAAAATAAAAGGAAATAAGAACAAATTTGGGGTATTTGTAACTAGCACCAAAGAGTGCCAGTTACAAATACCCCTAATTTTTAGCATGTTTTGAACATTATTCGTAACGGGCAACTTAAGTGTCCGTTACGAATAACCTATTATTCGTAACGGGCAACTTAAATGTCTGTTACGAATAACCTATTATTCGTAACGGACATTTAAGTTGCCCGTTACGAATAACCTATTATTCGTAACGGTCAGTGCCCGTTACGAATAACAAAGGTCATCCGTAACGGCTGCATACGTAACGGCCGCTGCCCGTTACGGATAAGCAGTTTTTGCCCGTTACGGATGGCCTTTTTTCCACTAGTGACAAGAAAAGCAAACAAATGTTCATGAAAAGACTTTTGCAAATGTACAAGCACAAGTGAATGCAAATCTTTCTAAACAAGTAAGGGAGTGCACGCTATAAGATACCTAAGGTTGATTGAAACATAAATATGCTAAGCGTAGGAACTAGTTATCACACTCCACTTTCATCCCAAACGGTCTTACCTCGTTCCCCCTACTAATCTCATATATCTCCTTAGTGAGCATCTCATAGATTCCGCGAAGGAACCGGAAAAAGATCAAATTTTTGGGCTACTCGACATCTTGACTTCGCATCCCCTTTCCTTAGGCAATGACCCATGATTCCCTCCCCCGAATAGTGACTCAACTTTCTAGGTCGAAAGGTCTTTCCCCAAGGTTGTAACGTAAGGCATAAAGGGTGAAGGTAGGCTAAATTTTTTTAAATTTGACGGTTTTCCTAAAAAGTGAAGCAAAAGGGTGATCAATCCTTAACAACACGATCAAGAAATCACCAAACAAAAGCAACATCCCCAAGCTTATTTGAAGTTATACTCACAAGAAATATATACAAAAAGCGTAAACGCTTCTCCCCCAAGCTTAAATGAAGCATTGTCCTCAATGCTTAGAAGGGGAAAAGAATACATCAAAATATTTTTGAATTTTCATTTTTTCAAGTGTTTTTTTTCTTTTTTTTTTTTTACATAAACTTGCAATGTCCTCGCCTTTTGCTAAATTCGGACGGCTTTTACTATAATGCAATTTATTAGTCCATGCCTTTTATGATTAATGACGGCTTTTACTCAAACACTTGCCATTATTCTCAAAGAAAACCTAACACAATCTTGCACTCATAAAAACCAAACATCCAACTTCACCACCACAAACTCCATCAAATCTGGTCAATTTGCTTCACAAAAACAAGAAAAGAAAGAAAATGAAACAAAAGGCCAAAGATCTAAAGATGTGGCTTGAAAAGAAGGAAATAAGCTCAAATGGTTGCAAGAAGGCAAATGGAAACCCAAAAACAAATATGAAACATACTAACCTAAAAATGAAAAATACCACCCCGAAAAAGGTGCCTTAGTCCTCCCTAGATAGCTCTGTCTCGGGTTAAGAATCATACATCAAGCTTTATAGATTAGGCTTGCAAAGTCAATGACACCATCACTATTATGATTTTTATTATCTTTAAAAATACGTTTTTTTATCTTCTGTACGGATTCCGTAAATCAAGTTGATTAAAGATCGGATTCCGCGTGGAAAAACGCGCCTAAGCCAGGTTGTCGCCAAACGACAACCCTGTCGCCTCGCGACAGAGTGAATTCCTGGCGACAGCGTGTAGTCTTATTCTTTCTCTCTTTTTTTAAACCAACCTTTTTACAAAGTACGGAATCCGTACAGAAGATAAAAAAAACGTATTTTTAAAGATAATAAAAATCATAATAATGATATTTTAATAATAATAATATTTTATTCCAAATAGAAGTCCACTTTAAAAATAAATAATTATTAAATCTAATAATATTAGCATTAAAAGGAACCTTCTAGAAACTTCTAGAAAGCTAGCCTAATAATTTTAGGAATAATAATTAACATTGGGCCCTCTTCTAGATCATTGGGCCGTATATAAATGATTGACCGGGCCCAGTTTAGTATTTTGGCCATAACCTCCTCAATATTCATCGAAATTGGGCTTATAATATATCGTTGGAAAGGTCTCTTCGAGCCCCATCCAACTACACTATTATTGGACCTTAATTACGGACCAAACTAAACTGGTTTGGATATTTTTAAACAAATAGAGTTATTTTCGATAACAGAGAGAAGAGAATTTTAAAATAAAACTAAACCGCAATACTTGACTTTCGAACACTTTCACCTCATTCGATTATGATTCGACGTGAAAGGCATTCATCACTGGGTTTGGTTTTGGGGAGACAAAAATGGGTGTCTACAGGGATCATAAAGCCGGATTCTACTTGTTTGTGGCATGTTTGGTAGTTGCTCCCTATCTTCGATTTGACAACCTTAGTGAGTTTTTGCTACAACCATGTGAGATTTATATTTGTTCAAGCTTTCATCATATTCTTGCATGAGCGGCATGCACTACAAGAAAAATGTCTTTTCATAGCGATTATTTCGTAGCGATTGTACATTCGCTACAATATGCAAGTATGTTTGTGAAATCATTAAGGAAGTCGTATCATTTTACAATCGCCATGGTTTTCCCAAATAAAATCGATACGGAAAACATAATAATATATATCCACACTATTTTTACACATTTATATAATTTTGAGAAATCGTATCATTTACAATTGCCACTAAATCCCAAAAATCGATGCGAAAAGTCTTTTCAACACTAGATATATAAATATTGTTTGACAAAGAATACATAAAATATATCATAGCTTATTGGTGAAACATTTACTATAAGAGTTTGAGGTTGCATGTTCGAATCTTATAAAGATCATAGTTATGCATTTTTTTTTTGAAGAAAATGAGTTCAACATTTATAGCGATTGTAATCGCTACAATAATCACCACGATTGGATGTAGTTTTTCGTATCGATTATTGAGGCCAACCACAACGATATTGAAAACCACTACTAAAGGCTAAGGCAACGGGGGATATTGTATCGAATGACCATTCGTTGGGAAAGCTTTTTGTTGCAATTACAATCGATACTAAAGGTTAAAATAATTGCTACGAAAAAGTTATTTTCTTGTAGTGATGGTGTCATTGACTTTGCAAGCCTAATCTATAAAGCTTGATGTATGATTCTTAACCCGAGACAGAGCTATCTAGGGAGGACTAAGGCACCTTTTTCGGGGTGGTATTTTTCATTTTTAGGTTAGTAAGTTTCATATTTGTTTTTGGGTTTCCATTTGCCTTCTTGCAACCACTTGAGCCTATTTCCTTCTTTTCAAGCCACATCTTTAGATCTTTGGCCTTTTGTTTCATTTTCTTTCTTTTCTTGTTTTTGTGAAGCAAATTGATCATATTTGATGGAGTTTGTGGTGGTGAAGTTGGATGTTTGGTTTTTATGAGTGCAAGATTGTGTTAGGTTTTCTTTGAGAATAATGGCAAGTGTTTGAGTAAAAGCCGTCCTTAATCATAAAAGGCATGGACTAATAAATTGCATTATAGAAAAAGCCGTCCGAATTTAGCAAAAGGCGAGGACATTGCAAGTTTATGTAAAAAAAAAAAAGAAAAAAAAACTTGAAAAAATGAAAATTCAAAAATATTTTGATGTATTCTTTTCCCCTTCTAAGCATTGAGGACAATGCTTCATTTAAGCTTGGGGGAGAAGCGTTTACGCTTTTTGTATATATTTCTTGTGAGTATAACTTCAAATAAGCTTGGGGGTGTTGCTTTTGTTTGGTGATTTCTTGATCGTGTTGTTAAGGATTGATCACCCTTTTGCTTCACTTTTTAGGAAAACCGCCAAATTTAAAAAAATTTAGCCTACCTTCACCCTTTATGCCTTACGTTACAACCTTGGGGAAAGACCTTTCGACCTAGAAAGTTGAGTCACTATTCGGGGGAGGGAATCATGGGTCATTGCCTAAGGAAAGGGGATGCGAAGTCAAGATGTCGAGTAGCCCAAAAATTTGATCTTTTTCCGGTTCCTTCGCGGAATCTATGAGATGCTCACTAAGGGGATATATGAGATTAGTAGGGGGAACGCGGTAAGACCGTTTGGGATGAAAGTGGAGTGTGATAACTAGTTCCTACGCTTAGCATATTTATGTTTCAATCAACCTTAGGTATCTTATAGCGTGCACTCCCTTACTTGTTTAGAAAGATTTGCATTCACTTGTGCTTGTACATTTGCAAAAGTCTTTTCATGAACATTTGTTTTCTTTTCTTGTCACTAGTGGAAAAAAGGCCATCCGTAACGGGCAAAAACTGCTTATCCGTAACGGGCAGCGGCCGTTACGTATGCAGCCGTTACGGATGACCTTTGTTATTCGTAACGGGCACTGACCGTTACGAATAATAGGTTATTCGTAACGGACACTTAAGTTGCCCGTTATGAATAATGTTCAAAACATGCTAAAAATTAGGGGTATTTGTAACTGGCACTCTTTGGTACTAGTTACAAATACCCCAAATTTGTTCTTATTTCCTTTTATTTTTAACTATAAATTGGTTATGATCCCTGATGAAAATATCAAAACATTATACATACAAAAGCCAACTATATGTTTCAAAAGAAGTTACAAAAAATTTATTATGAAACCACTTGAAAAAAAAAAAAAAAGAAGAAGAAGATTAGAATTACAAATAATTTCAACAGCCCCTTCTAATCACAGAGGCGTTCTTTTAACTCCCTCTTAATTTCAGCAACCGCCTTTTAATCATTTCCTTTTAGGAAAATTTGTCAAGAATAAGCCAACCTTTATGCCATTAGCTCAAAATAAGTCAACTTTTGGATTAACTTAAAATAAGTCGATCTTTTTGGAGTATTATCTTTAAGTAGGTTAAATTACCTACAACCTGCCCAACTAGTTATTTGCTATTTTAAATTTTTTTTTTTATTTTTTATTTTGTTTATTTTTTTATTTTGGAAATTCTTTCATCCCCATGAATCCCCCAACTCGTTAGCCACCACTACCAGCAACTCAACAACCACATCCCAACAATTACCCATCACCACCCATGCCCGGTCACCACCATCAAGTCACCACTCACCATGTCAATAAATTCGACCACCATCGATCCTACCCTTCCTCGCTCTTTAAATTCGCCCTAGTAACCACCACTTCGAAGAGAGGGAAAGAGTGAACCGAGGAACAGGTAAGCATGGTAGGTTTGGCTAACGGTGGTTTGGGTGACAAGGAAGGTTTGGCTAATTGTTTTAGGGTAGGTTTGGTTGACGGCTAAGGAGGGCGAAAGAGATGGAAGCCGACATTTAATTTGGGGATGTTAACCACAAAATTGGTTGATGGGAGGGAGAAAGCCAGATAATTAAGGGAAGGGTGTGTTCGGCGGTGGGAGAAGGGGTTGGTTGGTGGTTGGGGGCGGCTGCCGGTGCGAGGGGAGTAAAGACAGTGGACTGGGGTGGAAGCGTGGATGACGGGGCTTCTTTGCGGTGGTATGGGGATTTTTATTGTTTTTATTAATTATTAATAAAATTACTTAATTATTATAATAATTATTATTATTAAAATAACCAATCTTATTTCGACACTTGGCATAAATGACTCAAATAGCCGGTTACCCCTAAAACCAACAGGTCACGTCTCGTTTTTGGATAATACCCTATAAAGGTCGACTTATTTTAAGTTAATCCAAAGGTTGACTTATTTTGAGATAAACCCGCAAAGGTTGGCTTATTTTTGGCTTATATTACATCATAGTGGGAACATCCACTTGATCAAAAGAGGGATAGTTTGGTGCATTTTCAGCAACCATGAGTTTAGCAGAAACATAAAACTTAACATACTTGAATCTAGGAAAGTATTAAAAAGCAGATAGTTCATGAAACTAGTACAAACATAGTCAAAGGATAAATTCCCAAGTAAAGTAGCAATTAAACAACATATCAATAATTGTATCACTATATTGCTGCAAATTGTCTAACACCAATGTTTCTCAATCATTCTAACAATTTAATTAGGAACTAAACAATAACATTAATTACTGGATTATCTACCTAACATCTTAACATAACATTATATTCAACTAAAATTATCTCACATACAAATTTAGATTTGCAAACAAGCAAAATACCACAAATTTCTATAAATTTAAACAAAAAAAAAAATTAAAAATCATTTCTCAAAAAATACGATAAACCCATTTCAAATCAACGCAAATGGAAAATAAAATATTACAGCCAACAAAAATTAGGGTTTATGAAAAAACACACCTTTAGAAGATCTGAGGGTTTTGAGAATAGTCTTGTAACCAAGAGTGTACTTTCCACTCTTCATAACAAGAGCCAATCTGTTGTTGATGCTCTCATGAGTCTTCTTCTGCAATTCAACCCAACATTCAAGATTCAATATTTATCCATGAAATCAAAAATAGATCAATTAAACTGGAAACAATAACATGAATTTCGAAGTAAGAATAAGAAATTAGGGTTTACCGTCTTCTTTGAGGGAGCCATGACAGCTTGAAGAGAGAGAGAGAGCGAGATTGAATGAAGAAGGAGAGAAATGACCTATGTTAAAAAATGAATTTTTATTTTCAAAGGTACTCAAAATTATGAACCCAGAAAAATTAATTAAAACCCATAAAAACACAACATTTGGCAAAAACCCAGAAAATAATTTACAGCACTTCTTTGAATTTCTGGTATCAATTTGCCAGATGTTGGCAAAATTGCATACTCACAACAAGATTTAATCAACTCCAAACAATAAAAAAAATTAAAAAAAAATTAAAATGAAATCGCAAAAGCTCAAAAAATAAAAAAGAAATAAATTAAATCAAAAATCGAAAAAAGGGGAAATTACCAAATACGGCTACGCACCATTAGCGAAGCTCTCTAATGAAAATTTCGTGGAGTTCGGCGTAGAACTGTACACAAGAGAGCGGCAATTCGACTTCAAAAAACTTAGGGGTTAGCAGAAATTGGAGGTGAAAATGAAGGAAGCTTCAACAATGGTTGTAGGAGAGAGAAGATGGAGGTAAAAAGAGTGAAGTAAAAGAAAATTCGCCATTGAAGAAGCAGATCTATGAGGAGGAAGAGAGAGAGAAAGAGTGACTGAGTGTGAAATGAGAGAAAAGAGGTGAATGACGGCTAGGTAAACCCTAATAAAAAGCCAAAGCCAAGTAATGGGCTCCTCTCATCATTTGGGCCACGCTCAACCAGTTGTATCGGGCTCAATATGCCCGTTACATGTAATATAATATCCGTAACGGGCAAATGATGACGGTTACAACTAAATATGTATTCGTAACGGGCAAAATAGTGTCCGTTACGAATACTTAACGGACACTATTTTGCCCGTTACGAATATATTTAATGTAACGGGCATAGCTTTGCCCGTTACGAATAGCCTGTTACGAATGAGATTTTTTCCACTAGTGTGTATTTTGTTTTCTTTTTCATGCTTTGCCTTGTTTGTATTATTATGAGATTTATGGGTAAACTGTTAGGATACCCTTACGAGAGCATCACTCATCCTCTAGGGCGATCTAGGGGTTTAAATGGCTTGTCTTTAGTTGCTAAAATTGACCGTGATTCTTACGAAAGTGAGTTAGTGTATATTCCGATCTTCTCTAGTTCTCTTGTTTCTTTCTTTGCTTGAATAATGTCATCATTTTTCCCTTGGGTTGGATTTTGTTTTGCTCGAGGACGAGCAAAAGTTTAGCTTGGAAGGAATTTGATCCGTGCCATTTATGGCATCTTTAGGCTATGATTTCTTTATAGTTCTATGCTTGTTTTTAGCCTTATATTTTGTGTTTTTACATAATAAAGCTTGATTTGCGTGCTTTTGTATTATTTTAGAGAAATGCGCACTTTTAATGTTTTTCTTATTATTTTATTCATTTATCGGCTATTTCCCTCGCCTCTCCGTTTGCTTGACTTGTTTTGTAGGTGTGTCGAGCTTCCCGAGATTTAATTATCAAGGAAGAAGCTCATGTGCATTCAAGGAAATTAACGGAGCCAAATAGGGAAGCCAAGCATGCAAAGTCACGCTAATCAAGCAAAATTCAGAAGCACGAGTCCCAAGGCAGCAGCCCCGAGCCCAAGGCCGTTGCCCCAAGATTCCTCGCACAGCAGCCCCAAGACAGCAGCACTGCGCAGCAAAGCAGCCTCGCAGCGCAGCACCCACGCACCTGCCGCCGCGAGCGCGGGCCCTGCCGCCGCGAGCGCGGGCCCTGCCGCCGCGAGCGCGGGGTCTGCCGTCGCGGGCGCGGGTTGCTGCAGCCCTTAACTACTAGATTTGGGCAGTAAGTCCCCGCGGACGCGGGTGCGGCTATCGGGGTGTCCGTCTTTCTCCGCAGGCGCGGCCGAGTTCTCCACGAGAGCAGGTTTCCGGGTCTTTTCTTTGGTTGAGAGCTTCTCTCTCTAGATTAGGCTAGTTTAGTAGTAGTTTTAGAGGGAGAAAGTGAAGAATTTCAATGGTGATTAAGAGATTGAAGATGCAAGTGTGACAATTATGTTGAAGTCTTCTTAATTATCAATGAGAATTTCTAAACTCTATCTCATTCAATTGCTTTGTTTAATTTGATGTTTGTTTGGTTTGATTTTGATATTTGATGTTTGATTAGAGTAATTGTTCTTGATATTTTGTTGATTCTTGTTCTCTATAGTTGATAGTAGATTTGATGATGATGTGTCTTGAGTAGTTTACTTGTTAGGGTTTGGGTAAACATGTGTGATTGATGAATTGAGGTTGATTTGGGAATTTGAGTAGTTCTTGTGTTGTGATTAAATTGATTCATAGAGGTTTGCATGTTGCTTAGTTGATTGGAATAGCTAACCATGATTGTTAGCATTGATTGCATGATTGAATTGATTGACATGACCACTTGATATTGATTTGATCATAATTGGTTGAGTATTTGATTATGTTTCTTCCTATTGTTTAGCACTAGAGAAATCTATGTTAGAAAGTATGAAGATGATTAGTTGAATGCTCCTAATTGCTCCTACTATTTGTCTTTGCATTGCTTGGATTGCTTGACTCCCTAATTAACTTGATTATCATGAATGCATGTTGATCCCCACTCCCTAGTGTTTCATTTGTTTGCTTGGTTTAGGATGTAGAATAGCACTACCTTTCACCTTAGACTTCGACCTAGCTTAGGCATAAATTAGAAATACTTGAACATAACCGTTCCTAGTGGTTCGACCCTTGACTTACCTCTATACTTGTATTTCGGTAGTTGAGTGATTATAAAATTTGTTTGATCGTAGGGAGGATTAGTTTAACGACCTAGTTTTCCCCACGTCTATGTGTCTACCCCAATGAAATCCCTGTGCATGCTTAATATATATTTTTTCCATAAAAAGTAAAGGCAAATGTAGGCGTCGTTCGAAGTGCACCTATGTTAAGCATGTGTGAATATGCTTGACACTCTTAGAAAGTGGGAAATGACATTACGATTAGGGACAAGGAAAGTAGGGAGCCGCCAACAAGTTTTTAAGGAACTTGTAAACCGTTCAAGGAGCATAAAACATTAAAAGGCAACCACGAATAAGGGACAACGATAAGCAACAATGATTGACCCGTGAAGGTTACACCGCATTCATAATCCATGAGATTGCTAAAAACATATGGTTTGGAGCCAGAAACGGAGGATCGGGAATGATCGTACGAAGTGAGTCATGGAGTCGCATTCACCCATATTGGCCTCTACTCGATTCTTTTTGCTGTGAAAAGTATTCATGTGATCTCAAAGGCATGCAAACAAGATTCTATTTGCTCCAAACTATTATTATGCTAAATTGGGAGAATATTAATGCAACATATAATTCTAAAATATTAGTGATCACTGGATTTATTAACAAGATTAAAAAGGAGCCTAAACCGGTTGTCCAAATTATCTTGTTAGGCGTGATTTTCAATTACATATTCCCTTTAACATGTAATATGATAATCATAAATAATAATAGAACAAATTTTAATATTGGAAGCAATTTAACAATAATATCGTTAGTCAAATCAAATAATAATAAAACCTAATCATGATACTAGCAATAAGAATAAAAATAAGAGTAAAAATCATGATACTGGGCACGTGCACGGTGCTGTCCACCGTGACAAATGCGTTCAAATTAATAAGCGCATAAGAAAAAACGCAAAAAAGACACGGGAAAGCACCAAGACACGATGAAGAATATCGTGCCATGGTACAAGGCGCTGTGCCACCCGTGACACGGACATGCAGTGTGCAATACCGTCGTGCGGTAATTCAAGTTTTTTACTCGTTTTTAAAACTATGATAACTTTTTATCCGTAACTTGGAATAAGGCATATTATATACCGTTCAAAAGCTTATCAAGTCTACTTTCTGATCCAATTAAAATCAGGTCAACATATTTTTTAGATTTTATGATATGGCCGTTTTAGTAGTAGGGTGTCGATTTTGGGCCGATTTCAGTGTTTTGCTCATATTATGTTTGTTTTAAATCGGAATTGGGCTTATGATATACCGTTGGAAACTTGTTTCAAGGCCCACCCAACCAAATAATAATTGGATCAAAACTATAGGGCCACAAAATCAATTCAGCTCGGTTTTTTAGGTGGACTCAAAAAGTGGAAAGTAAGTTTGTTGCGGGGAAGTGGGCTAAGAATTGGGTTGGTTTATGAAATGTGTTAAATGGAAATATGGATTAAGAACTTCAATAATTAAATACTCAACTCAACCAATAATGGCGGTGAAAGGTTTTTTGTCATCGGGTTTGGTTTAGGGGAGACATTTTTAGGTGTCTACAGAAGCCCCCACTTTGACTGAGTTTGTAGAAACGTCAATTTCAAAAACGGTACTTAATGTAGTCGATAGGGACTAAGAATGATTTAAGACGTTCTGCAATCCTAAATCACTCTTTTTATGCCGATACCTGCAGAAAAAAGTTAGTTCCACATATAAAAGAGTAATGAGATAGAATGCGTATATGAGACCCGTGTATCGGTGGAAAATAAATTTTGTAATATTGTATGCCTGAAGAAATACACCGGATGAAGATTGTTGTGATATTTTCCATTTTTGAGGAATGTTCATAGATTATATAATCGCTGACTTCTTTGCCTTGAGAGGTGGCAACGACCGACAATTTTCCATGCTTAAGGAAAAGCTTTTTTGATGATGAGATTGCAAGTCTCTGTGTATCGAGAACCTTGCACCGTAAATCGTCTTTCCCTGAGAGATGATCACTAAATATTTGAAAAATGATAATGGTTCAATTGTCCCCGAACGTGGGTCGTACATGGTTCGCTTGTTCCCGAATGTGGGTTGTAGATGGTTCGCTTGTAACCGAACGTGGGATGTAGATGGTTCGCTTGTCCCTGAACGTAGGTTGTAGGATGGTTCGCTTGTCCCCGAACATGGGATGTAGATGGTTTGCTTTTCCCCGAACATGGGCTGTAGATGATTCGCTTGTCCCCGAACGTGTGTTGTAGATAGATAGTTTGCTTGTCCCCAAACGTGGGCTGTAGATGGTTTGCTTGTCCCCGAATGTGGGTTGTGGATGGTTCGCTTATCCCCAAACGTGGGCTGTAATTGAGACCTGCAAAATGAAATTTGCCAAGGGACTTGCATATACTTTGACTGACTTGACCATCTGACATGACCAAGCTTGACTTGACATGACATGACATGTGTATGACTTGTGGTTTTGTGTATATAGTTTGTGTGTGTGTGTAGACACAAGCAACCGAAAATGCAAAAGCAAAAACATTTTGTCATTAGATGAGTGGAGGCTACTGACTTTCTCCTGAAAAAGAAAGACGTCAAAACTGAAGCTTCTTTTTTGAACATCCCTCGAAAAATAAATTGAAAAAGTTTTTGAACTTCCCCAAAAGAAAAAGATATGAAAAATGGGAGAAGTATTGAACTTCCTTGTTGAGCAAGACGAAATGAATCGTGTGGGTTGATTTTCTTCTCTTGAAAATAATGTATGCATGTTCTTAGGCTAGGGGGCTAAGGTCAATTACATCATGTGACACAATAGATGAATAAAGTTAGGTCATGGAGCTAAGTGTAGACATCTACTTTAGGCCTCTTGTCCCGACAGGAAGTGCAATGACGATAAATAAAACCATTTTCGTGTTGGATTGATGTGAAGAATGCTTATGGATAACTGGTTAAGCCACAAAACTTAAAAGACTAGCCCAAACTAAAGAACAATGCCAAACGAGGTCTAATTAACTGAATCTGATCATAATTAGGCTTAAGCCCGTGCTTAAAACCCAATAATCATGGATTAAGGAGCGCCTAGGTTAAATTTTAATGCTGCCGCAGAAAAAGTCGCGCGCATCTCAATGAGTCGTGCTGGGCAGGCGCGCGCAACTAATTCAATTGCGCGTGACACTCGGCGCAAAACCTCTAAAGATGCGCTCGTGGAAGATACATAATTTTACGAAAATATAAAATCGAATCTTATCATAATGCCGCGCGCAAGACATCTAGTTGTGTTGCCCACGACAGTGCAACTAAATTAATTGCACTGGGATGCCGCGCGCAACTCATCCAGTTACGCGCTATTGGGGTTTGGTGTGTCCGACTCACCGCGGAAATAAACCCGAGCCAAGGATCCACACGCAATTAATAAAATCACAAAAGCATAACAAATAAACATAAAGGGCAAAATAGTAATATACCTTTGAAGCGTGCTTCGCCCTAACAGATGGGCTCTTACTTGAAAGCTTTAGCTCCGAAAGTACGAGAAGCTCCAACAAAAATCCACCCGCAAAAGCGAACTCCGACTTTTAGGTCTGTTACTTTAGGGTTAGTGAGGTACGACCGGAACCTGAGTATTATATGAGTTTAAGAGTTATTGCTAATGCAATGCTCTATTGAGCTCCTACTCAAGCACTCTTTCCAAGAATCCAAGGTTGGTATTTGTAGGAAAGAGTGAGAGGGGGAATTTCTATTTGTAGGGAATACTTCACGCATCATGACCCCAAGCTTGAACCCCACTCTGGTCATAAACTTAAGTATGGTGGCGTCCAAAGTGAAAAAAAAGAGAGCAAAAGAGTCGCCAACAAGTTTTAGGAACTTGTAAATCGTTCACAAGGTGAAGGTTACACCCCTTAATGATTCAGGAGATCGTCAACTCCATAAGGTCTTGAACCAAATAGGGTTCGGGGATGAGGGTATGAATCCAATCTACAAAAGAAAGGACCCGCCCTATAAAATAGGCCTCTACTTTATTCTACTTGTATTCATGTGCGCTTTTTTACTAACATGCAAACATTAGATTAACCCTAAACCTGTTTAATCTTTGTTGGTTGAATATTAATGCACAAATAAAACTATTATTGGCGATCACTTGAATTAAAATCATATTAGCCTAGACCAAATTATAATTATCTTCTTAAGCGTGATTTCAAGTACAAATTCCCTTTAAACATGCATAAAAGGCATGATCAAGCAATAACAATAATAAACAATATCAAGCAACATAATCATAACAATAATAATAATCAAAATCATGATAATAACAACAACCAAAATCATGTTAAGGCATAATAAAGCATAAATATAATAGTAAGATCCTAGGAATTATACTAACAATATTAATAACAAACCCTAGCATGTCACTAAACATCAAATATCAAAGCTTTAAATCTAACATGATACTAACATGCTATTATGATATTACAAAATAATAAGAGGCACCCTAAACATGATTCTAGAAAGCAATAATAACATCCTAACATGATACTAGGAATATTAAACAAATCTAAGCATGCTTTCTACATTGAAATAAAATAGAGAGTAAGCTAATTACTTACTTTGAAGCCTCGTACCTCTTTCTAACAACAAAATACACGTGTTAGTAAACTTCAATGAAATAATAAAAATCAAAGAATTAAATTAATTAATCAAAAGAAAGAGTTAAAAAGTTTAGACTGGATTTGGGCCAAACCCTCAGAAAAGTATAAACCTTTCATGTCTAGGGCGAAGGCAACTTCGAACTTGGCTAGGTGTTTCAAGATCTTGTGAGCGCGGAATTGTGTTTGTAAAAAGCTAGTTTAGAAAGACAGAGTGAAAGAAAACATGTTTTGCTAAAGAGAGAATAGAGAGAATTGAGCGATTGTGAATGAATAAAAACAGAGATTCAGGACCCTATTTATAATAAAAATAGTCCGAAAAAGTATAGAATTTGATAATGAATAAAACTACAAGCTGTCGCCGCAAACCACTCTGTCGCTTGGCGACAGAGTCTGTCGCGTGGCGACAAACCTGTCGTTTGGCGACAACCTGGTTTTCACGCGCTTTCCAGGCGGAATCCAAGCTTTAACCAAATTTGATCTATGGAATCCATACAGAAGATGAAATCGTATATTTAATAACATAATATTTTATTCCAAATAAAACTCATCAAAATATAATTACTAATCCTAACTCTATTAGGATTGAAAAGAACCTTCTAGAGAATTCTAGAAGATTATAATTAATCCTAGTAATTTTAGGAATAATAATTAATATTGGGCCCTCCTCTAGATCATTGGGCCACATGTAAAGATCAAACCGGGCCTAGTTTAGTATTTTGGCCATAACTTCCTCATTATTCATCAGAATTGGGCTTATAATATATCGTTGGAAAGCTCTTTGCAAGCCACATCCAACTACACTATTATTGGACCCTTTTCATGGATCAAACTTAACTGGATTGGCTATTTTCATAAAATGGAGTTATTTTCGAAAGCAGGAAGAATTTTTTTTAATAAAAACTAACCGTAACATTAGACTTTTCACACTTTCACTTCATTAGATTATGGTTCGACGCGAAAGGTATTCATCACTGGGTTTAGTTTTGGACACAAATGGGTGTCCACACTATCCTATCAATGTGGGATCATGAAATTCCACAATTTATTTTAAAGTTAAAAATAAATAAGTAAGCAAACTAATAATAAATCTACAAGTGTCACTAATACATGTAAAGGGAAGTTAAGACGACTTGGAGAGTAGAGGACCATACTTGCTCCTCACTCTATACTCTCCTTGTGCCACATGTCCCTCACCCCCACATGCTTCCCATTTATTTCGGCCCCTTGCTACCCGAGCCTAAGCCCAGCCGTAGCCCAGCCCCGACACTTGGAGTTGCGGGCTGCTGCTGTGGCTAGCAAGCCACGCACTCCAAGTGCGGGATGCTGCTGCTAGCATGCCGCGCACACTATGTGCGGGCTGCTAGCAGCTGCTGCCTGATGAGTGACATTTATGGCACTCATTTGGTTCCTTTTTGGATGATTTTTATTTCTTTTTTATCTCTCTTTTCTTTAGTTTTCCTTAGTTTTATTCTTGTTTTCTTCTTTTTATGCTTTTTGTAGTTAGTTTCTCTATTTCATGCTTTTTCTAGTTTACTTGTTATTTTTCTCTTTTACTTGTTTTTTATCATTTGTTTGTAGGTGGTAATTGATTGTCCAAGAATTCCCGAGCTTCCTCTCTTTGAGCTTTCATTGTTTTCATGCCTAAAGAAGGTGCAAGAAGCTCCAAGTTAAAGGTGGATCCAAGGGGCAAGCTTCAAGGCTTTGTTTATGCCTTCCTCATAGCTTATACTCTTCAAGAAATTCAAGAAAGTTTCTGCCCACTTTGTCCTCCATCATCATCATCTAGAATGTGTGCACCGCTTGAGCTAGGACGAAGAGAAGAAGGGGGAAAGACCCAGCCAGGTGCGGGCGCACTAAGGGAGTGTGCGGCCGCACATTGGTCGTGTGCGGCCGCACACCAGGTGTGTGCGGGCGCACCAGTCTGGGTGTGTCCCGTGCGCACCATTCTCTCTCCTCCGAGCGCCCGCACTTACGAGGGTCTATTTTTGGGCGTCATTACCGACCTCCTCTTTGTATATATAGTTATTTCTACCTATTTTTAGAAAGAAGTTTTTAGATTGAATTTGATAGTTAGTTTTGGGAAGAATTTTTAGAGAGAGAAACTCAAGAACTTTAGAGAGAGAAACTCATGATTTTTGGTGATTGCTCAAGGATTCCTCATTGTATTTGATCTTTAGATCAAAGTTTTGTAAGGATTTTCTTCTTGATTTCAATACAAGTTTGATTTTAGTTGATTTCATTTGTTTTCCATGTTATTGATGATTGATTTGGTTATTGATTGAATTTTGATTGATTTTGATTTATTGTTGGTTTAATCTTTGATTTCAATTATGTTCATGATGAAATTGATGATTGTTGTAGTTTTGATCTTAATTCCTATGGCTAGTGAGTAGTTTCCTAGCTAGGGAAATAGTGAAGCATGTATGAATAATGGATTAGTGTAATTTGGGGATAATTGATAGAGTTGATGATATGATTAAATTTGGTTGATATTTCATGTGCATGTGTGTGATTAATTGAGGTTTGGCCATCTTTGATTAATACACTAGATTGCGTTGTACGCTTTCTATGATACGGACCATTGATTAGTAAACTTGCAATTTCACGATTGAGGTGTTTTGTGACGTTCCCTAGGTAGTTTTTAGCGTAGTTGACGCTAGTTAGACCTCTAGGTGAACCATCTTAGTATGCTCTATTGGATACATGATGATTTTCCTTCATATCCCTTGACTTAGTCGGTTTGACCTCCCAAATTACCGTTTCCATTACAATTACATGTGGATCCATTGCCCTAGTGTCTTTAGAGAGTGTTTCTTCCTCTTCCCAAGCTCCAAGTCTTCCCTCCCAAATTAAGGGGAGAGGTACTTCTTCTAACTCTCAAACTCCTTCTACTTCACATAATATGCCTATAGGATGTTTGTTTTGTGATGTATGTGGATCATATGACCATGATTCTAGCAATTGCAACAATGAATGTGTTGATGAATTTGACAACAATGAGTGTGAACATGTTAATTTTGTGTCAAACAACAATGTTCAAAGGTTTAATAATCAAAGAGGCCAATGGAATAGGAATTACCAAAACCAAGGCAATTTTGACAACTATAATTATAATGGTGGTTATAGGAACCAAGGGAATCAAGGTTCTCGTGGTAACCATAACCAAGGTTATAGTGGCCAAAATCAAAGCCAAAATTATGGTAATCAAAACCAAGGTTATGTAAATCATAACCAAGGTAATGGAAACCATAATCATGGTGGTGGTAACCATAATCAAGGTTATGGTTCAAATCAAAATAGGGGTAATTGGAACAATCAAGGAAGGGGAAATTTTCAAAACAATGCTCAAAGAGGTCCCCCACCCGGTTTTGTTCCAAAGACTCAAGGTGAAAATTCCTATTCACAACCTTCTTCTCCTAGGACTACTTTGGAGGAGTTGATTGATAATCAAACCAAGATCATTAACACCTATATGGCGGTTAGTGATAAGAAATTCAATGAGATGATGACCCACAATAAGATGCTTGAGAATCAAATTACCCAATTAGCAAGCACTATTAAGGATTTTGCTAGTCCTTCATCTTTGCCTTCCCAAGGTGTTGAACCAAAGAAACCCGTGTACTCTATTGCCACAAGTGGTGGAAATGATTTTGATGTGGGAGTTTCATGTTCAAAAGAGGGAAGAGATGAGAGTGGTGCTAAGGAGAATGAAATGGAGAGGGTTGAGTCTAAGGAAATTTATTGTGAGGTTGAGAAAAAAGAAGAGTGTGTTGTTAAAAAGATGAGTGAGGTAGAGAGATTTCCCGATCTACCATATCCCCAAAAATATTTGAGATTCAAAATGGATGAGCAATTTGGGAAGTTCCTTGAAGTTCTTAAGGATGTTCATGATTCTACACCCTCTACCGAGCCAATTCCCGACATGCCTAAGTACTCCAAGTTCCTTAAGGAGATACTAGAGGAGAAGGAAGATTTTGATGAGGGTAGTTCGGTGGAAGGAGGGAAGTGTTTTAGTGCTCTTATCCATGGTGAGCTTCCGGAGAAGATGGAAGATCCGGGGAATTTTTCAATCCCTTGTCAAATTAAGAAAATGGTTTTTGAGAATGATTTGTGTGATCTAGGGGCTAGTGTGAGTATTATGCCCTTTTCGGTTTTCAAAAGGCTTGATCTAGGTGAGCTTCAACCATCTAATATAACACTTCAATTGGCCGATCGCTCTATTAAGCTTCCTAAGGGAAGAATTGATGATGTTCCTTTAAGGATTGGAGAGTTTGTCTTTCCCGTGGATTTTGTTGTTTTGGAGATTGAGGAGGATGAACATATTCCAATCATTTTAGGGAGGCCTTTCTTAGCCACCTCGGGAGCTTTAATAGATGTGAAGGGAGGTCAAATCACTTTGAGATGTGGAAAATTGGAAGAGAGTTTTAAGTTGAAGCCAATGCATGAGTCCTTATCTTGTGTGCAAGATATAGCATGTGCTAGTCTTTCTCGTTCCATTGATGGTATGTGCATGATTGATTCTTCTACTAACGATGTTTTTGAGATTGTTGATGATGTTTGTGCAAGTCTTAATGATGTTTGTGAAGAAGAATTTGTAATTCAAAAGCCAAGGGATGAGAAAGAAATTGAGTTTCCAAATTGGTTCAAGCTTAATTCTCAAGATGAAGAGAAAGCTTCCATGATTAAAGATGTTGAAGTCAAGCCGAAGAAAAAGGCCCGTGACTCGAAGAAAGCAAGGAAAAGAAAGAAGTTGAGAAAGGAAAAAGAAGAATTTGAAAAGAATTTTGTGAAGGTTTCATTAAGCAACGATGAGAAGTTGCTCAAAATTGAAGAAGATTTTGCTCTATCAACTACCTTGAAGAAGGTGGTGTTCTTTGATCCTCCATGATTAGGAGGAAGGGTCGAGCTTAGGACCTTAAGCAAGCGCTTCCCGAGAGGCAACCCGGAGTTTCTAACCTTTCTCTTTGATTTTTGAATTTTCTTATTTTTGTTTCTTTTATTACTTTGTCTTTTCTTTCACTTTTCTACTTGATTGGATTTTTAGGATGTCCTTTTGCGGGATTGGAATTCAACAAGTATGCATGATGAATAGAAGGTGTTCATGGCACAAATCACATTTTGTTCGATTCTAATCGAAATTTGAGGTAAAAGGGTAAGAATTTTAGAGAGGTAAGATAGGAAATTCATGTTTTGAAAGTTGGAGGAAATTGATACTTAGTGAATTTTTGTGGTGAGCACATGAATTTTCAACTTTGAGGGCTTTGAAAATGATTTTAGCTACTGCCTATGTTGTTCCTCATCACCATCATGATTCATGTGCGCACCAAAATAGGCAGTAAGTATCAAATTTTCGAGGAAAAAAAGAAGGTAGGGAGACGCACAGGTCTGTGCGGCCGCACACGAGGCTGGTGCGGGCGCACAGCTTGCGTGTGCGGGCGCACACCATGCCTGTGCGGCCGCACATTGGCTGGACGGGTATATCTTCCTTCTTCCTCCTTTTTCCCCTCATTTCATCACCTCCTTCATCTTCCTCACGCACTTCCTCTTTCCAAACCCTCTTGTGCGCACCTCTAACTCCTTCATTCATCATAAAAAAAATCACTCAAATCCTCACCAAAATCACTCCATTTTCAATTAAAATCACTCACAAAGCTTTCTACACTTCAAATTCCTCACAAATTGACCCAAATTTCACTCACTCTCTCTCCTACTCTTGGTGACCGAATTTGGGGCTTTCTTTGTGGATTCAAATTGCTTGCTCAAAATTGGATAATCTTGTTTCTTTTATGGTATAATCACTAATCCTTGCTTTAATTTTGCCATTTATATCATAAATTTGCATGGATTAAAAATTTGTATGAGCATGAATAGTGTAGTATTGATTTTGTGAATTTTGATGCTTGATCTTGATTTTGGTTGTGATTTGGTGATGTTTGTTGATTGATTTTGCATAACATTGTGTTGTTTGTTGATTTTGTAGTGATTCTCATCATTTTTGGTTGAAATCTTGTGAGTTGAATTTTTGGAGTATTGGTAGTATATGGTGATTTTGGTATTGGTCTTGTAGTTGTTCTTGGATTGTTGAAAAGGAGTTTTTCTTGGACTATTGGTGTTGTTGATTGGTTTGGAATTGGTTTGACTGAAAAGAAGTGTGAATTTGGAGTTTGGTGATTTTGGTAGTAAGTGGTGAATTTGGGTGTGGTATTCTTGGTTTATTGGTTTTGCTACTTGTTGGTTATTGGTGATCTTCTTAGCCTCTCAAAATGTCTAATATACCTCAAGAAACTCACCAAGAAGCGGAAAACCGATGTTAGCATCGATGAACCTCCTCGCCCAAGTACCTCCTCTAGGCCTACTACATCTTCTAGGCCTAGTACTTTCAACCCTTCCTCCACTCAAACACGACCCCCAACCTCTCTTCCCCAAAAGAAAAACTTCACCGACAAACAAAAGACCTTCTACCAAAACTTGAAAGATGAAAGAATCCTAAAACAAACCCGCCACTACTTCCAACCCGATATGCTGAAGTTGGGTATTGATAATGATGTGCGGTCGTTGCTTCTAAATTTCAGATTAGGTTCTTTCGTCACCGATGCCTACCGCACCTATAAGGAGCCTACTTTGGAGTTCTTGGCTACCTTAGAGCTTGTACCCGTAGGAGGGGTATATAGGGTGCGTTTCCAATTGTTCAACCACATCTTCGACCAATTATTGGAAGAGTTCAACGCCGCTCTAGATTTTGATCCCCATGGGGATATTGTCAACGTTGAACACTACACTTTCCCGGAGTATGATTAACACTCATGGTGGGAAGACATCTCAGGTGGTAATGAGTTTATCACCAACAGGGCTAAGATCTCAGAGGTGTACCAACCTTGCCTTAGGGTTCTACACCGTCTTTTGGGCTATGTTTTGTTCCCCAAACAAGAAATGGGGAAGTTGAGTAAATTGGAGCTCAAGGTCCTTTGGTTGTCTACCCGCCCGGAGTATGTGGGCCGGTTGAACTTGGGCTATATCTTTGCCCAATATTGCTTGGAACTTCGCAAGAGGAGGACGGGAGAGATCCCATGTGGGGGTATGGTAACTAGGCTATTGACTCGCCTTCGCCTCAATGATTATCTCCCATTTTGTAAGGAGATCGGGGGTGCAGCTTCTATCTACCTCGATATGCAACAATTGGGTCGAATCCAATTTATCTCCAAGGGCTTTAGCGAAGGGAGATATGAGTGGCTTAGGGGCAACGAGCATTGGTGCTACTTGCCTAACCCCAGCTTGACTTCTTTGGCTAGGATTGCCAACAATGTGTGGCATGTTCCCAAGTCCTTTCGGCATCCCAACTTTGACTCCGAGGAGGATGAGGAAGAAGATGATGAAGAAGAACAACAACATCAACAACAACAACATCAACAACAACAACATCAACAACAACAACATTATTCCCACAACAACAAGCTCCTCAAGAGCAAGAGCAAGAGCAAGGGCAACATGCTTTCGCCAATGCGGATTTGAGGGCTCTTAGTGAGCAAATGAGTGGATTGAAAATCCACGTGGATGGCATGTACGATCAAGACTTTGGGGCCATCTATCAGCAACTAAGAGGTCTTCAAGAGATGCAGCAAGGTATGTTTACACAACAGCAACAAATTTATGAGGCGGAGGTTAACCGTGGGAACATTACTCCCCCGGTTAACTATCCGTACTTCCCGCCCCAACAAGGTCCTCTACCTTCGTTTGGGCATCCTTATTGGTCGGGGCCTTCTAACCCCGACACCGAGCGTCACTATTACCCGGACGAGCACGGTAACTATGATTACAAGGCTCCGAGTGGTAGTGACTATAGGGGTGATCCTAACTACCCCCATGTCCATCCCAACCACCCCTTTGAACTCACTTTGCCCGATAACTTCACCTCTCTTGCTCCTTGGCAACAAGATCTTTTCAAAGGGCATTATGGGTGGCCCGAGGGGTACACCGGAGGATGGGAGCCCTACCCTCATCCCTTCGATGACCCCGAGCGCAACAGAGACCCCGATGGGGCCGGGCCAAGTGGGAGTGGTGGTGGTGATGGTAGTAGTTATTAGTTCCCTTTAGCTTCTCATGCTTTTTACCTCCATCCCTTATATTTTTGATGCAAGTTTTGTTTTGGTTGGGATGTTGAGATGTATTTTTTATCTAGCTTGGGGGACCTAATAACTTGCTCGGTGACCATTTTGTTGTTGTGTACATATCTTAGTTGCTTGTATGTTTATTTTCATTCCTCTTGTTGTTTTCCTCATTTTCTTGATCTCTAGGCTACTTTCCTTGTAGCTAGCTTGTTTGCCCGATTTGCTTGGATGTTTGTTGTTTGTGGCGATGTTTTTCTTGGCATGTTGTTGTTGATGATCCCTTATATCCAAATCCCTTAAATCCAAATCTTGTAGTTTAGAGTAGTTCTTTAGTTAGTTTAGACTTTATTGTTTACTTAGCTTTTTTTTCTTTATTCTTTCTTTTCTTTGGTTAGTTTAGCTTTTCTTTCCTTTAGTTGTATATACTTCTTGCTTAATTTAGTTTCCTTTTATTTGTTGTTTTCTTTTATTTGTTTTGAAGTTACTAACCATTTTCTTTGTTCATAGTTTCTTTTATTCCTTTTTCTCACTTGGTTCCTTGAAGAGCTTATGGATATGGCATGCTACGAGGTGGTCTCTAATCGCTTCATTTATTTTTGATAAGCTTGGAATCCCGGTGAGACCTTTCTTATTTTCTCTTTATTTTCCTTGGTTGCATAGAATAGGATTAGTTTAGGAGAAGTTGAATGGTTCGAGGATGGATACTTTTTAACACGTAATGTGTTTGGGATCGGTGACTTTGTTGTCTATAGATCACTTGTTTGTCGATTGGGAATTTTATGTGTTTAACATGCTTTCTAGTCCTTTGCATGCTTTTTCTCCTATGTTTTCCTCTTCTATGTCTCCGTTTCTTTTCTTCTACTCTCTTTTATTTTACTTTTTCTCTTACTTTCCTTTATTTTTCTTTTTATTTTTGATGTGATTTTGAGGCATTGTTTTTCATTTCTTTTCTTATGGAATGAACCTTGTACATTGGACTTGTCTTTTGCATGACTTTCTTCCTAGGTTGTAAAGGTATGCACGGTTTGAGACTATGTTCGGTTGACTCTAGGATAGTGTATGCTAGGGTAGTTGGTTTGAACTAGGAGGATCATGAAGCCGGATTCTACTTGTTTGTGGTACGTTGGTAGTTGCTTCCTATGGTTGATTTGACACCACTAGTGAGTTTTTGCCACAACCTTGTGAGGATTACTTGTTTTTCTAGCCTTCAACATTCCTTGTATGAGCGGCGTGGATCCTTGACTATGCAAACCTAATCTAATAAAGCTTGATGTATGATTCTCAAACACAAGACCGAACTATCTAGGAAGGACAAAGGCACATTTTTCGGGGTGGTATTTTTCATTTTTGCTATTTTTTGTTATTTTCTTTATTTTTGGGTTTACATTTGCCTTCTTGCAACCATTTGAGCCTTATCCCTTCTTTTCAAGCCACATCTTTAGTTATTTGACTTTTTGTTTCATTTCTATATTTTAAGTTGGAATTTTGGTTTTTATGAAAGCAAGTTTGTGATTTCATCCTCTTTGTGAATAATGGCAATTATATATGGAAAAGCCGTCCTACTTCTCAAAAGGCATGGACTAATAATTTGCATTTAGGAAAAGTCGTCCGAATTAAGCAAAAGGCAAGGACTTTGCAAATACAATATATAAACACAAAAAAATTGAAAAAGTGAAAAATTCAAAAAAAAATTTCTGTATTCTTTTCTCCTACTAAGCATTGAGTACAATGCTTCATTTTAGCTTGGGGGAGAAGCGTGTACGCTTTTTGTATATATTTTTGTGAGTATAGCTTCAAGTAAGCTTGGGGGTGTTGTTTTTGTTTGGTAATTTCTTGATTGTGGTGTTAAGGATTGATCACCCTTTTGCTTCACTTTTTAGGAAAATCACCAAATTTTTAAATTTTAGCCTACCTTCACCCTTTTTGCCTTACGTTACAACCTTGGGGAAAGACCTTTCGACCTAGATAGTTGAGTCACTATTCGGGGGAGGGCATCATGGGTCATTGCCTAAGGAAAAGGGATGCATATATAGTCAAGATTGTCGAGTAGCCTTAAAATAATTCTTTTCCGGTTCCTTCGAGGAATCATTGGGACACTCACTAAGGGGAGATTTGAGACTAGTGGGAAGAACGCGGTAAGATTGTTTGGGATGAAAGTGAATTGTGATAACTAGTTCCTATGCCTAGCATACCCTATGTTTCAATCAACCTTGGATATCTTGAAACGTGCATACCTTAACTACTTGAGAAAGATTGTCATTCATTTGCATTATAGTCTTTATGTTGATTCATTTCGCAAAGGTTTGTTTTTATTTCAAACTCTTAGGATACCCTTACGAGACCTCACTCGTCCTCATAGGCGACTTTGGGGTTTAAAGGGCTTGTTGTAGCTAAAAACAACCGTGATTCCTACGACAGTGAGTTTTAGTGTATATTCTTATCTTGAGTCTTTCTTTTTCGTTTTCAATAAAATTTTCTTCCTTATTCTTTCTTGCTTTGTTTTGCTCGAGGACGAGCAAAAGTTTAGCTTGGGGGAATTTGATGAGTGACATTTATGGCACTCATTTGGTTCCTTTTTGGATGATTTTTATTTCTTTTTTATCTCTCTTTTCTTTAGTTTTCCTTAGTTTTATTCTTGTTTTCTTCTTTTTATGCTTTTTGTAGTTAGTTTCTCTATTTCATGCTTTTTCTAGTTTACTTGTTATTTTTCTCTTTTACTTGTTTTTTATCATTTGTTTGTAGGTGGTAATTGATTGTCCAAGAATTCTCAAGCTTCCTCTCTTTGAGCTTTCATTGTTTTCATGCCTAAAGAAGGTGCAAGAAGCTCCAAGTCAAAGGTGGATCCAAGGGGCAAGCTTCAAGGCTTTGTTTATGCCTTCCTCATAGCTTATACTCTTCAAGAAATTCAAGAAAGTTTCTGCCCACTTTGTCCTCCATCATCATCATCTAGGATGTGTGCACCGCTTGAGCTAGGACGAAGAGAAGAAGGGAGAAAGACCCAGCCAGGTGCGGGCGCACCAAGGGAGTGTGCGGCCGCACATTGGTCGTGTGCGGCCGTACACCAGGTGCGTGCGGGCGCACCAATCTGGGTGTGTCCCGTGCGCACCATTCTCTCTCCTCCAAGCGCCCGCACTTACGAGGGTCTATTTTTGGGCGTCATTACCGACCTCCTCTTTGTATATATAGTTATTTCTACCTATTTTTAGAAAGAAGTTTTTAGATTGAATTTGATAGTTAGTGTTTGGGGAGAATTTTTAGAGAGAGAAACTCAAGAACTTTAGAGAGAGAAACTCATGATTTTTGGTGATTGCTCAAGGATTCCTCATTGTATTTGATCTTTAGATCAAAGTTTTGTAAGGATTTTCTTCTTGATTTCAATACAAGTTTGATTTTAGTTGATTTCATTTGTTTTCCATGTTATTGATGATTGATTTGGTTATTGATTGAATTTTGATTGATTTTGATTGATTGTTGGTTTAATCTTTGATTTCAATTATGTTCATGATGAAATTGATGATTGTTGTAGTTTTGATCTTAATTCCTATGGCTAGTGAGTAGTTTCCTAGCTAGGGAAATAGTGAAGCATGTATGAATAATGGATTAGTGTAATTTGGGGATAATTGATAGAGTTGATGATATGATTAAATTTGGTTGATATTTCATGTGCATGTGTGTGATTAATTGAGGTTTGGCCATCTTAGATTAATACACTAGATTGCGTTGTAAGCTTTCTATGATACGGACCATTGATTAGTAAACTTGCAATTTCACGATTGAGGTGCTTTGTGACGTTCCCTAGGTAGTGTTTAGCGTAGTTGATGCTAGTTAGACCTCTAGGTGAACCATCTTAGTATGCTCTATTGGATACATGATGATTTTCCTTCATATCCCTTGACTTAGTCGGTTTGACCTCCCAAATTACCGTTTCCATTACAATTACATGTGGATCCATTGCCCTAGTGTCTTTAGATTGATTTCATATAAGCTTTTGCATCGCCTAGTTTAGCCTTAGTTTCTACCATAAACCCCTACTTGACTTCGAAATAGCTTGATTTAGGCATCATGCATTTGACATCCATTCCCTTGGGTTCGACCTTGACTTACCACTACGCTAAATAGGGGTTTGTTAAGTTACAAATTTTGTTTGATAGGGTGGGGTGGTAGCACAACGACCTACCGTTCTCCTTCCCATCACTGCCTAGGGGTGCTTGCGGCTACTAGCTGCTGCTAGCCACGGTGTGCTAGCACGCACCAGCCAGCCAGCCATGGCTTGGCATGGTGCGCATGCTAGCCACCTGTGCTAGCATATTATGCCCCTAGAATTCGGATGCTCCGGGCATTTCGATGCTAGGGTATTTTGGGAATATTGTCAATTTATTATTATTTGCGCGTCTCGTCATTTACTATTTTTGACTCGACTTCCGACGCTCGATTTCGACGCTCTATGCTCGAATTTCCGACGTCTAAACATTTAATGCTCGGGTGACTCATTAATTTCTTCCGAATTAATTCGTCGAGTCGGTCCATTAATATTCTTGGGTGTGATTCGAGGGTTCAGTCAAGATTAAGCTGTTAATTATGCATTAATATTACTGGTCAGAAGAGGCCTCCACCCAGGCTTTCCGATTACTTGACATTACTGAATATATTAGCTTTCTAATAATTCTGAACCCACTATCAGAATAATACACTTGTCCGAAGGACACCATTCCTTTTAATTTCCCACTTGTCCTTTCGGACAAGTGAGCATTCAGTGTATAGCCCCTTTCCTATGTCTCTTCATAAGCTACAGGGTAAGATTATTCCTCATCCATGTTACGTCCAGAAGTTTTTCTTGAAATCCGAGTTTAACTGTCAATAAGCAGATGATTTCTAAAATCCATCTGAGCAAGGCCATACATTTTCACAGTCTCGCTCTTCGAGAGGCCTTGTAAATGACAAGACATGTTCCCTATTGCTAGTAGGGGGACATTCCTAATCTTGTAATGTAGCATCTCTTACTAAGAGGACTTAGCCACCTGATAGCCGTCTTTATAGTCCTCGATTACGTCAGACTTGAGCAAATGTTTCACCGGTTTAGCACCCGCAAAATAATTAATTAATTAGTTTGGTACCCGTGCATTGCACGAAGGTGATAAATACTAAATAATTCATAATTCTTTATATCTTTTGTTGTTCATAAATTTTAACATGACTTGGCTCGCTTTTTTATAAATAAAAAAGGTTTGTTTTATGGAGTATAAATATATATATATATATAATAAATAACATTTACATAATCCTTATTTTTTTTATTTTTATAAAATTGTTATTATCTAATGCGACATCATAATATTTACTGTATGTTACTAAAATTATACTAAAATGATGGTTAGAATAATAATATTTAATGTTGCATTCTTATATGTTTAGAGTGAACGTTAAAGAAACAATATCTATATATACTAAATATTGTTTTATTGGGAATATCCAAAAGTAGTATGGAGTATACAACAATATTGATGCCAAAAACAAGTTTGAATTTTTATTTTCATACCTACTTGGTCCTAGTTTATAGCAGTAAAATGAGAGAGCAAAATAATTAAAAATAATTTTAAAAAATGATGACATCATACGTGAATTTGGAGGGAAATTTTTTTTTTAATAAGAACTAGATTATCCCCGTGCGATGCATGGTTTAGTAATAAGAATTGGATTATAGACATATAACACGTATTGAAAGAAAATAACTTCCTCATGTTTTCCTAACTAATTTCTTGCGATGCACGGTTTAGTAATAAGAATTGGATTATAGACTTATAACACGTATTGAAAGAAAATAACTTCCTCATTTTTACTAAATAATTTCTAATTAATTATGAATATACAATTCCTGAAAGTGCATATTTTCATATTTAATTAAGAAATTTCAATTAAATTATATTATTAACTATTGTTAACAACTCGTAAATAACTTAATAGCATAATATGGGTAGAAAACCCAAAATTTAAAATTTAAAAATTTAAATGGAATATATTTTCAAAGCTATGTTAATTAGGGTAGCTTAATAAAAAGGAAAAAAATATGAAATCATCCTTTCATTTTGGAGGGAAAAAATTAAATAAAAAAGTGACACGTAGACAATGATGACATCAGCGGTTGTTTATTTAGTATATATAGATAGATTTGACACAAAAGACACTTTAGAGAATTGATGACACCCATTTCTATTTTAGTAATAATTAATAGATTATGTTTAATATGTTATTGAATATGTATTTATGTTGAATGTATATTAAAAATATTTTACCGTACGTAGGAGATATTTTAGATTTGATATATGTACTGTATATTAAATTATAGAGTCTCTCAAAAAAATATAGAGAAATATATAAGGCATGAGATATTTTACTTTTTTTTTTTTTAGGAAAAAGGCTTTTGGAGGGAAAATGATAGAACCTGAAAATGACACGTGTCATTCTCGGTGTCTGTTTTAGTTTTATGTTATTGATGGAGATAAACTAATTTGACTCCAAAGTATATACAAGTAGTCATTAATTAAGAAATTGAATTAGAAAATAATCTCTATTTAATTTAAGTTGTTACTTTTTTTTAGGGAATATTTTAGTTGTTACTTGTTAAATTGTAATAGACCATATCTCTCATATTAGATTAAGGTAGGACAAGTGGCAATGATCATTAACTATAATTAAGAAATAAGGTCAACTAATCACATTTATATTTCAATGGCAATTTGAGGAGCAAGATTAATACTCCTTCATGTATATGATTTGACAATCCTTTCTACTTTGCTAAATCTTCTCATTCTTCATTCTCTTCTTTAGTACGAAGTACATTTTAATTTTATTGCTCTATAATATAATTTTGCTCAATCTTCTCGTTCTTCTCTTCTTTGGTATAAAGTATATTTTAATTTTTATTAGTCTATAATCTTATTCTCATGAATAGTTTTTTTTAATTAAATAAAAAATCATTACTCTGCTCCGTATTATATATTGTTTTTAATTAATATTAATAAATTATATAAAGAAACATTTCTTCATATATATTTACTTGATCTTTATATTGTAACTGATGAAGATAAATCAAATGAATAATGATCTCATAATTATTCCTTAAAGTGATTTCTATCATATTATTAGCCTTTGATAATATTCTCTCAATCACTTAAGTTTAGCATGATATTATTATGTTTCCTAGAATATTGTAACGTATAATTCCTTTGATTACTCAATTAGTTGACTTTGAGATATTGTAACACTCTTAGGTTGTATGTATATATACTCCCTTACAAGCAATAATACATTAACACCTTTTCTATCATTCTTTAATTTCTCTATATGGTATCAGAGCTTTTGATTTAATACACCTATCCGCCTCTTTGCTCATTACAATGGAAAACTCTAACTTCTCAAATTCTACATTCTGTGATAATTGCCCACCATTCAACAATGTGCACTTGTCGCAAACGTTCTTGGCACTTCCTCCTCCACAACTTGGCTACTTGATAGTGGAGCATCCCATCATGTTACACCCGATCTCAATAATCTAGATCTACATTCTCCGTATAACGGCACTAAGGAGCTAATAACTGGAGATGGTACATGTTTATACATTTCACACATAGGAACTTTAACTCTTTCTCATTCTTCCTCTCCCCTTAAATTAAATAATGTCCTTTATGCTCCCTCTATGTCCCGTAACATCATCTCTATCTCTCAGTTTTGCATTGATAATAATGCTACAATTGAATTCTTACCTGATTCCTTTCGTGTGAAGGATCTCAAAATGGGAAAATCTCTATTCCAAGGTCCGGTTAGGTCAGGAATCTATATATGAAATCGAATCTAAGCCACCCCAAGTTATTTCTAGCACTATGACCACTTCACTCGATTGGCATCATAGACTATGCCATCCATCCCATAAAGTATTTCGACAGATTATTTCTTTAAATAATCTCAAAGTTCCTTGTATGTCAACTTTAGACTGTAACTCTTGTGCTTGTCACAAAAGTCACAAGTTACCTTTTTTAGTCTCATCTATTTTCTCTACTTCTCCTCTACAAACATATTCACTAATCTTTGGATATCCCCTCTTTATTCACATGATGGCTATAAGTATTATTTGATATTTGTGGATCACTTTTCGAAGTACACTTGGTTGTACCCATTAAAACAAAAATCCGATAAAAAATAATATTTTCATTCGGTTTAAGGCCTTAGTTGAAAAATATTTTTAACTATCTCTTATCACTCTCTACACTGATAGTTGGGGGGGGGGGGGAGTATGAAGCCTTGAAAGATTATTTGTCAATTGATGGAATGTCATCAAGATTAACAACTACCCCTTACACTCCTCAACACAATGGCTATTCCGAAAGGAGGCATAAGCATGTTGTTGAAACTTATCTTTTTGTTTTAACTCATGCAAGCATGCCACTCGAATATTGGTCTAACGCTTGTTCTACAGCCATATACTTGATCAATCGTTTACCAACTCCAATCTTGAAAAATGACTCCCCCTTTTCTAAATTATTTGGTAAGCACCCAAATTATAAAAAATTAAGGAGTTTTGGTTGTCTATGTTACCCTTGGTTAAACCCCTATACTAAGCATTAATTAGAGCCTAAATCAACTCCATGTGTTTTTATAGGCTATTCATCTACACAAAGTGCATACTATTGTTTGGATCCCAAGACAAATCGTGTTTACACATCACGTCACGTTCACTTTGTAGATTTTAGTTTCCCATTTTCTGACATTGTGAAAACTCCAAAGTCTTTTCCAACTCTCGTTGAAGAGTAGTGTCCTCTATCTTTGCCTCTTTTAATGCCACCTACTCAAATTCCACTCACTGATAACATTCCTCCTACTTTCCCCCTTAATACTCCACCAACATCATTAAATGAAGACAATATCCATTCTACCACACAAAATTTCGCTACTATCTCCTCCAACTCATCTTCTCCATTCAATGCTTCTACTTCCTCCGACTCCCAAGCACAAAGTACTGATGCTACCACTATCCACCCTCCTCCTCAACCATCTCATACCATGACTACTAGGCTCCAACGTGGCATTCGAAAACAAATTAACAAACTCAATCTGAGTGCTACAGTTGAGCCTAAAACTATAGCACAAGCTCTAAAAAGCCCAAATTTGGCGCAAGGCATTGGATGAAGAAATGTCAGCTTTGATTCGAAATAAAACATGGGATCTTGTACCACCTTCATCTTCACAAAATGTGATTAGATGCAAATGGGTATTTTGGATTAAAAAGGATAAAGAAGGCAACATAATTCAATACAAAGCAAGATATGTGGTAAGAGGTTTTAATCAAAGACCGGGTATTGACTACAAAGAGACATTTAGTCCGGCGGTCAAACCAGCGACGGTTCGACAAGTACTATCTCTTGCGGTAAGCCAAGGTTGGTCATTGCGTCAAATCAATATTAATAATGCCTTTTTTCAATGTACCCTCATTAATGAAGTGTACACTATCCAACCACCTGGCTATGGTGATCCAAGTTCCCTAACTATGTATGTGTAGGGAATATTTCAAGCATTATGATAACCCCAAACTTGAACCCCACTGTGATCATACACTTAAGTACGGTGGCGTTCCAAAGGGAAAGACAAAGAGCAAAAAGAGTCGCCAACAAGTTTTAGGAACTTGTAAACCCAAAAGACAATCCAAAAGGACCATCAACTACTCTATAAGGTCTTGAACCAAACAGGGTCCGGGGATGAGGGTACGAATCCAATCTACAAAAGAAAGGACCCGCCCTATAAAATAGGCCTCTACTTTGTTCTGCTCGTATTCATGTGCGCTTTTCGAATAACATAAAAACATTATATTAAACCTACCCTGTTTATCTATGTTGGTTGAATATTAATGCACAAATAATACTATTATTGGCGATCACTTGAGTTAAAATCACTTTAGCCTAAACTAAATTAATAATTATCTTATTATGCGTGATTTCAAGTACAAATTCCCTTTAACAAGCATAAAAGGTGTGATCAAGCAATAACAATAATATATCAAGCAACATAATAATAAACAATAAATAATAATAACGATAATAGCATGATAAGGCATAATAAAGCTTAATAATAATAGCAAGATCCTAGGCATGATACTAACAAGATTAATAACAAATCCTAGCGTGTCACTAAACAATAAAGATCAAAGCTTTAAACCTAATATGGTACTAACATGATAACATGATATTAGAAAGGATTAAAGGCACCCTAAACATGATACTAGAAAGCATAAAATAACATCCTAACATGATACTAGAAAGCATTAAAAGCATCCTAACATGATACTAGGAATTAAAACAATAATAAGCATGCTTTCTACATTGAAAGAGAGTAATAAGATTACATACTTTGAAGCCTCGTACCTCTTTCTAATAACAAAATACACAAGTTAGTAAACTTCAATGAAAATAAATAAACAATAATTAAAGAATTAAATTGAAATCAAATTAAATAAAGTTTAGACTAGTTTTGGACCAAACCCTCAGAAAATATCAAACCTTGCACGTCTAGGGCGAAGGCAACTTCGAACTTGGCTAAGAGACTCTAAGTCTTGTGAATGTGGAATATTGTATGTAAAAAGAAAAAGAGGGAGAAAGAATAAGCTACATTACTTAGAGAGAGAATAGAGAGAATTCGGGAAGAATTAATGAGAATTGATGATTCTGAAAACAAGGATTCGGACCCTTTTTATAATGAAAATAGTCCGGAAAACATAAAATTTGATTAGGAATAAAACTACACGCTGTCGCCAGGAATCAACTCTGTCGCGCGGCGACAGAGTCTGTCGCGTGGCAACAGACTTGTCGTTTGGCGACAACCTGTATTAGGGCGTTTTCTTCATGCGGAATCCGATCTTTAATCAACTTGATCTACGGATACCGTACAGAAGATAAAATACGTATTTTTAAGATAATAAAACAATAAAATAATGTTTTACTCCAAATAAAAGTCTATTTGTAGACACCCATTTGTGTCTCCCCAAAACCAAACCCAGTGATGAATGCCTTTCACGTCGAACCATTATCGAATTAGGTGAAAGTGGCTGAAAGTCAAGTGTTGCGGTTTAGCTTTTATAAAATTCTTCTCTCTCTGTTTTTGAAAATAACTTTATTAATTTGAAAATAGCCAAACCAGTTTAGTTTGGTCCATAATTAAGGTCCAACAATAGTGTAATTGGATGGGGCTCGAAAAGACCTTTCCAACGATATATTATAAGCCCAATTCCGATGAATATTGAGTAAGTTATGGCAAAATACTAATTGGGCCCGTTTAATTATTTAAATACGGCCCAATGATCTAGAGGAGGGCCCAATGTTAATTATTATTCTTAAAATCATTAGGATTAATTATAATTTTCTAGAAGTTTCTAGAAGGTTCTTTTCAATTCTAATATTATTAGATTTAATAATTATTTATTTTTAAATAGACTTTTATTTGGAGTAAAATATTGTTTTATTATCTTAAAAATACGTATTTTATCTTCTGTACGGATTCCGTAGATCAAGTTGATTAAAGATCGGATTCCGCGTGAAGAAAACTCGCTAATACAGGTTGTCGCCAAACGACAAGTCTGTCGCCGCGCGACAGACCCTGTCGCCTTGCGACAAACCCTGTCGCGTCGCGACAGAGTCGATTCCTGGCGACAGCGTGTAGTTTTATTCCTTATCAAATTTTATGATTTTCCGGACTATTTTCATTATAAATAGGGTCCGAATCCCTGTTTTCATAATCATCAATTCTCATCAATTCTTCTTTAATTCTCTCTTTTCTCTCTTGAGCAATATATGCTTTCTTTCTCCCTCTTTTTCTAAACTAGCTTTTCACAAACAATATTCCGCATTCACAAGACTTAGAGTCTCCTAGCCAAGTTCGAAGTTGCCTTCGCCCTAGACGTGCAAGGTTTGATATATTCTGAGGGTTTGGTCCAAAACTAGTCAAAACTTTATTTATTTTGATTTCAATTTAATTCTTTAATTATTCTTTATTTATTTTCATTGAAGTTTACTAACTTGTGTATTTTGTTATTAGAAAGAGGTACGAGGCTTCAAAGTAAGTAGATTAGCTTACTCCCTATTTTATTAACAATGTAGATTGCATGCTTATTATTGTTTTATGATTCCTAGTATCATGTTAGGATGTTATTTTATGCTTTCTAGTATCATGTTTAGGGTACCTTTAATCCTTTCTAATATCATGTTAGTACCATGTTAGGTTTAAAGCTTCGATCTTTATTGTGTAGTGACATGCTAGGAGTTGTTATTAATCTTGTTAGTATCATGCCTAGGATCTTGCTATTATTATCAAGCTTTATTATGCCTTATCATGCTATTATTATCATTATTGTTATTTTGATTTATTATTATGTTGCTTGATATTATATATTGTTATTGCTTAATCACACCTTTTATGCAGGTTTAAAGGGAATTTGTACTTGAAATCACGCTTAATAAGATAATTAATATTTTGTTTAGGCTAATGTGATTTAACTCAAGTGATCGCCAATAATAGTTCATTTGTGCATAAATATTCAACCAACATAGATAAACAGGGTAGGTTTAATATAATGTTTGTATGTTATTCGAAAAGCGCACATGAATACGAGCAGAACAAAGTAGAGGCCTATTTTATAGGGCGGGTCCTTTCTTTTGTAGATTGGATTCGTACCTTCATCCCCGGACTCTATTTTGTTCAAGACCTTATGGAGTAGTTGATGGTCCTTTTGGATTGTCTTTTGGGTTTACAAGTTCCTAAAACTTGTTGGCGACTCTTTTTGCTCTTTGTCTTTCCCATTGGAACGCCACCGTACTTTAGTGTATGATCACAGTGGGGTTCAAGTTTGGGGTTATCATAATGCTTGAAATATTCCCCACACTATTTTAAAATAATTAATTATTAAATCTAATAATATTAGAATTAAAAAGAATCTTCTAGAAACTTCCTAATAATTTTAGGAATAACAATTAACATTGGGCCCTCCTCTAGATCATTGGGCCGTATTTAAATAATTAACCGGGCCCAGTTTAGTATTTTGGCCATAAATTCCTCAATATTCATCGGAATTGGGCTTATAATATATATCGTTGGAAAGGTCTTTTCGAGCCCCATCCAACTACACTATTATTGGACCTTAATTATGGACCAAACTAAACTGGTTTGGCTATTTTCAAATAAACAGAGTTATTTTCAAAAATAGAGAGAAAAGAATTTTAATAAAACTAAACCGCAACACTTGACTTTCAACCACTTTCACCTAATTCGATAATGGTTCGACGTGAAAGGTATTCATCACTGGGTTTGGTTTTGGGGAGACACAAATGGGTGTCTAAAGTATGCAAGTTGAAGAAAGCCCTCTATGGATTGAAACAAGCCCCTAGGGCATGGTACAAGGAACTTCGGCAGCACTTGCTTGAATTGGGCTTCAGAAATACAATATTAGACTCATCATTGTTTATGGTACATAAAAATGGTAAAATCATTTATTTGCTAGTTTATGTTGATGATATTATTATTACTAGCAATGCTACTCAATTTCTTGAGGATTTTATGAAGAAACTAGCTGCTCGTTTTTCTCTTAAAGATTTGGGTGACTTATCCTATTTTTTGGGAGTAGAAGTAATGCCTCATCCAAAAGGCATTTTCTTAAGCCAAAAGAAGTATATAGATGACATATTATGTAAGGCAAACATGGAAGATGCAAAACCTGTTGCAACCCCACTAGCAACCCATCCTCCATACCATTAACTTTACATGGCAAACTACTTCCTGATCCTACAGAGTACTGTGCACTCATAGGGAGTGTTCAGCACTTGAGCCTCACACGGCTCGATGTTTCTTTCACTGTTAACAAATTAGCTCAATATATGCAATGTGCCACTGAAGACCATATGCAATCTCTATGTCGTCTTCTTCGTTATCTAAGTGGTACATCTCATATGGGCTTAATCTTGCATAAAGACTCTCCTCTTACTTTACATGCATATTCAGATGCAGATTGGGCTCGAGATAAAGATGATTACATTTCTACTACAGCTTACATTGTTTACCTTGGTAAAAATCCTATCTCTTGGGCATGAAGAAAGCAATGCACCCAAGCTCGATCATCTACTGAAGCTGAGTATAGGGCTGTAGCTAATGCCACGACAGAGGTATTATGGGTACAAAGCTTATTCCAAGAGCTTGGTAATACATTTACAATTGCTTCGGTAACATATTGTGACAATGCGGGAGCTACATATGTTAGTGCAAATCCTGTCTTTCACTCGAAAATGAAGCATCTTGCATTGGACTATCATTTTGTTAGGGAAAATGTTCAAAGTAGCAAGCTATGGGTCACATATATCTCCACAAATGATCAAGTAGTTGATGCTCTCATGAAGCCATTGTCCCGAGCCACTTTCATTTCCTTGGTCCGCAAAATTGGTCTCTCCTATTGGCCGACCTTTTAGGGGGCGTGATGAAGATAAATCAAAGGAATAATAATCCCTTAAATTGATTACTATCATGTTATTAGTCTTTAACAATATTCTCTCAATCACTTAACTTTAGCTTGATATTATTATGTTCCTACTAGAATAATGTAACGTATAATTCCTTTGATTACTCAATTAGTTGACTTTGAGATATTGTAACATTCTTAGGTTGTATGTATATATACTCCCTTCCAAGCAATAATACATCAACACCTTTTCTATCATTCTTTAATTTCCTTATAGTAACGACATATAAAGCAACTTCAATGTTTTTGTCAACTAAAAAACTTTATTAAATTACATTGTATATTTTAGCTTTATTTCAACTTTTCCGTGGATGTTATACTTATTATATTTGTTGTTTATTCCTTTATTTGGGTAGAATATAATCTAACTTATTAACCCTTAGCTTAATTTCGTAGCACATGAACTGGTGGTATAGATGAAGGATGAATACTAAAGCTAAAAATCGAAAAATGTCAAAGCCCCCCCAAAATGATATTTTTAAGTTTTGTGGCCCTCTCTACCTCAACAACGTTAATTGGTAATTATTAATATTATTTAATTAGCTTCTAATAGTGAAATAGTGTGCTTGTATTTTTGAATAAAAGTATAGTGTACTATTTTGTTTACTTTGTTATATGCTGTTCTCATTCAACTGAAAAGTATTTAATTAAAAAAAGGGAAAAAAAAGCGAGTTTAGTAAACAAAATAAAAAAGTTTAACTAATAAAAAAAAAAAGTTTAAAATTATCAAAGTAGAGCAAGGGGTAAACGTTATTTTACTATTTTTTTTTACCAGGATTATTTTACTAAATATTATAAAAATGTTTTATAAAAAAAATTAGAAAAGAAATTTTAAAAGGGCTTGTGACTTGTTTTAAATGATTATTTACTATGTATTGATCTGATTAGCTCTTACTTTGCTACTCAATTCAACCTCATATTTATTAATCATGTAGGAGATTGACTACCTAGGTACTTGATTATTCCAAGAAATTGGTACAAAAGCAATGGAAATGATTTTATTTTTCTTAATTTTTTTTTAAAGAATAATTTTTTAGGGCAAGCAATGGAAATGAATTGAGAAAGCAATTTTCAATCTATTGTTAAATAAATACTTTTATTGAAAAATAAGTTAATTTAAAATACTACCTCCAATTTTGTTTAGTTGCAACAACTTTGGGGTATTATTTGAGAGATACATCCTCCGTTTCTTATTAGTTGACGCGTTGAAAATTGGCACACGTTTTTAGGAGAGGAGAGAGAAATGGAAAGCAAGTGGGGTAGCCATGTGATTATCTTTTTTAATCAAACATAGTGGGGTTCCATTTACTCTTTTAATCTTACAATCTGGCGGAGTGGCTACAGTAATTAATTAAGGGGAAAGTGAATTTTTCAACTTTCCCTCCAAACTTTTCACTGAAATTTAAAATTTTCATGTTACTTTCACGATTCAAAATAAACAGAACCCTTTCATCATTATAAAAGGATACAAACCCAACTTCATTGTTTTGTAGAGCATTATTTACAAAGATACTGAACACTCTTTCGCAAAAACACAATTACACACTCACTGCACACACATGCACTTATCCTCTTAAATTGAGAGCAAACATGGAGGACCATGACACGTCGTTTATGGAGTACATACTCCATCTCGATGACACTTCTGTCGATCATTTTGTTGCTGATTTTGGTGATAGTCAGATAGGGGTTGACGGCCTTGAGGTAGATGACATTGCACTTGGTGAGTTATTAGAGATGGAAGGTGATGCTGCTGCTACTCAGGGACTAGATGTTTCAGATAATGAGGAAGAACAGGTATGGTATTGTAGTGAACCTGATAGTGAAAGTGAAGATCAAAATAATGAACACGATATGCATGAAAATGATTTGCATGAAAATGATTTGCAAGATACTGAAAATAATGAACAAGGTCAGGAAGAAAATGTATTACATGCTAATCAGCCACAAAATAAGAAGCCTGAACAAACAAATAATCAACGAAGTCTCTTTGTTCGGCTTCTCAAATTAAGGGACGGTGTCTCCTTTTCGCACAATTTACTCTCAGGGGTTTCTGGTACACTCAAAAGTGATTCTTCACCTTTGTATGGAGAGAGATGAACAAGTTTGGAGTTTTACCGTATTCATACCTTTCAACCCAAGCTCGAGGATTTGTAGAAGTAGAACTTGAGTCATCACCATCCACGCTACTATTACAGATTTGTCGAAGTACATTATTCACCTCCTCTGTGCCCCACCCAAGCTCTTGAATCTCAGGCGGAGTAGGTGAGGTTGGTCCAATATCAAACTCCTCTATGGGGATGGATAAATCAACGAGCTTCCATTTATCCATAGGAATAGTTAAACTTCACCACACTCCTTGAAAAATAAATTAGAGCCCATTAATCAACCAAAATTGAACCCCAAAAATAGAAGGAAATATCAACAAAATCGACCTGAATATGAACAATCATATCAACATATTTCGACAGAAATTTTAACAAACAATACAACAAAAATTGGGAACAAATTTAAAACCAAATCAAACTCAATACATCAACAATGACAAATTTCACAAAAAATCGAAGATAAACCACACAAAAATCAACACAAAAACAATTTTAAAATACCCACAACAAACCAACAGTAATTGAACTTATAAACCCACAAGAAACACGACAACAATCCGATCAAACCCCCCCCCCCAAAAAAAAACAACAGTAATTCGATCCAATCAAAACCCCCAAAAACAAAGTCGATTAGGCACAAACAAAAGTCAGAAAATGATTTGATACAACAAAGCTAGCCCATAAAAAATACCTGTACACGACTTCTACGAGATGGAAGGATGCGAGAAACTTGGTGGATTTGTTAACGAATTCAAGCAGGATAGAAGTGTGAGAATTTTCCCATATCTAGGGTTCATGATAAAGAAACAAGGAGAGAGGAAAAAATAAATGGGTGTAAGGTCTTGATTTTATTTTTTACCCAATGTTCATCAATATCAGTAGATGATTTTAGAATAAATGGGGTAGGTGGGTAATAAATTTGGAGGGAGTAATTATAAGTAAGTAATCAATGATAGAAAATTAATTAGAATGCTTAATTGAGTTTAATGAGAGTTGAGTAAGGGTGGAATAGGAAATGCAACTTTGAATACTTACCCAAAATAGAAACGTGTCAACTAAAAGAAACTTCCCAAAAAGGAATACGTGTCAACTAATAAGAAACGGAGGAAGTATAAAATATTCCAAAGTTACAACTAAAAAAAATCAGAGGTAGTTGTAACTTTGGAACATATACATATATACACATATATATATGCATATATACATATATATGCATATATACATATATATACACATATATATATATATATATATATATACACACAAATATGTATATATATATATATATATATGTATATATATACATACATATATATATATACATACATATATATATATGTACATACATATATATGTATATGTACATACATATATATGTATATGTACATATATATATATATGTATATATATATGTATATGTATATATATATGTATATGTATATATATATATATATATGTGTATATGTACATATGTATATATGTATATATATATATATATATATATATGTATATATATATATATATATGTATATATACATATGTATATATATATATATATATATATATATATATATATATATATATATATATATTTATATATAATCATCATTATTTTTTTGGGTAAGTTGTGCCTAAGGTTTATTGCCGGCCTACTTCTTTTCCCTGGGATGCCATCTGGCATTTCTTATTGGTGCCCCACAAAAGGCCAATCGTTTTCTAGTTGCATAATCATTCCTTTTGTTAATGGCTTAGCATTAATATTCACTTCTGTTAATCATTTTTTTTCTGTCGTTAGTCCTTGTCTTCTTTTCCAACCCCTTTGCCCTGTAACGGCGTTCTATTATAATAGATTTGATATTTTAAGCTTTTTGGGTTCTTAAAACCGCCCATTAATTACGGAAGTAATACACTTTAACTAAAGCTAATCTGCATGCCTTTGTCACCTTCAACGAGACAGGAATTTGAAACGCCTCCTTGCCATGGTGGCTAATATATAGTTCCTGCTTCCACACAACCACTTCACAATTTCTCAAACCTTTAAATACCTTTCTTCTCATTCTCTTCTCAACCTTCTATTGCTTTCAATACCAAAATGACAGAAATATTTAATTATGTTAGGATTATTAACAAGATAGCAACATTAGCTGAACTGGAACCTTATAGAGTAGACGGAAGTAGGGCATTCTGGCAAAAATGTGTGTATGGTTATCTCGTGGACTATCGCACATTGAGCCCTGCTTCCATACGTGACTTCATTAACTCAAGTAGATGGAGAACGAGGGACTACATTGATTTTTTAAGATGAATGATCTATATGTTTTCAAGTGTTCGAATGATGAGGACAAAAGAGACCTGCTGGCTAAAACAAAAGCCTAATTTGATGGCGCACTCATGGTTTTTGTGCCATGGTTTCCCAACCAAGTGCCTCACACTGTGAGGTTCAGGAAGGCAAAGTTTTGGGTGAGAATTTGTGGTCTTCCTTGCGAATAACTGAATTCCCACATGGTAGAAACGGTGGGGGAATTGCTTGGGATGCCATTCCAGATCGATTTCGAGCCGCATTTCATCTTCATCCCTAGGAACGATTACTTGCGAATAGAAGTGTTGCTTAATCTCGTGGAACCACTTATCCTAGGATTCTTCCTAAAGTTAGACGATGATGCTGTCATCTGGATTCAACTAAGGTACGAAATTCTATTTGAATAATGTGTAAGATGTGGTAGAATTGGACATAAGCATATTAGGTGTAGGAGACATGAAGATCTCATATACTAAGATGTAAGTCACATGATGATGCAATACCAATCAAGGGGTATCCCAACCCTTGAAACTAAGGATGGTTTCTTTATGTTCAATTTAGACATGAGAGCTACTTCGGCCTCTGAACGTACTATATCTCCTAGAGAACTCTTTGGAGATGATCAATCCCACCCACCCTCCCCAAATTTCAAAGCTTCGGATATTATGGTGAATTTTGATCTTGGAATTCAGAAAGCGGGGAGAACTGTTGCACCTGGGGCTAGGTTTAATAGTAGAGGAACTCCGTTTAGAGGACCTATGGTTAACCATGAGGGTGAACCCCCGAAAAACAATTAGCAGAATACCATGGAAGGTGTACAGCTAAGTGAACAGGGCATCACACAAGGGAATGCGGCGGTTATAGGGGTTGGGCAGGAGAGGGATGAAGCTAGTGATCATAGGTAAGTGAGTGATATGGGGGAGGACCCATATAGGAATGCAGCAGCGGCGGCCCCAACTCAAGTTGAAAATGCTGATACACTCAATAACAGGGGAGTACAAGATGTGGTTCTTAGGTATGGCCTTGATATTGAGAGTTTAAGATTCGATCTCTTGATGAGCTCTGTTATACAGTCACGAGTAGAATTAAATGAGGATATTGCTCGAAGGAGAATCGACAATGAGGGCTTCAATCAACGATTTTTTTATTGAATTTCACACGCAAAATCAACCCAGAGCTGTAGAAATTAGGGAACCATATTTCCTTGTTTACGATCCAATGGATTACCAAGGTAACGAGGAGAATGATGCTTTTCAAATTGGTCAAATTCCTGAAGACTCGATGAGTCCTTAGGAAGGAGAGCAACAAAGCGACATTGCCGAGGATGATCTGATGGAGGAGAATAGTGTGGAAGCTCTTGCAGTTGTGTAGGAACAGGTACAACCTAGGGTCGAGCAGCTGGTGGTAGAAATTGAGGCAAACAAAGAAATTGAGACTGCTGAACCATCGGAAACAATGTCTGACAGTGCCATTATCTTCACTAGATGGGTGAAAAGGATCGAAGAGGAAGGAGAGTGTGCAATAGACGATTTAATAAAGGGAAGGTTAAGAGGCGTTTTAAGCAGGAGAACTGCACTTTGAAACGAAAGGCGATTTCTGACCTGGATCTCGTCTCAATCCAATTTATAGAAGATGAAGAGAATGATGCTGACTCACTCATGGCAAGGAAAAAGAAAAAGGGAAAAATGTTAATTTTTGTGGTGGATCTGCAGGAGAAGGTCCTTCAACTTCAACTAGGCCTGGGCCTGGGTCGAATTTATCCTTTGTGTTTGAATCCAATATTGTACTCACTTATGTAGGAGATGGGCTTGCGGTGGTTGACCCAAATCAACCGCCTCTAGCGCAGTGATCGGCTTGATTTGGAATTGTCGAGGAATTAAAAGCCCAACAATCCTGATAATTCCTAACATTAATAGACTTGTTAGGTCTTTTGCACCGGATTTTATCTTTCTCTCGGAAACTAAAAGTAAGTCGGATTTAGTTTTTAATTGTTTAAGAGGTTAAGGTTTTAATTATTATAAAGGTGTTAATCCTAAAGGCCCTAGTGGTGGCTTGTAGCTAGGTTGGAAAGACAAGAACTTGTTCAATGTAGTTTTCATTTGTGTCAATTTCATTGTAGTTGATGTCCATGATATTATTAATGGAAAATGGAGAATGATTTTGGTGTATGGTGAACCTAGCACTTCTCAGAGAAAGGATGTGTGGGATTGTCTCAACTAATGGACAAGCCCAAACCTCAATTTGCCAATTACATTAGTAGGAGATTATAATCAAGTCGACTCACAATTAGATAAATTAGGTTACCAGTCTACGTTCATTCGAGGTGCAATATTTTTAACGAATGGAAAGAACTAAACAATTTGCACGATATTATTTATGAGGGTCCAAAATATACTTGGTCTATAGGAAGGGAGGGGGATAATTTAGTCTTAGAAAGACTCGACAAAGGCTACGCTAACCAGTTTTGGGTAAACAAATTCCCACATGCGTATATCATAAACAAACCAATTCAATTATCAGACCACTCTCCAATTATTTTCCTTAATCAACCACGAAAAAGGAAAAAGAGGAGTATTTACAAATTTGATCAATGGAGTCCCAATTACAGCAACTGCATCAGCGCTACTCAAATTGGTTGGGGATCAAATCAAAGGGGATCCCCAATATATAAACTAGCAAGGAGAGCTCAAAAAGCAAAGCTGGAAATTAAAAAATGGTCACTTGATAAAAGAGAGGAAAGCAAAGCGGAAGATGAAGATTTCAAAAGAAACAGCAAACAATTCGAAGAATTCTCTAAGAACATGGCGATTTATTGGAGACAAAGGACAAAAAAAAATAAAAAATAAAAAATAAAAAATTGGAATTACTCTGGGGATACATGCTCGAGTTACTTCTTCCGTTTTGTGAAAGGTAGGAAATTAAGAAACAAATTGGATGCAATCAAAGATGACAAAGGGGAATGGGTGACAGAGGAGAAAGAAATTGCAGGGATTGCTACAACCTATTTTACAGGAATTTACAGGGGGATTGATCTTGCCACGCATACAGACAGGGACTTTGAAATTGAGCAAGGCATCAAGGGAATTGCAAGGAAGCTTACTAAGGATCAGAGAGAGTTGCTCTCACAGCCGCACACACAAAAGAAATCAAGAATGCCCTTTTCCCTATGAAGCCATGGAAAGATCCGGGGCCGGATGGGATGCCCGCTAGTTTTTATCAAAAAAATTGGAGTTGGGTACAAGATGATGTGATAGAGGCAGTGCAATCAACTCTTAAATCAGGTAACATTTTAAGAGAATTCAACTACACAAACATAGCCCTAATTCAGAAATGTGATAACCCTGAAACTATGGATAAGCTTAGACCAATTGGTCTTTGCAATGTTACCTATAAGATCATTTCTAAATGCATTACCAATAGATTGAGAAAGGTGATTAGTGATTTGGTTGGTCCTTTTCAAAATGCCTTTATCCTAGGATGATCCATTCCTGATAAAATTGGCCATGAACTGCTATAATCTATTAGGAAAACCAAGAAGGGTGTGAAAGGTAAGCTAGCTATTAAAACGAACATGAGTAAAGCTTACGATAGGATTAAGTGGGACTTTTTAGAAAAAGTTTTATTTAAATTTGGCTTGCCTGATTTGATGGTTAGAACGATCATGAACTATGTGAGCTCTGTCTCATTCTCTGTAATCATTAATGGCTCTCCTCAAGATAAATTTTCCCCTAAGTGTGGACTACGACCTTTTTATTCTATGTATGGAAGACTTGTCTAGCTTAATTACGAATGAGGAAGATAAAGGGAACATTGTGGGGTTAAGTGTGGCTCAAAAAACCACAAAAATTAGCCATCTATATTTTGTAGATGACTCAGTTTTCTTCTTGCAAGATTAGGAAAGGAATGTGCAGGCCTTAAGTGAGGTCCTTAACACTTATTGGAAGGCCTCAGGATAGGTATTAATCAAGATAAGTCATTTTTATTATCTAGTCCTAATATGGATGACTATGAGGCTATAAAATACAGTGAACTGCTTGGCATCAAAAGGAGTAGCAAGTTTGGGGTTTACCTAGGTATCCTAGCAGATTTTGGTGTGAATAAGCAGCAGATTTTTTGTGGTTTGGTTGACAGGGTAAAAGAGAGACTTAATGCTTGGAATTGCCTTTTCCTCTCACATGCTGGTAGACTTACCCTTATTAAGTTTGTTCTCTCAAGATTGGGTACTTATATACTCTCTGTCTATAAATTCCCTTTTGATATCCTATAGAAAATAAATAGCATAGTGGCTAAATTCTAGTGGCTAGGGAACAGGACATGTAAAGGTGTATATTGGAAGAAATGGACTCACCTCACTCAAATAAAAGAAAAGGGGGGCTTGGGAATTTTGGATGCTTGGTTATTCAACCAAGCTCTTCTAGCAAAGCAAGGGTGGGGCATCATTAATGATACATATTCTCTTCTTAGTAAGGTTCTCTGTACTAATAAGTATGGTATTAATAAAAACAAACTCTTTTTGAGGAGGCATGGGAAAGCAGGAATGTTGGTTCTTGGGGGTAGAAGGGTGTTAAGTGGGGTTTACAGGTTCTAAAGCAAAGGTGTATGTGGTCCATAGGTGATGGGTGCAAAGCAAGAATTCACCAACCCTGGGTAAAGGGCAACACACCATAATGGAAGAATTAGAACACTCACATAACTGAAAATCTTAACAGCCTTCAAAAAGAGAATGGGGAATGGGACACAGAAAAGTGTAAGCTGTGGTTTCTGATGATACAACAAAACAGATCCATAACATGACTCCTTCATTGTTAAAAGTGGATACAGATTTTTGTTTGACTCGAAGCAAAGCTCTGATCCAAATCAGCACTTAAGATGTTCTAGCAACAACAATTGGAAGCGATTCCGGAAATATGTTGGCACTCAAAAACAAAAAACCTTTGTGTGGAAAATTCTGAAAGGAGCCTTACCTGTGGGGAGTGAAAGGAAAAGACGAGGATTGGGAACCGTCTGGCAAAGCACTGGAATAAAAAATCCGCACCATTGCCAGCTTTGCTTCGATAGTGGGAATCAAGATAACTGCCAACTGGAAACTTTAGAGCACTTATTCAGGGACTGCTCCTTTGCTAGTCATGTATGGACAGGTTGCAATTTAGGTATAAATGCGGCTTTTCAAGACAATATCCTAATTGCGGGTTGGATTCAGAATTGCTTAAGAATCCTTGGGAGAAAAGATGAGAGAATGGAGAAAAGCTATCAAACCTTTATAGCAGGACTAGAAAGTAAATGGGAAGCCATGAACAATCACAATTTCAAGAACACGAAGATAAACCTATGGGCACTCATTTGATTAATGAAAAGTAGGGTAGTAATGCCTATTAAGAAGCAAAATTCAAGTGTGGACTGCAGTTTTACAAGCCATACTCAAGACTATGATGGTCCTCTAAGTTTTGGTCCTAGTTGTATTAAAGAGAAGCAAGGGAATAGCAATCTGGGATTGGTTATTGGAGCAGGAATATGCAGGCTACAAAATTGAAGGTGCAGAGAGGGAAAAGGAAGGGGAAGCAGAAAAGTTGGTGTTGGTACTTGAAGACTGATGCAGCAATAATCCTAAACCAGGGTGAAGAGAGCTGTCACCATGAGGGAGGAGTTACCAACATGCTTACTGCCATTTACAAAGGCCTGATGTCTGCCATTTACATATGTACATATATATATATATATATATATATAGATGTTCTGAAAATAAACTATACCCATCATCCTCAACATTCTCTCTCCTCTCCCCAACACCACCACTGCCACCATCACATGTCTCACAACTTCCCACACACATTTGTGATAAAAAATATTAATGTTGAGGTTTCAATTTTAAACCCAACCTACCATCTTCAACCTCAAACATTCTCTCTCTTCTCCCCACCACCACTATCCAATCTCTAGCTTCTCCGTCACCACCACTATCCAATCTCTAGCTTCTCCGTCACCACCACCGCATGTTATATAGCCTTTACGTCGCCACCTCCACCAACAACACTCTTTCTCTTCTTCCCGCTATCATGGCTACCAATTTCTCTCCTCTCCCACGACAACCACCATCACCACATGCTTAAGAATTTCGTGTATTTTGTATCAACTTATTCTGAATAATTACAATTGAGAATTCAAGTTGTGAAGCTTAATCAAAGGTAAATCAAGCTTAACTGACACTTTAATATGTGAAATCAATTTTTTTTTTCATCCAAATCAATCAAATTGGGCAAATTATATAGGTTTGAAATTTCAAGGAATTTTAATTAATTTAAGAAACAAAACAACAATTCAACAATTTTATGTTACATTAAAAATCAATAATAAATTGATTTCAAATCAATTCGTAGTAAAAATCGAATTTCAATTCCTGTTCAATATTAACGAATAATGTTCAAGAAAATTTAAGTATGTTCTAAAAACTATTACAGATGTTCTAAAATACGTTGCATATGTTCTAAAAAAGATTGCATAGGTTCACATTTGTTTTTGAGTTCAAGGTCTTAAAATATGAGTATCGTGTTCAAATTAAAACTTTATTCAGTAAAGCTAAGTTTATTCTTCTAAGAAATATTATATATGTTAAGAATCATTGAGTCTAGGTTATAAATTTTGTAGGCATTTTGTTTAAAAACCTATGCTACAAAAAGTTAAGTCTGATGTTCTACAAGATGTTGCATATGTTCTAAAAAGTTCTTTTAATGTTCTAAATTTTAAAGTGTTCTCACATAAGTATAGTATTCTCACATATAAAGGTGTTCTCACCGGATCCCTCCCCTATATATATATATATATATATATATATATATATATATATATATATATATATATATATATATATATATATATATATATATATATTTTGATAAAACTGATTCCGCCATTTTTAGGGCCATATTTGAGTACAAGCATGCAATCCCAAATAGTATAAATTCAACCCAAGATATACCCCAAGATATGTGATTGCTTTACGGGGAACAATCATCAAGCCGAAAACCACGTTACAAGATTGCTATTTGGATGCAAAGAGCATCCTATACGAGTTAAAATATAGCTCCCGGTACGAAATTGCGTTACACGTGGTAGAGGACTTACTAAGCATAACATACCCTAAAGATGTTTGGTTAACGGTCATTCCTTAGGCACGGCTATGACATTACAAGCGGGAAAAGACATGGCTAAAAGAGGATGCTACGTCGAAACTTATCTATTCAATCCCCCTTACGCCTCCACTCCAGTTGAGATGCTTCATAGTCGAAAATTGAAGCATGGTGCGCGTATTACACATAGTGTTGTTACGGTTGGTCTTCCGTATGCGCTAAAGAAAACAAAACATACAATTAATACACATGAAGAATGTGATCCGTTTACTACTACACTTCCGGTCTTGGATCCCGTACTTGTTTGTGAACCCACACGACACATTTTGTTGCGAATATATAGGCTACTTTGATCATCGAGAGAAGATGGGGCGCGGGTGGAATTGAAATATTGCAGCAAAAAATTCAGTTTTAAATTTGTTGAAGAATGCATTAGGGAAAGATGGTGACGCTTTACATCTAATTCCATCGAATTTTGTTACTATGAATATGAAGAATATGATTGTTAAGGAAAAAGGTCTATCATTAGCTCATGACCTTTGTCAATGGTGGGAACAACATTCTTGTTGGCAGTCTAAGCTTTACCAATATAATTAGTGTACCATTTTCCAAAGAATCCACGATTATGTATAGGTGCACACATGTAATATCTCTAATTTTTTTTCTGAGGTTAGTTTATATATTTTGACTTTGACATTGTTTATGTACTACGATTTGATTTTCTTAAACTTGTGTACATGTTTTCATCAAAATTCGGCAAATTATTCATCAAACATGATATTTCTTAAATACTACAAATCATGAGTATCTCGATTTCCAATGAAAAAAGTAATCATTTTCTAATCAAGAACAGAGAAAAACGATAGATCGATTTCATTTAATTTGTTCACTTTGTATAATGATATATATGCACCGACTATGAACAAATTGAATACATGTATATTGTTGTGTCTTTGGGAAGTACTTAAACAAAGTACATTTTTGACAATTAATAATTACACGAGTACTTGAATAATGTAGATTTTAATAGTTACTTGAATAATTATGAAAATTTTACAATAGTCATTTGAAATCATTTGAAATATGACTACTGTAATGTTTTAATGATTATTTTATTTATAGTTGATATATTTTTTCCATGTAATTAGTTATATTACTTTATAGTGGTATTAAATAGTAGTATTTTCGAATTCTTAGTTTCATTTATATAATTTTTTTTATCAAATTTTTAGTTTCATTTATATAATTTTTATTCTTATTTTATACTCCGTAGTTTCTTAATATAAAAATTATTGGAAAAATGGAAAAGAAAAATCCATCCTTTGCACTTTTTCCTTACAAAAATCCAACCTTCTGATTATTCCTCAAAAATCTAACCTTTATACCCCTCCTTCCCCAAGAGGTCCATTTTACCTGTGACTTGATAAACATGTTAAAAAAGATTTTTTTTTTAATTCTCTCATTTTTCCATCTCACTCCTCTTCTTTCTCTCTCCTCTCACCTCAAACACTCAAACCACCAACCTCACCTCCGCCACCACCACTCAACACTGCCGTTTTCACCTCTCCTCCCCTCCCTCACCCTCATTCTCCCTCTTTATCTCTCTCTCATCTCTTCCTCCATGGAGTCCAGGCTCACGATTTGCGAAGGGTAGGATGGGCAGGTGTGTTGGTGGCAGATCGGGGAGGTTTTAGGGGCTAGGTTTCATGTTTGGGAGGGTTTCAAGGTTAATGGAATCGAAGGTGGTTGATTTGGGCGGCTGATGTGACGGAAAAAGGGAGTTGTAGTGACGGAAAATGGGGTTTTTTTTTATTTTTTTTTGGCAGCTGGCACTTAGCGGGGTTTGGGTTTGGAGGTGGTGGCTGGGCGGTGGAGTTGGTGGCTGGGCGTGTGTGTTGGTGGATGGGCGGTGGAGTTGGTGGTTGTGCGGTCTTGTTGGTGGTTGGGTGTGTGTGTGTTGGTGGTAGGGGAAGGTGGTGGTGATGTGTGTTGGGTTTCGGTGGGCTGTGGCGTTGGTTCCGGTGGGCGGTGGGCACATAGGGAAGGGAGGGGGAGAAGGAGTGGTGGCAGGGGAAGATGGTGGAGGTGGTAGGGGAAAGTGGTGGTGGTGGAAAAGGGATTCTGTTTTTTTTTTCTTTTAATTTTTTTTAAATAATTAAAAAAATAATTAACCTATAAATAGCTGACACGTGGCATATAACTTAGAAAAACCGGTCATCAACAGGTAATGGACCTGTTGGGGAAGGAGGGGTATAAAGGTTGAGTTTTTGAGGAATAATCAAAAGGTTGGATTTTTGTAAGGAAAAAGTTCTAAGGTTGGATTTTTCATTCCATTTTTCCAAAATTATTTTATGTTAGATTAAAATTTTAAAATGTATTTATTTACATTGTAGATATTATAAGGGTATGTTCACATTTACTTATTTTCAGTTCAGTTCTGCTTCAATTAGTTCAGTTCAGTTCAGCTCAGTTCAGCTCCTAATTTCCCTCTCTCATAAAATATTCATTTTAGCTCAATTCATTTTAGTTCGGTTCAGTTCAGTTCAGCTCCAATCAGTTCAGTTCAGTTCAGTTCAGCTCAATAAATGTGAACATGCCCTAATTGTAGCCATTTTATATCGTGAAAATATATATGAACCGATATATTAGATATGATTAAATAAATATGGTAGTCATTTTTCAAACGACTATCGTAAAATCATCCGAATAATTAAGCTAAGATGATAGCATGCTAAATAAAGATTTGCTCAAGATAATTAAAACAGGGTATTGGATAAATTATCAAGATTACTCAATAAACTTTAATTTTACATCTATACTCTAACATTAACGCGACTATTTTATAGAGGTGGTAGTAAATCCAACAATTTAGACAAAATACACATATTACTCAACAAAGTTTGAAAATAAATTTAACTCCATGACTCAATTATAAGAGATGATGAAAACTACCATTGCACTACACAAGAATCTCTTATTCACATTTTAATCAACAAACTATTAATATTTGTTAATCCTGAAAAAGATACATTTTATTTACTAAGTCAGTCCTAATACTAAAACAACCTACATTTATTCATAAATCTAATTAAAAATGGTATTAACTAAACTAATTCAATCACTAACTAACTCAATTGCAACACTAACTGACTCAACTGCCACCCTAACTAACTCAACTGACATACGTAACTGGTTGATCAAAGTTCTACCAAGAAAAACAGAACCCTTTCAAGAAAGAAGATCTTGTTAATGCTCCTCCAACTCTTCCTCAACGTCGTCTTCTCGACCCTCTTCCCCATTGTTATCGTTGTTGTTGTTGATCGAGTTGCGTCGACGACGTCTCTGCTCCTCCATCCACATAAGTTTGCAGAACATCGAACAGTACAATTTAGGTTTCTTGACTTTAATTTTACAATATAAACATACCTCATCCTTAATACTCTTTTTATTATCATATATCACAGATTCTGGCCTCGGAATTATTAATGGTTTAATGATATACCCATATTCAATGGTACCATCATTAATGGCGCGAATGCGAATAGGTTGTATCCCATGAACGTCAAAAACTTGTTTCCCTAATTCCTCAATATCTTTCGCTTTGTAACAATAAAGAACGTTTGTTCTTTCCTTCACTGCTCGAATTACATTATGTCGTAAAGTTGTATGACGATCAGCGACATCTTCTGTCAGCGAATCGCCGCCACAATCAGTGCAGAAATAAGCTTTAGCGTCTTTGCCTAATGACCTTGATGTGTCGAATGTGGCATTAATCAAGGGATGTAACGACGCTAGATCATTCATTCTAATTTTTAAGTATATTTGTGTCTTGGTTTTCTAAGGAAAATGATGGAGGTTTTAGTTTTTGGTGATGCAAATGAAGCGGTGAATTGTGTTCTTGAGTTAAGGTTATATATAGAGCATTTCTTACAAATGTGTATGCTAATTGCCCTGAAAAACTCTGTTTAAAGATGCTCGAAGCTGGTGTAATGATATCAATATCATCATCAAATTTCATAATTTTTTAATATAAAATTATAAATGATATGGAGTATTAATATCAATTGATAATTTTTTTTTTAAATATTCATAATTTGTAGTTAATAAACATTGAGCGTAATAAAAAAAAAAAAAAAAAAATTCAATACCTCTATTATATATGCACTCGTGCAAACGTATGAGGTATACAAGTAGTCTAGCATAATTTTTTTTTTTTCCTCCTAATTCTTGGTACATATTAGAAAATCACCGTGTACAAATCTTTCATAATACAAAATTGCGGGAAGTCTAGAACTATATGCACGCGAAGGGTGCGTGGAATTTGAGTGTGTTGGCGCCAATTGAATCAGACCCTGCTATGAATCAGACTCTGCTAGTGTAACCCTAATGGCCCATGGCCCATGGATGTGTGGCGGTGTTGTTCTTAAGGTTGTCAAATCCCAACGTAACACCACAATTATTTAACTTAGGGTCTATTCGGCAAAACTAGCTGTATCTATTGGCTATTAGCTTTTGAGTATTTTTGTGTCTTGGTTTTCTGAGGAAAATGATGGAGGTTTTAGTTTTTGGTGATGCAAATGAAGCGGTGAATTGTGTTCTTGAGTTAAAGTTATATCTAGAGCATTTCTTACAAATGTGTAAGCTAATTACCCTGAAAAAACTCTGTTTAAAGATGCTCGAAGCTGGTGTAATGATATCAATATCGACATCAATTTCTTAATTTTTTAATATAAATTATATGGAGTATTAATATCATTTGATAATTTTTTTAAAATATTTCATAATTTGTAGTAATAAACATTAAGCGTAATAAAAATAAAATAAAATTAATTCAATACCTCTTATTATATATGCACTCGTGCAAAAGTATATTGAGGTATACTAGTAGTCTAGCTTTTTTTATTTTTTTATTTTTTTTTTTTGTTTTTTTATTTTTTTTTTTTTGTTTTTTACCCTAATTCTTGTTACATATTATAATGACCGTGTACAAATCTTTCATAATACAAAATTGCGGGAAGTCTAGAACTATTTGCACGCGAAGGGTGCGTGGAATTTGAGTGTGGTGGCCAACCATTTTGAGATATGCCAATTGAATCAGACCCTGCTAGTGTATACCCTTTATTAGGATGCACCATGGCCCATGGGTGTGTGGCTGTATTGTTCTTAGAGTTGTCAAATCCCAACGTAACACCACAATTTCACTTAAACTTGTACTTACTCGTAACTTAAATTCGAGAATATGTTAGTCGAGTATAAGTCATAATTCTACTCATACGTGAAAAGATGCTCGTAATTAATTAGTCGATTATCTCATAGTTTTGATCCCTTTTGTCCATTCAGAAGATGTAACAAGATAGAACCAAGTCTAAATTAATAAGCTAAACTCAAATGTCATATAAAACTAGATTGCACCTTAATAAAAATTCATGAACGTACAAGTACGGTGACAAATTGCTATGCGATGGAGATTGCTTGATCAATCATATGCATGATTTCTTGATGTCAGTGTAGCATATTAATATTTAATTATAATTTTATGCTTTATTTTTGGTATTACTTGATACAATAGGCCAAATCTAGCTTTGTTTCGAAAATGTAGTGACTTCTTACTTGTTTGAGTCTCTGTTCAATTTTAATAGTTACATTAAGATATGGAGATTCTAATAGACACTTAATCATACATGCTACTTGTTGCCGAAATTGAAAACAGGGTACTGAAACCAAATGACCAAACCTAATAAATTTTGCAATTGATGAAGTACCCAAATTACTCAAGAAAGTTTTTAAATCTTTTGGGAAAATTATCAAGTTTAGTCATAAAAGTAAATTATAATTCAACAATAATACGAGTTTTACAATGAAATAAATCAATTTGGACAATTACACAGATTACTCAAGAAATTGAAAGAAATAAACCTGACTTTGATTAATGCAATATTGCAACAACAATAACACCATATCGTGCATGATCAATAATTGAACATCACGAAATTTACAAAACATCATTTCATTGTTTTTATCATGACATAAACCACCCCACATTTATTCATGATAAACCTAATCAAAGATGATACTGTCTAAAATAACACTCCTAAAGTTGCAACAAAGATGATCAAATATACTAATTCTACTGTATCAAGATTCAACCATCACACTAATTAACTAACTCAATTGTAAGATTCAACTGTCATACTGACTAACTCAACTGTAAAATTCAACTGCCATACTAACTAATAACTCAGCTGCATATGCTTATCTTATGACTACTCAAACCCAGAAAACAGAATTCCTCAACAAGGCAGAGCTAGTTCAAGCTAGTCGTCTTCTTGACCGCCTTCTCATTCGTCAATGACTCGCCGCCACACGTGAAGCAGAAATAAGCTCTGTCGCGGCAGCTTCGCTCAACGTAGAATTCCGCATTGATGAACTCAAGAAGATTATTCATACTCACTTTCTCTGTTTTCTGCATATTTTTTAAGTAAAACTTTTGAGTAATTTTTGGTTTCTTGATTTTGTTAGGAAATGATCGAGGTTTTAATTTTTGGTTATGCAAATGAAGAGGCTAATTGTTTTCTGGGAATTAAAGCTATATATAGAGAGAGCATTTCTAACATGTGATCGCTTAAAAAGTTTAAGATAAATTCCCCTGAGAAAATATGTATTAGCATATGTCAATGTGTAGTTGTAATTAATATCATTGTGTAATCATTCCCTAGGACTCTTGTATATATTCTCCTATACTGTGCAATGATAAGCCACGGAACATATTCCCATCTCCGGCAACCCCGTTCAACACCAACGAACAAAACACATCGAAATGGACTTACATTTCGTCCGAGAAAAGGTTAGCCGCGGTCAAGTTAGAGTGCTTCATGTTCCCTCCCGCTACCAAATCGCTGACATATTCACAAAAGGGCTGCATCAACTCCTTTTCGAAGACTTCCGAGACAGCCTTAGCGTTCGTTTACCTCCCGCTACGACTGCGGGGGGTGTATTAGCATATGTCAATGTGTAGTTGTAATTAATATCATTGTGTAATCATTCCCTAGGACTCTTGTATATATTCTCCTATACTGTGCAATGATAAGCCACGGAACATATTCCTAACAATATGTTTATAGATGCTGAAAATTGTTTTCTCCTTTTTGCCACTTTTATTTAGACATTGATAGTAATTTTTTGATATTAATTTATTAAAAATGACTATTATTAAACTATTATTCTTGATTGTCTATGATATTTAATAAGTCAAAATTATGCACACAAATTAATTATGCTCCTAGCTAAATTACACATTTTATAATATGAAAATAATTATAATCCATAAAATCTTCTCATTTTCCTTAATTTGTTTGTCCATAGAACATAGTAATCCATTTAAAATTTTCGTGTATAATAATTTTTTACTCGGTATTATTTGGATATATTGATAGGAATAATCCCATATATGCTACCTCTTTAATTTTCTCATATTGGTCCATCAATCCGACTTTAACACTTACTTATCTTGTCATCATTTTGATCCATGACCTATTATTATACCTAATAATGGTAACTCTGGGCCTATTTTGATTGACTGAACTGAACTGAAATAAAAAAAAAACTGAATATTTTATGAGAGAAGGAAATTATGAACTGAACTAAACTGAGAAGTTAATCAGACACATGTCTCCACTAGACCATTACTACTCTCGACCACCACTGTCACTAACCACCACCATTACCCCTGACCACTAAACCTCCAGACCAGAGAAGGACGATTGTTCGATTTCTTTGGTTCACTTTATATAATGATATGCAATTAATAATTACAAGATTATTTGAACATATGGAGATTTTAATAGTTACTTGAACAATGAAGATCTTAAAAACTATGTTTCCGTACTTCTAGTCTTAGTAATGTCCATAATTTTAGTAATTAAAATTTCTTTATTTGCATATAACTTAAAAATCCGAGCAATTGTTGGGGATTATTTAGTTTTTATTATTTTGGTTTCCTCTCACATTCCTTATTTTTCAATAAAATATAACTACGCTATTTTTCTTATAATTTTCTAATAGTCCAACTACTTTACATTCATCTTTTTGTATAAAGTCAATGTCTCTAAATTATTTGTGTCGGTCAAAGTATAATGCTTAAAAAACGAAAGATTTGACATTAGAGGAAATTCTTTTTATAATCTTTGGACTGGCTCCCCGTACTCATTAAACAAAACTTATTACACGATATTGCAATTGCTGAGCACCGAACATGCACCATATGTCCATATCTAATTACTTCGTACTTGTATATGTTATATCTAAATTTGCTTACAAAATGTAGTAATAAATTGTTTGATTCTCTCAAAGTTTCAATCAAAAAAGTACATCATTGACAAATGACAATTAAGTATTGTCTTCTCCATTACATGTTCGTAGTAGTTACTTGAACATTATGAGATTTTAATAATAGTTTCTTGATTTCTTGAACATATATTATATATATATGTTCCTTAGCTAGTTAGTTGTAAACTAATAAAAACTAACGGGGTATTGTAATCAAATGATCAAACCACTTTTTCTAATTGAACTTGTTGATAATCATCAAACTTGAAGAACACGAAACTTTTAGAGAGAGAAAGGAGAGAATTATATTGATCTTAGAGAGAAGAAAAGAATATTCTCAACATTACAAAAGTGTGAGCACAGCTAAAGGACTTATATAACAACTATTACAATAAGCAAGAAGTTTGTTATAGAAGAAGTTTCTGGAATCAGTTAGTTATAACCAACTGCTGACTAGGCAAGCTAATTCTATCAAGGTGGAAATAGCTGGCTGTACTCAGATGCTTCAATACCCCCCCTCAAGCTAGGGGTGGTGGAGTCAACCAAGCCTAGCTTGGAGCTGAGATAATTGTGCTGATAGACAGGCAAAGTCTTGGTAAACAGATCAGCTAATTGTTCTTGAGAAGGAAGATAAGATAATTCAATCAGTCCTTCCTGTTTCGGGGTTTTTTGTGATTCCCTCGGATACTGGTCACGCTCTGCTGACAAAGACTCGGACACCTGCAAAATAACGAATATTCCGGTGTACGGAATATTCGCCTCCGACGCTCAAGTTAGTGAACGGAAACGGAAAAGGCTAGAGAGAGAAAGTAGAGAGAAGTTGGAGCTCTTTAATGCTCTATATTTATGTTATGTCACAATCCCCCCTCCCATCATAAATGATTGGGGTATTTATAGGGGTGGGAACATGTACCCCTCTAAGGTTTATGCCCTAGAATTTCGTGACGTGATTGGCTGCGCAATCAGAGGTCGCCACGTGTCGTGGGGGGCGCCGTTTTACGGCTTTCAAGGTTTTCTCGGGATTTGGGCCTGAGGTCATCAGGGCTCTTTTCTCATTCTGATTGCAGCATTGGGGCATTTAGAGATGGCTGACAGGTGTCACCATGACAAGTGGACACGTGTCACATTCTCATAGGGCCACGTGTCGCCTGTTTATTGGGCCACGTGTCACTATGAGATTGGGCCACGTACCTGGGGTATTTTTACCCTAAACATTTGCCCCTCAGAGGGGGTGGCTCGTACACTTACTGGCCGCCTCCTCTGATCTTGAACTTTGGACGCCCTGGTACTCTGGGTTGGGTTTGCTTCCCATCTGCCCTGGACGTCCATATACTTTTGATTCAAGGCTCTTTTTGCTACGTGGACGTCCATATATTTTGCCCTGGACGTTCTCGTAGTCTAGAATGAGCTTGGCTTTTTGCTTATCTGGACGTCCAAATTTTGTACTGGACGCTCTCGTACTCTGAGAGGCTTAACCTCTGAATTCATGTGGTCGTCCACTTGTTTCAAGCCGGACGTCCTCATACCCTGGGAGGAGTTGATTTCCTAACTGCTCAGAACGGCCACATCAATGAGACTGGACGTTCTGATACTCTGGGAGGAGTTGATCTCCTAACTGCTCAGAACGGCCACATCAATGAGACTGGACGTTCTGATACTCTAGCAGGAGTTGATCTCCTGACTGCCCAGAACGGCCACATCAATGGGACTGGACGTTCTGGTACTCTGGGAGGAGTTGATCTCCTGACTGCCCAGAACGGCCACATCAATGGGACTGGACGTTTTGGTACTCTGGGAGGAGTTGATCTCCTGACTGCCCAGAACGGCCACATCAATGGGACTGGACGTTCTGGTACTCTGGGAGGAGTTGATCTCCTGACTGCCCAGAACGGCCACATCAATGGGACTGGACGTTCTAGTACTCTGGGAGGAGTTGATCTCCTGACTGCCCAGAACGGCCACATCAATGGGACTGGACGTTCTGGTACTCTGGGAGGAGCTTATCTCCTAACCACCCAGAACGGCCACATCAATGGGACCGGACGTTCTGGTACTCTAGGAGGAGCTTATCTCCTAACCACCCAGAACGGCCACATATCTTCTTTGGGGTAATCTGGGCTTCAATGATTTCAGACGTACTTCCTGGCTTTCTAATCATGCTTTGTACGTCTGAGGACTGGGCGGACGCTTTTCCTCTTAGATTTTCTCAATATTTGGAGACTAAGTGCTGAAGGTGTAAAATTCTTGAATTTTCCACTTATTTCGATTCACTTTAACGTGCCGTTAATTGTTCGTCTGGTCTTTTTCACAAGTTAACAGAACCCTAACGTCGTCCTGGCCCTTTCTTCGAGTAATTTCTCAAGAAATTACCGTTTGAATGTTTAGGCGGGAAAGACGGTTTTACCATTTTGCCCTCATGAATTCACTCTATAAATATGGGAGGTGAATTCTCATTTTCACACTTTACCCAATTGTGAATTCTAGAGAGAAGTCAGAGCGTTCTAGTGAGAGAAAGTTATTTTTCCCTTAATCTTCAAGAGCGCCGCCGTGAGTTTGAGTTTTCCGGGCATTTTTGAGTTTTCCGGTCAATCTTCAGGAACTTCACCACCACCTTTAGAACTTTCAGAATGTACAGAGGTAGGCCGTCTACATTTTCTCTTTTACTTGTTTTCTTTTTCTTTTACTTCAATTCTGGATCCATACTCGGCTTCGTCCGACTCTTCTCATGAGGCCGGCCGTTCGCCTGGGACTGAGGAATCTAGAGTGGACGGAGAAGAGTTGTCTCCTCCATGGAGTGAGTCTATGTCTGATGCGTACATACTCACCCCCACTTATTCTTCTCTGTCCCAACAGGCAATGGCGAGAACCATGCGTACGCGTGAGCTTCACGCGGCCAGGAACCCAGACGGAAGTCTGGTTCATCCTAGGGTCCCTTATGACCCTAGTGATCCAAGTACAATGGTGGAGACTGACTCCACCACCCAAACAACGACCGCCTCCACTGGCTCTCATCACATGGCCGTGGAGGTCACTTCTTCCTTCGAGGAACGCCTGCGAGCTGAAGGCGCCTCGTCCGCACCTGTTCCGGAACTTAGGTTCCCTCAATTTGCCAGTTCAGTCATGGATGGGGCCGAACTGGTAGCCTGCAAAGACAACCCTTCCAATCCTGGGGCGGACGCTTCTGGGTCGTCCGTCCCCTCTTCTTCTCAACCTCGGCCTCAACTGGGTGGGGCGGACAGACCCTTAACCGGAATCTCAATCCGCGAACCGTCCGCCCTGCCTATTCGCAACGCCCCTCCTTCGGGAAATGGGGCGGACGCTGCCAAGGATAAAGGCAAGCGTCCAATGGTCGAGGAGGACGTTCCTTCTTCAATGGGCGTTCCAAGCTCAAGGGGCCGAAGCTCGGCCGAGGCAGCAGATTTGGACAGAGTGCTGTCTTCGGAGTTTGGGAGTGCTCCCTCTCACCAAGTGGAAGAAGAAGAAGTTGAGAAAGAGGCCGTGGGTGAGACGGCCGAAGGCGAGGCGGCGGCCGAAGAAACTGTCGCCAACATTGATAACTTCAGGGACCCGTACGCCTGTACAGTTGGGGAGACAGCCCTGAAGTTTTTAAAGAAGGATTTTGAGAAGTATAAGGAGTCCCTCCATTTGGGGGAGGGATTCGAAATTCAAGTCCCCAGGAAGGCCATTGCTGTGGCTACCTGGGATGAGGAGAAGCCGCGCAAACGAGCGTTTTGCGTCTACAGGGCCGCCTTGGATGTGGGGCTCCGCTTCCCTCTTCACCCATTCGTCCGGACTGTCCTGGACGAGTACGGCATCGGCCTTTTCCAACTGACGCCAAACAGTTGGTTGAACATCTTTGGGTACTTAGTGACGTGCATCGCTAAGAAATTTACGCCAGACTTTGCGGTCTTTTGTGAGATGCACTCACTCACCCGGCTGGAAAAGGAGGTGGATGGTTGGCTCATCTTGAGTGCAACCAGGGATTACATGGTCGTGGTCGACCGTGTCAGTAAGTGGAGGGACTGGAAGCACCGCTTCTACCGTGTCAAAACTCAGGACGCGGAGTTCAACCTTCGCATGAACAGGTGCCGTCCAGAGCCTATTCAGCTCGGACGCGGAGACCACAAGCCTGACAAGCCGCCCATCCACCCAAGCCACGAACACCAGCTCGAGTACTTCAAAGTTAATCGAGTCAGGCGGGGCAACAAAACTGAACGGGTCCCTAGCCATTGGGTTCCTCTCGCCAATTGGCTTAGGGACCCTATCTTCATGTCTGTGTACGGCCTGTACCAGAACATGCCCCAAGGTGGACACTTAGATATATCAACTTTCTGTACGCACGTAAGGTTCTTCAGAAAAATATTCTAACACTTTTACTCTTTGTTTTTGCAGCGGAGGCGTACGCTATGCTTGACTCGGCCCAAAAAGCAGAGGTGGAGATGTCCGAGGTGGACTTGGCCAGGTACAAAGCTTGTTTCAAGATGTACGAGCAACTCAAGGAGGTAAACACTTAGTTTATTTTTTGAATTTATCATTCCTTAATGTGTCCGTTCTGCTATATTGAAAGGAACCTACTTCCCGAGTTTGCACGGACGCTTTACGTCCGTTCATGCAGGCTGGAAGGGAGCTTCTTTCCCAAATAGCACGGACGCCAACTTTGGTTTTGACTTCAAAAATTTTCCTAACTTTGTATTTTTGCAGACCTCCTCCTCTACCCGGAAGGCCAGGCGGAAGCAACCGGCCACGTCCACTCCTGATGCGAACGCATCCAAGAGGAGAAAGACGGTTGCTTCCAAGCCGTCTTCTCAAGCAGCGGCAACGGCAAAGTCGCAGACTGCTACAACGCAGTCTAAAGGAGAACAACCCCGGCTGACACAAAGCGGGGCCTCCAAGCCCATGGAACCTGTTGCTGATTAGGTCCATGAAGAGTCCGTCCCTTCAGACGGTGGGGATAGGTTAACCCCAGAACAAATGACCGGTCGCTGGATCGGAACGGTGCTGGTCAACCCGCCGTCCAGCGACGCCGAAGGGAGCCGTCCGGAGGAGGAGGAAGCTCCTTTACCGCCTCCTCCCACCAATTTTTCTCCTCCAAACTTCTCCACTAGTTAGTCATCTTTTTTCTCACTTTTTATAAGTCTTGGTTTACTTTGTAAAATTTAGCTAACTTTTCTTACACGATCGTCCGCAGATATATCAGAGGAGATGCAGTTGAAGGTACCCGGCCAGTCATTGACTGGCGCGGACAGGAAGGCCATGCGCGAGGCCATGGTTCGCGCGGTCCCCCAAGCGCAGCGTGATAAGCTGCGGGGGATCAACGAAGGCTTCCTCGGCCCCATGCTAAACTGCAGCGCCGAGGTATACTTCTATCTCCTTATGTTTTTTCTTTCCAACACTTAGCCAATTTTTCCATATTTTTGACTAAATTTCTTCCTTCTGTCCGCAGCTCTTTCTCCGTTTGAACGCCTTCCTAGATTGGAAGGACAAGGAGAACGAACGGTTGAAGAATGCTTGGGTTGAAGTCAGGAAAGCCGAGGATGCTGTAACTGGGACGGCCACCGTCCAAAGGGTACACTTTGAGACCCAAATAACCGCGCTGTCCGACAAAGCGGCGCGGCAAACAGAGGACCTGGTCAAACTTGGCAAGGCACTCGAACAGGAGTCCTTGGCCAGGGAGGCCATGAGGGTTGAAAGGGACGAGGCCGTCCTGGAAAAGGAAAAATGGCGGTTGGGCTTCGAGGCGTCCGAGGCCCTAAAGAGTGAGCTGAAGATGGCACAAGCCAATCTTAAGTCTGCGCTAGATGAGGCGGACGCGCTGAAGGCCGAGGTGGAAACCCTAAAGAAGTCCCTTGCGGATTATGTGGAGCAACTCAAAACTCCTCGGCCGATCAGCGTTGAAGAAGTCATCCGCATCGAGCAAAATACTGAAGACAGGCTTAAGGCATACTTCTTTGATGCCTTCAACTTGATGGTGGACGAAGGTGAAGCCGCCTATTACGAGGAACGCTTCAAGAAGCGGCTTCAGTACGTCTGCCTTAAAGAAGAAGCAAGGAAGGCCGGCATGCCTCCTCCAGAACTAGTAGTTACTTCCCCCGAGTCCGGAGAGGACGGGGATGAGGAGGAGGAGGAGGCGGTCAAAAAGGCTGCCCCGGCCAAGGACGCCAAGATAGCGGAGGAGCCTGCCACAGATAACACGGCTAAGTAGAGCTCAGGTCCTCCAGCAGCCGTCTGCTCAGCTTTCCTTTTCTTTTCAGCTTACTGTGTACTTTCTCTTTTTTTGTTCTTCTTTTGAGGCCGCCTGTTCGAGCGGTTTTGTAAACATTTCGACCGCCTTTGTGCGGTCTTATTAATGAAAATTTTGTCCGCCTTTTGAGCGGCTTTTACTTCTGTTTCATACTTAGCAGTTTTTTGCAAATTTTCTGCTTTTTGCAAGTTTTCCGTACGTCTCCGTATTATGCCTTTTCGTACGTTCCTAGGGGTATGCCCCTTTATTCGGTGTTCGCCTAGTCCATTTTCTAAGTGGTTTGATTAACTTGGTAGTTTTTATGCCTTAAAAGGGTATGACGGCTAGCAAGTTAATCAAATCATAGTAATGATTGCCCTTGGGCTAGGTGAAGCACCGAATTAATTTAATTGGCCGTTCGGCTATCATTGTACGAGTAGTCCGTTGAATCTATCGCTCGAACATACCCTAGAAATGATAGGCCGTGTTACTATATTGGAAGCAACTTTGCTTCCTTATTAACTCGGCCATTCAAAAAGAATGGTAGGCCGTGTTACTATATTGGAAGCAACCTTGCTTCCTTATTAACTCGGCCATTCAAAAAGAATGGTAGGCCGTGTTACTATATTGGAAGTAACTCAGTAAATCATTTCATTCGGCCTTCAATCACAAAAACAACAAATAATTCAACAATGCCTGACTCTTCATTAATTTTTGTCAAAAGTACATTGTTGTGGCCGTACGGCTTTAATTACAAGGCTCGGTCAGTAGACCTAGCTGTATAAACAGCTTTTTGGCTAAGTACTTAAAGAAACTAAGCTCAAACATGATACTTCTTCAGGTTATCAGTGTTCCATGTCCGTGGGATCTGACGGCCATCAATTGCCTCAAGGCGATATGTGCCGTCTCGGACTTCTTCCCTGATTCGGTACGGTCCCTCCCAGTTTGGAGTCAACTTGCCGTCCTCATTGCCACGGCCAACAGCTTCCATTTTCCTCAACACTAGATCCCCCATTTTGAGCGGCCGGTTAGACACTCGGCGGTTATATGCCCTTGTCATCCTTAAGCGATAAATTTCATGCCTAAGCGCCGCATTGCCCCTAGCTTCTGGAAGGAAATCTAGGGCGGTCTTCATGGCCTCCCAATTGGCAGATTCATCATAAAGCATTACCCGCAAAGTGGGCTCGTACATTTCAATTGGGAGTACAGCCTCAGCTCCATAGACCAAAAAGAATGGAGTCTCCCCTGTAGAACTCTTTGCTGTTGTCCGTATGGACCATAGCACATTGACCAGCTCGTCTTCCCATAGGCCGCCTGCCTTTTCAAGCTTGCGCTTGATCCCGTTTGAAATCAACTTGTTATAGGCCTCAACTTGACCATTGGCTTGTGGTCGGCCGACCGAGGCAAAGCAATGGGTAATGCCTTGGTCTCCCAACCATTCTTTGAGTTGACGCGTCTCAAACCGGGGTCCATTGTCGAACACCATTGACTGAGGTACCCCATACCGAGTGATTATGCTTTTCCAAATGAAGGCTGACACGTCCGTCCATTTGATGCCCCGGACGGCCTCAGCTTCAACCCATTTAGTGAAGTAGTCTACTGCCACTAATACGTACCGTCTCTGGCCGGATGCAGGAATGTACGGTCCCAAAATGTCCATGCCCCATTTGGCAAAGGGAAGCGGACTACTGATGGCTGATAGACTATTTGCTGGACGATGAATAAGGGTTGAAAATCTTTGGCACTTGTCACATTTTTTCACCATTTTCATGGCGTCCGACTTCAGGCTCGGCCAGTAATATCCCAACTGTGTCGCCTTTTCAGCTAAGGCTCGGCCTCCAATATGCGAACCACAATGCCCCTGATGAAGGTCATCCAACACATCATGCCCTCTCTCAGGAGTTATACATTTAAGGTAAGGCTTCACAAAGGCTCTTTTGAATAGCTCCCCATCTTTCATCTCAAACCAGGCCGCCTTCCTCTTCAATAGCCAACTCTCTTTCGGATCGTCCGGAAGTATTCCATCCCTTAAGTAGGAAGTAATTCCGTCCATCCAGGTTGAACTTCTATCTATTACCTGAACGGGCTCGGCATCAATGCTCCTTTTTTCCTTTACTTTCCAAAACACTGATCTTGGAGTATCACATGACGCCGAGGAAGCCAATTTGGAGAGGGCGTCCGCCTGATTCTCTGAACGGGGAACTTGCTTGAGAGAAAAAAGCTCTAGGCCTTCGGCCTCATTTTTAACTAGCTGCATGTACTTCATCATGGCCGGCTCCCTGGCCTCAAAGCCACCATTGACCTGATGGACTATTAGCCGGGAGTCCGAGCATACTTCAATTTTGGTTGCCCCGGCCGCTTTACACATCCTTAGGCCCGCCAACAATGCTTCGTACTCAGCTTCATTGTTTGACGCTTGGAACTGAAACCTCAACGCGTACTCATACTTGTCTCCCTCAGGAGATTCACATATAATACCAGCGCCACACCCGGTCGCTGTTGCACTACCATCCACAAACACTTTCCAAACTTGGTCCCCGGCCGGCTGAAGATCAGGCCGTGTCATTTCAGCCAAAAAATCCGCAAAGGCTTGCCCCTTGATTGCCTTCCTTGGTTCAAACACAAGGTCAAAACCTCTAAGCTCTAAGGCCCACTTGAGCATGCGGCCACTTGCCTCCAAAGTTGAGAACGGCTTCTTCAAGGGTTGGTCCGTATAGACCACGATTGAATGTGCTAAAAAGTATGGCCGCAGCTTCTTTGATGCCATGTACAAGGCCAGGCCAAAATTTTCAATTGGGGGGTACTTCAGCTCAGCATTATGAAGTACGTGACTGATAAAATACACCGGGACCTGATGGCCGTCCCTTTCAGCAAGAAGGACGGCACTCAGAGAGTGTTCGGAGATGGCAAGATAGATATATAGCTTTTCATTCTTGAGCGGACTGACGAGGCGAGGCAATGTATGCAAGTGATTTTTCAACTGTACGAATGCTTCCTCGGCCTCCTCTGTCCACTCGAACAGGGCTTTCTTCTTAATGGTTTGAAAAAAGTAACGGCACTTATCCCCTGATCTTGACAAAAATCTTCCAAGGGCTGCTAAACAGCCGGTCAATCTTTGTACTTCCTTGATTGTTCTTGGAGACTTCATGTCAAGGACGGCTTGAATTTTTTTAGGGTTGGCCTCGATTCCACGTTGATCAATCAAAAATCCGAGAAACTTACCGGACTCAACACCAAATACACACTTCTTTGGATTCAACATCATCTTATGCCGCCTGAGTTCGGCGAACGTTTCTCGTAGATCCTTGAGATGGTTGGCCGGCTCTTTTGACTTGACAATCATGTCATCAATATATGCCTCCATGTTCCGGCCGAGCTGGTCTCTAAAGACCGTATTAACAAGCCTCTGAAATGTAGCAGGAGCATTCTTGAGGCCGAATGGCATAAACTTGTAACAGTACAACCCCTGCTCGGTCACAAACGCTGTTTTCTCTTGATCTTCTTCCCACAAAGGAATTTGATGGAATCCGGAGTATGCGTCCATGAAGCTCATAAGGGCGTGTCCGGCCGTAGAGTCAACCAAACGGTCGATCTTAGGCAAGGGGAAGCTATCCTTTGGACACGCCTTGTTCAAGTCCGTGTAATCCACGCACATCCTCCAAGTCCCATTCGGCTTTTTCACAAGAACTACATTGGCCACCCAATCTGGGTAAAAGCATTGCCGAATGAAACCGGCGTCCAGCAGCTTTTTTACCTCTGCTGCGGCCGCCTGATTCCTCTCTTCTTCTGGCGGACAGGCTTTATCAAAGGATTCACGGCCAACTTGTGTACGGCCAGGTCAGGACTTATTCCTGGCATTTCACCAACTTCAAATGCAAACACATCTTTGAATTCTCTTAACAGCTGTACTAACTCATCCCCAAGCAATTCCAAGGCTATAGTGCCGACACTAACTGTCCGTTCTGGGTGGTTGGAGTCAATCACTATATCCTGGTGGCTGCCGGCCGGCTGGGGCCTCAACTCATCTGGCCGGCCGACAGTCATTAGTTGCTAGGCTTCCTCTGCCCTGGTCGCCTTACGCTTCTGGCCGACCTGGTATGCTGGGAGTGAGGTTCCTTCTTCCTTAATCTCGGACAACTTTGGGCCGCGTGCTGTTGGCTTCACGGCCAGCTGATTACATTCCTTGGCCATTTTCTGACTTCCTTGAATTGTTCCAATTTTTCCGTCCGACCTTTCAAACTTCAGCAACATCAAGTGGGGCAATATGACTGCCTTGGCTGCATTGAGAGTAGGGCGGCCAAGGATTACATTGTACCCAGTCAACTCTTTTACCACAAGGAAACGGACGACCATGTCTCTTCCTTCCCCCTTCTGCCCGAAACGGATGGGAAGGTCAATCCGTCCGACTGGATGAATGATATTCCCCCCAAATCCTACTAAGGGATGAGTTATATCTTGGAGAGCATCTTCTGGGAAGCTTAAATTCCTCAAGGCAGAGAGACTTATGATATCGGCCGAACTGCCCGTATCAATCAATATCCGTCCCACCTTCAAATTTGCTATTTTCATTACAAAGACCATGGGATCATTGTGCAAAGCTCTGACCTCACCACGGTCAGCTTCACTTATGATCACTTCAGGAAATGGCTCGGCTTTAACAACGTCCATTTGCATCACATTTGACAGGTTTCGAGCGTCCTGCTTGATTCCTTTCATGGTAGGGCCGCCTGAAGCAAAGCCTCCTGATATGACGGCCACAAAACCTGAATCAGTGCTATTCCCATCATCTTCCTTGTCATTCTTCTTTTCACTTTGTTGCTTTTTCTCGGACGTGTTGTCTGTCCGCTTGAAGGTGAATTTGGACTTGGTCACGTAGGGTTTCAGCAGACCCTTGTCAGCCAACTTATCCAACAGTCTCTTCAAGTTGATACACTCGTTCGTGTCATGACCCACATCCTTGTGGTAATGACAATACTTGTTTTTGTTTCTGTACTGGGCCGAGCCTCTCAAAGGCTGAGGCTTCTCAAACTTGTCTTTTATCTCCATAAAAATAGAGTAACCATCCTTGTTGAACTCATACTGAGGCTCGTACATCTTGCTTTTCTTTGACTTGGGTTGCTGGTCATCAGCTACCCAGATTTCTTTTCTTTTGTTCCCTTCTTTCTTTCGACCGGCCGAGTTTTGCTGAGAAAGTTGTTTCTTCTCAGCCCCCTTGGCCGGCTGTTCTGATTTGGTGAGCGAACAAAAATCCGCGGCCTCAATATAGGCTTCGGCTTCCCGCAATACACCTGCGTATGACCGAATCTTTTTTCTTACCAAATCAAACTTAAAACCATTATGCCTTAATCCCCGGAGAAATTCTGAGTAAGCCATTTCGTCCGGAAGATTATGAATTTGGGCTTTTTCTTGGTTAAACCTTTGGACGTACGAACGTAGTCCTTCATTCTTTCCTTGGACAATTGTAGCCAAGTTGAGACTTGTCTTTCTTGGTGGGATGTTGTATGAGAAGTTTCCCACAAACAACAAACTGAGGGTGGTAAAGCAATTGATGCATCCGGCTGGGAGGCTGTTAAACCAGTCCTGGGCCACCCCTTTGAGAGTGGCCGGGAAGCATCTGCACCATGTAGCATCATCTACACTTTGCAAGTACATCAAGTTCCTGTACGAGGTAACATGCTCTTCTGGGTTGCCCGTACCATCATAGGCACCCACTAGTACACTCTTCACTTTTGCTGGTTGAGGGGATGCTAGTATATCTTGCGAAAACGGAGGCGGCTTATCTCCCAAATTCAACAAACGCATCTGCCAATCGATAGGCTGAGGCTGAGCGGACGTTCCAGCCAGGTAAGGAGTCTGGCCGAACATCTGACCATACGGCCCATATTGCCCAAAAACTTGGGGAGTTGGTTGTATCAACCCATTGAGTACTTGAGGGGACTGATACTGCAATGGCTGAATTGGACGGGGAGTAATAGTATGACTCTTGCTGGAAGCAGCCGTGTTGGTGTATTGGGAGAAAGATTGGTTGGAGACTTCCTCCGGCATGGTTGGAGTAGAGGCTGTGTTAGAGTATGCGGCCCTCTCCCTTTGCTTGTGCCGAATGTAGTCTCTTGCGTCCTTGAAACGCTGTGACGGCTCAGTCTCAACTCTTTTTGGCTGTCTGCCCCTCCCCCCAGCCGACTGTGTTTTCGCCAGCAGGCTAGAGAAGTTGGTCCGTGGGACTCGGGGAGACCTTCCGTGCGGACGACGGAATGGGGTGTTACCAGCATCAGTTGCATTGGTCTTGTTGTTGGCTTTCTTGGAAGTGCCCCCTCTCCCCTTTTGCTGGGTAGCCGCCAACTCCTTGCGGAGCTTAGTCAGCTCGGCCATTAGGGTAGCTGGGGTGACAGGAAGTTGTTCGGCCTCTTCAAATGAGGCAGTCAAAGGATTGCTTGAGTGTATGGTAGTATGTATGTCCTCTACATATCCATCTTCGCCTGGACGAGGTCCAGAATTAGGTGTCTGACCATCTATTGCCATAACGGACGAGTATCCCCACAGACGGCGCCAAATGTTTCGGGGTTTTTTGTGATTCCCTCGGATACTGGTCACGCTCTGCTGACAAAGACTCGGACACCTGCAAAATAACGAATATTCCGGTGTACGAAATATTCGCCTCCGACGCTCAAGTTAGTGAACGGAAACGGAAAAGGCTAGAGAGAGAAAGTAGAGAGAAGTTGGAGCTCTTTAATGCTCTATATTTATGTTATGTCACAATCCCTCCTCCCATCATAAATGATTGGGGTATTTATAGGGGTGGGAACATGTACCCCTCTAGGGTTTATGCCCTAGAATTTCGTGACGTGATTGGCTGCGCAATCAGAGGTCGCCACGTGTCGTGGGGGCGCCGTTTTACGGCTTTCAAGGTTTTCTCGGGATTTGGGCCTGAGGTCATCAGGGCTCTTTTCTCAATCTGATTGCAGCATTGGGGCATTTAGAGATGGCTGACAGGTGTCACCATGACAAGTGGACACGTGTCACATTCTCATAGGGCCACGTGTCGCCTGTTTATTGGGCCACGTGTCACTATGAGATTGGGCCACGTACCTGGGGTATTTTTACCCTAAACACTTCCAAAACCTTCTCTCTAGTGAAATGGCAATCCAGCTCGATGTGTTTAGTTCTCTCATGCATCACTGGATTCTTTCCAATTTGAATTGCAGACTGATTGTCACAAGACAATTTGACAGGCTTCAAATCAACAATTCCCAATTCTGTAAGAAGTCTCACCAACCAAGTGACTTCAGTAGAAGCTGCAGCCATAGCTCTGTATTCTGCCTCTGCAGATGACATAGAGACAGTTCCTTGTTTCTTGGATTTCCATGAAATTGGAGAATTACCAAGAAGCATGATATATCCTGTTACTGACCTTCTGCTATTAGGACATGACCCCCAATCTGAGTCAGAATAAGCTCTGAGAGTAAGTTGAGTTCTTGCCTGGAGTAGGATTCCTTGTCCTAGTGTATGAGCAACATACCTCAGAACATGATGCAAAGCTTGCATATGTTGAATTCTTGGCTGATGCATAAATTGACTTAAGCATTGAACAGCAAAAGACAAATCTGGTCTTGTATGTGTAAGGAAATTAAGCTTCCCTACCAATTGCCTGTATAAAGCAGGATCAGAACAAAAATCTCCTTGATCTGCTAAAAGTTTCAGATTTTGTGGAAGAGGTGTTCTAGCAACCTTAGATACATCAAAACCAGATTCACCAATTAGTTCCTTAGAGAACTTTCTCTGAGTAAGAATTATTCCTTGAGGTAAATGAACAACCTCAATTCCAAGGAAATAGTGCAGAATACCCAGATCCTTGATGCTAAAAACAGAATGCAAATGAGCCTTCAGAGTCAAAATATCTTCAGTGTTTGTACCAGTCACAACAATATCATCGACATAGACTGCCAAAATAATAAGATCACAATCATTCTGTTTGAGAAATAAAGAATAATCATTCAGAGACTTGAAACCCAACTTTTCAAGCTCAAGAGTTAACCTAGCAAACCATTGCCTAGAAGCTTGCATACAAGATTGTGAGGATTAGGAATTCCCTTAGGCATCTTCATATAAATTTCTTCATGCAAATCTCCATGAAGAAAGGCATTATTGATGTCTAACTGATGCAAACTCCATCCTTTACTAGCAGCAAGAGCCAAGAGACATCTGATTGTAGCCATTTTGACTACTGGTGAAAAAGTCTCATCAAAATCTATTCCAAAAACCTGAGTATATCCCTTAGCAACCAGTCTTGCTTTAAGCCTCTCAATAGTGCCATCAGATTTGAGTTTCACTTTGTAAACCCATTTGCACCCAATAGCTTTCTTTCCCTTGGGAAGAGAACACAATTCCCAAGTTCCATTTCTTTCCAATGCCTGTATCTCAGTTTTCATAGCTATGACCCAGCCTTGATCCTGAGCAGCCTCAAAATAACTACAAGGTTCTGTAATAGCAGCTGTCTGGGAAATAATAGCTTGCGTAGAATAGGCAGATCAGTGTACTTAACAACATTACACCAGTGAGAGCTAATAAAAGTGGCTGTAACAAAATCTTTATGCCAAAATGGGGTTTTGTGAGGCCTTGAGGATTGTCTTAAGGGTGGAGTAGTGTCTGGAATATTTTGAGGAGTTGGTGGGATATTTTGAGGAGTTGGTGGGATATTTTGAGGAGCTGAAATTTGAGGAGAAGAAACAGGTGAGATAGTGGTATTTATTGGTGATTCTGGATCTGTTGGAAAAAGAAAAGGATCAGGAATGATTTGGGAAGAATCAGGTGTATTTGGAGTAGCTATGGGTAAGAAAATAGGTGCTGGTTTTTGAGTTGCAGAAGAATGATAAGGTAAATGTTTTTCATGAAAGTAAACATCCCTAGATATGATGAACTTCCTTATCTCTAAAGACATGACCTTATAAGCCTTTTGGTTAGGTGGATAACCAAGAAAAATACAAGGTTCTGCTCTGGGATCGAATTTACTTCTATTGACCTTGAGTGTAGACACATAGCAAAGACATCCAAATACCCTAAGATGATCCAGATTGGGTTTGTGTCCATGTATCTTTTCATAAGGTGTGCAAAACTCAATAGAGCTCAGTGGCATTCTATTAATAAGATGTGTAGCACAAAGCAAACATTCTCCCCAAAGAAAGACAGGAACATTAGATTGGAAATATAATGCTCTTGCAGTCTCTAAAAGATGCCTATGTTTCCTCTCAACCACCCCATTCTGCTGAGGTGTATCAGAACAAGTCCTCTGATGCAAAATGCCATACTTATTGTAAATCTGTAGAACAAACCCTTCACATAGCTCCTTGGCATTATCTGATCTAATGTACTTGACAGAAGTATGAAACTGATTATATATCATTGCAACAAAATTATCAAGTACATTGACAGCACTACTTTTAGACTTCAAAAGAACAGTCCAAGTATGCCTTGAAAAATCATCTACAATAGTAAAAAATGAACTACAACCATCATGTGTAGAAACTTTATATGGACCCCATGTATCAATGTGCAACAATTCAAAGCTTCTAGTAGACTTAATACTACTACTAGGAAATGGTATTCTAGCTTGTTTTGCCTTAGGGCAGACCTGACAAATAGTATCAGGAACAGAACAACTAGAAACTACATTAATCACATGATGAATCTTGCCAAAAGGAAGATGTCCTAAACGAAGATGCCATAACTTTGCCTCTTCAGATTTATTCAAAAGAGCTGCATCAGCAATTGCAGATTCAGGTTCATGTCTTTTCTCATGAACATTATTTTCTTTTCCAAAAGCATAAAGTCCAGAGTCCAATTTACCAAGAACAAGAGTACTGTTCTGAGAAAGATCCTGGACCAAGCAAGTATCATGAGTAAACTTGATCTCACAATTAAGATCTTTACACAACTTGTGTGTACTGATCAAATTGAAAGTAAAATCTGGAACATGAAGAACATTCTTCAACTCTAAGGCATTCTGAAACTTGATTAGACCAATATGTTCTATTTTCACACTTTTACCATTAGCAACAGTAATAGTGTTTGGTGACTTAGTAAATTTCTCAAAAGAATGAAACAGATCAATGTTGCAACAAATGCGATCTGTAGCTCCTGAATCAATAATCCACTTAGAATTAGAGCATGAAAGAAGACAAGTACCTGCCATGTGAGCTGAGCTGTAAGTTGAATGCACAAGATTATGTGCATTCACAGACTCAGTGGAAGGTGAAGTCTGATCATGTGTCTGAGAATTCATGACTTCAATAAATTTGCTGTACTGCTGAGTAGAGAGATGAGTAGTCTCAACAGCTTGTTCAGAATTATCGTCTACATCATCACTGTAAACAATTGCAGCAACTTTCCTTCCCTTGCCTTTATAGCCTGGATTAGCATTAGGATAGCCATGAATTTTATAACACCTCTCCACAGTGTGACCATTGAGTTTACAATAATCACAGAAAAGAGAAGAGAATCTCCTGGTATTATTAGTTCCTCTTCCAAAACCAGAATTATAACCTTGCTGTCCAGAATTAAATCCTTGAGACTGATAATGAGAGTTTCTGTTCCAAGTATTAGAAAACTGAGGTCTGACCTCAGTCATTCTATTGCCCTAGATCTGATCAATTCTTCTGTTATCTGCAGCAAAAGCCATAGTGCTAGAATTTGCTGTGTTTTCAGCTAATAAACTCACATTTCTTTGTTTTTCCTCTTGAATAAGAAGTCTGTAGGCTAGAGAAACATTAGGTAAAGGCTGCATCATCAGAATATTTGTTCTGACATTAGTGTATTTTCCATCCAACTTCATCAGCAATTGGATCAATCTCTCTTCCTGCTGCTGCTTGAAGAATTTTTGAGTCAAATTGCAAGTGCATTTACCACAAGAACAAGTTGGAATAGGATTAATACCAGAGATCTAATCCCAAAGTGCTTTAATAGCAGTGAAAAACTCTGCTACACTATTAGAACCTTGTGAAATATCATTCAAATTTTGTTGTAATGAATACAACTGACCTGAGAATAACGATCCTCAAGATCTTTCCATATTTCTCTGGCTGTATTAAAATATAGAACACTTCTAGCAATATTAGGATCAAGAGAATTCAAAATATAGGCAATAATCATGGCATTACACCTATCCCATGCCTGACTCTCAAGCAGATTTGTATCTGGTGGTCTAGCAAGAGTTCCATCAATGAAACCTAACTTATTTTTGGCTGCAAAAGCAATGATCATACTTCGTTGCCATTCATTGTAACAATCACCATTAAATTTCACAGAAACTAGAGGAGTAGCAGGATTTTCTGAAGGATGAAGAAAATATACACTAGCAGGATTTGAATTAAGAGTTTGAACATTGTTTTGAGTCTGAGAACCAGCCATTGAATCAAACAGAACAACAAATCGAAAAAATATGCAGCAAAAATGAGATGATCAAACAGAGAAAACGAGCAAGTAAAATTTGCAGAAGAAAGAAAGAAATGCCTGAATTGATCGCAGGAATCACAGAAGAAGATTGCAGAAATCATAGAAGAAATCCAATTGCAAGCTCTGATACCATGTTGATAATCATCAAACTTGAAGAACACGAAACTTTTAGAGAGAGAAAGGAGAGAATTATATTGATCTTGGAGAGAAGAAAAGAATATTCTCAACATTAAAAAAGTGTGAGCACAGCTAAAGGACTTATATAACAACTATTACAATAAGCAAGAAGTTTGTTATAGAAGAAGTTTCTGGAATCAGTTAGTTATAACCAACTGCTGACTAGGCAAGCTAATTCTATCAAGGTGGAAATAGCTGGCTGTACTCAAATGCTTCAATAGAACTCCTACCAAAATTATTCAAGAAATTATCGAGTAAACAATAATCTTTTGGGCAAAACTACCAAGATCACTCAAGAAACTTAAAACTCTACTGTAACCCTACCACGACTCTTTCAAGAAATACATAATCAAGCAATATGATTTAATAATATAGAGGAAAGAAACATAACAAAATAGAATATCAATGTAAAAATAATTTTTATTGTCCACGCTCTATATGAATCTGATTTACGTACATTCGAATATTGAAAAGACGACGTTCAAGAAGAGGGCGAGGAGTCCGAACATGATCATTCTTGTCGAGGGGTTTCTGTTTTTCTGTGTAGAAATCATTTGATGAGCATATACATTTTAGTAAGTAGTGCAGTTGAGTTAGTTAGTGCGGCAGTTAAGTTACTAACTGTCAGACTAACTAACTCAACTGCATACCAACTAAGCTGTATATGCAAATCAGTTGATTTCTACCCAGAAAAATGAATCCCCTCCACAAGAATGATCATGTATGTCCAGGCTTCCCGACCTCTTCCCGATTGTCGTCTTCGTTCTTCACCGCCTTCGTCTTCTCCTCCGCAGCTGCTTTCTTGGCCTTCTTCATCTTGCTCTTCGCCTCGAGTCCAAGTCTCCAAGACTTTGTAGGAAACTACATCACAAGATCTGTCTTTTTGTAGCACAAACAACCGCCATTTCTATGCGTATGAACTTGAATTACTTTAAGACCATTGCTTTCATGTATTTACAACAGTTTTTGTCAAAAAAAGATTTATCTTCAGAGAATTCTACATTGATGAAGAAGGGGTTTTAGAAGGCAAGAAGATTAATCATGCCAACTTATTCTGTTTTCTGCATTTTTCTTCACTTTTTTGATTAATTTTTTTGGGGGTGTTCTGGGATTTCTAAGGAAATTGTGGAGATTTTTTTAATTTTTTGGACATATTGTTTTCTTGGAATTGAAGTTGTATATATAGAACAACAAATGTGTCGGTTAAGAAGAGTAACATAATTTCCCCTGAAACTTCTCTGTTTTGAGATGTTATGTTGGAAGTTGGACTCATATCTACTCCTCTTTTTTCAACTTTTAATATATATAATCATCAATTGGTAATTTTTAACATATTAGAACGAGTAACATGCGCAATGCGCGCGACATAGTAAGTTAAGTCCGGAGAACTTTTTTTAGTTTGACCTAATGATAAAATTTTTGTTGTTGAAATCATTAATAAGAAAAAACATTTTTCGGGGTATATATGTTTGCACAATAGTGTTAAGAGTTAATATATTTAAAAGGGTATAAATGTCCAACATATTCACAAGAGCAAACTCAAAATTTTTAACATGGGAAAGCTTACTATGAACTTTTTTTTTTTTTTTTGCAAAATAGAGGGTATTTTAGAAAGGTCACCTCATAAAGACAAGAAACAATGAGAATACAAACGTAATTTATGCTACCCATAAATGATTAAAACAATAAAGTAAATATAAAACAATATATATATAAAAAAAAAAAGAAATAAAATTGCTCAGAATAATCCGAACTTTTCTTCATCAACCCAAAATAATACCACCTTTTGATTATTTTTTAATAATCCGACCTTTATACCCATTTCGCTTTTAATGGTTCCAAATGACTTGAAACCAGCTAAACCGGTTACCATTTGTGACTTAGGATTATTTCCACACGTGTTACCACATGATTGGTCTAAAATAATAATTAAAAAAATAACCAAAAAAAAAACCAACGACCTCCCCTACCCACCCCCACCAAAACTACCTCCCCTACCCAGCCGCCGAAACCACTTTCTCTACCCAGCTTTCGAGGCTACTCGCCGGTAGATCTTGAACTCGTACAAATTTGGCGAGTCCGCTATACTCTATGAAGTTGGTTCCGGTACAAGTTGAGAGAAGCGAGTGGGAGCTGAGCCAACTCGTCGGGAATCGTCCCTCTTAGATTGTTCATCGCCGCGTGGCTGCGTCGGGTTTCCTACTGAAAATTGCTGGAAGCTAAAGGAAGCTATCCAAGACTTAATAGATAGCAACAAACTCCCTTTGCCTCCTACAAAGAAGCAAGAAGCCAAGTATTAATAATGCACCACTTTCTAAATCCTTGGCATTTTCTTATGATGAGGAAAGCCATGTTGTAGACACCCATTTGTGTCTCCCCAAAACAAAACCCAGTGATGAATACCTGTCACATCAAACCATAATCGAATGAGGTGAAAGTGTGGAAAAGTCAAGTGCTGCGGTTAGTTTTTATTAAAATTCTCTTCTCTCCGTTTTCGAAACCATTTCTATTTTATGAAAACGTCCAATTCAGTTTATTTTGGTCCATGATAAGGGTCCAATAATGGTGTAGTTGGAGGGGGCTTTAAAAGACCTTTCCAAAGATATATTATAAGCCCAATTCCGATGAATAATGAGAAAGTTATGGCCAAAATACTAAACTGGGCCCAAACCGGATTTTACCTACGACCCAATGATCATGAGGAGGGTCCAAAGGTTTAATCCTATTCCTAAACTAATTAGGATTGATTAGAATCTTTTATGAGTTTCTAAAATATCTTAATTATCCTTTTTTGAAAAGATAAGATCATGGAATTTGATTTGAATATAAACTTTCCTTTTTTAAAACTTTCCTAATTCTATTCGGATTTAAAGATGTTCAAAGATAGTCGGATATTATTTTCGTGCCTTATATTTTTTATCCAAAATTTATATAGTCGGATAGATTTTAAAATTATCTTTCCAATGATATATTATAATAATGAATCCGAGCTATAACGAAAAAGAAAGATATACGAAACTCTATCCAAAACTGACACCCTTTCACTATTTCGGCCATATCTTTTTATCTACAAAATATTTTAATCTGATTCTATTTGCATTAGAAAGTAGACTTCAAGAGCTTTCCAACGACATATTATATGACTTATTTGGACTTCTAGATCAAAAGATTTGATAAAAACAAAATCCGCAAAAAACTGTTTATGTCACCTCGCGACAAGATAAATCTTTGGCGACAAGGTCGGTTTGATTAGTGACAGAGTGGAGATTTATTCCTTATCAAATTCTATGATTTTCCGGACTTTTTCCTTATAAATAGGGTCCGAACCTCTGTTTTTATTCATCAACTTTCATCAACTCTCATCAAGAATTACTTAATTCTTAATTCTTAATTCTTATTCTCTCTCCCTCTTTCTAAACCAACTTTTTACAAACACAATATTTCGCATTCACAAGACTTAGAATCTCTTAGCCAAGTTCGAAGTTGCCTTCGCTCTAGACGTGAAAGGTTTGATAATTTCTGAGGGTTTGGTCCAAATCTAGTCAAAACTTTATTTAATTTGATTTTAATTTAATTCTTTAATTGTTCTTTATTGATTTTCATTGAAGTTTACTAACTTGTGTATTTTGTTATTAGATAGAAGTACGAGGCTTCAAAGTAAGTAGATTAGCTTACTTTCTATTTCTTTCACAATGTAGAAAGCATGCTTATTATTGTTTTATGATTCCTAGTATCATGTTAGGATGTTATTTTATGCTTTCTAGTATCATGTTTAGAGTGCCTTTATTCTTTCTAATATCATGTTAGTACCATGTTAGGTTTAAAGCTTTGATCTTTATTGCTTAGTGACATGCTAGGATTTGTTATTAATCTTGTTAGTATCATGCCTAGGATCTTGCTATTATTATTAAGCTTTATTATGCCTTATCATGCTATTATCATGATTAATATTGTTTATTATTATGTTGCTTGATTATATTTTTATTGTTATTGCTTGATCACACCTTTTATGCTTGTTAAAGGGAATTTGTACTTGAAATCACGCTTAATAAGATAATTAATAATTTGGTTTAGGCTAATGTGATTTTAACTCAAGTGATCGCCAATAATAGTCTTATTTGTGCATTAATTTCAACCAACATAGATTAAACAGGTTAGGTTTAATATAATGTTTGTATGTTATTTAAAAAGCGCGCATGAATACGAGCAGAACAAAGTAGAGGCCTATTTTATAGGGCGGGTCCTTTCTTTTGTAGATTGGATTCGTACCCTCATCCCCGGACCCTGTTTGGTTCAAGACCTTATGGAGTAGTTGATGGTCCTTTTGGATTGTCTTTTGGGTTTACAAGTTCCTAAAACTTGTTGGCGACTCTTTTTGCTCTTTTTCTTTCCCTTCGGAACGCCACCGTACTTTAGTGTATGATCACAGTGGGGTTCAAGTTTGGGATCATAATGCTTGAAATATTTCCTACAGTTTTTGGCGACTCCACTGGGGAGGATTTCTATTTATATTCTTGAAATTTATTTAATTTTGGCAATTATTTAGAATGAGCGGATGAGACTCGAAAAATTCTAAGTATTTCATGTGCGTGATTTGATTAACATTATTGTCATATGCATTAAAAGGTCCTCATGGGAGCACCCCATGAGTCAATACCTAGGAATTTTACACGTAGGAAATTTGAGAAATATCTTTCATGACTAGAATCGAAAAGATGATGCGAAATCTGGAAAATTCTAAGAACACAAAAACTTGCCAAGGCATGTAGGAACTAGCGTCTAGAAAACAGGGCTTGTCGCCTGTAAAAAGTTTCTGTCGCCTGGCGACAGTTCTGTCGTTTGGCGACAGGAGCTTTTTTGCGGCGAAAGTCCCTGTAGTCTGGCGCCAAGTTCTTCCAATACCGAGCCAGGGGTCTGCCTTCTTGCTTTGACCATTTCTAGCATTGTTGGCTTGATTTTGCTTATTGATTGAGTCATTTTCTCACTTTTCTGAACCCATATGTGTTCTACATATGGAAATAACCCTCTGGGGGTTCCTGCTTCACCTGCCCAATGGAATATCCCGCTATCATGTGCAAAGTTCAGATTTGGGTACGTGCAAAGTTTGTGAATCCACCAAACCATGGAGTCGAGTTCGATTTCATCACGAACTCGCGGAATCCTGTTCATTCGCTCCAACCCTCACGGTAGGCTTGTGTGCAATGCATATGGATTCATAACCATGGACCTTTTTGACTTAACCCATATCCTTGAACTTTAGAGAATTAGAGCCATGGTTAGGTTGCGAACTCATTGCATCATATTGTGACTATGTGAACTACTTGTGCATTATTTGCTTGTGCATAGCTTATATGTGACTAAACTAACCGCTTGGTTTTGACTTGTGTTTGTAAATAAGACTAAATAAACTAACCAATGACTAAAGGACTTTGTTTAATTAATTGATTAATTAATTTGAACTAATAAAAAAGCCTAAAGTCGAGTCATAGTTCCTTTTAGTCAACCCGGATTTTTATTCTCGCATACTGCACATGCGTCAACTTGTTTTGGTTATAGCCGGAGTTCTAGGAAGAACCACGAGTCTTACAACCTATGGATCTGTAGCCCCGAGTTTTATCTTTAATTTGGCGTTGGTTTCGTCCCAATCAGAGTCACATATTAAAAGTTATGACTAAAATAACACAGCCTGTCCAGTTTAATGCATATACGTGAAGTCTTAACTTAGTCTTTGCTTGAGTCTAGTCACATAGTCTAGCCACATGGTCATGAAACAAGTCTTAACATGTCACCTACACTCATTAGTCTTAGCACACATAACATGTTTGTCACACTATGACCATGTCTTAGGTTCATGCATGAGTCGTTTTTCCGTCATTTGAGTTGGGGGTCCATTGTATCCCTAATTCTTCCATATTTCTCTAATCTACATCATCTTCCCACTCTCCACATACTTTCTTCCATATTTCTTCATCTACATCTTCTTCCTATACTCCACATACTTTCTCCACACATATTATTCCCCTCATTCTTTCATGATCTCTTCCCATCTATGCATGTTGAATCGAGTTTGAGTCGTGTGATTGACAAAAAAAAAAAAAAAAAAAAAAAAAAAAAAAAAAAAAGTGATGATGAGACAAAATACGAGGCAAGCTTAGCTTCTCACCAAGATTTCATGCTTTCTTCTTCTTTTTTTTCAAACCCTTCCCCAATGTACCCTTTGTCTACCTTAGATTTATTACATAGGTTTTTTTATTTTGTTCCTCTTTAATAAAATGAGCATTTTTTCCCTTGCATATGATCATTGCATTGCATTTTCAAAAAAAAAAAAAAATTAAGGTCGAACTAGGCACAAGATATACCAAGGATTTGAGGCACACCTTGTAGCCATATCATATTACCTTTCACCCTTTAAATATATAATCCTTTTCTTGATAAACCACTTTGAGCCTTGTCTAACGATTGACCTTTCATTTTTCAACCCACATCTAACTAACCTTGGGATGGGATGGTGTGTAACTTATGCAAGTTCTAAATACAAAAGCTTGAGTGATTTCAAAAGAGTAAAATAAAAAATATAAAAATAATGAAAGTGTACAAAAGGGCAAGTGTTCCAATGTCTATGATATGAAAATATCTTTGATAAGAACATGTCTCAGATTGCATTTCTTATCGAGTGCTCGGTACCGTGCCTGAGAAACATGAATGCCAAGTGAGTGATAGACCGCATGATCGAGATTGCCCACACATATAAAAAAAATGCGACTATGAAAAATGCAAAAGCAAAATAAATAGAAGAGAAAACAAAAAATAAAAAAGAGCTCAAAAATGAGAAACCTCAAGCATAAAAATAAATAAGATTCAAAAGCAAGGTTGCACACCTTGGGGGCTTATTCAAGGTCTTGAGCCTTTATCCCCTTCTTCTCTAACCTTTAGCCTAACCACGTTACAACCCTTAAAAGACCTTTTTGAGGTATACATACACTTGTGTGAGGTTCGGCTAGAGCTACGTTTGGCTTGATTCCTAACGGATACGTAGGCAACCTCATATATTGAGGTACGGCCATAATAAAAATGCATTCATTTTCACATTCACACACTTACACCATGATCATATCAAGGGATTTCCAATGCTCATCCCTATTTACTTAGAGCTAAACTTGGGGGCTTGATCCTTACATCATTAGCCTATCTAGCCTAAGAGTCATCATTATTTGAATCTTATCAAATAATACTTTTCCATACACTTAGCCTTTGCAGCTTAACTTTAGTGTCACTTTCACACACATCACATATACATGACTAAATAGACTTCCAATTAGGAACCCTTTGTCATGAATTCTTAACATAACGTTGAAGCATGCTTTGTCATATCACACATCACTCATCGCTTATAATCATCATTGTATCAAAGTATGAAGTGCATAGCCTCTGTGCCTAAGTTACCTAAATACTTTCATAATCAAGTCAACTAAGATAGTTCAGGAGGAATTAATCCTTGCATCTTGAGAGATAGTATCAAATGCATATACTTGATTAAGCTCATTCGACATGCACCATTTAACACTTCGATTCTTTTTCACGTCTTTCCTTTTCAGGAGAAAGTCGGTACCCTCCACAAAAATGACAGAAAATTTTTGCTTTTTTACATTTTCGAGTCGCACATCACACACGAGTCATTGAGTTATGTTGTGTCATATCACATTGAGTGGAGTCTAACACATGTGTCAAACGATTTGAGTCGAGTCATGTCAAATCAATGAGTCAAGCAGCACTAAGCCTTAGGTCAACCCTAAGATAATAAAAGATTAGCAAAGTCCTATAGTCCAACATATAGATGCAGGTACATTCCAGCGAGCAACAATATTTTTGGATTTTTTAGAACGTGAATATAGATATATGAGATTCTTCCAAGATGAGAGGAGTTTGAGCAAATATTATATGGATCAGTAAATCATAGGTGAAGAGCCTTAATTTGCAAAAGATTTGAGCAGATTTGGTTGTAAGGAAACGACCAAATTGAAAGTTCGGAGCGAAACCGAGCAATGAACAGCAGCAGCAGCGGTAGAAATGAAAAAGAAATCTGTCGCCAAACGACAAGGTTTGTCGCCTGGCGACAGAACGATATCGCGGCGACAGAAGGTTTCTGGCATGCGCCAATATAGCGACAGAATGTGTGGCCCCATATTGGATTATGCGGACCTTTTACAGAAATTTCGGGTTCCTTGGTACGCCAGTTAGCCCCTCTAAGCAATTTGACATGATTTAGTAATTGGCTCGATTACAATCACAATGAGTGATCGACCTGACAAAAGATCGTCTCACTTAGCTTAAAGTGCCTAAGCATTGGCTCATCGCAAGCACCAAAGTAACGGTTCACAACGATTTCCTAGGATGGAAGATGATTTGAATATTCGAGATGACGAAGCCTTCAGCAGGGGGCTTTAAGATTAAAAAGAGTCTGTTACTTGGATTTAAGAAGGACGGTTTGAGATGAAGCTACCTTCAATAGCTTTCACTATGATTGGGGAGGTTATTATTTGAGAAGAACGATTCAAGATGAAGCGGTCTTTGATAGCTTTCGCTAAGATTGTGAAGGTTATCACTTGATTTGAGAAGATAGCACGAGATGGGCAATCTTCGACAATGTTCGCTAAGATTGTGGAAGTTGTCATCAAGATTTGAGAAGATAGCACGAGATGGGCAATCTTCGACGACCTGCGCTAAGATTTTGGAAGTTGTCATCAAGATTTGAGAAGACAGCACGAGATGGGCGGTCTTCGACGACATTCACTAAGATTGTGGAAGTTGTCACCTAGATTTGAGAAGAGCGGTTCGTGATGAGGCGGTCTTCGACGACATTCGCTAAGATTGTGAAAGTTTTCACCATGATTTAAGGAAAAGCTCGAGATGTAGCAGCAATGATAGACAGCGTTCCCTAGGATGTGGAGAGTTGTCAAAAATTCTGAAGATGGCGAAATACGGTCACCTTCGACGGTCCCTCAAGGTAAAGAAGATATTGTCTATAGCGGCGATGCACTGCCGTGGCGACGTACTGCCACAACCTGAAGATGACGACAAACAGTTATTTTCGACGATGTTCCCGAAATACTGTGGAGGATTGTCACCAAGAATATTGAAGACAACGACATACGGTTATCTTCAATGATGGCGTTCACGAAATACTGTGGAGGTTGTCACAAACAACAAATGCAACAACAAATTGATTACGTTTAGAGACGTGTGCTCGACGGTGCAAGATACGCGTTTCTTAACTCTTTTATCTGTTTTAACTAATGATTAGTTTGCAGGTATCGGCGTTATAAGAATGATTTTGAATCGCAGAACGTTTTGAATCATTCTCCGTCCCTATCGATACTTTGACTTTCGTTTTCGAAACATAAGTTTCTCCAAACTCAGTCAAAGTGAGGGCTTCTGTAGACACCCATTTGTGTCTCCCCAAAACTAAACCAGTGATGAATACCTGTCATGTCAAACCATAATCGAATGAGGTGAAAGTGTGGAAAAGTCAAGTGTTGCGGTTAGTTTTTATTAAAATTCTCTTCTCTGTGTTTTCGAAACCATTTCTATTTTATGAAAACGTCCAATTCAGTTTATTTTGGTCCATGATAAGGGTCCAATAATGGTGTAGTTGGATGGGGCTTTAAAAGACCTTTCCAACGATATATTATAAGCCCAATTCCGATGAATAATGAGGAAGTTATGGCCAAAATACTAAACTGGGCCCAAACCGGATTTTACCTACGACCCAATGATCATGAGGAGGGTCCAAAGGTTTAATCCAATCCTAAACTAATTAGGATTGATTAGAATTATGAATCCGAGCTATAACGAAAAAGATATTAAAGATATACGAAACTCTATCCAAAACTGACACCCTTTCACTATTTCGGCCATATCTTTTTATCTACAAAAGATTTTAATCTGACAGACTCCGTCCAAAAGATTTTAATCTGACAGACTCTGTCCAAAACTCGCGACAGACTCTGTCGCCTGGCGACAAGATAAATCTTTGGCGACAAGGTCTGTTTGATTAGCGACAGAGTGGAGTTTTATTCCTTATCAAATTCTATGATTTTCCGGACATTTTCCTTATAAATAGGGTCCGAACCTCTGTTTTTATTCATCAACTTTCATCATCAACTTTCATCAACTCTCATCAAGAATTACTTAATTCTTAATTCTTAATTCTTAATTCTTATTCTCTCTCTCTTTCTAAACCAACTTTTTACAAACACAATATTTCGCATTCACAAGACTTAGAATCTCTTAGCCAAGTTCGAAGTTGCCTTCGCCCTAGACGTGAAAGGTTTGATAATTTCTGAGGGTTTGGTCCAAATCTAGTCAAAACTTTATTTAATTTGATTTTAATTTAATTCTTTAATTGTTCTTTATTGATTTTCATTGAAGTTTACTAACTTGTGTATTTTGTTATTAGAAAGAAGTACGAGGCTTCAAAGTAAGTAGATTAGCTTACTTTCTATTTCTTTCACAATGTAGAAAGCATGCTTATTATTGTTTTATGATTCCTAGTATCATGTTAGGATGTTATTTTATGCTTTCTAGTATCATGTTTAGAGTGCCTTTATTCTTTCTAATATCATGTTAGTACCATGTTAGGTTTAAAGCTTTGATCTTTATTGCTTAGTGACATGCTAGGATTTGTTATTAATCTTGTTAGTATCATGCCTAGGATCTTGCTATTATTATTAAGCTTTATTATGCCTTATCATGCTATTATCATGATTAATATTGTTTATTATTATGTTGCTTGATTATATTTTTATTGTTATTGCTTGATCACACCTTTTATGCTTGTTAAAGGGAATTTGTACTTGAAATCACGCTTAATAAGATAATTAATAATTTGGTTTAGGCTAATGTGATTTTAACTCAAGTGATCGCCAATAATAGTCTTATTTGTGCATTAATTTCAACCAACATAGATTAAACAGGTTAGGTTTAATATAATGTTTGTATGTTATTTAAAAAGCGCGCATGAATACGAGCAGAACAAAGTAGAGGCCTATTTTATAGGGCGGGTCCTTTCTTTTGTAGATTGGATTCGTACCCTCATCCCCGGACCCTGTTTGGTTCAAGACCTTATGGAGTAGTTGATGGTCCTTTTGGATTGTCTTTTGGGTTTACAAGTTCCTAAAACTTGTTGGCGACTCTTTTTACTCTTTTTCTTTCCCTTCGGAACGCCACCGTACTTTAGTGTATGATCACAGTGGGGTTCAAGTTTGGGATCATAATGCTTGAAATATTCCCTACACATGTTGACCCCTCATCTCTTATCAAACCAGTCGAAGAAGCTCATGCTATAAAAGAAAAGAAGGAAACCTTCTATGATGCCATTAGTGATTGGGCTCCAACTAAGCAACCCGCCACTTCGGAAGAGATTACACTCCTCATGAACATAACGCAAAAAACAATAGACATGTGTAGTGAAGTTCTTAAATGAACATAGTTGGAACGAAACAAGCATGTCAATGATAAAGTTCCACCCATGGAGAGGAAGCCATTTTCTAATGACAAGGTTCCACCCATGGAGACGAAGCCATACCATAAAACATTGTTTTAAATTCAGAGATTTAGTCCAAGGATTAATTGACAGTTAAAGGTTGGTCCCAATTCGTTTAGACGAAGAGCTACCTTCGGAATTAGTCAATGGAATTTGGGAGAGCGATGGCGAGGAAGTCTATCTCAAGGATATGGAAGAACCTCCACTTTTATCTTTGTGGAGATACGGACAATGTAGATGAATCCTGTGAAATTGCGGCTAAAAAGGCTGTGTATGATCTTATAAAAAGATATGACATAGTTGTTGAAGATGTAACTGCTTTACATAAGCAAATGTATGAACGTTGTGGTCGATTGTATGGATACAAGAAAGAGGAATTGGAGGCATTTGAGAAAGGCAAATCAAAGGTTTATTTTCATGGAGATATTTCTACTAGAATTGGACACAATTAGAGGAAAGTTGTAATTGATTTCCTTGAGGTGTTGAGGTCTATTTTGAGTTGTGTTGAGTAAAGTGAACTCCAATTGAAATTATTGAACAATTTCCGAATCAATATGTTTCTTGGTTTACCATCATTCACCATAGGAACATTTCAGGATTTAGGTGTTTGTTTAGTGAAAACTGTTTGAGTCATGCTACAGCTAAGCAAGATCTAGCTAGGAAAGCTGTTGATTATCTCATTGATGTGTGTAATCTTGAAATAGTGGATGCTAATTAAAGGGCAACGACGTGTAGGTTTGATGCTTTGCTATGTGTTTTGGAGAGGGAAAGTTATTTAAGTGTGAAGGAACATGAGTTGGGAGTTAAAGAACAATTGGAACCTTCTTTAGGTCTTGTAGAACAAGACTGTGTAGTTCCTATTGGTGGGGAATTTTAGTTTCCAATATCTAATCCACCTGTTATAGCTTTCAGTAAGATTGAACTAAAATCTCAAGTTCTAGAATCATTTGCTATTTTTGATTCCAGCATTGAAGAAATCCCAAAGGGGGAAGACTCAGAATTACATGGACGTTTTAAGCGTGTAAGGCTTTTAAAGGATTAGATACTTGGGTTTAAGTTGGTATTGAAGAAGTTTTAACTGCTTGCTGTGTGGTCTTTTGTTGCTTGTTGCTTCAACTGGGTTAGTTTTTTGTTGGAGCATGTATTTGAAGTTGCTTGGCTTATGTATGTTGCACAAGATAGTTTTTTGTGATGCTTGTGCATTGAACTCTTTTAAGTAAATACATAGATTAGAGTTCGAAGTAGATATTTTGGTTATGTAATGGTTGTAATGGATTATATGTAATAAATGATAATGAACACTTTTTGGTTTTTGCTATACTTTTCTATTTTTAACATTCTTGCAGTTTGTTACCTAATTTTATGGATTTTTAAAGCTTATGGTATGTCTTGTTATGAAAATTCAGATTACTTAGAACACGAGTTACGTGTAAAAAAAAAAAGGTTGCTTGATACAACGACACTTGCAAGGGAGACGTATTGTGGAATTTGCTGAAGTCAAAGAAATGACGAGCTTGCAGAGAGGATTTTCGATCACTCCAACTGAAGTGCTCTTTTTCTTTTTATTTATTTATTTTTTTAATTTTTTTAGGGCGGGGAACCGTATTTGCATGAGTGGGACACGTGTTGACGATCCGGGCTGTCAGTTTGATTTTACTAAAGTGACATGGTGGTTTGGCTTTGTCTTGTATCTAACTGCCCATTTACTTCGTATTAATTTCATTGTCCCCCTTTTTCAGTTATTTCTTTTACTCCTCTTACTTTTTCATCTTCCCTCTTTCATTACTCTGCCATTTTAAAATTCTCGCTCTTTGCTTTTCCTCTTTGAAACGTTCGTGTTCCTCCATTATTGCGGTAAGTTCTTGCTTCTCCGTCTTTGTTTTTGCCTTAGTTTCCACTTTATTTGTTTTTCCCTCCTTAATTCTTGTTCCTTTACTGACTTGTTTCTCCTTTGTTCTTCTAAATCGCAGATTCGAACTTTTGTCTTGCTCAGGCTCTTGTGTTCGCCATTGTTGTTGAAAAGGTACTTGCTTTGTACCTTTTGTTGTTCGTATTTGCCCAATTTTGCTTCTTTTTGCTTTTTCTTCACAAGATTGCGCCTTTTGATTCCTACCAATTTTCCCTATCCAATTTCTTCTCCTTGTTGTTGTTGTAATTACATTCTTGATTTTTTCTTCTTATTCCTTCGCTATTCCTAAACTGATCCTTTGATTTTCTGGTGCCCCATTGCTTTTTCTTCTCTTTGTTGGCCTATATTTCCTTTTAGATTTCATAATGTCTGACGCTTCTGACAGTCAGAACATGAGTGAGCCTCAAACTGCCACTGGATCGGATTCCTCTTCCCGATCCTCTCTTTCAGGTGAGCGCCCTGTGCACACTTCTCCTCTTTCTCCTTCTTCTTCTCCTACCCCTATACAAACTGTTATGCCTCCTGACTTTCCCCCAACTGCTAGGGGGATGGGTACTGCTGTGACTCCTGCTGTTGCGTCTGGGTCGGGCAGTAGTCGTCCCGCTGAGGGTAGCGCTTTTCGCCCTTTTCAGCGCAGACCCCGTCCTGATTTCTTTGATCCCTATTGCGAACGAGTGCTCACGCTGGATGGGATTCCTTTATCCCATTTTACTCGTTTGAGGCTGCGCGCAATGCGCCATAAAATGTTAGCTGATGCTGTTAAGGCTAATCCCCCTGACGTGTCTCTTGTTAGCCCCATTCCCCATGTTCATCCTTTAAACAGTTTTGCATGGCTTGATGACATGGCTGACATGCATCGATTTGATCATTATGTAGTGCGAGGTGGAAATATTGAGACCCCATCACCGTCTCCTTCCCAGTTGTTCAATCAAACAGGATGAGTAAGTCTCCTGGTGACCGCTCCTATTATGACTGTCAACCCACTTACGTTGTGGAGCCCGTAAAGGAGGGCAAAACTGAATTTTTTCTGGATGACAAGTGTTATGGGCCCAAGTATTGTGTGTTGGATTCCAGCTGGCGTTAGTAGGCTGAGAGGCTGGATCTGGCTGCTGTTGGGAAGAAATTCTATGGTTTTGGGGAGGGTTAGAAGCTAGATCTCCCTGGTGATGGTGCGAAGTTGTCAGCTCCTCCTGCAGGTCATATTGTTGTGTTTGCTTCGCAGCTGGATTTGGGTTTGAGGTTTCCCCTGGACCCCACCTTGGAGAAGTTGCTTCGCGCCTTCAACATTTGTATATCTCTGGTGCATCTTGCTTCCCTTCACACCTTGATCTTCTTGCTGTGGTTTTTAAGATTTCGAAGGTATCTTGAGTCCCTACACTTGTTTAAGTCTCTTATGAGCCTGAAAATATCTACTACTAGGACTAAGTCGGGGTGGTACTATGTTGCTCCCAAGGAGAGTAGGGTCTTGTCCTACCCAAAACTTGGTCATTTCAGGGACTACACTTGCAAATTTTTCTGGGTGAAGATGCCTTCCAATTTTGCTGCCTTGCGCAACTTCAGAGAGATCCGCACCAACATGGCTGGGGTCACAGTCTCCCCCTCTGAGCCTGCCCGTGAGACAGAAGCTTTTGAGGCTTTGTAAGGAGCAGGGACTGGTGACTCTAAATTCCCCAAGGTCTGGCTGCCCAACTCCATCTATATTGTGGGCAACTAGCAGCTTTCTGCCATGCGTTTGTGCCGTACGCATGAATCTGGTAAGTTTTTCTGCTTCCTGCCCTTTCTCTTTCTTCCTCGTCTCTTCTTCCTTCCTTCTTTTCGTTTTCTTTTTTATCTTATTTTTGTCTCTTTGCCTTATTTGATTTTTCTGTCGTTTTGCTTTTCAGGCTATGACAAGTTGGACAAACGTATGCTTGGGCTGGCTGATAATTAGAAGGACCCTTTTACTGCTACTCCTGAGAATCCTCCTCAGCTTTTTGATACGCTGGAGGTGTTTGCGGGCTCTTTGAAGGGTGAAATGCATCTGGCTCCCGCTGAGCTGCGGGCTGTCATTAGCTCAACAGCTACTGATGAGCGCACTGGGTCCAGCCGCGCTGAGCCTCAGCCTTCGTCCTCTATTGTTGGAGTAGGCGTGAAACTCGGCCAGCCCCTCGAAAGGTGGCTTCAGAATCTGAGGCGTTAGTGGCGCCTGCCGCTTCTCCTGAGAAGTAGTCTATCGCGGCTTCCGGCCGGGTGGCACCTCAGACTTCTACTAGCAAAAGATAACGTGATCAAGCTTGTGATGAACCAAAGGCTACTGCCGATGATTTTGCTGACAGTGTTCTCCAGTTTCCCTCTAAGGGGGGTTGAGACCACTGTTGCGGGTGAAAAACCCGTTTCCTCTGCTGAGCATTTTCCACTCTTTCCTTCTTCTGTTGATGATGTTACCGCTGCGAAGGATACTGCCGTTCCTTCTGTTGTAGCCACTGACTTTCAGCTTCCTGATGAGACTGTCATGGAGCTTCCTAGAATTCCGCCGCGTCCCCATGGGCTGAGAGCGCGGCTTCGAAGTGCTTTGAGGGGTGTGCTCTCCCGGGCAGGGGGTTCTTGCCAGCAGGATCGTCTAGTTATCGACTTGGAGGATGATCCAATGTCCTCTGCACCTGCTAGAGATGAGCTCGAAGCGAAAAAGGCTCGCACTTCTCCTGGTCTAGAACGTCTTGCATCTACATCTGCCAACACTAGGCTTTCGGGTTGGAACACTGATGGGGGAGACAATTAGAACTCTAGTGAACTTAACCGTTGTGTTCACCAATTCTTAAGTGATGCCTTTGAGAACCTTCTATCTGTGACCTCACTCTCTGCTGCAGGGACTTTCTGCCCTACTGGGGCTATTGAGTTTGCCGAGGTTCCTATTGATGTTCATCTCCGCCCAATACTCTGCCCTACTGGAGTTGAGAATGCTCCCTTTCGGCCCCTGATGAATGTGAGGGCTGACGAGTCTTTGTTTGTGGACGACCCTCAGAAGGGTGGTACCTTGGGGTACCGCTTGACTCAAGGGGTTCGTCTTCCTACAGATTCTACGCGCAGCTAAGTCAGCCTCCTAGCTGCTACGGCCTGCCATGACCTGCAGAAAGTTAGTTTCTGCTTTTGGTCTTTCTCTTTTTCATTTTAGCCCTTCTTTTCTTCTCTGCTTGTTCTGTTGCTACTGTCTTGTTTTACTTTTATTTTTTATTAACTTTTGCTTTGGCTCACTCCTCTTTTCTTCTGCTTTGCAGCTTGTTATATCTGTGGGAGATTTGTCCAACGCTCTCCTATCAGTGGAGAAGGAGTATCAGAATCAGGGCATAACTCTCTCTCAGAAGAATTTGAAGGTTTAGCGAGCTCAGGTTGAGAGGGATGTTATGGCCAATGAGGTGACTCCGCTGAGGGAGAGAGCGGACGCCTTGCAGCTCAAATTGGTTGAATTTCAGCTCACTCAGACCAAGTTGAAGAGCTGCGAAGAGCAGTTGGGGACCTCTCAGGCCAGGGTGCAAACGTTGGAGGCAGAAATTGCAGGTTTGCGAACTACGCATACTGCTGAGCTGGAAGCTGCTAGGAAAAAGGCACTCAAATCTTTTGCGCGCTCCCCTACTTTTGCTAAGCTATTGGCTGATCGCCATGATGGTGGATGGGAAGCTGCGGCTCGCTGCGTTAGCAGCTTGTATGGTTAAGGTGAGGAGCAACAGGCTCGCTTCAACGCTTTCTGGGCTAAGGTTGAAGCTGCAGGAGAGGCTGGCTTGTTTGACTTCCCTGCTGATCATCTCCGTGCTGATGGCTGCAAGATTCCCAACCAAGCCGTGCTGAACTTCGAAGTTCCTCTCTGCCTTGACGTTGCTGCGGCTATTGGAGTGGAGTCCTTGACTGATGATCAATAAAGGTTATGGCGGCTGTCACCTTCTTACTCTAGTGGTTCCTCTAAGTTTCCTTCACCCAGATCTGTTGTAACTAGGTAGTTTTTGTTACTATCTTTAGGGTGTATAGCCGCCAAAGATTATGTTTCCCTGTGTATTTTCAGAATACTTTGTCTTTTGTTGCTGGGTCTGCCCAGCTTAACTTGAATTTGTGCTCTCCTGACTTTACTTGCTAAGTGTTTCCTTGTCCTGGTGGACGAGGGCTTAGCTTTATCTATATTGTAACTGACCTGCTGGATGTTTACTCTGTCCTGGTGGGCAGGGGTTCAGCTTTATATTGTATGCACTTTATGATCTTCTTCTGCTGTTTTGCCTGCTGTTTATTACGTTGTTTGCACGTTTGCCTAGAACTGAGCATTCCTTAGCAGTATCTAGATCTTTTAGCATGGCAGCTTCTTTGTTACATTTGGTGAAGCCTCGTAGGTTGGGCCTCCCTGTCTTCTTGATTTGGCTGCTTAACACTTTTCTGCTTCTTTGTTCTCTACTGTGCTTTGACAGGAACTCTAGCGAATTTTACTTTTCCTGTTCTATTCGCTTTTAGTGCTTATGCGTTGTGCACATTACTTAGCTCTAATCAGAGGTTGCCTGCGCGCTGGTTGGTTTATTCGATTGTGCGTTATTTAGTCTTCTCTCGCTGAGACTTATTTGTGTCGATTAGCTTTTTTGCCTACTCTTTTTTTTTCATTTAGCTTGTTTTGCTATGACTTATTTGTGTCATTCAGCTTGTTTATGCTGCGACTTGTCATTTTGTGAGATGTCATTCAGCTTGTTTTGATGTGACTTATTTATGTCGTTCAGCTTATTTATGCTGCGACTTGTCATTTTGTGCCTACTTCTTTTCGTAAGGGCTTATTGTATGGTTGTCTCCTCCTTTCCTCTCCCCCTCAAAGAGATGGGCTAAGTGGGACTAAGAGAGCCTTAGTGTTGCCCACATAGCTCATCTTCTTCTTTTCCCCTTTTCTCTCCTGCTCAAGCTGAACGTGCCAGGCTTCCCCCTCAGGCGTCCCCAAGGTGGTGCCTTGTTTTTCTTTGAGCCGGTGAGGTGAGGGATGCTTTTACTTTGCCACTTTGCGCTAGAGTGCTTCTTGCCTCTAACACTTTATTATTATTCTTGTTTGACTTCTACATGTTAGCATATGATGCTTGGGCATAACATATTAAACAAATTTACGTAACATACTCCTCACGTAGAGGCTTGTATTTCATTTAATAAAAATGGCTCAAGTGCCTTAATTAACATAACATGGACTGAATAAAAGTTTATCGAACTTGAAACAACTATATTTGTTTTTTTAGGCTATTTAAACAAAATACTTCTTTAATACATCAACATTGAAACTGTTTCTTAAGACCCGACCTTCTTGATCTGCGAGGAGGAATGCTCCTGGTCCAACCTGCTCGTGAATGATGAAAGGGCCTTCCCAGTTTGCTGACAGCTTTCCATGTTGATTTCCTCTTCCCACTGCTGCTGTCCTTCTAAGGTCTAAATCTCCGGGCAGGAGCTCTCTATGCTTGACCCTCTTGTTAAAAGCTTTTGAGATCCTGCTCTTCTGGGCTGCCAGCTTGAGAGCTGCTTTTAGCCTTACTTCTGGCAAGAAATCTAGCTCTTCCAGCATGCGCTTTTTGTTTCCTTGTTGCTACATCAGCCCCGTAGGCCAGGGTGAAGGGGCTTTTACTAGTGGACTCCTTCTCAGTAGTCCTGTTTGCCCACAAGACTTCTGGGACTAGGTTTGCCCATAGGCCTTTGTATTCCTCCAGCTTCTTCTGCGAGGCTGTTAGGATCAGCTTGTTTGCTGCTTCTGCTTGGCCGTTGCTCTGCGGGTGGTAGACTGAGGCACTTGCATACTTGGTGCCCATGTCCCCCAGGTAGTCCTTTATGGTGTCACATTCGAATTGGCACCCATGATCGAAGACTATGCACTGTGGCACACCGAATCTTATGATGATATTTTTCCATATGAATGTCCTTACTTGGACTGCCTTTATGTACTTAGTGGGTTCAGCTTCTATCCACTTTGTAAAGTAATCTATTGCCACAATAAGATACTTCCTGCCCGCTGACCTAGTGGTGAAAGGTCCCAATATGTCCATTCCCCACTGAGCAAACGGGATCAGGCTGAGGATTGGAGTCAGATCATTTGCTGGCTGGTTTATAACTGGTGAATACTTTTGACACTTGTCGCATTTCTTCACATATGCTAGCGCGTCTTGCGTGAGAGTTGGCCAATATGCCCCCCTTCTAAGGACTTCTACTCCCAATACCTTTCCACCAATGTGGTTAGCGCATATTCCTGAGTGGGCTTCTTCCATGATGCCCTCCTGCTCCCACTCTGGGATACACCTCAGTAGTGGCTTTGAGAAGCCTTTTTTGTTGAGTTCCCCATTCATCACCACATACCAGTTGGCGTCCTTCTTCACCTTCTTAGCCTGCACTTCATCATCGGGCAGTGAGCCGTGAACTTTATATGCCAAAATGTCTGAGAACCAGGCTCTCTACCTTCTAATGCAGTTTATCTGCTACATTTCAGTAATGCTGCTTTCCTTTAAGACTTCAACCATCACTGTCCTTGTGAGGCTCTGTAATGTGGAACTAGCTAACTTAGATAAAGCGTCAGCCTGAGAGTTTCCTGCTCTGGGAACCAAGTCTATTTGAAAGTGGACTAGCTAGGCAGCCAGCTCCTTTACTTTGGTTACATATTTCAGCATGGCGGCTTCCCTAATCTCGTACGCTCCTTATAGTTGGCTGGCAACGAGCTAAGAATCAGTTTGCATGTGTACTTTCGAGCTCCAGCGGCGAGGCTCATATGCAGGCCTGCCAGCGCCGCTTCGTACTCCAATTCGTTGTTTGATGCTTTGAACTTGAACTTTATGTCATACCCGAATACGTTTCCTTCTGGAGACGTCATTATGACTCCTACTCCACTCCCCGTTAGGGCTAAGGACCCATCTACTTCCACCTTCCAGACCCCAATATAATCTTCTTTCTCTTCATAAGAGGCTTCCACTATGAAGTCCGCTAAGGCTTGTGCCTTAATGGCTGCCCTTGGTTTGACCTCGAATTCGTACTCAAAAAGTTCAATTTCCCACTTTAGGAGTTTGCCTAATGCATCCATTTTTGTAACGCTTTCTCCAGTGGGTGGTTTGTGAGGATTTCTATTACACGTGCGTCAAAATATGGTTTTAGTTTCTTTGATGTCGTGACTACTGCGAAGGCTTGCTTCTCTACCAATGGGTACCTTTGCTCTGCCTCAGTCAGCACATGGCTCACGAACTATATTTGCCTTTGTTGCTTTTGTCTTTCAACCAGCAGAACGGCTGCGATTGTCTGTATTGACGCAGAGATGTACAACTGCAGCTTTTCCCTCAGCTCCAGGCTGGTCATTGTTGGAAGCTTAGTCAGATGCTCCTTAATACCCTCAAAGGCTTCTTTTTCTTTGGGTCCCCACTTAAATTCTCTTTTCCCTTTCAATAGCTGATAGAACGGCAGAGCCTTATCCGCTGACTTGTTAATGAACCTGGTCAGCGCGGCCATTCTGCCCGTCAACCGCATGATACTCTTGATGCACTTAGGCTCAGGCAGGCTGAGGACTGCTTCGACCTTTTCTGGATTAGCGTCTATCCCTCTCTCGCTGATCAGAATACCCAAGAACTTTCCCAAGCTCACTCCAAAGACGCATTTCTTCGGGTTGAGTTTTATTTTATACTTGTTCAGGGTGGCAAATGTTTCCTCCAGGTCCATGATATGCCCTGCCTGCGTGACGCTCTTAACAATTGAGTCGTCAACGTATACTTCAACATTTCTACCCTTCTGGTGAAGGAACACTCTATCCATTGCCTTCTGAAAGGTTGCCCCAGCATTCTTCAGCCCGAAGGGCATAGCTATGTAATTATACACTCCCCCTTCGGTGATGAATGCGGTATTCTGCCGGTCTGGTTCATGCAGGCTGATCTGATGGTACCCTGAGAAGGCGTCCATAAAGCTTACCAGGGCATGCCCGCTGGTTGAGTCTACTAGCTGATCTATCCGCGGCAGCGGGTAACAGTCTTTTGGGCATGCCTTATTGAGATATGTGAAATCAACACACATTCTCCACAAGCCATTTGCTTTCTTCACCATGACCACGTTGGCTAACCACTCTAGGTAGTCACAAGGTTCAATGAATCCTACCTTCAAGAGTTTCTCTCCCTCCTCCTGGATTACTTGATTTTTCTCCGTGGAGAAGCTTCGCTTTTTCTGCCTAACTAGCTTAATATCCTCCTTCACATTCAACCTGTGTACCATGACTGCAGGGTCAATTCCGGGCATCTCATCTGCTAAAAATGCGAAAATATCTTTGTTCTTCCTCAGCAGCTAAATGAGGTGTACCCCTACTCTTGGATCAATGTCTTTTACAATTTTCACCATCCTCGAGGGGTCACCTTCTGTGAGCTCGACTGTGAGATGCTCCCCACTGAGAAGTGGTCTAGCCATCTCCTTTGCAGGCTCGAAGTTTTCCATTGCTAACTTCTGTTTATCCTTTTCCCTATGATATTCTTCATGCTTCCTTTTCGTCGACTCCCTCTCAACTGCTCAGCGGGCCTTCTCTCGAAACCAGGCTGCTGTCTGGTTCTTGCGGGCTGGTTTAGAGCAGTTATGTAACATTGCTGAGCTATCTTCAAACTTCCCCTGAGCTTTGCTGACCGTCCCTCATTAGTTGTGTAGGCCATGGCAAGGTGATTGGTGGATACCACTCCGCTATCTTATGGATGAGTGGTCTTCCCATGATCACGTTGTAGGGTGAAGGAGATTTTATCACAAGGAACTCTGCTCGCATATCACGCCTTCTTGATCTCTCACCCACCCGGACTGAGAGCTCGATTGTGCCTTCCGGGGTAAGCCTTGATCCATTAAACCTGGTGACTTCATAACTCACCCTCTTCAGATCCTTCCTGTCCAACGTCAGCTCGTTGAACGCGCTAATGTATATGATGTTGGCTGAGCTGCCTCCATCTATCAATATCCTATCCACTTCCCAGTTTGCAATTCTCATTGTCACTACGAGTGGGTCATCATGAGGGTAAATTATGCCCTTCTGGTCATTCTCATAAAACGTGGCTCGTGGCTGCGGGGGAAGAGGTGGCCATCTACGCTTATCATTGTCGTTTATTTAGTGTATCATCGTCCGCAGGTCAGCCCGTGCTCTATTACTGTTCCCCCATGCACTGGACCCCCGCTGATCAAATACACCCTGCCTTCTGGCTTGCCATCTTTTTCTCTGTCCCTGGTTGGACCCCTATGACCTCCTCTGCGGTCAGCGCGACCTATTTTATCCTCATCCCTCCTTCTAGGAGGGTCATCGCGCTGTTTAAACTAAATCAAGTACCCTCTCCTGACAAAATCTTCTATTTTATCCTTCAAGTGTGTGCATTCCTCAGTGGTGTGGCCATGGTCCCTATGGAAGTCACGCCACTTGCTGGTATCACGGTTCCTATTAACCATCCTCGGGGGTCTCTACCACTTATCATCAGCTTTATTTACGCTGAATATATGAGACCTAGAATGGGTTAGTAGGGTATATTGGTCGAACCTCCCAAGTCTTGGCCCTCTCTTTGGATCTAACCTTCTTAGTCCCACTGCCCTATTCGCTTCTCTACGACTTTGCTCAGCCCTGGTCGGCTGGTCTGCCCTGGGTGTGTTCTCTGCCCGGGTGACCTCTGCCCACTTAATCAATTCACCGGGTGCTTTCCTACCCAGCATTGCTCTGTCCGTCTCGTCTGCTTTGATGAACTCGTGCGCTTTACCTAGCGCTTCAACAAGTGTTTTGAGGCTCTTACGTCCCATGTACGCTCTGAATGGTGATCTTGGTAGTAAGCCACTCTACATTGCTAGTAGCGCTACCTCCTGACTCATATTTGGGATGGTTGTTGCCTCCTTGTTGAATCTGGTGATAAACTCCCTTAGGGGCTCGTCTTTCCCCTAAACTAATGACATCAGCTCGGTTGTCATCTTAGTTCGGTCTACCAGGGTTATGAAATGCTCCATGAACATTTTCTTTAGCTGGTTATACGAGTATACGGAACATTTGGGAATGGCTCCATACCACTCCGCTGCCAGCCCCTCTAGGGTCGGCGGGAAAGCCTTACACCAGACTGAGTCTGTCATAGTGTAAAGTACCATGTGGTTCCCAAAAGCTGATATGTGGCTTTTGGGTGTTGTGGTTCCGTTGTATCTGTAGCTTGGCATCTTTACCCTCTCCATTGGTTCCTCTAGAATCTCCCGGCAAAATGAGGAATCATCTGAAACAATCTGGATTCGCGCTCGTTTGTCTCTATCCGGGCTGGGTCCTCGCTCTAAGGCTGGCAACCTGATGCGAGGGACCCGCTTCTCCGGGCTAATTCGAGCCGGAGTTATTTCCTCCACGCTCCGTTCTCGATTCAGGTTACGAGCTTCCAGCTCCAATACCTTCTTCCTCGGCTAGATGAGCTCCTTTTGCTCAAGGGTGAGGGTTGAGGATGCCGGCTTCTTCGCTGCGGGCTCCGTAGTTGCCGTTGTCGGTGACAGGCTCGCCCCTTTGCCCATATTGGTGAGGACCGCCGTCATTGCAGCCAGCTGCTCCTTACTGCACTTAGAGAGGCTTAGCTGGCATATTTACAGGCTGTAGTTTCTGGGTTACAGGTGCTGAAACAATGAGCTCATTGTTCGCGCCTGTTAACGGCATTCCGTATTTGAAAATGGAACTAGATCCTGCCGGGTCTACTGGTTTCGACGCCGCTTTAGCAGCAGCCGATGTTGATCCGATGGGGTTGGATTTCTGCGAGATGGTTGATTTGGGATTTCCGGTGGATCCTTTTGGATCAAGGGTTACTGGGGGTGTTTTTTGTGGTGTTTGGTTGGTCTCATTAATTTTGGATATGGGTGTCGGTACAGTTTCTTCGCCGGCCATGTTGGGTAGTTAACTAATCCCTAGCTCAGTTGGTGAACCTTAGGTTAGATGATCCTTCCCCTCCTTCTAGCGCCAATTGTTCCAGGTATGGATCCAATGGTTCTACTGGTGAGCTGGGTCCGGTCAACTACCTACACAAGGCATCACACGTAAACTTCCCTCGGGGGTGGCTCGAGGAACCCCGCTCCAAAGCTTAAGTTAGAGAGTGTTTTAGAGAGAGAAAGTGTACTTAGAAAGATGTGTAAAGTATAATAACTTGAGTGTCTAACCTCTTTTCCATTGTACTTTACCCTCTATTTATAGGCATACCATCTCCTTCGTGGAGAGTTTAGCCTGGTCAGCTGACGTGGGGAAAACTAGGTCGTTGGGCTAATTCTCCCTAAGCCAAACAAAATTTATAAACACTCAACAAACCTAAATACAAGTATAGAGGTAAGTCAAGGGTCGAACCCAAAGGAACGGTAATGTCTAAGTGCTTCCAATTATATGCCTAAGCTAGGTCGAAGACAAGGGGTAAAGATGACTCTAACAACTACTAAAACGAGGAAACCAAACAAATAAAGAGCTAGGGATTAGGATCCGCAAATAATAGCAATGAACATAGCAAATTGGAATGGAAAGTCGACTAAGTCAAGCAATGTGAGGGAAAATCAATCATGCAACCAAAAGAGCATGTCAAGCTTTTCTCCTAGAGGTCTAACTAGCGTCGACTACGATAAACTCTAGCTAGGAAACATCACAAGACACCTCAATCGTGTAAATGCAAGCCACAAATCAATGGTCCGTATCAATATGAACTTACAATGCAATCTAGTGCAATAATCAAAGTTAGCTACTCTCTAATTAATCACACACATGCACATGATCAATCAACCAAGTTTAATCACATCATCAACTCCATCAATTATCCCCAATTTACATCAATTCATTACATCATAAGCTTCACCAAATCCCTAACCAAACAACTACTCAAACATTATCATCAATTCTACCAATACAAACATGAATATCCAAAATCAATCATCAAATCATAAAATTCTAATCAAAATCAACAATCCAAACAATCTAAACATGAATACTAAACAAAACAATAAATGAGATAGAGTTTAGAAATGCTCATTGATAATAGAGTAGATCTCCAATACAATTGTCACCACTGGATCTTCAATCTCTCAATCACCATTGAAATTCTTCACTTTCTCTCTCTAAAATCTACTCCTAAAACTAACCCCTAAATCTAGAGAGAGAAGCTCTCAACTAAGCTAAGAATATGATCTAATTCTATTCTGAAACTTCTAACAAAAATTGGGTTCAAATAGGTATAGGAAGAGAGAGAAAATCGTCGAAATCCGATCGGAAAAGACCCACGTCGGTGCGGCCGCACAACAGAGGATGTGCTCCCGCACCACCATGATGTGCGCCCGCACCACCATGGTGTGCGGCCGCACATCCTTCGTGTGCGGCCGCACTCAGCTGGGTTTCTTCGAATCTTCAACTCTTCAAGCTCAAGGGGTGCACACATGATTTATGATGGTGATGGAGGACAAGGTAGGCAGTAGCTAAGGCTTAATATTGAGGGCACACACTTCCTTTGAAGGGAGCACAAGAGAAGAGCCAAGACTTGGAACTTCCACTTCTTTGCATCTTGAGCTTCCCGAATTCCATGAACTTGATCCAAAAGCTTCTTCCACCATAGTGGATCACCAAAATCAAGACCCGAACCCCGTCCAATACCTACAACCACGAAAATAGAGCAAATAAAGAAGAAAAGGCTAGACAACCAACGAAATGCACAAATGCTACAAAATAAGAGAAGAAAGGTAAAACTAAGCAACAAAGCATAAAACAAAGCACTTATTAAGCATGAAAGCTATGAAAAGAGAATAGAAAGGACCTAAATGCTCGTCAAATGTGTGCCATTTATGACACACATCAAATACCCCCAAGCTTACCTTTTGCTCGTCCTCGAGCAAAACAAAACCAAGGGAGTGGAAATGACGAGCTTATTCAAACAAACTAAAGAAGAGACGAGATGAGAATATACACTAACTCACTTTCGTAGGAATCACGGTCAATTTTAGCAACTAATGACAAGCCATTTAAACCCCTAGATCGCCCTAGAGGACGAGTGATGCTCTCGTAAGGGTATCCTAAGAGTTTACCCATAACTCTCATAATAATACAAACAAGGCAAAGCATGAAAAAGAAAACAAAATACAAGAAAAGCAAACAAATGTTCATGAAAGGACTTTTGCAAATGTACAAGCACAAGTGGGTGCAAATCTTTCTAAACAAGTAAGGGAGTGCACGTTCCAAGATACCCAAGGTTAATTGAAACATAAATATGCTAAGCATAGGAACTAGCTTTCACAATCCACTTTCATCCCAAACGATCTTACCGCGTTCTTCCTAATAGCTTCAAATCGACCTCTAATGAGCATCCCAATGATTCCACGAAGGAACCGGAAAAAGAGAATTTTTAGGCTACTCGACATCTTGACTTTTGCATCACCTCTCCCTATTCCTAAAACTCACATTCCTCTTCACCAAAGAATGACTCAACCATGTAGGTCAAAAGGTCTTTCCCCAAGGTTGTAACGTAAGGCAATAAGGGTGAAGGTCGGCTAAAAATTTGAAATTTGGTGGTTTTCCTAAAAGTGAAGCAAAGAACGGGCCCTTTCTTTTGAAACACAATCAAGTAATCACCAATCCAAACAAAAATACTCACACCCCCAAGCTTATTCAAAGCTATATTTTTGAATTTTTCATTTTTCACTTTTTTTTTCTTTTTTATTTTAATAGTGCTTTGTCCTCGCCTCTTTTAGCTTTGGACGGCTTTTTCGACTTTTGCACTTATTTGTCCATGCCTTTTATAATATAGGACGGCTTTTACTCATACTCATTTGCCATTATTCACAAAGAAATCATAACACAATCTTGCTTTTATAAGAACCAAACATTTCAACTTCTCCACCACAAACTCCATCAAGTATAGTATGATCAATTGCTTCACAAAAACCAAGAAAAGAAAGAAAATGAAACAAAAGGCCAAAGATCTAAAGATGTGGCTTGAAAAGAAGGTATAAGGCTCAAATAGTTGCAAGAAGGCAAATGTAAACCCAAAAATAAAGAAAAAGAATAAAACTATCCTAAAAATAGAAAAATACCACCCCGAAAAAGGTGCCTTTGTCCTCCCTAAATGGTTCGGTCTCGGATTCAAGATCTATGAGTCAAGTTTCAAGATTAGGTTTGCAAAAAGTCAAGGATCCATGCCGCTCATGCAAATATAGGTACAAGGCTTGAAAAACATAGAACTCACATGGTTGTAGCAAAAACTCACTATTGGCATCAAATCGACTATAGGAAGTAACTACCAAACGTGCCACAAACAAGTAGAATCCGGCTTCAAGTTCCCACTAGTTCTAACCAACTACCTTAGCATGCTTTATCCTAGAATCAACCAAGCGTACTCTCAAACCGTGCACACCACTACCATTTAGGAAGAAAAGCATTCAAATATATAAGTCCAAATGTTATTATGTCCAAAGCAAGAACAAAACAAAACACATTGCAAATATGCCTTGATAGAAACAAAAATCTTTTTGGAGTTTTTCAAAATATAAGAAACATGGAAAAGCTATACAAAGGTGCATAACACATGAGAATCAACATTCCACCAAACATGATAGAAAACCCTCCCCCAAGCTTGAATGAGACAATACACTCAAACATAAATCATATAATCCATGGGAGGGGAAAACAAGGAGATTAATCCAACATACCAACATATGTCCAACACGGCATTATCCACTTGAGAAAGAGCAAGGAAAGAGATTACCGGATTTGAGGTGGGTGTAAATACCTGCAAATGACCCAATTTTAACCTTTCAAAACTAATGTCTCAAGAATTAAACCTTGTCTCCATATGCTCGCAAAAATAGGAGTCAACCTTCCTTGATTCTTGATCCAAATCGAAGCACCAAAGTATATCAAGTCATGTACCTAGCAAAAGGCACACAAAAATTTCCATGAGAGAAAATCTATTCTAAAAAGAAAAGGAAAATCTAATCTAAAACACGGGTTACATCCCGAGAAAGGCTTGCTTAAGGTCCAAGCTTGACCGCTCTAGTAAAATAATATTGCAACGATCGCAAGAGCTTGTCAAATGCACTACTACACATTTCATATGATAGAAGGTAGGCAAATGACGGAATAAAAACGTGCAACAAGATCATTGCACGCATGTGAGAAAGGAGGTGCCAAAAGAAAGAAGAAGGATCAAAAGGAAAAACAAGAAAATAAGAAGAAGAAGGGGGAAAAGGAAAAGAAAAAGGCAAATCCTTCTCACTAAAATATTTTTGGGTGGCAACATCACCCTCTTCCTCAATTTGAAACAAATGAACCACATTTAAATCCTCATAGACAAAAGGGTCCCCAATAGGCTTACTAACAAAGGAAGGGGGAAATATAGGGCAATAGGGAATGTGGTCAAACTTTTGAGAGAAAGGGGTATGAGAAATAGGTAAAGGGTTCGCGACTCCCTCAACACAAGGTCTCACATCGCCAATGAGGGCATGAAAATCAATCATAGAATCCTCAAAAGAAGAACACTCATGATCATCATCTCCCTCAAACATCCAATTCCCAAGAGGAACCACATAATCTCCTCCACTACCTTGATGAACAATAGCTCCCTCAACTTCCTTAAAGCCTAAAGTCTCAAAACCATGCATGAATGGAGGCAAATTCACTTCAAATTCATCTCTCTCCCATGAAGCTTTCTTAATCAACTTGTTTAAAAGGCTATGGCTATTCCTTATGCACTCAATAAACACATTTGACATAACCTCAAACGAGTCCAAATACTCATGGATAGAAGAGTCACATTCATACACTTGAGATTCATTACAAAGGGTGGGAGGGTTGGGAATTTCAAATTCAACACTCTCTTCGTTCTCAACTCCTTCACCATCACTCATATGCTCACCAATGGTATCCTCACACACTCTTGGTTGCTCAAAATCACCATCATCATCCTCAACACACACATTGGATTTGTTATTTTCACACACAAGCATCAAAGATGACAATTGGCTTTCTAGCTCTTCATTTCTCCTTCTTCCCTCCTCAAAACGCTCCTCACTCTTTTTCATCATCTCCAATTGACTTCTCAAACAATTAAGAGTAGACTCCATTTTAGGCCCAAGATCATTACTAAGCTCAACATGCCTAATTCGAGTTTCCAAGGTAGCAATAACAGATTCAAAGGATGTAGGAGATTGAGGCTCAACAAAAGAAGAAGAAGTACAACCAAGATTGGAAGAATCAACATTGAAATCATGAGCATGTACATCACATTGGGGGGTGGAGGCGAAATCAAGAACATGAGATTCATTATCAAGGGAACGAAGCACATCACAAGAAGGCATGGTAAATAACGAAGAATATTGAAACACACCATTAGCATCAACTTGAGCATGCACTTCATCATCATGAACAAAAGGGGAAATAGAGTTGAAATCATGTCTTCTAGGTTCACTAATGGGATCATGTGACAAATTATGGGAAATCATGCTAACATTAGAAGAATCAAAACATTGCACATCAATATTAGGAACATGATTATCCCTATTATAGGCATCCCTAGCAAACCAAACATAAAAATCCCAAGCATCATCAATTGACAATGCTCTAAATTCACCATTGTGCATGCATTCAACTTCATTCCTAGTTTGCTCATTCAAACCAAAATAACAAATCTCACAAGCCTCCCAAAGGCTACTACAATTACAATCAAGAAATCCCTCTAGTCTATTAAAATATTCACAAAAAGCCTCATTGTCAAATTGAGGAAATGAGAGACATGCCATTTTTACACAAAACAAGCAAAAAAAAATCAAATAAAAGAAAAGTATACACAAAGACCTAGACTCAAGCAATCAAAAACACTCCAACATAGACACCGTTCCCCGGCAACGGTGCCATTTTGACGTGGGGAAAACTAGGTCGTTGGGCTAATTCTCCCTAAGCCAAACAAAATTTATAAACACTCAACAAACCTAAATACAAGTATAGAGGTAAGTCAAGGGTCGAACCCAAAGGAACGGTAATGTCTATGTGCTTCCAATTATATGCCTAAGCTAGGTCGAAGAAAAGGGGTAAAGATGACTCTAACAACTACTAAAACGAGGAAACCAAACAAATAAAGAGCTAGGGATTAGGATCCGCAAATAATAGCAATGAACATAGCAAATTGGAATGGAAAGTCGACTAAGTCAAGCAATGTGAGGGAAAATCAATCATGCAACCAAAAGAGCATGTCAAGCTTTTCTCCTAGAGGTCTAACTAGCGTCGACTACGATAAACTCTAGCTAGGAAACATCACAAGACACCTCAATCGTGTAAATGCAAGCCACAAATCAATGGTCCGTATCAATATGAACTTACAATGCAATCTAGTGCAATAATCAAAGTTAGCTACTCTCTAATTAATCACACACATGCACATGATCAATCAACCAAGTTTAATCACATCATCAACTCCATCAATTATCCCCAATTTACATCAATTCATTACATCATAAGCTTCACCAAATCCCTAACCAAACAACTACTCAAACATTATCATCAATTCTACCAATACAAACATGAATATCCAAAATCAATCATCAAATCATAAAATTCTAATCAAAATCAACAATCCAAACAATCTAAACATGAATACTAAACAAAACAATAAATGAGATAGAGTTTAGAAATGCTCATTGATAATAGAGTAGATCTCCAATACAATTGTCACCACTGGATCTTCAATCTCTCAATCACCATTGAAATTCTTCACTTTCTCTCTCTAAAATCTACTCCTAAAACTAACCCCTAAATCTAGAGAGAGAAGCTCTCAACTAAGCTAAGAATATGATCTAATTCTATTCTGAAACTTCTTACAAAAATTGGGTTCATATAGGTATAAGAAGAGAGAGAAAATCGTCGAAATCCGATCGGAAAAGACCCACGTCGGTGCGGCCGCACAACAGAGGATGTGCGCCCGCACCACCATGGTGTGCGGCCGCACATCCTTCGTGTGCGACCGCACCTTCTGCGCGTGCGGCCGCACTCAGCTGGGTTTCTTCGAATCTTCAACTCTTCAAGCTCAAGGGGTGCACACATGATTTATGATGGTGATGAAGGACAAGGTAGGCAGTAGCTAAGGCTTAATATTGAGGGCACACACGTCCTTTGAAGGGAGCACAAGAGAAGAGCCAAGACTTGGAACTTCCACTTCTTTGCATCTTGAGCTTCCCAAATTCCATGAACTTGATCCAAAAGCTTCTTCCCCCATAGTAGATCACCAAAATCAAGACCCGAACCTCGTCCAATACCTACAACCACGAAAATAGAGCAAATAAAGAAGAAAAGGCTAGACAACCAACGAAATGCACAAAAGCTACAAAATTAGAGAAGAAAGGTAAAACTAAGCAACAAAGCATAAAACTAAGCACTTATTAAGCATGAAAGCTATGAAAAGAGAATAGAAAGGACCTAAATGCTCGTCAAATGTGTGCCATTTATGACACACATCATCAGCCCTGCGGGCTGACTCTGCCGGGCTGGTGAGCCCTCCCTTAATTGCTTTGTCGCAGTGAGTGCGCACCATGGGGGCTTGGCGATAGTTCAGCGGGAGCTATCCTATATAAATACTTCTTCCAGTGAGTCTGAAAGTCCACACATATTGGTTACTGGTGTAGCTTAGATGATTCTTCTCATATGAACCAACAGTATTATGGTTGCTATGATCCTTTACAGTATCCTGTGCTATTTCCATATGGTGATTGTGGGTGGACTTATGGACTAAGGAAGATGTCTATGGGTGGAATACAGTAGTTACAGTCTCAGACAGATCCAGTTTCTTCATGTAGTATACATACTACTGAAGAGTTGTTAGATGAAGAAGCTAGGCGTATGAGTTCATATCTTCTATTTCTAATTAATAAAGTTGATTTTATATATGTCATATACATGCTTTTATTGCTAATTTTATCCTTCTTTTTCAAAATATTGATTTGTAGGTGCAAATGGAGGTTCATCTAAGGCAGATAAACATATTTCAGCTCGAGAATATTATGCATATAGGCTTCAGTGTCGTCCAAGAAATTACTTGCTCAGAGCTGGAAGATGTTTTCAACAATATATCGTTGACATGTATGTCAAGGTAGAGAATACACGCTTGGATTTCTTTCAAAGGAACCAACAGAAAATAAGGGCTGATCTTTATCAGGGACTTCTTGATACTATAGATTGCGAAGAAGAATGTGCAACAAATGTTGGAAGACGAGTTATATTGCCTGCAACGTTTATAGGTAGCCCTTGAGATTTGTAGATGAGATACCTGAATGCGATGTCATTAGTTCAAAGGTTTGGCTAGCCTGATTTATTTATAACAATGACATGCAATCCTAATTGGACTGAAATAAAACAAGAACTTGCTGCTGGAGAAGAAGCACAAAATAGGCCAGATATCGTTTCAAAAGTTTTTAGGGCAAAGGTATTTGCTTTAAAACATTTAATTAGGAAGAAGCAAATATTTAAAGAAATGGCTGCAATGATTTATGTTATTAAATTCCAAAAAATAGGTTTACCTCATACTCATTTTCTCATTATTTTGAAATCAGAATTCAAAATAAAGACTCCTGATGACTTTGATAAGTTTGTTTGTGCTGAATTTCCATCTTCTGAAAATGGATATTTAAGAGAGATTGTGATCAAGCATATGATGCATGGTCCATGTGGTTATCTTAATCTTGAATGCCCTTGTATGAAACATAAAGCACTACTAAAATTCGGTCAAATTACGACCGTCATTAAAACAGTCGCAAAATATAATATTTGCAACCGTGTTTAAGGCGGTCGCAGATTTGCGACCGTTTTCAAGGCGGTCGCAGATTAGCGACCGTTTTTAGGCTATTTAACGGTCGCAAAAGTATTTAAAAATTTCTTTAAAATAATATACATGTTAAAAATAATTCTAAATTAAAATTATTCTATTGCGACTGTCAAAAACGGTCGTAAATGTTGCGATCATTTGCGACCGCTAAGAGCGGTCGTAATAAAATTTTTGCGACCGTAATAAAATTCGGTCAAATATTTTTAGCTACCGTTTTTGCTATTTTTGCGTCCGTTAGAGGCGGTCGCAAAAACGTTGAATTTTAGTAGTGAAGAATAACATGGACATTGTAAGTATGGTTATCCAAAGAAAAATTATGAAGAGACAAAAAGTAATAGTTATGGATATCCTTTGTATCGAAGGAGAGCTACGTGTGATACTAGTTCGGGGTGTTGAAATGGATAATTCATGGGTGATTCCATATAATCCATATATTTTAGCTTATTTCAATTGTCACTTAAATGTTGAAGTTTGTTCAACTATTGAAGCAGTGAAGTATCTGTATAAGTATGTTTATAAAGGCCATGACAAGATATCTTTCAATATTGTCCAAACAAAAGATGGAGTTCCCATGCAAGATGAAATTGAAAAGTATCAGTCAGGTCGATGGGTTTCACCCTGTGAAGCTGCGTGGCGTCTTTTTCGTTTCGATTTATATGAAATGTATCCTTCAGTTTTACTTCTTCCTGTTCACTTGCCTAATTCCCAGCTGATACAAATGAGACCTCACAAACAACTGACATCAATTGTTTCAGATGCTAAGCGTACTAGAACCTGTTCAATAGAGTTTTTCGAAATGAATTGTAAATCAGCTTTGGGAACAGGATGGCTATATAGTAAATTTTCAGAGCACTACTGGTGGAATGCATCATATAAACTTTGGAAGAAAATAAAGAATAAAAAAATCCAGATTGGAAGGTTAGCATTTGTTGGACCTTCTGAAGGTGAAAGATACTATTTGCGGTTGCTACTTCACAATGTCAGAAGTCCGAAGTCGTTTGAAGATCTACGTATAGTCAATGGGCACATTTATGCCACTTTTCAGCAGGCAGCACTGAAGCTAGAATTAATGGAAGAAGATGATGCAATTGAATTGTGCTTGACTAAAGGATGTGCCATCCAAATGCCTCATGTTATCGAAGATTGTTTGCCACGGTACTTATCTTCTGTCAGCCTAGCGATCCTCTGTCTTTGTGGTCAAAATATTATGATTATTTTTCAAAGGATTATCGATATAAATATCCTACAGATGCTGCAAGAGTGAAACATTTAGCCGTAAGATTGATTGAGCAATTAGTTGAGTCAATGGGAAGTTCGTTGAAGGCTTTTGGGTTACATAATTTAATAGAAGATGATGGTGATGCTATACATGTTACTAAAGATATAGAAGATGCATTGAATGCTCCGATACAAGAAGAGTATTTCAAATGTAAAGAAAAGTTAAATCAGGCTCAACGAGTTGCATTCGATGTCATAATGGATGGATCATGTTACAAAGGGGAAGCCTAGTTCCTTTTTCATAGATGAACCTGGTGGAACGGGGAAAACTTTTTTATACAATGCTCTTTATGAAGAAATCAGATCAATGAATAAGATTGTTTTACCAACAGCAACTTCGGGTATTGCTGCAGCCAATATTCCTTCTGGTAGAACTACGCATTCACGGTTTAAAATCCCTTTAGACCCTTCGAGCTCACTTGCTTGTAATGTTCCTATGCAGGGAAGTTTAGCTGTGCTTTTAAGGAAAACAACGTTGATTATTTGGGATGAAGCTTCTATGGCTAAGAAGGAAAATATTGAATCCCTCGATTCACTACTCAGAGAAATTTGCAATTCAAGTGTATTATTTGGAGGCAAATTAGTTGTTTTTGGTGGGGATTTTAGACAATTCTTCCAATTGTTCCACGTAAATCACAAAGAGAAGCAGTTGCTGCAAGTTTAGGTAGTTCTGCTCTGTGGCCACAATTGCTGAAGTTCAGGCTTACTGAAAACTTAAGGGCTAAAGATGATCCTGCATATGCAACTTTTCTGTTAGCACTAGGAAATGGTGAATTGCAAAAAACGAAGGATGCATTTGTTGAGCTGCCATCAGATATTGTTAAGCCTTGTTGTACTGGAATAGCTGATGATGTACATCTAACAGCTGTAGCATTTCCAGAAATGGATATGTTTCCATTTAGTTCAGACATTTTTACTACAAGAGCTATATTAACACCGATGAATGAGGATGTTGATGCCATAAATTCAAGTTTGATTTGCAAATTCCCGAGTGAATCAGTAGTGTATAAAAGTTATGACACTATGATTGATGAATATTGTGACGTATATCCTACTGAATTTCTAAAAAAACTTTGCCCTGGTGGTATGAGTCCTTATGAGCTTGAGCTGAAAGTTAATAGTCCTATTATTTTGTTAAGAAACCTTCTGCTAGCATCTGGTTTTTGTAATGGAACAAGACTCATATGCAAGCGGTTTTTCCGTAATCTCATTGAGTGTGTTATTGCTGTTGGACATAATAAAGGTCAGCATGTGTTGATTCCAAGAATATCATTACATCCATCAGATTCAGAAGGCTATCCTTTTCTGTTTCAGAGAAAACAGTTTCCTTTGAAACTTAGTTTTGCAATGACAATCCATAAAGCTCAAGGACAAACACTTAGTCAAGTTGTGGTTTTTTTTTACCGCGATCCTGTTTTTCACATGGATAATTATATGTCGCACTTTCTCGAGCTCGTAAATCAGTTAATGTCAGTGTAATAACTGCAGCTAGCACTAAGCAGCGGAAGGCGACAGAAGTGAAGAATATAGTATCTTATGATATTCTTCGTTTGGCAGGAATCATTTAGAGTGGCAAAAGAGGTAAGTTATCATCATTCTTTTTCATTCATATTGGTTTTGAGAGTTTGTATATTTTCTTGAAACCAATAATTTCTTCACCATTACAATGAGTAAGCTTATTTTTATTTTTTTAATAACTTTTATCTGTTTTCCTATGTGTTTGGAGTGATGGAACATCTATGAATTTAATCTAAATAATTCATTTGTAAGTTATTTTTCATTTTAAGTCATGTACATGAACATATTTGTAGTTCAAAATATATATTTTAAAATCAGGAGAAATGCCACAAAAATATAAATGTAAATAGTGGAAAATTAGATATATTAAACTTATTTTCATTATCAGAGGAAAAATGGAAAAAAGAAAAGGAGAAAAAGGAGGAGACAAGAACACTATTACATGCTGAGATAGTTCATGCGCATGCAATCTTTTTTGGAAGGGGGGTGGAAATTTCTGTCATCAACTTTTGCATGCATTCTTTTCCCATCTATTTTTTCACTATATAAGCAATGTTTAGCATCATTTGCATTCTCTAAAAAACCGACTAATTCTAAACTAATGCTATACATAAAAAAAAATTTAAATACATAAACGATTGGTTAAGCTGTATTAGGTTCAACACACAGCAATCAGTCATCAACTACTTCATAGGTATGATCAATCCAAATTTCGTGTTAACATAAATTTTGTTATCACTTCATAGATTTAGAAAGATATGCATGTGTTGTTATTTCTTAGTTTATGGCTTTTAAATTGTCTCTGTTATATAAATTGTGCATACTAAAAATTACTAATTTAAGTATGAGAATCATCTGTTTCAAGCATGCAGTATAAAACTTTCAACTTTAAAATCGTAACAAGCTTAGATAATTTTAGGGAATTTGCATAATAAAAAGTGTATTTTGAGTATCTATAAATGCATGCACAATTGTCTTTCATTTATGTGTTTTGAACATCAATTTAAGGCATGCAAACTGATTTATAAATCATACACATTAGATGTTGTATAGTAGGAGCAGAAGACTGATGTTATTTTTCATTTCTAATATTCTGCATGCATAGTCTGAGAATCATCTGTTTTAAGTATGTAGTATGAAACTTTTTACTTTAAAATCAAGCTTAAATAATTTTAGGGAATTAGCATAATAAAAAGTGTATTTTAAGTATCTACAGATGCATGCACAATCTTCTTTCATTTATGTATTTTGAACATCAGTTTAAGGCATGCAAACTGATTTATAAATCATACATATTAGATGTTGTATAGTAGGAGCATAAGACTGATGTTATTTTTCTTTTTTTTTTTTTTTAATTTTTGACAACAGCAAACTCAAAAATAATACTTAAACAACAAAGATATGTAAATTGACTCTACAACTATTCGCAACTTCATGGGCCTTGGCAACATGTTCTCTTCCCACCTTCCATATGATGCAAGTTATAAAGCGTTGTCCTACACGTAGGAGCTCCTGGATAGTCCATATCTGCCGGATCTCTTGCTTATTTGCATGCACGATTAATTGAATTAGAGCCAGTGAATCAGTGAACACAAGTATTCTCTGGTAACCTTTCTCTACTGCCCACTTTAGAGCAGCCACTCATGCCATGACTTCCGCATGTAGAGATGAGTGTGCTTTTTCCATAGTTGCCTCCCCCCTTCCATGTAGGTCATTTGGTCTTCAGAGTACACCCACCCCATTCCTGCCATCCTCGTCCGCTTTTGCCAAGAACCATCTGTCATTATAGTCACCTCCAATCTTGTATCTGTTGGGTGGTAAATCTCCTCCACACCCCACCCTATGTTTACTTTCACAAACCCCGGTGGCGCACCATCATTACCTCTTAACTTATCTCTAACTCCATCCCCCCCATCCTCCTTCCTCCACACTGAAAGTTCTTGCATTGCCATATTGAAATTTCTAAACAGATCCGTAAGATATCCTCCCTGATTACGAAAAACCCTTCCATTTTTAGTTAGCCAGAGACTCTAAAGGACCCCTATGAACGTTCCTAGTCGTTCACTCCTCTTTCCATCCTCGCTATGGTAAAGCAGGATATATTTCTGAACCCAGTATCCCAAAGGAGTAGATTAATCAATTTCAGACAAGATATGCAAGGAGCAGTTCCTCCAAGCATACCTAAATATTGAAAATGTTAGCATAGTAATGTTTTGAACACAAATTCAGAATTCTGAGAGAAACCCAAATTATAATTTCTGTGATGTGAGTAAAGCATAAATTGATATTCCATTTGTTTTTTTGCTCTACTAATAATAGTTTGAATGTTGAAGTTTTTTACAATATTGTATATACAGTAATTTACGAAACCATAAATTTATGACAATTATTTGGTCATGATAAAAAAGGGAAAAGAGACATCGATGTATTCTAATCAATGAATAGCAAAGAATCAGGGAAGCCTTCAATCCAACAGTAGAAAGAACTATAACAACTATTGGCCGCCTGAAAGCCAAGAAGGTATATTTTTGCAGCATATCTTTAAAATAATTAACAGAATCAAAATGCATAGCAAGCACTATTTCAGAACATGTTAATATCTAACATTATAATAACCTTGGTTTATATATTTACAATGCAGTCAGCAAGTACACTTCCACAAGGAGTGTTTTGGTTAAATGTTGTAACTACCGATATAGAGTTTGAAAGATTAAGAGCATATATAGGATGCTCCCACTGTGGAAAGCGAACAAATCTTGCTCTTGGAACTGTCTATAGTTGCAAATCATGCTCAAGGAAAGACATACATGCTGCTTACATGTATAATATTCATCAAAATAGTAAATTTATTATACTTTTCAACGATAATGTTGTTATACATCAAATCACACTAACACTATTGCTTATAATGAGCAGGACAACCATAACTTCCAATGTCTCTGATGGAACTGGAACATTGGAACTCACTACATCCACTGATGTTTGTGATAAGCTTTTTCGAATGCCAATTCAGGAAATCTATGAAATGAAAACAATGGTATACAACATATTTTTCAATAATTATCATCTCATTATATAACACTGACCTCACTACATACTACAAATGTGAAACTCTATTTATTTTTCATTTCTATGTGATTAGGAACAACTTGACAAGTTCCAGGATATAGTTTTTAAGTTAGCAACAAAGCATTTCTTGATCAAAGTTGGACCCATAATTGCACTGTCAAAAAACAAGGTCTTGCAATGGGTACTTAAGGGTGTTTATATGGTGGTGGAACAAACAGCAGCTACTACTGAACAAGACATCTCATCAAATGCTGTTTCTGGTTCTAAAAGCAAGAAAGTAGTTACAGACACCAGCACAAAAACTGCAGAGAACGAAGTGATTCAAAAAGACACTACTCAAGTCAGCAAAACATACAAACTCAGCTGACATGAAAGAAACACCACACAAGGATGATCTTATAGACTCCAGTCAAGAGGAAGAAGATGTTTGTGTTTTTGCTGAAAGTTTGATTGCCACAAGTGACAACAATCAAGACAGTGCTGAAGATTTCAGCCAGAAGCAAAAGAGATCTGGAAATGAAGTAGAATTGGATTTCCACACACCAACGAAAGAAGTGATTGACATGGCGGCTCAAGACACAGCTGCTAAAATAGTCACTGACAATTCAATGGAATCAGATCAGGCTTCTTTAGATGCGAAGGAAGGCAAGGCCATCAAGTCTGAGTTGCAGGTAAATTCTGAATTCAAGTTACGCAAAGTCAAGCAGGAGAGGGTTACCAGGCGCCGAACACTCATATTGCAAGATGATGATGAAGAAGATTCTTAGAATCATGCAACCACTCTCACAAAAGATCAAGTCAGCAGCAGCTTCTACAAGTTTTAACAAGGAAATTTTGACTTTTACCACCAAAAAATTTGGACAAATTGTTTTTTACCACCTACTCTTTTAAAAGTTGTAATTTACCACCAAATAAAACTCAAAAAATTGTTTTTTACCACCTGCCGTTTGGAAAACCGTTAAATCTAACGGAATGTTTTTAAATTCTTCGATTTTCGTGCTAAAAATGTGTTCTTCATAGGTTTAGGGGGGCATTTTGGTCCTATGGGACCAATTTGTGGTCATAATTGATAAAAATGATCGGAAATACCTCGTTTTGCGTGTTTAAAAATACATCGAATTGCGTGAACACGCAAAACGAGGTATTTCCGATCATTTTTTATCGATTTTGACCTCAAATTGGACCCTAAGGACCAAAATGCCCCCCTAAACCTATGAAGAACATATTTTGGGCACGAAAATCGAAGAATTTTTTTAAACACCGTTAGATTTAATGGTTTTCTTAACGTTAGGTGGTGAAAAACAATTTTTGGAACTTTATTTGGTGGTAAAATACAACTTTTAAAAGAGTAGGTGGTAAAAAACAATTTGTCCAAATTTTTTGGTGGTAAAAGTCAAATTTTCCTTTTAACAATCTTAAAAATATATTTTATAAATATTTTGTAATGTGTGGCATTAACTAGGAACAAGTACACTAAAATTACTTGTTCCTAAATAACACCACTTATTAAGGGATTAGCCTAAACTAGGCACTTAAATATTTTGTCGGCTAGCAACTATAATGATTTTGGGTGTTTAAATTACTGTAAATGCTATATAGTAAGCCATATATGTAAATAGGTAACAGTCTGCAGTATTAAGAAGTAGTTATATAAAAAACAGCAGTTATGTATGTACTATGCTTGAAGATGTAAACCACGTTTTCGCTTATATAAAAATATACTCGGATTATAGTATATCATTTTCTACTTGAAATATATATATATATATATATATATATATATATATATATATATATATATATATATATATATATATATATATATATATATATATATATATATATGTATATATATATATTTGTATATATATATATTTGTATATATATTATACAAAAAAAAAAACATCCTAACAACAACAAGGCCATAATCAATATGGTCATTCCATGGGTTTACATTGAAACTAAATCAACATCACACACAATAGGGACTCCTTTTCAATATTTAATCAAGGCACCTACATCTACTTGAACATTATAGAAATCAATGAACTGACTAACACCATTTCTAATGGAACATTTACTGGTAGCTCTCTGTTTCTTCAAGACTTTTAGCTGCACATTGAAATGTGTATTGGCAAGCTGAAGAATGACATCGGTAGTCTCAGGGAAATCAATGAAATTCCGTTTAGCAAACTCGAATGGAACATTCTGTCATTGAAAATAAAACACAAAATCAAATAATTATGCCAAGAGAAAGAAGAATAAAATGAAAAAAAAAACAAACAAACATGAAGATAGCTCAAAAATCATACTATAATTCCTTAATCAACATAGGCTTTGGTAAAAGTGAATAAGAAATGATGTTCATGACAGGCAGCTGCAAGCTTGGCAAGGCAAGCATTGGTTTCGATCATTTTAGATGAGAGCTTTTCAATAGCAGGTTTCCTCCCACGCCTTTTACCTAAAGTACCCAAACTTCCACCATATCCATTTTCCTCAGCTCTCTTACTTCCCCTGGACCTGCGGATTTCAACATCAAATGAGTTATCCCCAAAATAAGTAAATATCAAAGCATCACCAACATCTACACCATTATCCTCTACAAAAACAGACCACCCAGCATCAAGATATGTTCCCCATCCACTACCACACTCTTCATGCACTAAAGTAACGAACCATGACTTGTCATTACCATCCACTTACAACTCTATGTTAAAGAAACCATCATTCAGTACATTTCTAAAGCCATCTGGAATACGCGATTTATAGGCACACAAGAAACACACACCACAATAAAAGTACAAAATCAAAATCCAAAATCAAAATTTCAAAAACTAATCATCAACAAAAATGAATTAAACAGTACACAAAAAAAAACAAAAAAAAAAAACAAGAATGCATACCAATTTTTCATGTTGCTGAATATCATTTTCATATAGAATGGTAAACGAAAGAGAGATTATGTCCATGGAAATTTCTAATGTCATAATACTTAGAACTCGAAACAATTGAATTAAAATGTAAGTCTATGTAATAGCTTAACTCAAAATACTCCATACCCTTCACAAAATTATTCACTATATAAGCCAAGTCAAAACTTTGAAACTACAACACCATTAATTAAATTCAAGTCAAAACTAAAACTAACACTTCTACAAGTAACCTTCACAATACAAATGAAACTTCAGATTCCATTTCACCAATAATAACAACAATAAAAACATAAAGTCAAATAAATGCCATAATAGTCAAATGCATTTTCATTTAAATTACAACAATATAAATAAATGACATAATCTGTATTCATGGACAAATTGTGATGTGAGATAGAATCAAATAGCAATTACAACATTCATACAGAGAAGAGCAAAAAGACTCCTTGTCAGCACATTCACAATAAACAATCTAAACCAATATGATCTTCTAAAACTAAGAGTTTTTGCACCAAAATTAGAAATCAAAGTCTACCAAAATCAGCTCCTTTAAATTATCTACATACTCAACAAACTACTGATGTGTAAAGAAAATTGACTTTACAAATTTGGATCCTTTTTCAAACAGTATTTGATTAGGCCTCACACTCCAATTATCAAGCATTCATTTTTAGCATTACGTATCAACAAATTTTTCATTAAGCTTAACACTCTAACCTCCTTGTCTAACTTTTAGCTTCTGACTACTGCAATCAAACAACGAAAAAAGGAACCTAACAGTTTTCTTTACAAGTAATTTTAAAGACAACTAAACAGTTTTGTTTTTAATGTCATTAAAACGACCTAAATGTTTGAAATGCTTTTAATATTTCACTAAGTTTTTTTTTCGTAATTTGTGCATGCATTTTGACTACTGTCCTATATGTGATTTTACTCATACTTTCTAGCGTTAAACTCTAAAAACTAGCAAACTAACAAGGCGCGCGATAGTAAAAAATGGTTAATATCGGGTGTTGATATTGTTGAACGTTTTTCTTAATTTAAATTTCTGTATATACTTTGAGAATTTAGTGATTTCTTTTAAATGTAGGAATAATTTGTATTGTACCATTCAGACATTAATATCCTGATATTATACTCTCTAATCACCTTATATATATTTATCATTTACGAGTTATTTGTCACCACTAGCCAACTCTGCCTTCTTCTCCTAGCTATCTTAATGCAGTGAGTAATAGAAAATCCTCAATATCTTGATGTTTCATTCTAAATTATCACTACAACCTTCCCTCTATCTATCTCAAAACCTCTTTTTTCTCCTAAATCATCACTACATCCATCCCTTTCTTTATCTCACGACCTTTTTTTCTTCCTTCATAAATTTCTTTCTCCCTATATATCTAAATTATACATTTCTTTTTCGGTGAATCTCAAAATAACTCCTGATTATGGACAGATCGATAAATACAACAATATAGGTAGTGAGAATTTGGTACAAGATATATTTGATAAACGATATAGAAGCAAAAATCTATTGCTAATATTAAACTCATACTGATATAGAAAATCTCAAACAAAACTATTTAGTTAATAGTACTGAAGTCATGTAAAACTTAAGCTTTACAAAACTATGTAAACAAAAATACCAAAATCATCAAAAATCTAAAATTTATTAAATCATCAAATATGATAAGTTCAACACTTCTGCCTACAATATTAATACATCAGGAATCAGCACTCAGTTGTAAATGTATATATAAAACAATAGGATTTCGCTTCAAAAGTTCAATTACAGCACCTTCATCAACCTGAACTTGGTATTCATTGATCACTGCATCAACTCCATCCTTAATAAAACATTGCACAATTTTTTCATTATAAGTCTTTATCTTCAATTTGGCTTTGAACTCTGTATCATAAAGCTGTAGCACAACATCAGTCGTTTCCCCAAATCTACAAAAATGCTTTCTAGCAAAATCTAAGGGAATATTCTGCATCGCAAATATAACGTGTTAATCCAAACTCAAAATATGATTGACTACAAAATAAGCAAACTATATTTCAAATATATTTGTGTTTAAACAACTGATAAAATAATTCCATTTGAATGGTAGCGCTCAGAAAATACAAAATGAAAATTTGCTTTTTCACAGCTAGCTGACATTCTATTCGCCCAATCATTCGCCTCGATCATCGAAGATGACGAACCTTGAATCAGAGGCTTTCGCCCACGCTATTTTACCATCCTTACCAAAAAATAACACAACACCAAAAAAAATATACAGAAGTATTCAATTTATAGCTAGGATTTCAACTAACAATAAAAGAGTTTAGACATCAGTAAAACATGTAATTAATTATAATAACATCTCCAACATAAATATTTGACTTAAGGGGTTCATGCAACCTGATCACACTCATCTAAAGACATAAATGTAGGAGTTTTGTTTCAAACTTTAATCAAAAGAACATAAATTTAGGAAGAAACCAATATTTTTGAAAGGCTGACATTCTATACCAAGTATCAAGTTCCATGGAACCAACCTAAAAAGTCAAACAATAACATGCTACAAATATTAACCTTTCAAAGCCTTTACAACTTAGTTTCACTAAAAGCATGCATAGCATTAGACAACCTTTGAATTGTGTCACTACCAACATTTCTGATCCAATACTTAACAATGCTCAAATAGTCTAAAATTATTAAACCTTCTACCACTCCGCCGCAATAGTTAATTTAGACGACCTTTGAATTTTGTCACCACTAAAATTCCTGATCCAATACTTAAAAGTGCTGGAATAGTCTAAAATTATTAAAGCTTCTACCACTCCGACACAATAGTTAAATTAGACCTCATTTTTGATTCCCTCGACGCTCTCATCAGTATTTTCAGGATAGCAAATCACAACATAAACTTACTTGAAATGCAAAACGATCCTAATAAGTCATACAAATTCGAAACAACAAATCTTTTGGAAGAAAAACAATAGCATTCCATGTCAAAACCAATAACACATCTCAAAATACTATCACCGCACATAATGTTACAAAAGATACATATATTATTTTTAAAACAAAGAAACAGAACAAAACATAACTCCAAAAACAATAATCTGAATATTAACCATATTTCATTTACTTAGAATTTTCAATTACAACCTACTACCTAATAAAGCTATATAGATTTAAATCTAATAAACTAAAAAGATACTAACAACTTCAAACTAATACCAAAAACTATAATTAAACTAATACCAAAAACTATAATCTAAACTTCAAAAGCTTGCCCAAAAGAAAAATCCTAAACAAACTACTAAGGTGAGGGAAACTTGTATGCTTCCGAATCTACATCAGAATCCCGGGAGAGTAGTGATATATGTTACCACCAATTTCATCCTCAGAGTTGATATCTCACTCCCCGGGATCCACTTGTTGTCCCTCATCATCATCATCCCCTGCCTCTTCTTCAAACACTTCACCCTGCACCTGCTCCTCTTGAGGTTCACCCTCCTCATTCACCTCATCTTCTTCTTCCTCATCACCTTCCTCATCTTCTTCATCATCTTCCTTCTCATCTTCTTCCTCATCTTCTTCCTGCTCCTATTCTACTTCAGGCTAAACTTGCTCGTGAACCACCGGTGGTTCCTGATGAACCCCAACAACAGCCTGATCAGCACCTTCCACTTGCACTTCCTCAGCGACTTGACGAGGGACCTCTGCAATAAACTGAACATACTCATCATCTGAGGAAATCTCCATATCAATAACTCCACCCTCGACATAGCCACCACACTCGACGTTTCTCCAACAGCACCCATAGACCTAGATGCCTTTAACTTCAAACCGACTTCAACCTCACCATCGCCACCACTATCAACTTCTATAACACCAACACAATCACTATCAACCCTAACCCTCTTATGCCCTGTTATTTTTTTTCAAGACCCTTAAATTGAGACATTTCAGCCTCCAACACATCCAACTCGCGCCGTAAAACTTTACATTTCCGATCAGCCTCGGACATGCAAATTCATGGCTAAAGAATCTTCAAGTTCAGATTTTCTCCTAGCCAACGACATAAAATACGATTTCTGATGTTCGCTCGAAACAGGAGGGAACTTTGACGAAGAACCGCCATTAAAATCAGCCATTTTAAGCAGCAAATCAAATTTCAGAGGAACTCAAAGTTTTTTTCTTTGAAATCGCTTTTGGAAGGTAGAATTTCACAAAGAAAACCACTTATGAAAATAAATAAATAGCAAACTGAAACCATTATGTCAATTTCGTGTCTCTTCATTTGCAATTTGCTACAGTGAAATAGTGCAATTGAAATTCGTAATGCATATATCTTCATATTCTATTTGTAATAACACTACAAACGTACTACACAAGAATAAGAATAAGAACATTCTAAAAATAGCTAAAAAGCTGAAATGTACTACGTAGTATATACAATCTGATTAATACTGAAAAATCACTCGGTAACAAAAACTTTTTTCGTCTTAAAAAAAAGGTACGAAAGTTTCCACTTACAACTAGCAAAACATTTACACACACTTTAAAATCACTCGATTTTTTATTTTTTTAAATTTTTTTTTTGTCTTTGTTTTTTTTTTTTTTTTTTTTTTTGATTTTATAAAAAATAATAATATTGCGATGAGCATATATGTCGTTCACAATTGAATTAATAGTCATTATCTTATATTATTATTCATCATTCTTTCCATTTTCACAATTTTCCCGTTTTTCATAAGGTTATAAATTAGAATATTTTACCTTAATTTCCCAATGTGTATGAAAGTAAGGTCTCCCATTCTTAATCCGTTAAGAAATAAATATTACATAGTATTAAATACAATACTAAATTCTATTCAAAAAAAAAAAAATACAATACTAAATTTAAAATTCTTAATTTTCCACAAATACAAAAAGAAATTAGATTTACTATGAACAATATCAACAACCGATATTTACCATTTTGGACTATCACGCGCCTTGCGTGCGATAGGACAAATAGTTAAAATAAAAAACCACGTGTCATTTTTATTAAAAAATACTAGTAACGTTTTATAAAGCATCTTCTCGAGTTCTCAAACAGAAGCAATTTTCTTCCCCACTTCCTTTTTCCGCCTTATCTCTCCAAAAAAAAAAAAAAAAAAAAAAAATCGTAAACCCTAGCTTCTTCGTCAACGATTTCTTCCATTCTTCATCCTTATTTTTCCTTAATTAGCTGTTCTTCTGTGTTTTAATGGCGTCTGGATCTTCTGGTTCAAAAGGTTTTGATTTCGCTTCGGATGATATATTATGCTCCTATGAAGATTATGTTAATCAGGAATCGTCTAATGGAAGTCACTCCGATCCATCTATTGGAGCTAACGCTAACAAGGTATTTGTTGGGTTTTTGAGTTTTGGTTTTGTTTTTGTGTTGATTTTTTAGGGTTGATGATGCTGTTTCGTTGAAGATTTTGATCGGATCCTAATTAGAAAGTTGTTGATGCTATTAATTGTTTTATTAGGGTTAATTGCTATGTCTTTTAGGATCAATTTGTTTTTGCTAAGTTCAATTTGTTTCCGTTTAAAAAGTTATTTTTGGCGATTTGTAGATGATGTAATAAATTTGATTATCAGAACCGTTGTTCAACGGCTTTCTTCATATCAATTCATTTGGTTGTTGAATCAGAATATGATAGTTGGTGTAGGTGCAAAATTTATGAATCTGGTGACAAAGCCATAAGCTTGGAGATTGACCATCTATATTATCTGTTACGACCAGCTATAAATTGCAATGCCTTTGAAATTGCGGAAGATTAGAGCTAATCTTGGAGCTAGAGCTCGTGGTTTCATGTTATTTATCTTAGGGATTTATTCTGTTATCTGGTTCATTATTTGGCTTTACTAAGATAAAAGCTTAGTCTGTTTTGTAGTTGTGTGACATTCACGCTTTGTTTGGATAACAAAGAAGGAAGGAAAGGAAGGGGAAGGAAAAAGGTTGAAGGGAATGGTCGAATGGAAAAGAAAGGGAGGGGGAGGTGAGCTCCATTTTCCGTCCAAATCTCTTTGCTTATTAAAGAAAGAGATAAAATAGATCTCTCCCTCTCCTTCCCCAAACACTTTATCCAAACAAGAGAATTTGTCCCCCTCTCTTTCCCTTCTTTTCTTTTCTTTTCCTTTCATTTCTTTATATCCAAACAAAATGTTAGTCTATTGCACTTTTGTGCTTAGTAAATGGATAGTGATTGCAGGAGAGTGATTGATGGAGGGTCTCATGGGGGAATCCGGGAATGATGGTGCTTTTGCTGTCACCTTTTTCCTTTATCTGTTTTCGTGGTAGGGTATCATATATTTGTGGAAATTTATGTATTTATTAATTTGTTTTAAATAAAGTTTGTTCAGATAACATATGAAAAATTTGACGTTGTGTGGTTTGTAAATGATCTAGATGGAATCATCCAAAACTATTCAATTCACCAAGTTAACAAATGATCACAGCTGTTGGTTGTCTTGGTTGATGTTTAGTTTTTTTTTTTTTTTTTTTTTTTTTTTTTTTTTTTTTTTTTTGATGATATTTTTTTAGAGCTAGCCATGCCTTTTGGTTCTGGATTTTATTATTGTTGGAATGCAAGTATGCTGTGGATGAAATAATGCTGTGGAACATGATATTATCTCAGTCTTCATTTATTAGGGAGGGTTAAAGCCTCTCTCTTCTAGAGCTTTTAGTCCAAACCACCGGTGGTAGTAGACTAGTAGCTGCTTTTTTGGGTTTCCTTTGATTGACATGTAACTGACCCAAATTTTTCATGGGGCTCTCTAGATTTGCTGTAATAACAAAGTAATAGCTGCTCTAGTTGGGTATTTAGGAAATCTATATAAATACAAGTTGATCAGGCTGATCAACTTGTATTGTTTATCAAGGGGTGTGGTGGTCTTTTCCTTGATTTAGGGGGTATGCAAGTAAATTCCAATCCTTATGTTGTTTACGTCTAACGGGATACGTTTGACAGATAGCAGAACTATTTAAGAACAGTTAGATAACTTTTTAGATCCCATAGCACCGTCAATTACCGTCACTGCGGTGTTGCTTTCGAGGCTTTGTCTTCTACGTTCACTTACTAGAATTGTTGTTTACCTTCCAATAATGGGTTTGTTATTGGTAATCAAGTAGTGTTGTTGGATTCCAATTTGTGGTAGATTAGTCCAGTTTCTTTCAATTAATTTTTTTTTCCTTTAAATTCTACTAAAAAAATTCCCAATAATGGTGGTTTCAGGTAAATTCACTACAATTTTAGTTTATTTTTTATTAAATTATTTTTAAATTATTTTTTTATTTTTTTATTTTTCATACAATAATCCGATAAAACTCCAATTTTCTCCGGTCCATTAATTTGGATTCCTTTGAACCAGCGCATGAAGTATTAAATTGATTACTTAGAGTGAATTCTAATTTGAAAGTAAATAATATGGAAATATAGATATATTTATCCGATTATACCTTAAATCTATTAAATTCAGCAGTTGTTAAAAGTTTCTCTCTCCTCGCAGCTACTTCTCTGCTCTGAGTTTCACTAATTTGTGAAAAGAACAAAGTTACTTTAAAGTAACTATGTCCAAACGAGCATTAACAGCCGTCTCTTAACGTGAACAAACAACCCGTTCCACTTTTGTTGAGTATAACGGTGTTAAGGAATATTAAACTAATAAAGCACAAAAACCAAGACAAGTACACCACCTGATTATCAAAACATGTTAATCAGGCTGATCAACTGGTGCCTTCTCATATAAGAGGCACTGTAATATTTTATTTGCTGCAATGAAGTTTAATGTAACTGTGGTTTAGGAATGGAACTTTAGCTTATTGTTTACTTAATGTTGACATCACTGTTCTACCCTTTACGTTAATAAAGAACAATATTTGGTGTTGTTTTTATAAATAATTATTCTGATTTTCTTAGCAGGATTTTCAGAAAAGCAGGATTTCGAGGTCGTCAGTGTTTCCTACAACTAATGCTTACAATCAGCCCGAAGAATCTTTGAGTCAAGAAATGGTTTCAGTAGTTGAAAGGACCATGAAAAAGTATGCTGACAATCTCATGCGTTTCCTGGAGGGAATCAGTTCCCGTCTCTCACAGTTGGAATTGTATTGCTACAACCTTGATAAGTCGATTGGAGAAATGCGCTCTGATTTAGGCCGTGATCACGGGGAAGCAGATTCTAAGCTGAAATTTCTGGAAAAACATCTTCAAGAAGTAAGTTACTTTTGCTTGACCTTCTGGGCATCTCGCTGAATATGTAAACCACGTGTCTTAAGCCATCTTAACAACAGGCCCTGTTTTGGCATTTATTAACAGAGGTTACTGCTAGTGGAGAGTCAATGTCTTGTGTGTTATGCATATCAAGGTAGCCTGTAAATTTTGAGCTTGGAGTTTATACACTTCTAGAATTAACAGGTATTAGTCGCAGCTTGAAGAAACCCCCAAAAAATATTTATCTTCCAAATGTTTTATAGGCATCACAGCTTGCTGCTATCTACTGTGTTGCACTTGTGCACTCCTGTAGTTCCCTGATTACACCTTTAATTTCTCTAACTATTTAGAAAAGTTCTGATGCCAACCTGAAAATTGTTTCTTTTGTAAGCTGTCTAGATAGTTAATAGTGGCGGCTTTGTAAACAGACTTTCTGCAGTATATAAGTTGGAATGCTCAAAGCTGACTGACAAAAAATTAGGAAGGGTAGTCATGTTGGAGAAGTGTGTTCTTTAGTGTTTTGTTAGCATTGACTCTACTTCAATTTACTCTCTTTGGGCAAATGGATCTTATTGAATTATGTGTTTTGGTTGCTGAGTTTATGTTGCTTCAGGAGCATCAAATCAAAAGACAAAAAGCTTTAATCTGATTTAAACATTCTCTAGTCAGGAGATGGTTGTTTACAATTTTGTGCATTGCTTAATTGATATTTCATCATTCTGCTGTGAGGTTTAATTTGCACCCAGCTTGTATTGCAAGATGATGCGACTGTAGGCTGTAGCAGAACCCTTTTCTTTTGTTACTCCCTCCGTGGTTTAATTAGTGTTACACTTATCAAATCCGGCCATGTTTTAATAAGTGTTACACTTCCTTTTTTTGTAAAAAAACTACATTAAAATATTATCTCTCTCTCCTCTCATGGTCCCCACTCAAACCCATCACTACTTTTTTTATTATATTTTTTCCTCACATACATTAGTTTTCAATAAACTATTTACCCCACTATCTTTCTTTTACAATTTCTTAACACCAACTACCCCACTTACATCTTATTTTATTTAAGTCAATTAAATTGCCTAAAATATGTGCAGGTCAAACTGTAACACTTAAAAAAAACACGGAGGGAGTATTTTTTATTTGCTGTAGGGGGGAGGGGAGACTTTGGGTGTGGGTGTGGGTCTGGGTGTGGCTGTGGTGTCTATCTGCAGGAAGTCTAATCATCTTTTTTTTTTTTGTTTTTTTTTAAAATGTGTGCCTGTTGATCTTATTCTTTTAATCTAACTGTAGGTCCATAGATCAGTCCAGATACTTAGGGACAAACAAGAATTAGCCGAAACTCAAAAAGAACTTGCTAAGCTTCAGCTTGCACAGAAGGAATCATCGGCTGGAGCACAGGATGAGAGAGCTACTGTATCTGCCTCCGAGACAAAGAATGATGATGTATCAGATACTCCTAACACCCAACTGGCTCTGGCCCTGCCTAATCAAATTGCCCAACAACCTTCCCACCCTGCTGCTCAGCAGCAGTCTATTGCACCTTCACAACCGTCATCACAAAGTCATAGCCAGATGCAGTCTTATTATTTACCTTCTAATCAGTTACCAAATCCTCAAGCTCAGTCACATCCATCATATCTTGCAGCTGATGCCCAGTATCGAACTCCTCAGATAGCACCACAAGCTCCCCAACAATCACAAACTCAAGCAAGTCAGACTCCACAGACCCAACAATATCCTCAGTATCAGCAGTGGCCCCAGCAAGTTTCCCAGCCTATGCAAATGCCACACCAACCACCAGTACAACCACCCCAGCAATCACCAATGCCCCCATCCCAGCAACCACCGAATCAGATCAGAGCTCCAGCTCCCCAGTCAAATATCTATCCTCCATACATGCCTAGTCAACCTGCAAATCCGCCTCCTTCAGAGGCAATATCAAGCAGCATGCCAATTCAGATGTCGTTTCAAGGAATGCCACAGGCAGGAGTGAATCGTCCAGAAGGAATGCCTTATGGGTATGGTGGGCCTAGTAGACCTATTCAACCCCAGCCTTCCCCTCCACATATGAAGGCTGGCTTTTCATCTCAGCCAGGTGATGGATATGCAACTAGTGGATCTCACCAACCAATCTCTTCTGCAGGGACATACATGTTATATGACAGTGAAGGAGGTCGGTCTCATCACCCTCCTCAACCAAGTCACTACTCTCAAGGCAGCTATCCTCCAACAAATCCTTCACTTCCAAATATGCCACCCCCAAGCAGTAACAATCTTATGATTCGCAGCCCTGCCCCTCAGCAATACGTTCGCAACCATCCTTATAATGAGCTCGTTGATAAGTTGGTGAGTATGGGGTACAGGGGTGATCATGTTATGAGTGTGATTCAAAGGCTGGAGGAAAGTGGGCAGCCTGTAGATTTTAATGCTGTGCTTGACAGGTTGAATGGTCATTCTTCAGGGGGTTCTCAACGAAGCTGGTAATGTTTAAAATAAATCCCGGTGTAGTGCATCTGCATCTATTATCATTGGAGTTGCACTGTCTATCAATGTTTATAATAAAAGCCTAATATGATATGCACGGTATTTGGTTGCATTTGGATTTAGAGGTCTAAGATCATTGTATATTTGGATATGGTACAAGTTGTCTTTCAGTACTCTTTCTTGAAGGATTTTGACAGTCTGACTATTTTATTATGTGAGATTGTCTTTTTATTTACCTGCTGTAGCTCAGTATATCTTCACTTTAGGGTTTGTCATTGTGTTGCTTGATAACTATTGATATAATGATATGTATCAAGTTTTGTTAAAAATCTGTCTAGTTTGGAGAATTATTCAAGGCTCACCTTCATGTTTGGGTCATTCGGGTCGGGTCTGGGTCGGGTCACTTTCAGGTTGGGTTAGCTAACATTCAAGTCGAGTGTAGGTCAGGTCAGGTCAATTCGGGTTTTGGCTATAACTCAGGTTAATTATCAGGTCGAGTTCGTGTCAAGTCGATTTATGTTCGGGTTGGGTCGATTTCGGGTCTAGTAGTTCGAGTTATATTTGTGTCATGTCGAAAACTAGTCGGATCATGTTTAGGTTGTTTAAATTGTGGATCAAGCTCAAATCAATAATTTTATACAGAGTATATTTCATTTTATGAGCTTAGCTATGGTTGAAGATGAACAATTTGAGTGTTTTTTGTCATAAGACATTTTTTGTTCAATTATAAGGTAATTTTAGTTAGGGACATTTTGGGTATTGGGTGTATTTGGGTCAATTTAGGGAATTTGGGCCAAGATCGGGTCAGGTATAGGTTGGGTCGGCTCCTTTTGAGTCAATGTTTTTGGGTCGAGTCATGGGTCAGGTTATTCGGTTCTGGTAATTCTGGTCTGGTCAACGGATTTAGGTCAGGATTGATAGGTTTAGTTCAGATAGTGACCAAATAAACCCATTAATACTAAAGCAGAATTTTTCCTCTTAGACTTTTTTATTTTATTTTATTTATTTATTTTGTTGTAGAATTATGCATTTTCCCCGCTGTCTAATTGCTGCCCCTTGGTGGCGGATGACTGCTCCTCTCTCTCTCTCTCTCTCTAACTAAAAAATGAGAAATTTTCGTAACCATTCCTAGATACAAACACATTTATAAAAAACCATGCCTTTATATATATATATATATATATATATATATATATATATATATATATATATATATATATATATATATATATATATATATATACAATAAATAATATATATATTAAAAAAAAAAAAACCAACTCATGCAAAACCCAAAACTAGTAGGAATCACCACCCCTACTCTATTTCGGCCTGTTTCTTGTCTATTCTGGCTTGTTTTCCGATTAAACGTCCACGTGCCACCACTCTATTAATTTTTTTTAAATAACGTGCCACCACTTTATTAATCCCAAAAAAAAAAAATCCCCAACTATCCAGCGATAGCCACCCATTTCCCTTTCTCTTGCCACCGCACTGGATTAGCCAACCCCACCTAAACCAACCCACTTGCCGGAATACCCCCGCCCCCTCACAGCCACCTCCAGCCAATATACTTGTTGGCGAACCCCACCAAGCCCCCACAAGTATATATAATACTTTTTTTTTTCTTCTTTTTTCCTTTTCCACTCCATTGAACCGCACTCTAACGGCTATCGAGCTTTTCTCTCACTCCATTGAAACAATACCTAAAGTAGGATGAATCGCGCCAGTAGTGGTTGATTGCGGCTGGTGTTGTGAATTGTAGGAGACCCAAAAATCTAGGGTTTCGAGGAGAGAGAAAGGCGAAACATCATGGACGAAATTGGAGGGGGCTTGGTGGGATTCGCTGGAAGTGGTAGTGGTTGGAGGTGGCTGGTTAGGGTGTGGGGTGGTCTGACAGATGGTTGATATGGGTAGAGTGGCAAGGGAATGAGACAAGGTGGTTCCCGGAGTTGGGGGATTTTCTTCTTCTTCTTTTTTTTTTTTTTTTTTTTTTTTTTTTTTTTTTTTTTTGATTTAAGCCAATAGGGGAATGACACGTTGATCTTTTAGTTTGAGAACAAGTTGGAATATATGAGTGGTGGTGATTCCTACTTGTTTTGGGTTTTAATTTGCATGTAATTTTTTTCTTTCTTTTTTTTTTTTTTTTTAAAAAATTTCGTAAAAGAAAAGGGTGATTTTTACAAAAGTATTGTATTTGGGGGTGGTTTTCTTTTTTTTACAAAATTTCCTAAAAATAATACAAAAATTAAACATTAAAAAAAATTAAATGAATATTTTATGAGGCAAGTTACAAGGTGTTGTAGCCAACCGTAATTCTACCTATGCCACGTGGGCCAATCAGAAGGTGACACGTGTCACCTCAGGATTAGTCCAACATGGACCATTCCCAGATTGATATGAGTCACTCCAAGAGAATAGGAGAAAAGGCAGCCTTCAGGGCCCAAATCCCGAGAAAGCCGCAATGCGGCACAACCCACCAAAATTAGGCCAGAGTAACCAAAGAAAAGTCACGCTTTCCAATGATCCTATAAATAGGGAGATTCCCCCATTTTGAGGGCATGTTCAATCTGAAAGGAATGGTGTCCTTCGGACAAGTGTATTATTCTAATAGTGGGTTCAGAAGTATTAGAAAGCTAATATATATTCAGTAAGGTCAAGTGATCGGAATGCCTGGGTGGAGGCCGCTTCCGATCAGTAATATTAATGCATAATTAATATTACAGCTTAATCTTGACTGAACCCTTCGGGTCAGACCCAAGCAAATTAACGAACCGACTCGACGAATTAATTCGTCGCCCGAGTATTAAATATTTAGACATCGGAAATTCGAGCTTGGAGCGTCAAAACCAAGCGTCAGAGAATCACAAATGTCGAGCCAAAATTTAGGATTTGGCGAGACGGGAAAATGCTTCAAGTAACAAGTAAAATCCTAGCCACGCAAAAGGCTAGGAAAGCATGCCCAATAAGAGCGTGCAACGTCGCAGCACACATGGCAAAACGCCATTTGGCAGCACACGTGGCAGCCACGTTGTCAACCACCAAGTGGCAGAGCGCCATGGTGGCGGTGTGCCACGGTGGCGACACATGTGGCAAGGGTAGTAACCCGGGTTGATGGGTCATGGACACGGGCCAAAATAAAATGGCCCAACCGAACCCAACATGGGGCTCAAGGTTGGGTGACAAATGGTTAGTTCACATTGCATGTGAAATGCCTTGGGGACCAATAAGAAAGTAGTCTACTCCTAACCATGTGACACTTGTTACTTGTTCCTTGGTTTATTTAACAAAGGGTTGAATTCATCAATCTTTTCATGTAGGATCTTTTGTGAAAAAGTCCCACATTGAAAGATGAGTGGAATTTACAAGGCATCCTTCCTTATAAATAGCCAAAGCTTGGCTTGAGAATTCTTTGCTTGAGTGGGAGTTAAAAAGAGCATTGCATTTTGGCAAAAACTCTTAAACTCTATTAACACTCGGGTTTTGGTCGGACCTCGCTAACCCCGAGGTAGCGGACCTAAAAACTCGGTGTTCGTCCTTTGTGGGTGGATACCGTTGGAGGCTCGCGTATTATCGGAGCTAGAGCATTCAAGTACGAGCTCGCGTGTGAGGGCGAAGCACGCTTCAAAGGTAAATTCCGATTTTACCCTTTTGTGGTTTTTGTTATGCTTTATGGTTTTATTAATTGTGGGTGGTTCTTGGGTCGGGGTTGTTTCCGCGGTGAGTCGGACTCACCAAACCCCAACAACGGTATCAGAGCCCCGCTCAATTATTTTTATTATCATGTTTTCAAGGTTATTTATGGCTTATTTTTCTGGTTTAAGTTGCTAATTAGATTAGTGGCTCGATTTTATTAATTTTAATCCCATTTTTAATGTGAATTTCGGCCCAGAACCCAGATTTTCGACCAAAAATAGTGAATTTTGGGTGGAAAAGGTGTTCAGGGAAAAATTTCGTCCCTTTAGGATTGTGATTTTAGCCGAATTCCAACCAGAAGTGCCTTTCTCGAGGAATTTTTCGTTTTGACGAAAAATTTTAAGTCTTTTCTTACCTTGAAATTAATGGCATAACAAGGTGATTATGTGCTTGATTTATTTGCATTAATTTTCTGCAATGTTAATCTCTTTAAAGCATATTTACTTGGTAGTAATTTGTGCTTAAAAGATTAATTTATTTTCACCTAATTGCAAAGTTATTGCATTTTAGTGTGAAAATTGTGTTTTTGAAGCTTCCAAAGTACTAAAGATTCAATCTTTAATTATGTTAAGTGATTGAAATTTTAAAAGCCACTAAATTCCATGAATTTTGTGTTGAACTTTGTTGTTTTAATCATTTTGGTTGATTGGAAACATAAAGTTTCAAACTTTGTGATAGAAACTTGGTTATTTTCATGTTGGAAGATATAATTTTCAAGGATTCACAAATGCTAGTAGTTAGATTTTTCATTTGAACATTAAAGTTTATATCTTTCCAACTCCCTCTTACTTTGTTAAGATCTCAAGATTAATTTAATTTGATTAAATTAATGGTGAGAAATTGCCTTATTTATTTTGTTGCACCAAGTTAATTCAATTTAATTTTTTTTTTTTTTTTTTTTTTTTTTTTTTTTTTTTTTTTTTTTTTTTTTTGACGGGTAATTCAATTTAATTAAAGAATGGTTCTTGGGAATTATTTTGGTTGTATGCACTTTGATAAATTTTGTTTAAGTTAGACTTATTTAAAAATTTCAATTTTTTCTCATTAACTTAGTTCTAAAATTAATTTAGAATTAATAAATTGTCACACGAAATTTGGGAATAAAAACCCGAGGCTATGGCACGCAAATCGAGGCAAAGTGATGGGAAGGAGAACGGTAGGTCGTTGAGCTACCACCCCACCCTATCAAACAAAATTTGTAACTTAACAAACCCCTATTTAGCGTAGTGGTAAGTCAAGGTCGAACCCAAGGGAATGGAGGTCAAATGCACGATGCCCAAACCAAGCTATTTCGAAGTCAAGTAGGGGTTTATGGTAGAAACTAAGGCTAAACTAGGCGATGCAAAAGCTTATATGAAATCAATCTAAAGACACTAGGGCAATGGATCCACATGTAATTGTAATGGAAACGGTAATTTGGGAGGTCAAACCGACTAAGTCAAGTGATATGAAGGAAGATCATCATGTATCCAAAAGAGCATACTAAGATGGTTCCCCTAGAGGTCTAACTAGCGTCAACTACGCTAAACACTACCTAGGGAACGTCACAAAGCACCTCAATCGTGAAATTGCAAGTTTACTAATCAATGGTCCGTATCATAGCAAGCTTACAATGCAATCTAGTGTATTAATCAAAGATGGCCAAACCTCAATTAATCACACACATGCACATGAAATATCAACCAAATTTAATCATATCATCAACTCTATCAATTATCCCCAAATTACACTAATCCATTATTCATACATGCTTCACCATTTCCCTAGCTAGGAAACTACTCACTAGCCATAGGAATTAAGATCAAAACTACAACAATCATCAATTTCATCATCAACATAATTGAAATCAAAGATTAAACCAACAATCAATCAAAATCAATCAAAATTCAATCAATAACCAAATCAATCATCAATAACATGGAAAACAAATGAAATCAACTAAAATCAAACTTGTATTGAAATCAAGAAGAAAATCCTTACAAAACTTTGATCTAAAGACCAAATACAATGAGGAATCCTTGAGCAATCACAAAAAATCATGAGTTTCTCTCTCTAATGTTCTTGAGTTTCTCTCTCTAAAATTCTCCCCAAAACTAACTATCAAATTCAATCTAAAACTTCTTTCTAAAAATAGGTAGAAATAACTATATATACAAAGAGGAGGACGGTAATGACGCCCAAAAATAGACCCTCGTAAGTGCGGGCGCTCAGAGGAGAGAGAATGGTGCGCACGGGACACACCCAGACTGGTGCGCCCGCACGCACCTGGTGTGCGGCCGCACACGACCAATGTGCGGCCGCACACTCCCTTGGTGCGCCCGCACCTGGCTGGGTCTTTCCCCCTTCTTCTCTTCGTCCTAGCTCAAGCGGTGCACACATCCTAGATGATGATGATGGAGGACAAAGTAGGCATAAACTTTCTTGGATTTCTTGAAGAGTATAAGCCATGAGGAAGGCATAAACAAAGCCTTGAAGCTTGCCCCTTGGATCCACCTTTGACTTGGAGCTTCTTGCACCTTCTTTAGGCATGAAAACAATGAAAGCTCAAAGAGAGGAAGCTCGGAAATTCTTGGACAATCAATTACCACCTACAAACAAATGATAAAAAACAAGTAAAAGAGAAAAATAACAAGTAAACTAGAAAAAGCATGAAATAGAGAAACTAACTACAAAACAACATAAAAAGAAGAAAACAAGAATAAAACTAAGGAAAACTAAAGAAAAGAGAGATAAAAAAGAAATAAAATCATCCAAAAAGGAACCAAATGAGTGCCATAAATGTCACTCATCAAATTCCCCCAAGCTAAACTTTTGCTCGTCCTCGAGCAAAACAAAGCAAGAAAGAATGAGGATGAAAATTTTATTGAAAACGAAAAAGAAAGACTCAAGATAAGAATATACACTAAAACTCACTGTCGTAGAAATCACGGTTGTTTTTAGCTACAACACGCCCTTTAAACCCCAAAGTCGCCTATGAGGACGAGTGAGGTCTCGTAAGGGTATCCTAAGAGTTTGACCCATAACTCTCCACCAAACATCAATGAGGCAAACCATAAAAAAAGGAAGGAAAATGAAATAAAAACAAACCTTTGCGAAATGAATCAACATAAAGACTATAATGCAAATGAATGACAATCTTTCTCAAGTAGTTAAGGTATGCACAGTTCAAGATTTCCAAGGTTGATTGAAACATAGGGTATGCTAGGCATAGGAACTAGTTATCACAATTCACTTTCATCCCAAACAATCTTACCGCGTTCTTCCCACTAGTCTCAAATCTCCCCTTAGTGAGTGTCCCAATGATTCCTCGAAGGAACCGGAAAAGAATTATTTTAAGGCTACTCGACAATCTTGACTATGCATCCCTTTTCCTTAGGCAATGACCCATGATGCCCTCCCCCGAATAGTGACTCAACTATCTAGGTCGAAAGGTCTTTCCCCAAGGTTGTAACGTAAGGCAAAAAGGGTGAAGGTAGGCTAAAATTTAAAAATTTGGTGATTTTCCTAAAAAGTGAAGCAAAAGGGTGATCAATCCTTAACACCACAATCAAGAAATTACCAAACAAAAACAACACCCCCAAGCTTACTTGAAGCTATACTCACAAAAATATATACAAAAAGCGTACACGCTTCTCCCCTAAGCTAAAATGAAGCATTGTCCTCAATGCTTAGTAGGAGAAAAGAATACATCAAAATATTTTTGAATTTTTCACTTTTTCAATTTTTTTGTGTTTATATATTGTATTTGCAAAGTCCTTGCCTTTTGCTTAATTCGAACGGCTTTTCCTAAATGCAAATTATTAGTCCATGCCTTTTGAGAAGTAGGACGGCTTTTCCATATATATTTTCCATTATTCACAAAGAGGATGAAATCACAAACTTGCTTTCATAAAAACCAAAATTCCAACTTAACCACCACAAACTTCATCTCAAATGATCATATTGCTTCACAAAAAATCAAGAAAATATAGAAATGAAACAAAAAGTCAAATAACTAAAGATGTGGCTTGAAAAGAAGGGATAAGGCTCAAATGGTTGCAAGAAGGCAAATGTAAACCCAAAAATAAAGAAAATAACAAAATATAGCAAAAATGAAAAATACCACCCCGAAAAATGTGCCTTTGTCCTTCCTAGATAGTTCGGTCTCGTGTTTGAGAATCATACATCAAGCTTTATTAGATTAGGTTTGCATAGTCAAGGATCCACGCCGCTCATACAAGGAATGTTGAAGGCTAGAAAAACAAGTAATCCTCACAAGGTTGTGGCAAAAACTCACTAGTGGTGTCAAATCAACTATAGGAAGCAACTACCAACGTACCACAAACAAGTAGAATCCGGCTTCATGATCCTCCTAGTTCAAACCAACTACCCTAGCATACACTATCCTAGAGTCAACCGAACATAGTCTCAATCCGTGCATACCTTTACAACCTAGGAAGAAAGTCATGCAAAAGACAAGTCCAATGTACAAGGTTCATTCCATAAGAAAAGAAATGAAAAAAACAATGCCTCAAAATCACATCAAAAATAAAAAGGAAAATAAAGGAAAGTAAGAGAAAAAGTAAAATAAAAGAGAGTAGAAGAAAAGAAACGGAGACATAGAAAAGGAAAACATAGGAGAAAAAGCATGCAAAGGACTAGAAAGCATGTTAAACACATAAAATTCCCAATCGACAAACAAGTGATCGATAGACAACAAAGTCACCGATCCCAAACACATTACGTGTTAACAAGCATCCATCCTCGAACCATTCAACTTCTCCTAAACTAATCCTATTCTATGCAACCAAGGAAAATAAAGAGAAAATAAGAAAGGTCTCACTGGGATTCCAAGCTTAGCAAAAATAAATGAAGCGATTAGAGACCACCTCGTAGCATGCCATATCCATAAGCTCTTCAAGGAACCAAGTGAGAAAAAGAAATAAAAGAAACTATGAACAAAGAAAATGGCTAGTAACTTCAAAACAAATAAAAGAAAACAACAAATAAAAGGAAACTAAATTAAGCAAGAAGTATATACAACTAAAAAAAAGAAAAGCTAAACTAACCAAAGAAAAGAAAGAATAAAGAAAACAGCTAAGTAAACAATAAAGTCTAAACTAACTAAAGAACTACTCTAAACTACAAGATTTGGATTTAAGGGATTTGGATTAAAGGGTTTTGGATTAAGGGATTTGGATATAAGGGATCATCAACAACAACATGCCAAGCAAAACATCGCCACAAACAACAAACATCCAAGCAAATCGGGCAAACAAGCTAGCTACAAGGAAAGTAGCCTAGAGATCAAGAAAATGAGGAAAACAACAAGAGGAATGAAAATAAACATGCAAGCAACTAAGATATGTACACAACAACAAAATGGTCACCGAGCAAGTTATTAGTTCCCCCAAGCTAGATAAAAATACATCTCAACATCCCAACCAAAACAAAACATGCATAAAAAATATAAGGGATGGAGGTAAAAAGCATGAGAAGCTAAAGGGAACTAATAACTACTACCATCACCACAACCACTCCCACTTGGCCCGGCCCCATCGGGGTCTCTGTTGCGCTCGGGGTCATCGAAGGGATGAGGGTAGGGCTCCCATCCTCCGGTGTACCCCTCGGGCCACCCATAATGCCCCTTGAAAAGATCTTGTTGCCAAGGAGCAAGAGGGGTGAAGTTATCGGGCAAAGTGAGTTCAAAGGGGTGGTTGGGATGGACATGGGGGTAGTTAGGATCACCCCTATAGTCACTACCACCCGGAGCCTTGTAATCATAGTTACCGTGCTCGTCCGGGTAATAGTGACGCTCGGTGTCGGGGTTAGAAGGCCCCGACCAATAAGGATGCCCAAACGAAGGTAGAGGACCTTGTTGGGGCGGGAAGTACGGATAGTTAACCGGGGGAGTAATGTTCCCACGGTTAACCTCCGCCTCATAAATTTGTTGTTGTTGTGTAAACATACCTTGCTGCATCTCTTGAAGACCTCTTAGTTGCTCATAGATGGCCCCAAAGTCTTGATCGTACATGCCATCCACGTGGATTTTCAATCCACTCATTTGCTCACTAAGAGCCCTCAAATCCGCATTGGCGAAAGCATGTTGCCCTTGCTCTTGCTCTTGCTCTTGAGGAGCTTGTTGTTGTGGAGAATAATGTTGTTGTTGTTGATGTTGTTGTTGTTGATGTTGTTGTTCTTCTTCATCATCTTCTTCCTCATCCTCCTCGGAGTCAAAGTTGGGATGCCGGAAGGACTTGGGAACATGCCACACATTGTTGGCAATCCTAGCCAAAGAAGTCAAGCTGGGGTTAGGCAAGTAGCACCAATGCTCGTTGCCCCTAAGCCACTCATATCTCCCTTCGCTAAAGCCCTTGGAGATAAATTGGATTTGACCCAATTGTTGCATATCGAGGTAGATAGAAGCTGCATCCCCGATCTCCTTACAAAATGGGAGATAATCATTGAGGCGAAGGCGAGTCAATAGCCTAGTTACCATACCCCCACATGGGATCTCTCCCGTCCTCCTCTTGCGAAGTTCCAAGCAATATTGGGCAAAGATATAGCCCAAGTTCAACCGGCCCACATACTCCGGGCGGGTAGACAACCAAAGGACCTTGAGCTCCAATTTAATCAACTTCCCCATTTCTTGTTTGGGGAACAAAACATAGCCCAAAAGACGGTGTACAACCCTAAGGCAAGGTTAGTACACCTCTGAGATCTTAGCCCTGTTGGTGATAAACTCATTACCACCTGAGATGTCTTCCCACCATGAGTGTTGATCATACTCCGGGAAAATGTAGTGTTCAACGTTGACAATATCCCATGGGGATCAAAATCTAGAGCGGCGTTGAACTCTTCCAATGATTGGTAGAAGATGTGGTTGAACAATTGGAAACGCACCCTATATACCCCTCCTACGGGTACAAGCTCTAAGGTAGCCAAGAACTCCAAAGTAGGCTCCTTATAGGTGCGGTAGGCATCGGTGATGAAAGAACCCAATCTGAGATTTAGAAGCAACGACCGCACATCATTATCAATACCCAACTTCAGCATATCGGGTTGGAAGTAGTGGCGGGTTTGTTTTAGGATTCTTTCATCTTTCAAGTTTTGGTAGAAGGTCTTTTGTTTGTCGGTGAAGTTTTTCTTTTTGGGAAGAGAGGTTGGGGGTCGTGTTTGAGTGGAGGAAGGATTGGAAGTACTAGGCCTAGAAGATGTACTAGGCCTAGAGGAGGTACTTGGGCGAGGAGGTTTATCGATGCTAACATCGGTTTTCTGCTTCTTGGTGAGTTTCTTGAGGTATTTAGACATTTTGAGAGGCTAAGAAGATCACCAACAACCAACAAGTAGCAAAACCAATAAACCAAGAATACCACACCCAAATTCACCACTTACTACCAAAATCACCAAACTCCAAATTCACACTTCTTTTCAATCAAACCAATTCCAAACCAATCAACAACACCAATAATCCAAGAAAAACTCCTTTTCAACAATTCAAGAACAACCACAAGACCAATACCAAAATCACCATATACTACCAATACTCCAAAAATTCAACTCACAAGATTTCAACCAAAAATGATGAGAATCACTACAAAATCAACAAACAACACAATGTTATGCAAAATCAATCAACAAACATCACCAAATCACAACCAAAATCAAGATCAAGCATCAAAAATCACAAAATCAATACTACACTATTCATGCTCATACAAATTTTTAATCCATGCAAATTTATGATATAAATGGCAAAATTAAAGCAAGGATTAGTGATTATACCATAAAAGAAGCAAGATTAACCAATTTTGAGCAAGCAATTTGAATCCACAAAGAAAGCCCCAAATTCGGTCACCAAGAGTAGGAGAGAGAGTGAGTGAAATTTGGGTCAATTTGTGAGGAATTTGAAGTGTAGAAAGCTTTGTGAGTGATTTTAATTGAAAATGGAGTGATTTTGGTGAGGATTTGAGTGATTTTTTGATGATGAATGAAGGAGTTAGAGGTGCGCACAAGAGGGTTTGGAGAGAGGAAGTGCGTGAGGAAGATGAAGGAGGTGATGAAATGAGGGGAAAAAGGAGGAAGAAGGAAGATATACCCGTCCAGCCAATGTGCGGCCGCACAGGCATGGTGTGCGCACGCACACGCAAGCTGTGCGCCCGCACACGCAAGCTGTGCGCCCGCACCAGCCTCGTGTGCGGCCGCACAGACCTGTGCGTCTCCCTACCTTCTTTTTTCCTCGAAAATTTGATACTTACTGCCTATTTTGGTGCGCACATGAATCATGATGGTGATGAGGAACAACATAGGCAGTAGCTAAAATCATTTTCAAAGCCCTCAAAGTTGAAAATTCATGTGCTCACCACAAAAATTCACTAAGTATCAATTTCCTCCAACTTTCAAAACATGAATTTCCTATCTTACCTCTCTAAAATTCTTACCCTTTTACCTCAAATTTCAATTAGAATCGAACAAAATGTGATTTGTGCCATGAACACCTTCTATTCATCATGCATACTTGTTGAATTCCAATCCCGCAAAAGGACATCCTAAAAATCCAATCAAGTAGAAAAGTGAAAGAAAAGACAAAGTAATAAAAGAAACAAAAATAAGAAAATTCAAAAATCAAAGAGAAAGGTTAGAAACTCCGGGTTGCCTCCCGGGAAGCGCTTGCTTAAGGTCCTAAGCTCGACCCTTCCTCCTAATCATGGAGGATCAAAGAACACCACCTTCTTCAAGGTAGTTGATAGAGCAAAATCTTCTTCAATTTTGAGCAACTTCTCATCGTTGCTTAATGAAACCTTCACAAAATTCTTTTCAAATTCTTCTTTTTCCTTTCTCAACTTCTTTCTTTTCCTTGCTTTCTTCGAGTCACGGGCCTTTTTCTTCGGCTTGACTTGAACATCTTTAATCATGGAAGCTTTCTCTTCATCTTGAGAATTAAGCTTGAACCAATTTGGAAACTCAATTTCTTTCTCATCCCTTGGCTTTTGAATTACAAATTCTTTTTCACTAACATCATTAAGACTTGCACAAACATCATCAACAATCTCAAAAACATCGTTAGTAGAAGAATCAATCATGCACATACCATCAATGGAACGAGAAAGACTAGCACATGCTATATCTTGCACACAAGATAAGGACTCATGCATTGGCTTCAACTTAAAACTCTCTTCCAATTTTCCATATCTCAAAGTGATTTGACCTCCCTTCACATCTATTAAAGCTCCCGAGGTGGCTAAGAAAGGCCTCCCTAAAATGATTGGAATATGTTCATCCTCCTCAATCTCCAAAACAACAAAATCCACGGGAAAGACAAACTCTCCAATCCTTAAAGGAACATCATCAATTCTTCCCTTAGGAAGCTTAATAGAGCGATCGGCCAATTGAAGTGTTATATTAGATAGTTGAAGCTCACCTAGATCAAGCCTTTTGAAAACCGAAAAGGGCATAATACTCACACTAGCCCCTAGATCACACAAAGCATTCTAAAAAACCATTTTCTTAATTTGACAAGGGATTGAAAAATTCCCCGGATCTTCCATCTTCTCCGGAAGCTCACCATGGATAAGAGCACTAAAACACTTCCCTCCTTCCACCGAACTACCCTCATCAAAATCTTCCTTCTCCTCTAGTATCTCCTTAAGGAACTTGGAGTACTTAGGCATGTCGGGAATTGGCTCGGTAGAGGGTGTAGAATCATGAACATCCTTAAGAACTTCAAGGAACTTCCCAAATTGCTCATCCATTTTGAATCTCAAATATTTTTGGGGATATGGTAGATCGGGAAATCTCTCTACCTCACTCATCTTTTCAACAACACACTCTTCTTTTTTCTCAACCTCACAATAAATTTCCTTGGACTCAACCCTCTCCACTTCATTCTCCTTAGCACCACTCTCATCTCTTCCCTCTTTTGAACAAGAAACTCCCTCATCAAAATCATTTCCACCACTTGTGGCAATAGAGTACACGGGTTTCTTTGGTTCAACACCTTGGGAAGGCAAAGATGAAGGACTAGCAAAATCCTTAATAGTGCTTGCTAATTGGGTAATTTGAGTCTCAAGCATCTTATTGTGGGTCTTCATCTCATTGAATTTCTTATCACTAACCGCCATATAGGTGTTAATGATCTTGGTTTGATTATCAATCAACTCCTCCAAAGTAGTCTTAGGAAAAGAAGGTTGTGAATAGGAATTTTCACCTTGAGTCTTTGGAACAAAACCGGGTGGGGGACCTCTTTGAGCGTTGTTTTGGAAATTTCCCCTTCCTTGATTGTTCCAATTACCCCTATTTTGATTTGAACTATAACCTTGATTATGGTTACCACCACCATGATTATGGTTACCATTACCTTGGTTATGATTTACATAACCTTGGTTTTGATTACCATAATTTTGGTTTTGATTACCATAATTTTGGCTTTGATTTTGGCCACTATAACCTTGGTTATGGTTACCACGAGAACCTTGATTCCCTTGGTTCCTATAACCACCATTATGATTATAGTTGTCAAAATTGCCTTGGTTTTGGTAATTCCTATTCCATTGGCCTCTTTGATTATCAAACCTTTGAACATTGTTGTTTGACACAAAATTAACATGTTCACACTCATTGTTGTCAAATTCATCAACACATTCATTGTTGCAATTGATAGAATCATGGTCATATGATCCACATACATCACAAAACAAACATCCCATAGGCATATTATGTGAAGTAGAAGGAGTTTGAGAGTTAGAAGAAGTACCTCTCCCCTTAATTTGGGAGGGAAGACTTGGAGCTTGGGAAGAGGAAGAAACACTCTCCAACTTGGCCTTGATCACCGTCATCTCCTTTCCCAAGTTTGTCATTTGAGAGGAAAGATTGTTGATGGCATTGAGATGGTCCACCGAATACAACGAAGATTGCTTACTTGAAGAATCTCTTTCCCCATCTTGCCAATCTCTATAATAAGTCACCACATCCTCTATTATGTCCACAACTTCTTCTTCGGTTTTGTTCATGATTGGACATCCGGCCCCTCTACCAAGGCATGCCTTGCCTTGAGGACTCAAACCACCGTAGAAGATTTGGATCAATTGATATGTTGGAATTCCGTGGTGAGGACACTCTCTTTGGTACTCCTTGAATCTCTCCCATGCCTCATAAAGACTCTCATTTGGCTTTTGCTTGAATCCTTGAATTAAAGCTCTTGCCTCCGCCGTTTTCTTTTGAGGATAGAAACGGGACAAGAAAGCTTTAGTAACATCATCCTATGTTCTCAATGAATTGGGCTTCACCTCTTTTTCTAGCCATTCCAAAGACATTCCTAAGAGAGAGAAAGGGAACAACTTAAGGCGGATGAATTCTTGAGACACTCCATTAACCTTGATCGTGTTACAATATTTTTCAAACTCCTTAAGATGGTTCAATGGGCTCTCGTTCTTTGCCCCACTATATTGTCTCCTCTCTATTAGGGTGATCATTGTCGGCCGAATTTCAAAGTCGTTTGCCGGTGTAGTAGGTGGAGCTATGCCGCTCTCGAACCTATATGCACCGGGTACTCCCAATTCTTTCAAGGCAACTCTTGGTTGTTCTCCCATGACTTGCTCTTGTTCAATCTCTTCTTCGCTTGAGGAACTATAATCCAAGGTCTTGTTTGCTACTCTCCTCCTTGAGAGAGTTCTTTCAATCTCCGGATCAAAGGGAACAAATGAGCGATCTCGGGACCTATGCATACAAAACTCAAAGAAAATATAAGTAGCACGGCTACAAGTGTAGCCTAAAGTGTAAAATCTTTTTGTATTTTGCAAATGAAATGAAATAGACTCAAAAACAACATGCACTCAAAGCACCATTCCCCGGCAACGGCGCCATTTTGATGGGAAGGAGAACGGTAGGTCGTTGGGCTACCACCCCACCTTATCAAACAAAATTTGTAACTTAACAAACCCCTATTTAGCGTAGTGGTAAGTCAAGGTCGAACCCAAGGGAATGGAGGTCAAATGCACGATGCCTAAATCAAGCTATTTCGAAGTCAAGTAGGGGTTTATGGTAGAAACTAAGGCTAAACTAGGCGATGCAAAAGCTTATATGAAATCAATCTAAAGACACTAGGGCAATGGATCCACATGTAATTGTAATGGAAACGGTAATTTGGGAGGTCAAACCGACTAAGTCAATTGATATGAAGGAATATCATCATGTATCCAAAAGAGCATACTAAGATGGTTCACCTAGAGGTCTAACTAGCGTCAACTACACTAAACACTACCTAGGGAACGTCACAAAGCACCTCAATCGTGAAATTGCAAGCTTACTAATCAATGGTCCGTATCATAGAAAGCTTACAATGCAATCTAGTGTATTAATCAAAGATGGCCAAACCTCAATTAATCACACACATGCACATGAAATATCAACCAAATTTAATCATATCATCAACTCTATCAATTATCCCCAAATTACACTAATCCATTATTCACACATGCTTCACCATTTCCCTAGCTAGGAAACTACTCACTAGCCATAGGAATTAAGATCAAAACTACAACAATCATCAATTTCATCATCAACATAATTGAAATCAAAGATTAAACCAACAATCAATCAAAATCAATCAAAATTCAATCAATAACCAAATAAATCATCAATAACATGGAAAACAAATGAAATCAACTAAAATCAAACTTGTATTGAAATCAAGAAGAAAATCCTTACAAAACTTTGATCTAAAGATCAAATACAATGAGGAATCCTTGAGCAATCACCAAAAATCATGAGTTTCTCTCTCTAAAATTCTCCCCAAAACTAACTATCAAATTCAATCTAAAACTTCTTTCTAAAAATAGGTAGAAATAACTATATATACAAAGAGGAGGTCGGTAATGACGCCCAAAAATAGACCCTCGTAAGTGCGGGCGCTCGGAGGAGAGAGAATGGTGCGCACGGGACACACCCAGACTGGTGCGCCCGCACGCACCTGGTGTGCGGCCGCACACTCCCTTGGTGCGCCCGCACCTGGCTGGGTCTTTCCCCCTTCTTCTCTTCGTCCTAGCTCAAGCGGTGCACACATCCTAGATGATGATGATGGAGGACAAAGGCAGAAACTTTCTTGAATTTCTTGAAGAGTATATGCCATGAGGAAGGCATAAACAAAGCCTTGAAGCTTGCCCCTTGGATCCACCTTTGACTTGGAGCTTCTTGCACCTTCTTTAGGCATGAAAACAATGAAAGCTCAAAGAGAGGAAGCTCGGGAATTCTTGGACAATCAATTACCACCTACAAACAAATGATAAAAAACAAGTAAAAGAGAAAAATAACAAGTAAACTAGAAAAAGCATGAAATAGAGAAACTAACTACAAAACAGCATAAAAAGAAGAAAACAAGAATAAAACTAAGGAAAACTAAAGAAAAGAGAGATAAAAAAGAAATAAAAATCATCCAAAAAGGAACCAAATGAGTGCCATAAATGTCACTCATCACAAAGCCTCCCTTGGCTAGCTGGGTTGCATAACAGCCCGCATGTGGCTGCCAAAGGGGCTGCTCAAGGGTTGCGTGCGGCCATGTGCGTGAGGTATGCGAGCATATTTGAGTGCATGGATTTATCGGCAAGCGTGTGAGCTGTAATGCTTGGTGTTGCGGGGAGTGCGTGTGGGTGTGCTACGTGCATGGAGCACAATATGCACAACTCAACACTTGGCACTTTAGCCCAGGGTTTTAAGGCAATGCCATTTTAGAAATTTTTGCCGTTTTATTTTAATTAATTTGTTCATTTTAATTAAAACTTTGGAGGCTAGGCCTCGGTTTTGAGCGGCATTGGCAAATATTTATTTTGACAAGTTTGGTTTCTACCGACTTAATTAGTTGGATTAATTAAGATGGATGCGGAATTTAGTGGAAGCTTCAATATTAATTACGTCAATTACATAATCGGTCAAACAACTTTGACTAGTTTTAATTAGGCGTTTTAATCGGATTAACCACCTAGATTAGTTACTAGTGCGCGCGTTTGTTTAATGCATTGTTACTTGTTTATCGTTGTAAAATGCATGGGCCATTCACATATAGTGAATGGAGAATGGAATGTATATTCTCTCACATGTTTTATGAAATGGCAACTAGTGGGACCCGATTAGGATAGAAAATACGGACTACGTGCCGTGATGTATTTTTGTAAATCTAAATACGGTCTACACACCATTGAGTATTTTTGTACCTTAATATTTAGATTAGTCCTAATCGTAGATACTAGTATTTGCATATTTTGGTTAAGTCTTGAAGACGGAGTTTCTTGGAAGACGAAGACTTGAAATTGCAAGTGAAGACCTTTTGAAGACTTGAAGATTTCAAGGGGTCATGCTGCTAGTTGCCAATATGCATCTAGTATTTTCGCTTTATATTTTATGCTTATATATGTGAATCATATGATTAGATGCATGCGCAGGCTTTCAAATGTTGTGATGATTAGTTAAGTTCACTTAAATCAACCAACATAGAAATCCTAGGTACCTAATAATATTGAGTAAAACTTGCCTTTCGAAAACGACACTTACTACCCGGAAGAGGGTGATGGTGGGCTACGCCAAAGCGAGGTACCATCTCTTTTCCAAGGAGGTAAGGCACACTGGGTGTGCATGTAGATTTTGGTTGAACTCAACGATATGAGTGATGAAATCCATACATGTCGTGGCAAAAGAGATATATCGTCATGACGCATTAGAGGCAACGATTATCCAACCAAGAGTGGCTTGGGGCCATTAGCAATGAGTTTCTTACCTTAGAATATTGAGTATTAAGACAAGCCAAAGCATGCTTAACCACTCATTGTTTCTTTGGATCTTGTAATCGCCTTATTTTTGCCAAATAGGGACAATATTAAGCGTAAATAAGACATTTAATAAGATTGAAGTTTGCATGAATGCTCTTAAATTTCAAACTTAATATATTCTTGATAAATGGTTATACTTTGCACTTATATTTATAGTACTCTAAATTAAATAATGTTGTTTCCATGATTGGTAAAGGAAATCCTTGAGAATAGTTCTCAAAGAGAGGAAAAACATTTCTAAAATACTATTATCATAAATGACTTTTAACAGAGTCCGAAAGGATGGTTGGACATCATGTATTCAAAATACCAGGTAGTTTTGATAAAACATGAAGTATTGAGTTGCAAACTCAAATTGTCAATATTTGACAACCAACATATCTTTTCGCCTCATACATAAATGAGTAGGACTCATTGATGTCGTAATTCAAGTGTGAATTAAAAGAAAAGATAGAACTTTGTTTTACGGCGCACTAGGTGCTTGATTATGCCTAACAAAGTATAAAAGTCAAAGGAACTTAAAGAAATGATTCTTAAAGTAAGATTATGAGATATTGTATGATGAAAAATATAGGAAAGAAGAAACGAAGAAAAGGAATTAGATTCCATTTAAACCCTTGAGTTCATGTTATTGTAGTTAACTTAGTAATTCATTATCTTTACAAGTATCGGATACTGCTTGAGTGTTCCACTTTGAAAGTGACCTCAAACTATTGAAGTTAAGCTAAGTTATCGACTTACAAGCTTAGAATGAAGCAAGAAGAGCTACATCAGTTGTAAGGTCGTATGCTTTGTTTAAAGACCTTTAAACTAAAGGCTGGAACAAGTAATGGTTATTATGTTCCATAATCAGCAAATGATCCGTTCACAAACGGAAAGACTCACATTCAAAGTAAAAGAGAAATAGTTGTAAATTTATTTGACTGGCATGGTTATCCAAGCGTTGAGTCAAGAATGCTTGATTATAAACAAACATTTCCCTAACATGATAAACTCACTAAGTACAAGTCATGGACTTGATTTGCGTTCCGAACATCTTTAGCAATATATATCACATCGACAAAAACGTACTCAAGGCTCTATTAGATAGGCTCTTGATAGTTGCTCGATTCGAAATCGTTCTAAGACAATCAAGTCTTACTTGTTGATACTGACAATGCAGAGAGCTATTGTTCTTGGTATAGATAATTGTCTCCGAAAGCTAAAGAGGATTCAATTACTTCATTGTTTCACAAGGAATTTGAAAGGATATGGCTATATTCATCAATTGTGAACAAACTTGACTTGATTAGCTCAAGAGTCCAGGGATGTACAGAATCAACTTGGCAAGATATCAAAATGTCTAGATTAGATCGAGCGATGTTTGCTTAAGCCAAGCGTGACCATCTCAAATTTGTGAATGGACATTTTCATAAATAATTCCACAAAGAACATAGTGTGTCCTCACGGAGACCTCGATGTCATTTGAAAATGACTCGAACGATGATGGTTCACAACCTTTCCTATAAAGTTCTTAAAGATTATACCAAATTTTTTTAGGCCTTTTTTGCCACCGGTTTTGAACAAAACTGGTGCCAAAAACCCCTTTAAAAAAAGCGGGACTGGGTTTTTGCCACCGGTTAACCGGTGGCAATAATTATTATTGCCACCGGTTAACCGGTGCCAATACTTATTTTTGCCACCGGTTTTGAACCGGTGGCTTTTCAAGGTAGTATTGCCACCCCTCAAATGCCCACCGGTTCAAAACCGGTGGCATAGGGGGGTTTTGAACCGGTGGGCATTTGCATTTTTCTACTAGTGTTACACTAAACGAAATGTCAAAGCTAAAAAAGGACGCCATATTCAGTTATGGATTGAAATAACTTCTAAAAGTCTTTTCAAAGTATATGTCTAAGGCTCTTAGTCTTAGTGGGAGTTCAGTGGCTTAGTGGGAGCTAGGTGGCTCAATGGGAGTTTACCGGCTTAGTGATAGCTTGGTGGCTCAGTGGGAGCTGAATGGCTCAATAAAGACTAAGATAGCTTATGTGGGAGCTAACTGTTTATTTCACAACGAACGTTTACCCAAAGACAATATACATGTCTCTTTGTAAGCATTCAAGTGAGAATTCGGGCATCACCTCCACAACCTAATTGAGAACATAATGTTTGTTGCTCTAAGTGGTGTCTTTATGGAAAGTAACACGTTTCCAAAATGACAAGTGGGAGGAAAATGAACTCGATGACCATCGAGCTTAGCAACAAACTAGAACTGAGAATCTCAGAAGACCTTAAAAGGATTTCATGAGAATGCTTGATCAAGAATACTCAAACGGACTTTACAAGTGCCTTAAAAGAGAATTCGTTACTCACAAAACATCAGAATTGTTGGAGTAAGGTCAACATAATAAAAGGGCTTTGGAAGGGCCTTAAAACTCAGTGGTTAATGCAATTGCCCCGTATAGGTATAGAATTCACCAAAGGCTTGGATTGAATCCTATAAATTTCTATCAAGTTAGAAATAAACCTAAAACTTACAAGCACACTATTTACTATTAGATAGTAAAGGAATAGCGTATTGTAAGATAGCTACGACAAATCCAAATTCCGAACAATGGTTAGAGGCCATGAAAATCCAAAACAGACCCCATGTTTGAAAATCATGTTTGAAACTTGATTAATTTGCACGAAAGGTGAAAGACCCATCGATTGCAAATAAGTTTTCAAGGAGAAAACTAACAAATGCGAAAATGTATATGCATACATACCTAGATTGGATGAAAAGGATACAATTAAATTCACGTAGTTGATTTTAATAAAAGCCTATTCACTAATCGGAATACTTAAGTCTTTTTGTGCTTGATCTAGCAAGATTGCACGTATGAAATATGGAAAAATAGATACCAAAACTGCCTTCCCAAAATAGGATTTTGGAAGTGACTATGGAATAGTCTAAGGGTTTTAAAAACCTAAATAATACTAGATTTCAAAGCAAGCTCATGGAATCTGTCATGGGATTAAAGGAAGCATTGCATATAGAAATTGGAACGTGTTTTCTCATAAAGTTAATAAAAGGATTGGCTTATGGAGAAACATAGAAATTTTGATGAATAAGAAGTTTAGTGGGAGCAAAAGTAAAGGTCCAACGAGAAGTTTACGAACTCTATTGTGAAACAACTATCAAATTCTAAATGTTTAGATTTGAAAGTATTTTCGACAATGGACCAAGCTAAAGACGACACTTAGTACATGTTGGGAATTAAGTTCTATGGTATAGACTTAATTAAATGTTTAAATGAGTAAAGGAATTTACCATGTTAAACATGAAGGACTTTGAAAGGCTTTCGACCCATATGTATAAAACTAAGTCAATGTTTGAACTAATTAAGTATAAGCTAGGCTAAATACTAAGTCAAACAAGGAAGACTCTAGTAAGAGACTTTCAACCATGTCACATAGCGAACAATTTAGCATGACTTAGTGAAACTGAATGAGCTAAAATGTCAAATTGATGGGGTAAATATTTAGAATCATTCTACAATTAAATCCATCATGTAAAGCTATGATATGGAACCGTCACAAGAGTTACTTGCTTAGAGCATGTGAAGTACGTATGTAATACTAATCAACATTAATCTAAGTGTTAGATCATTAGATTATAGTCAAGAACATCCAAAGCACTTGGATGAGCCAGAGGATGAGTTCTTGACGAATGGAAACAAATATACTTGAATTTTGATGCTGCAAGCACAAACCTTAACAAGGATCAGATCCTTAACAAGGAAACCATTTGTAAGCACGAGGCAAGAAGAGCCGTGGTTTGAGAATCGTAACATGGATATGCATCCATGTATAATGTGCGGGAATTTAAGGTAAATTTCCATGATCACAAGTGATTAGGGTATCCCAAATCATTGTGAGTTGTTTGAGTGAAATCCTTGCAAGGCATCATCGGGGAGTCTACTAAAGTATATGTTGAGAATATTATTACGTTAAAAGCAATAATAAGGAAGATGTTAAATGGAAAGCTTATTGTTGAATGTTGATGATTGTAGGTTGTCAAGTTAAAGGTCACAAATCATGAAAATGAGTGGGAGCCTTCGATTGGACAATAAATCCTAAATCACATGTAATCCATTAACACTCTCAAAATTTTATCATCTTATCATGGGAATGTTGGATAATGAAGATGCTAAGATTCGCAAAGTAATTTTAACTAAACCTATGCAATAAGTGAACGACAACATTCACAATTGCATGAAAGAAATCAAGCATATCAAATATGGGTGTGATTTCTATGAATGTTTTATGAAGAGTACTACTCTTAAAACATTTGGAAAAGACATTTATCATTAGATGAAACATTGTGAAGTTTCATAGTGGAATAAAATATTTCTAAATATTCCACAAAACTATTTAATTATTGTGGTTTAGAATTAACTAACGAGTCCATTCGATTTTAAAGAATATCCAAAATAGAGTATCAAGACAATGTCTTGAATAAAGAAACACCTATTACGTGAGCATTGAATATTTTAATCGAAAATTATCCCTAATCAAGGTCATTTATTTTATGGATGATTAATGACAATTAGAGATTAGTGTGTAGTATGATTTATAGCACCATTTCTTGTGCTATGAGGATATAAATCATTTGCACATGTATTGGTTTAGAACCATACTGGATTGACCTATGAGAATACTTTAAGAGATTCAAAATCGTCATAACTATTTTTCTCATTATAGTTATCAGATTTCTTTTCTCGACCATGAGTAATTTTAGGTCTCTTGTTTGAGCAACTAGTTTGTTTTGATGTTGCTCAAACGTCTGCCGTACTTGGGGATCATAACAACGACTATCGGGCGGCTAGGTCCTCTTAGTAAGAGAAGCTACATTACAAGACTGGGAATGTCCCCCTACTAACAATAGGGAACATGTCTTGTTGTTTACAATGCCTCTCAAAGAGCGAGATTGTGAAAATACATGGTCGTGCTCAGATGGATTTTAGAAATCATCTGTTTATTGACAGTCAAACTTGGATTTCGAGAAACACTTCTGGACGTAATAGGGGTGACGAATAATCTTACCCTGTAGTTCATGAAGAGACATGAAGATGACGAGGGGAAAACTAGGTCGTTGGACTAATCCTCCCTAAGCCAAACAAAATTTATAAACACTCAACAAACCTAAATACAAGTATAGAGGTAAGTCAAGGGTCGAACCCAAAGGAACGGTAATGTCTAAGTGCTTTTAAATATATGCCTAAGCTGGGTCGAAGACGAAGAGTAAAAGGTGACACTAACAACTACTAAGACGAGGAAACAAAACAAATAAAGAGCTAGGGATTAGGATCCGTAAATAATAGCAATGAATATAGCAAATTGGAATAGGAAAGTCGACTAAGTCAAGCAATGTGAGGGAAAATCAATCATGCAACCAAAAGAGCATATCAAGCTATTCTCCTAGAGGTCTAACTAGCGTCAACTACGATAAACTCTAGCTAGGAAACATCACAAGACACCTCAATCGTGTAAATGCAAGCCACAAATCAATGGTCCGTATCAATGTGAACTTACAATGCAATCTAGTGCAATAATCAAAGTTAGCTACTCTTTAATTAATCACACACATGCACATGATCAATCAATTAAGTTTAATCACATCATCAACTCCATCAATTATCCCCAATTTACATCAATCCATTGCATCATACAAGCTTCACCATATCCCTAACTAAAAAACTACTCTAACAACATCATCAAACCAACAAACAACTAAAGAAATCAACAATCTGAGAAGAACAATTACACTAATCAAATATCAATCATCAAATCATCAAAATCAAGCAATCTTAACATGAATATTAAACAAAGCAATAAAATGAGATTGAGTTAGAAATCCTCATTGATTGATTTGATGATCTTCAATACAATAGTCACTGTAGACACCCATCCGTGTCTCCCCAAAACCAAACCCAGTGATGAATACCTTTCATGTCGAATGATAATCGAATGAAGTAAAAGTGTGAAAAGTCAAGTGTTGCGGTTAGTTTTAGTTAAAAATCCTTCTTTCTGTTTTCGAAAAGCCAATCTATTTTATGAAAACGTCCAATTCAGTTTATTTTTGTCCAAGATAAGGGTCCAATAATGGTGTAGTTTGATGGGGCTTGAAAAACCCTTTCCAACGATATATTATAAGCCCAATTCCGATGAATAATGAGGAAGTTATGGCCAAAATACTAAGCTGGGCCAAAACCGGATTTTACCTACGACCTAATGATCATGAGGAGGGTCCAAAGGTTTACTCCTATTCCTAAACTAATTAGGATTGATTAGAATCTTCTATAAGTTACTAAAATATCTTAATTATCCTTTTTTGAAAAGATAAGATTAAGGAATTTGATTTAAATATAAACTTTCCTTTTTTAAAACTTTCCTAATTCTATTTAAATTTAAAGATGTTCAAAGACAGTTAGATTTTATTTTCGTGCCTCATATGGTTGGATATATGTTTAAATTATCTTTCCAATGATATATTATAATATTATATCCGAGCTATAACGAAAAAGATATGAAAGAAATACGAAACTCTATCCAAAACTAACACCCTTTCACTATTTCGGCCATATCTTTTTATCGACAAAAGATTTTTATCTGTTTCTAATTGCATTAGAATGTAGACTTCAAGAGATTTCCAACGACATATTATATTCCTTATTTGGACTTTTGGATCAAAAGATATGATAAAAACAAAATCCGCAAAAAGTGTCTTTGTCGTCAAACGACAGGTTTGTCGCCACACGACAAGATCAATTTCTGGCGACAAGGTCGGTTTGTAGGCGACAGTGTGGAGGTTTATTCCTTATCAAATTCTATGCTTTTCCGGACTGTTTTCCTATAGATAGGGTCCCGAACCTCCGTTTTTATTCATCTACTCTCATCTACAATCAACAATCAATCTATAATTATCTATTCTCTCTTGAGCAATATAGCTTATTCTTTCCCTCTTATTTTTCTAAAACTAGCTTTTTACAAACACAATACCGCATACACAATACTTAGAAACACCTAGCCAAGTTCGAAGTTGCCTTCGCCCTAGACGTGAAAGGTTGATAATTTATGAGGGTTTGGTCCCAAATCCAATCTAAACTTTTTAACTCTTTCTTTCAATTATTTAATTTAATTCTTTGATTTAATATTTTCATTGAAATTTACAAAATGTTTATTTTGTTATTAGAAAGGGGTACGAGGCATCAAAGTATGTAATCTTATTGCTCTATTCTTGTAGAAAGCATGTTTATTATTGTTTAATTACTAGTATCATGTTAGGATGTTATTTATTGCTTTCTAGAATCATCACTACTATAAAACAGGCAAATTCCGACGGACTGGTTCCGACGGACATGTAATTCCGTCGGAAAATTTGAAATTTTCGACGGATTTTTTTTCCGTCGTATATTTCCGACGAATTTAAGCAATCCGTCGCAAATCCGTCGGAAATTTCCGACGGAATATAAATCCATCGGAATATTTGTACTTTCCGATGGAATAATTCTTAAAAAAAAATAAAAGATAAACCCTAACCCTAACCCCCTTTTCTCTTCCGCCCGTTTTTTCTTTCCCTCTCTTCTTTCCATTCTTTCTCTCTCCTGGTACGCCTTTTCTTCTCCTTCCTCTCTTCTCTTTCTCTCTCCTCCTGGTCCGCCTCTTTTCTTTTCTTCTCCTTCCTCTTTTCTTTTCTTCTCCTTCCTCTCTTCTTTTCTTCTCCATCTTTCCTCTGTTCTCTTTCTCTCTCCTCTTGGTCCGCCTCTCATCTTTATTTTCTTCTCCTCTGGTCCGCCTCTTTCTTCTATCCTCTTCTTTCCCCTCTTTCTTCTATCCTTGACCAACAACAACCAACACCGTACCACCGTACCTCCATCACCAGCAACCAACAACAGCGGAGACTACAACACCACAATTACCGCCGTGCATCAACAACGATGACTACAACAACATCGGCTACGCGCGACAACGTCAATTGCAAGAATCGTCAACCGCACAACTGCACAAGTATTGTAGATCTAGTTTTATTTTTTGGTTAATTTCTGAATAGGTTGTAGATCTAGTTTTATTTTTTGGTTAATTTCTGATTATGTTTAAATTTTGAAGTAATTGTAATATTAGGTTATAAATTTTATGGATAATTGTATATTTATTTAATTAATTTTACTGTAACTCATTTTCCCCTGTTTCGATTTTTTTTTTTACTTAATTTCGGAATTAGATCTGCTAGTTTCGATTTGGTTTGGTGCTAATTTCATATTATTTGTGGTATATTTCGATTTATTTTTTTGTGGACGGAGGTTTGGGGCTGGTGTGAGGTAAGGCCGTGGCGCTGGTGGATGTTGGGGCTGGTGTGAGGTGAGGCCGTGGCGCTGGTGGAGGTTGGGGCTGGTGTGAGGTGAGGCCGTGGGGTTGATGCTGGTGTGGGCTGGTGGTACGGGTTAGGGGGCTAGTGGTGTGGGCTGGTGGCCTGGTGGGGTGGTGGGAGGCTTTTTTTTTGTTTTTTTAAAACCATTTTCCGACGGAATTTCCGTCGCAATTTTCCAACGGAATGCAGTCCGTCGGAAAGTTCCGACGGACTGTTTCGGGCCTGAAAACCACTTATGACGGACTGAATTCCGTCGGAAATTCCGTCGGAATAGTGTTTCCGACGGAACTTCCGTCGGAAAACTCCCATTTTCCGACAAAGGGTTTTCCGACAACCAGTTTCGACGCCGTCGTTATTTGTCTGTTTTCTAGTAGTGCATGTTTAGGGTGCCTCTTGTGCTTTCTAATATCATGTTAGTACCATGTTAGGTTAAAAGCTTTGATCTTTAATGTTTAGTGACATGCTAGGGTTTGTTATTAATCTTGTTAGTATCATGCCTAGGATCTTGCTACTATATTTAAGCTTTATTATTAACATGATTTTTATTGTTATTATTACCATTATTGTTATAATTATGTTGCTTGATATATTATTTTATTGTTATTGTTTGATCACGCCTTTTATGCATGTTAAAGGGAATTTATACTTGAAATCACGCTTAATAAGATAATTAATAATTTGGTTTAGGTTAATATGATTTTAATTCGAGTGATCGCCAATAATAGTTTATTTGTGCATTAATATTCAACCAAAATAGATTAAACAGGGTTAGGATTAATATAATGTTTGCATGTTAGTCAGAAAGCGCACATGAATACGAGTAAAATAAAGTAGAGGCCTATATTATAGGGCGGGTCCTTTCTTTTGTAGATTGGAATTCGTACCATCATCCCCGAACCCTATTTGGTTCAAGACCTTATGGAGTTGACGATCTCATGGATCGTTAAGGGGTGTAGCCTTCACCTCATGATTGGTTTACAAGTTCCTAAATTTTGTTGGCGACTCTTTTGCTCTCTTTTCTTTCCCTTTGGAAGCCACCATACTTAAGTGTATGATCACAGTGGGGTTCAAGCTTGGGGTTATAGTGCTTGAAATATTCCCTACAGTTTTTTGGCGACTCCACTAGGGAGGATTTCTATTTTAATTCCTAAAATTTATTTTGGCAATTACTTAGAATGAGCGAATGAGACTCGAAAAGTTCTTAGTATTTCATGTGCGTAATTTTGATTAACATTATTTTCATATGCATAAAAAAGGTTCTCATTGGATAGACCATCTGAAATGAGTAAAAAACATAGGATTTTACACGTAGGAAATTTGAGAAATATCTTTCACAACTAGAATCGAAATAATACCGCGAAATCTGGAAAATTCTAAGAACAGGGATACCTGCCAAGGCATGTAGGAACTAGCGTCTAGAAAACAGGGCTTGTCGCTTGTAAAAATCTTATGTCTCCTGGCGACAGTTCAGTCACTTGGCGACAGGGGTTCTTTTGCGGCGACAGTCCCTATAGTCTGGCGCCAAGTTCTTCCAATACCGAGCCAGAACTCTAACTTCTTGTTTTGACCATTTCTAGTACTGTTGGCTCGATTCTACTTCCTTATTGAGTTTTTCTCACTTTTCTGAAACTCATATGTGTTCTACATATGGCCATAACCCTCTGGGGGTTAAAGCTCCATTTACCCAATCGAACGCTCCTGGCAACGACGGGTACATCCGAGTTTGTTAATCCACCAAACCGTGGAAGCAAGTTTTTAACTTGCGGAGTCCCATCCATACGCGCCAACCCTTCCAAAGGTAAGTCTTCCGCACGATGCATCCGGACTCATAACCATGGACCCTCTTTGACTGACCCATATCCTTGAACTTTAGAGAACTAGAGCCATGGTTAGGTTGCAAACTCATTGCATCATATTGTGACTATTTGACTACTTGTGCATCTCTTACTTGTGCATAACTTATATGTGACTAAACTAACCGTTTGGTTTGACTTGTGTTTGTAAATAAGTCTTGATAAACTAACCAATGACTAAAGAAATTTGTTTAATTAATTAATTTGAACTAATGAATAAGCCTTAAATCAAGTCATAGTTCCTTTAAGTCAACCTGGATTTTTATTTCCGTTACTGCACAAGCGTCAACTTGTTTTGGTCATAGCCGGAATTCTAGGAAGAACTACGAGTCGTATAACTTATGGATCTGTAGCCCCGAGTTTTATCTTTGATTTGGCGTTGGTTTCATACCAATAAAAGTCACATATCAAAAGTTATGACTAAAGTACCACAGCCTGTCCAGTTTAGTGCACATACGTGAAGTCTTAACTTAGTCTTTGCTTGAGTCTAGTCACATATTCTAGCCACATGGTCATGAAACAAGTCTTAACATGTCACCTACACTCATTAGTCTTAGCACACACTTTGTATATGTCACCATGACCATGTCTTAGATTCATGCATGAGTCGTTTTTTTCGTCACTTGATTTGGGGGGTTCATTTTATTCCTATTTCTTCAATATCTCTCCATCTACATCATCTTCCCACTCTCCACATACTTTCTCCACACATATCATTCCCTTCATTCTTTCATGATCTCTTCCCATCTATATATGCATGTTGAATCGAGTTTGAGTCATATGATTGACAAGAAAAAAAGTAATGATGAGACAAAATACAAGGCAAGCTTCTCGCCAAGATTTCATGCTTTCTTCTTCTTTTTTTTAAACCCTTCCCCATAAAGTCTAGCATAGGCACCCTTTGTCTTCCTTAGATTTATTTCATTGGTTTTTCATTTTATTTCCCTTTTAACAAAATGAGTATTTTATTTCTTGCATATGACCATTGCCAAAAAAAAAAAAAAAAAAAAATCAAGGTTGAACTAAGCACAAGGTATACCCATGATTAGAGGCACCCCTTATAGCCCATTATACCGTCTTCGCCCTTTAAATATATAATCCCTTTCTTCATAAACCACTTTGAGCCTCGTCTAATGACAAACCTTTCTTTCTTCAACATACATCTACTTAACCTCGAGATGGGATGGTGTGCAACTTATGCAAGTTCTAAATACAGAGCTTGAGTGATTTTACCAAAAATTTCAAAAAAAAAATGGCAAAAAAAAAAAAAAATAAAATAAAAGTGTACAAAAGGGCAAGTGTTCCAATGTCTTTGATATGAAAATATCTTTGATAAAAACACGTCTCAAATTGCGTCTCTGATCGAGTGCTCGGTACCGTGCCTGAGAAACATGAATGCCAAGTGAGTGATAGACCGCATGATTGGGATTGCCCACACTTATCAAAATAAAAATGCAAAGCAAAAAAATATAGAAAGCAAAAAATAAGCAAAAGAGAGACTTAAAAAAAAAAGAGTTAAAAACCTCAAGCAAAAAAATACAAAGATTCAAAAGCAAGGTTGCACACCTTGGGGGCTTATTTAGGGTCTTGAGCCTTTATCCTCTTCTTCTCTAACCTTTAGCCTAACCGCGTTACAACCCTTAAAAAGACCTTTTTGAGGTATACACACACTTGTGCGAGGTTCGGCTAGAGCTACGTTTGGCCTGATTCCTAACGGATACGTAGGCAACCTCACATTGGGGTGCGGCCGTAATAAAAATGCATTCGTATTCACATTCACACACTTATACCGTGATCATATCAAGGGATCTCCGATGCTCATCCCTATTTACTTAGAGCTAGACTTGGGGGCTTGATCTTTACATCATTAGCCTACCTAGACTAAGGCCCTGTTTGATTCACCTTAATTTTGCTGAACTGAAATTATTTTTGCTGAACTGAAATTATTTTTACTGAACTCAACTTATTTTTACTGAACTGAACTGAATTTTACTGAACTGAAATTAGTTTTACTGAACTGAAATTATTTTTACTGATTTTCTATTATAATTTTTCTTTAAGAAAACTGAATTTTACTGAACTTTGAACTTATTTTTACTGAACTGAAATTAATTTTACTGAACTGAACTTATTTTAACTGAACTGAAATTATTTTTACTTAATATTATTTTTTTTAAGGTGAAGAGAACAGCGCCTAAGAGTCACCATCTCTTGACTCTTTTCAATAATAATTTTCCACACCGTTAGCCTTTGAAGCTTAACTTTAGTGTCACTTTCACACACATCACAGATACATGACCAAATAGACTTCCAATTAGGAACCCTTTGTCATGAAGTTTTAACATAACGTTAAGCATGCTTTGTCATATCAACATCACTCATCACTCATAATCATCATTGTATCAGGAAATATAAAGTGCTTAGCCTTCGTGCCTAAGTTACCTAAATACTTTCATAATCGAGTCAATTAAGATAGTTTAGGATAAATTACACCTTGCACCTTGAGTGACAGTATTAAACGGATATATTTGCCTAAGCTCATTCAACATGCACCATCACTCACTTTGATTCTTTTTCGCGTCTTTCCTTTACGGGAGAAAGTCGGTACCCTCCACAAAAAATGACGGAAAATTTTTGCTTTTTTGCATTTTCGAGTCGCACATCACACACGAGTCATGTACATTGAGTCATGTCGTGTCATATCACATCGAGTTGAGTTTAACACATGTGCCAAAACACATTAAGCCACACGAGTCATGAGTCACACATGTCAATTCACCTTGGGTCAACCTCAAGTCAGTCAGTCACATTGAGTCAACCTCAAGTCAGTCAATAAGCCTTAGGTCAACCCTAAGAAACACATCAAGCCTTAGGTCAACCCTAGGAAAAACAATAGCAGAGTCTCTTTTGGCAATCTTTTGATTTTTACAGGATACAACCATTCAACAAAACTCCTGTTTGCAGTCAACCGAACGATCGCAACAAATATTCAATTATCAAGCTATTTTATTCAGAGACGTGTGTACATCTCATTATCAAGCTCTTTTGTTCAGAGATGTGTGGACATATCATCAAGCTCTTTTGTTCAGAGACGCGTGGACATATCATTCAAAGCTCTTTGTTCAGAGACGCGTGGACATATCTATCAAGCTCTTTTATTCAGAGACGCGTGGGCATCCTATCAAAGCTCTTTTGTTCAGAGACGCGTGGACATATCATCAAGCTCTTTTGCTTAGAGACGCGTGGGAATCCTTTCAAGCTCTTTTGTTCAAAGACGCGTGGACATATCATCAAGTTCCATTGTTCAGAGACGCGTGGACATATCATTAAGCTCTTTTGTTCAGAGACGCATGGACATATCATCAAGCTTTTTTGTTCAGAGACGCGTGGACATATCATCAAGCTCTTTTGCTCAGAGACGCGTGGGCATCCTACCAATCTCTTTTGTTCAGAGATGCGTGGACATCTCATCATCAAGCTCTTTTGTTCAGAGACGTGTGAACATTCCTCAAGAAAGCTCCATTGTTCAGAGACGAGTGAACATCAACAACAGCAAGATGGCGTTCCCTGGCTTGTGGAAAGTTGTCACAACAACAAAGATGCAGCAACAAAAACGGTTACTCCATAGACGTGTGCTCGACGGTGCAAGATACGCGTTTCTTAACTCTCTTTATCTGTTAAACTAACGCTAGTTTGCAGGTATCGGTGTTACAAGAATGATTTGGGATCGCAGAACGTTCTGAATCATTCTCCGTCCCTTTGATACTTTGACTTTTGTTTTCGAAACCTAAGTTTCTCCAAACTCAGTCAAAGTGCGGGCTTCTGTAGACACCCATTCGTGTCTCCCCAAAACCAAACCCAGTGATGAATGAATACCTTTCATGTCGAATGATAATGAATACCTTTCATGTCGAATGATCCCATTTTGGTGGACCTAAAAACTAATTTGAGGTTGTTAAGAGAAAAGATGGGTTGTGGTGATGATGAGATACTCATGTTTGATCATGTTAAGTTGGGGAATGTTGAGAATGAAAACCATGCTCTTGTTGAGAGTGAAGAATCCCAATTGGTAGTTGAGGACATTTTCAAACTCTTTGAGAGTAGTGAAGATGTGTTAGAAGGGAATTATTTGGAGGAAAAGGCTTGTGTTTTAATGCAAGCTAAGGTGGTGTGATTAAAGTTGTGAGTGAGGTACCCATTCCAATTCTTTCAATCCCCACCCCCTTTTTAAGAAAGCTTACCAACCTTCCTTCTTGCCCTATATCACTTCCATATATCCTCAAAGTTTCACTGATTGAGGGGTCCCTAATCTCTTTAGCTCCCCATTACCTTCTTTTGAACTCAATGATGGAGTTTTACCTTCCAAGGAGCAACAAAATGAGTTTGTTACTCCCTTTTCTCTTCCTAGTTCTAGTTTTAAATTTTCTAATTCTTATTATATTGATTTTTCTTTTGATTCTTTTACTTTTTCTTTTCCCCCTTCTCTCAAACATAAAGTCTCCTTGTACTTTATGTTCGCTTGTCATATGAGCATCGCGTATGCTCTATTTCTTGATATGTTTGCTGCTGCATATGACAAGCTTTTGCGTTCTTTGTCGGGTTATTTACTAGATTGGTCATGCTTGGACGTTAAGCAAGCCTTTCTCGGGAAGTAACCCGTGTTTTATTGCTTTCATTTTCTTTTCGTTTTTTTAGAATAGATTTTCTCTCATGGAAATGTTTGTGTGCCTTTTGCTAGGTACATGACTTGATATACTTTGGTGCATTGGTTTAGATCAAGAATTAAGGAAGATTGACACCACAATTGCGAGCACATGGAAGGCGAGATTCAATGCTAGAGGAATTTAGTTTTGAAAGGATTATTTGGATCATTTGCGGGTATTTACACCCACCTATATCCGGTAATATCTTTCTTTGCTTAATGGTTGATGCTTTATTGGACATGTGTTGGTTTGTAAGTTTAATCTCTTCCTTTTTCCCCTCCCATGGATTATTTAGTTTATGTTTGAGTATGTTGCCTCATTCAAGCTTGGGTGAGGGTATTCTATCATGTTGGTGAGATGTTGATTCATATATGCTATGAACTTGAGTATATGAATTTCCATGTTTTTCATGCTTTCGGAAAATCCAAAAAGATTTTTGTTTACTTTAAGGCAAGTTTAGCAAAATTGTGTTTTGTTTGTTCTTAATTGGACATTATATCTTGTGGATTTGTTTACTCTTGAATGCCTTTCTTCCTAAGTGGTTAATGTATGCACGATTTGAGAGTGTCAATGGTTGACTCTAGGATATTACATGCTAAGGTAGCCGAGTTAAGAACTTTTAGGAATCCATGAAGCCTTAGTTCACGGGTATGTGGTAAGATGGTGTTGCTCTCTATAGTGGATTTGGCACCCTTAGTTGGTATTTGTTTAGTTATAATCCCGTGTGAGGTAACATTGTTCTAGCCTTCATCACTTTGTTGTGTGGCGCATTTGGATCCGTAGCTATGCATATCTTGATCCTTGTTTTGACTTATAGCTCCCAAGATCGTGACCGAAGCACTCTAGGGGAGGAAAAGGGCACCCTTTCTTATTTTTCTTTATTTTCTTTTTGTTTTGTTACAAATTTGATTTTCTATTTTGCATAAACCTATTTGCTAACCAATTTGAGCCGCATGTTTCCCGCTCTTGTTTAAACCACGTTACAAACCTAATGTCCTTTGTTTACCAATCCTTTAAGTTAGTGAAGCATTGGCATGTTAGGTTTGAAGTTTTGAGTTGTTGATCATAAACAAGAAGCACTTTGTGATTTGGTTCGAGTTGAGCTTGTAAAGAAAGATTCAATTCAAGAAAATCAAATGATGTTGTAAGAAAAAGTCGTCCTTAGTTAAAAAAAAAAAGCAAGGACAATGAATAAAGTTAAAAAATAAAAAAGAAAAAGAAAGAAAGAAAAAAAGAAAAAAAATTAGAAAAGAAACAAAAACAACGATAATATTTTCGATAGTTTCATTTTCTTCCCTAGTTTAAGCATTGAGGACAATGCTTTGTTCAAGCTTGGGGGGGGGGGGAATTTTGTATGTTTGTGTTGAATAAACTTGGGGAATGACATTAGTGGTATTTTTGCTTGATATTTAGTAAATTCTTGAGTTATTTTTTAAGTGTCGGCCACACTTTTTGCTTCACTTAGGAAATATCACCAAATTTCAAATTTTTACCCCACCTTAACCTTTAGCCTTACGTTACAACCAATAAAAAGACCCTTAGACTTTAGTGGGTTAGGTCAAAAGAACGGTGGAGGGAGATAAACTTCAAACCTATGGAAAGAGTATGCATAGTTGAGACGTCGGGATTACCTTCTCAAAGTTTTTCATTTCTTTATCTTTTTCTGGTTTCTTCGTGGAATCTTGAGAAGCTAGCTTAAGGGTTGATTTGAAGCTAGTGGAGAGAACGTGGCCCGATTGGTTGGGGCTAGGGTGGATTGAGTCCTAAGTAGTTCTCTATGCTTAGCATTTGTTATGTTTTAATCAACCATTGACATCTTGGAACGTGCATACATTTGTCTATTTAGAAAGGTTTGCATTCATTAGTACTTGTCCTTATCTCTTGTCCATATATGAGCTTGTGTTTTGCTTTTTCTTCGTGTTTCTTTTCCTTTTCCTTTTGTTGCCTTGCCTCGGTTTTTCTCAAGAGTTGTGGGGTAAGCTCTTAGGAAACCCTCACGAGACCTCACTTGTCCTTATAGGCGACTTTGGGGTTTTAAGGGCTTTTTTTAGCTAAAAACAACTGTGATTCCTACGATAGTGAGTTAGTGTACATTCTTTCTCCTTGTTTCTATTTTGTTTCTTTTGCTTTCAATAATTCCATCTTGTTCTCTTTTGCCTTAGCTTTGCTCGAGGACAAGCAAAGGTTTAGCTTAGGGGAATTTGATAAGTGACATTTATGTCACTCTTAGGGGTAGTGTTTAGGTTATTTTCATGCTTGTTTTCTCGTATTTTACCTTGTATTCTCTTATTTTCTCTTTAATAAAGTTTCTAGCTTATTTTGGTAATTTTGGAGTGTTTTAGTTTATTTTCTTTATTTTATTAGTTTTAGTCTATTTTCGTATTTTATTTTATTTTCTTGCGTAGTTTAAATTATTTTTAGTTTTGTTTTATGTCTCTCATTTTCTATTTCATTTTATTTATTTCTATTTTATTTATTTTATTTTATGTCCCAATCCTTTCTCGTTTTTGTATGTAGGGTCTCGGGTTTCATGTCAAGTGAGTTCAGAGTTCGGGGACGAGACAAGTGTGCGCACATTTTCCTGCTTCTAGCTGCCACCTTATCCCTCACCGCACTCCTCCTCTATATTCCCCTTATCCTCCACTACACTAAAACACCAAACTCCCCTGCTCCACGCACCTACCAGCCCACACAGCAATTCCAGCCAACACCACAAACCACGCAACTCTCTGCTCTTCCCCTGCTCCAACCTCTAACCACCTGCGAGCACAACAACACCTCCCACCAATTCGTACCTCCCTCACTCAAACACCACACACACTAGCACCAACCACCGCCAAAACATTTATCCATATTAGGGTAACTTTTGCTTATTTTAGGGGTAACTTTATATCAAATGTACAATATTTATTGTACATCCGATTTATTTAAAAGTTTGTGATAAATTGGCTATTTAAAGAGGTATATAATTGGAATGGGAGTTTTATATCTAAGCTCAAACAGTTCGGGTGCCTGCTACTATGAAGTACTCGTAATTGATAATATATAATTTTTTAATTTTATTTTATTTTTTACTAATTGCTTGTATGTTCGTTGCTACTTGTTTGCATATCAAGACTACTACCTAATTGAAACATTGATTATATATATATATATATATATATGTATATATATATATATATGTATATGTATATATATGTATATATATATATGTATATATGTATATATATGTATATATGTATATATGTATATATATATGTATATGTATATATATATATATGTATATGTATATATGTATATGTATATATATATATATATATATATATATATATATATATATATATATATGTATATATATATATATGTATATATATATATATATATATACACAAACTTTTAAAAAAATCGGGTGTACAATAATTATTGTACATCCACTATAAAGATAGACTAAATTGATCAAAAGTTACCCCTGAAATAAATAAAAGTAACCCTAATATGCATAAAAGTAATCCAATACAAATAAAAATTATTAGTAAAAAATAACATTTTAAATGACTAAAATCAATTATTAGTGATTGTATGCAATTAATTTACCATTATAAAACTTTTATTATTGTCTATTTATATAAAAAATTGTTTTATGTTTAAAGTTACCCAAAAAAGGGAAAAAAATTACCCTAAAATTAGGTAAAAGTCACCCTTATACGGCTCGATGTACAGTAAAATTAGTGCAAACCGGGTGTATACAAAAGTTTTTGATATATATATATATATATATATATATATATATATATATATATATATATATATATATATATATATATATATATATATATATATATATATATATATATATATATATATATATATAGTATTAGTCAAAACTCTAATGATGACAAATAGATAAGCCATTAAATTCTATTTGAAAGGTATGTAGTACCTATTCATTAGTTGATTTAACTGCATAAAGGTGTCCAGCAACTTCTCATTAACCTAGCTATTGTCTATAAAGCTTACGAAAGTCCTACTTATTTTAACTACTATAAGAATTTAAGATACTTTTATGAGTAGAAAAATATATCTAATTAAGATCATATTAAAAGTTTACTAAATTTTAATAAAAAAAATATTGCATTAATGTAATTTTTTTTTATCTTTTTTCGTAGAATTCAGAGTAGTTTTATAGCTTGTATCTTGACTTGTTGTTTGGTAATGATTAGAGGTGGTTATTGGACAGGGTAGCCCAATGATGATAGGGTAAGGGTCAAGCTTATAGGGCTTTTAATGGACAGGGCCCTTATTGGGTAGGGTCCAAATAGGGCCAACATGTTTTTCCAATTTAGCTGAAAAAGAAAATACATAATATAAAAATAATTATATAGATTAATTTGTATTCATATGTATTTAATAATCGGCAATTCCCAGTTTATCTTTATGATTGCTGTAACTTGTTAATCTAGGGGTAAGTTCGTATTTCGCATGTATTACTGAAGGATAGGTTCGTCATTTTTCGCTTGCCTACACACCTTTACATGGATTTCCCTCCACGTATACAATGACCTGGACTAGGGCGGCGTTACTTCCGCGGTTTAGCTAACTAGTAGACCTGAGTTTTACCGTTCGGAACCCCTGCCGACAATCTTAGGGTTTGTTAGTCAAACAGGGCTTCCTCGATTCACCATCAACCTATCTTGAACACCATTCAGGCTTTCTCGATTCACTGGGTACAACATTTGCTTGTCTTGTTCACTCTGTAATTGTGGTAACCATGTCTCCTAATCCGCCCCTCGGGAAACGCCTCCGGTGCATGTCCCTCATCCAACAAATCGGTGCTCAGCGCAGAAATGAATTACAACCAGGCATCAATCCTTTTTTCGACGAAGATGAGTTGGGATATCAGTCGAAAGCGGCGACAAACTGCCCTGATTCTAATTCGGCCGGCGACAGCGATTATGTATGTTACTCCCTCCGTTCCACAATGATGTTCCTGTTTTGAATCTTTGACTTTTTTAAGAAAGAGAGAATCTTCTAAATTTCTCTTAATCTATAAGAGCAAATATAGTCATGTGGGATCTAGTTTGATTCGTCTTGGTGAGTAGATTATTAATATCTAACTTTTATAATTTTTGCTAGTGTGAGATTAAAGATATTTGCGGTCAAAGATGGGTAAAATTTTGCATCGATTTGCGAAACAGGAACATCTTTATGAAACGGAGGGAGTATATTTTAAAAGTTTTTTTTTATTGTGTTTTAGTTAGACCCCATTTCATCCTAATTTCATTACCCCTAGATTTTGTCTTCGACTCATGCGTTGATGTGTTCATGTCAATTGGAGTACGCTACTGATAATTGAAGTTTCCTAGTGGTCTTTTGAATATTTTTATGGTATTTCGTTATTACGCAATTGCAATAATATGTTGAAAAATATAACAATATTAAACAAGTTTCCTTGCGAAACAACAACGATTGGAGCTCCTAATTACGTAAACTTGTAATTTCCAGGTATCAATTAAACTTGGACTGTCTTCTAAAAGTATAGACATATATCCCTAATTGTTTAAGGTATGACAATTTAATTGCTTTTTTAATTAGGGAATATAAAGTACTTCACTTATACATCTTGTTAATTCGGATCTGTGTGATATTTAGGATAATGCCTTGAGTGTTGGTGGATATGTGAAAGCCAGAAAGACGGTGATAAGGGAATATTCTAAGTCTATTTGAGACATACTGATTATACTTAATTTAAATTAGCCATTCCCCTGTTCTTCTGTTGAAAATAAAAATACATTGCTTACCTTTATGTTCAGCCTCCAAATATGAACTGTCGGGTTAAGTCATTTGGAAGAATATGCCAAAAATTTTATGAGAGGAAGACAAGATGGGTTGGTGAGATGGGATTTGGGGGATTGCTTCATCTTGCCAAAGGTATGCATTTACCACGACAATTAGCTTATTGGGCGATGACACGAATTGATCCATTGAGTAGGGAGTTAATAGGCACAGATGGCCGGCAGTTTCCCTTCTCTAAAAATCAAGTTCGTTGGGTTTTAGAAATCCCTTGTGGATCAAAGAAAGTACCCTCTAGAAAAGGAATGTCTGATAATTTACGGGATAAGGTACAAACCATATTACTAAATTATGGTAGGACATGGGAAACCAAACCAGCTACAGAATTGGGTCAGTCGTACACCTCCGTAGGCATTCAAGTAACTGTTGCGATGATGGATAAGTTGGAAGGTTATTTTGAAGAAGACCAAGAAGAAGAATTTAAGACTTTGTTCCTGATTATAGCCCTACAAATGATTTTACGCCCAACACAATCACCAAGACTACCTCACGATTTGTTACCAGCAATTGGATGTGTCATGGATAGTAGTCAATATGATTGGTGTGAGTTGGTGCTTGCTAAATTAATGGACAGCGTGTCAAGCTTTGCTAGTCGTTTTTATGCGAATGGCTTTGCAGGGGGATGTGGTGGTTGCTCAATTTTTGTTGTTGTAAGTACATTCAATTCAGCAGTTTCCTAATTATGTTTGATTTAGTCAAAGATCAGTTGTTATTATAACATAGCCTAACCATATGTCTAACATGTGGTGTAGTTGTTCTACCTTGATCGACTCAATTGGGAGCCTATGAATTGGGAGATGTACCCAAGAATAAAGGCTTGGGACATGAAGCAGATAGGCATTGCTGCCAAGCGTGACCGCTTCAGATCAGGGGACTATGGCAAATTAGGGGTAAGGTGTATAATTTCCCTTAATTAGAGTAAAGTACTGTATAACATATAATATGTTGTGGCTGCAGATTACTATCTGGTCAATTTAAGATTAAATGTTAATGATGATATTAGTTGTTGGATGCCGCATACGGGGAAAGGCACCCTAGAGAAGCGCGGGACAGAATAGCACCCCCAAATTATCCTTTGTATCATGTGAGGGATTATTAATTTTTAATGTAATTAATTGATGTTCATAATTATGATCAACTTAATAAATCTAAGTCATATAAATGGGTTGCATGCTCGGTAATGTAGGATGTCTCCAAACAGGTGGTGTGTACGAGGAATAGAAGGAGGCGTGATGACTTGCGCTCTAACCGTTGGAGCTCCAAGTTTGAAAACGAGAGTGTAGCTGCCAATAAGGGTGAAGATGCAGATTGTACCCCTTCCCCATGATATAAACAAAGTTTTTAATTTGAGTTGGTTCTTGTTATGATTTATGTAATTCATATGTTACAGGAACGAATACTTTTAATTTGAGTAGTAGGTGTACGTTTTTTTTGTGTGTTTTAGTTTTCTTATACATGATGACATGGACTTGGGTAATTGGAATATTCGTATTGGGTTAAAAATGATAATATCCCATCCTACATAATGGTCTAGGTCCAGCCCATTTATGTAGTGTAAAGGCCATCAAATGCTGATATGCACCTGTGTTCTGTGTATGTTGAAGACAATGTTCATTATAGTCATTGACTTGGGTTATGATTTGAATGGTATTAGTTAAGGATAACCCAATTATAGAATGAACATTATTTCAAAAAAGGGAACATTAAAATAAAAAATAATTACCAAAAAAATTACAGTTGTAAGAAAATGGGTATACTAAAAAAAAATCATCCATCAATAACTATAACTATATACTAAAAAACAATCCGTAGTAGTTTTTAATAAAGATAAATGTTTAGAATTTTATGTAATGAAGTTATTTATAAAAATAAAGAAAACTGATTTAATGAACCATATAATTGAGCAATAATATATACCTTTCTTATATTAATATGCAATTAACTATGTAGAATAAGGAATCAAACAATCTAATTTAAGAAGATGTGGTTTTGGTGGAAGATTATCTTAGTTGTTTAATTATTTTTATATTTATTACGGTCATAATGTTAACTTGATTAAATATACAATAACCATTTGTAAAATTTTCAATTTAAATTTTTTTCTTTTTGGAAAATCACTATTACTTTATAAAGTGCAGAAATATAACTGAAATACATAAATCAACGACTATTCTTCAAATAAAAAAAAATATTGAACTACACTCTTCATAATCAATTTTTCTAATATTTAAAAATTTAGTCCAATAGGTATGCTATTTTCCTATGAGTAAATTGTAGAGCGAGTACTGTAATGAACCAATTCACCTACATAAAACTGATTTTCTATGGAGTACATAGTGAGAGTATAAATTAAGTAAGAGTATAATTTTCTTTGGTTTCTTATATTGTAAGTTTATATATGGCAGATCATGTTTATTTGATGACATCCAACAAAATAGCGTACTAATTGATAGTTACTTGTTGTGAGAGATATGATTAATTACTCGGAATATGTTTATATTGAAACCTTTCTAGAAAACATTCAAATTGTGGCAAGACATGATTTACCTTAATAACATGCTTGTGCTATCTGTCCTTGAAAGAAAAAAAATTTAACGTAATAGTTCATTATGTTTCAATCAATATATATACAATAATAATTAAAACAACCGTGCTGGCACGGGACCTAACCTAGTAATTCGTTTATTGCGATTTTATGCGTGAAATTAAAAAAGGAATTTTGTAGTTAAAGGGAATAGGTCATAAAAGAGTTCAACATGTTCAATAGATATTAACATAATAATTCAGTAACGGAAAGATTTTGCATGAAATCAAAATAGTAGTTTATATACAACATTGAAAAGGTCATGACAGCATTAAAAATGTTAAAATAAAAAAGGATTTACCATATAAAAAGAATTGAGCTTATAATATATAAAAATGTTTAATATATATTAAGCAATGCTAATTTTTGTGGTGAAAAAGAAAAAATGGTATATAATAAAAGCGTACAGTTCATAAAAGAATTCAACATGTTTAATGCTATTATAAGGATTTACCATATAAAAAAACACATAATATCTTATAATCAAACAAGTTTAAACTCGTTGTTCATTTGATGGTTTTAAAAGTTCATTTCTAGCTGAAAGTATGTTCATTTTGTATTAACCTTTTACCTTAAGTTGCAGCAGTAGTAAATTAAATTTTTTGGGGTGAAAAAGGAGGAGATAATGAACTGCATAAAAACCATAATGACAAAAATGTGTCCAACTGTTGCAGCTATTGTAGCCATGACCCTAACACTTAATCTACAATCACCTCGGTATACTTGTTGCTAAATCACCATATTGGGAATTCATATTTTGCTTGTAGATCCCCGTAAATAAAACAATAAAATGTACGCATTAAACTTGTAATTTATAATTGGAACGCTATCCATGTTTGTGATTTGTTTTAAGCGGTCTATGATTAGATCTACGTATGGAAAACAACATAAATTAATATTTGGGGTTGGACGATAGTGATATGAGTGAACTCACCGATGTGGTGAATTATTATATCGTAAACAACGACATTTACATTAACAACTATAAAACCGAAAACATTGTTATTTTATAATAATCAATCACAAAAGCGAATTCACTGGCATTGTGAAATAATTCAATCGTACATTCTAATTTAAAATCCTTTTAAGAACTTGGAATCTAAATTCCTTGTTACGTTAGAGTACCTATATGATATACCTGTGCTCTTTATTCATAAGCAGGTTTTATGTTCAATTCAACAGATGTCCTAATTTTAAGTAGATCATTTACTAATAAAAAATTCATTTCAGGTTCCCATTTGTATCTATTACTCATTTACTCCAATATTTGTTCAAATAGGTGTCAAAACCCACCTTAAGGACAACATTTCTTTACGTGGCCTTTTTCAATTATTAAGAAACTTGTTGTCTAAGTAATGCTAGATATAATCACCTATAAAATCATGAGGAGCCTACGGTTAATTCCTACCCTTCAGCCATCCCTCCCAAATCATCTCTTTGTATTAATTTCGAACCATGTCAAGACGTGCTCGCCCTCAAACCGGTACCTTTGCCATGTTGTTCTTTGCTCCACCAACCGGACTTGTTCCGGAGAAGGATTTCACTGGCTTTGAGTACTTGCTTAAGGATACTATCAATTCAAACACTTTCACTGTTGTTTCCCGTGAGACTATAGCTTCTTTAATTCTCAATCCTTCTTTCCCCAACCAAAATATGCTGAACAATCTCTTGATGCGTAGGGTTGGAGGTGAAGGTTTAGTGTGCCCTGCTCACCTTCCAAATTATTATGACATTTATCCTTTGAGAAGTGAATTCCACATATTCTTGAGATGGTGTTTAGGCCAAAGTTTTAACCCAAACAACCTTGCCCCCGCGCTTCATGTGCTTGATCCAAAGCCTGTCATAAAATTTAGTGACCATGTTGTGGATCTGGAACCCACTGGAGTTCGTCTATGTATTGGTACGTACACTGACGCATTCCAAATGGTCAAGCTTCGTTCCTATCTTCCCACATGTCTTACATGTGTGGGTGGGTTATGAAAAAGAAACCAACATCGTTACTGGCTATCATAAGGTGGATTTTACACCCTTCCAGTTTCCAAATGCGGTTAATGTTGTTAAAGGGCCTTGCCTCCCTATGCCTAAGGACACCTATGTATGTTGCTGGAATGTAAGAGGTCTAGGCAGACCTTCTCTTGTTGCACATTTCCAGCAACTATATGACCGCTATAGGCCGGGTATTGTGGTAATGCTAGAGGCAAGACAGAGCGTAGAGAATGTCCAGATTCTTGTTAGTGCACTTCTTGGTAAGTACATCGTTTTGTTTTACCCACCCGAGGGCCTTTGTGGTGGTGTGGTCACTCTATGGAGGAACGACACTATAGCAATTGACCAAAGGATCATCCAATCTGATTTTGTGAAAGCTGATGCCTATTTTAAGGTATTATACCAAACCCCTATACAATATTAAATTTCTGATGATAACATTACTCAAATTTGTATTAATGCAATATATTACGATTAAAGATCACTAAGGATTTGTTCAACTTTTTACCAGGGTCACCCCGTGGTCAGGGGTCCTTTGTTTTGATGGGTGAAGTGTGATGCTCTTCTATGGACTCCGGAATGACTATCTCAAAATATGGCAATGATTATATTGTTACTTATCTCTATGTTATAATAAATTAAGTCATTTGTATTCCCTTTTATTAAGTTGTGGTAGTGTTTTTGTGATAAACTAAGCTATGTCCCTACTTTTAAACAATGTTATTACTTTTATTGGTGTGGTACCTCATCTAGTGTTGTTCAAATTACTTGTATTTTGTGTTACCTAAGATCATTACATTGCTAAAATGTAATGAAGTATGGCTGTAGGGGCGATTTATAAAATTTCGTACTTATTGTATTTTGTGTAACGATCATTATATGTTGATTATTTAAATGTGCAAGTTGTGATTCTAGAAAACTATTGAAGCAAGTTAGTATAGAGCTACTATTTTTAATTTCACTAAAAGTAATTATCTAGTAACTAATAACTAACAACACTCGGTAATAATAAACTAGATATGATATCCTCGATAACATGAGTTAATAATTTTATTACAAATTATTATCAAGGACATAATAAGGAACAAATCTTATTGAATAATTTTAATAAACTAGACACAATGTCATCGATTACATGAGAAACATAGAGTACATTAGTAACGAAATAAGTAACACTAGTAAAACAAGGTTGTTGCGAGATGCTAGAGTCATGTTATGTTTACACAAAGACTCGTTTAATGTCGTCAATCTTTGTAACTCGAGACGCAGATCTGTCATCTCCTTAAGAAACGCTTCATTGCTTCGAATTAATTGTAGCATTTTGTTATCACCACCACCATTGCTTTCCGCAGCCTCTTCCCAAGCGAAAAATTTGCAATCCCTTGTTGGATCCTGTAATAGGATTGGTGAGATCAGTTTGTCTACAATTAAAACAACTTAAGATTTATTAATACAATTTATAGTATTTGCGTAAACATTTCAAGCCAAGTACCTTCCAATAAGGACATCCAAAAAAACGCTTGTCATAGTTGCTACCCCTGCGCATGGTTGATAGTCGAGCAAAGACACCATGGTTGCATTTCACTTGGGTCAAATTAGTGGACGTAGTGCTTGTTTGGGAATCCATTAGTGCTAATAGAATTTGATTTTTGCAACGTTGGTGAATAAAGGTTGTGTCCCTTTGTATATGGTTTTATGTAGTCATTAACTTCCTACACACGCTTTCAATTAACGTTATATTACACACCAAGCTTTATTAATTAAGACTAAATATGGATGCACTAGACACTAGTTTCAAGTTTGTAATGTTTTGCAAATTAGACACGTACTGATATATGCTGGTAATTTTCTGCAAAGCGAGTGCATTTTTTGCTTAACTTAATATAATATCCGAATACAGTTACAGTAATTTTTTGGACATTTTGTCCATAATTTGAGACCTAAACCATACTTAGACACCTATGTACGACCTATAAGTCGGAATAATGCATCAGTTTTTTTGCGGAATTTTATTTTTATTACAAGAATTTTTCCCACCAAAATTTTGATTTTTTTCCTTGATTTAAAGTTAGTAGATGAGTGCCTATTGTTTCTGTCTTAATGAAACTTTCTAGTCAAGTTTTAATTATATTTATAAGGAAGTTTTGATGTTACATACCTTTATATTTTTACTATTTGTGTTTAATTATTTTTACCAAGGAGACGTGGTTGTTTTACCTTTACAAATTTGTTTATTCTATACGCAGTTGAAAATATAGCCACGTTCTAACCTATAGGACATCAATTTTGAGGGAACTTGATTGTCAAGCTAGAATAGAGTTTGCTTATGCGCACCACAATTTGATGTTTCGTGCTTTCCAAGCTAACAGTGTTCTACACGTTCATGCATTTTAACTACTTAAAAAGTCAATTTGATGCTACCATGGTAAAAAAAAAAGTCAGGCATTGAATCATAAAATAAATTAGTGCATGGACAATAAAATGGCAACAAGATGGGTTTGACAAACTAGACCATAACACACATGGGTTGACCATGAGTTTTACCTCCCAAAGAAATTAAATGGACGAAACCAAGTGTACGTGGACATCATAGTGTGAATTTGTTGTAAAAATTAATTGCTAGACTACTATTAATTGTTGTAAAACGTAAATACAAGTTTACTTAAGCCTTTTATTGGTTAATTTAGGGCTTTACATTTTACACTATATAACCCTACACGTGGCAAAAAATTTCAAGTCTTTTAATATTATACGCATAGTTGAGGTACAAAAAGAGTTGGCTAGCATGATCAATCACAAAGTATACGATATGTTCACTTCAATTCAAGGAATCTCCACACTATTTCGGCAAGAAATTTGGATTTGGCTAATTTATTCAAAGTTGGCATCCTATTAATACATTAAGACGCAAATGCAAGCTTTAATAAACAATTTTACATCGGAGTGATCTTCATGGTATTATTCAAACATAGTCAATATTTTACTTAAACTGAACCATACTACAAGTAACTTAAAATCAAATGTATTACAAGCTCTTAAAAAGAGAGAAAGTATGGTAACATAATTTTAGCAATCATGAAATACGACTTACATATGCAAATTAAATAACGAAACATACAACCCCGAAATTACCCTTATTGGCTTCGACCGCCTTATCAAAGCCCACTAGACGTACTCAGTTGTATTAACGTGGAAAAGGGGAGGTTTGACATCCCCATAATACTCTAAGTAGAGAATCTGCCCGGGATGCACGAAGTTGCACTGAATCATCTGCCTAACACCTCTATTAAGGAATCATAGGATAATGTTATTGCACGCATCATACTTGATTTGAAGGAGTGCGTCCCAGATTTGTCTCCCCATGATCATTTGCACTTTAGTACACTCGGGATATCCATTTAGGTTCTCTCTTGCGAATGTGACAGGCACATACTGTGGAAAAAAATATTTGAAATTATTAACTATAAATACCGCAAACACATTATAAGCAAAATTAGTCTCAATGGATTTAATGACGTAATTTTACAATCATTACCAGTCTACCAGCTCTAAGGTAAGGCTTTGTTACTCTACCCTTGAATGTAGGCGGATCATTATCCATATCATCAGCATTTGTGTCTTCATTTGGGTCTTCATTTGTGTCATCTTCGTCCGATGAATCCAACTTTTCCACTTCACCATTATCTTTTATACGCAGCCCATTTCGACGCACTCTTGCCCTAAAGTAATAGTTTGGAAAATAAAACATCTCCACAACATCACCATTGTTTATATTATTATCATCAAGAAAATTCGTCCACCCATATTCAATGTAGCATCGTAAGTAAGGTCCTATTTCAACCAGTCTTACTGCTATTGGATAGGGTGTGTTGTTGTACCCCCTGAAAACATAGGTCTTCCCATTTTTTAACGCAATCAAATCCCTTATTCTATCTGGTATAAACTGCAACATATGTAAGCCAAAATTAAACACGTGTGTATATAGTAATAATAGATGTATAAAATTGGAAAATAATTAAGGGCTAAATTCTCACCAATCTTTGCCTGGTTGATTCATCAACCATGAACTGGAACCAAGGTGTTATAGCATCCATTCTTGATACCGTGTGTTTTCCTTTTAAATTGGACATATAATCAAATTAGTGACAATGACTCTTCATTCATGTAGCATTGATAATTTATTATTATTATTAGTAATTCCAATTCGGATAAATATAGTTTATTTCTTGTATGCAAAGACGACCATGATTTCTTAAAATATTTGAGACACATTTATCCGTAAGACATAGCGAATCAAATATAGGAACGAGGAACAACACACTTTAAGCTTACAATTTGATGTTATGTAATAATATGACATTAATTAGTTTTAAAAGATCCTCAATTACTAAATTGTTTCGTTCTTTGGGTACGTATAGGGGAGAATTTTCACAACTGAGATATACACTAAATAGACAACAACATAATTGTTTTACAATCAACTATGAAACCTTAGATAGTTGCAAGAATTATGGTCAATTTATATTTACAAACTACATAAAGAAGTGAAGCAATATTTTTAATGTTTGCAAATGGTTGAAGCTGTGGCTTTATATTTACCAATTCCATAGCATTTTGCCAATTATCTGGACACGATTCTCGCAAATACAAGCCAAATTTGTTTTTAGTATTATATCAATAACATATAAAATGCGCAAATACAGTATTCTACATCTACAATTTAACCAGCGAACAACATATTAAATTATTCAGTACGATGTCAATGATAATTACATAGCATAGATTTAAACAATAATAATTAGAAAAAAAAGGGAATTAAAAGAGCTATGTAAGGAAAAATATAAAAAGAAACAACAGGATTTAATTAATTCGTACATGACTCACTCATTTCAATTTTGACGATTATTAAATTCAGAACATAACACCAAAATCACCATTTACAACAATATTAAACAAATAATAAGACAATTGAGTGAGTTAAAGTTAATGAATCTAAACTTGGATAAGAGTCTTATTATTTTGCATGTATTCTACAAGGACATTAATACCCAGTTACATTAATACCCACATCTTTTTGAAGTCTTGGTCTGAGCCTGGTATTCTACAACAATACGAATATGAAAAAGTATTGCTAATTAAGTTTTTAATTACCTATTTAAAGCTTGCCTTCCTGATGATTTGATGTTACTTGAGGTAACGGCACATGCAGTATGGATGGAGTAGTTATGAGTTCTTATGCAGACGAAATATTTAGAGTAATTAGGAAATGAGGAGGAGGAGGGTTGTTGTTGTCTGGTATACGTGTAGTTATTGTGACCAAAGTTATTATGAGTTACTTGAACTTAATAAAATATATATTAAAAAAGGTCTATTCAAGAAAGTAATTAAAAAATGTGTACATATGAAATATACTCCAAGGTTAGGGGCTATTGTCATTCACCGTTCTTAGCCGAATTGAACAAAACAGCCTGAAGGTAATTTAAACGATGATTGTGTTTTGATATCTGTACTGAGCTACAATTGAAAAGAAACGTACAAAAAAGGGCCTTAGTCATGGTGAACAAATCATTTCATACGAAGCTTTGATGGTTCAATTACACCTTCAAGGCATGAAATATAATATATCGCTGACTGCCTAGCTCTGATAAACATTGAAGGTTATTTGTTGTTTTTGGACCCTTTGGTTTATTAAAGATGTCCCTAATCGGGTTAGGGTTATCACCCTCAAGTTCCATTAGTGTTAGGAGAAGGTGGGTTTTCATATATTGACCTTTAACAAATTCCGCCTAAATCGAAATCATTTTTTACCCCTTGTTATCATCTTGACATGTGCTACTATGTAATTGGATCCAAGATTTTAGACTAGGGGTAGCAAACTAACAACTACATTAAAAATAAAAGAACTAATACCCCCATATATAATTAATAACTTTAATCTCAAAGTAAATATAAACTGATAATAATTAATACCAAATGAAGTTAGGTTATTGATTAATATATAGTGATTTTGTATCATTACGTTAAAGTTATCATCTAATGTTTGTCCATGTAGGTATTCCTAAAAAAAAATAAAAAATTGACGCCTAAGGGATGAAGTAACAAAATTCATTGAAAAAGCCACAAATAAAGAAAAAAAAAATTGAAATCAGAAAAGGGTGAAGCTAGAGGATGGAATCGAACCTCTGACCCCCCATCTCAAAGGATTACACATAGGTCATATCGTATAACCACTGGGGCAACGTATGTCTTTTAGATACATAATGCATTGATCACTTAATAGAGTGTATGTGGGATTAGTGTTTTTTATTGTGTGTTGTTTTTTAAAAAACAATAGTTTTTTATTTGACTATGGTACATTTGTTTGCAGGTGATGGATGTGCTCCCTACGGGTCACGAGACATAGCCACGATTGTTAATGTGTAATCCCACGTAAATATCTTTCATGCATGAATAGTAAAGTTGAATTTCAAAACAGTGAAGAAGGATTAGATGACATTTACAAATGCAATTGTCTTAAATACACAAATCCCAATGTACTCTGACATAAGAAACGTCTGTTGTGTACTGATATATACCAATATGCATTCGGGTGGTGGACAGTATATTTGGGATCACGACCGGCTTAATTATATTAAATTGGGATCATTGCTCGTGAAGTTCATAGGACATCCTTATTCATGGTTCCAATTTAGTTTTTCTAAGGTATATTTTTAAACTTAAATACGTATCATTAACAACACCTTAACACACATTTGTGGGAGAATAATCAATTAACACCCTAAAAACCACATTTTATTAGACAAAACTTTTTAAAGCGTTAACAAATTTAAATTGATAAGTTGTTCTTGTAAGACGCATAATATCAACATACACATGCATATATTGCTATTAAAAAAATAAAAATAAAAATAACAAAAAGGAAACTAAAATAATTGTTCTATTTCGCCCAAGTTTTTGCAATTTGATTGACCTATTTTTGTTTTTCCTTTAATGTTTTTATTTTTTGAATCCGCATTTAGTATGACTTATTTTAACTTAAACTTCTTTCATCTAATTAAATAGAATGTGAATATTTTTTTAAACATATGTGTTATTTTTTAAAAAAATTTATTCAATAATAAAAAAAAAAAAAGAAAAATGGATTCTTTAAATATAAAATGATTCATCTCTCTTTTCAAACATTACACTCGTCTTTCTTTTTTTTTTAAAAAGGGACCAAAATAAAAAAAAAATAAAAAACATACTACTTTTTCCACTAGACATAGGCAGTCGGAACTCGAAATCCCCCAATTGGCATCGACACCTCAGCTTCATTCGCATTCCAGGCCATCCCTACACCACCATCCAAAGGCCGTGACCTGAACAACTTCATTCTTCATAACTGACCACCAATCGTTGTGAGTTCTCTTCGACTTATCCAGATTGTTCAATTTTAAATAAAGTATTAGGCAAAAAAAAAAAAAAAAAAAACCCTTTTTCTGCACAAAGTCTGTAATTGGTGGATTGTATTCAAGCTTCATATAGATGTGTATAGCATATAACGTACTAAATTAGTATATGTGCAATTAAATTGTGAATTTCCTTCAATTGTTAACTGATCTTGAGAGTTAGGGTTTGTGTTCTTGTAAGGTTTAGAAAGCCGTGAAATTTTAATGCTGATCAATGATAATTAGTTATGATTATTGGTAAAATTGTGACTATTATGTGTTAATTATATGTGTAATAAGCTATATGGTGTTGATTATCTATGTGTTACCGGCCTATAGATATGTTTATGAAAAATCAAAAACTGCTTCGAATGGGGAGATAAGCTACCACATTAGTAGGAAAAGAGGTTGATGTTGTATTAAGGTTGTATAATTGGCCGTCTTTGATGGAAGTCCTGTTTTTAATTTCAGTTGCATGATGTCTTATTCATTTTTTTGATGTTTCTAATTTCGTTTTCATTTGCATGATGTCCTAAAGAGGTACTTCCCTCCGTTCCCTTTTATTTTTGACGTTTGGAATTATGCGCGGTTATTAAGAAATTGTGTAAAGTAGAGGAATATTGGAATAATTCAATGATTGAAAGTACAATTTTACTTTGTAAAAGAATATTGTACATGTGGGGTGAAAAATGTAAGAAGGAAAAAGAAGAGAGAGAAGAGAGAAAGTAACAATGAGTATTAGAAAACCATTAAAATAAAACTAAAAGTACAAATGCACATGACAAAGTAAGGATATTTTAGTATTTATATTGTAAAGTAAGGGTAATTTTGTCTAAAATTTATGACTATAAAAGGAAAGATACTAAATGTAAAGAATAAAAAGGAACACCTAAAATGGAAACATAAAGAACAAAAGGGAACGGAGGGAGTATGTTTTATTTGGATAATCAGTAGAGGTTAGGACCTTGTCTGTTGCTCCTTTATTGAAATTTTGTTAACAATTATGATGAATTGATGATCTACCTTGAATAACTTATTCAAAAATATTAGGCCACACTAATTATCTTTTCTTCAGTGGACATAACTTTACAATTCGAGCTGCGTTGCAGTACCTTATGTTAGTGACTAAGCATTCTAAATACAACAAAAAGACTTACTCCCTAATATTTGTAACAGAGGGCATAACATGATCAACACCCATTTGAAAAATTGATTATATCTTATGACCTTTAGTCTTCTAATGTAGTAATTAAATTAGCTACTGTAGATGTGTGGGTCTAACATTGCTTGTGGTGAATGTTTGCAACCTTAGTAATTTTGATACCCTTGCTAGTGTTTCTATTTTATAGTTTGAGGGATCAAAATGTGTTATTAATCATAAGTTGTAGAGTCATTACAAAGCATAAGTTGTAATACAGTTAGAGATCTGGATGGCAGTCATACAAAGTGGCCTCCTATCTTTTTTTTATGGTTAATTACTGTGGTATTGGATTTAAAATTGAAATCCAAATTTTATATGTATACAACAAGGGTAGACCGTAGTTTTTGCATCGAGTTTGTTTGTACCTAATCGCCTTTGCTAAGATGTTAGTTGGGATTTTATGGAAATGGTGCCATTATGATCACAATTGCTATGGGCTTATTTATTTCTTAACCGAATGTCATTAGGGGGCACAAATGTGGAATATATCAACACGATGTGTGATCACAATGAACCAGCAAACAAGACAGTATGTGGTTAGTTGATGCAACCCTTATTAAATTTTTGAAATCCATGTACTGCGTAGTCTTGTTAGCCGTTTAATGACAATGAAGTTCTTGTTAAACAAAATGTCCCTAGTCGGATGGCTAGTGAGATCAAGTATTTGCAAAAGAGGTTTGGGGTGAGGGTGTGTTGAAAATACATCAAGGAATGGAGTGCAACATATTTCAAGTTCATACGCGTGAAGTTAAAACACATAATGGCCTTGTGATGCAACTTGGCAAAGGTTGGAGCGAATTTGTGAAGGCAAGCAACCTTAAAAATGAAGACTACATCCATATTGATATGGAAAACTGGGAAGATATGTTGTTCAGGGTGAGGGTGTGGCGAGATGGAGTTGAAATTACAGTGTCTAACCCATATGTATTGATAGAGAACGATGGCACGATTAGTGATGCAGGCAGTTCAGAATATGTCCCAATGTCAGCCCTGGGAGACGGAATGCCGGAGTTCGAATTCACTTTCACAAAACATTACATGAAAGTTGGTAGGATGGTATGAACAAAGCCTTACACTCTTATTTTATGCACCCTTAGTTTTATTAATTTCAGAAAATTATGTAAGGTTTCTTGTTATTATTATTTGTAGTATGTGCCAGTGGAATTTGCACGTCGATACCTTGCTGATTATGAGCATGAAACAACAGTTGATGTATTTGGGCAGGACAAGTGGAAGGCAAAAATGTACATAAACCGTGATGGTGAAGGAAAAATAACATCGTGTGTTATCAAGGATGGAATAAACAACATGATCAAAGGTGAAGGTATTAAAGAAGGTGAAACGGTCTTTGTCGCACCACATCTGTCCCGGACTTTGAAATTATCTTTACTTGACAGATTAATGCATCGAGAAATCGTTGATAGTTATTTTTGAACCTATTTGGTTTATATTTCATGTGCTAAAATTGTAATTGGAGTGTCAGTGCATGGATTGCAAACAAGATATGATGCTTTTTATGATATGCACTTGTTTTTCAAGTCATTTGGACTTGTTACCAGTTTGGAAAGTAGTTTGATAAACTTCCACATGTTATGTATTTCCTAAAAGACCCATTTAGAGCTTTATTACATTATTAATTATTTAAGTAAAAAAATTAAAAAAATTAAAACCCACATAGGTAATTAGCTTTGGCAACAGACAGGACTGTTATTGTTTTGGTTTTATGGACCCTATATTGTGTCTAAAATAGGACCAAAATCTTTGTTAAGAGGCTTGGTGATACTCTATTTTTGGTTGGGTATTTGCGAGGCATTCAGTTTGTGTCACCTTATATGGCAAGTGCACTTTACTAATTCAGACTCCATCCCTCCATTAGTTGCAACACTTGATATGTGGCATTGAATAAATAGACTGTAGTACCACACTCATCCCTAGCAATCTAGAATAGTAGGCTTTTTATTTATATTTTTTTTTTGTTTTTTTTAAAACCCCCTAGAGTAGTAGGCTACATAATAGACTTAGCCTTTAATTTAGACTACTAAAGTGAAATTGACATGTATTAATTTCAATGGCTAGACCATATACTTCACTCCACCTTCCTCACCATAAATTAACTTTAAAACATAGTTTAAGTGTATATAGTTAATCAAAGTCGTGGGAGTTATGTTCCTAAAATGTGAACCAAAGATTTATTATCTCTACTGGCATGTAAACTTAAAGTAATCAACTTGAAACACCTTTACAAAGCAACAAGCATTAGATACAGTTACACAGATTAGGTGACTGATACTGTATATTATCAAAATTGGGTTCGTTATTCCCAAAAAAATGGTTCAAATATAATTAAAATTAAAAAGATTAAACACAATAACACAAGATTCGTGCTTTGTAGTTAATTATCATACTGTACTATTTCAGTAGTTAAGATTAACTGTAGCTGTTTTGCATTTCAATTATTTCACATTTCAACTAAAATTTGGTGTCACGTATATAGGTACGATAAGTTTTATCAACCCTTAGTGAATCTCAATTTAGTCATCAAGCTGTTATTATAAAATTAAATCTCGATAAACAAAAAATAAAAATTAATTACAAAAAAAATTACCCAACATCACTTACACTTCGGGGGGGTCTCAATTACTAAGATTCGTCCTTTATTTTAATTGATTGATTCCAATTGAACTAACAAAGTGAAACGGAATGTGTATCACTTACATAGGTACAATAAGTTTTAACGACCCCTATTTAAGCTCAATGTAGCAATACGATAAAAGTTGTAGATAATAATTATCACATTAGAAATTGAAAACATGTTAACAAAATGAAAAAAGAACAATAGGCCAGCTAACCTATACGTCTTGCTTCCCAAGTGTAGACACCTAAAAATGTCTCCCCAAAACCAAACCTGATGATGAACAACCTTTCACCGTCACTATTGGTCGGGTTTAGTATTTAATCCCGAGAGTGCTTAAAAATCATATTTAATTAAATTCGTATTTCTGAATAGTCCATGGATCAGTCTTGGTGTTTGGTAAAAGCATAGTTTCAACTTCAGCCCAAACCTTTTTTTATTGTTTTATTATTTATTTTGGCCCAAACCTTTTATTTATTTTCCTATTTTAGCCCGATTTTAATAAATCAGAAAATTGGCCCGAAATTATCAATCGGCACCTAAATGCTGAATGAAATTAGGGTTAAAAATGAATTTAGACGGAAAAAAGGACAAAACTGTCTCGTGTCACGGCAAAGAATCCCGCGCCACGGGAATCTTTCCCGTCTGACGGCAAAGAATCCCGTGTCACGGGAGACCTGATGTGACACGGGTACAGTATGTGTCCCTTCTGCGTAAACCCTAACGCGTTTTCTTCCCCCGTTTGTTTAAAAGTATCCCGCGTCACTCAAAAGTGCACCGTGTCACGGGATTCTCTCCCGTCTGACGGTGGAGTTTACCGTGTCACAGTACATTTTGCCTTGTCACGGGATACTGTTTTAGGGTTTCTGTCATTTTAGGGTTCCGTGTGTTCCCTTAGCACATTTTTCCTATAAATAACCCCTCATTTCTGATGTACGGGGCATCAAATAATTCTCTCATTTTCTCTTCTATGCTCTAGCCTAAACACTAGCCTACCTTTCTCTCTTTCAAAATACCTTCCTTAAGCACGTACTTTACCCGGGGTTCTATCCTTAAACCACGGCGTGAAAGGTAGAACTGTTTGAGGGTTTGGCCCCAAATCAATTCTCATTTAATTTAATTTAATTCCATTTTTATTATTGTTTAATTATTTTCCTTGAAGTTACTAACGCGTTAATTGTTTTTATAGTAGCAAGCAAACAAAATCAAAGTAAGGAATATGTTCCTTTTATTTCTATTATTTTTCTAACGATTTTATATTGTTGGATTTATTGCTATATTGCTTCAAATATTAATGTTTGTTTATTCTATTATTATTATGATCAGCATATTGCATGTTAAAGGGAATATGTAATTGAAAATAACGCCTAATGAGATAATTTGAACAACCGGTTTAGGTTCCTTTAATCTTGTTATTTAATCAAGTGGTCACAAATATCATAGAATTATGTGTGCATTAATATTCAACCAATTTATCATAATAATAGTTTGGAGCAAATTGAATAATTTGTTTGCATGCTTTTGAGATCACAGGAATACTTTTCACAATAAGAATCGAGTAGAGGCCAATACGGGCGAATGTGACTCCATGACTCACTTCGTACCATCATCCCCGATCCTCCTTTCGTGGTTCCGAACCATATGGAGTTAGTAATCTCATGGATTATGAATGGGGTGTAACCTTCACGGGTCAATCGTTGTTGCCTATCGTTGTCCCTTAATCGTGGTTGCCTTTTATGATCCGTGAACGGTTTACAAGTTCCTTAAAAACTTGTTGGCGGCTCCCTACTTTCCTTGTCCCTAATCGTGTCCCTAATCATTATGTCAATTCCCACTTCTTATGAGTGCCAATCATATTCACCACTATGCTTTTAAGTAGGCGCACTTCGAGCGACGCCTACACCAAGTAATAATAAAATTGAGATATAGCTACATTAATGCTCACATTTATTTGATATAAATTGCAAAATTTTGTCAGCTCATCTACAATGTGGTCAATGTATCACTAGCTCGGTCTCACTTATATAGGTACAATAAGTTTTATCGACCCCTATATGCGCTCAATGTACCAATAACATCAAAAATGTAGATAACATTATCTTATTACAAAACTAAATTTGGGCGTCTCGACCACAATTAGGTCATAGTATCACTACATCTGTCTCATTGATATAGGTACGATAATTTTTAGCGACCCTTATTCAAGATAAATTTCCCTTAAGATAACAATTATCGATAACATATCTTATTAGAAAACTAAATCCTATTCTTAATAAAAAAAAAAAAAAGCAAATTAAATACATAAGTAGATGAGCCTAGGCAATATCACTTAAACTTCGTGCTTACCAAGTAATTATCAAGTATCCCTTATACAAAAAAGGTAATTATCAAATAAAAAAATAAAGCAGATTATATAGAAATTATCGATTTCTTGACTTAATCCGACCCAAAATTATTCGGAATTAACACCTATATCACTATATGCAAGTGAACTTTGTTATGGCAAAATGACCAAACTAACAGTGTTCGCATTTTAATTACTTTTCCTTCAAGAAAACGCGTATGATACACTACTATCCCTATTTCTCCAATTACTATAGCTGTTTCAGAACATTGACTATTTTACCTCCTAGGATTGATGGCGCTCTAACATTAACAGCTGAGGCTTATACAAAAATTCAATTGCATTGCTTCTATATATGTCTAACACATGTGGATAACGAATCAGAACATGACACGTTATTGGTAGTCTTATTGTATAAGCTTTGTTTATCATCGATAGTCGCATATCATTGACTTCCCACCTCTAAACTCAGAAAAACTGGCTATGGTGTCGAAATGGAGGGTGACGTGCATGAATCTTGGTGGACTAAGGGTCCCTTGAACTGCAAGCTTACGGTCAGACTATCTGGGCTTCCTTATGCTCTGAAAATAGCCACTCTCTGAAATTCTTTCACATCCATTGCCAAATATTAATAAGGTAGTTGGGTATTATTAAATCACACCATTACTCACAATATTTTGGAGAATAGGAAACCCAATTTCATGGCTTCACAATTGAGAGTGATGAGAATAATTTCCTTAAAAATGTAGATGAATGTAACTTGCAATAATCTGATTACTAATGATGCCTAACCATTTGTAACCAAATAACTATGAGTCTAAGAATGTTAACCACATTTGTCAATTAACAAATATGTAGTATCATGTAACCGTCTTCAAAAATTTAGAAAAGATAATTCCTAATAATATTGAATCAATTCCACGTTATATCTCGTGTACCTATTTGTACGATACTATAAGTTCGCACAAAATGTGAAGATGCAAGTGAGTTACCTAAATTATAATGGAAAGATACATACATCTGGTTCTTTTACTCTATAAATAAATGTAGCGTGTAAAAAAAGTTATTTTATAGATGGCGGGTGTTCTATAAGCTATAGAGATTGGTGAACAACCCATCAATTGAATTCAGTGTTCACTTAAACATGAAATGGTGTTTCTCTTAAAAAAAATAATAATAAAAATTTTTGCAAAAAAACCAAAAAAAATGAATATATAAAAAAAAAAACAACATTAAATGGTATAGGTTTTAGAGATAATATGAACTCATGTACTACTCTTCACCTATATTTGATTCGCGATTAACAATATTTGTATTAAGTTGTAGCCGAAAAACATTATTTCATATGAACATGTGAATGGAATTTTGAGCATTAGTGCTAAGTTTTTGATGTTGTATAAGTACATGTTTAATTCATTTTGGTACAGTTACGCTCAAAAATAGCAACAAAATAATTTACTTTGGTTTCAGGGTCGTTTAATGTTTTTATTCAATTTGCCCAAATATTACTCGCTTATTTTCGTTGCGTACGACTTGAGTTCCGATCTTAATATCCAATACCATGATTTGATCAATAGTTTACATCACACAATAATTTTAGCCACAAAATACGTAAGAATTTACTATAAAACATTATTTGGTAATGATAAAAAAAGTTTCACTAAACAAGGCTTATGATTTGGGGTTGGGAGGGGGGGGGTCAGGTTCTAGAAGCTAGGGAGATAGGAAAATAATTCTTGAAATTTATTAAGTGAACCCTAACAATTTAATGTTAGTATGTTACATGAGTTGGTAGCTGAGAAATGATGTACCAAATATTAAAATGTGATTGAATAAATGTGGTTTTTGCCTTCCTAATGAACTTGATTAACAATCCTAAAGGGAACTTTTGCAATATTTACGTATACTTACTTGATGTACGAAAAGGAAATATAATGTAAATATAAAATGAATCCCGAATAAAAAAAAATTACACTAAAAATTAAGATAATGTACATGAAGGATCGGAGGGTATGTGGTTTGTTTGTTTAGAGAAGTTATACTTTGTAATTACGGGTTTAGTTTATTTAAAAAGTGACTACGTCAGGTGTCTACCAAAAATGTTGGGATTTATAGGTATAGATAAAGCAATGGAAGTTTAGTGAAGAACGCCTTGGTTTTTTACAATTCAATTCGGTTAACAATTAAATATCAGTTACTAAGCCTAAACTTACCTCTTAATTCGTCTCGTTTCCGGGGTTCAAATGAAACAAACATATTGTTCCTGGTACCATTATATTCGTGTACGTGTATAAACATGATCATGACGACATGAATAATTAGTTTTACCAGTATATTGTAAGAAAATTATAAATTGACGTTTACAACTTTGATTTGATTAGATTGGATTGGATTAGGGCTAAATTTAAGTCCTAGACACTAAGGCATCCAAGAAAGGATACATGATGACATGAGAAGGCATCAAATCCTCTTTAATATTTACTATAAATAGGGGTCACTTAGACCACATGAAAATGCCACAGCCTACCTAAACAATCTTTGCACATGTAACACCACTTCTCTTAGCCAAAATGTCTGCCAAGTCCCCAGTTGTGCTTTCTTCCTCTCCATCATCTCCTTCCCTATCACTTCCTTCCATTTGTAGCCCTTTACGGAAGCGACTTCGTCGTAAGTCTGACAAATATGTCAAGAAAAATTCCAACTTGGAGCGTTTTAAGTCTACAAAGACTGGCTCTATTATTGGCAAAACCCTAGCACGGTTGAGGAAGTCACGTGCTAGGCGCCGCGTTTTTAACGTGGATGAGGATCATGTTTTTCCTAATGTATACCCTCTTGATCTTGTTGTTTATCCAAACCCACGTCACCAAATTATACCTGAGCCCCGTTTGGGATTTGCTGTTCTGGCGGTAAATCCACCACCAAATTTCGCGCCACAACACCCTACTCCACCCCCCCTATTTTCCCTGCTGAAGAACAACTTAACCAACTTCCCCTTTATGTCGTGACTCTTAAGAGCGCTAATTTAGGTGACACAGGTGTCACGTACTACATTAGGGCCAATGAGACTTTCTAGCGTGTCTACTACGACTACGCTTCAAAAACTGATCGCTATGTGCATAAAATTCTGATTTTCAGGAACTGTGAGTACGTTGACATGGCGCATACACCATTGGGTGTGGGCTTGGTGAATGGTGAAACATTGTTTGTAATTCCTCAGGTGAGAAAGTCTGTTTTATATTCGAATTTTATCCCAATTTTTGATGGTAACACTTAAATATTGAGCTATATTGTTAAGATTAAGCGCTTATATGTCTGATTTTTTTTATTTTGTTTAAAATATGTGCGCAGAATCCGGAGCATAATCTCAACACTAGGGTCAAGCATTTTTACATCCGTGGTCATAGGACTCACCCACTCCGCTTGAAAGTTAAAGGTGATTTGGCTGCACCATTGGATGGACTTTATGCACTGTGGGGTGAAGCTGCTAATGTTGATCCCGACAGACTAATTGTTAGCCATGAGAACAACATTCTCACCACCTTCCACACTGTCAGTGATGCCAGCATCAAGAATGAGCGAGAGGTTTTTGTGCTGTACCTGAACAACAACTACAACCCGGGTGTGTAGCTACCAAAAAAAGTGATTGTTAAATTTTTTTCCCAAGCATTTGGACCTCCTATGTATTTCGGCTATGGCAAATAAGGGGTGATTGTCTTTAAGTTTATGTTTATTTTAGTTATATGTTGTTTAAGTGAAGTTTAGCTACTCTAATCTAGTTAATTGTTAGGTTGGTTATGGTGTGAAAAGCAATGATTGCAGCTTGTAAGAGATAATTATGTATGTTATTTAATATTAGTTAATATATATATGAAAATTAATTTTGTTTGTGTGTTAAAATTTGTAAGTGCTTGTGGAATATGCTTGAGTAATGACTGTACAAGTAGCATTAATATTCATATTAAGGAAAATAGAAAACAGATGCAGTACAAAAGCATTGCAATTGTGATTTTTAAAATAATTCATAGATCCTCAACTAGTATAAATAGGTAAATATTTAAATTTTTGTTTTTAAAAAATGATAATGCTTGAGTAATGACTGATAAGCATAAGAAGTTAAGAACCAAAGCAATGCAATTGTGCTTTTTTAAACAGGTAATATATCCTCAAGTAGTATGAAAAGGTAAATATTAGACTTTATGATCTAAGAAAATTAAATCAAAACAAACAAAATAAATACCATCACTACAATTAGGTAAGAGACACATTTTTGCAAGGAAATGTTGGTAGAGTAGTAACTCAGTTATAAAGGTCACCATATTATTGATGGCGAGGATGAGTGGCAGACGGATGAGGAGACAATTGAACATATTATTACTCGCCACTTTGAGGGCCTTTTTTCGTCTTCTGATCCCCAAGACATCACGATTGAGGAGGTCCTTCAGAATATTGATCCTTGCATTTCTCTTGAGATTAATGCGGAGCTAACAAGACCCTTCACAAAGGATGAGATTCACGCCGCTCTGAAGCAAATGCATCCTTGCAAAGCTCCGGGGCCTGATGGTATGCACGCAATTTTTTATCAAAGATTTTGGCACATTGTCGGAGACGAGGTAACTGCCTTTGTTAGTAGTATATTACATGGCTCCATCTCCCCTAGTCGTGTTAATAACACTAACATTGTTTTGATCCCCAAAATTAAAGATCCTCGTAGTACTTCTGAGTATCGTCCCATTGCATTGTGTAATGTTCTTTACAAGCTTGTGTCTAAGTCTATTGTTTTAAGACTTAAATCTGTGCTCCCTGATATTGTTTCGGAAAATCAGAGTGCTTTTGTCCCGGGGCGCTTAATTACTGACAATGCCTTGATTGCACTTGAGATTTTTCATACGATGAGACATAGGAGTAAAGGGAAGAAGGGGATGATGTCCTTAAAGCTTGACATGAGCAAAGCCTATGACAGAGTAGAATGGGGTTTTCTGCGGAAAATGCTTCTTACTATGGGCTTTGATGGTAGATGGGTGAACTTGGTTATGGATTGTGTGTCTACTGTTTCCTACTCTTTCGTGATTAACGGAGGAGTCTGTGGGTCGGTCCTCCCAACTAGGGGGCTCCGACAGGGGGATCCTCTTTCCCCGTATCTTTTTATTCTGGTTGCAGATGTTTTTTACAGAATGTTGCAGAATAAAGTGAGAACGAAACAGTTACATGGGGCTAAGGCTAGTCGCAATGGTCCTGAAATCTCTCATCTTCTTATTGCGGATGACAGCTTACTTTTTACCCGAGCCAACCGGCAGGAATGCTCAGTTGTAGTTGATATTCTCAACCGGTATGAAAGAGCATCCGGACAGAAAATTAATTATGAAAAATCGGAGGTCTCGTTTAGTCATGGGGTAAGTCTTGAGCAAAGAGAAGATTTGACGAGTGTGCTTAATATGAGGCAAGTTGATAGACACGAGAAGTATCTTGGCATTCCGACGATTGTGGGAAGGTCAAAAAAGGCAGTATTTGAGGCGGTGATTGATAAAATCTGGAAGAAATTGCAAGGATGGAAGGAGAAACTTTTATCTAGAGCCGGCAAGGAAATTCTTCTCAAGTCGGTCATCCAAGCCATTCCAACTTATTTGATGGGGGTCTACAAATTTCCAAGAGATACTATTCAACGTATTCACTCGGCCATGGCTAGGTTTTGGTGGGGTTCGGATGGTGTTAAAAGAAAGACTCATTGGAGGAATTGGGATGCCATGTGCACGTTGAAGTGTCTTGGAGGTATGGGGTTTCGGGATCTTAATGTTTTTAATGATGCCCTACTAGGTCGTCAAGCGTGGCGGCTAGTCAAATCCCCTAACTCTCTTCTTGGTCCTGTGTTTAAGGCCAAATATTATCCTCATAGTGCCTTTCTTGAATCTTCACTTGGTCTTGCTGGCAGTTACTCATGGAGGAGCATTTGGTCTTCTAAAGCCCTCATCAAAGAAGGATTTATTTGGAAGATTGGGGATGGACAAAAGGTGAATTTATGGAGTGATTCGTGGGTTGCTGATGGTGAAGGTAGATTCCTACAAAGCCCTGAAATTTCTGGTTTGAATATGGTGAGTGATATCATTGATGCCGAGAGTATGGAGTGGAGGTATGATGTAATTGAGCAGAATTTTAGTGTGAGGGATGCAGGGTGTATTTTTGCCATCCCCCTTAGGAGTATGGCATGGAAGATGAGATAACTTGGGCTTTCTCCAAGGACGGAGAGTACTCGGTTAAAACAACATACCTCTTGGGCAAAGGATGTGATCTTGATTCTTTTCATCAAGCATGGGTGGAGATATGGAAGGCAAAGGTTTCTCCAAAGGTAAGACATTTCTTTTGGAAGCTATGCACGAACACTCTTACAGTTAAAAGTCTCCTGAAGTACCGTCACATGATTGATGATGCAATTTGCCCCTGGTGCTACTCTTGTGAAGAAACTCCAACTCACGCTATGGTGGAGTGTGATCGTGTGAGAGACTTATGGGATGCTTGTCAGTGCTCTGCAATGACCAATTGGAACGAGTCTGATTCATTTTGTGACTTGGTAGTGAGCTGGAAATCTTTAGATAAAAAGATGGTGCAAAGGGGTATGATTCTTGCCTGGTGCATTTGGGGGGAGCGCAACCTGAAGATCTTTGAAAATAAATGCACTCCTAATCACATACTTATTGATAGAGTTAACAGGTATGTTGATGAGCAAGGTTCATATGCTAAGCGAATTTACGCAACTACTGGGCTAAAACCTCCTCAAAGCCCCAACAAATGGACAGCACCTCCCTGTGGACTGGTTAAACTTAATGCTGATGCCTCCCTTTCTGATGAGGGATGGACTGGTTTGGGTGCTGTAGGGCGTGATTCTGCTGGTAATGTCCTCTTTGCAGCTACAAGACGAGTTCGTGCTACTTGGTCTCCTGAAATTGCAGAAGCCAAAGCTATTATGCTAGCACTGAAGATGGGTAAGAAGCTCAAGTTGGATGAGATAATTCTTGAATCTGATTGCAAAGTCATCATTGACAAGCTGTCTAAGGGTGCTGTGCTCTCGGCTGACATCGATAAAATTCTTGGTGATATTATTCTCTTGTGCTCCAAGTTTGAATCTATTTCGTGGTCTCATGTTAAGCGCGACGGCAATTGTGTTGCGCATTATCTAGCTAAGCTTATTCCTTTTGGTACCGAGCAATCTTGGATTAATCATTGTCCTCAAGAAGTTTCTCCATATGTACTTGTGGACCGTATTGTTGCTAATTAATATATGAGCTTAGCTTGTTTAAAAAAAAAAAAAAAAGGTCACCATAAATAGCCTATGACATAATTTTACTATATAATTATTAAAAATATTAATAAGAAAAGTTTGTTACAACTAGGACCATTAAAAAGTTACAATGCACAAGTGCAAAAGCATTGTTTATCCCCTTAAAAAAAATAAAAAATATTTTCTACTCAAGTATTACTTGATTGTGAATTTTTAATGTGGAATATGTACCCCTTTATTGTATTTTTTTGTGAATGATAAAATTAACCAAAGGACACAATTCATAAATCTGTTACACTAACACATGATTGAGATCCTTTCTCATTTGCATTGGAGGATTGGAAAAAAAAAAAAAAAAAACCACAACACTAGAGAATATCACTTACACTAAGAGGTGCATCAAATAGTTCAAAGTTACTGTTGTTTGGTGATTAAGAACAACTGTGCAAGAAACATTAGAGCGTAGCATTTTAGTAGCATGTTACAAGATGATTAAAAGCATTAAGTATTTGCATTTTGCTTTATTAACCGCAACCTTATGCAAAAAAAATGTTACATGGCGCGGTACATTATCAAAATTTCAACTACGATGCAAACATCCGACTACCATTAACATAGGATTGGGTTAGACTATTTATAATTTCGAAACGATTTGCTATGTTAATTCGGGTCGGATTGGGTGTCAAAATTGTTAATTCTAACAATCACTCTATTATTTGGTAAACATGTGAGTTATTGTGAAATGGGATGCACAATTCTACATTGTGAAATGAATTCAATAAGACGGTAAATTTTTAGGGGCTATTTAATTGATAGATAATTAATGAATTATGTAGATGATATGTAGTCAACATATATATCCCTATAAAATAACTATATGAAACATTATACTAGCCTAATAGGCCTTTATTGTGCTGGGTAAGTCATTTTTGTACACTTTTAATCAATCACGGGATACATATGTTTTAAGGAATTTTGGTTTGATTATTAGGGTGTATAATGAAAGAAGTGCATCTAAATGGAAAAAAAAAAAAAAAAACCAATGGGTATTTAAAGGGATATAAGGCATGTATTTATTTGTCATATACTTAATTCAATATCACGAAAGGAAAATAGGTGCATAATAACCTTGTTATTATCACAGTTGTACCCTCACTATGTTATTATTTATACATTCAATAAAAAAATAAAAAACTTACTACGTTTAAGTGTACACTTAATAACAACCCGTACATTGAATGAGCCGTAAAGCTAGTTACATTGCTTTCAAAATTAAGCAATGTTTGTCTGTAGTAATTAGGTGGTCAAAATATGTTACATGCATTTAAAAACCTAATAAAAAAATTTTATCCTCCCCTTCAAAATATATAATTTACAATTATATAGAGACAAGAAAATAATAATAACTAGGTAAATCTCATTGAGTCACTGTATAAGAGTAGTGGCAAAGTAGATAGGTTGTTTGATGGTTCATAGTTAAAATAAATAACTCAATAAATTTGTAATGACCTTATTTTTTTCTTTTTTCAGTCGACAAATGCAATTACTTTCAATAATCCATCATTATTTTTTTTCATTCGGATAATCTATCATTATTTCATATTAATTTTAAAGTTTACAATCAAATAAGCTAACTCTTTGGGTCGTGAATAATGTAATTATTGGAGATATATATGCGATTCAATAGCTTTTTATTGTTGTACTCGGTATATCTTATCATAGATAATCGTTGAAGATTATATTTTCATATCAATATAAAAAATTCAGCTATGAGTCAATATACAAGATAAGACATGCATTTTTATTCCTTTAATCTAATAATCTAACAATTATAAATAACACTTTATTTATTTATTTTTTTTCTTATTTTAGTTTTATGTTATCTTATATATTACAAGAACACACAATAAGAGTTCCCCCCCCCCAAAAAAAAAGTAAAAAAAAAAACAAACTAAAAATATTTCCTATTAATTTCATAAATTTTTAGGGTTAAACGTACTCTTGTTATCGAATGTTATCGAATTCATAAATACTTTAAACCTTTGTAGGTTATAAATTTATTTAAATTTAACGCAAACAACTTTTGTAGGATATTAATTTCGGTAATTATGAATATATATAGTTACTGTGCTTTACTCTTTATATTTTTTCAGTACTTATGTAGGTATTGTGATTAACTTAACTACATATGTTAGGAATATATGGAAAATATAAACTTCCATAAATCTATCATAGAATATCACTAAGATATATTATTATTCTAAATATAAAATCATAAGATCTATATGGAAAATATATCACAATAATATACTTTCCTATATTCCTAACAATATATTTTTAACATTATTACAAAACTATGTAGAACTGAGTTCGCTACACTATTTGTTCGTAAAGAGAAGCGTTACGGAGATTCGGGTTGCTTAATTCAATAATTTGAACTTATTAAATATTTTTTTTTTTGGCCGTAAATTGGAACCTTATTAATAAACATATGAACATTATTTTTACCCCTAATATTATAAAACAAAAAAATAAAATAAAAAATATACACTAGCATTCACACACTCACAAAAACATTACACTTCAATTAATACTATTAAAGTTTCTCAATGTAGAAAAAAACTTTAACCAACTACCCTCCTTTTACTTCTTTAAATCCTCTTACTCTCTTTTTATTCCTCTTCACTCAACCTGCACAGCCAGTTCCACCAAATTGAGACAGAAATTTGTTCTATTTTCAAAAAAAAAAAAAATTAAAACACTCCATAAAAACCTGTTTGACTCCATTGTTCACCTTACATCCACCTTGAAACCACACATCAACCATGTTGAACATCCACAATCGCCACCAAACTTGTACTAAAAGCCCACTGAAATCAACCTCTCCTACCCAACGATTCAAGAACTTAGTTCGAGAGTCAAAAGGCCGACTAAAAGTGCAGGACCTACAGGATATTGACTCATTGATCCCAAATTGTTTATTTGGACCAGCTAGGGGCCAAAATCCGACGGAGAGGGATCTTGACAGGATGCTTGAACTCCAAGTGTGTCGTCTTCAGCAACGCGATACTCCTAAACGTGTTAGAAAAATGGTGAGGTGGCCTGGTGTGTCCAAAAAGGTGATCCTAAACAGGGATTCTAGCTTCACTTTCCCTATCCTCACCCCATCTGTGTTCAGCACATTGGGCTTGTGTGAGTCCCCGCCAACACCAGCAAATTCCCGTTGTGGGTCTGGAAGATGTGAGGTTGTGCAACCCAATAAACCAGATTTAGGACGTTGCGTAACTGAAAGAAAGTCCTCCTTTTACAAGCGCAGCGGCAAGGTTCATGCCGCCGATGAGGATGCTCCCGTGAAGGATCGTGCTGATGTTATTGCGCCACGTGCTGCTGGGCTTATGCGGAAGGTTCGTTGGGATTTTTTTAAATGCTTTACGTTCCCTTAGATTTTGCAAATGGGTGTGAATCAAGTTAGAGGACCTTAAATTTAAATAGTATTGGGTTAAAAAAAATCAAACATTTTATCTATAAAATTTGTAGGGGTTCTTTTTTTATTTTTTTAAAAAAAAAATTAAAAAACTGTTAGTTAAAGTAGTGTTTAAAACAAGTTAAAAAAAAAATTGTACTCCTTTTAAAAAAAATATATATTTTTAAAACAAAAAATAGTAATGGTTGAATTTAAAAATTAAAAATTAGAAATTTAAATTAATTTTTTTTTTTAAATTGGAAAAAAAGGAATCAAGGAAGTTGTAAAATATTTTGTGAATAACTAATGTGATGTGAAGGTGGTAGGTGTTACCAAAATTAAATTTTTGCTTGTTAGTGGATCCTATTCATGTTAAGTTTGCGGATCTACTTGCATATCAATGGTTGGGACTTAGCCGAATTTGTATGTGCATGTATGTTGTGTTAAATTTTTGAAGAACTAAGATCAACTATGTTAAAGTAGTATTGCACTAGTGCATGTATCAGGTGAATATTGTTTAAATTAGTTTCATTGGTAGGCGTTGTTATTATTAGTAGTACTCTATTATGCAAATTTGTGTTGTTGAATGGTGTTGCTATAATGTTTGGAAGTTTTGGAATGTTCAATGTTGTTGTTAGAATTTTGTTGCTATATTACTAATTCAAAATTATGTTGCAATAGTACATGCATAGTTGCATAATGTCAAGTAATCTATTACAAAGCGAGTTAAGTATAATACAGGGGACTCAATTCTTGCAAAATGTGGGAAAAGGGGACTCTATTTATTTTATAGAGGAAAAGGGGACTAGGGTTAAATTTCTGGTGTTAGGGGGTATTTTCAGGTGACTTAACTCACCTTTAACCCAAGAAGATTTAATACCCTCATTATTGCCTTGATTATACCAGACAAATTCAATCCCTTCATTAATAGTTTCTGCTGATTGTTTTGAAAATATGGTTGTTTGAAATTAAGAAAGTACAACAACAATACAAAAGCTTTGTTCTTGAAATTTTTTTAATGTTTGTTATCCAAAAAAAAAAAAAATTCTTTCAATAATTTTTTAATGTTCTTCATCTCTCTGGTTTGTAGCTTATTTGTCTTGCATTTGTAGTAGAAGCACACATCGTAATTTTAGTGAAGGCTTGTAGGGCCCTAATTTTTTTTTTAAAAAAAAAAAAAAATATCGATAAGCCTAGTGTATATTGCAACAAAAGGTCATTAAGGAGAGTTTCTAAGAAAGTCAAGCATCCTTTTATGAGATTTCTAATATGCCCAAACTATAAACAAGTGGATGGGTGTGATTATATTAGGTGGTAGGTTGGTTGACAGTCCACGTGAGTCAGAGTTAGTTTATGAGATGGTCATGATTTTAATTAAAGATAAATGTGGAGTTAGAAGGTCGAGGATGTAATGAAGATGATGAAGAAAATAAACATTCCAAGTATTGTAATTTTATGCTTTATTTTTGTTTCAAAAAGAGGAAGGATTTTTTTTTTTTTTTATTGGTCTTAAATTAAAATATTTCCCAAAAAAAAAAAACAAAAAACAAAAAAAAATACTCCTTTTTTTAGTTGACCAAAGTGACTCAATTGTTTAACCAAGGGGACTCAATTCTTTAACCAAGGGGACTCAATTCTTTCCCTTATTTAATTAGAACCCACCGAAAACCCAAACCCATTCTAGACCAGTCCCTTTTCTCTCATAAAATAAATAGAGTCCCCTTTCCCCACATTTTGCAAAAATTGAGTCCCTTGTTTTATACTTAACTCATTACAAAGCCGACATTAGTATTTAAATTGAATAAATCTTGGTAAGTTGGTATAAAGTTAGCATAATGTCAACTAATCAATTACAAAACAAACTTTAGTATTTACTGATGATACATTACAAGCCGTAATGATGTATAATAATGGTTCTAAGTACAAGTTCTTGTAAGTCCATTTTGTAAAATATCCATAAAAATAAGGATATGATGGGGAAACACCAATTGTATTTGATTCCTCAATATGTAAGCCATAAGAAACGATGGAGGCCTATTAATACAGCCCGATATCCATGACACGCGGGTAAAATAATGGGCCATTAATACAGCCCACTAATACGCAGGTAAAATACAGCCCAGTATACGTGGCCTTTTTGTACCCAGGTCAAATAAAGCCCAACTAAGTTGACGTTTTGTACGCGGTTCAAATCCGCGGGTCAACTACGCGGGTCAACTACGCAGGTCAAATAATGGACCATTTTACTTCGGGTGTTAAATACCCAAAAAAACAAAGGCCCATTAACAACGAATCACTTGAGTCATGGACTTTTTTGTTCGAGGGGTCAAGTCCTTGGGCGACCCAATTCGTTTGGCCCAAAACCCTTATATAAGCAACATATAAGTAACCTAGAGCAAACATAAAGCCAAACATAAAGGCACATTCAGTAAAGCCAAACATAAAGGCACGATTAGTGAGAATGATACAGGACATATATAACTAAACTAAACTAGTTACTCCGTTTTGGTATTGAACTACACTAAGTATGGGTTAACCACTGTCTTCGTGAGGTTAACCTTTAATTAATCAATTGGTTACGTGGTTACAAGAAATATAAGTAAGCTTTATATATAATAAACTTTTACAATTCTTATGGAGAGGGGGAAATTCCCAAAGACGGGGATTTACAAGCATTATGTAATATATAGTATATAAATTTTAAACGAAGTTTAGGAGATAGGAAAATACCGAAACACGAGATTCACTAATAGATAAGTAGTCCCATACATAAGGGATTCATATATCGATAACTTACTCCCATACACAAGGGATTCACATACCAAAATAAGGAATTCACATATATAAGCCATAGGCATATACGCAATAGAGTTTCATAAAACACACATAAAACTTCTTAAATTGTTTTTGTAGTACACATAAAACTTCATAAATTGTTTTTTAAGAAATACTTAAAACAAAAGTAATGTCCGGAAAACATAACATTTCACCACTAGTAACAGAACACATAAATAGATGACAAGCTTTAATCGATGACATAGATAAGTTGGTTGCCTTGTGCACTTGAAATATTAAACGATCCAGTTTAGTGCACTGCGCCGGCCTTCCTTTTCTTCTATTGAAAAAAATGCAACATCAAAAAGCTATCAGACTAGGAACTAACCAAGGACTATCAACAACACACATATAGCATCATCCTTACCTGGATTTTGCTACCTTGGTTTTTTCCTTCACACACGGGGACCAAGTCATTTAGAGATTTCAACTTGGGTGCCTGATTTTAAAAAAATAAGTTCAATGTAACTAGTGATAATTCTATATATTTGTTTAACGCCTACAAGCGCTATTAGGTGTAGATTGTTTTATCTTGGGAGCTTGTTTCGTGAATTGTCCCGTTTTCCCTTTGTTATCATTATTCTTCTTCCAAGTCGTGCACTGTTGTTTCTGTCCTTCAGTTGGACCCTTACTGGTGCAGCTTTTGTGTTTCCCGTTCTTTCTTGAATTGGACGACTCCACCCCCTTACACTTATTCCCCTTCGATTCCCTTTTTGTTCCTTTTTTGTCTCTATTTTTGCTACTGTTGCTACCAGTGCAGTTATTACCATTTGCGTCTCCATTACACATTTTCTTGAATTTTATCACTGGTTTCTTGAACCCCATCTCCGCAAGAGTCTTTTATCTTGACCCCTTCGGCCTTCCCCGTGGTTTTTTCTGTAAAATCGGATCTTTAACAACAACATCGCAATTACGAGGACAGAAATCTGATCTAAAGGTGTCCTCATGGCCATTTGAAAATGCATTTACAGATTCCGGGACAACCGTGTCTGAGTCAAGTGCATCATCTGGAAAAGACATTTCAACACTTTCCTCTAATTTCTGGCGCTTGCACTGCTCCACTTCTGACCTCAAGCGAGATATAGCATTGGATACCAACTGCACCGCCACTTCATTGACCATAGCAGCTTCATCGCACAGCGCCTCAAACTAACCCATAACCTTATTGTACCTTTGTACCTCCACGTTGTCACTAGGATCATGGTATGATACACGAACTCGAGTGTGTTTTCTGAGTATATCCTTCCGCCATCGACTAAGAATATACTGGTTCGAAATTTCTAAAACTAGATTCTGATCCAGTATCCTCATCATATGTTGACACATAATGCCATGAGTTTGGGTTGTACCCGAGGGCCGTAGCGAGGAAGTAATTACTAATTACTTCCTCGCTACGGCCCTCGAGTACAACCCAAACTCGATCTTCAACGACATATTGAATTATTTTATCATTCAACACCTTTTCCTCATTGCAGTAGCAGAACATCATTCGTGAGCATTCTGCTTGTACCTCTTGGAATTTCGTGTCAGTATACAGCTTTTGGAAAACCCTCTCGAACGCAAAACCAGTCACTAGCCTCCTAACATATTTCACACAATTGGCATCCGCGGCTGTCTCATCACGCACGCGTTTTTCAAGAGCCTTAGAATACTTTTGTGGAAATTCAAACAACTTTGTATGCCGATTCACAAAGCCATCAAAGAAGCTATTTATGCTCTCAACCCGTTGTGTGGTTTTCATACCGGCCCAAAAGTAATCTCTCATATAAGCTGGAACCCACATATGCCGCTTCTTATATAGGCTAGTCAACCAATCATTACCCTCCAGTTTACAATCCGAAATAAGTCCGTTTCACCGACTCTCAAACTCTGCAACTGTCAAACTCTCATACACCACAGACTTCAATACACCCTTGAAATCTTTGTACCTTTGAAATGAAAAGTATAAAATCAAATCAACAACATTTATCACATTTAATAAATAATTATAACATTGTGACCATTGTAACTAGTGAATCGGAACCCTCCAATCAACAAAATTAATCATATACGTTCATTTAATTTTAATTCAAATTACACCTTATCAACTAAAAGATGTAAATGGGTCGAAGGTTATTTTTTTAAATTTTTTTAAATTTTTTCAATCTATGATGTCAATTGATTTGTTTCCTGAAAACCATACACAAATCTCATAACTTGTTATCATCAACGAGCAATAACGTTATGAATTTTAGTTTTCTTAACTGGTTTTTTTATTTTTTGTCCTTTCTTTTTAAAATAAAAGTCATTTAGAAGGACAAGATTAAACTGAATGGACAACATTGAACATTTGAAAATATTAAGTCCACGATTACAACTAATTATGATACCAGCAAATTTATTATGGTCATTGAATAGTCTTCCTTAGTAAACAACAAGATTTATGGAAATATAGTACTAACCGTTCACATTTACCGAGTTTTTCCGAAATCTTCCTCATTATGTGCCAAATGCACCAACGATGTCGCGTAAGAGGCATCACCTCCTCAATAGGCTTCTGCATTGCGGCGGCTTGGTCGGTAAGAATTGCCTTAGGAGCCCGGTTATTCATAAATGACAACCATTCTTGAAATATCCATTTGAATGTATCACAATCCTCACGAGAAACCAAAGCACACCCCAATAAAATTGATTGGCCGTGGTGATTAACCCCGACAAAATTAACAAAGGGTAGTTCATACTCATTTGGCAAATATGTGGCGTCAAAGCATACGACGTCCCCAAATTCTTCATAAGCTACTCGGCTTCGCGCATCAACCCAAATTACATCTTTTAGCCTTCCATGTTCATCTAGGCGTTGCGAATGATAAAAATTGGGGTTGGCTGCCTGCATTTTTTTTAAAATAAGACATCATTGCGGCTGAATCTCCTCAACCATTTTCAAACGCCTTTCCTTATATACCACGTGCGACAGGTTTTCCAATGACATTGAACCCTCCTTTGGTCCCCTTGTATTTCTGTACCCAAACACGCGTGAATTTGCGAAACCGGAACACCTTCATTAAAGAAATGCAACAAATTCCTCCCGACTCTTTTAGTTAACCCCTTAATTCGATACTCTTTAACCAGGTTGGCCTTACGAGGTGTTGGTAAATGATTAGTATGCTCCAATTTAACTCCCTTCACCACCCAATCCCCTTCACGATTCAAGCTAGCATACAACTTCGCCTTACACTCACACTTTTTAGACTTTTGCTTACGTTGACTCAATTCATCAGCACAAACAACTCCATCAATTGCCCCCCTGTACCAGATACATCCATAGCCCTAGCCCTCTTTCGTGCTTCCCTTACAGCCCTCATGTCCGGTCGACCCCAGCACTCACACCTCCATGTAGTCGAAATACGATCCGTTCCCTCGCCTTTCGAATAAACACCTTGTACTCTTGTCACTCCAAAACCCTATCGCTGTGCATATTCTTTATATTATGCCTCCACATCTTGCCACGACTTGAAAACCATTCCCACCTTAGGAGGCTCTATGGAGGAAGCACTAAACTGATTACTAGCAACGACTGTGTTTAAAGTATCAATTGTGTTTATTGGGGACTGGAATTGCACACCATTACTAAGATCATCACACCCATGACTCATTGGAGACGTTGGACAACCACCACTTCCAGAATTTCCATACTCTTCAGGACCAGCGTCAGCTTCACTTACAGTGTCTTGAACCTCCATAGCTTCACTCACTATGTCTTGGTCGTGCATATATTTCAATCTCACCAGAAAGTTCCTAATATAAAGAAGTAATGTAATAGCATTTGTTAAAAAATGAACGATCAAAAGTTGTACTACGCTAATTAAATTTTTATTTGTTTCAAAAATAATAACTCCAAACTCCACTCCTCCATCACAAACACAAATCCATACCAAATACTTTAATCACTTCTTCAAACAGATTGGACAACAAGTTAAGTGCATTCATATGTTGTATACAAGTTATTTGTTATGTCAGTTAAATTCAATAACAAATACGTAGTATACAATGGATTTTAATCACGCAAAATATATTTGTGAAAAGCGCCAAACTTAACTTAACAACAAAGTCTTCCCAAAACCTTTCTCATATACTAATAGATCTAGCCGTATATATAGGAATATATAAACCACTGCTAATTAACCATCATCTTGTATTTGCATATTAATTATAACAATTAACGGTAATCAGTCAAATCTGTAAACCAATATACTACCATACATAATCCAAATTGAACATAATTAGAAATCAAACATAAATTCATTTAATTATAGAAAATGCATGAGTTCCCTTTGCAAAATGTACAAAATCTTCCTCCTCCTACTTTAAAATCATCAAATACCAGGCCAATTTTATATTACGTAGATAAGATCTATCCACTAACGATCACAGATGTTTACAACAAAACAATTGCAAAAGAGAGCATTGAGATCATTTCATAGAATAACTAAATTAAAAACATAGATCACAAAACTTTATACAAATATCTAAAAATATTAAATTAATGATTATAGACTACACTGACCGTAACAATTAGTCTTCAGTATGCCATACAGCCTTCCTCATGAACGGATTCGGTCTTTATACTTATAATTTTGAAATATTAAGGAAGAGTTTCTCTTTTTTTACGACAACAATTAGCGAAAATATGGCCAGAGATCGTTTTTTTTTTTGAATCGTTCATAAAACAAAAACTTGTTGCCCAAGAAATGTTTACTACGGCCACAATTTATTCATGGCTATCAAACATACCAACAACGCAAGTATGTAATTCCACATGAAGCTTCTCAATGAAGAAACACAATCAACGGCATTTACTTATTCAACTTGCGGATTTAACTTCAGAAACTTGCGGCGTTTGCTTTATCATCAACTTACTCAGCACAGAAACCTAACAAACGCTGACTTGGATGACTGACTCACCGCAACCTAGTGACAAGTGCTGAGTTGGAGAACAAGATTAACAAGGTGAAAAAATCATAAAGATCAACTGGGCAGCCCTCTTTAATAATGGTTTTGTCCAATATTTATTTTGATTGATATTTTGTAAGCCCGCCCATTATCGACCCGCGACCTGCATTGGCCCGACCCTATATTGACCCTATAAAATGTGACCCTACCCTGACCCGCAACCGACCCACACCGACCCTGACCCGACCCGCCCAATAACCAGGTCTAGTAATGATATATACTTGATGTATACCTAAACTTTTCTAATGTTTCCTATTAGGGTTATTATGTCTATAGTATTACAATCTGACATCATATTTTATTAGTTATGTATACAAATATTTATTTTTAATTGGTTATTGGATGAAAATGCCAAGCAAGGGAGTAGGATGTAGATTGCAGAGTATATCTTGATGAGATGAATTTGTGAATTAGGGGATATGGTCTTAGATTTTAGGAGTTTGACTGTAGGTTTGAGGAGTTTGAAGAGTAAATCCCAATGCTTTCACATCTTTTCCTTATGGCTCCTTCGTCACATAAGTCTGTTAAAGAGACCAAAATCTTATGATGAATGGACATTAAGAGCTTAACCTGTCACACAAATTGAAAAATTCATCGTCAATTTATATTTTCATGACAAAAAGTAGCTTCATTAGTGTAGTTTGATCATAATTAACATAAGTTTTATATTGACAAAGGTAATAATCGCGTCGTTAAATGACTACACCTATATCAAATACAATTTATAACGCTCAACTAACCTAATACGAGTATATGGCAAGAAGAGGGGTCGAACCACAAGGAACGATTAAACACTACCAAATGCTATCAACAACTAAACTAGTCCGGGATAAGGGAAGGTAAACTAAAGGTCTAAACAAACTAAAACTAGAGATAAAACATTAAGGGAAATGGTCTAGGAGTAGCAATCACTCAAGCATAACAAAGGCATAGAAGTTGAATTAATTATGAACTAAACATGCTCGAATATCGAAGTAAGGTCTAATCTAACCGCCTTCCGGGGTAAATCAGCTTCTCCTAACATAGCCTCTATGTTTCCACATTAGAACCATATATTGGGAGGTACTATTAAATAACAATCGATAATATTAAACCCTAGCTAAGTCAACTTCCGTTCCTTGTTAGCAAAGATTCACCTTTAATCAACCAACAATGTGCATTTGCAAGAAGATTAAAGAATATCAAGCATATAAAGACTTTAATCACAAATAAATCAATTCTAAACCTAGAAGATGCTCAAGATCCAACTACACCACAACCATCCCCTTAATGGGGAAATTACTCACTAATCAAGATAATAACAAGATTAATCAACAAATAATCAAGAATCAACATGATCAACAAGAAATACCAACAACAAATTTAATAATCAAAAGAAAGCAATAAAAAAAGAGGAGAGAGAGTTAGAGATTCTCATTGATTGAAGATGTAAATCTATAGAAAAGATGATCAATTTCTTCTTCAAAATCTAAGTTCAACAATGGTGAAACCCTCACTTTCTCTTTCTAAACTACCCTAATCCTAAGCTAAACCTAGAGAGAGAAGCTCTCCTAAAAACTAATTAAGAGAATAGAATAATTGATAAAATGTTGGTTCGGAGAAAATAACCCTAAAGGGGTATTTATACTAAGCTAATAAAACTAAGTAAAAATAAAAGAAAAAGAGAAAATAAGGAGGAAAAACAAAGGAAAATAAAATAGAAAAGAAATAAGAAAGGGAAAAGGCAAAGAAATAAAAATAAAAGAAAAAGAAACATAAACCCAAAAATCCCATCAGACCCACGCTTGTTGCTCTGCTTATCATCATCATCGAACAACCATCATCAACGGCTCAAATCACCTATCAAAACACCATCATTACCGACATCTTCATCAACCAGCAATCAATCAAGGCCGTTCAATTTTCATTAAACTCGCGTGCGAAGCTCGTGATTGAACCCACATTTGCGCGCCTGTCAAGATATCGCGCAGAGGTCGCGCAAATGCTACTGCCTCAACTTTGATTTTGGACTCCATTTGCGTGCGCCTTCTAACAGGGCTGCGCGCCCATGGTGGTCTGGGTAGCTTCTTGCTGTGAATTGTTGCGGTTTGGTGATGCGGGGAGGAGTTGTGAGAATGCGTGGCTGCTGTAATTAATGGTGATGAGATGGAGGTCGCAGGTGGCGCTGCTGTTTGCGGCATCTGGTGGTTGAAATTGGTAATTTGATTGATGGGCGATTGTTGATGGTGGTTTAATGTGGCGATTATGGGTTGTTGTTATTGTGTTGGTGTGGAGTGCGTGGCTGCTGTAATTGGGGTTTTTGCTGGTGGATAAATGTTACAAAGTATTTATACTTTATTGATAAAAGTTACCTAAAAAATTGTAAAAGTGACCCTAAATTTTATAAAAAGTGACCCCCGATGTACAGTAAATTATTGTACACCGAATGTATACAAAAGTTATTGCCAATTTATATACAATCAAGGTTCAAAATTCATCAACAATAATTGTCACAAATAGGTATTTGCCTAAAACTTACAATTTACCAAGCATATAAGATCAGTATAGTCAATTGACAATTATATAAACCATTAATTTGGTATTGGTTGATAACTCTTTATCAATGCCTTTGCGAAAGTTTACCTGAAATGCTCTTTGTCAGAATCTTAGGTAATGAACTCAAAAGTCAATTTACTATTCTCATTAAACTTAATCAATTTCACAAAAAAATACGAATGCAGCCATATTGTCAAATTAACAGGAATAGTAAATTAAGAAACTATGGGTTCGTTTGGCATCGCTGTGGTTTTCTGTTTTTTGGTTTTTTATTTTTGAAAAGTATATTATATATGTCATATGATGAATCAAAAATTATTTAGACTTATTAAAATCATGATAATTTTAAAAACTGACAACAGAAAAGTGAAAACATCTTTTTCTTGTTTCCTGTTTATGGTTTTTAGTTTTCAAAAAAAACATGAAACTGAAAACTAAAAGTGATGCCAAACAAGCCCTATGATGTTGACATCAAAGTATCAAACAACTTGATAGAATAAGTCATAGTCTAATATTGACGCATGATTGCGATTAAAATAAAAATGAAGCCAAACAATGTAAAAATTCCAGAAATTACAGATACAGTTCAGATGTTCAACGATTGATAAAGAAAAACAAACCAAACCCTAGAAATCATCTCTTCTTTCTTATTCAGACCGTCTTTTGCAGCCTTTCCTTTTATTTGTTGAAGTGCAGAAAAAATTCAATTGATCTCAATGAAAATTAAGCCCAAATTTCACAAATTAAGAGAAATTTTAAGAAATAAACCACAAATTTTATCAAACCCTAGGATACCAAGCCAGAGGAGAGAAGGAGTGAGAATTGTAGAAGTAAAAGCTTGATAAACTTTGGAATAACACGCTAGAGGAGTGAAAAGGAAACGAGAGAGAGAATTTTTGCCCGGCGGGCAGCGGTGGCTATGCGGCTACACCAAGAGAGAGGAGAGACCTTTGAGCGAGAATGAAAAGAGGAGATAGATTAAAAAATTATAAAATTAAAATTAATATCAAGGGTACCGATTAGTTTTTCATTTGATTCGATCTGCAATCCCCATGTATAACAATGTTCATTCGTATTAACAATGAGATTAGAAGAGAAAAATAGTTAAGAAGACAAATCAAGTGTTACAACTAAGTAATACCTAATATCAAAGTGTTACATTAAAGTGTTACATAATATTAATGTGTTACAAAAAATGTTACCTTATACCACATTGTTAAAAAAGTATTACGTAAAAATCAAACAATCTTGAAAATTTTAAAGTGTTACCAATAGGTATTACTTAAAAGCTAATTTTGTAGTAGTGCTTGAAGAGTTCAAAGCAGAGCACTGTTGTATACCCAATATCCGAATATGTGTATTAAACTATAGTAAGATAGTTAGAGAGGAAGTTCGAATTAGAATGTCATGTGACTAACAAGTCACCTTTGCCCAAGAACTGATGTGTATCATAAATGGCACACATTTGATGAGCATTTAGGTCCTTTCTATTCTCTTTTCATAGCTTTCACGCTTAATAAATGCTTAGTTTTATGCTTTGTTGCTTAGTTTTACCTTTCCTCTCTTATTTTCTAGATTTTGTGCATTTCGTTGGTTTTCTAGCCTTTTCTTCTTTATTTGCTCTATTTTCGTGGTTGTAGGTATTGAACAAGGTTCGGGTCTTGATTTTGGTGATCCACTATGGTGGAGGAAGCTTTTGGATCAAGTTTATGGCAATCGGGAAGCTCAAGATGCAAAGAAGTGGAAGTTTCAAGTCTTGGCTCTTCTCTTGTGCTCGCTTGCGGTGCTCCCTTCAAAGGGAGTGTGTGCCTACCAATATTAAGCCTTAGCTACTGCCACTCCTAGTGCTCATCACCATCATAAATCATGTGTACACCCCTTGTGTTTGAAGAGTTGAAGAATCGAAGAAACCCAGCTAGGTGCGACCGCACGCGCGGATGGTGCGGCCGCACAAGAGGGATGTGCGGCCGCACACCATGCGTGTGCAGGCGCACACCATGGTGGTGCGGGCGCAAATCTCTTGTTGTGCGGCCGCACCGGCGTGGGTCTTTTCCGATCGGATTCTGACGATTTTCTCTCTCTTTATATACCTTTTTTAACCCAATTTTTGTAAGCAAGTTTCATAATAGAATTATATCATATTCTTAGCTTAGTTGAGAGCTTTTCTCTCTAGATCTAGGGGTTAGTTTTAGGAGTAGATTTTAGAGAGAGAAAGTGAAGAATTTCAATGGTGATTGAGAGATTGAAGATTTAATGGTGACAATCGTATTGGAGATCTACTCTATTATCAATGAGCATTTCTAAACTCTATCTCATTTATTGTTTTGTTTAGTATTCATGTTTGGATTGTTTGATTTTGATTGGATTTTGATGATTTGATGATTGATGTTTGATTAGAGTAATTGTTCTTCTTTGATTGTTGATTCTTTGATTGTTGATTTTTGATTACTTTAGTTGTTTGTTGAATTGATGATGTTGCTAGAGTAGTTGTTTGGTTAGGGATTTGATGAAGCTTATATTATGTAATGTATTGATGTATATTGGGGATTTTGATGGAGTTTATGATGTGATTAAATTGGTTAATTGATTTTGTGCATGTGTGTGTTTGATTTAGGCTTGATCACCCTAGCTATTCACACTAAATTGCATTGTAAGTTCACATTGATACGGACCATTGATTTGTAGCTTGCATTTACACGATTGAGGTGTCTTGTGATGTTTCCTAGCTAGAGTTTATCGTAGTTGACGCTAGTTAGACCTCTAGGAGAATAGCTTGATATGCTCTTTTGGTTGCATAATTGATCTTCCCTCACATTGCTTGACTTAGTCAACTTCCTAAACCAATTTGCATTGTTCATTGTAATTATAGATGAATCCTAATCCCTGGCACTTTATTTGTTTGGTTTTTTTGTCTTAGTAGTTGTTAGTGTCCTCTTTTACCCTTCGTCTTCGACCTAGCTTAGGCACATAATTGGAAGCACTCAGGCATTACCGTTCCTTTGGCTTCGACCCTTGAGTTACCTCTATACTTGTATTTAGGTTTGTTGAGTGTTTATAAATTTTGTTTGGCTTAGGAGGATTAGTCCAACGACCTAATTTTCCCATGTCAAGAACAAAGAAGCTAGGGTCACATCACAAAATCCAAACAAAAGGATATGAGAAATCACCTCAATTATGAGATCATTGACCAGCGGAAGGTCATGTTCTGCAAAGTTTTATTATGAGTGAGAAATCACCAAACCCCTTCCATAGACTAAGGTATGAGAGTCAATTTAAAGTCTTAGGATTGAAGCAAGTTATGTAATTTAAGTTGTGTATGTTTTGAGATAACATATTACATGAGAAATGCATCAATTTGCAGAATTATGTTTAAACAGAAATTGTTATTTCTCTTATTTAATTATGGTTTTGGAAATTAAATAAAATGTCCAAAATAATAATGAATTGATGGGCTCATCAGGTTGATGACCTTGTAAATTGAAACCCCACAGGTGAACAAAATTCATATATTATTAAAGTTCCTAGTTTGAGATCATTAAAGTGGACGTAAATGATTTCAATAAATGGACTAGCATGTAAGATTGATTGGATAGTGCAGTTTCATGGGCTATAGGGGCATCATGATGCTCGGTCAATCACTTGGATATGCATGAATGATGCATGATCAAACTAATGACCTACTTTGAAGTTCAAGTATAGAGCTTCCGTATATATTATTGGATTCCTTTGACATGAGTGGAACATTGATTTCATTCAATGGATGTTATGACTGTGTACACTCAAACGTCTAGCCATAACTGGAGATTGTAAAGGGTGTTTCCTAGTCATTTCAGAAGTTGAGTGGGAGGCTTGTTGTCACAAGATTGGATAGAGTCTACCTATTAAATTAGGAAATGTGTCATGGCCGCTTGAAGAGGGAGAATTCAGAAAATACGTGGCCGCGTTCAAATGCATTACACAGTAATCAATTGGTTTTGTAATTCTAACTCAGATTTCAAGAAACGATTTGTAGATTAATATGATCTCGACATGTGATGCAATCATATTATCAAATCGACACATATATTGACTTAAGGAATTTGAATATTGCACCCTTGTCCTAGACAAGTGGGAGATTGAAGGAGTTATGTCTTCGTCGTGTGCAATTACTAGATTTATAAATGGATCAAATTATGGAGATAATTAAGTTCGTACATTTGGGTCGTTGTTAAGCCATAGCTAGAGGTACTAACGATCATTGGACTAGTAAAATAGGCTAAAGCTCAATTGGACGGATCCTATAAGGTCACACAAAGGGCCTAGATCGAGCACGAGAGGACGAGCAAGGCCCATCATGGGCCTCATCCCCTATAGTGGCCGTCCATGAGGAGGGGTTTGAGAGGTTTTGAACTTCTTAACCTAGTCTAATTATAATATGATTATAAGTAGACTAGGTGCCTAGGTTATTCAAGAGAACAGTTTTACTGTTAAGTTGAAACCCTAATTAGCAAACACGAAACTAGCCCTCTCAAACTCTATCTCTCTCTCTCACGGCTCTCTCTCCTCCTTCGGCGCCGGTGTGGTGGTTCGTGGTGGTGGTGATTCGTGGTGGTCGGTCCTTGTCCCGAAAAGGTGGTGATCGCGGTTTTCCTCAATCACTCGACCAATCTAGTATTGGTGGACGGCTCGTTCGAATCTCGTGGACTAAGTAGGAGCAACACTTGGGGCTCTATTCTCTCCCTAATTTGCCTGTCGAATAGCTACGTGGAATTCACGCTACAAAGGTATGATTATGTGTCTTGTGTGTTATGCATGTGATTCTTGGGATTAGGTGCTTAATTGAATATGATTCATATTATTTCCGCTGCATAGTACCTATAAATTCCAACATCATCAGCATCAATTGAAATCAAACTAAATCAATCAAACAATCAATAAATTTGAACAATTAACAAAACAATTTAAATCAAAACTATAGATTGAATTAAGGTAAAGGAAATTCTTACAAACTTGATCAAAATCAAAGAAATTGTACTTGAAATCATCCAATTGCAACATTCATCAAGTAACAATCATTAATCTTCAAGTTTCTCTCTGTACAAAACTAAGAACTAGAGTTTCTCTCTCTAAAAAAACTAACCTAAAACTAAAACTAAAAACCTCTCTCTCTCTAAAATTAGAAGGAAAAACTATATATAATAAAACTAAGAAAGAGAAGGTAGTTAGGTCATCCAAAGGAACCCGTACAGGCGTGGCCATCACCAAAGAAAATGCGCGGCCGCTTATAAAAGGGTACGGAATAGAGACCCCAGGAGCCGCGCCTGTAGGGAATATTTCAAGCATTATGATCCCAAACTTGAACCCCACTGTGATCATACACTAGAGTATGGTGGCGTTCCAAAGGGAAAGAAGAGTGCAAAAGAGTCGCCAACAAGTTTTAGGAACTTGTAAACCCAAAAGACAATCCAAAAGGACCATCAACTCCATAAGGTCTTGAACCAAACAGGGTTCGGGGATGAGGGTAAGAATCCAATCTACAAAAGAAAGGACCCGCCCTATAAAATAGGCCTCTACTTTGTTCTGCTCGTATTCATGTGCGCTTTTCGAATAACATGCAAACATTATATTAAACCTACCCTGTTTATCTATGTTGGTTGAATATTAATGCACAAATAAACTATTATTGGCGATCACTTGAATTAAAATCACATTAGCCTAAACAAGATTATTATTTATCTTATTAAACGTGATTTCAAGTACAAATTCCCTTTAGCAATCATAAAAGGTGTGATCAAGCAATAACAATAATATATAAATAATATCAAGCAATATAATAAACATAATCATAATAATGAAGAGCATGTTAATAATAAAGCTTAATAATAGCAAGATCCTAGGCATGATACTAACAAGATTAATAACAAACCCTAGCATGTCACTAAGCAATAAAGATCAAAGCTTTAAACCTAACATGGCACTAACATGATATTAGAAAGAGTAAAAGCACCCTAAACATGAAACTAGAAAGCATTAAAAACATCCTAACATGATACTAGGAATTAAACAATAATAAACACGCTTTCTACATTGAAAGAGAGTAATAATATTACATACTTTGAAGTCTCGTACCTCTTTCTAATAACAAAATACATAAGTTAGTAAACTTCAATGAAAATAATAAATCAAAGAATTAAATTAAATTATTGGAAGAAAGAGTTAAAAAGTTTAGACTGGATTTTGGACTAAACCCTCGGAAAAGTATAAATCTTTCACGTCTAGGGCGAAGACAACTTCGAACTTGGCTAGGTGATTCTAAGTCTTGTGTATGCGGTATTTTGTTTGAAAGGTTGGTTTAGAAAGAGAGAGAGAATAAGAATTGAATAATTCTTGAGAGAGAATAGAGAGAATTGATGAGAGTTGATGAATAAAAACAGAGGTCGAGGACCCTATTTATAGGAAAATAGTCCGGAAAATCATAGAATTTGATAAGGAATAAAACTCCACTCTGTCGCCAGAAAACTAGACCTGTCGCCAGAAAATTTTTCTTGTTGCCAGGCGACAGGGTCTGTCGCGAGGCGACAAACCTGTCGTTTCGCGACAGAGACAATTTTTTGCGGATTTTGTTTTTATCATATCTTTTGATCTAGAAATCCAAATAAGTCATATAATATGTCGTTGGAAAGCTCTAGAAGTATACTTTATAATGCAATTAGAATCAGATTAAAATCTTTTGTATATAAAAAGATATGGCCGAAATAGTGAAAGAATATCAGTTTTGGATAGAGTTTCGTATTTCTTTCATATCTTTTTTGTTATAGCTCGGATTTAATATTATAATATATCATTGGAAAAATAATTTCAAGATCTATCCAACCATATTAGATTTGGATAAAAAGTATGAGGCACAAAAATAATATCTGACTATCTTTGAACATGTTTAAATCCGAATAGAATTAGGAAAGTTTTATATTTAAATCAAATTCCATGATCTTATCTTTTCAAAAAAGGATAATTAAGATATTTTAGAAACTTATAGAAGATTCTAATCAATCCTAATTAGTTTAGGAATAGGATTAAACCTTTGGACCCTTCTCATGATCATTGGGTCGTAGGTAAAATCCGGTTTGGGCCCAGTTTAGTATTTTGGCCATAACTTTCTCATTATTCATCGGAATTGGGCTTATAATATATCGTTGGAAAGGTCTTTTCAAGCCCCATCCAACTACACCATTATTGGACCCTTATCATAGACCAAACTAAACTGGATTGGACGTTTTTACAAAATAGAGTGGGTTTTCGAAAACAGAAAGAAAGATTTTTAATAAAAACTAATTGCAACACTTGACTTTTCACACTTTCACCTCATTCGATTATGGTTTGACGTGAAAGGTATTCATCACTAGGTTTGGTTTTGGGGAGACACAAATAGGTGTCTACAGCGCCCCTCCTGCTGCTCCCATTTTAATGCGCGGCCGCTTATAAAAGGGTACGACCATCACCAGGCTGCGCACCCGCGCCATGGTCGTGCGCTGCGCCCGCGCTTGGGAGAAAGGCAGCTTCCTTCTCTCTCAACCTTGCTCTTCCTCGTGCGGACCACTTGATGATGTTTATGAACACGAAAGGTGGCAGTCTTAAAATAGCCCCCACGGTGGGTTCAACACCAAAAATGGTGCCCCCACCGCTTAAAAGCACGGGCTAAGACTCTTATATTTTGCACCCACTTCAAACTTGGACTTCAAATGGCGGTCACAAGGCATCTCAAGCGTTGTAAGGCTAGGAAAGGAAACTCAGGAATCCTCAGAATGTGATCACAACCTGAAAAATGAACCAAAAACAAATAAATAAAGGGAAAACTCGCATAATAAACTAAGAAATGCAAGAAAATAGAAAATCGACTAAGAGAAATGCAAACTAAAGAAATAAAGAGCAAAACCAAGAGAAAGCTAAAGAAAAGAGATATAGAATAGCATGAATTTTACCCTAAAGAGGATCAAATGAGTGCCATAAATGACACTCATCAAGTATCACCTAAGGAAGAGCATGTTCCAATCTCCTTAAAGTTAGATTTCGATGTTACTAACAACGCTACGGAATATGAAGCATGCGTGGTAGCCTCGAAACAGCCTTGGTATTGGAAGTAAAGAAACTTCGAACATTTGGAGATTCTTCCTTGATCGTCAACTAAATCTCTAAAAGATGGAAAGTAAGGAGTGAAAGCTTGGCCCATTACCAAACAAATCTTGAAACTCTCACTAATCAACTAGAAAAGGTAGAATAAGGATATTTACCTCGAGAGGAAAACCAATTTGTTGATGCGTTGGCAAGACTAGCCTCAATGGTTAGAATTCCTACGAAAATCGAGCAAATGCCTTTAACAATAAAAAAAAGAGGCATAAAATAGCTTACATTCAAGCTATAGAGGATGATGAACTGGTCCAAGAAGAAGAGGAAGAAGAGGAACCTTGGTATACGGACATCCTTAATTATGTCACCAAAGGAGAATATCCTCTCCATGCTGACAAAAAGAGCAAAATGAGCCTTAAGACTTTTGGCTTCCCAATATGTGCTCATAGACAACGAGTTACACCAAAGGGCACCTAAAGGTCGAGCCCTTCTATGTGTAGGCAAAAAGGAAGCCCAAAGGGTTATGAGAATAGTCCATGAAGGAGTATATGGAACACATGTAAATTGCAAAATGCTAGTCCAAAAGATAATGCGAGAAGGGTATTATTGGACTACCATGAATAGGGATTGTCATCAATATGTAAAAAGATGCCGTAAATGCCAGATATATGCTAATTTACAACATGTTCCTCCATCTCTCCTCTACACCTACACATCACTATGGGGAATGAATATCATTGGAAAAATTACTCCTCCCGAAACAGGGTGTCATGAATACATCTTAGTGGCAATTGATTACTTCACTAAATGGGTTGAAGCAGCGTAATATGCAAAACTCACTGAAAAACATGTAGCACTCTTTATCGAAAGAAATATCATTTGTTGATATGGAGTCCCACATGAAATGATGAGTGACAAAGGAACTCACTTCCAAGCAGAATGTGAAGAATTGCTCCAAAATATGGTATTCAACATCATCATTCTTCTCCATACAGACCTCAAGAAAATGGTGCAGTTGAGGCAACCAATAAGAATTTAAAGACTATCATCGAGAAAATGACAATAAATTACAGGGATTGACCTGACAAACTCCGCTTTACTCTCTAGGGTTATCGCACGTCAATTCGCTCATCAACAGGAAATACGCCAATTTCCTTAGTCTATGGAATGGATGTCGTACAACCTGTAGAGCTAGAAATACCTTCCCTACGCATCGCGTTGGAAAGTACACTTGATGAAGTCGAATGGACTAGAGCAAGATATGAGAAGCTAATTCTACTTGATGAAATGCGACTAGAAGCTCTACATCATACTCAATGCTATCAAACTCGTATGGCTAGATACTTTAATAAGAGGGTCAAGACAAGAAACATCAAAGTAGGAGACTTGGTGTTAAAATCAAGGAAAAATGTTTTGGATCCAAGAGGCAAGTTTAGGCCTAATTGGTCTGGACCATATATTGTCAAAACTATCCTATCATGAGGTGCCGCAAAACTAACTGATATGGATGGTAATTAATTTTCAAACATGACAAATATTGACCAACTTAAGAAGTACTACCCATAATTACTTGAGTAGGACACTCAAGAGAGCTACGTTAGGCCTGATTCCTTAGGAAAGGAAACGTAAGCAACCCTTAGCAGGGTGCGGCCACTTTAATTTCTACAAATTTTGGATCCTAGCATCGATGATTCAGAATTCAAGACCAGCGCAACATAAAAAACTTGTCGCCTGACGACAGAACTCAGCGTCTGGTGACAGACATTAGCATCTAGCGACAGAAACAAAATTGTAGCGCCAGTTTTCTGCGATAATCAAGGGGAATTTCGGTGTATTTCGGAAATTTTCGACTTCCGTCTCGAATGATTTTCAGAATGAATGTTTTCATTGCATTAAAAAAATTTAAATGAAAATTTTGATTTAATTTTAAAAGCTGAAAATTGCATTAATAAAATAAAGTAAAATTACATTATTGATGGAATTTAAATAAAGCTTAAAAAAATAAAATTGATTTAAATATTAAATTTGTCTAATAAATTGAAAGCAAAGCAATGCTCTAATCTTCCTTCTCCTTTCTAGCTCTCTTCCAGTTCTTGTTAGTATCTTCCTCTTCATCCATCACTTTTGCTAGTAGACATCCTTTAGAGGATCTACATTCAACCTTTAGTATGGATAGTTTCCCCTTCAGCCATCACTCCAATTTTCTTTTCTACCCACACTTTCTTTTCTGTAGAGTCAACTTTTCTTTTCCCTATACCTTTAGTAGTTCTTTTCTTCTTAGGCATAACAGAAGTCTTAAATTCAACTCTTTCACATAGGCGTTCCTTAGAGGGTATTTTCGTGTCTCCTAGGCGATTCTTCACATTGGTCTTATTTTGAACTTTGTTCTTGTCCTTTTTATATCTACCAAGTAGCCAATGCTTCACATCCTTAAACAAAGAAGGTGGAACCTTTTGGGTAACAACTTCCCATAAAGGCCTAGCACACCAATAATTGTCAAATCTCTCAACATCTTGTGAAACAAGAAATTCATGAGGGTGACGAAGATCACTAGAAAAAATAGTTTGAGCAAGGCCATATTGTCTTTTGAACCTAGAGGGGTAATAAAAGGTCAACTTTGTCAAACTAAGAAGACGGCAAAAGGGTTGATTGTTGACACCAATCATCTTCTCGATTCTCCACCAAGGAACGACCCACTTGATGGAAAAATTACAAGATTCAAAGATTCTACTCCACTCCCGACGGCCCATCTTTATGGAAAAGCGTTTCTTTCGACGTGCAAAGAAATTTAGTGTATATTTGTCAACATTGTCAGGAAGATTAATTAATTCTAGCATCTCCATTAGCCAAAACTGCAAAAAATTCATGGCAAATAATTAGTATTACTATACAAAAATACATATTTTGATTTCTGTAATCAAAAAAATTGTTTTTCTACCTTTAATAATTGGAGAGCGTCGAAGAGGTGCTTTTGGATTTTTCTTTAATTCATCTAAGCTAAGCATAGTCTCTCCAACAATTAGTGGCATTGGATTTCTCCTAGATTCAATTTGTTCCATCACAGAGACTAATATTGCTTGACCCTCATGATTATTACCATTAGTGAAAAGATATTGATTAAGCATGCAAAAGATGAAAGCTCTCCTCCTATAAACATGAAAAGACTCAGAGCGTGGTATAATGACGTGCAAATTCTTTCAAATTAACAACATTCCCGTGCACAATATTTTTTTTAGATCCCTATCCCTAAGGTTAAGGAAACGCTCAAAATCTTTATAGTAATATTCACTCACTTTAGGAATTACAGCAAGACCAAAAGAAGGGAAGCGTAGGATGGCACCAAATTCTTCCGGTAAAGGACTATTTCATCATAGCCTAGTATAAAGCAATGAGTGTCCGGGTCCCAATATCCTAAGGCGGTATGAATAAAATCTATATCAATATCTACCCCCTTAATACCATAAATACCCCCCATGTGGAAAAAGTCAAGTTCTTTCCTCTCCTTAGCAGTCAAAGACCGACACCACTCACGAGTAAAATCGCTAATACTCTTATACATGACTGCTTGTTGAGAAACTAAGATTATGATTATTCTTAATCTGTTCGAATTATACAGAAATCAGCAGATTAGGGGGCTATTTATGCACAAAACTGGTATAGTTTAATCCCAAAAGGATTTGGAGAAAATGGCTTGTCGCCAGGCGACAGGTGTAGCGCCTAGCGACAAAGCCTGACGCTTGGCGACAATGGTCAGCGCCTGGCGACATAAAGGCGGTTGGCGCCAGCATCACCCGTTATGTAAATTGCGTCGACTATGACTCGAATTTGTACAATGACTTTACGGTTTTGACCTCTTGTTTCAAAGCCTTATCCAATTAAATTCCAACATTACCTCACACATCTTTTTTTTTTATTAATCTGGGCTTAATTAATTTTGGTCTTATTTTAGTCAAAGTTTATTTTATTTTTCATTTTTTTCTTTTGGGGATGAAAGTAGAATACCCTCCATTGATAATAAAAATGATGGAATTTTTGCGCAAAATTAGTCACAATTTTCCACACACTCACATGCGCATAAAATGAAAAATAAAATGCAAAGATAAAATAAGCATAATAAATAAAAAGTTTGTATATACGATGTGTCTAGTATAGAAGTCATATAATACAAACTAGCAAAGTCCTACAAAGTCAAAATAAATAAGTGTACAGGTACAACTACGGTGCTGGAGGACGCAAATGAGGAGGAATGTTTAATGCGTCGAAGAACAATACAGACCGAGGAGTATGCCCCTCACCAACTCCAAGATCGCTAGTAGTCGGGATCAATAAGTTAGGGCCAGCCCATCCAAGCTCACCCTAATACTGAATCCCCAAGGCTGAGGCTGCTGCGGCTGCTACGACAACGAGCCAACCTTGTACGTCCCACCACCCATCAAAGGAGCCGATGTTATGCCTCCTTAGCCTGTCGGCCTAACTGATGCACCCTCAGATGAAGAGCTCGAAATCTCCAACCGCTTAGTAGGAGCCGTATCTGACCGACCACCCTGGCTCCCAAAAGAAGCACGACGACGTCTCGAACCGGATCTTTCTCTCCTGGCCTTGGGTCTCGACCGAATACGTGACGGAGGAATAGGCTACCCCTGCAAAAATAAATCAATTTGGATACAGAAAACATGATAAATCAACATGAGATGAAGATGAGAAAAATAGCTTGATCTCTCATTCTCACCAGCTGATGACGAAAGGCGTCCATACCCCTCGCCATCAACGTCACCACCTCGTGAGAAAACTATCAAGAGACAAAATTAGTAGCAGTCAAAGATAAATGCAAGTAAACAGTAAACAAATAACTCACCCAGGTCTGATGTTATGGAATCAACTACTCGATGAAGCGTTGATCCGGAGGAGTTAGAGGAATCATCTCCTCAACCGAACCATACATCCCCTGGTAACTGATAATACTAGTGGAGGAACAAACTCTACAGGCGCAGTCTGGCAAAATAAGTCCAAGTAATTAGAATCTACTTGGGGGCTATCTAAAAAGCAAATACAAGAGATAAGGGATATACCTATGCCTCCTTCGACAAATAGGGCGGTGGAGCACAACGTGGCAGCGAATCCTCGCTGTAGCTCCGCTCCAGGCGGCACCACCCCGCCAAGGTATACCCGCATGCGACTTACTCACCAAATCTCTCAGCCTCGCCTGATCAAACATATGCTTAGGTGGGCGAGCAGGAACAATGAAAATCTGTGAAGAGTGCTGAATAGGCACTCTCTTACCTAAGTACACCACAGCATCATACATCCTCTAGAAGTACTGAAGCTCAGTAGTGTACTGTGCTGGAAGAGCAGGAATCTCCAAATCGGCCCATGTCCGATACTCCACAGCAGGCTCCTAAAAAACGTGTGTTCATAAGAGTAAATACTACCAAAAGGTAACAAAGAGACAAGTGCCGAGAGAGCATACCGAGAGGATCAAATCTCGAACGCGAGCCATGGTAGCCTGGTTGTTAAGACGACCTCCCCAACAGGCAGAAACTAGGAACTGACGAGGCGAAGGTCTCGCCAGCGCGAGAGATGGAAAGTACTCGTAGAACCAGATCTACAAGACAAAGAAAGATCAGCAAACGCTAATACATACCTAAAGCTAACTCTATTAAAGGAGATAAAGTGTACCTCTACGACTCTCCAAAATCTAGAAAGCGCGATATCTCCTGTGAATGCGCTGTGACAACAAAAGAGTCGCAATCCCATCAGGAATCGGCGTAGGCTAAGCTGGCCCTATCATAAGATTCGACCATATAAAGGTCGCGAAGAGAGTGCAGGTAGTAGAGAAGCACTCGATACCCCTATCAGGAGAAAAGGTCCCTGACAACAAAATTAGAGCAAAGATGCGCACCCGCTACTCTTTGGCGGTCACACCATTCTGGAAGGCCACCGCAAGGGTAGATCGCCAAATGCATCGAGAGCTGATCTGCGTCGGCACAGCCTTGCTACGGGCCCGAATGACAATAGGACCCAGCAGCTCTAGTACCATCGGAGAATAGACGGTGATCAACTTTCGAACGGGAGAGCGGCTGAACAAAACTCCAATTCCGAGATGAGATTGAAGTCGACAGGGTTGATAGTCATCTCACCCCAAGGAAAGTGAAAGGTGTTGGTGGTGTCCAAGAAGAACTCCACCAAACCTCAAACCACGTGGTGGCTCGACCCAAAAGAATACAAAGCCTGGGTAGCTCAAATTAAGGGAGTCAAGCCACAAAACTCCCATAATCGGTGCAAATCGTCGTGATCACGGAAGAAGGTGTCGTACATGGAGCCAATCATGTCGTTGCCAGAGCCATGGCTACGAGTCCTCCCACCACAAATCCCGCGCCGGACATGCTCCGAGATGTGGAACTAGGGAGCAAAATACAGGGTGCGTCCATCCCACTCCAGGAACTCCCCTGGAGTAGAGGAGCTCCCCCGACAGGCTCGTCCTCCCGGTGAGCCTCCCTAGAGCGAGAACCGGAGCCACGTCGTCTGGACAAGCTGTATTATGCAGAATGACAGTAAATTAAAGGTTCTATAATATCTAAGGTTCCCCTAGCCGCATGATACTATGTTCGTCAAAACAGAGTACGTAGTAGTAATAAAACAGAGCATAATTTTAACTTCAGCATGAATAGCATTTTCAAGCAATCAAAAAATTTCTTGCAATACTATGACAAATATTGTGACAAATAGTACAAGATTAGCTAGCAAAAACACGAAGAACGAGCCACATTGTTCTCACGAATTTACGAGGCTCAACAAAGGCAATTTGCTCATTTCTTCACTAAATTGAGACAAACAAGTCTCAAAACAATCCCAAGGCAATGCATAAGCATGATCAAGCAATTTTATAGCATAAAATTCAACGAGCAGAGCAAATTAAGCAATCTAAGGTTCAAATTTTTCCCAAAATTCGTGAACAAACATGCACAAAATTTAGCAAAACCGAGGTGAGTTTGAAGAAAACTTACATAGATCAGGAAACTAGATAAAATAAGCTTCGATTTACAACAAGTTTGAGCGAATTTGGATGAGAAACGACCAAGAACAAGCAAGTTGAAGTATTTCGCAAAACCGAAGGCACGAACAGCAGCAGCAGAAACGGCGAAGGAGACGGTTTTATTTTGAAAAATCGACTTCAGCGCCAGAAGACAGAATTAGCGCCTGGCGCTAACATCTGTCGCCTGGCGGACAGAGCGAATGCACAGCGATAGATATTTTTAGTGAGCGCTGGTGCAGCGACAATGTGAGTGGCCCCCATATCAGATTATGTGGACCTCATGCAATAATTTTGGGTTCCTTGGTACGCTAGTTAGCCCCTTTAAGCAATTTGACATGATTAAGTAGTCGGCTCGATTACAATCGCAATAAATAATCGACCTGACAAATGATCGTCTCACTTAGCTTAAAGCGCCTAAGCGTTGGCTCATTGCAAGCACCGAAGTAATGGTTCGCAGTAGAACAAGCGCCAAGGTACTGGCTCATTCACAAAATACGTCGAGGTACTGGCACACCAGCAATTTTAACAAGCGTCTATATAACAAAGATTCAAGCAAAGCATTGAGGATCAACAAGCGGTGATCTTCGATAATCTTCTTTGGAAGATTATCACAACCCTAAAGATGACGAAGTAAGGTCACCTTTGACGATGTTCCAAGGTATAGAAAAGATTGTCTATTGCGGCAAAGTACTACTGCGGTGAGGTATTGCCACAACCTTAAAGATGACGAAGTACGGTCACCTTCGACGATGTCCCGAGGTATAGAGGAGCTATAGCGGTGAGGTACTGCCACAAACCTGGAGATGATGAGGTATAATCACCTTTGACAATGTTCACGAGATATTGAGGAGGATAGTCACAAAAAGATTGAAGATAGCGAAGTAATGTTACCTGCAGACGATGTTCCCGAGGTATTGTGGAAGATTGTCACAAATAATCGAGGATGGTTATAAGCAACAGTCTTCGATGATGGCGTTCACGAGGCACTGTGGAAGTCGTTACAAAATGCAGCAACAAAATCGGTTACTCTAGAGATGTGTACTCGACGGTGCAAGATACGCGTTTCTTAAAACTCTTATCTGGTTTAACTAACGCTAGTTTACAGGTATTGGCGTTACAAGAACGATTTAGGGTCGCAGAACGCTTCTGCTACTTTGACTTTTGTTTTCGAAACTTGCATATCTCCAAACTCAATCAAAGTGGGGGCTTCTGTAGACACCCAATTGTGTCTTCCCGAAACCAAACCTAGTGATGAATACCTTTTATGCCGCTTGATTATCGAATAAAGTGAAAGTGTGAAATGTCTAATGATGCGGTTGTTTTTATTAAAATCCTTCTTTCTGTTTTTGAAAACATTCTCTATTTATAAACAATAGCCAGCCCAATTTATTTTGGTCCATGATAAGGGTCCAATAATAGTGTAGTTGGATGGGGATAGAAAAGAGCTTTCCAACGATATATTATAAGCCCAATTCCAATGAATAATGAGGAAGTTATGGCCAAAATACTAAATTGGGCCCGAAATGAATTTTATATGCGGCCAGAGATATAGAGGAGGGCCTATTAATTATTACGCCTAAAATTGTTACGATTAACTTTAATCTTCTAAAATATTCTAGAAGGTTCTTTTTAATTCTAGTAGAATTAGGATTGATAATTATTATTATTATTATTTGAGTTTTACTTAGAGTAAAATAAGTGTTTTTATCATAAATCTGATTTTAATAGATAAACACGGAATTTGCTGCTTAATCATATTAAGAAGAGGATTCCGCGTTAAAAGCGCGTGGTACTTTTTAATTAGCACGAGGCGATAAGCCTGTCGCCAGGTGCTAATGTCTGTCGCCTGGCGCTAAGGTTGTCGTCTGGCGCTAACCCCTGTCGCTAGGCGACAGGTGGTATTTTATTCCCAATGGAACTTGATCTCTTTTCTATCGGTTTTCAAACTATTTTCTTATAAATAGGGTCCTTGACCTCCGTTTCAATAACCCAAAATTCTCTAATTCTTCTCTTCTCTCTCTTAAGCGATATAGATTATTCTTTCTCCCTCTAGCTTTTCTAAACTAGCTTTTTCTCAAATACACCATACCTCACTCATTAGTTCTAGACACACCAAGCCAAGTTCGAAGTTGTATTTGCTCTAGAAGTGAAAGGTTGATACTTTTCTAAGGGTTTAGACCACAAATCCAAATTCTAACTCTTTACTTACTTCTTTAATTTAATTCTTTGATTTAAGATTTTATTGAAGTTTACTAAATTGATTTAAAATTCTAGATTTTATTGAAGTTTACTAACTCGTGTATTTTGTTATTAGAAAGAGGTACGAGGCATCAAAGTGAGTAATTTTTTTGCTCTATTCTTGTAGAAAGCATGTTTAAATTTAATAAATATTGCTAGTATCGTGTTAAGATGTTATTAATGTTTTCTAGTATCACGTTTAGGGTGCTTTAGTATCATGTTAAGGCTAAAGCTTTTATCTTTATAGTCTAGTGATATGCTAGGGTTTGTTATTAATCTTGTTAGTATCATGCCTAGGATCTTGCTATTATTATTATGCTTTAGTGTTAACATAGTTGTTATGATTATGATTATTGTTATGATGATTATTATAGTTATAATTGTTATTATTATGTTGCTTGATATATATTGTTGTTATAGCTTGATCACGCCTTTTATGCAGGTTTAAAGGGAATTTGTACTTAAAATCACACCTAATAAGATAATTAATAATTTGGTTTAGGCTAATATGACTTATATTCAAGTGATCGTCAATAATAGTTTTATTTGTGCATTAATATTCAACCAACATAGATTAAACAGGTTTAGGGTTATCCTAATGTTTGCATGTTAGTCGGAAAGCGCACATGAATATGAGAAGAATAAAGTATAGGCCTATTTTAGGGCGGGTTCAATCACTTTTAGATTGGATTCCTACCCTCATCCCCGAACATCCAGTCATGGTTCCAGGCCTATTGGAGTTAGGGATCTCATAGATCGTGAAGGGGTGTAACCTTCACCCTGTGAACGGTTTATAAGTTCCTAAAACTTGTTGGCGACTCTTTTACTCTACCTTTCTTCCCTTTGGACGCCACCATGCTTAAGTGTATGATCACAATGGGGTTCAAGTTTGGGATGCTTGAAATATTCCCTACAGTAAAGGATCCTTTTCCTTAGATGCTCATGGCCCTTTAAAAGCCTATGACTTTACATTTAGGGTGTATTAAGGTTTGAATTCTTGATTGTTTGGAAGACCTTAAATTAGAATTGATTCTATCATCATGCTTTTTTGTAAGAAACAAGTAGGAGTCGCCAATGAGTTTTAGAAAATCTCATAAACCTCGTTCATGCCTTTCTCCTAATTAGAGTTCATGGGATAATTAGCACAAATCGTTAGTTTACCCATGCCTAAATTGGTCTACATAAACCATAAATGAGTTCGGGAGCGAGGGTACCAAGCTAACGTTCCCTTTAGAGGGGAATCGTTATCCTAGCCATAGTGCGGCCTCTACTAGCTCTTCCTTTTTCACAATTTCATCACCAAACAATATATGCAACGCGATACCTAAAACTAAGTTAGTTGATTTTATTTACATGCATCAATCACGTAGGAATTACACTGCAAAGTCGTTATTCTTTATTTAATTCAAATTCGTGAAAAGAACAAAATAAATAAGATTCGCCTTGGCTTAAGTGATCAATCAACAATTAATTATTCAATTATATTCTTATTTAACGCAAGATACTATATGGAATTAATTAATTAAAAATCCGTTTAAAGTGATCAAACAACACTAATTAATTAATGAAAGTTGTTTTAAACAATAAAATAAATATGATTGATCTAAGTGCTCGGGATTTTACCACTTCGCTTTGCTAGATATTCGTTTAGAACACTTATGGACTCCTTCTTGTTCGGGAACCTCCACCGTAGTAACAAGTATGATAGGGGTGAGTGTTTAGAACAAGAGGGTTTGGTAGCACACAAGTTCCCAAGGTTTCTGCCATAGATTTAGGTTATTTTTTTTGTGTTTGAGCCTCGTATTAATCCTCTATTAAAGGGAATGGGTGCGTTTAGGGTTTTGAGCATTCTGCCGCAGTAGGTGTTGCGCGCATCTAGATGAGTTGCGCATGGCATCCCAGCGCAAGTGATTTGGTTGCGCTAGCGCAATTGAATGTCTTGCGCGTGGCATCATTGTAAGATTCATTTTTATATTTTTATGAATTTTTGAATCTTCCGCGAGCACATCACTAGTAGTTGCGCTGGGTATCACGCGCAACTGAATTAGTTGCACGCGCCAAACTAGCGTGACCCATTGAGATGCGCGCGGATTTTCTGCGGCATCATTAATTTTTACCTCGGTGCCTCTAAATCCGTCATTTTTAGGTCTTAAGTTCGGGCTTAATCCTAATTATGATCGGGATTAGTTAATTAGACCTTATTGCATTTGTTTTTGGGTTAGGCTATTCGTTTTTGTGTCTTTATGATTTAACCAGTTATCCATTAGTGTTCTTTAAGTTTATTCATCACGAAAACAACTTTATTTATCGTCATTGCAATTCCTATCGGGACTGGAGGCCAAAAGTAGATGTCTACACCCGCCTGATCAGTATTACGTTCCACCTGTTCCCTGGAACGGATGTACCTGAAAACGAATAACCCATCTTTGGCCACATATGTTTCGACCTGAGGGTCGTCATCATCCTGGTCTGTAAAGACCTCCGGCTGAGTTTTCAGTTGATAACCTGGTTGAGGATCAGGGAGCGGTACAAACTCTTGAACCATCGTTGAGGTACTCTCCCCACAAACGGCGCCAAATGTTTTGGGTGATTTTGTTCCTCGGAAGAGTTACGACTCGAAAACTGGTCCGGTGGTGCCTGTACCTGCAAAATTAAACAATGGAGACTCCAGGTAGTTGGAGCTCCGCCTCCGACGATCAAGTTAATTAGATTACGTAGGAGAATGTGAAAGGTGCGGAAAGTAAAGTGAGATCTTCTCGGATTCCGAGATCAGGTGTTTTCTCTGATGAGGGAGAATGTGGGGTTGCAATTAATGATTGAACGTGCCCCTAAAATAGGGGATATCTCCCTATTTATAGGGTCGTTGGGAAAAGTGCCCTCTCTTAGGTCACCCTGACCTAGATTTGGTAAGCTGCTGCGCTTTGCGGCTTTCTCGAGAATTGGGCCTTGAAGGCCGCAATTACACCTGATATTTGAGGCTGACACTTGTCAACTGGTGAGTGGCCCATGTGGACCTATCTAGGCTTGACACGTGGCCCTATCTAATTGGTCCACGTGTCTAGGGTACTTTTACCCTACACATTATTAATTTATGTATATTTTTTTATTACTGTATTATTATGGTTCTTTTTATTATTCTTATATTTATTATTATAGCTCTTTATTATTATTTCTGTTATTTTTATGGTCGTGCTTGGCGTTGATATGTCTATTTTATATAGTGATTTACCCCCGTCCCTTGGTCATGATTAGTAGTGTTTTTAGCTCTTTCGAGCCACTTTTATTACTAATTGGTGTTTTATAGTGTTTTCGTAGTTTTGGTTGAGTTTTGTAGGAAATTGCACTTTTGGAGCATTTTCCCGGATTTTCGAAGAGCGACTACGAGCATTGGAGGAACACGGCCACTCATTGAAGCCCAAAGCCTGTTAGAAGAAGCAAATCGGTGATTAAGGGCTCAGTAATGGAAATCCCGAGGCATTTGGACCGAGTTCAAGGACCAAAGGAGGAAATCCAATTGGGCCAAGAATTATAGCCTAATCGAAGTCCAAGCATAATAGCCCAAGAGAGCCTCGCCCGAAGGCGCGCCCGGTCGGGCGGGGCGAGACAGCATCGCAGCAGCAGCGCTCGGTGGCGCGCCCGACCGGGCGCGAGAAGAGGAGATCAGCAAAGAAGGCGGGCCCGGACGGGCAGTGTGGCGCCCGACCGGGCGCGTGTTTTGTTTATGAGTTTAAGCTCCGATTAGTTTCGTTAAGCGTAGAATTTCTTGCATAGTATTTATGTAATTTAATTAAGCAAGTTTAGGACCTTCTTTTACATACTCTTACTACTTTTCTCTCACTCTACTTAGATTTTCTCTCTCTCTAAACTTTTACTCTTTCTCTTGTTCTTAAACTCCGTTTGTAATTCCGTCGATTCGGTACGATTTCTATATATTAATTTCAATATTTTTATTCCTTCAATTTCTTATGACTTGTTTAATTGCTTTGTTTAGTTTATTTTTAATCATGTCTGAGTAGTTTTCTTTCTAGGGTTTATGGGGATCTAATAAATAATATGAAGGGGTAATTTATGGTTGTTGATTGCCAATACATAATTAATTTCCTATTGATTGATTTAATGCTATGCAATTAGATTAGGCCTGGTCAAGTATGTAAAAAATAACAAAGAAAGTTTCTTTTTATGGATAGTTATAGGTATAGCATAGAATGGAAACTCAATGCATTGACTTTTTTGGTTTTTAATTGGATATATATATAACTATACTATATCCCTCGTTCGTTTTAAATTACAACGTTTGAGAATATTTTTTAAAGCAAACTTTTGAGATTTTATAATCCGTACTATTTACACACATTGCTTTGACTGTAATTTGTGTTTTATACATACGTCATAAAAAAATATACTCATGTGAGTTTTGCCTAGCTTAAAATTCTACACTAAAGTACAAAAAGAAAACCAATGGTTTGGAATTAAATATTATAATTACTTCCTTATCCTTTCCTAACGTTTTTAATCTCTTTGAGTCTTTGTTACATAAATTAAATTAAGTTGATTTCCATTACGCACATCCCAATCACTCTCTAAATTATAACAATTAGATTATAAAAAAAATTAAATAGAAAAAAAATAAAAACACAAAAATCAATATTATACATAATAGTGTTGCACAAATTTTAGAAAAAAGTAGTGTAAGTAGGGTTGGTTGGAAATCTAGAGAATTAATAAAATAGTATTGAGTTCTTACAAAAAAAAAATGAATTATTGCAATTATTATGAAACGAACGTAAAAAAAAAAAAAAAAAAAAAAAGGTGTAGCGCTTATTGCAAAACGGAGGGAGTACAAATTAAGACGAAATCTAACAAATCCTACATATATAACTATACTTTTTTTTCTTTCTGTATAAAGCACAGTATAACGTCATAAGAGAGAGTATGTATAATGTCAAGACCTTAGTTTACGTTGCAAGTAAAAGTGGATAAATAGGTTGGTATTAAAATGTAACTAAATATCTTTGTATAAAATATGTAGTAAAATAAATTTGAATTTAGTCTTATACATGTTTTATTAATTTTTTAATTACTCTCTGTTTGTGTTTTGTAAGTGTATGTCACGCTCTAATTGACACATAGTAATAGACAATTTTATTGATTTAAATAAATTTTAAGATAAGTGAGGTAGTTGGTATATTAAAAACTTGAAAAATGTGGACTTAAGGGTATGTTTTGTTCACCTTATTTTCAATTATTTCAGGTATAATAAGTTCAGATCAGGTTTGATAAGTTTTGATAAGGGTTACCCAAGTACAAATTACACCTAAAATAAGTTTTAATAAGGTCTAATAAGTTCATATATGTTCAGGTCAGTGAAAATCAGATGAATAGACACATACTTAATAGTTTATTAAAAAGTAATATAATGAATGTGAAAAGAAAGAAATGATAATAAAAAAAATAGTTTGTGGGTGGGGATCATGAGAAGAGATAGATGATATAATTTAAATTATAGCTTCTGCCAAAAAACAAAAATGTAACACTTAAAACAAATGCGGCCACATTAGGTAAGTATAACCACTTATAAAAACACGGAGCGAGTAGACATTTTAAAAACCTTATACTCCTATCGTCATCATTTAATTGCAATATTAGATGTTTCACATCCGCTTGTCACTATAACTTTATTTATGTTAGGAATATAGGAAAATATATTATTGTGATATATTTTCCATATAGATATTATGATATTATATTTAGGATAATAATATATCTTAGTAATATTCTAAGATAGATTTATGAAAATTTATATGATAGAGTTTTATATTGTGTATGTTATCTTTTGTAGGATATAAATATCAGTCAAGATCATCAATGCAATTCAACCCATTCTCTCATTAATAATTTTACATGGTATCAAAGCCAGATTCACGATATGAGACCTTAAATGACTAAAGTTCACTAGGCCAAGAGTTGGTCCATGTGAGGGGGAGTAAAGAAGCACTCTAGCACGAAAAATCACATGAGACAAAGTTAAAAAAAAAAAAAAAAAGGGAGCTTACATATGAGGGGGAGTGTTGACGAAAAGGCCTACCAAGTGCTATCACATGTAAGTGTCCCACATTGGTTGAAGAAAAGAGAGTTAATCAATTATAAGGCTAAGGGGTTACTCCTCCTACTGCCATATGGTTTTGGGATGGAACCTCCTTGGACTTGTGAAGTGGACTCTTTCTCTTGCTTTGCGGGTGCGGCCCAGACTCGTATTTAATATATTTTTCATATTCCTAACATTTAAAATTGTAAAAAAAAAACTTTATTTACATATTATGAAACGGTGATTAATATTTTGAAACTAAGCATTGAGATGGTGTTCACAAAATTAACATGACTATGATTTTCTTAACGTCACAAAGAATATAAATTAATGTTTATCATGACATAAAACAATTTTTTGTAATAGTTTTATTGAATATACTTCTTCAGTTTCATTCCCATGTGTTGTTTTATAGTAGAATTTAACACAATTTTCAAAGTGATTGGAATAACTATATTTCTAATTACGATCCCAAAAAATTGTTAAAATTTTGATATTTGAATTTTAAAAATCAAGACAAATCTGAAAGATCCCTTAAGATTATGCTCTATTGACAACTATATATATACTATATTTCGTATGTGTATATAATAATCTATATTATATACTTTATACTTCCTCGATTTGTTTTCTTCTAAATGCAACATACCCTTTTTTTTTTTTACAAAAATTGATTCTTAAATAAAAAGTCAAACGACATAGGAAATAGAAAAGAAAATCATCAAACATAATAGCAAATTCTTCCTCATAAGAAAGAAGAAAGACCTCTTTTTCGAAGAGAAAAAACCTCTTAAAGAAGAAGAAAATCCCTTACTTTTGAGAGAGAATCATTCTTCCTAAAAAAGGGAGAGTTATTATAAACCTAAAACAAAAAAAATCAAGGCGAAAGGCATACATAAAACAGAGATTGGGGCTTTTCCACAATAAAAAAAAAAACCGATGGAATTGAAGCCCCTCTAAATTCAACAATGGAGGCTAGGGTTTTTAGAAAGAGGAGAGAAGGGAAACGGAGTACATATGATGTTGACAGTTTACATGCAACATACCTTCTTTGCACATAATTTAAGGAATATATTAAACAATGTAAACGTACATACTATTCTATACATGTTATATATAAATATATAGATGCATTTACAAAAGTGATTTTTTACACCTAATTACGAATACATACACTCGATAATAGATTAAAGAGATGAGTAAGTATAATTTGTTTTTAAAGTTGGTTGACGCGTGCTACGGCGATCCAACTTGTATTATAAAAGCCAAAACATAATTTTAATTTTTTTAATTAATACAAGTGAAGTTTGGATCTAAGTCGAATAATCTAGGTATCCCTAACCTTTTATACGGGTCAACTACATTAAAAAAAATAAATAAAGAAAGACAAAAAATAAAAAAAGACAAAAAACGACAAAAAAAAAAATGATATTGCAATCTTAAGAAACTCTTCTTTCTCCATTTTTTATACTTACAGGTTACAACACACATTTTTTACCTGTATACTCACACTGTTTTATAATGTTAGTCTCATTTACGTATATCGATGCAAATTTTTTATTGCAAATATTTTTAATTTAACAATAGCAAAATTTATAAAAACTACTTCCTCCGTTCTTTTTTACTTGACCCGCTTTGACTTTTACACTATTCACGACTCCTTCTTTGACGTTTTGTGAATATATAATATGTAATGAAAACATATTCATGTAGGTTCTTTTTGAATTCGTCTCAATAAATACTATCATAATATATTTTGCTTATTGAGAATTAAAGTTATTGATCGTTAAAGTTTTACATTGGCAAGCGTGATACAAAAAAAAACAGGTCAAGTAAAAAAGAACAGAGGAAGTAGATATTAATAATGCATTCATCGAGATGAATAAACTAAGGTCTTGTTTAGTTCACCTTATTTTTACTTATTTCAGAAAAAACAAGTTCAGATCAGATCAGAAAAAATAAGTTCAGATCAGATCAGAAAAAATAAGTTCAGATCAAATTATCGTTTCATGTGCAGTTTTTTTATCGCTAAATATCTTTAATTTCTTAATGAAAAAATTATGAAAATCACATATTAATAAAATACACATTATTACGAATCTAAAAAGACCTCACTCGATATATTTTTTTTCGTATAGATTATCGTATATTTAAGGTCAAGTTTGGTCAAATATAACATTCAGTTCAGATCAGATCATACCAGATCTGATCAGATCAGCTTATGATGCGAGTCGAGCTCAAGTTCAGCTAAGCTCGACTCGAACTCGAAAGCACAAAACTGAAACTTGACTCGAACTCGAAACTCGCGAGCTTAAAAGAATGGAGCTCGAATCGAACTCGAAAACCTATTACTTAAACTCGACTCGAGCTCGAACTCGAATTGAACTCGAATTTTTTATTTTTTCAAAGTGAAGTATTATACCATTAATTAAAAGCATTTAGTTTGTTTTTTTTTAATTTTCTTTATCCAACAATTATTTTAATCCTTTAATCCAAAATATGTATGTTTCACTTTGTCAAAAAAATGCTTCGTATATGTTTCACTAATCACTAGCAGTTAGGGGAAGACAACATTCTTGGTAGACTACAATGTCTACACTCTACAAATTCAAAAATACAAAACCATATGAGAGATTACAACCATTTACAAGCCATAATCAAAATCCTCCTTTGTATTTTCAGAATGCAGGTTCCTTCATTATGGTGTCGGCATAAAAATTTCTTTTGCTTGGTCTTCATTTTTTCTCTGCAATAATATCAATATCTAAGTTGTAATTTATATATATAAGAAGAGAGTTAAAGCCTGAAAAATGACTTAAAAGAAGTCCTTCACCTTACCTTGTTTTTTGATTTCAACCCATGTAATGATCTGCACCAATCGCCTGAACATAACAGCATCTGCACTGTATCAGGGGCAAGCTTTGATCTGTAGGGATCTATTACGCGACCATCAGCACTTAAAGTTGCCTCGGAAGCAACTGTTGTGATTGGAACTGCTAAAATTTGTGCTGCCATCTTAGATAAAATATGAAACTTCATAGATCTTTCCTTCCACCAAGCCAAGACATCGAATTTAGAATCATCAGTTATGAAAAGCCCCTCATCTAAATACACCTCAAGTTCAAATTTACCAGGCTCTGTCATTTGCCCGGCCCTAACCACATGCAAAAGTTCTGACAAACCACTTGTAGTAGTACTATCAACATTAAGATCATTTGAAACAGATTCACATTCACCACTTTGTTCAAAAGAAGAAGAATAAATTCTTACATACTCATCATAAAGTTCCTGTAAAACATCTCTAACTTTACTTATGTTCGCTCGAGCTACATGTGACGAAAACATTTTGGGGAATGTAATTTCTAAAACTTTAAATTTTAATATTGGGTCCAGTACTGCCCCTATTGACATTAGCATATTACATTCACCCCAATATTTGTCAAACCGTTGTTTCATGTTTTGGACCATATTCTTAACAAAATCATCAGAAGTCTCTGACTTTTTATCTAACAAAACTTTAACTCTGTGCAGCTCACTAAGAAACAAGTTACACTACTACATTTTCGATCTAATTCAACCCCTAAATTCGTTGCACTAGGTGTCAAAATCCGTGGCATTAGGCCTAATGCCACGGCCATGTACCGTGGCATCTGCTGGCGTTGCAATAGGTCTACTGCAACGGTAGATGGTACCTAATGCCAGGGCACCAATGATCCGTTGCGTTAGATCAATACCTATTGCAACGGCAACATTATTGTCGTGGCAATAGCTAATGCCATGGTGCATATACCCAAATGCCACAGTTCCCTATACCTAATGCTACGATTCTCTTATACTCTAATAATAATAATAATAATAATAATAATAATAATAATAATAATAATAATAATACAATTAAAAAGCAGAATTTTAACAAAATTAGAATTTTATTAATATAAATTAAAAGTTTGTACATTATTTATCTATTAGGAACATCAAATTAAATTATCACTAGTTAAACTAAAAAAAACAATTAAAAATTATAACTAAATCATTTTATCACCCAAACACTATTTGAAGCAATTGTTTGGACCGCAATATGCAAAAACCAAGTTTTGAAGCCGAAGAGAGTAGTCATCATCTTCCATAAGGCAAAAACACCAACATCAGGGACATCGGCACATTCAGCAGCAATATACCGCTTGTACATCACCCGTATTATGCAGCAAGGACATCATCAGCAATATACTATAGGTCAACAAGGACACCAACCAATAGAACCTAAACATGAGTTACAAATTACACATATTAGATTGTATTTGGTTTTGAAATAATCCTGAAAATAATAAATTCAAGGTTAATTAACACAAAAGACGAGGGGAATTGAAGGAATTATATTCAAAACAATAACTAACCATCTATTATTTCATGATTTCCATCTAATTTTTTTTAAAGCTAAGCAAGAATTTTTATTATTGGAAAAGAAAATTGTGAAAAGCACAAGAAACCTTATGGACCAATTGAAAATTAAAATTTTAGAGGGGTCATTTTCTAAGAAGGTATTGACCAACTATGCTCCATAAATAACAAGTCTTAATACACAGTCACTCAAACTAATTATCATCATCATGGCCTTCTGTTTCCTTAGGTAAGAAATACATGACTCTTTTTTTATTACAATCGTGATAAACTTGAGGAATGACATTAGGCATTTGGTTGTCTACTCGATTGCATATAAAACTCAAACAGCTATGAAGGGAGGTGAAAATAATTACAATTGAGATAGATAAAGAGAGGTAGTAAAAAGAAGCAATTATGTCAACAAAAAGAATCACTTATGTCAACAAAAACATCAGATATAGTCCCACATTTTGAGTGGTGCAATGATAACAGCTTTTGATTATAAATTGTTGTTGTTTATAACTCTCATTCATATTGAACCAGAAACAACAATTATATAGGATCAAAATTCAAATTGCATCAACAGGAAAGTGTATGCAATTAGATCAAGTGTGAATTGCAATTTTTTAAGAAGATTTAAGGTCAGGGTTACCTCTTGAACAAGGTCCCTAGTAGCAGGTATTCCCATAACAATAGTATACACTAGATATGACTTGCGCTTTCTTAACCTCTTACAGACCTCCATAACAAACATGTAGATAATAGTCATAATACATGAAAATCATCATTCAAAATTCTGCCAGATTAAAGTAACTTCAATTCTATCATGAAAGTGTTGCAAAAAATGGCAATTTTGTGATGCCTAGATTAGTTAATACTCATTACTTTCTACCAAATATTTTATGATCCTAATGTTGAATATGATGCTATTAATTTTTTTTTTGTAAGTATGTAGATTATTGATATCCTCATGAGGCCCTGACATCATATCAAAGATGTATTTTGTTATTTTTGTAGCTTATGTTCTTTAATGGATGTTAATGTTTGCATACACACATAGTAAATTGTAGTCTGAGAATGATTAGATTTGTTGTACTTCGTATAAGTTTTCATAAGGGCTGCTCATGTTTAATACATAGCTATAATGAGAAATACAACAGGCATTAAGTAAGGGATCATTTTCTAATAAGGAATTGACCACCTAGGCTCCATGAAGAACAAATCTTAACACACAAACACTCAAATATCGTCACGACCTTTGATTTTCTTAGGTAAGAAATACATAACTCTAGTTTTGGCTACAACCATGATAAGCTTGAGAATTACGTCAGACATTATCAATTTACCCGTCCAAAACCCTGAAATTTGTGTCTTATCTATTCCCTTTATTCCATAATATAGACATATACTACTAACTTTTAAACCTTTTCCAATTGTGATTAGAGACACAATTGGAACCTTAAAACATATTTAAATCATATGTTTACTAATCTACAAGACCAAACCTTTCATGATTTACTAATCAAATCAAAATTTTACACTAATTAAATCATATTTCAGTTATAAACCTTAAACCAAACAACAAAAGTAAAAAATAGCTTTAAAGGATAAGAATTACATACCAAAATCGTTGAACTGATGCTTCAGCAAGTTCAAAAACTCTGCATATTCTTGCAATCCATCCTCTGTCTTATGTAATTGCAGCACCAATGGCTGCCTCGTCACAATTCCTACCATAATATTTTAAATTCACAACCTTCAAACTCAAAAAATGAAAAATAAAAATAGAATTTCTCAATTAATGAATTATAAAAAAAACCTAACCTGATCCTCTAGCAACAAAATCACGGCCAACAATACTCTCAAGAACGGAAGATTTTCCAGAACTCAGAAAAATACATCTGGAAAAATACTTCAGACCTGCAAACGTACAATCTTCAATTAAATATTAACATTGGTAATAAAATAACATATCCAATACCTTTAATTTGCTTTATAATGCACAAAACAGTTCCTTTAACACCAAGTCATCGAGAAATTAATACTTGTAACAAATAGCACAACATTGGTAGATAGTGAATTGAAATCGGGCGAGAGTAAGTTAACAAAGGCTCTCTTGACGAAATGAAAGCAAACTTGACACTGAAAACTAAGATTGAATTACAACAAAGGATAAAACAACCTAAACTTCAATCGTTCTTTAATCAAATTGGGGCTTTCAGGGTTAGGGTTTTTGCCGCTTCAAAGGGAAAAAGGAGAGAGAGAATGGCGGAGTATGATGAAGTGAAAATGAATGGTGTGGTTTACCTAAAATTAAAATTAAAAAAATTCAAGCGGCATCAATCGGACGGCGCCACTAAGTGAAGGAAGATAGAGGAGAGAGAGAGGGTAGAATGGAGGAGAGAGAAAGGGTCTTATAGATCGAGAATGAATGAATCCCTTTTACAAGTACATTTAAATGGTATAGATAGATATGGATAGTGAGCGTTGTATTAGACACACCTATTACAACGGCTAATTCTTAGCCGTTGCGTTAGACCCTGATCTTAAGCAACTATTGCGTTAGACCATGCTGATGCCACGGTAACTTATATAGCCGTTGCAATAGCCTAATTTTTGGCGTTGCATTTGATCGAAAATGTAGTAGTGTTAGAAGTTGGGTATTCAGAACCTGATATGATATTTGTGGTGTCTTTAAACACTTTTAAGACTTCAAGCAATTTTTCAATCTTTTCCTACTCATCATCAGTTGGACAACAATCATAATTATGATCATGTAAAGCATATCTAGGAAATACCTTTCTAAATTTGATAGCACAATCCAACATATCATATGTTGAATTCCAGCGAGTCTTGCATTCAAGGACAAGTTTTCTCTCTTTCACGTTGTATTGGCATACTAGTTCACCAAAACGTTTGAGTCTAGCTTCACTTGAATTCAAGTACGTAGTCCACGGTGTCATGTACTTTTTCAATGACGCTCCTCACTTGATCAAGTCCATGTTGTACCATTATGTTGAGGATATGAGCACAACAAGATACATGACACAACCGTCCTTTGCAAAAAAGCCAACCATTGGATGCCAAGTTCTCCTTTAAAATTTGAATGCAGGAATCATTTGCAGTTGTATTGTCCACTAAGATTGAGAAAATCTAAAAAAAAAACAGAATTATTTGATTAGTTTAAGACATTAAACACATAAACTAATTTTTATATGTATTAAAATTAAATATAAAATTTCAGAATGCTTACTTTTTCTTCAATTTCCCACTCCCTGATACAAGTCAAAATACAATCAGCTATGTTAGGACCTTTACGTGGAGGAGGCAAGTGGACAAAGTTAAGCACCCTTTTTTGAAGTTTCCAGTCAGGATACACAAAATGAGCCGTCAAAACCATATATTCGATCTTTTGTGGTCTTGATCGCCATAAAACTGTAGTCAAGCTAATTCGATCCACCTTTTTCAACAATGATTTTACTTTCTTCTTCTCAGCATCATAGAATTTAAAGGAGTCACTTCTAATGGTATGACAAGACACACTAGTCCATTGTGGAATTCCCCTTTTCAACATCAAGTTAAATCCTTCCTCTTCTACGGTAGTGAATGGATGTTCATGCATTGTAATCCAATGTACTATCCCCTCTCTCATCTTTAACATGTCTAATTTACCATCATGTAAAGCACTAACAAATCCAGTTTGGTTTGCACCGGCACTTTTATCAGATGGTAAAAAATTAATCAATTTCTGTTGCTTGAGGTGTAATGCCTTTTTTGAACAACTATCCAAGTGTCGAATCAAATGAGTAGTACTTTTAGATTTCAAGATAGAAAGATGAGAATTACAATACTTACACCTTACTTTCCATTTCCCTTTTATAATTTCAGGTTCAAGATAATCCTCCCACACTTTTGATCTTCACTGTTTCTTATAAGCTTGAAAAGGATTTTCATCCTCGGCCTCTTTTGTTGCAGTGTTATATTCTTCACCTTCATTATATTCTCCAGTTTCTTCACCTTCATTAAGTTCCTCTGATTCCCTAATTTCATCCTCATTATTTACATAAAACTCTTCTACGGTTGAAGTTCCTATAGGTGTTGAAGTAGACATTCTACACAAAATAGAGTAGTAATATAAAATTTGCATGCACAAAGTCACAAATGTTGTGGTAATTAAATTTAAACAACAAAGTTACATGAGGAATAAAAAATATTAAACAATTAAACCACAAAAACATATTTCCCAAGGTTTTCTTTTCCATCATTTTTGAAATGTGAGTAGCATAGTACTCTGCTGTCTATCATGTTATTCAAGAATCGATTCTAGGTCTTGGGGTGACATAAAAGGCTACAGTGCTCCAAATTCACTAGGCGAAAGAACAAGTTGGCCACCGGTTCAAAACCGGTCCACCGGTTCAAAACCCGCCTATGCCACCGGTTTTGAACCGGTGGTCATTTGGGGGGTGGCAATTCCTAGAAGAATGGCATAACAAAACTAAATGTACTCAATCATTTTAAGCATATCACCTCCTTAATTAAACAAAGGAAAATTTGACTTGTGCTACCTCACAAACACATCAATTTCACTTTTGCTACATATCAAAACTTTTATTTTATTTTGCTACCTAACACTTGCCCCTTTTTTAAGTTTTTCTACCACTTAACGAAATCCGTTAAATGGGTCCATAATGACACGTGTCGTGTTATTATTGGCCCAAAAAAAATAAAAATAAAATTTAAAGAAAAATTAAAAAAAAAATTAAAAAAAATAAAAAAAAAATATAAAAAGGAAAAACCTAAACTACACAGCCACCACCCCCTTCCCCCCACCTCACCGCACCCCTCCCGGAAACCACCAGCCACGTCGCACCACCACCCCCTACCCACCGGAACCCTTCCCCTCCCTTTCCCGCAACCGCCTCGCCCTAAAAAACCGCCGCGGGGGTGATGGCTAGGTAGTTTAGGTTTTTCCTTTTTTTTTATTTTTTTTATTTTTTTTTATTTTTAATTTTTTTTTTAAATTTTTTTTAAAATTTTTTTTTAATTTTAATTTTTATTTTTTTGGGCCAATAATAACACGACACGTGTCGTTATGGACCCACTTAACGGATTCCTTAACGGATTCCGTTCAGTGGTAGAAAAACTTAAAAAAAGGGCAAGTGTTAGGTAGCAAAATAAAATAAAAGTTTTGATAGGTAGAAAAAGTGAAATTGATGTGTTTGTGAGGTAGCAAAAGTCAAAATTTCCTTAAACAAACTACATTAACCCACTGAAAACCCTAAGTTTCTAACTTACTAATTGACTCACAAAATAGCAAAAATCAACTATATATACATCGAATCTACCAAGAGAAGGATTATTATGAAACTTTTGTTACAAAAATAAAAATAAAAAATGAAATAAAGGGAAATTTACATGCGTTAAGGAGGAGACAGAGACGCAGTGATCGAGAGTTGCGGCAATTTGATTGAATTATGCTTCTTTGTACTTTGTTTGATTGAATTACCAAGCTTGTAGACCTTTTAATCTACTATTTGATTGAATTTTAGTATAGAAAATAGAAGAGGAATGAGAACATGGAAGGAACTTAAGGAAGATGAAAATGACAGACTTGAAGATCCTTAAATATTCAATAGGAAATGAAAAGGCATTTATATTTTTTGAGGAAAATGAAAGGAAAAGACCTTTTTTAGGTATTCCTTATAATACAATGTTTTTTTTCAAGAAAAAAAAGAGTAGGTTTGGCCCATTATTCCTAATTATGAATATGAATATGAATATGAGTTTGGCCCAATATTAACAATTATTGGAATAATTGAATAAGAAAATTAAGTTAATTTTATATATATATATATATTTTAAGGAAAATTTGACTTTTGCTACCTCACAAATACATAGATTTCACTTTTGCTACCTGGAAAAAATTTTATTTTATTTTGCTACCTGACAGTTACACTTTTTTTAAGTTTTGCTACCTGGTGTAACTCTGTTACTGTTGACGTTAAGGGGCCCCACTCCAACGGCTATTTCCCACTTTCTTTCTATTTAAATGAATTGTGGCAAATTAATTAACTCAATCTTCAATTTTTCACTCAGATTAATTCAATCGATTCACCAAATCAATCTAATTCCTTTTTTTTGTTTTGAGAAATTTGTCGTTTGCTAGGGTTGTTGCTGCCATTCTTGTTGATTTCTTCTGCAAAGCAAGGTGAGTAGTTCAATTCCCAATTTAATTGATGATTGGAAATTTAGGGGTAGGTCGATTCGCATTTGATACTCTCAATTGGGCATGATAATTGTATTTGGTAGTGGTTAGGATAGTATCTGCAGCTGAATTTGGTTTGTAATAGGTTTATTTTGTTGTTAATTGCATAGTTGATTGTTGGAGTTAATTAGGGTTCTTGTTTGACAGCCAATTTAGGGGTTTTGAATTGGGATGTGATTGGGTTAAATTGAGGCTTATTTGTGATTGTTAACGTCATTGTGTAAGTAATTGTTGATTAATTTGTTGTAAATGCATGCTGCAATGTCTATGGTTAGGTTTTCTCCCTCTAAACAGAGGAAGTGTGATTGTGGGATTCCTATGGGGAAGTTGACATCATGGACTAGAGAGAATCCTGGTCGGAAGTTCAAAGCATGCAAATTTTATGATCCCAAGACGGAAACAAGGGGTTGCAAGTGTTTTGAGTGGGTTGATGAGGAAGATGGCACTGATTGGCAACGCGACGTAATCAATCAACTGTTGTTGGACAAGAAACTGATGAAAGGAGAGATCTTGCAGCTGAAATTTGAGCTTGAAGACTTAAGAGGCCAAAGAAGGTGTTTGCTAAATGAGAATGACAACCTCCTATTGAAGTGCAATGCTCTAAGTTCTGACAGAAGGATGTACAGCAGTGAAGGGCAAAAAATCAATCTTGGTGGATGCAAAGCTGCAGTAGGTTGTGTTCTTTGTGTTGTGTTAGCTATAGTTGTTGTATTTGTATGCAAATGAGATGATGCCATTGTGTTATGTACGAACCTTTTGGATGTATGTGGTTTCCAAAAAAAAAAAAAAAAAATTCCACAATGATGTACTAAGTCTAGGTTGTAAACTCTCTATATGTAATGAATGAAAGCTGAGAAGCTGTTATTAACAAAACAAAACAAAAAAAAAAGATATCCTGCTTTTGATCATATCCAAAGAAGCATAGTTAACATGCAAAATATTGGTTCTAGTCATATCCAAATAACATCAAATGTGCATACAAAAGACCAAGTCTGCACTTGGCACAAAAAGTAATATACACACTGACTTATCCTGCTCATCACAGAGCTACTGATGATGATTAAAAGTGGAGTTTACTGTCATTACAACTTGAACTTAAAAAAAAAAAACACCAAGTAGCCTAATTCTTCTTCTGCTTCCCCTTTCCTTTATGGCTAGTCTGTTGCTTAGGTAATGCTGCTGTTGTTAATGCTTGTGATGCTTGGGTGCAGGCTGCATTGTCTTGAGAGGTTGTATGTTGTGTAACAGTGGCAGGCTGTTTGGGATTCTTGGTTGCAATGCTGTTAGGCCCAGGAGTTCCACCAGTCTGTCATACATAAACACAACAAACACACATTAGTGACAACATACAAACAAGTAAAGTACACAGAAACTGTAATGTGTGAGTGTGTGAATTTCTGACCTTACTAGCAGCCCTTAGCTCCTTTTTCCTCCTTTACTCAATGTTCCAAGGATCATTTAGAATAGGCTTGGTAGCTGGACCCTTAGGACTGCACTTTGGCTTGTTTGAACAGGTCTTGGCATAATGACCAACCTGTCCACAATTGCTGCACTTTTTTTTGGTTTTTCTGAGTTTTTGCAGGTCTGTCAGCTTCTCCCTCACCTTTCTCCTTCTTTCTCTTCTTGGACTTTGTCCTTCCAGGCATTACTCTAATTGCTAGAGGCAGTGGCTCTCTGAATCCTTGCTTTTCCCAATGTTTAGGTCCTGACATTGGCTTCACAGGCTCCTCATAGGCATACATGTAAGTCTGCCTATGGTAATATATATCCACAAAGTCCTCAGGGTCCACTCTCTTGTCCATTAAGCAAATCTAGGGCTCCTTCTCTTTGTGTTTGGATTTTCTTGAGTTTGAGGGGAGATGGGCTTTGAAAGTGAACTAATCTGTCTTTGCCTAGGCTTTTTTTTGGGATGGCTTAGATCCAGTTGGAATGTGGGCTGAACTTGACTTGGAGTTGGGGTTTGAAGTTGTGTTTGAGTTGGGGTTAGAACTAGAGTTGATGATGTTGGGGTTTGGGTTATTATCTTCAACTAGAGTGCTTTGTGGGTCCTGACTAGGGGAAGGGTCATTTAAAACAATGCAAAATACCTCCAAATACCCATCCCTATGCTTAGCTTCTATTAAACCTTGAAGGTCCTCAACAGTTTCTAACTTCCTTTTCCCAGTCATCCATGTCTTACCCTTCTCTTTGAACCAAAGCACATAAATGTTAGGCACTTCCCATCCCATGTCAACAATACCTTGAGCACACAAGTACCTTAAATAGCCAACTGTTACCACCTCATAGGAACTTCCCTTTTCCAATAAGTGAAGCCAGCCTCATAGACTAGGTACTCCACACCATTTCTTGTTTTATACACAAAACCCCCAAATATTCTAAGCTTAATATCAACTAAATCACCAACAAAATCATCCTCAGTTGCCATGTGTTAAATCTACAGCACATTACCAATAAACAAATACACTAATCAACCACTAATTACAGCAATGTTTAAACTAACCAAGCAGGGCATAAAGTAAGACAACCACTTTACAAATCAGACATGCAGCAATTAAATTAATCAATTAATTAGGTCAAGCAGCATAATTTATCCTAATTTAATCAAAATCGCATAATTCTAGGGTTTACTGCAGATTCCCCCAATTAAACCTCAATTTACAAAAGTAAAAGCACAATTATCACCATTTTTGGACCACATTTTGAGGATAGGAGTTGCGTACCTTATAGTCGAGCCTAGTCAGAAGAATCTTCCAACAATGGTGATGACGAATCGCTCCACCTAGACTCCTCCCCTGCTTTGCTGTTCCAGTTAAATCCTTCCACGCAAGCTTGCTCAACCTCCAAAATGAAGATAAGATTTCAATAAAAAAAGTCACCTTGCTGACAGATGAGAGAGAAAGAATCGAGTGAAAAAAAAAGAAAAGCTTCAATGGAGTCAATTTGAGGAGTTGAAAGAATTCAATGGAGTGAGAAAGAGAGTAAATGGGAGGCAGGGGGTAGATTCGTGGAGAGAGAAGAGAGAAAAGGGAGGTTAGTTAGGTGAGTGGGGTCCACTTAACGTCTACAGTAACAGAACCGTTAAATGGTAGCAAAACTTAAAAAAATTGTAACTGTCAGGTAGCAAAATAAAAAAAAAATTTTCCCAGGTAGCAAAAGTGAAATCTATGTGTTTGTGAGGTAGCAAAAGTCAAATTTTCCATGTTTTAAATATATAAATATAATAATGCATAGTGTATTATAAAAATCGAGTATCTCACGAGCTTTTCGAGTCGAGTAAGGAGTTGCTCGGCTCAACTCGTTAACATTTCGAGTCGAGCCCGAGCTCGAGTCGAGGTTTGACCGAGTCGAGTCCGAATAACTTGCAAGTTGTCTTGCATCATAAGCACCCTACACTACTTACACCAGTGGAGTATTAAAAAGTGGAGGAAATATTTCGGTATCCAAGTGTCAGATCCTCAATTGTAAACCCGTCATATCAAATGACATTTTCATATCAAGAAAATTCAACGAAATAATTAAATACGAAGTAGTACAGTATATTCATATTGATTGATGCTTTTCTTAATAAAAAAAAAAAAAAAAAAACAAATACTCTAGTGTTGAATCTCCCATATATTTTTTTTCAAATCTCCTTCATCAACTGTAAATCTACAATATCAATCAGCTTCTTCCTGCTGAACCGAATTGGAAAAACAATGGATACGCCATTTCTGAAAGGAGAAAGTAGCAGTCGCACGCCAGTGTTGAATCGGAGGTCTGCAATTACTCGTGGCTCTGTATATGAAAGGGCTGCTGCTCTTGTTGATCTGGTACTTCTTTTTCCTTATTTATTCATTTTTTATTGTTCTTGATTTAATTTAAATACTTGGATTTTAGATTTGAGTAGTTCAACGAGCAGTATTGTTTCCAATTGTAGAGATGATTTGCACAGCAACAATGTAGGTCTGTTGTTTCATTGTTTGATGGGTGATTAACTTCTATCGGGGGTTTACGAATTCAATTGAATTGAATTAAATTATATTTTTGATTTATAAAGTTCTACAAAGCCTCAAAGGTAGTTATGTAGCTGAGTAGTCGCGGTAAACTTTCCCAACTAAGGTAGTTAGCAATTAGCATCACTTTTTCCAAGATTGAATCGAAGTATATTTTTGATCTATAAAGTGACACAAAGGTAGTTTGTAGCTGAGTAGTCGGGGGAAAACTTTACGGAGTACCAACTAAACTGCTACTTTGTAATTAGCATCACTTTTTCCGAGATTGAATCGAAGTATATTTTTGATCTACAAAGTGACTCGGGTAGTTCTGTAGCTGAATAGTCACGGTAAAACTTTACTCCCTCCGTCCCTAAATTACATTCCTCTTTCTAGCATTAATTCCTCACATAATAAAGAGAAAGAGGAATGTAATTTAGGGACGGAGGGAGTACCAACTATAGAGTTAGCACCACTTTCTCCGTGATTATAAGAAGGCCAAGTGTTAGATTGTGATTGTTGACTATTTAAGGCCCAATTATATTTATGTGGTATGGTCTTTTAAGTTGAAACAAGATCTGGCTAATGAATCGAGATGGATTAAAATGATGTCTAGTTTTAGGTATGATAAGATAACTTGAATTCAGTTGGAAAAAAGCCTCGTATGGGACGAAATTACATCACAATTAAAGTTGCTTCACTGAAGTTAATCAGATTTAATAAGTTCATACGTCCTCCGTTTTTTTTATACTTGCAACAATTTTTACTTTTACTATTCATTTGCTTCTCTTTCACTAGCATTGATGATCTATAGCTAAGATAAAATATAGTCATATGAGATCTTATCAGATTCGTCTCGATTAATACTACTATTTTAATATCAAATGTTATAATATTTTACATTCCGGTAAACTGATTAAAACAATACATCGGCTAGCTTGAAAATAGAATTGTTGCAAGTAAAAAAAAAGAAGCATAAGTTATGATTTTTAAGCAAAGAGAATGGGCCTAAAGGGTAGATTATGCTAAGATGTTGTGTATGTGTGGGTTAGTATTTAATATAGTGAAGTTTTTAACTACTTTCAAATTTAAAATAATAAGCCCTTGTTCCAATGCCTAATTACCCCTCGATCCTAAATTCTTCCCATTTTGACCGTACACTTTTGTTAATACATTAGTTTGACTACATCATTGTAAAAAAGTAATAATTGGATATTAATAACTACTCATTAAGATGAATCAATGAAATCCTACATGTTTATGTTATGTTTTATATATTAACAGTACTAGTTGGATTTTATGAACATTATTGCTAAGATTTCAAATATGAAGAACAAAATTGACAGGATTAGTTGACTTTCATATTTTTTGTTTAATAACAAAAAATTGTTGTGTAATGTAGTTGCATATTGTTTTTAAAAGTAAAATGTTTGGGAATCAAATCAATAGCTTAAAATAATGTAATTTCTACAAAGAATTTGGGATATTAATACAAGATGTCTATAATGCTAATTTGTTTACTGTAAATGTTGTAAGGTTAGCTATTTGTGTATATTATTCACATAAATACATGTATAAAATTTATTATGGAGTTTATTTTATTTTGAAACACTAAGCATACATATTGTATTGGATTGTGGCTAGGTTTTCACTTTTCATTTCAAAGATCACTGGGTCAATTCCAACAATGTTCATATACTTGTAGAATTATAGTGTATTAAGACCAAAGATTTTAAGATTCAACTTTAAAATATTTTTAGATGGTGTCTTTTCATTAAGTTCTATGTGTTATTGTAAAACTTATTGTCCAATTTTGTTAGAAAAGTTAATTGCATCTTATTATTTTCAAATAAAGTTGTATTTTCTATTACAACAATGTCAAAATTATTTTATTGAATTATTTACTTCCTTTTATTTTTATTTTATTTATTTATTTATTTATTTTTATACTTAACACAAATATTTCATGCCTACTGAGACATACTTGTATTTCCATAGCAATGCAAAGTTTGAAATATGAAACTATATATTAAGAAAAATCTCCGTTTTAAAAGTATTGTATCACTTTCATCGACACATTTGTCGAGGCATAACTTTGACCATTAATATCTTTAATTTGTTTATTAGTAACAATTTTAAGAAAAAAATTTAAATTATAAAGATAGACATTTTAACTTTTTTTTTGAAGCATTTTACGTAATAACATTTTAACTAATCTAATGATATAATTGGTATTACGTAATAACATTTTTCCATTCTATGGTAGTAAAAAAAATTAAGTCAAAGAGGGTGTGTATATTGTAATAGTCAAAGGCATGCAAATATTAAAAAGTGGAGTGAGTAAATCATCAAAGATATTCAAAGTAGCATATGTGAATAGTACTAAAGTCAAAGTATTGTAAGTATAACAAAAAAAAGGAAGAAGTATATAGTTACAAATTCGAAAAGTCTGGCTTGATCAAATGAAGAGCAGTGACTTGATCAAATGAAGAGCAGTGACTGGGTTATTTTGTGATCATAGTGGGCTTGTAAGTTTGAGAGAAATTTTAATAGGATGGTTATTAGACCACTGTTGTAATACAGGCTTAAAATATTAGGCATTTGAGAAGGGGCATATTAAGAAGATGAGCTCAATAGGGATGCCTCATGCATCGAGATGGATGTGTGGCAACATTATAATGGATAAAATTAGGAATTTAATATTTGGAGGAATTTGTAGAATAAGTGTTATGAAGGATGAGATAGGGGAAAAGCCATTATGTTAATTTGGGCGATTAGAGGACGCACTGCGAAGGAAGGTAAAGGGAATGGATGGTGATAATTTTATAAGTCAAGGGACGCCTAAGAGGCTAAAATAACTTAGATAGAGGGAATTTTAAACAACTTAACCTTGCTAGAGACTCCAGTGTAAGTTACAGAAGAAAGGAGGAAATACATCTTTCTAGATAACCAGAATATATACATTCTTAGTTCATGCAACTTATCCCATACTTATTGGAGTAAGACATTGGTGTAGTTGTACTCTGGCACCAAAATACTTCTTCATTAGTACATACAAATTCAGTTCACTCTAGCATCCCAAAATGATGGATTAATTGTAACGATTTGTTTCTTTTTTTTTAATTATTTTTTTTAATTTTTTAAAAAAAGTCAATTTGCTTGTTGGAGAACCAAAAAAATTCGGATAACAAGAGTAATTGATACTTAATACTTGTAGTGCAGAGTGATGGGTTTGTTTTTTTTTTATTTTTATTTTTTTTTATTTTTTTATTTTTATCTTTAATACTTCTCATTGATCTATTTGTGAGATAATTTATATTTTTTGTTCATTCTTGTCCTCCCATCTTAGGTAGTTATATGTGTACCATTTATGTTTTCCATGGAATTTTTCCTATCTTAAAATTGGGCTCTAGATATGGTTTCGATTTCACATATCAGTAAAATATTTTGTCTATTAACGAATTGTGACAAATTCTGCGGTCTAAGTTCTCATCTGATAATGCTGAATTTGCAGGCAGAAGATGGTGTTGGTTTACCAGAGGAGATTCTAGATGATTCAAACTTTGAAAATCTAGCAAAGTTGTACTTTGTTTATACTCGCTTTGATTTTCTTTGGACGCTCAATTATTTCGCATTGATAGTCTTAAATTTTATTGAGGTGACTAGTTATTTACTTTAATCTCTTCTATATTGTTTTTAGTGTTTTTGATATAGGATCACTAGGGAATAACTTAATAAATAAAAAAGCTGTGACTGGTGAGGATTTTCAGTTCTGAAATCTGGCTTTTCCTGTGCTCAAAACCTTTGCAGAGACCTTTATGGTGCGGGAGATACAGTGAAGATTCTTGTAACGATAGGGATTATTTTTTCCTTGGTCAACTGCCTTACTTAACCGGCATTGAGTCTCTTATAATTGAGGTATGAATCTCATTTTGACCCATGTTGCTTATATTGAGGACTTTAACGTCTCAAAGTTTTTGCAAATTTTTTGGAACTTCTATCATTTTGCAGGTTATAACTTTAGTATTACTACTAGTCCACATATTATTTCCAATTGCATATGAAGGTCCACTTATCTATTGGAAGAAGTCTCTAAATAAATTACAGGTACTTGTGCTTCACTTTCACATGCAATCTCTTCTTGTCAATTTTGTTTCTCTACTCTTTCAGTTTTTCTCAAGTAAGATTGAGTTCTACTTATGACTAGTCAATATTGTCATTTAGAGATTTTAGGTTCTCTTTTTTTTTTTTTTTCCCCCAATTAATACTACGTTTATTTATCGTTTAAACAAATAATGAAGCTCCTATTACAGCATCAATTACATCAACACACAATGGTTAACAACGTACGATAAGCGAACTTACCAAAATACTTATTTATCAAAACGTCATCAAGAAATACCCACCTCATCCTGTCTTTTATATATTACCAACGCAGTTGTAAGGAGATAGATTCGGCAGTTATCCCTTACTTTGACAGATCTTTTTTAGGTACAAGGACAATAAAATTTGAACTCATATTTGACTAATAACTGAAAATCATGAAACTCCACCAGAAAAGCCAGCAATTTAATGGCTGAAATCCATCTGTAGCTGAACACGATTATTCAGCCGCTTAAGTAGTATCTATGTCACAAGTCTCCTATCAGCGGAATCACCTTTCTTATTTATTAACTTAATACTTTGGGAATGATACACTATGGGTTTTAGTATCTATGTTATGTGCTCCTCAAAATCCATATTTTTTCTATGGAGTTCAAAAAAACATGTTTGTGGCCTTCTCCAAGCTTATATGGTATCCTCCACTGATAAAGGGTTTCATCAACATCTACCCTAATTTGGCTTTGGCTTAGTTTAAAAGAATGTTTTATGACTTCATGTACTGAGACTGCATTCTTTTATTTGATTTTTTTAAAATCTTTTAAAAATCTTTTCAGGTCATATTCCTTATTGTATTGGCAGTTGATGTGCTGATATTTGGGCTCTATCTATCACCTTTGGCTTTCAACTCCCTTCCTTTTAGGATTGCTCCTTACATACGAGTCTTTTTTTTCATTCTTTATATCAGGTATTACTTGTTTTGCTTATACTAATTTCCTTAAATTATCATTACAACATAATTTTGTAAGACTGTTGTGCTAAAAAATGTAATGCACTTAAAATTGGTTCTTGTAGCTTCTTCTTATGGTGTGTACAAATTTCATTGGTTACTTTTGTTTGAAATTGCTATACTGTGAGATAATTGTAAGATCCCGCTGGCCAAAATCTGATATATAATATGATTTGAGCAAAGGGGGTCCTTTTGTATACTCATAAACAACTTTTTGCAAATTTATTTACTTTTAAACAAGCATAGTAAGGGAAAAACGAGTGCTTTCCTTTTACACTTTCCGTAGGATGTTTGGTTGTTTTCTCAATCCCAAGTCCTACTAATAGTTTGTGTCCACACCGTGTTTGGGTCGCATTGACACAAGTAAGGCTAGATTAAGTGACATGTACAAGGCGATCTTTATCTTTGCGATAACTTTTCTTGCTGATTCACGGCTGCTCTACCGGATTTTTCTTCTGCTCATGGTGGAAGAGATGGCTACCAAATATGTTCAATTACGCATTTAAGAGGAGGAAGGGAAATCTATTGACCTTGGAGCTATAAACCCTAGCGATGAGGACAACAAATTCTCTTTGATGCTCGTCAGAAGATTACTTTCGGATTTTCTTATTATGTTGAGGCTTTTAAGAAGGCTGTGACATTGTCTGGCAGCCCCAATTTGTATGCGTTCCAATTCTTCCACTGGCGTGTTATGGACAAGGTGCTGAAAGGCTGACAGTGGTGCTTCGACAATCAATTGGTAATTTTGAAAGAGGTGGATTAAGATGAACAACTAGATCAAGTGACCCTTACTCACTCACCTTTTTGGATTCAATTTAAGAACCTCCCTTTTAATTGCCGTTTGGATGCCCACGTTTGGGCTATGATGGAAGGTTTTGGAGATGTTTTGGAAATTTTGGAGGATTCCTTAGGTATTGAAAGGTATCGAAGGGTCAAAATCATGCTTGATGTTTTCAGATGATACGAGATAAAAAGGGGAGGGATTTGCGAGTGGATTTTGCTTTTGAACGCCTTCCTTTCTTATGTTTTGCCTCGAGAATTATGGGTCAGTCCGAAAAAGACGGTTGCGCTCAAAGTATAAAAAAGCTCTAAGGCGCATTAAATCGAGAGCGGCTCTGCAGCGTCTAGGCGCGCCTCTTTGAAGTGAGGTGCACTGTATGGCAAGTTAAAAAATTGGCTGAAGTTTATTTAAGGCGCTCAGGTCTGACTCGTGCACTTTTGGTGCGCCTAACCAAAATTGCCTTGCGTGGACCATATGAAGCGCATACCCCTCATTGCCTTGTGCCTAAGCACGCCTTAGGCGCGCTTTTTAACACACTGGTCGTGCTTTAACACAAGAAGTGGAGGTGGAGAACTTGGGTTTGGGTTGGTGATTGGCTCTCAAAGCTACTCCGAAAAAGGGAAGGGCAAAGGAATTTGAGGAGGTGGAGAACTTGAAGGCCAAGAAGAGTTGTAATTGTTACTAAGCCTGCGAGGAGGAGGATTTTGTGAGTAGAAAGCAGAGTGCCAGTGCTGTTCCAAACCTAATCAGAATCTTAAAGTGGCTTGTGTGGAACAATCTGACTTAGTTCTATCTTCGCCAGCGAATAAGGACAAAGCTAGCACTATCCTAGAGTTGACCCTCCTCTTTTTGCTGAAAATAAATAACACTATGTTCCCAAAGTACTCCCCCTCACCACTTTTATCTTTGGGCCCAGAATCCTCATGAGGATTTTGGTCCTAAGGTTTTGAAAAGTCGAAAATATCATAAAATTGAAAGAAGCGGTTCCCAAAAGAAAGAGGTGAGTTTGACCAATGTTCATTAGAAACGTGGCATAAATATGGTTGTTTGTGTGGGTTTAGAAGACACAGGAAAACACACCAAAGTCATTGTTTCTGACATAATGGACACACACATTGTGCCAGACGAGGGCCAACCCCTCAAATGATCACTTATGTTGGAATTGCTAAGGGATGGCAACCCTTGGGCAGTTGGTCACCTCCTTAGATGGAGAAATTCTTTTGCCCACCGACATTATCTTCTTGCCGAAAACTATGATAAAAAAGAAGAGAGGGGAGGATTTGAAGAAGAGGCTAGGCTTTGCTCATGCTTTTGGTGTGGCAAGTAGAGGGAAGGCGGAAGGTTTATGTTTACATTGGAGAGAACTTTACTTTGATTTTTTTTTTCCCAAAATCATATTTGTGGTGATGTTGTGAAAGGTGAGCCTTGATATTTCTCATGATATCAATGTCGAGGTGCTTAGGCCTTTTATAAACGATGAGCTTCTCTCTACGCTCAAGATGCAATTTTGTACCAACGCTTTTGGCATATCATCAATGACGAGGTTACATAATTTGTGAGCAAAATTTTAAATGGCACTACTTCCTCTCGATGTGTTAACAATACAAATATTGTTTTGATCCCGAAAGTTCAAACCCCCACTATTACGTCTGAATTTAGACCCATTGCCCTTTGTAATGTGCTTAATAAGCTAGTTTCAAAAACGGTTGTCATGAGATTGAAAAATTATGCTTCCTCATATTATCACTGAAAATCATAGTGCGATTGTTACTCATCACTGCTAATGCTCTTGTTGCCCTTGAGTTATTTAATACGATGAAAGAACGAAGTAAAGGGAGGCAGGGTATTATTGCTATGAAGCTTGACATGAGTAAGGCATATGAATGGGGTTTCTTGCGTAAAATGCTCCTTAATATGGGCTTTGATGGACGCTAGGTGAACTTGATCATAGACTGTGTTTTCATTGTCTTATAATCTTTCGTTACTAATGGAGGAGTTTGTAGGTCGGTGACTCCTACCCAAGGTCTCCGATAGGGCATCCTATTTCCCTGTATCTTTTTATTCTGGTTTTTCTCTAGAATGTTGTACAATAAAGTCCGGTATCGACAGATTCATGGGGCTAAAGCTTGGTACGATGGGTCGAAAATTTCTCATCTCTTATTTGTAGACAACAATCTCCTCTTTACAAGGACAACTCGATAAGAATGCTCAATTATCGTGATATTCTCAACTAGTATGAAGCAACATCGGGCTGAAAATTAACTATGAAAAATCGGAGGTGCCTTTTAGTAAAGGGGTTAATTAGCACTTATCAAAAAGAGGAGTTTTTGAATCTTCTGGGTATGCAGCCGGTCAATAATCATGAGAAATATCTTGGTATTCCGACGATTGTGGGTAGGTCGAAAAAATTGGTAATAGAAGCCTTAGTTGACAAAATTCGGAAAAAGCTTCGTGGGTGGAAGGAAAATCTTTTAGCCGAGGCAGGAAAGGAAGTACCTCTTTAATCGGCTACTCAAGCAATTCCGACGTATTTGATAAGTGTTCATAAATTGCAAGGGTCAGTTATTCAAAGAATACATGCAATTATGGAAAGATTTTGGTGGGGTTAACGAGATGTAGAACACAACATTCTCTGGAAAAGGTGGGAGATAATATGTTACCCAAAGTGTTCAAGGGGATGGGGTTTCGTGACCTCGCTGTTTTCAATGATGCGTTGCTTGGATGACAATGCTGGCGCTTGATTAAGGCCCCCGAGTCTTCGTTTGGAAGAGTAATAAAGGCGACGTATTTTCCAAATTGTAGTGTACTCGATGCTTCTCTAGGCTACTCTTGTAGTGTCTCTTGAGAAAGCATATGGAGCTCAAAATCTTTAATTAAAGAAGGAATGCTTTGAGGGTTGGATTTGGTGACAAAATCAACATTTGGCATGATCCTAGGTGGTTGTAGGTGGAAGCTGGTTTGTTAGCAGCGACGGAGTGGAAGGCTTGATTCGGTTCTAGACTTAATTGATGTGAAGAGAATGGAGTGAAATTGTGATTTAATTGAAGAGAATTTTAATGATAGCGATGTTCATGCCATTCTTGCCATTCCCCTTAGCTCCAATGGACAATTAGAGAAGAGCATTTGCAAATGATGGATGCTATACTATCTAAATAGCTTATCGCGACAATTTTCATCAAGCATGGTGTAAGGAATCAATGTTAGGGGAAGGGTATGTTAGTCATAGCCTATTAGTAGTAGCTTGGGGAATAAGACAGAGTTTGTAATGAGAGTTTTTCTATAAATAAGCCTCATTAAGAGGAATAATTAGGTTAAATGTTGTTGAGGTGATGTTATTGGGAGAGAGTGAGCCTCTCGAAAGCTCATATTAGGAGAGAATCCACCTCTCAAAATTGGAATTATCTTTCTATTAGTGTAATTCAGTTATTATCAATATAATCATCATTGTTCTTCCTTAATTTCTGCCATATTTAGAGCTGAACCATGCTAATTCCTAGCAAATGGAATCAGAGCCTATTAGGTTAAACCATGCTAATATTAGGGGAAGGGTATGTTAGTCATAGCCTATTAGTAGTAGCTTGGGGAATAAGTTAGAGTTTGTTATGAGAGTTTTTCTATAAATAGGCCTCATTAGGTGGAATAATGATTTGGTTGAATATTGTTGAGGTGATGTTATTGGGAGAGAGTGAGCCTCTCGAAAGCTTATATTCCGAGAGAATCTGCCTTTCGAAAGTGGAATTATCTTTCTATTAGTGTAATTCACTTATTATCAATATAATCATCATTGTTCTTCCCTAATTTCTGCCATAATTATAGCTGTAATCTGGTTAGAAACCATGCTAATTCCTATTATCGATATTTAGAAGACTGATGTAATCCCTAAGGTTCGTCATTTTCTCGGGCGCCTTTATATTGGGACGTTACCGGTGCGAGAATTGCTTAAACCAAGGAATATACTGGAGAATTCATTGTGTCCGTGGTTTGTGGTGGAGGAAGAATATGTAGGCCATGTTATTTTTAGTTACGGAAGAGTGCGGAAGCTGTGGGAGAGCTGTGGCTGCTTGGATTAGAGGGATTGATTCGATGTGTGATCTCATAGTTAGCTGGAACTCTTTTGAGCCTAAAGTAAAGCAAATAGGCATGGTTCTGGCTTGGTGCATCCGGAGGGAGCGAAATTTAAAGGTTTTCGAAGATAATACTACCCCAAATGCTATGATTATTGAATGTATATTTCGACTAGTGGAGGAAAATATGCAACAAGCATCTCCAAGAGTACCTTCCCTCGCTAGCCCTCAAGTTAGAAGAAGTGGTGCACTCCCCCTTTAGGTACTATTAAAATTAATGTGGATGCGTCGTTGCAGGTGGAAGGATGGGTTGGTTTTGGGATCGTAGCTAGAAACCATGAGAGGAGTGTTCTGGTCAAGGAGGAACAGGGCCTTCTGGTCCTCTGAAATTGCCAAGCTAAAGCTGTCTCCATGGCTTTGAGTCTTGGTAAAAGGTTTGGTTTGGAGAATGTGGTTATATTGCTAACTGCTGATTAATCGTTTCTCCAAGGGTAGTTGACGAGGGGAAAAACTAGGTCGTTGAACTAATCCTCCCTAAGCCAGACAAAATTTATAATCACTTAATAAACCTAAATACAAGTATAGAGGTAGGTCAAGGGTCGAACCACTAGGAATGGTTATGTTCAAGTGCTTTCAATTATATGCCTAAGCTAGGTCGAAGTCTAAAGGTAAAGATGTACCACTAACAACTATCAAAACAAAGAACCAAAAAAATAAATCACTAGAGATTGGGATCAACAGATAATCATGACAATTGTAGCAACTTGGGCATAATATGCAAATCAATGGTTGCAAAGACTAATGGTAAGAGCAATCAAAAGAGCTCAACAAGCTATCTCCAAGAGCTCTAACTAGCACTAACTACGAGAGACTCTAACTAGGAACGTCACTAACCAAGCTCAATCGACAATTGCAATTCCTAAATCAATGGTCCGTATCATTAAAAACTACAATACAATCTAGCATAATTCTCAAGGCCTATCGAATTACACACATGCAAACTTTCATCAATCAATTCAATCTCAACAATTAATCAACACAGTCCCCAAGTTAAGCACAATCAATCAATCATACAAGTTTCACCCTATCCCTAGCCAACAACTACTCTAACATCATCATCAAATCAACAAACAATTATAGAAATCAAGAATCAATAATATATGAAGAACGATTGCACTAATCATAGATCAAACATCAAAATCAAATCAAACGAACATGAATTATAAACAAAGCAATAAAATGAGATAGAGTTTAGAAATACTCATTGATAATAGGAAGATATTCAACACCACCATTGAATCTTCAATATTTCAATCACCATTGAAGTTCCTCACTTTCTCTCTCTAAAATCTATTCCTAAACTAACCTTAAAACTAGAGAGAGAAATCTCTCAACTAAGTTAAAATTATGATCAAAATTCAATCTAAAACTTGCCCCAAAATCGGGTTACAAAGGTTTAAATAGGAGGCGCGAAACGAAACCGAGCAATGCAAGTACCCAGGGAGGTGCGCCGCGCGGGCGGCGTGACCGCGCTGCTGGCTGTGCGCCCGCGCCCGTGGGTTGCTCGCCCGCGCTTGGCTTCTTCGGTTCTTCACGTGGCTTCGTGCGTTCGCTAAGGTCTTCGAGTGAACGCTCTGAATGATGATGATGAACACCATGGTTGGCATCTTCTAAGGCACTTGATAGTGGGTTCAACACCACTCCTTCATGATAACGCAACTTGATAGCGCAAGAGCTAGAACTTGGAGAATCCACTTCCTTGCATCTTGAGCTTTTCAGTTGCCATGACCTTGCTCCAAAAGCATCTTTCACCTTAGTAAATCACCAATATCAAGACTCGGACCTCGTACAATAACTACAACCACGAAAATAGAGCAAGTAAAGGAGTAAAGACTAGAAAAACCATAGAAATGCACAAAAGCCACAAAGTAAGAGAGGAAAGGTAAAACAAAGATCAAATGCATAAAACTAAGCATTATTAAGCATGGAACCATGAAAAGAAGGTGAAAACAACCTAAATGCTCATCAAATGGGTGCCATTTATGACACCCATCAGTAATGTATTCCTTTCAACCGAGGAGATATCCTAGCTTTGAGTTCTTGCTTTAATTATGTTTGTTGGTCTCATGTTAAAAGGGAGGACATTTTTGTAGCCCACCATGTCGCTAAGCTAGGTCCGTTTGGAGCCGAATAGATTCGGGAGAATCATTGTCCCCAACCAATCGCTCCTTATGTTCTTTTAGATTCCCTATCAATATAATGCTAGCTCCGGCTTTTCTAAATAAAAAAAATAAAAAAGTGACAATTCCAAGCATCACATAAGAAAATGATATGGATTCATATTACTTTCTTACTAGAGCTAGATATGTTCTAGATTTAAATCAAAAATCATGAAAAATGGATTCTTTTATTATTTATTTTTAGTACTGCATGAACACAAACTTGGCTTTTGGTTTAGGCGATGAAGCAAAATTTTACAATATATGTAAAACACACATATCATTTTTACATTTTGATAACGATTATATACTACTATTTCATAATGTTCTTAACATATCTACTTTATTCTATTTTTGGCAACTCCCTTTTACCATTTTACCCCTTACCCCAAAATATTTTTACCTTTCTACTCACTTACACCCACCCACTTTACTACTCCTCTACTTCAATTTACTTCAAATTTCCTTTATCTTGCACTCAACCACCTTTTTACTCTTTCTCTCCGAAGCCTTAATTCTTGTGCAAATTGTGTTAAGAATATTACGAAACATAAGTAGTACTAAATTACTAATTATGAAAAAGTTTCTTGTTACATAATTACTCTGTTTCATATTATTTGACATGTTTGTCAATGCATAACTTCAAACATTAATATCTTATTATTTATATTCAAAATTTTTAAAAAATTGATATTAGAATAATAGACGTCGAGACATATCTAACAAGACCTTAGATGAGTGTGTTTTTCAAGGATAAATCATAGAAAGAAGTCAAAGTAACTTATGTGAATAATGTCAGAAGTCAAAATGTGCCGACAAAAAAGAAGTGGAGGAAGTAATTTAATTAATAGTTTGTTTAGTAGTGGTGTCCTTGCATGTAAACCAAAGTTTAAATAATATGCTTCTTTGTAACTGCAATGTTACAGTGACGTTTTGTTATAATGAGAGTCAAACTTCTATTTTCTAAATTCTGATTTTTTGTTTGTAGGGAATTAAGAAGAAGTGTTGTCGTTCTAGTTGGGATGCTTCCTACGTATCTCAATGTCTGGGTTAGTAATCCAACATATGGCATTTCTGCTTGTTTTATTAACCAATTGTTTTTATATGATCCTAAATCATGTACGCCTAATAGTTCTATTGCAGTTATCTTCTAGGTTACCTATCTGCTAATTCTTTTGAATGCCTTGTATTAAATCCTCATCACCTCTATATTTGTCAATCTTTTATTTAATACAGCATCAATTAATGCAGGCACTCACACTTGTGTTTCTCTTGTTCTCAAGCTGGATAGCTTATGTTATGTTTGAAGATACTCAACAGGGAGCCGAAGTTTTTACGTCATATGGTACTACATTGTATCAAATGTTCATTCTATTCACAACTTCCAACAGTCCTGATGTTTGGATTCCTGCATACAAGTAAGATTGACTTCTCAGATTGGTTTACTTCTTTATAATCTGATATCTTATAATAACTAGTAACTCTCTAGATGCTGCTCTTTTGCCGGTTTAATGTGTATAAGTTCATGAAGCACTCATCCTGTACTATACAACCAAACTTGTTAAAACAAAGTATTAATTTGTAAACTTTAGATCTTGTTTTTTGGGTTTCCGACCAGCAAGTAGTAACGATTTGTGAAATGCTAGGGCTTTTAATCCTAATTTAATGGTGATGTGCTTTGTATGCAAATGTCTAAAGATGAGAAAAAATAATTTAAAGTATTGAAATAAATGGCTGTCTTGTATCTAGTAGGTGCGTGGTTTGCCTTTGTCGTTGGTTTAAATTTTGTGCCTAGGCTGTAGGGATCTTTTGTGTCTTAGTGCATCTCGCACCTGTAGAATCTAAGGCTCCAATAGCAATAAGAAAAAAGAAGAGAGAGTTTAGAAAGATCATGATGGTTTGAGGGGCTTTTAACTTCTTCTTTCTGTTTTTGTTAGAACTTTATCTTTAATATAGAATATTTTCAGTATCTCTTTAAACAACATTGCATTTAGACGAGATTCTAATTTTTTAATTCTTGAGTGAGCCCTGAAATGTGTAGTTAATCCATGAATTGTTACTAATTTGATAAAGGGAAAAAGAACAAGGAATTGTCATGTAAAAAATATATGTTCCTCCAAGGCTCGGATATCTTTCTCAGAATTGGAATTAGCTTATTTTTCTTAGAAGTATAGGTATTTATCTCAGCTTCACTCATACATGGTTCCCAATGAGTCCTCCTGCTTGATGTTATTAGTTTTTGAGAAAAACATACCTTTGTGCAAAGGATTATATTGATTTGATGTCAACAGGTAATTTAAAATTTTAACTATAAATTAAATGAATCAGTAAAGAAAAATGACAAAGGGAAAAGCACATGAGCATTAGTGTAGTTTCTTTTATTATATAGAGTTTTTAAAAGCTGGTTATGTAACATTTTCATGTTGGTTTGGGGCGATTGGTTCGTATTCTTCCTGTTTCTAGTCTTGCAGTAAGGTCATCAAGAATTTTGATTACGTTTTATTCTCTTTTTGTATATTTATTTCGATTTTTTTGTATTTACCGTCTATGATCATATCTTTTTTGTTGCATTTTATTGTGTTTTCTACCTCAGGGCTTCACGTTGGTATTCCCTGTTCTTTGTTCTGTACATCTTACTGGGTGTCTACTTCGTCACAAACTTGATTCTTGCCGTTGTGTACGACAGCTTTAAAAGTGAGGTGTGTTAATCTGCTTTATAATTATTGCCATTATCTTATTTATTTATTTATTTATTTGATTATCATACAATGCTTCACAATGTCGTGGAATTATTGGTTTTGCAGCTTGCCAAACAAGTTTCTGAGATGGACAGTATGAGGAAAAATATACTGCTTAAAGCCTTTCGTTTGATGGATAGATATGTAAGTGTAGTGCCTGTATTTTTCTCCATTTAATGTGCTGGAAGACTTGAGAAATATAATTTTCAATTTTGGATGGGAGTAGGGGATTCGTTTCATGGATAGATCCATTTTTCTACCCTGGATCCAGATTTGACCCAGATCTGAAAGATGGAGATCCAGTTTCAGATCTCACGGGGTCCACCTGATCCGGGTCTCATTTTGCCTAATTTTTTACGACTAATTTAATGTTCAAGTCAAAGAAATGCATTTCAAGTTTTCGTCAGGGATAATTATGTTCAATACTTATACACTTGTTTTACGAAATAACATAACATAAAAAACAATGAAACAAGTACAAATGAGCAAACAAAAAGAATGTTGATGGTTAGAGTTAGAACCATTACAAACAATAATGTTCGAGTCAAACTTATTTTATTCGGAAAATTAAAAAACGGGTTAGCGAATCTCGATCCAGATATTATTGTTAAACTTGACCCGGATATGTTTTTTTCAACGGACCTGGATATGTCGGGTTCAAATTTTGAAGACCCATATCCGTAAAAAAAAGGGGATCCACAGATCTGGGTCGGGTCCAGATTCACTTTCATCCCTCTCCTCTCCATTACATATGTATAAAGGCTGGTAAGTAGGCCAATCAGCCGACCTAATCTATTAGATCATGTCTTTGTTCAGTGTTCATGCATCCTTCTCATTTTGTAGTATGTCATAAACTCAGGATATTATTTCCATGTTAGGTGCTCATGTTACTTATCAGCAGAGCAGTGAGAGATCATTAATGATTTAAAATAAAGAACAAATATTAGGATGTGCTACATGAAACTCTGGCTAATACCGTTTATAAAATATATGATGCTTGCCTTTCCTTTATAATGTTATTGACCCATTTTTGGATGTTTCCATCATGGGCGAAGCTAGCCTTGGCTGTTAAGGGGTCCAAATGATTATAGCAAAGGTCAGAAAACTTTAACAGATGAAAAAAAAATGATTACCTCTCTGCCATTGATATTTAATGGGCCACTTGGGCCTTTCAAGTGGGTGGAAGGGGGGGGGGGGGGGTAGTGGTGGTGGTATGCTTTTGCTCCAACTATGTCTCGCCTCTGGCTTTCCATCTTTCTATATAGTCCAGACATCTCTTTACCTCTTTTTAAAAATCCCAAACAGTCTCATGGTCTTGCTCTTTTAATTATATAACCATATACTATATGTCAAATGAAACAAGCATAGATATATGTAGCTTCCTGAGTTACGAAGGCGTTACCTGTTAGGTGCTGCTTTTTCAGTGAGAAAAAAAATAAATTAGAGTACAATGGTAGATTCAGCAAGAGTAATGTTACTGCATTATTCCTTTTAAATACACAAGGGGGTGGATTGCATGGTAAAGTGTTGGGGCTGATCTACCACTTTTAAATTACTCTGCAATTGCTAGAAGCCTAGAAGTTATGTGTATCTGTCTCGTAACCTTCCATCAGTGATTTTACATCTTTCATGTTACTATTTTTTTTTTCCCCTAAATTATTAGCTTATTATTGCCGTGTAATTCTAAAGCATCTTCTCTAATCTTTGCAGAATCGTGGATTTCTTAATCAAGAGCAATGTCTTTGTCTATTTGAAGAATTGAACAAATATAGGTATATCTTTTAACCCTTTAGAATGATTTTTTTCTTCTTTCCTTTGTGATTTGTACCTTAGTTGGTGGACTGGTGGTTATGCTTTAGTCTTGCTTGGGAATATCACTAGCTAATTTCAATTTGCGTAATATTATTTTCTAAATGTATTTTGTAGGACAATTTGACAAAAGAGACCTTTTTAAGTCGACCTTTTGTGAGAACGTTCCTTTCATATATAAAAAAAGTGGTAAATTAGGGCTTTAAATGGTTATTTTTTTGTTTCAATTTGCGAAAGGGGACCTTTAGCCAGATTTTGAGCATTAACTTGATATTTTTGGTGTTGACCCTCACTTGTGCAGCACATAACTTGAATTTTGCCTGAATTCTTGCCCTTTTTCCTCCCTAACTATCATGCCAAGCAATCCACCTTCATCTTACCACCATTTCATCACCATCACACCACTTTCCCTCCACCATCACCATACCTAGGGGTGATAATGAGACTGAGCTATTCGTGAACTGTTCGAGCTCGGTTCAGTCAAAGCTCGGTCAAAGCTCGGTTTGACGAGGCTCGACTCGAGTTCGAGTTCGGCTCGAAACCTTAACAAACTGAGCCGAGCAAGTTAAAGCTCGGCTCGAAAGCTCGTGAACAGGCTCGATTAAATATAAACATATAGTGTATTTTTAGAAAAATATAAACTTTTTTATTTTAGTTAAAAATTTAATTATGAATATTTAAAAATCTGATTAAGATCTAAAAATCAAACTATAAACCAAATCTAATAACATGCATTTGTTTATTTCAGCCCAAAAATAAAAGCCCAGCGTCACATACCTTTAGGCCTTTCATATATAAACTAAAAAAAAACCTAACTCCTTTAGTTTCTCTCTCCTGCACTCCCTGCCTCCCCAAGTCCCCAGCTTGCTTCTAACATGAGAAGCTTTTTACTCTCTCCTCTAATCCTCTATTAATCTACTTCCATCAGATAAAACATTACATCTCCATCTCAATACCAACCCAACACCGCTCCACCGACATCCTCATCGTCACCACTAGCCAAGACGCTCAATCATTACACCTCGTCATCGTCTCCTATATCAATCTCCTTAGCTTGTATGTAAAAGTAAATTGTAATCAATTAATCGGATTTTGTGTGTATGTAATCTGGTTTGATAAATTGAATTTAGGAGTAGAAATTAATAACATTGGAGTCTACAACATTTTTATTTGATTAAATGGTTTAGAAAAAAAAAAAAAAACAGGCTTTAACCGGGCTGTATGGAGTCACGAACTCGAGCCGAGCTTCGAACCTGCGTATGGAGTCACGAGCTCGAACCGAGCTTAGATTTCTAAAGCTCGTCGAGCTTCGAGCTTGAGCCGAGCCTGCTGTGAGACAAACGAGCTCGAGCCGAGCCTACCACTATTCGGGCTCGGCTCGAAGGTTTAGCACCCCTAACCATACCTATCCTCTTTCAACATTATTTTTTCCAATTTCTTCCATCCCACCATTGAACCTCACCTGAACCAAATAAAATCTATTGAATAAATTAAACCCTTCTTTTCTATCATGAGCTACATGAATAATTGTAATGGATTCAATAGTTGACCGAAAGTCGATAAAGAATACCGAAGTAAGATAGCAGGAAGCTTAATTCATTTTAATTGAAAATGGCAATGGTCACAAAAGTAATAGCTTGAGGCTATTAATCTCCAAATAGCCGCTTCAGGAAGCTACTCTCTCAAGTGTTCTTCTCACAATAATCACATACCCTCCTCCCACCATTCACATTTATTATACATTACAAACACTACTCAAAAAGCATCCTAGTCTTAATTGCTATATGTCTTGAGAATCAGTCTGCTCTTGTTTGTAGCCACTCCACCAAGTAATACATTAAACTTCCTTGTCTCCTTCCTCTAACGGCCTTTCACCCTGCTGCTGACTGTTCTGCTGTTTGTCTCCTTTGCCATAGTGTTTCTTCCATGTCTACACTTGAGTAGGTGGCTGTTGACTTGGCGGGTCAAGTAGGTTCATCACAAATATTTAAATAAGATTAAAATCACAATCAGTTGGGGATAAAAGGGGTGAGAGAATGAGAGAGTTGCGTGGGTGGAAGCTGGGCAGCAGCGGGTTGCTAGTAGATAGCATAATGTGGCTACAATTGTGGGTTTGAAGAGAGGATAGAGGTAGAGTTGAAAGAGAGAGTTAAAATAAGTTAGAGAAGAGAGGAGTCTATGGGCGGTATCTAGCAGAGATGGTGATGGCATGTAGTAGGTGGGAAGGGGCGATTAGCGGTTATTTCAGGAGATAAAGGAAAGAATGAGATTTGGGGTGTGAGAGTTAAGGCTAGGGAGGAGGAAGTAGGGGATTTGGTGTGGCTGTGGAGGATAGGTAGTGGTGGGCTAGTTGGCATGGTGGTTGAGGAAGAGAAAGGGCAGAAAACAAAGTAAAAATATGTAAAACAAGTCAACACTAGAGATTTGTCTACATCCCCCTTTACAAAATATTTTTTTTTTTATTAAAGGTCCTAGTTTTCACCCTTTTTTATGAACGAACATTTTTCACTAAAGAGATAGTTAAAAGATTAGTTCTAACAAAATTTTTTCATTGTAAACACTATCCCTCCCTGTGTTCCTCTGACTCAAGTACTGACACGGGTACGTGTCCAAGTGTTCGACTTGGCTATTTTGTGAGAAAATTATGTGATTTTGATCTAAACTAAATGTCATACTCATGTCTAAATGCCGAGGGTCCAACCCTGGTACTTGAGGTAAAATGAAGAGTTTGAGTAACATCAGTGTTGAATTTTAAAAAAATGGGTGTCTTGAGGGAGTGTGGGTAAAAATTCCCATAGTGGAAAGATTCGCCAAAAAAAAAAAAAAATCATAATCTTGGGAACACCCTTATAAGGAAGTAAGAATAAAAATATACAAGTAAAACAAGATTAGAATAGGGCCATTCAAACTTTTAGGCGCCATGTGCTAGATTAAATAAAAAATTGTTATTCAAATGCTAAATGTGAAAGAGGGACAGAAATTAAGGGTGGATTATGTGCTTGAATTTATAAATAAAACCCAATAATAGTTTTGGCCATCTATAGGGAAGAATAACGATCTAAGTGATTAATAGCTTATGTGGGGCGGATGCATTGTCCCCGGAATGAAATTAGTCAGTCAGAGATAATTGGGATTAGTTATCATAAAATGACTTGGAATTTTATTTTATGACTAAATTACTTATCAGAATATAGAAAATGTTGGTCTTTTTCCTTTTCTTTCTTTTTGTTTTGCATCTAATGCTATAGATTATTAAAAAATAAGTACATGTTGATGATAAAAGGGATGTAATTCTGTACTTAAGCACCGTGTTGGAGATTCTGCATCGCGTCTATTTGTAATCAATCTCAACTTTGCTTGTTTCTCTTTCTTCTTGATTTTGTCAGTTTAAGAATTAGGTCCTACTTTTCAGCTTTGGTCATGCAGTTTCTTATTGATCTGGAGTCAACATACTGTATCTAATAAATCAAAACACATTACTTTGGCATACATCTTAAGAGTCTTAACCTGTTTTCTTGATTCTTCTGTGGGATAAATCTTGTGTAAATTGGTGCTATTTTCAGGTCGCTGCCAAAAATATCAAAAGAAGACTTTGAACTGATATTTGACGAGTTGGATGATAGTCATGATTTTAAGGTTGTTTTTTTATGGTACTAAATTATCATTTTAAGTTGCTCTACATGCTATAATAGATATCATTAAATAACAGTCGTGATGGAAATTTGTTCTTTACAGTAACTTGTTTACTACATTCCTTTTTGTTGAGCAGATTAATGAAGAAGAATTTGACGATCTATGTCATGCCATTGCAACAAAGTTTGCAAAGGAAGATTGTGTAAGTTTGTTTGACCTTTGGCCAAATTATAATATGGATTCTTATATGACCAACTCACTATTTTTCTGGTCATATGCTATATTACCTTCTCATGCAGCCATCCTGTTTTGAGGCAATGCCGTCAATTTACTACTCTCCTTTCTCTGAAAAGTTGAAGACCTTTATTAAGAGTGATACTTTTGCAAACATTGTTGTTATCATCCTTGTGATAAATTTGATAGCAGTTATCATTGAAACCACGGTAAAAATAATTCCTGAAGCTGAAGCACTTTCATGTCTTTATGATTTCTTTTTAACTTTGATTTTTATTGGTGATGCTTTGAGTTTATAATGCATTTATGATGGTAACTGTGCAGCTTGACATAGCTGATAGTTCAGCTCAGCAACTCTGGCAAGTGGTAGAATTTGTGTTTGGTATGCACTTGAACATCCTAAACGAATTATGTTTAATTTGGATCCTATGTGAAATTATTGTGCCAAATGTTCAAGTAAATTTTTGCAGTGTAGCTTCTATTGAACATGTCATTTTATAATATGAATTATGGGCTTACTGCATTGGAAATCAGTGAAGTTAGAGAAGTTAGAGATTGATAAGTAGACATAGGAGTACCATTCCTTACTAAACTTTTACAAAAACCTAACATTGTCAATAGGCTTACAAATATCTTAAGAGTTTTTGCACCAATATGCTTTCAAGCTGTCACCAGGCAGTATGGATGGAGGTACAAATGTATGCAATATTATTTTAGTAGAGAGACTGCTTCGACGCACAAGATAGTCTTCTAAATTAATTGAAAGAATAAGTCCTCCAAAAGATTCTTGATACTTCTATTATGAGCTGAAGACACTAATGTAGACTACTTTTTTTTTTCCTTACTATTTCTCTTTTACCACATTAAGGCTCTGCTCTCCTCACCTTATTTTCACTAAGCCCATCCACTTAAAGGAAAACGGTAGCTACATAGATTTATTTTAAGCCTAATAAATCCAGGTATGATAAGATAAGGGCTATTAAGTTCAGATAAGTAAATAAGGTCTGATAATTACAAGTAAGATAAGGGTAGATATATTCACAAAAGATAAGAGCTAAAATAAATTCTGATAAGATCTAATAATGCGTAATAAGTAGGTCCAAAAAGATAAAGTAAGGGTTAATAAGTTCATTTCAAACAAGATAATACAAGTTCAATGCCAATAAGATAAGTGAGATTCAAGTGAAAAGAACACTATCTAAGTCTCAACCTCTCTTTAACCCAGTACTTTATCATACATCTTGCTCTCGTTTTCTTTGCTCATAACTTTTGTTATTCTACTCTTAAAAGGCTGTAATTAAGGGATTAATGACAACTGTAAATTTTGCACATATTATATAGCTCACTTATACATATACTATTACTTAATTGATCATCTATCATAACCGTTTTTATTCATCCATATATGTTTATCTAAACTGCAAACTGTCTACCTTTATGATGGTTTCCTAAATAATTGGTAAAACCCCCTTTTTTTTTGGTAACAGGCTGGATATATGTGCTTGAAATGGGTTTGAAGATATATGCACATGGTTTTGTGAATTATTGGAGGGATGGTCAAAACCGCTTTGATTTTGTCATAACTTGTGTGATAGGTAATCTTCTGATGGTCAAACTTGTTTTGCTTCACATTTAATTTATTTCTTTATCTATCATGATTTATCTGTCATTGCATTTGGGCACCTTCCACCCTGACCCTACCCCTAACCCTTAGTAGGAGAATCTGCCGAAGTTTTAATTGCATATCTCAAGGTCACTTCTGCACAAGTGGCATGCTTATCAAATAAGCTGTAGAACTTCAGTTACTTGATGGCTGTTGATGCCCAACATGTATTCTGACAGAAAGATTTGGAAAATTGGCTTCCTGACCTTACAACTGAACAGAGCTGAAACATCTATATTTAATTTTGGGCAGTCTAAAGAGGAAATATTGTGCTGTGACTGTTTTCTTCTGGATCAAAGTTACTTAGAGATATGATCTTGTAATTGATCAACTAATTCAAGCACTCTGCTTCCCTTCTCCTAAATCTTTTTATGCAGTTGTTGGTGAAACAGTGACCCTTGCTACACCAGAAGGTCAAAGCTTTCTATCCAATGGAGAATGGTAAAATTTTAAGTTTCCAGATTGTGAATACATTATTCTGCATAATATTAGCCCTAGTTGTACATTGGAGTTTGGAACATATTAGTTTCGCTATGCTTATCTTTCATTGAAATCTTTTTTCAAATCTATGTGTTATGCTTCTCATATTATCTAATCAGGCTGGATGCTCTGTATCTTGTTTTAAGGTCATTGGTTCAATGTGTTGGGATCTTATATAATAAAATATGTGATTTTGCGGGGAAATAACATCGAAGGATCTACACGTGTTGATCGTGAATTTCTAAAAATTGATTATACCTTTGTAGTGTATTCTTTTTTGCCGATCCAATCACTTGCAGTGTGAGGACATCAAATGTTGTCGTTCTATTGATATTCACACGACACATATTGAATCGTGGTTGAGTTTGCTAGCTTAGAATGACGAAGAAACAATATACAATCTACTTGTGGTGTTTAGCTTTAGGGTTCTTGCCTTGATAGGAAAATGAATGCAAATGTATGTTTCTACCTCCTAGGAAGCCTAAGGTTAGATTCTAAACCCTAGAAAACCACCTTAGGGAAATCATGCACACAGCCACACAAGTTCCAAGATCATCAGATCAGTGGCGTATCTAGAAATTTTTTGTTATGGGTTTGGAGTCACTAAACACATCTACAGTAGTAAAATCTACTACAATGGCATAATCCAAAATACATCCTATAAATAATAATATGGGTGTGCACATGTAAAAAAAAAAAAAAAAACAGCTTACGAAAGATATACAATTGAACCCGATGTGACATGACTAGAAACTATAATTTTTAAGAATAAATTAGAGACATGGGGAACTAGGAATGGATTCCTTTAAATGTGGTCGAACTTCAAAGAATTAACATTTTTGGGGTAATAGGTGATTGGGTATACGGGTAAGCAAAAGAAAAAACGGAAGTAGACACATTAAAAAAAAAAAAAAAGAGCTTGGCAATTTCGAACCCACGACCTATGAGTTGGGTAAGTCAAGCTCCTACTGCTGCGCTGCTGCAATAGCTAACATATTTTACTTAAATAGTTTTAGTGTTTTAATAATTAAAAAAACTTTTCAGATTTTTCCCAGATCCGATATGGGTTTAGTTGAGATCCGCCACTGAAGACCATGCACATTTCCCTAGACCTCTTTATTTTGGTGTGTGACTATTGGGCTTTTAATCCACCTGTACACTTGATTCGTTCTTTGCTATTGTGTGTGACCCAATAGATTCAGCTAGGAGTGTGTCATAAAGTACTTGCTGAATTAGATGATTGGAAGTGGTTTACAACTAAATATTTCAATCACTTGACATAAATTAACTGTCTGTGATTAAACCTTCAAACTATTTATCACCTTGATTGAAGGACAGTATTCTAACACAATAATCTCTGTAATCTTCATATGCTATGGTCCGCCAAGAGACACTTGGGTTTCTTTTATTTTAGAATTTAATGTACTAGTACCACTTTCTTTTTATTTCTTTTTCAAATTCATGACTGTTTATTTTACACAGTAAGTGCTTAAGATGTGGGGCTGATCTTTTGACCTTTAGATGACTAGATGAGTGGGGTTTAACTATATATTATGAGTATCTGATGGGGCAGTATATATATTACATACCAGTTTGTATGGTTTTATTCAATTTGACGAACATTTTAGATATAATTGATGTATGTGTGGTGTACTGGGTAGTCCGTTTCTAGCTGAAAGAAGTGTAGGATCCCTTTCTATTGTTCCTGATCTTTTTGTTCCCTTTCCTATGTGAAGTTATTGTTATCTTCCTTGCAATAAAGCTTTTTCACAATATTGAATTTTGATGGATTATTGTTTTCTTCCTAATATTTAAACAGGATTCGTTATCTTATCCTTGCAAGAGTTTTACGTTTAGTAAGACTGTCGATGCGAGTCAAACGTTATCGGGCCTTTGTAGCAACATTTTTGACTTTGATTCCAAGCTTGATGCCTTATCTGGGGACTGTTTTTTGCGTCATGTGCATCTATAGCTCTCTTGGTGTTCAGGTGTGTAATTCTGTCTGCACTGAAATTTCATGTCTTCTGATCCATCTAATGTTTGTGATTTCCATCAATCTCTAAAATATCAGTTCTGAAGTATTTATTAATTTATTTATGTTTAGATTGGCTATTAGGTTCTGAAATGTAAACGATACTTTAGTGAGTGTGAGTTTTTATTGCTTAACATATTATTCTATTATCCACGAATGGCATTTCAGAATCTTTGCCAATACAGGTATTCCTTTTATAAGCAATATTGTTATAGCTTCATATATATCCTTTTCCTTACAACTGATATATAAAAGCTACCTTTTTTATTTGTTCTTTATGTACTGGAAATAAGCAAATTCAGCATGTCCTGTAGAATATTGTTTTGTCCTTTTTCCTGCTCCAATGGTTTTCTATTTTTTTTTTTTTTTTTTTTTTTTTTTTTTGATAGATTTGCCTCTGTATATCCCACTGCAGCATCTTCTGTTGGTTCCCTTGCATAATCTCATACTCTTTCTTGTTTGACAGGTTTTTGGCGGGATTGTTAATGCAGGGAATCCTTTACTAGAAGGATCTGATCTTGCTGAAAACGAGTATCCTTTTGCCATAATTTGTGCAGAACTTTGGTCACTTGTTTGAAAGTTGTGTGATTCTATATGTTAGTGGGACAGGAACTAGTCATCTGCTATTTTCCTTGCCTAAATCTTCATTCATACTTTGTATGTATTGATTATCTTAACTACAACAGTTATTTGCTCTTCAACTTTAATGACTATCCGAATGCTATGGTGACAACGTTCAATTTAGTAGTAATGGGGAACTGGCAAGCCTGGATGCAGGTATCACTTCTTTTGTCTTCCATGTTTTGTTAAAGAAAAAAGGCTGTCCAGAATTCCTTAATTCTCAATTTTCAATAGTGTAGTGTAACCGTTCCATTTGTGGTGCATTTATATGTCTTGTGGATGATCCTTGACTGTCATGGTGATAGACTTAAAACGGAAATGTCACTCTAGATTTATTTCAGTAAAGAATCTGATATTTATATGCAACTTTTGGAAATATGCCAAATGCTTTTGTCGGAAAGTGATAAGGTGATTATTCTTTGCTCAATTCTCAATAGTTAAAGCAAGAATTAGATAAGGTGATTATTCTTTGCTCTTGTTGGAAAGTGAAGAATTTATAAATATATAGCCAGATTGCACCAATGGAACTCCAATATTCACCGAACATATTGCCATAACTTTCCCAAAATGCTTATTTCAGACAAACAACTCCAAACTTATAGCTTCTATTTTGCCTAAATGCCTCTCTCCTTGGAAAAATCTTCTGATACGAATTAATTGAATGATATTATATTCTAGTTTGGATCGTGAATGATATGCTAATGTACCTATAAAACTCAAGTGAATGGTAAAAATGTGCAAGTCGAATCTAGACTTAATTTATAATCTAAGTAAGAGAAACCATGGTTACTCACTGAGTGAATTTTTCATGTTTCAAGCACATTTATGAGTTATGACTACTTGTTCTAGTATAAATTTTATTTATTGTAGGAAACTTAGTTGTTTTCTTATCTAATAATTTGTTTGAATGATAATAAAAAAATCACTTGTTGCAACTCGTGATCATCTTTTAGTTGTGACTAAGAAGAGACCCTTTATTCTTGAGATAATTAGAGTTCTCACCTTTAAATTTTAGTCACAAAGCTCATTGAACATTGAATTCATCAATATAATTCATAGAGTTTCTTGCTAATTCGGATTAATATATGCATCATAAACTCAATATGAAAGGCCATCGAGCCAATCGATGCAACAATGAAAAAAGTGAATGCCTATGTTTTCTATGAAGAAAAAGCCCTTAGGGAATAAGGGTACCTTAAACTTTCACATATTCTAGTTTGAATGAACAAACACTTATCAAGGGCATTGTAAAGATAATATTTCATGTAGCAACTGCCCATGTCCTCGTGGACACACAGCAAGTGAGTTTTCTCCCACATGGATTGCCCAACTGAAATTGGGATTAAATGGGTGTGCGGCAATATTTCTTACAGTTGATTACAATAAGAAATACTGTCAAAACACTTTAATCATGCACTTATGTAAAGCTGCTTTGTTGATGCAATAAATGAGGTCATGTACTCAGCATGTATTGTTGTAAGTTGTCACTCACACTAGGTTACTTAAATATGTTGCTACTGCTGTAGCTTATTATGTTCTCGTTAGTTCTATCATAAGAATGACGGGATTTTTGAATGAGCTATGTTTGTTATGTCACTTTTTTTGTCTTCTACAGATTATACTAAATCACTGATTAGATGTTGGTTAGCCCAATGACACTTTTTTACTTTGTCTTTCAAAGTGTTGGAAGGTTATAAGGTAGATCACGATAAATCTAGGATAGTCATTTATTGATGTACCATGCATATTATTATTGTATGAGCAACAAAAACTGCAACATACTTAGTATTAAAGGGAATTGTTTATTTCCTCAGACATACTGGGACTTGACAAGAACTTCATGGAGCCTGATGTACTTTGTTAGTTTTTACCTCATCACAGTGATGCTTATCTTGAATTTGGTAAGTCGTTTTTTTTTTTTGTTCTCTTTTGGTTTTTACCTTTCTCCACAGTGTTGCTTATTTTAAAGTTAGTAAGAACTAGCCTCAGCTCTTTTTTGATACTTAGCATTCCCTTTGGTTTAAGAACATTGATCAGCGTGTGCAATTTGGTACAAACTTATTTATTACACCTGTAAGATTTTGTAAATAACTATATGGAAAATCACTTTTGGTTCATGTGGTCAACCCCACTTATGGGATTAAGGCTTTGATTGATTGATTATTTATTACACCTCTGGTTTTATTTCAGCCTTTCAAGAATAACTCATTTGGAGTTTTGTAGCAATTCTTTCACGATTCATAACATCTTGTAGCTAATTTCTTCTGATGCCCTACTTCACTCTGCCTTTTACTATTCAATCTCTATAGGTGTGTTATTTACGTTATTACTAATTGTTGACAATCCAACTCAAGTCGTTAATCCCCATCTTTTTTTGTGCAACACATGCTTCTCTCCAACAATGACTCATAGTTCAGCTTACTCTTGTTTTCTAAATCCAACAAAGTCGTTATTTGCCTTTTTTTTATTTTATTTTTTTAATGTTCTCTGCGCTGTTGCTATATTCCATTGGTTACAAATTTGTTGCATTTTTATCTAATTACCCCTTACCCTGAACAAATTTTGGCCAACTTACTTTTTCCCACATGTTACCCCCCCCCCCCCCCCCGACTCCGAAGTCTTCTGCGTGCCTTATTCCACCCTCAAAAAAAGGATTTTCGTAGTTTATCCGCCCCTTTTTTTTAATACAGATTTTTACACCGAACTGCAGAGCAACACTGTCTCTCTATCTTAACCTTATAAAGCCTTTAAGAACAGAAATAGTATTGCATATGCAGTAGACCTTGATTTTAATGTTCTTAGAACATTAAAAAGTTAAGTCCAATGTTTGTTTTATGAACTAAATATGGCTGTGTCCTATAATTTTATTCTTTCCTATCATTGGTATGTTGATTTTTCTCGGTATTTTATATTGTTACTAGACTAATGAAAAATGCTATCTTTGATTATGGTTTCAGATCATTGCTTTTGTGTTGGAAGCATTTTTCTCAGAATTAGAGCTTGAGGAGTCAGAAGAAGAACCTGAAGAAAGCAAGGTCAGCGTCATTCACGAACTAACTGATCCTTTGAACTTCTTTCTTACTGTGACACATTCTACTTTTTTGTGTCTATATAACATGGATAAGAAGTTAATAATTGCTTTCAATTTATATTTGTTGAGGTACATCACTATATGAGCTGGTTAAATATACTCCCCTCGTTTTTGTTATAATGGTTGAATATCATGTTATGAATAATTAGGAGAAAGGATTAGAATGTATGAGAAAAGTATAGGCTTTGGGGAAAATTGAATGATTTACGAGAAGAAGTTTAAAAATAGACCGAGTGGAATGTTGAAGAAAAGAACAATTAAAAAAATTTAAAACAGTTTAGTGGAATGTTGCAAGGAATTTGAAAAATATTAGAATATATATGCATTTGAAAAGGTGGGTCATCTACCCAAAAGTAGAATGAAATAAAGAAAAGTGTAATCATTACTTTTAAACACCCATATAGAAAGTGTTACCATTATCATGAAACATAGGCAGGACTTGTTAAATGATACCTCAATGTTCCTTTTTGTTTTTGTTTTTTTTTGTTTTTTTTGTTTTGTTTTTTGTTTTGTTTTTTGTTTTGTTTTTTGTGTTTTTTGTGTTTTTTTTTTATTTTTTTTTATTTTAAGACAAACACGGGAAATTATATTATAAAATCAAGCTACGCTGGGAAAACGAAGTTGTACAGATCCAATCGTTACTAATGCTCGTATCCCATCTAGCCGCTAGGTAAGCAATAGTATTTCCCGCCCGTCTAACATGAACACAACTAAAATTAGTAAAAGCATTACATAATCTCCTCAAAGTTCCTTATTGTTGTTGCCATTGTCCAAGTCTAAATTCTGTTGTCAAAGGTAGTGCTTTGGCCACTTTAGTGTTGTCTTATTTTAGATGTAGCAACAAATTTAAGAGGTAGGGCTGCACATTGTTTTTACGACTTACATTCAGGGGGTAATTCATTAAGGGGGTAATAAAAGTCAAACTAAGCAAAATGAATGTGAAGATAGGGAAGAAGGAGATAGTGATGGTTTGATTGTAAGATGATTATGTAGTGATGGTATGGTGTAAGGTGCAGAACGAGGAATCAATACCCTCATTTTGGCAGTAATAGTTACATTAGGGGAAGGGTGGGCAACTATTATCCTCATTATGAGAGTAATAATTCCTCCATCTCTCTCTTTTCCTCATGGCACAACTAGTTTATTTCATTTGTGAGCACCATGTCTCCTATAACACCATCTTTAATTACTTTTGTTTTTTCAAGTTTGACATTAATTACCCCCTTAATGTATTACCCCAATCCAAGCATGCCCTCAAATGAAATATTCAAGTTAAGTATCAGATTTCTAACTATTTTCATTTTGTTGGTGAAAAACTGAATTTTGAATTTGAACTTTTGAAGTGCTCTAGGGTTTTGGCATGTCATACTTTGTTTCTAGGATGGTTGTAATGTTGAAAATTACATAGAGCATAAATCTCGATTTTCGAACTGAACTATTCTTTTAGACTATAAACAAGAAATATTTTTAGTTATCGTGATTAGGGTTAACTTGATCAAGCAAATGTAATCTTCCATATTGAAAAGGTTGCTTTACTCTCGACAATACTTCACTTCTCAATTCTGGACTCTTTTTGAAGGCTTAATTCAATGCTTATTAACACCATACCTGCAGACTTCTTTATTGGGATCTTACCAAAGTCCTTTGTGACTAGCTTTTAAGTATAGTTCCAGACTTGCCTTTATATCCGCCATGCCTTGCATGTGTAATCAAAATTTGGCGATGATGTTGATCTCTTGCTGATCTTTGTCCTTGAGTTGATTGCATAGTGACCACTAGTTCACGACTACATCGGATGAAAGTGTTACCTTGCTCTTTTAGCTGGTAACTGTTGATAACATCTGTAAAATTACTGAATTTGTTCTACATTATATACATATTCTTAACATTGGTTGGTGATTACGGGAGGAAATTTTGAAGGCAATTCCCATTTGCTGGCTGTTCTTATTGCCTGAATGATTACTTATATGCTGTACAGCACAATGGTACTATTAACTTATGAAGCTGCTGCTTTATTTAACCTTGCGTTTGCACCTTGCTCTAGAGTAGTATTAGTTGACGCTAACTATCATTGTTTTATTATTGTTTCCAGGACAATAGAAAAAAGTATCATCGTCGATATACTGGGTATGTATCTACGAATAGCCTATTGAAAACTCTTCTATTTCAGAAGCAGACAGAATGCGTAATTATAAAATAATATTATTTTGATTTGGTACAGTCATAAATCACGAAGCCAAAGAGTTGATATACTACTCCACCGTATTCTGAGTTCAGAGCTGGACAAATCAGAGGCATGTGAGGCTTCGGGGGCTTCTGAAGCATAGGTCCTTTACTCCCTTAAGCTTCCTTTCGATTTTCTTATTTCATATGAAAGGATCAGGGAAATGGACGTGGGATTTTTCAGTTTATCTCAGATCTCATTGCCTAAAATTGTGATTTGTTATATTTCCCTGTAAATTTGAAATTTGTCCTAAATTTTAATGCAGAAGAGCCTGCAGACTGTCTCTGCTGTTAATTGAACAACCAACCTTTGATGCAAAAGGCAACATCTTACCATTGAATAGTGAATAATCTGGAAACATGTGATGTATGTAGTTCCGACGATGCTTCTAGATTCGTCTATCTATTTTTCAGCGTCAATTTCTGCTGGACATGATGACATGCTATGATTCTCCCTGCTTTCCCCTCATGCCCTGAACTATACAGGCAGTGCTCTATTTTTTTTTATACTGTGATAATCTTGATGCCACTTAGAAGGACTTTGTCTTGACAATGAAAATGAGCACCATCTCACCAAAGTAATATATGAGCAATCTTTAAAGGAAAATTTATCAAGAACAAGCCAATCTTTAGTTGGTTTTTCTCAAAATAAGTCAAGCTTTTGATAAACCTAAAATAATTTGACTTTTATAGGATATTTTCTCAAAATGAGTCAAAACCTGTTGGAGTAGCAGGTGACCGGTTGTCTAGGTAAATTATGCCACATGTCTAATGTAGTTGGTCCATGTTAATTAATTTATTATTAAAAAAACTTTAATATTGTTTTCATACGCATTAAGTAAAAAAACTTTAAAAAAACTTGCGTAATATGAACGGATTAAGGATACCGCCAAACACGTTTAGCTTCCACTGCAAAAGTAAATATTGCTACTCAAAACCTCATGTTTGATTAGACATTTCACTGCATGTTTAAATTCTTCTCTCTTATTCTCTAATTCCTACAATCTTGGTCTCTTTTGTGAAAAAAAAAAAAAAATTCCTACTCTCTTATAAATTTTACATTTTTTACCATTATTACTTTTATTAGTCTACTACTACCAAAAAAAAAAAAAAACAAAAACAAAAAATGTTATATCTACGTTCGGGAAATTATAAATTCGGGGAATTATAAGTTCGGAAAATTATAAATTTGGAAAAGCATTGAAGCGTCATTGTAAGATGGAAAAGCATTGAAGCGTCATTGTAAGATCTAACTCAACTTCATTTTAATTTGTTATTGTTATTGTTATTGTTATTGTTATTATTATTGTTATTATTATTATTATTATTATTATTATTATTATTATTATTATTGTACTCTTGGAAGTTGGAACTACTTAATTATGTAAATTCTACTTTCTATTTTAATTGTGGGTTATTTGGATTGTTGAAATCTGTCTAAGGCGGTATCTGGGCGGACAACGTCGCTCCTAACCTCTCCTACCTGGAATCTCACTGACCCAAATAATCTACTATTATTATATTTATATTTAGAAACTTAATTTATATAAAAACTACTTACTAATTGTTATTATTATTGTTATTGTTACTTTGTTTTTGTTATTTGTATTATTATTGTTTTTGTTACTTTTATTATTATTGACTTATTGTTATTATTATTAATATTAATCATGGCATCAAACCCGAACCCTTCCTCCTCCTCTAGAAAAGCCAAGTCAAAACATAGGGAATCACTAAACCCAAACACTTCAATGCCTTTGCCCCCCCCCCCTAAACATGTCCTTTCCCTCCCCTAACATGCCCTTTCCAAACACTTCCGGATCACAACATGGATTTCCTTGGACCCAATTTCAAAATTTTCAACAAACACAATTCTCACCTCATTTATACGGATCACAACAAGAATTTCCTTTTCCTCCTCCTTCCCAAGGTAGTCAAACACAAGCCTCTGGGTTGAGTGAACCATCCACCCAAATGCCTAACACCCAATTAGAGTGGTGTACCGAAGAGGAATTTTCACAAACCAACCGAAAGAGTGAAGTTTGGGCACATTTTCAATTGAGTAAAAATGGACTAAAAGCCTTAGCCAAGTGTCGGACTTGTAGTAAAATTTTCTCGGCCGAAACCAAGGGAGAGACGGGACACCTTAGTAGACATGCCAAAAAATGTGGTGGACCATCTAGTGATCCAACCCAACCCAAAATTTCTGAATTCTATCCACAAGGCTTCATTTACAATTATGAGAGAGATAGAGATGAACTTGGGAGAATGATAGTACATGCCGAACAACCTTTTCTTTTCGCCGAAAATGATGCCTTCAACAATTACATAAACCGAGCACTACAACCCAAACACAGAAAAATCTCCCGAAAAACAGGTCGATCTGCTGCCATGAAGAATTATCAAGAGTATAAATTGAAATTAGAAAATGAATTGAGTAATCTTCCTAGTAAAGTTTCTTTAACTGCCGATGCATGGGATAGTGGATACGGACTTCACTATTTATGTGTTACTTGTCATTGGTTGGATAATGATTGGTTGTTACAAAAACGCATCATTCATTTTAAAATGCTTGAATACCCTCATACCGGTCTTAACATTTCTCATCATTTGATGGAAGCCATTGATGCATATGGTCTTAGGGATAAAATCATGTCTATGACTTTCGATAATGCAACTTCTATGACATATAGTGCAAATTTGGTTAAACTCCAATTGACCGATGTAATGTTAGATGGAGATGCACTTCACGTTAGATGCATTTGTCATGTTCTTAACTTGTGTGTGAAAGATGGAACACAAGCAATTGGTCCATTTTATCACAAAATAAGGAATGCTATTATGTCTATTAATAGCTCTAACTTGAGATATCAAGAATGGAAAGGTTTTTGTAGGCAACAAAGGATAAAGACTATAAAAATAGCACCGGATTGTGCAACTAGGTGGAACTCCACCTATTGAAATGTTGAGTCGGGCAATCGAGTACAAGGTTCATTTAACACTATTTTATTATGTGAAATTTCCGCAATGTGCTTTACTAGAAGATGATTGGTGATGAGTGACATTTATGGCACTCATTTGATCTCTTTTTGGATGAATTTCATTTCATTTTATAACTTTTTTCTTTAGTTTTGTTCTTTATTTCTTCATTTTGTGCTTTTCGTAGTTAGTTTCTTTATTTTGTGCATTTTCTCGTTTATTCGTTGTTTTTCTCTATTATTTGCTTTTTCTCTTTTGTTTGTAGGTTATGATCGATTGTCCAAGGATTCCCGAGCTTTCCTTCAATGGTTATCATTGCTTTTGATGCCTTGCGCTAGTGCATTAAGCTCCAAGTCAAGAGGGACTCGAAGAGCAAGCTTCAAGACCGGTGCACACAAGTGGTGGGGACACCATTCATGCCTTGTGCTCAAAAAAATGAAGAAAACTTGCTGCCTACTTTGTTCCCCAACACCATCACCAAAGGTGTGTGCACCGGATGAGCTAGGACGAAGAAAGAAGGGGAGCCTACCCACATAGGTGCGGGCACACACAGGGGATGTGCGGCCGCACAGGTGGCGCGTGCGGGCGCACCTACGTGGGTATGCTCCGTGCGCGCCTTTCTCTCTCCTACGTGCGACTGCACCGACGTGGGTCTATTTTTGGACATCATAACCGACTTCTCCTTTGTATATATAGTTATTTCCTTCTATTTTTGGATAATTTTTACATTAGATTTCATTTTGCTTAGTTTTTTTATTGGAATTTTAAAGAGAGAAACTCAAGATTGAAGAGAGAAAAACTCATGGTTTTTGATAGATTATTCAAGAATTCTCCATTGTAATTGATCTTTGATCAAGTTTGTAAGGATCTTTCATCTTTGATTTCAATATAAGTTTGGTTTTAGTTGATTTCATTTGTTTTTCATATGATAGTTGATTGTTTGATGTTTGATTGAAGTTTGATTGAAGTTTGATTGATTTTTTATTTGATCTTTTGATTTCTAATATGTTGATGATGAAATTGTTGATTAGTGTAGTTTTGATCTTAATTTCTATGGCTAGTGAGTAGTTTACTTGCTAGGATAATGGTGAAGCATGTATGAGTGATGGATTAGAGTAATTGGGGATAATTAATGGAGTTGATGATGTGATTAAACTTGGTTGATGATTCATGTGCATGTGTGTAATTGATTAAAGCTTGGCCATTTTTTATTGTTGCACTAGATTGCATTGTAAGCTTACATTGATACGGACCATTGATTTGTGACTTGCATTTTCATGATTGAGGTATTTTGTGATGTTTCCTAGTTAATGTTTAGCGTAGTTGGCGCTAGTTAGACCTCTAAAAGAATAGCTTGATATGCTCTTTTGGATGCATGCTTGATCTTCCCTCGCATCGATTGACTTAGTTACATGTGGATCCATTCCCCTAGTGCCTATTACATTTGATTTCATACAAGTTCATTTGCATTATTAGCTTTAGCTTTAGTTCTTGCTATAAACCTCGCTCTAGACTTCGGAATAGCTTAGCATTAGGCAATAGACATTCAATTACCATTCCCTTGGGTTCGACCTCGACTTACTACTATAATCATATAGGGGTTTGTTGAGTTTATAAATATTGTTTGATTGGGTGGGGAAGGTAGCCCAACGACCTACCGTTTCAACGCCCGTCAAAATGGCGCCGTTGCCGGGGAATGGTGTCTTGATTGTGTATTGTTGTTGAGTCTATTCCTATTTATTTGCAAAAATACAAAAAGGTTTTACTCTTTAGGCTACACTTTTAGCCGTGCTACTAATATTTTCTTTGAGTTTTGCATGCATAGATCTCGAGATCGTCCCATTGTTCCCTTGATCCGGAAATTTAGAGAACTCTCTCAAGGAGGAGAGTAGCTAATAAATCATTGGGTTATAGTTCTTCAAGCGAAGAAGAGATTGAAGAAGAGCAAAGGCATGGGAGAAAATCCGAGAGTTGCCTTGAAGAAGCTAGGAGTGCCTGGTGCATATAGGTTTGAGAGCGGCATAGCTCCACCTACAACACCGGCAAACGACTTTGAAATTCGGCCGGCAATGATCACCCTAATTGAGAGGAGACAATATAGTGGGGCTAAGAATGAGAGCCCATTGAACCATATTAAGGAGTTTGAAAAATATTGCAACACAATCAAGGTCAATGGAGTGTCTCAAGAGTTTATCCGCCTTAAGTTGTTCCCTTTCTCTCTCATAGGAAGATCTTTGGAATGGCTAGACAAAGAGGTGAAGCCCAATTCATTGAGAACGTGGGATGATGTCACAAAAGCTTTCTTATCCCGTTTCTACCCTCAAAAGAAGACGGCGGGGGCAAGAGCCTTAATTCAAGGGTTCAAGCAAAAGCCAAATGAAAGCCTTTATGAAGCATGGGTGAGATTTAAAGAGTAGCAAAGAGAATGTCCTCACCACGGAATTCCAACATACCAAGTGATCCAAATCTTCTATGGTGGTTTGAGTCCTCAAGGCAAGTCATGTCTTGATGGAGGGGCCGGTGGTCCTATCATGAACAAGACCGAAGAAGAAGTGGTGGACATTATTGAGGATGTGGCGACATATTATAAAGATTGTCAAGAAGGAGAGAGAGAGAGAGTCTACAAGCAAGAGTGGCGCAACGATCTATTCGGTGGATCACCTCAATGCAATCAACAATTTGTCTTCCCAAATTTCAAATCTAGGGAAGGAGATGACATCAATCAAAGCAAAGCTTGAGAGTGTGACCGTGAATTCTTTGAGTCTTCCCTCCCAAACCAAAGGGAGAGGTACAAACTCTGATGAGTGACATTTGTGGCACTCATGTGATCTCTTTTTGGATGAATTTCATTTCATTTAATTACTCTTTTCTTTAGTTTTCCTTAGTTTTATTCTCAATTTCTTCATTTTATGCCTTTTGTAATTAGTTTCTCTATTTTATGCATTTTCTAGTTTCCTTGCTATTTTTCCCTTTTACTTGCTTTTTATCCTTTGTTTGTAGGTTGTGATTGATTGTCCAAGGATTCCCGAGCTTCCTCTCCATGGTATTTCATTGATTTTCATGCCTAAAGCTTGTGCAAAAAGTTTCAAGTCAAAGGGGGATCCAAGGAGCATGCTTCAAGGTCTTGTATATGCCTTTCTCATGGCTTATATCCTTCAAGAAATTCAAGAAAGTTACTGTCTACCTTGTCCTCCATCACCATCATCTAGGATGTGTGCACCGCATGAGCTAGGACGAAGAGAAGAAAGGGGGGCTGCCAGTTATGTGCGGGCGCACATGGGGAGTGTGCGGCCGCACATTTGTCGTGTGCGGCCGCACATGAGGTGTGTGCGGGCGCACCTTTCTGGGCGTTTCCCGTGCGCACTTCTCTCTCTCCTCCGAGCGCCCGCACCGGCGTGGGTCTATTTTTGGACGTCAATCCTAACTTCCCCTTTGTATATATAGTTATTTCCTTCCATTTTTAGAGGGGAGATTAGATCTTCATTAGTTAGAATTAGATTAGATCTCCATTTTAGAGGGAGAAAACACTAGTTCTTAGCATTTTTAGAGAGAGAAAGTGTGGGTTTGATGATTGATGATTGAAGATTGCTTCATTTGATTTGATTTCCATCAAGTTTGTAAGGATTCTTTACTCTTTAATACAATTCAATGTTTGATTTCATTAGTATTGTTGTTTGATTTGGTTAATTGATAGTTTGATTGATTTTGATTTAATTTGTTGGTTTCAATTTGATTCAATTGATGAATTTGGGAAAGATGATTAGTTTAGCTTTGAATTTGATGTTCTTCATGGATTGTGAGTAGGTTATTTGCTAGGGTAGTGGTGAAGCATGTATTGATGATGAATTGAGATTAATTTGGGGGAAATTGATTGAGTTGATAATGTGATTAAATTGGTTGATTGAATTTGTGCATGTGTGTGCTTGATTAGGCTTAATCACCCTTGTTATTCACACTAGATTGCATTGTGAGTTCACATTGATACGGACCATTGATTTGTGGCTTACATTTACTCGATTGAGATATCTTGTGATGTTTCCTAGCTAGTGTTTGATGTAGTTGACGCTAATAAGACCTCTAGGAGAATAGCTTGGTGTACTCTCTTGGTTGCAATTTCGGTTTTCCCTCACATTGCTTGACTTGATTGGTTAATTCCCCAAGTTGATTGAACTTCATTGTTGATGCATGTGGATCCATTTCCCTAGTGCCTTAGCATTCAATTAGTACTAGCCTTTTGCATTGCCTAGCTTAGCTCTAGTTTCTACCATAAACCCCTACTAGATTTCGAAATAGCTTAACTTAGGCATCGTGCATTCGACCTCCATTCCTTTGGGTTCGACCTTGACTTAACACTACACTTTATAGGGGTTTGTTAAGTTACAAATTTTGTTTGATTGGGTGGGGTGGTAGCCCAACGACCTACCGTTCTCCTTCCCATCAATCTCTAACTCTTCTCCTTCTACTTCTAATAACATGCCAAGTGGTTGTGTGTTTTGTGATCTATATGGTTCTTATGATCATGATTCTCCTATGTGTTCACAAGCTTTTGTTGATGGATGTGATGATGTTGAAAATAATGAATGTGAACATGTGAATTTTGTGTCTAATGCTAATGGTGGTCAAAGGTTTGAAGGACCAAAGAATTTTGGTAATAGAAATTCTCACCCTCAAGGAAGTAGTTTTGACAATTATAACAATGGGGGATATAGGAATCAAGGAAACCAAGGTTTCCGAAGCAACTATAACCATCAAGGTTATAATAATCAAAATGCTAGCCATGGGTATGGCAATCAAAACCAATCTCAAGGTTTTGGTAACCATTACCAAAACAATGGCAATAGTCAAGGTAGAGGAAATTGGAACAACAACCAAAATAGGGGAAATTTTCAAAATAATAATCAAAGAGGACCCCCTCCCGGTTTTGCTCCAAAGTCCCAACCTAATGGTGAGAGTTCTTATTCCCAATCATCATCTTTTAAAATAAACTTGGAAGAATTGATTGACAATCAAACTAAGATCATTAACACCTACATGGCGGTTAGTGATAAGAAGTTCAATGAGATGATGACTCACAATAAGATGCTTGAGACTCAAATAACCCAACTAGCAAACACCCTCAAGGACTATGCTAGTCCTTCTTCTTTACCTTCCCAAGGTGTTGAACCGAAGAAACCCGTATATTCTATTACCACTAGTTGTGAGAATGACCTTAGTGAAGGAGTTTCTTGTTCAATGGAGGGAGAAGATGAGAGGAGTGCTTTGAAGAATGAAGTTGAGAGGGTTGAGTCCAAGGAAGTTTGTTGTGAGGATGAGGAAAAAGAAGAGAATGTTGTTGAGAAGATGTGTGAGGAGGAGAGATTTCCCGATCTACCTTACCCCCAAAAATTCTTAAGGTTTAAAATGGATGAGCAATTTGGGAAGTTCCTTAAAGTTCTTAAGGAAGTTCATGTTTCCACACCATCTACCAAGCCAATTCCCGAAATGCCTAGGTACTCCAAGTTTCTTAGGGAGATTCTAGAGGAGAAGGAAGAATGTAATGAGGGCAATTCGGTGGAAGGAGGGAAATGTTTTAGTGCTCTTATCCATGGTGAGCTTCCGGAGAAAATGGAGGATCCGGGAAACTTTTCAATTCCTTGCAAGATCAAGAAAATGATGTTTGAGAATGTTCTATGTGATCTAGGAGCTAGTGTGAGTATCATGCCTTATTCGGTTTTCAAAAGACTTGATTTAGGTGAGCTTCTACCATACAATATAACCCTTTAATTGGCCGATCGATCTATCAAGATTCCAGAAGGGAGAGTTGAGGATGTCCCACTTAAGATTGGAGAGTTTGTTTTTCCCGTAGATTTTGTGGTGTTGGAGATTGAGGAAGATGAACATATTCCTATCATCTTAGGGAGACCTTTCTTAGCTACCTCGGGATCTTTGATAGATGTGAAAGAAATCCGCATTACTTTGAGATGTGGTAAACAAGAGGAGAGTTTTAAGTTGAAACCAATGCATGAGTCTCTATCTTTTGTGCAAGATATGACATGTGCTAGTTTCTCTCATTCTATTGATAATGTATGCATGATTGATTCTTCTACTAACAATGCTCTTGAGAATTTTGATGATGTTCTTGCAAGCTTTGATAGCATGAAGGTTAGTGAAGAGGAAATCATGATTCCCAAGCTAAAGGATGAGGAGGAAGTTGAGATTCCAAGTTGGTTTGAGCTTATTTCTCAAGAAGAAGAGAAAGTTTCTATGGTTGTGGATGTTGAAGTTCCATCTACATCGAACAAAAAGCCGAAGAAGAAGGCTCGAGATTCAAAGAAGTTGAGAAAAAGAAAAAAGTTGAGAAAAGAAAAATGTGAGTTTGAGAAGAATTCCATGGAGGTTTCATCAAGCAACAATGGAAGGTTTCTTAAAAATGAAGATGATTTTGCTCTCTCTACTACCTTGAAGAAGGTGGTGTTCTTTGACCCTCCATGATTTGGAGGAAGGGTCGAGCTTAGGACCTTAAGCAAGCGCTTCCCGGGAGGCAACCCGGAGTTTCTAACCTTTCTCTTTAATTTTTGAATTTTTCTTGTTTTTCTTTCTTTTATTACTTTTTCTATTCTTTCACTTTTCTACTTGTTTGGATTTTTAGGATGAACTTTTCGAGATTGGATTTCTTCAAGATAGCATGATGAATGGAAGATGTTTGCGGCACTTATCATGGTTTTGTTCGATTCCAATCAAAATTTGAGGTAAAAGGGGTAAGAATTTTAGGGAGGTAAGTTAGGAAATTCATGCTTTGAAAGTTGGAGGAAGTTGATGCCTAGTGAGTTCTTGTGGTGAGTACATGAATCTCTAACTTTGAGCTCACTAAAAATGTTTTTAGCTACTGCCTATGTTGTTGCTCATCACCATCATGATTCATGTACGCACCCAAGTGGTCAGTAAACATCAAAGAAAGAAAAAAAAAAGAGGAACCAGGGGTGTGCGCCCGCACTAGCAAAAGGTGCGGCCGCACAGTAGGCTGGTGCGGGCGCACATTATGTGAGTGCGGCCGCACCTCTTGCCCGGATTCCCCCTTATTTCTCCTTCTTCCTCCTTCTTCTTTCATTTCTCACTTTCCCCTTCTTCATTCACGCATCTCCCCTCATCTCAAAACCCTTTTGTGCGCACCCTATCATCTCCATTCACCATCAAATCTTCATCAAATCCCCATCAAATTCACTCCATTTGACCCAAATAAACCCTCATTCTCTCTCCTCCATTGTTGGGTATAAATTGGGGCTTTTGTGTGTGCTTGGAATTGGAGGCTCTAACTTGCTCAATCATGCTTCTTGTATGGTATAATCATCTTTCCCTACTTCAATTTTGTGAATTATATCATATATTTGCTAGATTGAATTTTTTTTTTTTTGTATGAGCATGAATAGTAGTAGTATGAGTTTTGTGATTTTTGATGATTGATATTAATTTTGGATGTGATTTTGTGATATTTGATGCTTGAAATTGCATAACATTGTGTTGTTTGTTGATTTTGTAACTCTTGTCATCATTTTTGGTTGATAAATTTTTAGATTGAAATTTGGAATTTGGGTAGTAAGTTGTTGAAGTTGGTATTGGTTGTTTGGTTGCTCTTTGAATTGTTGAAGGAGGTTGTTCGTGGTTATTTGGTGTTATTGGTTTGATTGAAATTGATCTTGGTTGAAGAAAGTGTGGTTTGGTGTGTTGAAAATTTTGGTAGGAAGGTGTGGCTCTTGGTGTGGTGTTCATTTGAATATTGGTATTGCTCTTGATTGTTTGATTTGGTGATTATCCTACCCTCAAAATGTCTAAAATCTTCAAAAAGTTCACCAAAAAGCGAAAAACCAATGTTTCCATCGATGAACCCCGTCCTAGTACATCTTCCCGACCTAGCACTTCTTCTAGGCCAAGCACATCTTCCAACCCCTCTCAAACACGATCACCAACCCCTCTATCCAAAAAGAAAAACCTCACTCCCGAACAAAAAACCATCTACCAACAACTCAAGGTAGAAAGAACCCTAAAGCCGACCCGCCACTATCTCCAACGAGACATGACCAGTTTGGGGATAGATGAGGATGTGAGGTCTTTGTTCCGAAATTTGAGAATGGGGACTTTCATCAACAGCGCTACCGCACCTATAAGGAGCCAACATTAAAATTCTTGGCTACCTTGGAGATTGTGCCCATGGGAGGGCAATATCGGGTGCGATTCCAAATCTTCAACCATTCTTTTGATCATTCGTTGGAAGAATTCAATGCGGCGTTGGATTTTGACCCTCATGGGGATATTTTAAATGTGGAGCCGTATATCTTCCCAGAGTATGATCATAATTCTTGGTGGGAGGATATTTCGGGTGGCACTGAGTTCATCACGAACATGGCCAAGATCTCATCGGTGTACCAACCTTGTCTTCGGGTAGTGCACCGCCTTTTGGGGTACGTTGTGTTTCCCAAACAAGAGTTGGGAAAAGAGCAAATTAGAGCTCAAAGTGCTTTGGTTGGCCACCCGCCCGGAGTATCATGGCCAACTGAACTTGGGATACATCTTTGCCCAATATTGTGTTGATTTGAGGGGTGGAGCACGGGAGAGATACCATGTGGAGGCATGGTAACAAGACTTTTGACTCGTCTCCACCTAGACCACTATTTGCCTTTTTGTAAGGAGGTTGGGGATAACACTACCCTCTATCTTGACTTGAAACAATTGGGGCAAGTGCAATTCATCTCCAAGAACTATGAAGATGGAAGGTATGAGTGGTTGAGGAACAACGAGCATTGGTGCTTCTTGCCCAACCCCGGGTTGACTTCTTTGAACCGGATCAACACAGAGAATATAAGGCATGTGCCTAGGTCCTTTCGGCGCCCCAACTTTGACTACGAAGAGGATGATGATGATGATGATGAGGAATTCCAACGAGTCCAACAACAACAACAACAACAACGACAACAACAACGTCAACAACAATAACAAATTCCACAACAACAAGTTCCACAAGAACGAGAACAACAAGGGTAACATATTTATGAGAATGCCGACATGAAGGCTCTTAGTGAGCAAATGAGCGGATTGCAAATCCGTTTGGATGGCATGTATGATCAAGATTTCGAGGCCGTCTACAACCAATTGAGAGGTATCTCGGAAATGCAACAAGGTATGTTTGTACAACAACAACAACTCTATGATGCGGAAGTTAATCGCGGGAACATTGTTCCCCCGGTTAACTATCCTTATTTCCCGCCCCAACAAGGTCCTATACCTTCTTACGGGCATCCGTATTGATCGGGTCCTTTCGAACCCGGTACTGAGCGTCGCTTCTACCCGGATGAGCAAGGTAATTACGATTACAAGGCTCCCGGTGGATGCGACTATAGGGGTGATCCTAACTAACCCTATGTGCATGAGAACCACCCCTACGAACTACGTCTGCCCGACAACTTCACCCTTCTTGCTCCTTGGCAACAAGATCTTTTCAAGGGGCATAATGGGTGGCCCGAGGGTTTCACCGGAGGATGGGAGCCTTATCCACCTCCATCCTTCGATGACCCCGTGGGTAAGATTGACCCCAATGGGGCCGGGCCTAGTGGTAGTGGTGGTGGTGATGGAAGTAGTCATTAGTTCCCTTATGCTTTTTGTGCTTTTTGTCTCCATCCCTTATATTTTTTATGCTTGTTTTGTATTGCTTGTGATGTTGAGATGTATCTTTATTTAGCTTGGGGGAACTAAGGCTATGCTCGGTAGCCAATACTTGTTGTTGTGTACATACCTTGGTTGCTTGTTTATTTCTTTTGCTCTTCTCGTTTAGTTTGCTTCCTTTTCTTGATCTCTATGCTACTTTCCTTGTAGCTTGTATGCTTGCCCGGTTTGCTTGTTACTTGTTGTTGTGATGATGCTTTGACTATGATGTTGTTGTTGTGGTTGCTCCCTTGTTTCCAAATCCCTTTAATCCAAAACCCTTTGATCCAAATCCCTAAAATCCAAATCTTATAGTTTAGCTTAGTTCTTTAGTTAGTTAGTTACTTTCTTGCTTTCCTAGATTTTCTTTCTTCTACTCCTTTTATTCTTTGATAATTTAGCTTTTGTTTTGCTTATTTGTGTATACTTTTTGCTTAGATTAGTTTCCTTTTATTTGTTATTTTATTTCCTTTGTTTTGAAGTTACTAACCATTTTCTTTGTTTAAAGTTTCTTTTATTTTTCTTTTTCTCACTTGGTCTCTTGAAGATGCTTTTGGTCATGGAATGCAACAAAGGTGGTTTCTACTTGCTTCGTTTATTTTTGATAAGCTTGGAGCCCGGTGAGACCTTTCTAATTTTTCTCTTTATTTTTCTTTGGTTGCATAGAATAGGATTAGTTTAGGGGAAGTTGAATGGTTCGAGGATGAATGCTTGTTAACACGTAATGTGTTTGGGATCGATGACGATGATGTCGATCGATCACTTGTTTGTCGATTGGGATTTTTATGTGTTTAACTTGCTTTCTAGTCCATTTCTTAATTTTCTCCTATTTTCCTTTTTCTATGTTTCCATTTCTTTTCTCTTATTTTCTTTTATTTTCCTTCTCTTTTATTTTCTTTTATTTTTCTTTTTCTTATTTGTGGTATGATTTTGAGGCTTATTTTTCATTTTTATTTCTTTTTGAATTGGACTTTGTACATTGGATTTTGTCTTTAGCATGATTTTCTTCCTAGGTAGTAAAGGTTTGCACGGTTTGAGACTATGTTCGGTTGACTCTAGGATAGATGTATGCTAGGGTAGTTGGTTTGAACTAGGAGGATCATGAAGCCGGATTCTACTTATTTGTGGCATGCTTGGTAGTTGCTCCCTATAGTCAATTTGACACCATTAGTGAGTTTTTGCTACATCCATGTGAGGTTCATTATTTTTCAAGCCTTCAATCTTCTTTATATGAGCGGCGTGGATCCTTGACTATGCAAACCTAATCTATAAAGCTTGATGTATGATTCTTATACCCGAGACCGAGCTATCTAGGGAGGACAAAGGCACATTTTTCGGGGTGGTATTTTTCATTTTTAGGATAGTTGGTTATTTTCTTTGTTTTTGGGTTTACATTTGCCTTCTTGCAACCATTTGAGCCTATTACCTTCTTTTCAAGCCACATCTTTAGTTCTTTGGCCTTTTGTTTCATTTTATTTCTATTCTTGGTTTTTGTGAAGCAAATTGATCATTTATGATGGAGTTTGTGGTGGATGAGTTGGAAATTTGGTTTTCTTGAGTGCAAGCTTGTGATAATGTTTTCTTTGTGAATAATGGAAAATGTTTGTGAAAAAGCCGTCCTACTTCATAAAAGGCATGGACTAATAAATTGCATTATAGAAAAAGCTGTCAGAATTTAGCAAAAGGCAAGGACGTTGCAAGTTCAAGTAAGAAAAAAAAAACAAAAGAAATATTAAAAAGTGAAAATTCAAAAATATTTTGATATATTCTTTTCTCCTACAAAGCACTGAGGACAATGCTTCATTTTAGCTTGGGGGAGAAGCGTTTACGCTTTTTGTATATATTTCTTTGTGAGTATAGCTTCAAGTAAGCTTGGGGGTGTTGTTTTTGTTTGGTAATTTCTTGATTGTGGTGTTAAGGATTGATCAACCTTTTGCTTCACTTTTTAGGAAAATCACCAAATTTTAAAATTTAGCCTACCTTCACCCTTTATGCCTTACATTACAACCTTGGGGAAAGACCTTTCGACCTAGATAGTTGAGTCACTATTCGGGGGAGGGCATCATGGGTCATTGCCTACGGAAAGGGGATGCATAGTCAAGATTGTCGAGTAACCTAAATAAATCACTTTTTCCGGTTCCTTCGAGGAATCATTGGGATACTCAGCTCACTAAGGGGAGATTTGAGACTAGTGGGGAGAACGCGGTAAGATTGTTTGGGATGAACGTGGATTGTGATGTCTAGTTTCTATGCCTAGCATACCCTATGTTTCAATCAACCTTAGATATCTTGAAAAGTGCATACCTTAATTACTTGAGAAAGACTTTCATTCATTTGCATTATAGTCTCTATGTAAGTCCATTTCGCAAAGGTTTTGTTTTCATTTTCGTTTCTTTTCTTTTATGGTTTTGCCTCATTGATGTTTGGTGGAGAGTTATGGATCAAACTCTTAGGATACCCTTACAAGACCTCACTCGTCCTCATAGGTGACTTTGGGGTTTAAAGGGCTTGTTGTATCTAAAAGCAACAGTGATTCCTACGACAGTGAGTCTTAGTGTATATTCTTATCTTGAGTCTTTCTTATTCATTTTCAATAAATTTTTCATCCTTGATCTTTCTTGCTTTGTTTTGCTTGAGGACGAGCAAAAATTTAGCTTGGAAGAATTTGATGAGTGACATTTATGGCACTCATTTGATCTCTTTTTGGATGAATTTCATTTCATTTTATAACTCTTTTCTTTAGTTTTCTTTAGTTTTGTTCTTTATTACTTCATTTTGTGTTTTTCGTAGTTAGTTTCTTTAATTTGTGCATTTTCTCGTTTATTCGTTGTTTTTCTCTATTATTTGCTTTTTCTCTTTTGTTTGTAGGTTATGATCGATTGTCCAAGGATTCTCGAGCTTTCCTTCAACGGTTATCATTGCTTTTGATGCCTTGCGCTAGTGCATTAAGCTCCAAGTCAAGAGGGACTCGAAGAGCAAGCTTCAAGACTGGTGCACACAAGTGGTGTGGACACCATTTATGCCTTGTGCCCACCAAAAATGAAGAAAACTTGCCACCTACTTCGTTCCCCATCACCATCACCAAAGGTGTGTGCAGCGGATGAGCTAGGACGAAGAAAGAAGGGGAGCCTACCCACATAGGTGCGGGCGCACACAGGGGATGTGTGTTTCAATATAAGTTTGGTTTTAGTTGATTTCATTTGTTTTTCATATGATTGTTGATTGTTTGATGTTTGATTGAAGTTTGATTGATTTTTGATTTGATCTTTTGATTTCTAATATGTTGATGATGAAATTGTTGATTAGTGTAGTTTTGATCTTAATTTCAATGGCTAGTGAGTAGTTTACTTGCTAGGGTAATGGTGAAGCATGTATGAGTGATGGATTAGAGTAATTGGGGATAATTAATGGAGTTGATGATGTGATTAAACATGGTTGATGATTCATGTGCATGTGTGTAATTGATTGAAGCTTGGCCATCTTTGATTGTTGCACTAGATTACATTGTAAGCTCACATTGATACGGACCATTGATTTGTGACTTGCATTTTCACGATTGAGGTATCTTGTGATGTTTCCTAGTAAGTGTTTAGCGTAGTTGGCGCTAGTTAGACCTCTAGGAGAATAGCTTGATATGCTCTTTTGGATGCATGCTTGATCTTCCCTCGCATCGATTGACTTAGTTGGTTTGACCTCCCCAATTATCCTTCTCTATTGCAATTACATGTGGATCCATTCCCCTAGTGCCTATTACATTTGATTTCATACAAGTTCATTTGCATTATTAGCTTTAGTTTTAGTTCTTGCTATAAACCCCGCTCTAGACTTCGGAATAGCTTAGCATTAGGCAATAGACATTCAATTACCATTCCCTTGGGTTCGACCTCGACTTACTACTATACTCATATAGGGGTTTGTTGAGTTTATAAATATTGTTTGATTGGGTGGGGAAGGTAGCCCAACGACCTACCGTTTCAACGCCCGTCAATTGGGCAAATTGTGAAAAATATATGAAGTTTTTACAATTACTATATAGTATGACACATTGTTTTTCTTCTGTATATAATCCTTGTTCCCATTCTTTTCTTAGCAATGCATGTTTACTTGCACAACTTTTTGCCGAACACCGATCACAATATGATTATCATGGATATCTTCCATCTATGGAGGAAAAATGGCGTAAATATTACACTAATATTCCTATGATTTATATTTTTGCTTCTATCTTAGATCCAAGGGAAAAGTATGATGGCACTTTTCTATTAATTGATATTTATTATAGTAACATGGAGTTTGAAGATGATGTTGAAACTTTTAAAACTAAGGTCACTAAAGATTTTTTTTTCTCTTTACATAGTGTTTATGAATCCAAATATGGAACCGTGTCTCGATTTGCCCTTTCTCAAACATCCAAAAATGTAAGTAATAGGGCCAAAGGTTTATTTGCACAAGCTGCTAACATGATGTCTAAGTTTTCAGGTACGGAATCATCATCATCTAGGAGAACACAAAGCGATGTTTCGGAGTTGCAAATGTACTTAAGTTACGGCTTCATGAAAGGCATGGACGATGAAGAGAAGTTCGGCCTCGACATCCTCGAGTGGTGGAAATCACAAGCCACAAAACATCCAATTTTGGCGGCAATGGCTCGTGATATTTTTGCTATCCAAGTCTCCTCCGTTGCCTCCGAAAGAGCTTTTAGTGCGTCGGGACGGGTTTTAGACGATAGAAGAATAAGACTAAAACCCGAAACACTTGAAATGTATGTTTGCTTCAAGGATTGGTTGGATGCCGAAACTCGTTCCCAAGGTCGTACTTATGCAGAAAACGATGACGATGAAGGAACATCGGGTTCTATTAGTTCTCAATCAACTCAATTGGCCGATGAAATTGAACCAAGAGAAGACGAAGACGAAGACGAAGACGAAGACAGACGAATAATAATAATTCTATATTTACATTAGATACTATTGTACAATTTTTGTATTATCGAATCTGAAAGGAATGGTGTCCTTCGAACAAGTGAATTATTCTGATAGCGGGTTTAGAATTATTAGAAAGCTAATATATTCAGTAAGGTCAAGTGATCGGAATGCCTGGGTGGAGGCCGCTTCCGATCAGTAATATTAATATAATTAATATTACAGCTTAATCTTTACTGAACCCTTCGGGTCACACCCAAGCAAATATACGCGAACCAACTCGACGAATTAATTCGGAAGAAATTAATTCGTCTCCTGAGTGTTAAATGTTTAGACGTCGGTAATTCGAGCTTAGAGCGTCGAAACCGATCGTCGGAAGTCGAGTCTAAAATGATAAAAGACGAGACGCGCAAAATAATAATAAATCGACCATATTCCCGAAAATACCCCTATCATCGTTGTGCCTTGAGCATCCTAATGCTAGGGGCAAGACGAGCTAGCACACCGTGCTAGCAGCCCCGGCCAGCCGCGGCTAGGCACAGCAGCAGCCGTACCAAACCGCAGCAGCAGCTGGTGCGGGCTGGGCTGGGCTCGGGTCAGGTGTGGGCTGGGCTCGGGCCAGGTGCGGGCTGATACGGGCCGGGCTCGAGCTTGGCTCGTGGCTTGGCTCAGGCCATAGGGCCATGAATAAGGGGAAGCTTGGAATATGGGAGTAAGTGGGAGAGGACATGTGGCACAAGGAGAGTATTGAATGGGGAGCAAGTATGGTCCCCTACTCTCCATGTGGTCCTCACCAACCCATCTCACATGGTAATGCTACTTGTAGATTTATTATTAGTTTGCAATTTTAATTTAATTTAGCTTTAAATTAATTTGTGGAATTTCATGATCTCACATTGATGGGATAGAAATTCCCACTCATACTTTCCTCTATAAATACCAACCTTGGGATTTGGAGTAAAGTGCTTGAGTGGGAGTTAAAAAGAGCATTCCATAATATTTGGGAAAACTCTTAAACTCACATAACACTCGGGTTTAGGTCGGACCTTGCTAACCCCAAGGTAGTAGACCTTAAAGTTGTGTTCGCCCATTTGTGGGTGGATACCGTCGGAGGCGCGGCGCTTGACGTGCTAGTAGCTTTCAAGTAAGAGCCCCGGGTTTTGGGCGAAGCTCGCTTCGAGGGTAAGATTTGTTATCTTTTCTTTGTGAATATTTATTTATGCTTTGTGATTTTAATCATTGCGAGTGGTTCCTCGGGAGGGGTTGTTTCCGCGATGAGTCGGACTCACCAAACCCCAACAGCGGTATCGGAGCCTTGCTCGTTTATTTTTATAATCATGTTTTTCAAGGTTTATTTTTGGCTTAATTTTCTGGTTTATGTTGCTAATTAGATTAGTAGCTCAGTTTTATTTAATCCCGTTTTTTAATGTCGAATTTGGCCCAGAACCCAGATTTTCGCCCAAGACTAGTGAATTTTGGGTGGAAAACGTGTTCAGGAAAGGTTTTGGGCCTGTGATTTTAGCCAAATTCTGACCAGAAATGCCTTTTTCGATGGGTTTTTCGTTTTTGACGAAAAATTTTAAGTCTTTTCTAACCTTGAAATTAATGGCATAAATTGTTGATTATTTGCATAATTTTCTGCACTTTTATGTCCCCTTAAAGCACACTTACTTGGTAGTATTTGATGCTTAAAGGTTGATTTATTTTCACATTATTTTTGAGGCTTCCTAAGTGTTAAAGATTCAATCTTTATTTGTGATAAGTGATTGAAACTTTGAAAACCACTAAATTCCATGTTATTTTGAATTGAACTTTGTTGTTTTAATCATTTTGAGTTGATTAGAAACATAAAGTTTCGATTTTTGTGATAGAAATTTGGTTATCTTCATGTTGGAAGATATAATTTTCAAGGATTCACAAATTTTAGATGTTGGAATTTTCATTTGAACATTAAAGTTCATATTTTTCCAACTTTCCTTTACTTTGTCAAATTCTCAAGTTTAATTTAAATTGATGAAATTGAAAGTGAGAAATTGCCTCAAGTTTATTTTGCACCAAGCTAAACCAATTTAATTAAAGATGGTTCTTGGAATTAATTTGGTTATTGCACTTTGAAATTTTATTAAGTTAGACTTGTTTAAAATTTTATTTTGCTCACTAAATTAGTTCTAAAATTAATTTAGAATTAATTATTTTTGTCTCGCGGAAAAAGGATCAAATCCCAAGGTAGTGGCACGCAAAACGAGGCAATGCACCACCATCGCGAGCCGGGCTGCACAGCAGCTCGCATGTGGTTGCCAAGGTGGTTGCGCCGCCTCGATTGTGGGCCACACGCACGGCAGCAACCACGCACAGTAGCAGCTCACGCGCGGCAGCAGCAGCCACGCGCGGCTGTGCTGTGGTAGCGGCTCGCGGTCGTGTGCCGTGGGCCGTGTGTTCGTGGTCTTGGCGTGTGCGTATGCTTGGTGCGGTGAGGTGACTAGCCATAGTAGGCTTGATGTTAATTATTTTACCGTTTATTTATTTTAATTAATTTTGTTTATTTTAATTAAAATATTGGGAGGCTAGGCCTCGGTTTTTGAGCGGCATTGGCAAAATTTCATTTTGACAAATTTGGGTGCTACCGAGTTAATTAATTGGATTAATTAAGGAAACGCGGAATTTAGTGGGAGCTTCAATTATTAATGGCGTAATTTATATAATCGGTTAAACAACTTTGACTAGTTTTAATTAGGCGTGTTAATCGGATTAACCACCTAGATTAGTTACTAGTGCGCGCGTTGTTTGAATGCATTTTACTTGTTGTTAATTTTGTAAATTGCATGGGCCATTCACAAATAGTGAATGGATGAATGGAACATATATATTCTCTCTCTCTCACAGGTTTTATGAAATGGCAACTAGTGGGACCCGACTAGGATAGAAAATACGGACTACGTGCCGTTATGTATTTTTGTAAATCTAAATACGGTCTACGCACCGTTAAGTATTTTTGTACTTTAATATTTAGATTATTCCTAGTTATAGACACTAGTTTTTGCATAGTTTGGTTAAGTCTTGAAGACGGCATATCTTGGAAGACAAAGCCTTGAAATGCAAATGAAGACCTTTTGAAGATATGAAGATTTCAAGGGGTCATGCTAGTTGCCAATATGCATCTATTATTTCTCTTTATATTTTATGGTTATATATATGTGTGTGAAATATTCGTTAGATGCATGTTTAGGTTTTCTTGATGTTGCGATGATTAGTTAAGTTCACTTAAATCAACCAACATAGAAATCCTGGGTCCCTAATAATATTGAGTAAAACTTGCCTTTCCAAAACAACACTTACTAATCGGACGATGGTGATGGTAGGCTACGCCAAAGCGAGGTGCCATCACTCCTCTAAGGGGCATAAGGCACACCGGGTGTGCACGTTGGTTTTGGTTTAACTCATCGGTATGAGTGAGGAGTCCTCACATACCGTGGCAAAAGAGATACATCGTCAAAGATGCATTAGATGCGACGATTGTCTAACCAAGAGTGGCTTAGAGCCATTAGCAAGGCAATGCTTACCTAGAAGATTGAGTGTTTAAGACAAGCCAAAGCATGCTTAACCACTCTTTGTTTCTTCGAATCTTGGAATCGCCTTATTTTCGCCAAATAGGGACAATTTTTATGCGTAAATAAGACGTTTAATAAGATTGAAGTTTGCATGAATGCTATTAAATTTCAAACTTATTATGTTCTTGATAAATGGTTATACTTTGCACTTATATTCATAGTACTCTAAATCAAATAATATTGTTTCCATGATTGGTAAAGGAAATCCTTGAGAATAGTTCTCAAAGACAGAAAAAGCATTTCTAAAATACAATTCTCATAAATGACTTTTATAACTAAGTCCGAAAGGATGGTTGGACATCATGTATTCAAAATACAAGGTAGTTTAGATTAAACATGAGGTATTGAGTTGCAAACTCAAGATTGTCAATGTTTGACAACCAACGTATCTTTTCGCATCATACATAATTGAGTAGGACTCATTGATGTAGTAATTCGAGTAAGAATTAATGGAAAAGATGGAACTTTGTTTCACGGTGCACTATGTGCTTGATTATGCCTAACAAAGTATAACAGTCAAGGTACTTAAAGAAATGATTCTTAAAGTAAGATTATGAGATATTGTATGATAAGAAATATAGGAAAGAAGGAACGAAGAAAAGGAACTAGATTTCATTTCAACTCATGAGTTCATGTTATTGTAGTTTACTTAGCAATTCGTTATCTTCACAAGTATCGGATACTGCTTGAGTGTTCCACTATGATAGTGACCTCAAACTATTGAAGTTAAGCTAAGTTATCGACTTACAAGCTTAGAATGAAGCAAGAAGAGCTACATTAGTTGTAAGGTCGTATGTTTTTGTTTAAGACCTTTTAAGCCAAAGGCTGGAACAAGTAATGGTTATTATGTTCCATAATCAGCAATTGATCTGTTTACACACGAAAACACTAACATTCAAAGTAATGAGCAATAGTTGCGAGATTTATTTGAATGGGATGGTTATCCAAGCGTTGAGTTAAGAATTCTTGATTATAAACAAACATTTCTCTAACATGATAAACTCACTAAGTTCAAGTCATGGGCTTGATTTGCGTTCCAAACATCTTTAGCAATGTCACGTCGACAAGAACGTACTCAAGGCTCTATTAGATAGGCTCTTGATAGTTGCTCGAATTAGAATCGTTCTAAGACAAGAAAGTCTTACTTGTTGAAACCGACAAAGCAGAGAGCTATTGTTCTTGGTATAGACAATTGACTCCGAAGGCTAAAGAAGATTCAGTTACTTCAACGTTTCACAAAGAATATGGCTATATTCATCAAATGTGATCAAACTTGACTTGAGTAGCTCAAGAGTTCAGTGATGTACAGAATCGACTTGGCAAGATATCAAAACGTCAAGATTAGATCGAGCGATGTTTGCTTGAGCCAAGCGTGACTATCTCAAAGTTATGAATGGAAATTTCATAAATAACTCCACAAAGAACATGGTGTGTCTTCACGGAGACCTCGATGTCATTTGAAAATGACTCGAACAATGATGGTTCACAACCCTTCCTATAAAGTTCTTAAAGATTTGCACAAATAACTAATGTTACACTAAACAAAATGTTGAAGCTAAGAAAGGACGCCATATTTAGTTATGGATAGAAATAACTTCTAAAAGTCTTTTTAAGTATATGTCTAAGGCTCTTAGTCTCAGTGGGAGTTCACTAGCTCAGTGGGAGCAAAGTGGCTCAGTGGGAGTTAGGTGACTCAGTGGGAGCTGAATGACTCAATAAAGACTAAGATATCTTAAGTAGGAGCTAACTGTTTGTTTCACAACGAACTTTTACCCAAAGACAATATACATGTCTCTTTGTAAGCATTCAAGTGAGACTACAGGCATTACCTCCACATCCTAATTGAGAACAAAAATTGTATGTTGCTCTAAGTAGTGTCTTTCTGGAAAGTAACACGTTTCCAAAACGACAAGTGGGACGAAAATGAACTGGATGACCATCGAGCTTAGCAACAAACTAGAACTGAGAATCTCAGAAGACCTTAAAGGACTTCATGAGAATGTTTGATCAAGAATACTCAAAAGGACTTTACAAGTGCCTTAAAAGAGAATTCATTACTCACAAAACATTAAAGATGTTGGAGTAAAATCAACATAATAAAAGGGCTTTGAAAGCGCCTTAAAACTCAGTGTTTGATGCAATTGCCCCGTATAGGTATAGAATTCACCAAAGGTTTGGATTGAATCCTATAAATTTTCTATTAAGTTAGAAACAAACCTAAGACTTACAAGCATACTATTTACTATTAGATAGTAAAGGAATAATGTCTTCTAGGATAGCTACGACAAATCCAAATTCCGAATAATGGTTAAAAGCCATGAAAATCCGAAATAGACTCCATGTTTGAAAATCATGTTTGAAACTTGATCAATCTGCATGAAAGGTGAAAGACCCATCGATTGCAAATAAGTTTTCAAGGAGAAAACTAACAAATGTGGAAATGTATATGCATACATAGCTAGATTGGTTGTAAAGGATATAATTAATTTCAAGGAGTTGATTTTAATAAAATCCCATTCACCAATCGGAATGCTCAAGTCTTTTCGTGATTGATCTAGCAAAATTGCGCATATGAAATATGGCAAAATAGATACCAAAACCGCCTTCCCAAAATAGAATTTTGGAAGTGACTATGGAATAGTCTAAGAGTTTTGAAAATCTAAATAATGCTAGATTTGAAAGCAAGCACATGGAATCCGTCATGGGATTAAAGGAAGCATTGCATGAAGGAATTGGAACGTGTTTTCTCATAAAGTTAATAAAGAGGATTAACTTATAGAGAAACATAGAAATTATGATGAACAAGAAGTTTAGTGGGAGCAAAAGTAATGGTCCTACAAGAAGTTTACGAACTCTATTGTGAAACAACTATCAAATGCTAAATGCTTAGATTTGAAAGTATTTTCGACAATGGACCGAGCTAATGAGTATAGACTTAGTGAGTAAAAGGAATTTACCATGTTAAACATGAAGGACTTTTGAAAGGCTTTCGACCCACATGTATAAAGCTAAGTAAATGTTTGACCTATGTATAAGCTAGGCTAAGTACTAAGTCAAACGAGAAAGACTCTAGTAAGAGACTTTCAATCATATCATATAGCGAACAATTTGGCAAGACTCAGTGTAACTGTATGAGCTAAAGGTCAAATGGATGGAATAAAATTGAGAATCATTCTAGAATTAAATCCATCATGTAAGGCTATGATATGGAATCGTCAGATGACTTACATGCTTAGAGCATGTGAAGTACGTATATAATACCAATCGACATTAATCTAAGTATTAGATCATTAGATTATAGTCAAGAACATCCATAGAACTTAGATAAGTAGTAGGATGAAGTTCTTGACGCGTGGAAACAAATATTATTTGAGTTTTGATGTTGCAAGCACAAACCTTAACAAGGATTAGATCCTTAGCAAGGAAACCATTTATAAGCACGAGGCAAGAAGTGTCGTGGCTTGAGAATGGTAACATGGACGTGTATCCATTTATAATGTGCGGGAATTTAAGGAAAATTTCCATGCTCACAAGTGATTAGGGTATCCCAAATCGTTGTGAGTCGCTTGGAGTAAAACCCAAGCAAGGCATCATCAAGGAGTCTACTAAAATATATGTTGAGAATATTGTTGCCTTAAAGGCAATAATAAGATAGATGTTAAATGGAAAGGTTTGTTGTTGAACATTAATGATTGTTGGTTGTCAAGTAGAAGGTCTCAAATCATGAAAATGAGTGGGAGCCATTGCTTGGACAATAAATCTTGAATCACATGTAATCCATTAACACTCTCAAAATTTTATCATTTTATTATGGAAATGGTGGATAATGAAGATGTTAATTAAGGTTTGCAAAATAATTATAACTAAACCTATGCAATAAGTGAACGACAACATTCATAATTGCATGAAAGAAATCAAGCATATCAAATATGAGTGTGAAATCTATGAATGTTTTATGAAGAGTACTACTCTTAAAACATTTGGGAAAAACCATTTATCATAAGATGAAACATTGTGAAGTTTCATAGTGGAATAAAATATTCCTAAATATTCCACAAAACTATTTAATTATGGTTTAGAATTAAATAATGATTCCATTAGATTTTAATAAATATTCAAAATAGGGTATCAAGTCAATGGCTTGGATAAAGAAACACCTATTAAGTGAACATTGAATATTTTAATCGAAAATTATCCCTGATCAAGGTCGTATTTTGTGGACGAATAATGACCATCAGAGATTAGTGTGTAGTATGATTTGTAGCACCGTTTCTTGTGCTATGAGGATACAAATTATTTGCACAGGTATTGGTTTAGAACCATACTGGACAGACCTATGAGGATGCTTTAAGAGATTAAAAATCGTCATAAGTATTTTCTCATTATTACTATCGGAACGCTTTTCCTTTGACCATGAGTAGCGGGAGATCTCTTGTTTGAGTACTGGTCCGCTTTGGTATCCGCCAAACGTCTGCCGTAATTGGGGATTATAAAGACGGATATCGGGCGGGTGAGTCCTCTTAGTAAGAGAAGCTACATTACAAGACTGGAAATGTTCCCCTACTAACAATAGGGAACATGTCTTGTTGTTTACAAGGCCTCTCGAAGAGCGAGACTGTGAAAAATGCATGGCCGTGCTCAGATGGATTTTAGAAATCATCTGCTTATTGAAAGTCAAACTCGGATTTCAAGAAACACTTCTGGAGGTAACAGAGATGACTAGTAATCTTACTCTGTAGTTCATGAAGAGACATGAAGAGACATAGGATAAGGGCTATACACTAAATGTACACTTGTCCGGAAGGACAAGTGGGAGATTGAAAGGAATGGTGTCCTTCGAACAAGTGTATTATTCTGATAGCGGGTTCAGAATTATTAGAAAGCTAATATATTAAGTAAGGTCAAGTGATCGGAATGCCTTGCTGGAGGCCGCTTCCGATCAGTAATATTAATATAATTAATATTACAGCTTAATCTTGACTGAACCCTTCGGGTCACACCCAAGCAAATATATGCGAACCAACTCGACGAATTAATTCGAAAGAAATTAATTCGTCGCCTGAGTGTTAAATGTTTAGACGTCGGTTATTCGAGCTTAGAGCGTCGAAACCGATCGTCAGAAGGCGAGTCTAAAATGATAAAAGACGAGACGCGCAAAATAATAATAAATCGACCATATTCTCGAAAATACCCCTAGCATCTGTGTGCCCCAAGCATCCAAATGCTAGGGGCAAAACGAGCTAGCACACCGTGCTAGCAGCCCCGACCAACCGCGGCTAGGCACAGCAGCAGCCACGCCGTGCCACAGCAGCAGCCGCACCAAACCGCAGCAGCAGCCACGCACAGCAGCATCTGGTGCGGGCTGGGCTCGGGCCAGGTGCGGGCTGGTGCGGGCCGGGCTCGAGCTTGGCTCGGGCCATAGGGCCATGAATAAGGGGAAGCTTGGAATTTGGGAGTAAGTGGGAGAGGACATGTGGCACAAGGAGAGTATTGAGTGGGGAGCAAATATGGTCCCCTATTCTCCATGTGGTCCTCACCAACCCATCTCACATGGTAATGCCACTTGTAAATTTATTATTAGTTTGCAATTTTAATTTAATTTAGCTTTAAATTATTTTGTGGAATTTCATGATCCCACATTGATGGGATAGAAATTCCCACTCATACTTTCCTCTATAAATACCAACCTTGGGATTTGGAGTAAAGTGCTTGAGTGGGAGTTAAAAAGAGCATTCCATAATTTTTGGGAAAACTCTTAAACTCACATAACACTCGGGTTTAAGTCGGACCTTGCTAACCCCAAGGTAGTAGACCTTAAAGTTGTGTTCGCCCATTTGTGGGTGAATATCGTCGGAGGCGCGGCGCTTGACGTGCTAGTAGCGTTCAAGTAAGAACCCCGGGTTTTGGGCGAAGCTCGCTTCGAGGGTAAGATTCGTTATCTTTTCTTTGTGAATATTTATTTATGCTTTGTGATTTTAATTATTGCGAGTGGTTCCTCGGGAGGGGTGGTTTCCACGGTGAGTCGGACTCACCAAACACCAACAGAATCTCGTACTCCGTATAATAAAATGATGTTATTCATCAATTATTGTACGATTTTTAATTATCATTAATTTTTTGTATTATCGATTACCGACATATAATAAAATAAGTTATTCATCAATTTTTTGTGTTTTCGGGTTATTGCACTTGCAATTTTTTTATTATTATATGCATTGTTGTTTTTCACTAAATTAATAAATTTTTTTTATGTAAACTTAAACATAAATTATTTACATAAATATAAATTAATAACATTAAATATATAAATTTAAGTTGTACAAAAAAAATATATACCGATTTTTCTTTAATATACATTTAATAAAAAAAATTAAAAAAAAATTAATGCAAGGCACGTGTTGGCCCGCGGCCCGGCACGGCACGCCAGGCACGTGAGCCGTGCCGTGCTGTGGGCTGGGGTGTGCTAAAAGTGGATACAAATTTTTACCTAGACTCTAAGGCAGGGAACATTGCCTGCACCTTCCCTCCGTGCGTGCCCCGCCCCCGGCCCTTTTCATTTATGAATTTTCAGTAAATTTTTTATAATATGTTCATTTCTGTATTGGTAAATGTTCATTTATAAATTATTAGATGTTCATTATTATAATAAGGAGTTTTTGTCCAAATTAGTATATTTTGAATTGCATTTTAAGAATTTTTTTATCAATAAAAATGTGCAAATTTATTTATATGGATTGTTGCGTTCAAATCATTTTTATTATTAGAAATATTGCATCATCCAATGTACATTTTTGTTTATTCGTGTTTCAACATATGTTCATTTTTGTATCATTAAATGTTCATTTTAAGAGCTAGCTAGTACAGGAAAGGGATATTGCGACACTAAGAAATGGGCTCCTGCGACGCAAAAAAGCGCTGCTAGACCCTTTACCGACGCCACGAAAAGTGTCGTTTAAGCCGGTGCCGCAAGACCCTATAGCGACACTATTTAATAACGTCGGTATAGTGTCTAAAAAAGCGTCGCGACCTTGACGTGCTTTTTGGCATCTTATAGAGGCACTTGTAAGCGTCGCCAATTCCTTGGAACCCGCATAGTACACAACCTACCAAGGCACTTGTAAGCGCCGCCATAGCTTGTAAGGGAGTGCTTTTCTATACTTTTGGCGTCACTTTTAAGCGCCGACATTATTTATGTAACGCACTTACCTATAGCCTATAAAGGCACTTTTAAGCGTCGTAAGAGGTAAACTACCACACTATCTTACAATATGTAGAGGCACTTTTTAGCATCGCAAGATGTACAATGGTGCGGTTCTGTAATAGCATCTATAATAACATTTAGAGCGTTATCCAATCTAAAAATCCTCTCTAGAGAGAGTTAGTAAGAACGAGTGAAACACCTCTATTTCTACTTAGCTTCTCAATCATCCATCTCTTTCTTTCCAGCCTTATTCTCTCCAAATCACCCTAATCATGTCTCACTATTTAGATTCTCGAACCTTTGTATACCCTCATCTAGTAGGTGAGGAAATTTCTCATCCTCCTCCTTTAGGCGAGGAGTTCCCTGTTGATTGGAATTGCACAGTGATCGGTAGGTCCTGGGACACTCGAGTTTGGGCTATTTCAGTTATTCGAAGACTAGTGTCTCGCTTTTGGCACCTTCGTGGTCCGGTTAGAGTTTTCCCTTATGGAAGGGATTTTATATTCTGTTGTTCTACTGAGCAAGATGCTGAAGAATTGGATGATAGGGCTTGGGTTCATTTCAAGGGAAGTTTAATGGTTCTTCAGCGAATTCGGGAAGATTCGGTTCCTCTAAATATGAATCTTCACCTTGCTGAATTATGGGTCGCGGTGGAAGGACTTCCTATTCGCTACTCAACTCCGAATATCGCGGCGGCTGTTCTAGCACATGTTGGGGATATCACTATGGTCGATGGTGACACGGGTCAGTTTCCTATTCCTCGTCCTAGAGTCAGAGTATTAGTAGATTTGTCGTTACCTTTAATTGCTGGATGTTATTTTCCCACGAGTGGCATTCAAGTCACGTGGGTGCGTTTTAAATATGAAGGTGTGTTTAGATTCTGTAAAAAGTGCGGATTTGTCGGTCATGGTGATCGCACGTGTGTTAAATCGGATGCTACTATTAATTATCATTTGGAAAATCGTTTTCGTAGCATTCATAATAGCGGGGGTAGAGTGTTATTTGGTCCTACAGACACGAACTTATATTCGAACGCTCTTCGGGGTATTATTCCCACTCCTGCTGTTTGGACTACCGAACTTTGGTTCGGTTTTCATGATCAGGAAGACCCTTCAGAGTTCTCGGCAGATTCGCACCCATCTGACTATGACACTTTTGGTTCGGGCTTACCATATGCTTCTTCGGAATCTTATCACAGTTCTTCTACTCCTTCCGATCGGCATCGCCCTTTATCTGCCATTCCAGGTCTTTTTCCTCCTCCGACGGAAGGTGTATATCGGTGTAGCACGGATGAAGTGCTCCGGCGAGATTTAGGGATTAACAGGGCAATTAGAGAGCAATTAGAGGTCCCTAATCATGAGGCCAGAAGAGGACCACGTGTCACGCATGCAGGCAGGAAGGGTGACGCGTGGCGATATGTTGGCAGCTGGGGTGTGGAACACACACGTGGGGGGCAACCTACACGTGATGCGGATGGTAATCTGAGGGAAGTTAGGCGGCCCGGTTTGTCCTCTTTTGCAAATGGATTCACTAGAAACTCAACAAGGCCACCTCAAGCTTCTCCTAATGGATCAGACCGCTCCTCTATGGGCCGTCAATTTCACGAGTGGGCCTTAGATGCTACTATTATTTCCTCTCAGGCTCAATCTCCACATCACGTGCCATTTAATGAATATGGCACTCTTCTTCATTCTGGGCTGGGAAGGCACAATTGTGCAGCTCCGAACCTCCACTTTAGTCCAAGTGACTTGTTCAGCCCGTCCTTCATGGATCGTGAGGTCCCTTCAAGTTCACCTTCTATCCCGGGGTTTTGTCCTCCTCCAATGGGCCCTAATGGTCCTGCTTTTGTGGACCCTTTCGGAGCGGGCCCAAGTAACTGGGCGGCCCAGGACGGTGGCGCTTCTCCAGTTCCTTCTCTATCAACATCATTTCCAACTGAATTCTCTGAAGAATCCGCCACAGTTGATTCAACATTGGAGGCTTTCGAATTTATTTCCCCTGTAGCTTCCGACGATATGCAGCAAGTTGGTTCTCCTGTTGTTTTGTTCAATCAAGGCGAGGACGATGAAGCAACCCCTATGGATTGTTCGCCTCCTCTATCTCCCCAGTCAGATCTTAACCCGGATTCAAATCCGGCTTCTTCGCCTTTATATGGGACGAATTCGTCTTCTCACAGCGATAGTTCCAGGAAGTCCTCTCCTTCAGTTCATAAACCTGCAAAAAAGAGTTCTCGGGTTTGGAACTGGGTGGCGAACAAATGCCCGGCAAAGAGGTCCGGTGGTGGTATATCTCCTTCAGCTCCTCCAGCGTTTGTTCTGCATGGCAAGCAACCACGTGACCCATGTTGCTTTCCATGTTTACTCCCTTACAAGAAGCGTAAGGGTAGTCTGGCTTCGGTTTCAGATTCTTCTCCTTCTGAGGGCTCGGTGGTCCCGGTCTAGACCACCCACTCCGGGATGAAAGTAGCAACTTGGAATTGTAGGGGTTTGGGTCAGGCGGACTCCCCTAAAATTCCGTATATTTTGTCTCTAGTCCGCTCTTTCGGCTTGGATGTAGTATTTTTAATGGAAACTATGCTACCTGTAGATAGTGTTGTTCATAAACTAGCATCTATTTCTTTTTTGGGTAGTTGTGGGATAGATGCAGTAGGCCTTAGTGGTGGTTTGTTTGTATTTTGGTTTGCCCCCTTTCAGTTAATTCCCGAGTTTGTTTCTCAAAACATTATCCTTTGTAAATTGGTGATGGGTAATGAAATAAAATATCTCATGTTTGTGTATGGAGCTCCCCAAACTATCGATAGATTGCACGTTTGGAATTCTATTTCCAATATTCTCCCCTCCGTTCCTAATGTCATTCTTATTGGAGATTTTAATCAAGTCGAGTATCTTTCTGATAAAGTGGGAGGTAGTCCTAGTATCCCGGGGAGATTAGATTTTATCCAATGGAAGTTAGATAACGAACTTTTTGATATACCTTATTCGGGGCCTACCTTCACCTGGACCAATAACAGAATAAGTTCAGATCCTACCTTTGAACGTTTGGATAGAGCTTATGCCTCCTCTTCTTGGATTCAAAACCATCCTACTACCTCAGTTATTCATCAGCCTATCCTTTTTTCAGATCATGCATCTATTATTCTCAACGACAATTCTCTTTCTCATAGAAACTCCCGTCCTTATCGTATTGAGAATTGGTGTCTCTCAGCTCAGGAAGTCCGGGCTTTTATTTCTTCCACTCTCCTTCAGTTTTGTGCTGGGTCTCCAATGTATTCCTTGTCTCGCAAATTGGAGATAATCAAGGCTTTTTTATTATCTTGGTGTGTTTCTTATAAAAAGAGTTGGGGAATTAATTGGAAGTCCTTGGCCTTTGAGGTTGAGGACTGTATGCCAAGTTTACAGCACAGTTCGGAGCGACGTCTCTTCCTTAATATGAGAAACGAGAAATTAGCAGCTGCTCAAGTAGCCTTTTCGTATTGGTGTCAGAGAGCTAAGTTAAGGTGGGATGGCTTGGGAGATCGACATTCCAAGCTCCTTTTCTCTACGGTTCAAGCTCGTCGGAGGCGCAATAGTATTCACTGCTTAAAAGACGACATGGGCAATTGGATTTCTGATCCAGATGGGGTTCGGAACATAATTTCAACCTTCTATGTAAACCTCTATACTCCTATTTCATCGGCCCCACTTCCTGATTCTTCGTGGTGGGATCAATTGGATCTTCCAGTTCTTTCGTCATACCACAAAGATCAGCTGCTCCGGCCTTTTTCTGATTCTGAAATTCAGCAGGCGATGTTTCAGATCGATGATAATAAATCTCCAGGGCCAGACGGGTACTCCTCAGCCTTCTTTAAATTACATTGGGATAAGGTCGGCCCCTTGGTTGTAAGTGCGGTTCAGTTTTTCTTCGCTCAAGGGTACATGCTTAAGGAATGGAATCGCACTTTTTTGGTTTTACTTCCGAAGGTTGAACGTCCGGAATTGGTTTCTCAGTTTCGTCCTATCGGTCTGTGTAATGTCCTGTACAAGTGCATCGCTAAATGTTTAACGGCCCGGTTTCGTCAGGTTTTGCCGCATTTGATTTCGTCATGCCAGAATGCTTTTGTGCCAGGAAGGCTCATGTCCGATAATTGTTTAATTGCGCATGAAGTACTTTCTTACATGAACCACTCCAAGGCCCGGAAGACTTTTTATGCGGCTTTAAAGCTGGACATGAATAAGGCATATGATCGGGTTAGATGGGATTTTTTGGAAAAGGTTTTGGAGGTGTTCGGGTTTCCTCCTTATTGGATTCATCTGATTAGTCAGTGTGTCTCCACAGTTTCTTATCAAGTTTTGATTGATGGCGACCCTTCTCCCAAGTTTCATCCCTCTTGTGGTCTCCGTCAAGGCGATCCCCTTTCCTCATATCTTTTTGTTTTATGTATGGAAATTCTATCAGCTATGCTTCGCCGAGCAGAGTACCTCTCCGTCTTTCAAGGCATTCGTATCTCCAGGAGAGCGCCGTCTATTTCTCATCTTTTTTTCGCTGATGACTCTCTTCTGTTTTTCCAGGCTACCCCAGCATCTTGTGAAAAGATTATGTTATTGCTTAAAGAGTTTTGTGAACTGTCTGGTCAGATGATTAATCTTCAAAAGTCCTTTGCGAAGTTTAGTCCCAATACTCCTTCAGACTATAAGGATTTTTTAACCAGAAGCATGCATCTTCAGAGTCGGGACTCCTTGGATTCTTATCTGGGTTTACCGGTGGATGTTGGACGTAGCAAGGTTGCTGCTTTTGGTCACCTTCTGGACTCAGTGGCCAAACGACTTTCGGACTTTGCTTCTTTGAGATTATCGGCGGCAGCCAAGTTGGTTATTATCAATTCGATCCTGGTTGCCTCTTTTAATCATGTACTGTCAGTCTTTAAGATTCCGTCTTCTATCTCTGATCGTATTGATGGACTCTTGTCCCGGTTTTGGTGGCGTTCTTCTTCCTCCTCTAAGGGACTGGCCTTTCGATCTGCTTCACTGTTGCACCTTCCTAAAGGTATGGGAGGCTTAGGTCTGCGCAGTGTTTCTTTGTTAAACTCGGCTCTCCTAGCCAAACAATGTTGGCGTATTCACCTTCATCCCCAGCTTCTGGTCTCAAGAGTCCTTCTCTCTAGATACCCTTCTCTTTCTCCGTTCCGCACGGGAGGTGTTTCTAGATCCTCATGGGGGTGTCGAGGACTTATGGATGGTATGTCTGTTTTGTCCGCAGGCCTGGCTTGGAAGGTAGGTTCTGGTACTAATGTTCATATCCTGGAGAATAATTGGGCTCCAGGGGGTGCTGTCTCTTTTAAGGCTTCGGCTGTTGGGTCGTCTTTGCCGACTCATGTTTCATCTATCATTGATCCGCGTACACACGCGTGGGACACTTCCTTAGTTCATCGTTTGTTTGATTCATCATCTGCTCAGCGAATTCTTTCGCTTGAACGACCTCATTGCGTCATGGATGATTTTGTTTACTGGAAATATACTAGGGATGGTCGGTTTTCTACCAAAACGGCTTACGCCATTCTGGTTCGTAATTCCTTGGCCTCTGTGGTCAGCTCCCCGGCTCCAGATTTATGGTGGAAACGATTTTGGGGAATTTTTATTCTCCCTAGACTGAAAATATTTGTGTGGAAGCTGTTACATGATGCTTTACCTCTCACGACTCATCTTAGTCAGCGTGGCATACCTGTTGCTCCTGTTTGTGTTTTCTGTCACCAAAATTGTGAAACGACTGCTCACTTATTTCGGGATTGCGGTTTTACTTCAAGTTTGCTAGGTCGGGGTCCGTTGTTCTTCACCCAGGCTACCTTGCAGGATTCTCCCTTTCATGTTTGGTTCACGGATATCGTCACTTCCTTCAAGAAAACCCACCGCTGGAATGATCTGTCTTACTTTATCTCCTTAATGTGGGCTATATGGTTGTCTCGTAATCACAAGGTCTTTCGCCACGCTGTTATTTCTCCATCTGTAGTTCTAAATTCAGCTGAAGATTGGGTTTCTAGGGGTTCAGAGGCTTTAGCCTGCTTCCATCGTCCGTTCTCCACCAGTTTAGGACATACTTTTCATCATTCCCATTTGAGTTTCGGTTGGATTCGAGGCTCTGAATTGGATACACTGGATTATTGTCTTATCTTGGATGGCGCCTGGAATGCTCACGATAATACTGCTGGCGTAGGTTGGATTATTCGTGATCTCCTTTCCGATCAGGTGTTGGGAGGCGGTCTTCGTGCCCTGAGAACGGCCTCCGCACTTCAGGCAGAACTTCAAGCTTGTTTATGGGCGCTTCGGTCTGCTAAGCATAGAGGGTTGGTTAGATTCCAGTTGTTTACCGATTGTGCCCAGTTGGTCTCTCTTCTCACCCATGCTAGTTCGGATGATATTTCCTGTTTTTGGTTACTTCGGTCAATTCGGGAGGAAGCTCAAGATCTGATTGCTTGTAGGATTCGGAAGGTTCCTCGTTCTTGGGTTTCGCCAGCCCACTAGCTTGCAACTCAGGCTCGCACCCGTAGTTTTATTTCATGGTCCTTTTAGTTTTCTTGTTTATTTATTAGGATTCTTTGTCAAAAAAAAAAAAAACATTTAGAGCGTTACTAAATAACCTGTTTTTTACATGATAAAATTGTAAACACAAAAAATTTTATTAAAAATAAATTATAGTCATAAATGTCATCAAACAAGAAACATTGAAATAAAGTACCTAAAATCATTTAAACAAATAACCATCTAAAGTTATATATATATATATATATATATATATATATATATATATATATATATATATATATATATATATATATATATATATATATATATATATATATATATATATATATATATATATATATATATATATATATATATATATATATATATATATATATATATATATATATATATATATATATATATATATATGTAATAAAAATAATAAAAAAAAAAATGTTCAGTAGCTAGAATGTACTTAATGCCAAAACCAAAACTATGCCAATATAAGATTTATTTTATAAGACTAAATATTGATGCTTTAAAATTGCTTTCATGTTCCAACTTTGAAGTTGCCAAAGCATACCCTGCATGAGTGAAAACAAATAGTCAACTTCTATATTAAAAAATATTATATGATGAATAATAAATAAATAAATAAATAAATAAATGTTAGACCTTTAATAACCAATCTAACCTTGGTAACGCAATAACTAATCTCTACGATTAGTGTCATTGTTAGCTCCGGGAGAAGCTTCAACATCCTAGAAAAATAACAAAGGAGAAAAGTTATCAACTCCGTATCATCAAGTTAAAAGGCGCAAATGTACCAATCAATAATAAGAAATCAAACCTAGAAAATTACTACATACATATTACTAACATTCCCAACATTAAATACTCAAAGATGAAAGAGACATTCCCAACATTAAACAAAGTATTAATTAATAGTTCCTACATTACTAAGATACAACTCCTTTTCAATAGCATAGCGGTCAGGATCAGGATAAGGCTGAAAACCAGGAATAGGAAAGTTGTCACCTGCCCCCAACCTGTTGTCCGAGGGCTTTACTTTGTGATGCACTTTGCAAACACTTTCTTTGTTTACGATGTCAGCATTTACAACCTCTGGGAAGCAATGAGGGCAAACATGGTTTTATAACTACCTATGCCTTAAATAATGGAGTACACAAAAACTGACCCATATGCTGATATGTACATCATAGCAATGCATAATGCTTCATTTTCATGAAAAAGAACAAAAAAGATCAATATCCTAGGGTGATACCACCTAAACAATTGAAAGATATAGTTTGTTGAATGTAAAATGTTCAATAAAATATCATGTATCACATATATATGAGGCTAAGGGCTATAGTGCCCAACCAAAGTAAGCAGCTACATTAATGAAATTTTCACACTGTATTAGCAAGTTACAAGTTATACACACTTGTTCAAACACCGAGAAACCTGAGTTGATGCAAGCATAAAAATCCTTGTGTAAACAAAATGGAAAAATAGAAGAAAATAATCCATACCAAGTTTTGTATGCTAGAGATTATGTCCTCTGTCATGTAAATGTAGCGTATTACTCACAGACTATAAGATTAATGGAAGTAGAAATAAACTCTCTTTTCATATCCTAACGAAAATCTGAGCTGAAAAATGCTTCATCAATTTTTACCAGATCTTAACTCTTATCAGTTAAGACATGGAACATGCGCATACAATGTCCCAAATGCACTTAATACAGTTGCTGACTTGCTGATGCCGTGTTGCATGCCAATGGAATAAAAAATTGCAGAGGGTTGTAGTATTCTCCTTTTTGCGAGAGGAAAAAAAATTCTAAATGCAATCATCAAGTCCATTCTTCTCTTTTTCATCAAATCACTAAAAGACAATATGAAGAGACTAGCTAATGATGCAACTATAATTCTGCAGTCAATACCAAGTCCTTTCTTTTCTTTTTCATCAAACTATCATGCTAGCAGACATAAATTGAGCTTAACTGTTGTTGAGTTTTACAAAAAATATCAATAATAATTGAAGATAATATAGCATCTGAGAGTATAATTGCTTTAAATTTCTCTTACACGGCTAGAAATGTAGTCTTTTCACATAATTCACTGCCTAATTCTGTTAATTTGGCTTAAAAGTGTTCCACTAAGCCAAATGATAAAATTTCAGATTGTTGGAACAACCAGATGGGTTTCGAGTTAGGCCTCACGTTCCTTAAACAAAGTATAAATTGTAACCAGATTAGTACGATCCTTAATTAAGTTTTCCAAGTTCACACAACATATTTCTTTTATATGATTCTAGTAAGTAATCATACCAAAGAAAAATAAGCAACTTATGTAACTAGTTGACGGAACCATTTTCTACTAATTACTCTAACTGCCAACAGATACTTTACAGTAGTATAGGCATGGAAAAAAAAAAGTAAGGTGCCCATTAGATGGGTTTTGCATACCGACAACCATATCAAGACCATGCTATAGCTATAAAAGAAACAAATTAGGAGCTGTAATATAGTATTATAATTAATTACCTGATCATCATCATCTTCTGCCTCTGAATACTCATCAGATTCGGAAGCAAGAGAATCAGTTTCAGATTCAGTTTCAGAGACAAGAGTCACAAGAATGTTATTTTCTGACACGAAATGATTGCTTTCTCAAGTGTTAGTTTCACCTTTGTCATATTATATGATTGCTTTCTGACACGATGTCTCAATCTATTCACTTTATCCTTCAGTCGTCGAAAATAGTGTATAATTGCTACTTCATTATTAGAGGACATTTTCAAACCATTGCAAAACCTAGGGTAAGAGGAATCACCCACATCCGATGGATTAACACCTAATCCTAAACCACGGACACGACCATATTGATATTTTCCCAAAACTTTTGAAACGGGATCGTCATCCAAGTCTTCTTGGTCTCCTTGCTCAGTTGCAACTTTTTTTATTTGATTCTATAGAGTATGCACAAATTCATAATAATGTATGAGAAAATAATTGAACTAAATGAGGTTTCTAGCAAGAAAAATATTACTCATCGTTATATCCGCTTCACTTTCATGTTGGTGACATTGTAAATAAACTTGAGTACGTGATGGGCTCTTGTTTAAATTTTTTTTCTAAGATTTTCATCAAAGAGATGTTACAAATTAGCTAATAATCAACAAATATAATGTTTGTACAAAAAGTTAAATTATAACAGTTTTAGGGTTAAAAAAAGATACCATCTCTTCATGAACACGTGCATGACTCTTGGTACCAGTAGTATGAATTGGCTTCACTTTAGCCTTTGCATGTGATTCTTTACTACGCTTGCTTCTTTTCTGCCACAATGCAAAATAAATTTATATATATATTTACATTATATATAAAAATACATAGGGAAATCAACAGCAAAGCTGCCTATATCAAAGTAACTAGCAAGTTAATATAAACCAAACTTATATATAAAACAGACCTGTCCTTCTTCTGACCTCCAGAAATTGACAAGACTAACCCATTGATCATAATCAACATCATCATCCGGACAATTATCATAAAGAGTGTTGACGTCTGTATCATCATCATAGCCTTTTCCTTTTAAGTAGCATTTGTAATCTCTCCATTTATGCCCAATTGACTTCAATATCCACTTCTCAAGTGCTTTTGGGTAAAGAAATCGTCTCTAAAGCAAAGAAATATTATAAAAATATAAATTATGTACATTTTTCACACAAAAAAAAAAAGAAATAAAATCATATTACCTCAACTTCCTGTAATATCAATTTTTGGTTGTTTTTATTACAACCTTTTTTTCAATAAATCCCATCTTGTATAAGTTAGAGAGCAAAGTGACCCATTCCTAGCAACTGTTCCACAAAAGTAGCCTAATACTCCTCCTTCATCACCAATTGGTTGATTTTCTTTATTAACTTCAACTACAATTCTTTTCCCATTCGGTAGATTCCAAACATCTGCTAGAACAGTCTTTCCACGTCTTCTATTACCATTTGTATCTGTTTTAATAAATAGAACAATATAGTTCCACTAAATTTAAGCAAATGAAAATAAGAAAAAAAAGAAATCCATGTTTATGCATCATTCACATTACCTTCAATTGTGTATTCATAAACAAGTCCAACATTTCTGTTACTACCTGATTCTTCACTAGAATTGTTGTGCCTTAAGTTTGAAGATTGTTGATTTGTTTGTCTCCCTTGCTGCCTGTGCTCACTTCTTTCATTTGGAAAAATCTGATCCCTTTGACTACTTTGATGCATTTCATTTGAAGGATTTTGGTTTCTTTGTTCCCTTTGCTCCCTTAATTCATGATTAGAAATTTGATCTCTTTGTGTCCTTTGTTGCATTCCATTTGTAGAAGTTTGGTCTCTACGGTCCCTTTCATTTGAAGGTTGTTCTCTTTGTACCCTTTGCTTTCTATCGTTTGTAGATCTTTCAGCATGTGACCCATTAACCTGCTGAGGATTGGTAGTTAATCGCAATCTCTTGTTCTTGCGCAATGCCATACCTCTACCAATAAAAGAAACCTGAATAAGATTTTGGTGAACCAAAAACAACACAATCAACACCAGATTTTGGTGAACCAGAATCAGATTAGAAACAGAATAGCAGAAGACCATGAAACAGAATAGCAGAATAGCATGAAACAGAATAGCAGAATAGCATAAAACAAAAACTCAAACAGAAACTCAAAGCATGAAATAGAATAGCAAACTTTATATCAGAGTAACTGTAAATAGTGGGGGGGTGATCTTAGAGTGACTCAATATTAATTTTTTTTTATATAAATCTGCTCAAATGAAAGGGATTTAAGCTTCAATTAAGTCCATCCATCTTACTGTCAGAAGCTGACAATAATGATTCTCAAGACAAAGTCTACACCCCAAACTATAATAAAAAAAAAACAAAAAAAAAAGAAAAAAAAAAGAAGGAAATAGAGCCCCAGATTTATAACCAGAACAATAATAGAAAGATACGACTTTTTAATATATATATATATATATATATATATATATATATATATATATATATATATATAAATAAAGGCAGCAAAAAGTTGCTGAAATAAAGTTATCATGATACGAAGAAACGTGGGGAAAATGAAGATAACATAAGTAGATTCAATGGTTTAAGATTCATCATCAACTATGGTTCCTTCCACACCCCTCCTAAGCCAACTATGGTTTCCATGTGCATCAGTTAAAATAGTTTTCAAAAATGAAACATGATATGGTGCATCTTCGTTGTCTTCCCTCATGTCATCGTCTCCTAAATCATATACATCTTTAGGCTTCATCTTTATAGCAACCGACCAATGAGGGTCATTATGGTCTTCTACATAAAAAACTTGTTCTGCTTGTGATGCAAAAATATATGGCTCGTGCTCTATGCTTTCCCCTGTGTGCATAAGACGAGAGGTATTAACTAATGTATAGCCCAATTCATCTTTCCTTATACCTCTTCCACTAGTATAATCAAACCATTCACATTTGAACAACACAACTGAATATCCTCCCAGGTATTTCAATTTTATGATTTCAACCACTCGACCATAGTAAGCAACATCTCCCAACACCGGATTCCTATCAGTAGAACTAGCGTAGCTTGATGTCTTTGCGATTATAACTACACCACTATTCTGAGTACACTTGTCATATTGCTTGGATCTGAAACAAAAACCATTGACACTGTACCCTCGATATTTTGTGACAACATCAAGTGGACCTCGTGCTAGCATTCGAATTTCTTCCTTCAAGGAATCTATATCATTTTCTTCCTCCAACTTGATGACCTATTATAGATGTTTTACATTAAATAATAATTTAGTTTAATAGGAAAAAATAGGAATATAAAATAAGATTCTTACGTGTTGTCTAAACCAATCATGAAATGTTTCATGTTGAATGCGTTCAATGCCATTCAATGTCAAGCACCTAGGACGACTACGTCTCCTAAGCTCAGCAGCTTGTACTCTTAAAAGAAGAGATGTTTATTAGATTACAAGTAAAACCTCAATTAAAAGTTATTAGATAAAATAATTTTTGTAAGTATACGTCAGAGTTATAACTTAAAATACTTATTGTAAGATTTCAGTGACATCCGGACAATTGAATAGCACATAACGATGTGCTTGTATTTTACTCATTTGGCTAATGGTGCGTGTAATAGGCTTCCCTAAAGGCTTTCCCACTTGTGAAAAAACTAGAAACTCCTCAATATTATTTGAAGTATCCACCATAGAAGCATCATTGGTATCCCTTGATACCATATTAAATATAAGGTCGAATCCTTCAATGTATAAAGAACAAAAATTAACGCATTCTAGAGCTCTTACAGCTTCAGCAATGGACGCCTCTGGGTGAGCTTTATTACGTACATGTGATTTCAAAGAGCCAAGGTACCTCTCTATAAAATACATCCATCTAAATAACACTGGACCTGCAATCTTTGCTTGGGTAGCTAAATGCAGAACCAAATGTGCCATTATTGTGAAAAAACTAGGTGGAAATATCATCTCCAAGTGACACATAATTATAGGTATATGAGCCTCGAGTCGTTTAATCTCTTCCACATCAAGACTCTTGCTACAAATATCTCTAAAATAGCCACATAAATCAAACAAAACTGCCAGCACATCCTTTGAAAGAAGCCCCCGTAATGCAATAGGAAGAATTTGCTGCATTAAAATATGACAATCATGGCTTTTAAGCCCAAGTAATTTTGCTTGTTGCAAATTCACACATCTTGAAATATTTGAAGCATAACCATTTGGAACTTTAATGTCACTGAGAGTTTTGCAAAATGTTCTCTTTTCATCTTTAGAGATTGTGTAAGGGGCTGGTGGCAACTCATACCTTTTTATTCCACTCCTTGAAATTTTCTCTATTGGATGAAGTTCCTCTCTAATACCCCATTTTTTCAAATCCCAACGGGCTTTCAAATTATCTTTAAACTTCCCCTCCAAATTCAACAATGTGCCAACCACATTATCACACACATTTTTTTCGATGTGCATAACATCTAGATTGTGTCGAATTAAATGAGACTCCCAATAAGGCGATGACCAGAAAATGTTCTCTTTCTTCCATGTGTTTGAGTCATCAAAGTCTTCCATCTCTTTTATTTGTTGTAACTCCTCCGCACCATTTAGCATCATGGGTGCTTCCCTAAATTCTTCTTTGCCATTGAAAGCATCTTTATTCCAGCGAAATGGATGGTTTTCATTTAAGAAGCGACGATCACCCAAAAAACAATATTTGTGCCCATTATATAGCCATTTAGAATCTGTTTTAATATTGCAACAAGGACATGCTTTATCACTGTATACATTCCAACCAGAGAGCATTCCATATCCTGGAAAGTCACTAATTGTCCATAACAACCCAGCACGCATATTAAAAGTTTCATTGTTAGAGGCATCATATGTCTCAGTTCCATCATTCCAAAGCTCAAGCAATTCTTCAATTAAAGGTTGTAAATAAACATCAATTTTATTCCCTGGGCTGGTCGGTCTAGGAATTAATGTTGATAGAATAAGAGACGATTGCTTCAAACACATCCAAGGTGGAAAATTATATGGTACCAAAAGAACTGGCCAACAACTATACGTGGAGCTCAACATCCCAAATGAATTAAATCCATCACTAGCAAGCCCAAGCCTAACATTACGACTCTCTCCACCAAACACTGGATATCTAGTGTCAAAGCTTTTCCATGCTTCAGAATCAGCCGGATGACTTAACACCTTATCGTCCTTAGAACGTTCTTCATCATGCCACCTCATCAAGGCAGCGGTTGTCTTAGACATATACAACCTCTTAAGTCTTGGTTTTAATGGAAAATAGCGCAATACTTTTGCAAGGGACCCTTTTTTCTTCTTCTTTCCCGTTGAATTTGTTTGCTCTGATTCTCTTTTCCACCTAGAAGCACCACATACAGAGCATGTATCATCATTAATCTTGTCCTTCCAGAACAATCGACAATGGTTCGGGCAAGCATGAATTCGAACGTAACCAAGTCCTAACTTGTCAATGACCTTTTTTGCCTCCTTAAAAGAATTAGGCAAGTTTGTAGGAATTGCAAGTTTCAAAATTTGTAATAAATTACTGAATGACTTATTAGTCCATTTACTAGTGCTCTTTACATGAAATAAAAGCACTAACAAGGACAACTTCGTCAATTTGCACCCTGGCCACAATTCTTCCTCTGCATCTTTAAGAAAATCATAGAAACTTTGAGCTTCTTTGTTAGGACCTGGTATACCTTCATTCATGTTCTCACCACTATTTGGCCCATCCCCTCTATGATCATACATGTCATGTAACAACTGACTCATATCCATATGCGTAATAGTCTCATCATTTTCTACCATAGATTCTCTAGAAGCTGTAGCGAAAACTTGATCTAAACTTTCGCCATGAAACAACCAAGTTGAATAATTACGCATTATTCCATCATGGAGCAAGTGGTAATTTACATCATCAGGTTTCAAAAGCTTGTTATTAACACACCTCACACAAGGGCATCTAAGTTTACCATCAAGTGTTAAAGAATTGTTAGCATAACTCATAAAGCCATCAACCCCTTTTTTGTATTCTGGTGCTTTTATTGGAAAAGCTAAGTTTTCCTTAATTGTTCTCAAATCCATTATCAACAACACTGGAAAATGAAATGTTTATGAGTTTAATTTATTAGGCGAAAAGGAAAAAGGCAATCACAATATAACATATAGTAGATATAATTTTCAAATAATCTAATAACTTTAAGTAGCTTAAATGAATTAAATTAAGAAGATATTTTAGCCTAATGTAGACTTCTTTCTTTGGTTTTTAATACGTTCTTTTGGGTTGAGGATGTCTTATACACTACCAACAATTTGAATTTTTATAATTACAAATTAAAATTCATCCCCCCACCCCCAAATATCGAGAATGCAGTGCTTTACTAGTCTTACTGCAGCTTTAGAAAAGAAATTTGATCCCTTGACACCTATAAGCACTAACCTTTAAGACTTGTCCTATATCATACCATGTGAAACACCAGATTGTAATATATATATATATATATATATATATATATATATGTATATATATGTGTATATATATATATATATATATATATATATATATATATATATATATATATATATATATATGTATGTATATATATATATATGTATATGTATATATATATATATGTATATGTATATATGTATATATGTATATGTATATATATATATATGTATATATGTATATGTATATATATATATATGTATATATGTATATGTATATGTATATATATATATATATATATATATATATATATATATATATATATATGTATATATGTATATGTATATGTATATATATATATATATATATGTATATGTATATATATATATATGTATATGTATATGTATATATATATATATGTATATGTATATATATATATATATAAAGCAACTTTTTACTTACAAATATATCATGTTAAGAATTCATGCCCCACATACATGAACACTAGCCTTCTCTAAAGCTATATATCATAAATCCATTTACTTCCTATATATCTAGGCTCTTCCCTAATCAACAATCTATTCCATGTAATCTTTTTTCTTACCCTTTTATTCTTTGCATCTAGTTCTGTTAGATTATCTCCAATAACATATCTTATATAGTTGTGTATAGGCAATTAGGATACCAACCAATATTATATAACCAACTGACACATAATTAAAATAGGCTAGAGGATAGGCTAGAAGATACATATCACAAACTCCACAAATCCAATCGTAAATAAATGCCCACAGACTCTATAGTCAAGTTAACTACTCTACATTTTTCTTTTTTTTTTTTGTGGGGGTGGGGGGGTGAATTGAAGTACAGTGTAGTTACTAATGCATTAAACATGTAGTAAGCCTATAAATTGCAAAGTAAAGGACTCTTAATCCAATCTGTCGAGGTGGATGAAAACTAACATACTATGATAGAAACAGTATGTGTAATGGCTTAAAGGTGTCAAACAACCAAGTTTATTTTCATTGACATGATGTTTTGAGAATCTAATCATACTGGTTTAATTCAAATTCAATTTGATTAAGATATATCATTGGACCTTATTAATTTCATTACTTATACAGAATTATGAGACATGAGTAATCAGGGTATATACTAAAGATTGAATTAAACACTCAAAATACATAATTACAAAATTGATAGCCAAAGAAATTAATCACAGCACATGATAAGCAGCATGAAACATAACACTTCTATTGATGAAAAATTGCTGAGAAAATATGCATTACATAGAATTGGCGTAATTAGATCTGAAATTGCTGAGAAAATATGCATTACATAAAATTGCTGAGAAAATATGCATTACATAAAATTGCTGAGAAAATATGCATTACATAGAATTGGCGAAATTACTGATAAAATATGCATTACATATGAAACATAAAATAAACATGCAATAAACATACTTGAAATTCGCCTTTTTTCTGGATCTCTTTCTTTTGGACAAGAATTTTTTCGAGAATATTGAAATTAGATATGCAATTATAGACGAAATTGAAGGGCAAAACTGAGCTTAATTCAGCAAATTGGAATTGGAATTGGCGAAATAAACATATAAAGATTAGAAATTGACAAAACCCAGCAAAAAAAATCAGCAAATCGTGTATATTAATTTGCGAAACAGAGAATTAAAGTAAATCTAAAGGGGAAATTCAATAGAAAAACAAAAAATTATGAAGAAAAACTTTACCTTAGAATGAGAATTTTGAATTTGTATGGGTCGATTTAAATTCTCAAACAAAATTGATGAATTGGGCAAATTAAAAGGGAAAATTCAGCAAAAAGAAAACGAATTAAATGTTTATGGTTCTTCAAGTAAAAATTTGAGGATGATATTCAGAGAAATTAGGGATATTGATGAGTGCACAATTGGGGCAATGTCATATATTCAGTAGTGATAGGTTAGGGATTTGCAGAAGTATAGTGGGAGTCGTGGGAGTTTTGAAATATTTCACAGAATAAAAAAACTAAGTGGCGCGGTTTTTTTAGTTGTAACAACTCTATATTGCAGTGCTTTTTAATAAGCGCTCTAATTTTACACGGAAAGTGCATATTTCAGCACTATTAACATGTTGTTGCGCGGCTACCAATAATGCGCCTTAATAGATTGTTTTTGTAGTATATGCGCTATGTGTAAGTTTTATAGTAAGATGTATGCAAATACATACGTCTTAGAATTATATATATGTAAATAAAGAGTTGTTTAAAATAATCTCCAATATAAAATAAATACAATTTAATTACAATAATAATGCATTTCTATACAGCTATACTATTACATGTAATTGTTTTATAAACACGAAAGTAAACATTTCCATCATCTAATGTTCATTTATGTTCAATGTATGTTTTCTGTAGTAAACTATAGGATTGTTGTAGTTGTATTTGAATATAAATATTGTACACGTGAATTTCAATGATTTTTATTCTTTTAAAGGCGCTCATATATATTTTAACTAGTGAACATATTTTAAAATTTGTTATTTTGTGTATTTGTAATAATTCTTTTAAAGACGCTCATATATATATTTGTGTTTATGGGATTATAAGTTGTACACGTGACTTTTAATGTTCATTTATATATATATTTGTTATGAATATTTAGTTTTTTGTTTATGAACATATTGTTTTCCTAATATGAACATTATATAAGTCGTCAAAAAATATGAACATTATATATACTTTGGGAAAAAAAAGTTTATTTCCTTTTAAATGTTTGCTTTTCAAGGATGTGATTTGTAATAATACTTTGGGAAACAAAAAAAGTTTGGGAAATTCTCTCCGGTAACCACAAACTTTTATTTTTTCTCAATGGTAAAGGTTGAAACTTTTGATTATCAATGGTAATCACGAAATAATATAACTAAGTCAATGGTAACTTTAATGATATTAAAACATCATTAAACGATTAACTAGGGTTAAATAGTTATAGATTTACATTACTACCCTTTAAATTACTTTAAAAAAAAAATTCAAACCCCTCACCATCCAACTGCCAGCCCCCTCCCCGAGCCGCCTAGCTTGCTCCCCTCACTTACCACCACATCCATATCACTAGCTTCGTCAATTGACCCAAACAATAGCGGCGCCGGACCACCGCAGTCGACCACCTCCAAATCCGCACCACCAAATCACCATTTAGTAGGAAAACAACAATTAACCGTGCAATCACCTTGCCACCATGGCTACAACCACCGTCAACGGCCGAATGAACCACCTGCACCTCCAATTTGTCCTATAACAGCCTCCGTTGCACTCAGTTTGCAGCCGCAAGATTCAGTTTCAGACCAAAATCAAATATCTTAATTAAACGGCTTGATGATGATGATGCTCGTTTGTGATAATGAAGAGCAGCAAGGAAAATTAAGGGAGGAAACGAGGGTCTGATTCAGTTTGGGGGATTTTTGGGGTCGAATTAGTTGATTTTGAATATGGGTTCAAGTTATTTTCGAGGGAGGTGGTGGGTTTTTTCTGGGCTTCGACGGGAAAAACGGTACCAAGGCAGGGCGGGGGATGCGGGGAAGGGTGGTGGGCAGGGGCGGGGATGCGGGGAAGGGAGGTGAGGCAGTGGCTCAGGTGGTTGGAAGGGGGTTGCAGAAGTGAGAAAGGAAGAATAAAGGGGGAAAGAGATCGAAAGGAAGAAGAAAGGGGGTTGGGGGTAATTAATAAATGGGGGTAGTTTTGTCTTTTTGCATTTTAATTGCTAAACCATGGTTAAAGAATTAACAAATTATTTAAGTTATGTTTCCATTGACTTAGTTATATTATTTCGTGATTACCATTGATAATCAAAAGTTCTAGCCTTTACCACTAAGAAAAAATAAAAGTTTGTGGTTACCAAAGAGAATTTCCACACATATTATTATACATACTGAATTCTCGATCCAAAATTGAAAGATACAAGCTCGTGTTATTAGTTCATGTTGCACAAATACATGTCTTCTTGATTAATTTCCTTATTTTTTTCGTCTTCTTTTTTCTCCTTGATATTATGTGGTGTAACTAAATCACTATATCCACGATTCTTTGTTTAACTAATAGACTAAAACAAATGAATTTTTAGTTAGATTTGAGCAAGAATAAGTGTTGAAATGAACTGATTTTCATATGAATATGAATAGTAGAACAATTGAAATGATCGATATATATAATATGGAAATGAACATTTATTAATAAATAAATGAACATATAATAGTATAGAAATGATCATCCATTAATATGGAAATGAACAACTCTTAATACATAAATGAACATAATTAGATAATTGAATATTAAAATGACCATCTATTAATATATAAATTAACATGCATTAGTTTAAAAATGCCTATGAAAGATATCAATCAATGAACATGAAATACAAATGAACATTCATCAGAATAATTTTCCACCCCAAACTATGAAAAAGATTTAACATTAATACAATGACTATACATATATATTAATCATCTATTAACAAGTGAATGATTGTATACTAATATACAAATGATTATCTATCAAAATGGAGAAGAACATTTATTAAATAAAAAACCCACTACGAACTAGTTTAATTAATGCTTACTTTTCTCCAGATTTTTTATTTTCTTTTCTAAAACTATGAACATTCATCAAACACCTTTGATGTTCTAATAATCGTATGTTAATATGTGAAATTGTGAATGACCATATATTATTATGTGATTGAACATTTACCAAAAAACGAACATTCATCAAAATAATTCTCCACTTCAAACTATGAAAAAATGAACATTGTTACACGAATGACTATAAATTATTAAATACATATGAATTGAATGAGCATTTGTATTAATTAAATGAGAGTTTTTTCGAAAAAAAAACATGTGAATGATAGTATACTAATGTATAAATGAGCATTTATCAAAATGGAAATGAACATTCATCAAAAGAAAATTTCAACTACGAATTAATTTTATTAATACTTACATTTTTCCAGAATCTTTGTTTTCCTATTCTGGAACTGTTTTCTTCGTTGTACAAAAAAAAAAAAAAATGAAGAATGTAATGATTTGATTTACTAGTTTTTGAACAAAAATTACTAAAACTATAGTAAATGCTTACATGATGCATTTTCCACAGTTGATGTTTCAAAAATTGTTTTGAACTACAATCACAGCAAAAAAAATTTAGTAAAACCTAGGTTTCATACTCTTTTTTGAACCAAATCTGAACAAAACCACTTATTATTTCGAATTTCAATCTTGTTTTGTTGAATTTCGTAGTGATTGAACAATTTTTATTGATATTTTGTCTCAAATTCGTAGAAATTTTGGGTTTGAAAAAGTAGATTAATGGGTTTAGGGAGAGAAATTGGGTGAAGAGAGAGAAAATGGGTAAGGAGAGAGAAAATGAAATGAAATGATGATTTAATTTTTTTTTTTAATTTTTTTATCTATAGGTGGGTAAAAAGTGTAACAATTCAGTTACTACACAATTACAAGGGTTGTTGGGTTTGTTTATGCATTGTTTAGGGGTGGGGGTGTAGGGATAGATAGTTACACTAGAGTCTAGGAGTATATAATTAAAAAGTGGGCAGGGCCCGGCACGGCTTGCCGCGAAACCCACCGCCGGCACGGCCCGCGACGGCACGATGCCCATCTTTAGGGGCGTCTATGTAATAACACGCAAAAGAACTATTCACAGCTACAGTGAATACTTTTGCATGTTTTATATTGGTTATAGATAGAAAATCACTTGATTTGAACTCAATATGGATGACAAATCATAAAATCAAAAAAAAAAAATATTATTGTAAAAAGTACAAATTATAAATCTAATATATATATATAAAGGGGAGTTTTTTCTCGAAATTTTAGAGCGCCACGTAGGATCTAATTTTCTTAGCGTGCCATGTAGGATTATAAATCTTAGTTTTAGCCAATTAAATAAGAGATTATTAATTTCTTTTAGAATTAAATAATTCAAATGCCACGTAAGCAAAATTGGCGAATGAGATTTTTAAGTTTAAAATAATTAAATAATTAAATATTATCTTTTAATATTAGGAATTTTATCTAAATATATAACAAATTTTAGCTAATAAATACAAAAATAAAATAAAAAAAATAATCAAACAAACCGTGCATCGCACGGGCTTCATCTAGTATATATATAAAAGGGAGTTTTTTCCCGAGTTTTTAGGGAGCCACGTAGGATCTAATTTTCTTAGCGCGCCATGTAGGATTATAAATCTTAATAATAGCCAATTAAATAAGAGATTATTAATTTCTTTTAGAATTAAATAATTCAAATGCCACGTAAGTAAAATTGGCGAATGACATTTTTAAGTTTAAAATAATCAAATATTAAATATTATCTTTTAATATTATAAATTTTATCTAAATATATAACAAATTTTAGCTAATAAATACAAAAAAAAAAATTAAAAAAATAATAAAAAAAAACGTGCAACACACGGGCTTCATCTAGTAAAAGCATATTTGACTCAAAAAAGAAATACACACAACATACATATATTAAAAGGACAGAAGGAGTATTATTATTCGTATTGAGTAACATGGGCACGCTCTCAAAGCAAACAAACATTTTTACTTTAATATATTGAATATTTTGGCGGCCATTAAACGTGGAGGGATGAAAATAAAGTAACAAGAAAGAGATTTTGAGAGAGAATGCAAAATTGCAAGGTTGAAATAGATTACAGGTGATACACTTCATTACATTAAAATATTAATACGCGCTTTTTCTCTCTCCTGTCTTCCAAATTTAGGAGGGAGCTAAAAAACCCATATACCTTTTTTCCCCAGAAAATATTTATTAATTTAAAAAAAAGAGAGAGAAAGGAAAGCAGCCATTGATAAGGTGAAGGAAGTTCCAGAATCAATTATTGCCAATCAATTAAACTTCCAATTGATTGGTCTGTAATTTGAATAACCCAGCTCATATTTCTGGACTTTTTTTCTCTGAAATAATGTGGATAAATCGATATTTGGGTTCCATCGTCTTCTTGCTTCTTTTTAGTTTGGCATCTTCCAGTTTCATTTCTGGTACGTTTTTGTTCTGCAATGGACTTTTTTTATTACTGTATTAAAATTATTATCTTAAGCTGGGTTTTGATTTTTTCTTTCTTTCTGATTTTTATTATTTTTATGCAGATGCCATTTTTGAATCTCATAGATCTACCGGCCGCTCTTTGCTTCAGACCCAGAAAAGTAATTACTATTATCTTTTAAAATCTCAAATGTTTTGATTTGTTGTAGATATGATTTATTTCAAATTAATTACAAAATAATTTCAAGGATAGGAAAAAAGTAGTGTATTATTTCAGGTTGTTGATTTTGTTTCTGGAACGAGCAGATCAGCCAGATATTACATTTTCGGTTATTGGATTTTGATTTGGATGATAAATTAAGCGTGTTAATATCAATTTTAGTGCCAAAGATTGAAATTAGTGGTTAATTTTTAATTCGTTGGGGTAATATTGTGTTGGGTTTGACTGATTTAAATAAAGGTTTCACATTGTTTCTATTTACGAGGGATTTTAAAGGGAGGAATGTTAGGCATATAGAAATGCATAAAAGGGTATTCATGTAATTATACATATGTACAAACGAATGCATATTATGATATCATTGGATGATCAAATGATACCAGAATATACAGTGATGCTATATATGCACATAATGGTATTATATATGCACATAATGGTATTATATATGCATTCAATTGTACAACATTTATGCATAAACTGTACCACTAAGGATTCAATGGTACTCTATAAATTTTCAGTGGAACAATCAGAATGTGGTCTCCCATCACGGTGATTCAATCCGAACAAAAAATAGGTGGGGTCCACCTACAGACCTTTCTCTTCCTATCTCTCTCCTCTTTCTTTCTCTACCATATGTTCTAAAAATATTTTGATCAATGTGATGTATTTACAAATACATAATATTCCTTCATTTTCACTTTCTCTCTATTTACTGCTGAATGTATGCATTAAGGTTAACTTTGTAGGGGTTGGGATGTTCTAGCTGGTGTGGGCCGTGTCGTCGTTATAATTTCTTCGAATTATGCTGAAGATCAGGCTGTTTAAGATGTTTTCTGTCAGGGTGTGAAGTTTACTTTAGTTTTGCCAGTTATTTTTGTAGCAGTAGTCTGTAGTATTTGGTTTCTAATGAATATCGATAATAAGCAAAAAAGTGTTTCAATTAGTATATGGAAGGAATGGGAATAGCGAAGACTTGCTAGAATTTCTGTTTTATGAACATACTTGTATTGGATAGGAGTTTACTAGTGTTTTGTGGGGGAAATAAGTATGTTTAGTGAATTGAGCTAGTATTTGAGATAATAGTAGCATGTAGTTTTTGTGTTGCAAAGTTATATGTTATTGTGTGATAAGCGAGTTGTATTAAAGATTTGTTTCATAAAACCATGCTTGAGCTTTGGGAAATTAATATCTGGTGATCATCTATGCTGCTGATCGTCGATTGATTCTTTCTGTAGATCGTATGGATTGAGAGGATATAACGCTAATCTCCTGCTAGCATTTTAGCATCCCACAGCTTCATTAGTTCCTTGTGTTTGTAAGTAGGTTGTACTAGGGCTCTGTAAGAGGGCTTCTATGAATTTTACCTTTCAAACTTTTATTAATGAAAATTGATTGATGTGTGTTTATCGTCTTTGGGTAGTGATGTCAATAATAGATCTGGCCAGGAAATAAGATAATATAACAAGGTTATCTCTTGGGGATTCCTTCGAAAAAATAGGTTGGAGTGAACTACTACTCGTACTAATAAAGTGAGCAAAACATACAATCTAATGGACGATTTTGTATGAGTTGCTCTGTTTAGTTAACCTATTTCATGTGATGTGCAGATTGCCCAATAAATTTTGAAGGTCAAAACTACACCATCATTACTGACAAATGCAAAGGACCCAAGTATCCAGCAGATATTTGTTGCAAGGCCTTCAAGGAGTTTGCTTGCCCTTTTGCGGACGACCTTAATGACCTGACTAATAACTGTGCAAGCACTATGTTTAGCTACATAAATCTCTTTGGTAAATACCCACCCGGCATTTTTGCGAATGAATGCAAAGAGGGTAAAAATGGCCTCAAATGTGATGAAAACTCAACTAAGGCAGTGTCAAAAGACTCAAAAACAAACAGCGCTCACACAGCCAATAATTTGTCGCCTGTGGTGGTGATATTGGCTACCTCCTTGGTATATTTGTTTTGTTTATTCTGAAGGCCTAGTTGCTGACACCATTGCAGGCCTTATAATTTGTTCAGTCTTTCTGATACCATCTCAGTAATATCTCAGTCTAAGGTTGCTGATCGGAAAATATTGCTTTCACGTAGAATTTATGTCATGTGTACTGTCAACTATATGTTTACCATCAACTCATTCAACTGTATGTTTACCATATTCTTATTGACTCTTCATGTAATTCAAATCTGTATAACAGAATGAATGAGCTGTTTGAGGGCTGTCATTTCTGTTGATGTATTTATTTTTGTAATTGTTGTCCGAGTATACCAGCTCATTGAATGAGATGTATAAGTCAAATTATTCTTGCCACTAGCCACTAAGAATTCAAACTTCTATTTAATTTATTAATGGAAAATTTGTAAAAAAAATAAGTCAACATTTGCATCAATCGCTCAAAATAAGTCAATTATTTAATTAAATAAATATAAATCTATACTATCCCTACCTTATAAAAAGCAGAAAATAACTCTTAGGAATTGTGTGCTACCAAATATACCCTCAAAAATATGTTCAAAATTGTGTACAAAAATGTATATTTACTTTTTTACCCTCATTAATATGTTTACTCTCATTAATATATTTAATTACGGTTTTTTTTTTTCATTAAACATACCATCAATTAATACAAAGTTTTTTTAACAAAAACTTGTAATGCCTTTTTTTAAATAAAAAAAATTATAATGTTTTGTACTTCATATGTTATTATTGTTATTTAAAAAGAAAAAAAAAATTGTATGTACGAAGACTTTGTTTATTACCACGAGATGATTTATTTTTACTCCTTCGTGGTTGCTCTTCTTATTTACAATTTTGTTGTCCTTTAATTATTACAAATATTGTTATTGTTTATTAGCTTTTTAATTGTACATTATTTGATGGTACGCACATAAACAATGTGGAATTTAAATGACATTCATATTAAATAATGATATTTGAGCAGATGTTATCAAGAGGTATAAATAACTTTAAAATCCTAAAATTGAAGGAAATCGATGATAGTAAAAAAAATGTATTAAATATGGAGAGAATTTAAGAGGAAAAATATAACTAAGTGGTTATTGCTTTATTATTAGATATAGATATATATATTATATGGTCGTAGAACATTGAACTTACATTATTAAGTTTTTAGCTACAACGAACATTTCGCATATTATTACTCCGTATGACCAAGCTCACAAAAAATTCGTTTGATAAATACGTTAAGTATTATTGAATCATGCAAATCAATTAAGAGTTCTAAACTAGATTAAGATATAAAGGGATGCAAATCAATTAAATATTATTTAATAATAATTTTGAAATAACACTGTTAAACTTTTGAGGGTTTTAAAAAATAATTATCACTTAAGATTTTGGTGGCTTTTTTATATTTATACAAAACCACTATATAGGCATATAACCAAATACTCCCTCCGTCCCTAAATTACATTCCTCTTTGGAAATTTACACGGGAATTAAGAAGGAAAGAATAAGACAAATAAACATAATTAGATAATGCAATGGGAAGTACAAAGATAGATTAGTTATTACTCATGACATGTCATCAATCCTTTGTAAAAAAAAAAAAGGACCAATCACATGCTCCTAATTGAAAATTTTTAACCAATCATATTCATTGTAATTTGGCACAAGGATTATGAGTGAGATTAGGTAAGCATGAGTGAGAAAACATTAAATATAAAACAGAAAAAGAGAGTTGATTTACTAAAAAAACTTACCAAAAATAGAAATGAGGAATGTAATTTTGGAATACCAAAAATAGAAAAGAGGAATGTAATTTAGGGACGGAGGGAGTAGTACGTATTAAAACTACCAGATCTATCACCCAAACCAAAGGTGTGACTACTCGCTAATACAACTTCTATGCAAGAGCTAACTTTTTCGAGCGCATCGGCGCGTAGGATACCCTAGTATATTAAAAAGGCGTTTATAAGAACGTCCATGTGTCACGTTGACTCCTCTCAATATGCCACGTCACCAACTCAATTAAACATTACGCCATGTCATGCACAAGGTGTTCCTAAGAACGTCCACGTGTCACGTAAACTAACCATTACGCCACGTCATGCACTTATAATAATAATAAAAAAAATGTTGTCCACAAGACCTGAACACGCAACCTCTAAATCTAAAACTAAGTGTTTTACCACCAAACTAAGTTATTTTTTATGTATTTTTCTGAATACAAAATATTAATATGTAACAAATGACAATTCAATATGAACAATTAATTTAATTACAAAAAAATTGAGTTATAAATTATAATGTATATTAATGATCAACCCTATGTTATAACTCGAGGCATCACCTAGGCTCAAAAACTAGTTGATCTTTATAAGGTAGTTTCTTTAAATGAGCGTTTACCCGGTGAAAACCAATTAAACAAGTTAATAGGACATGTTTTGCAATTTTATTGGTTTGTTATTAAAAACTTTATTTTAATTTATTTAACTTAATTTTATAAAAAACAATTTCAATTTTTTTTATTCTTTTTAATCTTCTTTCTCTCTCCTCCTTCCACTATTCTCTTCTTTCTCCCACCACCACCATCACCACACTAGTACACCATCCCCCATTCCCCCTCCTCCCTAAAATCATTATTACCAAAGGAGGCACTACTTAACCATTGCAAGGTCTGCAACCCAACTCCTCCTTATCCAAAGGAGACAATAGGCCGGGGCGGCTGCGACTTGCAGCCTAGCATCCACGGTCAGTCGATATGTTGACACAGGTGGTGGCGATAACCACAACGATGGCGGACAAGGGGGCTTTATTTTGGGCCAGAGGAGAGAGAAAAAAGAGGAGGCTTGTTTCAGATTTGGGGCTCGATTTAAGATAAGGCTTTGGTGGCGCGGCTTGCAATGGTTGGGCTTTAATTCACTGGCACTGGCTTGATGGTCGTGGTGGTGATGATCATGGGTAGCAGACCACATATTGAAGGTGAAAGAGGAAATTTAAATGAAGGTAATGGTGTTTGGAGGGATTTTCAGGTAGTAGGGAAGGATGGTCGATTTTCTGTGAGGTAAAGTGGCGACTAGGGTGGCGCGGTGATATCCATGTTTAGTGGACAACTATTACGCTTCAATGCTGATTGGGGGAGTTAGTCAGTTGGTGGTGGCTGGTTCATAAGGGTGGTGAATTTTTCCAAAAAAAAGGGTGCCTTGTTGGGCAAGTTTAAGGTCATTTGGCCTAATTTAAGATAAAACTTTAAAAAAGGTTAACCTACTATTAGTTAATTAAAAGCTTGTCTTATTTTCAGCGAATGGTGCAAAGGTTGGCTTATTTTTGACATATGTTCCTTTATTTATCTATGTATTTTATTTTGTTTTTATGTTTTCCCACAATTCAGAATGTATCTTTGTAGACACCCATTTGTGTCTCCCCAAAACCAAACCCAGTGATGAATACCTTTTGCGTCGAATCATAATCGAATGAGGTAAAAGTGTGAAAAGTCAAGTGTTGCGGTTACTTTTTATTAAAATCCTTCTTTCTGTTTTCGAAAACCATTTCTATTTTATGAAAACGTCCAATTCAGTTTATTTTGGTCCATGATAAGGGTCCAATAATGGTGTAGTTGGATGGGGCTTGAAGAGACCTTTCCAACGATATATTATAAGCCCAATTCCGATGAATAATGAGGAAGTTATGGCCAAAATACTAAACTGGGCCCAAACCGGATTTTACCTACGACCCAATGATCATGAGGAGGGTCCAAAGGTTTAATCCTATTCCTAAACTAATTAGGATTGATTAGAATCTTCTATAAATTTCTAAAATATCTTAATTATCCTTTTTTGAAAAGATAAGATCATGGAATTTGATTTGAATATAAACTTTCCTTTTTTAAAACTTTCCTAATTCTATTCGAATTTAAAGATGTTCAAAGATAGTCAGATATTATTTTCGTGCCTCATATTTTTTATCCAAATTTTATATGGTTGGATAGATCTTGAAATTATATTTCCAATGATATATTATAATAATAAATCCGAGCTATAACGAAAAAGATATGAAAGATATACGAAACTCTATCCAAAACTGACACCGTCCTACTATTTCGGCCATATCTTTTTATCTAAAAAAGATTTTAATCTGATTCTAATTGCATTAGAAAGTAGACTTCAATAGCTTTCCAACGACATATTATATGACTTATTTGGACTTCTAGATAAAAAGATATGATTAAAACAAAATCTGCAAAAAATTGTCTTGTCGCGAAACGACAGGCTTGTCGCCTCGCGACAGACTCTGTCGCCTGGCGACAAGATAAATCTTTGGCGACAAGTTTGGTTTGATTAGCGACAGAGTGGAGTTTTATTCCTTATCAAATTCTATGATATTCCGGATTGTTTTCTTATAAATAGGGTCCGAACCTCTGTTTTTATTCATCAACTCTCATCATCAATTCTCATCAATTCTTCCTTAATTCTCTATATTCTCTCTCTAAGCAATTTTTGCTTTCTTTTTCTCTCTCTTTCTAAACCAACCTTTTTCACATACACAATTCCGCATTCACAAGACTTAGAGTCTCTTAGCCAAGTTCGAAGTTGCCTTCGCCCTAGACGTGCAAGGTTGATATGTTCTGAGGGTTTGGTCCAAAACTAATCTAAACTTTATTTAATTTGATTTCAATTTAATTCTTTAGTTATTCTTTATTATTTTCATTGAAGTTTACTAACTTGTATATTTTGTTATTAGAAAGAGGTACGAGGCTTCAAAGTATGTAATCTTATTACTCTCTTTCAATGTAGAAAGCATGTTTATTATTGATTAATTCTTAGTATCATGTTAGGATGTTATCTTATGCTTTCTAGTATCATGTTAGGATGTTATTTTATGCTTTCTAGTATCATGTTTAGGGTGCCTTTATTCTTTCTAATATCATGTTAGTACCATGTTAGGTTTAAAGCTTTGATCTTTATTGTTTAGTGACATGCTAGGATTTGTTATTAATCTTGTTAGTATCATGCCTAGGATCTTGCTATTATATTTAAGCTTTATTATGCCTTATCATGATTATTATTATTATTATTGGTTTATTATTATGTTGCTTGATTTATTTTATTGTTATTGCTTGATTACACCTTTTATGATTGTTAAAGGGAATTTGTACTTGGAATCACGCTTAATAAGATAATTAATAATTTGTTTTAGGCTAATGTGATTTTAACTCAAGTGATCGCCAATAATAGTCTTATTTGTGCATTAATATTCAACCAACATAGATAAACAGGGTAGGTTTAATATAATGTTTGCATGTTATTCGAAAAGCGCGCATGAATACGAGCAGAACAAAGTAGAGGCCTATTTTATAGGGCGGGTCCTTTCTTTTGTAGATTGGATTCGTACCCTCATCCCCGGACCCTGTTTGGTTCAAGACCTTATGGAGTAGTTGATGGTCCTTTTGGATTGTCTTTTGGGTTTACAAGTTCCTAAAACTTGTTGGCGACTCTTTTTGCTCTTTGTCTTTCCCTTTGGAACGCCACCGTACTTTTCCCTTTGGAACGCCACCGTACTTTAGTGTATGATCACAGTGGGGTTCAAGTTTGGGGTTATCATAATGCTTGAAATATTCCATACAATCTTGAATGGTTGGGAATTTCATACAATTATGGATTGATTATGACTGCAAAATTTGTTGTATGTATCTGTCTTAATACTGATTTGATTCCCCTCTTCCTAGTTAAATCCTAGCCACCTAGTAGCCGTGCGGAAGGCCGCCGGTCCTGTGCGGGTGGGTCGTACTCTTCGGTTGCGGCAAGCCTTTATCATCGGAGCAAGGTCAGGATTTGAAGTGGTGCCCACGGCTGTTGGCGATCCGCTCATCATGGATAACAACCCAACTGTTTTTGAGATATATAGTGCTAACAACTTGGCCGCCGATCCTTGTGATTGCTTCTAGGTTCGATGGTTTAACTAAGAGTCTTTATGTAAGGGTTTTGTTCTTCTTATCATTTGTAGCAGTTAAATGGATTGCCAAAAATTACTTAATGTCCTTATGCTCACTTACTTGAATTGATTGAAAATTATGATGAAAGCATTTATAATTTTGCAACTAAAAATTACTGTCGAAACATCTATAATATTTAAGCTATGGTCTTGAAAGAGTAGGGTAATGCTTGTGTAAAGGAAGGTGAATTTTTTTGAACATGCAGAGGCTAAGTATGATAGAGGATATTTCTATGTTATGGTTTACCAAGGGATGGAGATGATACTGTTACGTTATGGAACCTTGCTATTGCAGCTTGTGCTCTAAAGATTCGTGACTATGAACAAACTATTTGTATAATTTAAAGCTCACATATAATGGCATAACACTACACTAGCACCCAAATCACATAAAGCTTTATCAATCATCAGATACCAATATGACATGGAATAGAAAACTACCCGGATTCTTTGGTTTAGGTGGAGATTTATTCTGTAATATAGTACTACATTATGCAGTAAAGCAACCGTCACTACCTCACTAATAGATCTTTTTCTAGTCAAAATTTCTTTCATAAATTTAGAATATACGGGAACTTGAGTAATTAATTCTGTGAAAGGAACTGTTACCTGCAAATTTTTCACAACCTCCAAAAACTTACCAAATTGTTTTTCTAACTTACTCTTCAAGTGTCTATTTGGGAATGGAAGTTTGATAACTGGGTTCTGTACATCTCCATTCTTGTCTGAAGTTTACCCTGCAAAGAATTATCAAAAATATTAGTACTACCTTGGAGCACTGCAGGGCTAGTAACAACATCATTTAATATAACAAAATCAGATTAGCAATTTTTGTTATAACAGGTTCAACATCTCTAGGCATAGGAGGCCCATCATAGTGTGAACCACTCCTCAGGGTAATTGCATTCGCGTATTCTGTTGGTTGTACTGGTTGTGATGGTAGGGCTCCCTGCTGGCGAGTTTGTAGAGTAGAGGAAAGTTGTGCAATCTGAGTATCTATCATGTTATTATGTGCTATCAATGAGTCAATTTGTGCATTTCTACTTTACATCTGCTTCTGCATAGTAACTAATATCGTTTTGATTTCTCATAGGCCAGAATCATATGGAGGAGTAACAACTTGTTGTGGTCTCTGATGTGGAGGTAGGTAGTACCTCTGTTGTGGTTGTTGTACCTGTGGTGGGGGGTTAAGCACATTCGTACTATTGTACGACATATTTTGGTTATTTTTCAACCCTGCATTGTAGGTGTTAGAGTATGGACTAATTTGCTTATAAGCCTGAAAAGCATTAACCTACAGTTCTGCGCCCAATGACCTACAAGACCACAATTTTCACAAAATATTATAGAGTTAGTACCAATAGCAGATACATTAGCAACGAAAGATGAATTTGAATTATTAATATTGTCTAGTTTCTGGCTAATAGAAGTCAATTGTGCTTGCAAAAAGGATATAGAATCGACTTAGTGTTTTCCCTTATTTGCAAATCTCTGGGATTCACATATTGGGATTTATGAATAGCCATCTCTTCGACAACATTGCTCGCTATATTCTCATCCAAATTCATAAATCTTCCGTTAGATGCAATGTCCAAAATCATTCTTGAATTATATCCAAGCCCATTGTAGAAGGCGTGGATTATCTGCCACTGTGCTAGTTTATGATGGGGACATTCTCTCTGCAAATCCTTAAATCTTTCCCAAGATTCATATAAACGAACCAACCACTAACCAGCACGAACCACCACACGCGCCACTAAGGGTGGCCGGCAGTGAGTCCAAAGGGGGAGGAGAGGGAACCGTGAATTAGAGAGAGAATTAGAGTTTGGGGATTGGTTTCCTAACGAGGGTCGAAGCTAGGTCATTGAGGCTAACCCCTACCCACGGCCAAACAAAATTTGTAAAGACTCAACACAGCCCTACACAAGTATAACGGTAAGTCGAGGGTCAAACCCGAAAGAATGGTGGGAGACTATCTATTGTTACGGGTGAAGTTATTCTGAAGTCTAGAGAAAGGGTGTGAATTCTATGCTAGGACAAACGACTAATAAACGAGAAGAAATCAAATGTAATAAGCAACAGGGCTAGGATCCACATGTAGTCATAATGGATTCAACTAATTGGGAGGTCAAATTGGCTAAGTCAAGCAATGTGAGGGAAGATTAACCATGCAACCAATAGAGCATATCAAGCTATTCTCCTAAAGGTCTAACTAGCGTCAACTACGATAAACTCTAGCTAGGAAACATCACAAGACACCTCAATCGTGTAAATGCAAGCCACAAATCAATGGTTCATATCAATGGGAACTTACAATGCAATCTAGTGTAACAATCAAAGTTGGCCAATCTTTAATCAATTACACACATGCACATGATCATCAACCAAATTTAATCACATTATCAACTCCATCAATTATCCCCAATTAGCACTAATCCATTACTCATACATGCTTCACCATTACCCTAGCAAGTAATCTACTCACTAGCCATTGAAATTAAGATCAAAACAACACAAATCAACAACTTCATCAAGATCAAAACAAACAAACTAAGATCAAACACAAATCAATCAAACTTCAATCAAACTTGAACAATCAATAAAGCAAATGAAATCAAACTAAAGATCAAACTATAGATTGAATTAGATAAAAGAAATCCTTACAAACTTGATCAAAAATCAAAGAAAATGTAGAAATCTTCAATCATTAACAATACACCATGAACTTTTCTCTCTAAAAACCTAGAGTTTCTCTCTCTAAAAATATGATCTAAAAATATCCAAAATTGTCTCTCTCTAAAAATAGAAGGAAAGACTATATATAGGAAAGATACAAAAGATGATTTTGTTAGATCGTCTCAAAAGAAACCCCGGAAGGTGAGGTCGCATCAAGGAAGAGGCGCGGCCGCGGGAAAAAGGGTACGGAGCACAGACCCGGCGCCACCACTAGGCGCGCCCATGCCACCACCCAAGTGCGCGGCCGCACCCCTTACGTGCGCGCCCGCACCTAGTAGTAGGGCACCCCCTCTCTTCTTCAACCTAGCTCATCCTCGTGCGATCGTCCTGGTGATGATGATGAATACTAAGGTAGGCAGTCTTGAAATGGATATTTTGGTGGGTTCATGCCAAGGATAATGCCCCCAACGCATGCAAGCATCGATCTCTTGACTTGCTCCTTGCATTCCTTCAAACTTAAGCTCCAAAAGACGAACATGAGGCATCCAAATTGATGAGAAATATGAGAGGGAGGCTCGGGAGTCCTTGGAAACACGATCATAACCTGAAAACAAATGAAAACAAGCAAATAAAAGGGAAAAAGAACAAATAAACAAAGAAATGCACAAAGAAAGAAATCTAACTAAGGAAAGCACAAACTAAAGAAATTAAGAATAAAACTAAGGTAAAGAGCTATAAAAGAGAATGAAAATCATTCTAAAAGAAGTCAAATGAGTGCCACCAAATTCCCCCAAGCTAAACTTTTGCTCGCCTCGAGCAAAACAAAGCAAGAAAGAATAAGGATGAAAGACTTATTCAAAAAGAAAAAGAAAGACTCAAGATGAGAATATACACTAAGACTCACTGTCGTAGGAATCACGGTTGCTTTTAGCTACAACAAGCCATTTTAAACCACTAGATCGCCCTAGAGGACGAGTGATGCTCTCGTAAGGGTATCATAAGAGTTTACCCATAACTCTCCCCTAACATTAAAGAGGCAAAACCATAAAAAGAAAAGAAAAAGGGAAAAGGAAAACAAAACCTTTGCGAAATGGACTTACAAAGAGACTACAATGAAAATGAATGAAAATCTTTCTCAAGTTATCAAGGTATGCACTTTTCAAGATACTCAAGGTTTATTGAAACATAGGGTATGCTAAGCATAGGAACTAGACATCACAATCGACGTTCATCCCAAACGAACTTACCGCGTTCTCCCCACTAGTCTCAAATCTCCCCTTAGTGAGCATCCCAACGATTCATCGAAGGAATCGGAAAAAGAGATTTATTTAGGCAACTCGACAATCTTGACTATGCATGCCCTTTCCTTAGGAAATGACCCATGATTCTCTCCCCCGAATAGTGACTCAACTTTCTAGGTCGAAAGGTCCTTTCCCAAGGTTGTAAAGTAAGGCACAAAGGGTGAAGGTAGGCTAAAATTTAAAATTTGGTAGTTTTCCTAAAAAGTGAAGCAAAAGGGTGATCAATCCTCAACAACACGATCAAGAAATCACTAAACAAAAACAGCACCCCCAAGCTTAAATGAAGTATCGCCCTCAATGTTAGAAGGAGAAAAGAATACATCAAAATATTTTTGAATTTTTCACTTTTAAATTTTTTTTTTTGGTTTTTTCTATTTGTTATGCTTTACTTTGTCCTTGCCTTTTTCTAAATTAGTACGACTTTTTCAATATTGCACTTATTTGTCCATGCCTTTTATAATGTAAGACGGCTTTTACTCATACTCATTTGCCATTATTCACAAAGAAGATATAATCACAAGCTTGCATTAATGGAACCACACATCCCAACTTTATCACCTCAAACTCCATCATGAATGATCAATTGCTTCACAAAAACAAGAAAAGAAAGAAAATGAAATAAAAGGTCTAAAATCTAAAGATGTGGCTTGAAAAGAAGGAAATAGGCTCAAATGATTGCAAGAAGGCAAATGTAAATCCAAAAACAAAGATGAAACAAACTATCCTAAAAATGAAAAATACCACCCCGAAAAAGGTGCCTTTGTCCTCCCTAGATAGCTCGGTCTCGGGTTTAAGAATCATAAATCAACCTTTAAAGATTAGGTTTAAAATAGTCAAGGATCCACGCCGCTCATACAAAATAGGTTCACATGGATGTAGCAAAAACTCACAAGTGTTGTCAAATTGACTATAGGGAGCAACTACCAAGCATGCCACAAACAAGTAGAATCCGACTTCATGATCCTCCTAATTTAAACCAACTACCCTAGCATACACCTATCCTAGAGTCAACCAAATATAGTCTTAAACTGTGCATACCTTTACTACTTAGGAAGAAATTCATGCAAAAGACAAAGTCCAATATACAAAGTCCAATTCATAAGGAAAACAAAAATAGTGAAAAATAAGCCTCAAAATCAAACCACAAACCAAAACAAGAACAAAGGAAAAATAAAGGAAAAGAAAAGAAAAGGTAAGCCATAGATAAAGGAAGAATAGGAAAAATGGAGAAAGGAACTAGAAAGCAAGTTAAACACATATATCCCAATCAACATACAAGTGATCGAATGACAACATCGTCAACGATCCCAAAACATTACGTGTTAACAAGCACTCATCCTCGAATCATTCAACTTCCCCTAAACTAATCCTAATCTATGCATCCAAATAAAATAAAGAGAAAAAAATAGAAAGGTCTCACCGGGCTATCCATGCTTAGCATAAAAAGAAACGCGACAAAAAGAAACACCTTCGTTGCGTTCCAAAATCGTAAGCATCATTAAAAAGCCATGTGAGAACAAGAAAAATAAAAGAAGCTATAAACAAAGAAAACTGTTAGTAACTTCAAAACAAAAGAAAGAAACTACAAAACTAAAACTAAATTAGGCTAACAAAGATTCTAAACAACTAAGCAAAACTAAAACTAAACTAACAAAGCCTAAAGAGGAAAATCAAGAAAGACTAAGTAAGCAAGTAAGTAACTATCTAACTAAAGAAACTATACTACAAGATTTGGATTCATGGGATTTTGATCAAAGGGCTATGGATATAAGGGATTTGGATTCATGGGAGCAAGTAGCAAACAACATCATCACAAGGGAATCATCACAACAACAATAGCAAATCAAGCTCATGGGCTAGCAACAAGCATCAATAAGACTAGAGACCAAGAAAGAAAACCATCAAGTAAGAGGCAAAAAGAATTCAAGGCATGCAACAACAACAAATATTGGCAACCGAGATACAAAAGAAATTCCCCCAAGCTAAACATGAATACATCTCAACATCCCATCAATACAAAGCAAGCACATAAAACACAAGGGATGGAGGTAAAAAGCACAAAAATGAGGGAAGTAGCAATCACCACCACCACCACTTGGCCCGGCCTCGTTGGAATCATTGTTGCCCATGTAGTCATCGAAGGTTGGGGGTGAGTAAGGAGCCCAACCTCTGGTGAACCCCTCGGGCCAACCATATTGCCCCTTGAAGTTATCTTGTTGCCAAGGGGCAAAAGGCGTGAATTCCTCGGGCAAAGCGAGCTCAAGAGGATGGTTAGGGTGCACATAGGGGTAATTAGGATCACCCCTACAGTCACACCCTCCAGGAGCACGGTAATTATAGTTACCATGCTCGTCCGGGTAGGAATGAGGCTCGATATCGGGCTTTAGAGGCCCTTGCCAATAAGGAAGCCCTTGCGAAGGTATAGGACCTTGCTGGGCGGAAAGTAAGGATAGTTAACTAGGGGAACGATGTTCCCGCGGTTAATCTCCGCATCATATAGGTGTTGTTGTTGAATGAACATTCCTTGTTGCATCGGATATACCTCTCATTTGGTTGTAAAGGGCTTCAAAATCTTGGTCATACATGCCCTCCAAGCGGATTTGCATCCCGCTCATCTGGTTGCTAAGGGCTTCCAAGTCGGAGCTAGCAAATGAAGGTTGTTGCCCTTGCCCTTGCCCTTGTTGTTGTTGTTGTGGTTCTTGTTGTTGTTTTCGACGTTGTTGATGTTGTTGTTGTTGTTCTTCTTCTTCTTCTTCTTCTTCTTCTTCTTCTTCTTCTTCTTCTTCTTCCTCCTCCTCCTCCTCATCAGAGTCAAAGTAGGGCCGCCGATAGCTCTTGGGGACATGCCACACATTTGCGGTGTCCAACCAGTGAAAAGATGTCAAGTAAGGGTTGGGAAGGTAGCACCAATGCTTGTTATCTAGAAGGCACTCATAATGCCCCTCTTCATAATGTTTGGAGATGAATTAAATTTGCCTTAATTGTTTCATGTCGAGGTAGATAGAGGTGGCATCCCCAACCGGCTTGCAATATGGCAAATAGTGATCAAGTTGGAGGTTTGTCAAAAGCCGAGTGACCATTCCCCCACAAGGTATCTCCCCGGTGCCTCGATCTTGCAAGGCGACACAATAAGTAGCAAAGACGTACCCCAAGTTCAACCGGCCACGACATTCTCCCCTAGTGGCCAACCAAAGAATCTTGAGCTCCAATTTGCTCATTTTTCCCAACTCTTGCTTGGGGAAGACCGAGTACCCCAAAAGACGGTGCACCACCCGAAGACAAGGTTGATGCACAATGCTTATCTTGGCTTCCTTGGTGACAAATTCACCACCACCGGAGATATCATCTCAGCAAGAGTCTTGATCATACTCCGCAAAAATGTAAGGCTCTAGATCCAAGATGTCACCATGAGGATTGAAATCCAGAGCGGCCTTGAATTGCTCTAAGGAGTAGTCGAAGAAGTTGTTGAAGATTTGGAATCGAACCCTATATTGACCTTCTACGGGAACAAGCTCAACCGTAGCAAAGAATTCCAAAGTAAGCTTAACATAGGTGCTGTAGCTATGGGATATGAAGGAACCCATCCGAAGGTTGATCAACAATTCCCTCACATCTTCATCAATACCCAACTTGGACATGTCATGTTGGAAGTAGTGTTTCGTGGGTTTGAGGGAGCGTTGGTCTTTGAGTTTGGTATCGGTCCTTTTGTCTTTGGTCATGTATCTTTCTTTTGGGAAGTGGAGTGGGTTTTTGTGTTTGGGAGGAGGAAGTGCTAGGGTAAGGTTCTTCAATGGAGATGTTGGTTTTTCATTTCTTGGTATGTAAGCTTTTTTAGTATGTTTGACATGTTGAATTCCAAGCTTAAGAACACCAAAAACCAATCACAAATATTCCAACACCAATCCAAAAAATTCACCAACCAAGAATTTCAACTTCCACCAATCACAAACTCAATCCAAATTGCCACACAACCACCAAACAATCAATAATTCCTTATCACACAACCAAAATCACAAGAAAACCAACCAATTCCACAAATGCACCTTACTACCCAAACTACCAAAATTCAAAATCCAAATTACTCAACCAAATTGCTCACAATTGCTACAAAAACAACAAACAACAAAATGTAAGGTGAAATCAAACAAACAACTCAAATGATCATCCAAAAAACCAAATCAATCATCAAACAACAAAACCCATATACTAATATTAATGCTCATGGAAAATTCAATACATGCAAATATATGATATATTTAAGCAAATTAAAGCTAGAGAAGATGATTATACCATATATGGAGCAAGATTGAACCACTTTTAGCCACCAATTTCCACCAAATCAAAAAGCCCCAAATTTTACCCAAACATGGAGGAGAGAGATTAAGGGTTTAATTTGGTGAAAGAAGTATGTTTTTGATGATTTAGATGAAAATGTAGATGATTTTGGTGAATTTGGAGTGAAGATTTGAGTAGAAAGTGATGAAATTAGATGAGTAAAGAAGAAGGAAGGTGCGGTCTTCTTGAGGGTTGATGGTGATGAAGCTCGAAGGTGAGAAGGAGGATAGAAGGAGAAATGAAAGAAGGAAGCGAAAAATAAAATAAAAGGGAGGTGTGGTCGGGCTGGTGCGCGCCCGCACCATGCTGGTGCGCGGTCGCACCTCTTGCGTGCGCGCCCGCACCTAGCCTAGGCTTACTCGATTTCCCTTTTTTTTATTTTTGGTGCGTTCAACGGTGGGTTTATCGATCAAGATGAACATTTGGGCTCTTGAACCCACTGAAAGTGGCAGATTCAAATTAAGATTTTAGTGGGTTCAAAATCCCAAAATAATGGTAGCACCACAACAACTCAACAAAAACAAACTTCCTTCAATTTTAAAGCATAAAATCCCTAACTTACCTCACTAAAATTCTTACCCCTTTTTCCTCAAATTTTAATGAAATCGAGTATAATCACATCAAAAACCGCAATGCACCTTCTCATTCTTCATGCTCACTTGATGAAATCCAATCCTAAAAATGCAACCTACAAATCCAATCAAGTAGAAAAGTGAAAGAAAAGAAGCTAAAAGAAGGAAAAATAAGAAAAATTCAAAATCAAACAGAATAGTTAGAAATCTCCGGGTTGCCTCCTGGGAAGCGCTTGCTTATGGTCCTAATCTTGACCCTTCCTCCAAATCATGGAGGGTCAAAGAACACCACCTTCTTCAAGGTAGCGGAAAGAGCAAAATCCTCTTCAACTTCTATTAACCTATTGTCGTTGCTTGGTGAAACTTCCTTCATAGACTTCTCAATTGCAAATTTTTCTTTTCTTAACTTCTTCCTCTTTCTCATCTTCTTAGAATCACGAGCTTTCTTCTTTGCTTTGTTGCTCAATGTAGATGGTTCCTCACCATCCATAATCATGGAAACATCCCCTTCATCTTGAGGATAGAGCTCAAACCAATGAGGAATCTCAACTTCCTCCTCGTCCATAAGCTTGGGAATCATCATTTTCTCTTCACTAACCTTCTTGCTATCAAAACTTGAAAGAACATCATCATAATTCCCAAGAACATCGTTAGTTGAAGAATCAATCACGCACACATTATCAATAGAATGAGGGGAATTAGCAAACATTTTTTCTTGCACAAGAGACAAAGACTCATGCACTAGTTTCAACTTAAAACTTTCCTCTTTCTTACCAACTCTCAAGGTAATACGACCTCCTTTCACATCTATCAAAGCTCCCGAAGTGGCTAAGAAAGGTCTTCCTAAAATGATAGGGATATGGTCATCTTCCTCAATTTCAAGCACAATGAAATCAACGGGTATAATGAACTCTCCTATCTTTAGAGGAACATCCTCAACTCTTCCCTTTGGAAACTTAATAGATCGATCGGTCAATTGAAGGGTTATACTGGATGGAAGGAGCTCACCTAGCTTGATTTTCTTGAAAACCGAATAAGGCATGATACTTACACTAGCACCAAGATCGCAAAGAGCATTTTCAAACATCATTTCATTAATCTTACATGGAATAGAGAAATTTCCCGAATCCTCCATCTTTTCAGGAAACTCCTTATGAATGAGGGCACTAAAGCACTTCCCAACTATAACCAAGTCAACCTCATTGCACTTTCTCTTCCCATCTAAAATCTCCTTGAGGAACTTAGAGTACCTAGGCATTTGGGTGATTGCATCGGTGAAGGGAATAGAAAAGTGGACTTCCTTGAGCATCTCAAGAAACTTACCAAATTGCTCATCCATTTTGTGCCTCAAGAACTTTTGTGGGTATGGTAGATCGGGTATTCTCACTTCCTCACGCTCTTTCTCAACATCCTTCTTTTTCTCTTGCTTCTCCTCATAACTAACACTCTTAGACACACCTTTCTCATCTTCCTCTCTCAAAACACTCCTCACCTCATCCTCCTCAATGGACCTTGAAACTCCCTCATCAAGAACTCTCCCACTCCTAGTGGTGACGGAATACACGAGTTTCTTGGGTTCCACTCCTAGAGAAAGCAAAGAGGATGGAATAGCACAATCCTTAAGAGTGTTGGCAAGTTGGGTTATTTGTGTCTCAAGCTTTTTTTTATGAGTCATCATCTCATTAAATTTCTTGTCACTGACCGCCATATAGGTGTTAATGATCTTGGTTTGTTTATCAATGAATTCTTCCAAATTTGTCTTAAATAATGATAGTTGGGAATAAGAATTTTCATCATTAGCTTGGGGCTTTGGAGAAAAACCGGGAGGGGGTCCCCTTTGGTTGTTATTTGGAAAAATTCTTCGACTTTGGTTGTTGTTCCAATTCCCTCGGCCTTGACTATTGCCACCATTATGGTAATGGCTACCAAAGCTTTGAGATTGACCTTGGTTTCCATACACATGACTTGGGTTTTGATTACTATAACCTTGGTTGTTAGAGTTGCTTCGGAAACCTTGGTTTCCTTGGTTTCTATAGCCTCCATTGTTATAGTTATCGAAAGCACCTTGAGGTTGACAATTCCTATTGCCAAAATTCTTAGGTCCATCAAACCTTTGACTACCATTGGCATTAGACACAAAGTTCACATGTTCACATTCATTAGTTTCAACATCATCACATGCATCAACAAAAGTTTGTGAACACATGAAAGAATCATGATCATAAGATCCACAAGAATCACAAAATAGACATCCACTTGGGATGTTATTGGAAGTAGAAGGAGAAGAGTTAGAAAGTGTACCTCTCCCTTTGGGTTGGGAGGAAAGGCTCAAAGAATTCGTAGAAACACTCTCAAGCTTCGCTTTGATCGATGTCATCTCCTTCCCTAGATTTGAAATTTGGGATGACAAGTTGTTAATCGCGTTAAGATGATCCACGGAATAAACCGTTGAGCCACTCTTGCTTGTAGACTCTCTCTCTCTCTCCTTCTTGCCAATCTCGATAGTATCTCACCACATCCTCAATTATGTCAACTACCTCTTCTTCCGTCCTATTCATTATAGGACCACCGGCTCCTCCATCTAGGCATGAATTGCCTTGAGCACTCAAACCTCCATAGAAAATTTGTATCACTTGATAGGTAGGAATCACATGATGTGGACACTCTCTTTGGTACTCCTTGTACCTTTCCCATGCTTCATAGAGATTCTCATTAGGCCTTTGTTTGAATCCTTGGATCAATGCCCTAGCCTCCGCCGTCTTCTTTTGTGGGTAAAAGTGAGACAAGAAAGCCTTGTGACATCATCCCACGTCCTAAGTGAATTGGGCTTAACCTCCTTATCCAACCACTCTAAAGCACGACCAATAAGAGAAAAAGGGAAACAACTTTAGCCGAATTAAATCTTGAGAAATGCCGTTCATCTTAATAGTATCGCAATACTTTTCAAATTCCTTTAGGTGATTCGACGGGCTCTCACTCTTGGCTCCACTAAATTGCATCCGTTCTATCAAAGTAATCATAGCCGGTCTTATTTCAAAATCGTTCGCTGGTGTTGTAGGTGGAGCACTGCCGCTCTCAAACCTATAAGCACCATGAATTCCCAACTCCTTCAAGGCTACTCTTGGATTCTCTCCCATGCCTTGCTCTTGCTCTTCTTCCTCAAACTCTTCTTCACTTGAGGAACTTAAGCTCAAAGATCGGTTGGCTATCCTTCTTCGTGAAAGAGTTCTTTCAATTTCCGGATCTGTAAGTGTCGTTTGAAGTGCGCCTACGTAAAAGCATGTTGTGAATATGCTTGGAACTCATAGGAAGTGAGAATTGACATAACGATTAGGGACACGATTAGGGACAAGGAAAGTAGGGAGCTGCCAACAAGTTTTTAAGGAACTTGTAAACCGTTCACGGATCATTTAAGGCAACCACGATTAAGGGACAAGGAAGGCAACAACGATTGACCTGTGAAAGTTACACCCCATTCATAATCCATGAGATCACTAACTCCATATGGTTCGGAACCACGAAAGGAGGATCGGGGATGATGGTACGAAGTGAGTCATGGATTCACATTCGCCCGTATTGGCCTCTACTCGATTCTTATAGTGAAAAGTATTTCCTGCGATCTCATAGGCATGCAAATAAAATATTCAATTTGCTCCAAACTATTAAGCTAAATTAGTTGAATATTAATGCAACATATAATTCTAAAATATTAGTGATCACTTGATTAAATAACAAGATTAAAGGAACCTAAACGGGTCGTCCAAATTATCTTATTAAGCGTGATATTCAATTACATATTCCCTTTAACATGCAATATGGCGATCATAAATATAATAGAACAAACATTAATATTGGAAGCAATTCAACAATAATATCGTTAATCAAATCAAATAATAATAATAAACCCTAATCATGATAATAGCAACAAGAAATAATAACAAGAGTAATTAAGTGATTAATTACTCACTTTCCACATTTCCTTGAATTGCTACATCATGGAGAAACTGTTAGTAACTTCAATCAAATTAAATCAAATGGAAATTAAATTAAATAAATTTAGAAATGATTTGGTCCAAACCCTCAGTTAATTATACCTTTCACGCCTTGGTTTAAGTATAAAACTTCGGGTCAAGTATGGACTCCTTAGAGTGCTTAAGGGATATAAAATGAGAGAATAGGGTGGCTAGAGTTTAGGCTAGAGCAAGAGAGAGAGGAGAGAATATTTTTGGTGTAGAAGAGAGGAAGAGAGAATGATTTGGTGATCAAGCTTGTTGATGATTGAAAATGGGGAGATATGACCTCTATTTATAAGGAAAAAAGAGGGGTCGAATCAAGAAAAGATAAGAATTCGAATCGAATAAACTCTTGCGATAGACAGCAGTTTTTGTGGTTTTTGTTTTTATCATATCTTTTGATCCAAAAATTGGAATAAGATGATTAAGATATCGTTGGAAAGCTCTTGAAGTATACTTTCTAACCCAGTTAGAATCAGATTAAAATACTTTTTAGAATTAAAGATATGGCCGAAATAGTGGGACGGTGTCAGTTTTGGATAGAGTTTCGTATTTCTATCATATCTTTTTCGTTATAGCTCGGAATTAATATTATAATATATCATTGGAAAGATAATTTCAATATATATCCAACCATCTAAGATTCAGATAAAAACTCTAAAGCACGGAAATTATATCTGACAATCTTTGAACATTTTTCAATTCGTATAGAATTAGGACTTTCAAAAAGAAAAGTTTTATTCAATTTCAAACTCTTTAATCTTATCTTTTCAAAAAGGATAATTAAGATATTTTAGAAACTTATAGAAGCTTCCAATTAATCCTAATTGGATTAGGAGTGGGATTAAATCCTTTGGACCCTCCACATGATCATTGGGTCGTAGGTAAGGTGGGCTTAGGTTCGGTTTGGACTCAGTTTAGTATTTTAGCCATAACTTATTCGTTATAACTCGGATATGGGCTTATAATATATCGTTGGAAAGCTCTTTTAAAGCCCCATCTAACCATTTAACAATTGGACCCAGATTATGGACCAAAATAAACTGGTCTAAACGTTTTTATAAAAAGGACACGAAATGAATGATTTTAATGGACACGAAATGAATTATTTTTGGCTTAAAGGCACGAAAAGAGGAAAATAAGTTATGATTTGGGAAAATGGGCTATGAATTTGGTTGGTTTATGAAATGTATTGGGATTGAATATAGATTTAAGCACTCCAAAGATTAAATACTCAACCTGACCAATAATGGCAGTGAAAGGTTGTTCATCATCGGGTTTGGTTTTGGGGAGACATTTTTAGGTGTCTACAGAAGCCCCCACTTTGACTGAGTTTGTAGAAACGATAGTTTCGAAAACGATAGTCAAAGTAGTCGATTGGGACGGAAAATGATTTAAGATGTTCTGCGATCCTAAATCACTCTGTATACGCCAATACCTGCAGAAGATTGTTAGTTCCACAGATAAAAGAGTAAAGGGATAGAATGCATATCTGACACCAGTGTATCGGTGACAAATGAATTTGGTAGCTTCCTATGCTTGAAGGAATCCACCGGATGATACTTTCCATTCTTGAGGAAATTCGATAGATGATGTTGGCAGTTTTCTATGCTTGAAGAAACCCACCGGTTGATATACTTTCCGTGCTTGAGGAAAGTCGAGAGATGACAATTTTCCATGCTTGAGGAATTACTTGTCTGATGATGAAATTGCAAGTCTCTGTGTATCGAGAACCTTACGTCGTGAATCGTCTTCGCTTGGGAGATGATCACTAAAATGATGATGGTTCGATTGTCTCCGAACGTGGGCTGTAGTTAGTTTGCTTGTCGCCAAACGTGGGCTGTAGATGGTCCGCTTGTCCCCGGACGTGGGCTGTAGATGGTTCGCTTGTCCCCAAACGTGGGCTATAGATGATCCGCTTGTCCCCGGACGTGGGCTGTAGTTGGTCCACTTGTCCCCGGACGTGGGCTGTAAATGGTCCGCTTGTCCTCGGACGTAGGCTGTAAATGGTCCGCTTGTCCCCCGACGTGGGCTGTAGATGAGACCTGCAAAATAAAATTTGCCAAGGGACTCGTCTAGACTATGATTGACTCGACCAATTGAGTTGACCAATGACTTGACCAAGCATGACATGACATGTGTATGACTTGTGATTTTGTGTATATGTGTATTGAGTGAGTGTGTGGACGGACAAAAGCAACCGAAAATGCAAAAGAAAAAAAAGAAAGACGTGAAAAAAGTTTATTTTCGAACTTCCCTCAAAAAAGAAATTTGGAAAAGTTTTTTTTTTTTTTTTTTTTTTTTTTTTTTTTTTTTTAACTTTCCCAAAAGAAAAGATATGAAAAAGGGAAGAAGTTTTGAACTTCTCGTTCAGCAAGACGAAATGAATCGCATGCATGGATCGAATTGCTTTTCTTGAAGATAATGTATGCATGATACATGTTCTTAGACCAGGAGGCTAAGGACAATTACATCATGTGACACGATAGATGAGTTAACTTAGGTCATGGAGCTAAGCATCATATATGGTGTAAAGAAATGATCTCGAACGTCGCTTAGATCTAGAAGCTAAGAACGTATATAGATGAAGTGATTATTGCATAATGAACGCTGCTTAGGTCAAGAAGCTAAGCACGATATGCTTTTTATGATTAAAAATCATTGACATATAAATGTTGCTCAACACATTATGCGATGTGTGAAACAATGAACATTGCACAGGTCAGGAAGCTAGGCAAGTAAATAATGTTTCTTCTAAAAAATGTTGTCTTAAAAGATGATGACATGCACCGTGTTAAAACAAGATTTCATGATAAAGGGTTCTTAAAGGGAAAGATGATATGGCTATGTATGTGTGAGTGAAGTGTGTGAAAGTGATACTAAGGCTGGCTGCAAGGGTTATGGTGATGGAAATAGATGTGAGAAGAGTCAAAGATGATGACTTTTGTTGGGCTGGGTAAGCTAAGTGATGTGAATTCAAGCCCCCAAGTCTAGCTCTAAATGGTAAGGGTTAAGCATTGGATATTCTTTGACTCGATCATGCATGGATATGAATATGAATGTGGCCGCACCTCAATGTGAGGTTGCCTACGTATCCGTTAGGAATCAGGCCGAACGTAGCTCTAACCGAGCTTTGCACAAGTGTATGTACATCTCAAAGAGGTCTTTTTAGGGTTTTAATGTAGTTAAGCTGATGGTTTAAGGAAGAAAGGGGTAAAAAGGCTCAAGACCCGAGAGAAGCCCCCAAGATATGCAATTATGTATTTGAAAATTTTAAATTCGAAAGTTTTATTTTTCTCATTTTTTTTTTTTTTTGCTTTGATTTTTTTTTTGTTCTTTTGAATCAATGTAGGCAAATTCCAGATCATGTGGTTCATCACTCACTTAGCATTCATGTTTCTCAAGCACAGTACCAAGCACTCGACGAGAGACGCAATTCGAGACGTGTTCGTATCAAAGACATTGGAACACTTGCCTTTAGACATTGTTTTTCTATTTACTTATTCTTTTGTTTTTCTTTTCTTTCCTTTTTTTTTGAACTTGCTTTTTGAATGTTACACAAATTGCACACCTTCCCATCCCAGGGTTATGTGAATGTGGGTTGAAGAAATAAAGGCCAAACGTTAGACGAGGCTAAAAGTGGTTGATGAAGAAATGGAATGAGTGTTTGAAAATGGTTTAAAGGGAATGAATGGGGTTCAAAGGTGCCTCAAATAATTGGTGTACCTTGTGTTTAGTTCGGCAATTTATTTATTTATTTTTTTTTTGCGAATGACATGATCGAATGCAAAGGTAAGAAATACTTATTGATGGAACATGGCATAGAGACATAAGGATAAGAAGAACCTATGCTAGACTTATTAGGGGAAAAAGGGTTGGAACAAAAGATGAAAAAAGCATGAAATCTTGTATGGAAACTTATCTTGTGCTTCGTCTTCATGGATGCTTATGAATTACTTGTTACCGCCAAGAGGGACAAGAAATTTTTTATTGCTGATGCTTTGATTGGAAGAAAAGAAGGAAGGAATGACATTCCCCTTATTCTTCCAACTCTTGCCTAGTGATTCTTGAACTCGAGTACTATGGAACAAAATGAGCTCACTTAATGCATTGACTCAATACTCGGATTGGAAAGGAAGAGTGTATGAAATAATTTTGAAAACCAATGGGAAATACTCCACTCATTCCTATTACGACGGAAAACGACGCATGCATGGTCCTATTATACGATCATAAACAATATAGTGCATTACTCGAAGACAAAGTGTGTGCAACGACTCAACATGTGTGATTAGGTGAGTTTATTAAGACTCGTGGTATGATCGTATGACTAGACATGAGGACGTAGTGAAAAAACGAAGGACGCAAGGACCAAATAGCATAGAAGACTAAAAGACAAACTAACTTGATTAATTTTGTTCAATTTTAATGTTTATGCTATTTACTAGGTGAAAACGGTCCATTGGCAATCGTTAGTCAAAAATAAGATCAACCACAATCAAAGACAAAGAACACATGTTAAGGTTAGCACAATAATCACAAGTAACTAGGAAGACGAGTGGAATTCTAGAAGAGTTAGGACTCATGGGTATAAATAAATAAATAAAAATCTATAATCCTATGTTATACGAGTTGACATGGATTAAAGGACTTGGCTAAGACTAGCTTGACACGAAAAGAGAAAAAAAACAAATTAAAAAAAGAAAGTTGGATGCTAAAAAGACACCTAAACTGGACAGGCTGTAGTATATCGGTTATAACTTTGTATCTGTGATTCTGATTGGAACGAAACCAACGCGAAATGAAAGAAAAAACTCGGGGCTACAGATCCATAGGTAGTACAACACGTAAATCTTTCTAGAACTCCGGTTATGACCAAAACAAGTTGACTCTTATGCAAGATACGGGAATAAAAATCCGAGTTGACTCAAAATTAAAAAATAAATACTATGAATTGACTCTAATAATAAAAAAAAGGTTTGATAAGAGAAAAAAAAGAGAAAAAATAATAAAATAAAAATATGCACACATAAGCACATTGTCACGAATGATGCAATGAAATTCGCAACCTAAAGTCAAGATCTATATATGTTCCACTATGGTCAAGTTTATTTGGGTGTCAAAGGGTACCATGGTTAAGAGTTTGGACGCGTTAGCAAGGCAGCCTCCCTTGAGGGTGTATGCCAACGGGCGTCTCCGCGAGTTCGTTATGAAATCGAACTCGACTCCATGGTTTGGGTGGATTTAAAAACTCGGATGAACCCTTATTGCCATGAGCGTTTTTGGGTTGATAGAGCTTAAATCCCCCGGGCTAGCCACGTACGTAGAACACGTACTATTGTGGAAAAATAGGTAACCTAATATGCATATGCATATGTGACAATGCCAATTTAATCGCAGGAATACAATCCAAGAATCTTTCAAGTCTCATCCACTCATCTCAATTAAATACCGATCACTCAAATCGATAAATAACTAAGAATCCTCCCTAGTGGAATCGCCAAATTGTAGGCATTGTTTGAAGTGCGCCTACGTAAAAGTATGTTGTGAATATAATTGGCACTCATAGGAAGTGGGAATTGACATAACGATTAGGAACACGATTAGGGACAAGGAAAGTAGGGAGCCGCCAACAAGTTTTTAAGGAACTTGTAAACCGTTCACGGATCATTTAAGGAAACCACGATTAAGGGACAACGAAGGCAACAACGATTGACCAGTGAAAGTTACACCCCGTTCATAATCCATGAGATCACTAACTCCATATGGTTCGGAACCACGAAAGGAGTATCGGGGATGATGGTACGAAGTGAGTCATGGAGTCACATTCACCCGTATTGGCCTCTACTCGATTCTTATAGTGAAAAGTATTTCCTGCGATCTCAAAGGCATGCAAATAAAATATTCAATTTGCTCCAAACTATTAAGCTAAATTGGTTGAACATTAATGCAACATATAATTCTAAAATATTAGTGATCACTTGATTAAATAACAAGATTAAAGGAACCTAAACGGGTCGTCCAAATTATCTTATTAAGCGTGATATTCAATTACATATTCCCTTTAACATGCAATATGGTGATCATAAATATAATAGAACAAACATTAATATTGGAAGCAATTCCACAGTAATATCGTTAATCAAATCAAATAATAATAAACCCTAATCATGATAATAGCAACAAGAAATAATAACAAGAGTAATTAAGTGATTAATTACTCACTTTCCACGTTTCCTTGAATTGCTACATCATGGATAAACTGTTAGTAACTTCAATAAAATTAAATCAAATGGAAATTAAATTAAAGAAATTTAGAAATGATTTGGTCCAAACCCTCAGTTAATTACGCCTTTCATGCCTTGGTTTAAGTATAGAACTTCGGGTCAAGTATGGATTCCTTAGAGTGCTTAAGGGATATAAAATGAGAGAATAGGGTGGCTAGAGTTTAGGCTAGAGCAAGAGAGAGAGGAGAGAATATTTTTGGTGTAGAAGAGAGGAAGAGAGAATGATTTGGTGATCAAGCTTGTTGATGATTGAAAATGGGGAGATATGACCTCTATTTATAAGGAAAAAAGAGGGGTCGAATAAAGAAAAGATAAGAATTCGAATCGGATAAAACTCTTGCGATAGACAATAGTTTTTGTTTTTATCGTATCTTTTTATCCAGAAATTGGAATAAGATGAATAAGATATAATTGGAAAGCTCTTGAAGTCTACTTTCTAACCCAGTTAGAATCAGATTAAAATATTTTGTAGAATAAAAGATATGGCTGAAATAGTGGGACGGTGTCAGTTTTGGATAGAGTTTCGTATTTCTATCATATCTTTTTCGTTATAGCTCGGAATTAATATTATAATATATCATTGGAAATATAATTTCAAGATCTATCCAACCATTTTAAGAATCAGATAAAAACTATAAAGCACTAAAATTATATCAGACAATCTTTGAACGTCTTTTAATTCAAATAAGTTATTCCATTTCAAACTCTTTAATCTTATCTTTTCATAAAGGATAATTAAGATATTTTAGAAACTTATAGAAGCTTCCAATTAATCCTAATTGGATTAGGAATAAGATTATATCCTTTAGACCCTCCACATGATCATTGGGTCCTAGGTAAGGTGGGCTTAGGTTCGGTTTAGACTCAGTTTAGTATTTTAGCCATAACTTATTCGTTATAACTCGGATTTGGGCTTATTATATATCGTTGGAAAGCTCTTTTAAAGCCCCATCCAACCATTTAACAATTGGACTTAGATTATAGACTAAAATAAACTTGTATTAACGTTTTTATAAAAAGGACACGAAATGAATGATTTTAATGGACACGAAATGAATTATTTTGGGCTTAAAAGCACGAAAAGAGGAAAATAAGTTATGATTTGGGAAAATGGGCTATGAATTTGGTTGGTTTATGAAATTTATTGGGATTGAATATGGATTTAAGCACTCCAAAGATTAAATACTCAACCCGACCAATAATGGCGGTGAAAGGTTGTTCATCATCGGGTTTGGTTTTGGGGAGACATTTTTAGGTGTCTACAGGATCCAAGGGAACTAAGGGCTTATCTCGAGTTCTACTATGCATGCTAAAACTAAAAAGAAATTGTTGGTAACACTGCTACAAGTGTAGCCTAAAAGAAAGAAGAAAAATCTTTTTGTGTTTTTGAAATAGATGGAATAGACTCAACAACAATACATAATCACAACACCGTTCCCCGGCAACGAGCCCATTTTGACGAGGGTCGAAGCTAGGTCGTTGAGGCTAACCCCTACCCACGGCCAAACATAATTTGTAAACACTCAACACACCCCTACACAAGTATAATGGTAAGTCGAGGGTCGAATCCAAAACAATGGTGGGAGACTATCTATTGTTACGGGTCAAGTTATTCTGAAGTCTAGAGAAAGGGTGTGAATTCTATGCTAGGACAAATGACTAATAAACGAGAAGAAATCAAATGTAATAAGAACTAGGGCTAGGATCCACATGTAGTCATAATGGATCCAACTAATTAGCAGGTCAAATTGGCTAAGTCAAGCAATGTGAGGGAAGATCAACCATGCAACCAATAGAGCATATCAAGCTATTTTCCTAGAGGTCTAACTAGCGTCAACTACGATAAACTCTAGCTAGGAAACATCACAAGACACCTCAATAATGTAAATGCAAGCCACAAATTAATGGTCCGTATCAATTTGAACTTACAATGAAATCTAGTGCAACAATCAAAGTTGGCCAATCTTTAATCAATTACGCACATGCACATGATCCTCAACCAAATTAAATCACATTATCAACTCCATTAATTATCCCCAATTAGCACTAATCTATTACTCATACATGCTTCACCATTACCCTAGCAAGTAATCTACTCACTAGCCATTGAAATTAAGATCAAAACAACACAAATCAACAAATTCATCAAGATCAAATCAAACAAACTAAGATCAAACACAAATCAATCAAACTTCAATCAAACTTGAACAATCAATGAAGCAAATGAAATCAAACTATAGATTGAATTAGAGAAAAGAAATCCTTACAAACTTGATCAAAAATCAAAGGAAATGTAGAAATCTTCAATAATCAACAATACACCATGAACTTTTTTCTCTAAACACCTAGAGTTTCTCTCTCTAAAAATATGATCTAAAAATATCCAAAATTGTCTCTCTCTAAAAATAGAAGGAAAGACTATACATAGGAAAGATAAAAAAGAAGAGTTAGTTAGATCGTCCCAAAAGAAACCCCGGAAGGAGAGGTCGCATCAACGAAAAGGCGCGGCCGCGGGAAAAAGGATACGGAGCAGAGACCCGGGGGGGCGCGACCGCGCCATCCAGGTGCGTGGCCGCACACCTTGCGTGCGCGCCCTGACTAGGGTCGAAGCTAGGTCGTTGGGGCTAACCACTACCCAAGGTCAAACAAAATTTATAAACACTTAACCAACCCTATACAAGTATATGGTAAGTCAAGGGTCGAACCCAAAGGAATGGTGGGCTATTGCCTATTGTCTATAGTCAAGCTATCCCGAAGTCTATAGGTAGGGTTGTGAATTCTAAACTAGGACAAACGGCATATAAACTTGAAGGAATCAAATGTAATAAGCACTAGGGCTAGGATCCACATGTAATCATAATGGAATCAACTAATTGGGAGGTCAAATTGGCTAAGTCAAGCAATGTGAGGGAAGATCAATCATGCAACCAAAAGAGCATATTGGCTAAGTCAAGCAATGTGAGGGAAGATCAATCATGCAACCAAAAGAGCATATCAAGCTATGCTCCTAGAGGTCTAACTAGCGTCAACTACGATAAACTCTAGCTAAGAAACATCACAAGACACCTCAATCGTGTAAATGCAAGCCATAAATCAATGGTCCGTATCAATGTGAACTTACAATGAAAACTAGTGCAACAATCAAAGTTAGCTACTCTTTAGTTAATCACACACATGCACATGATCATCAATAAAATTTAATCACATCATCAACTCCATCAATTTTCCCCAATTATCATTAATCCATTACTCATACATGCTTCACCATTACCCTAGAAATCTAACTACTCACAATCCATAGAAATCAAGATCAAAACAAAGCTAAACAACAAATTCATCATGATTAAATTGAACAAACTATAATCAAATCACAAATCAATCAAACTTCAATCAAACTTGAACATTCAACAAAACAATTGAAATCAAACTAAAGATTAAACTAAAGATTGAATTAAAGAAAAGGAAATCTTACAGTCTTGATCAAAGATCAATGGAATTAAAGAAAGCTTCAATCATCAACAATCCACCATGAATTTCTCTCACCTAAAACCTAGAGTTTCACTCTCTAAAAATCTCTCTAATTTTTATAAAAAACTAATTCTAATTCTATTCTAATTATTCTTTAATTAATTCTCTCTCTAAAAATAGAAGGAAAGACTATATATAGGAAGGATACAAAGGAAAAGTCGGTTAGATCGTCCAAAAATAGACTTCGGGAGACGCGAGCGCACAAAGAAGGGTACAAAATAGAGCACCCAGGCAGGTGCGGCCGCACCCTGGTCGTGCGCTTGCACCTGGCAGCAGCCCCTAACTTCTCTTCTTCAACCTAGCTCAACCTCGTGCGCACGTCTAGGTGATGGTGATGAACACCAAGGTATGCAGTCTTGAAATGAGTATTTTGGTGGGTTTGTGGCAAAGATGACGCCCCCACCGCACACGTGCACCGATCTCTTAACTTGCCCCTAGAGTTCCTTCAAACTTCAAGCTCCAAAAGCTAACACAAGACATCGAACTTGATGAGAAATGTAAGAGGAAATCTCGGAAATCTTTGGAAACTCGATCATCACCTAAAAACAAACGAAAACAAACAAATAAAAGGGAAAAAGAACGAATAAACAAAGAAATGCACAAAACAAGGAAACTAACTACGAAAAGCACAAACTAACGAAATAAAGAGCAAAACTAAGAAAAACTAAGGAAAAGAGCTACTAAATGGAATGAAAATCATCCTAAAAGAGATTAAATGAGTGCCATAAATGACACTCATCACGACCGATCTCTTGACTTGCTCCTTTCATTCCTTCAAACTTAAGCTCCAAAAGACAAACATGAGGCATCCAAATTGTTGAGAAATATGAGAGGAAGGCTCGGGAATCCTTGAAAACACGATCGTAACCTGAAAATAAACGAAAACAAGCAAATAAAAGGGGAAAAGAAAAAATAAACAATGAAATGCACAAAGAAAGAAATCTTACTAAGAAAGCACAAACTAAAGAAATAAAGAACAAAACTAAGGAAAAGAGCTATAAAATAGCATGAAAATAATCCTAAAGAAGCCAAATGAGTGCCATAAATGACACTCATCATTGCCTTAATGTCAAAATTCACCGTGTGTGAATTATAACTGGTTACATGCAACCCTAGGCATAGATCTTATTTATGGATCTCATCTCTAAATAAGAGCCCATGTCAAAAGCCCAAAACCTAATTCTAATCTAACTATGCTAGCTCAATCCTATTCATGACTAATTAAATGCTCATGAGGCCCATTAATGGGCCTCTTATTTGCTTAACCCAATACCCTTGTGTGTGACCTCATAGGATCCATTCTAGCGGGCTTTGGACCATTTGACTAGCCCAAAGATCATCTCTCATAGTCTAGCAACAGATGATGACGACCCTAAACAACGAACTTATTATCTCCATAATAGTGATCCTTGATATATCTAGTAATTACACTTATCGAAGAGACAACTCCTTCAATCTCCCACTAGTCTGAGACAAGTGCACAATATTCAAATTCCTTAAATCAATGTGTGTCAATTTGATAATATGATTGCATCTCATGTCGTGATCATATTAATCTACAAATCTTTTTCTTGAAAACTGAGTTAGAATTACAAAACAAATGATTACTATGTAATCCATTTGAGCACGGCCATGCATTTTCTAAATTCTCCCCCATCAAGGGGCCAAGACACATTCCTAATTAAATAGGTAGACTCAATCCAATCTTATGGCAATCAAAGCTCCCACTCACTTTTGAAATAACCGGGAAACACCCTTTATACTCTCCAGTCACGGGCAGACGTTTAAGTGCACCACAGCCATAACATCCGTTGAATGAAATCAATGTTCCACTCATGTCAAAGGAATCCACTAATATATCCAAAAGCTCTGTACTTGAACTTTAAAGTAAGTCTATAGTTCGATCATGCATCATTCATGCATACCCATGTGATTGACCGAGCATCACTACGCTCCTATAGCCCATGAAACTGCGCTATCCAATCAATCTTAACATGCTAGTCCATTAATTGAAATCATTTATGTCTAGTTTAATGATTCCGAACTAGAAACTTAAATAATGTATGAATTTAGTTCACTAGTGGGGTTTCATTCATCAGGTTATCAACTTGATGAGCCCATCAATTCAAAATTATTTTGGACATTTTATTTAATTTCAAAACCATAATTAAATAGATTGAAATTTTGTTTCAATTGATAAACATAATTATGCAAGTTAATGTATTAGTCATGGGACATGTTTTCTCAAAACATAAACAATTTAAATTACATAACTTGCTTTAATCCAAGAATCTTCGTATGACTCTCATACCTTGGTCATGGAAGGGGTTTAGTAAGTAGAGTTCATGAGACATTCTCATAAACATGAATTTTTGTAATTTCTAAATTTTATAATAATATTCAGCTCCACACACTAATAATTTTCCTTTGCCCCTTTCGCAAGGAACTTAGGAATTTCTAATTTGTATTCCAACATCACACTTGATTTTGATTGAAATCTATTATCACTTGTTCTTAAAACACGTTAATCAAATAGACGAGTGTACTCCATGACATGCATGATGCATCCTTTACATATTGCATAAGTAGCATCACTCAAAACCTAATTTCATCAACCTTTCTCAAAGTACTGAATCATTAAGCAATGTGCCATGTTAAATGGGATTGAAACTCCTTTCAATATAATGTTGAACCTTATAATAATCTTATTAATATAAGTTTCTTAACCAAGATCAAACATCCTTCGAAACCTATCTATACTCATCTTCTGTTCTAGGTTTTTCAAACAAAATGCATTAACCATCACTTGACCCTTCAAGCAATGAATAATTTCTCTTTGTACAAGACCAAGAAGACTTCATATCTCCCACTAAATATACATAACATCTTCATTTTACGAGAACATCAAATAATTTGATTAACTCACAATATTAAGAACACTAACTCCATGATGCTATGCATCCCTAGGATTATTGCATCTTCAAACTTTTGATTGTATCATATACAAATCTTCTTTCATGAACAATTTCAAGAAAGTGTTTTGAAATCCATCTACCGAATCTTATAAGATAGAAATCACTAAAATATCTTTAATAGATCTTTGCAACATGCCTAATGTAAAGGTTTCATCGTAGTCATAGTCTAACTATGAATTTGTTGAATCTTTTAACAAGTCTTTGTTTTAGTTAGAAAACATTTTCCTTTATTGTCTGCTTTGCATACAATCCAATTAGGCGAATTATTCAAGTGTCATACACTTGCTTACAGACTCATAATCTATTTCAGATTTCCTGGTTTTAAACCACTTGGAGTCATAACTTGTCAAATCATCTTTATTACTTGCATAATCATCTTGTTCCAATATGAATATTTTAGAACTCTTATCTATATGAAATCATATTTCTTTGGCTAAATTTTACATATGCTAGTTATCATTGTGGGTTTTTATGCAACAATTGAAACTCATACAACAACTTTGTTTAGTTTTCAATGAGAAACGACAATAGAGGATTTGCACTCAGAATGTACTACCTTCGTCACATGGTTATTATTCCCATTACACTTAATAAGACCATGCGTTGTCATTTGTTACATGAGGTGAATCATGCTCACTTTGTTGCTTTTATTTAATTATCTCTCAAATTGCTTAAAGATTTTCGAATTCACTTTTCTTGAACTTTTCAAGTTTCTCAAACTTTTCAAGATTCTTATACTCCCACTTGCCTTTTGAGGAGTCATATTTAGCATAGGGAATCATGGTTTGAACCACGTTTGTTTGTTGCTTTTCTCGAACTTTTTCGAGATTTATACTACCCCCACTTGACCTTTTGGAACGATTTCCATAAGGGCACCTACTTCAGCAACAAACATTTTGTGCTAAGTATGGCTTATGTAGTAGTACCCCGTGCTATAGGAATCGAACGTGCATCAAACGATTTAATACAACTTTTATTCCTTGCTTTGTAGAAAGACTTAATAAGAACTTTTCTTATCCATATTGCATATGAAGCCTTTGCTACATTTTGATTTGACCTATGTAGTTTTTTTTTTGCTTAGTTTTGTAGCTTATCTTAAAAGTATATCCCTGAATAATGGTTGGAAGATAGGGTATTTTCATCCATTATCAAAATATATCTCATATAAATTGATATCTCCCTTCATGAACATTTCATAAGGTTTTCTTTTGGAGTTTATTGTAAAACGATTTCACAACTCTTGGATGTTTATCAAAGTCTTGACTTAAATTCTCATTGTTATGATCATATCACAATAATTTGAATGTGTTGCCAAGTACATGTCTTGACTTAAATTTTCACAGTTACAACCATATTGTAATGTAACCATTATTTTGTTAAGTTGATTCTGAACTTCATACTAAACCTTTTGAACTTTTCAAAATTTCCATCTTATGCTTCAACTAAGCACAAGTACTGATCGTATCACAAATGAAGTTTCATTGTCCATCTCTAGCCTTTGAACCTTTGGTTTTCGTACATCGATATGTATTCGACCTTGAGTTCACATCATCATCTCTCTAAATGGTGACTTTGTCAATACTTTCAAATTAGAATGATATTTACATATACCAATAGATTCATTATCTAATGATATTGAAAGTCCATCCCTTTGGATCTTCCGCATGCAATGTTCATTTTTCATTCGAATTAATTAACATATTAGAGACAATTTATATATAGAAATGGTTTAATTATTTCTATCATATAGAACTTTAAACCTATTTAGCGATTCAAAACATATTATGACTCAATGAAGCATAGAATAACATTTGTTCCACCTTTTGAATCTTCGATGCTTAGTCATTACTAACATCGAATGGTATTTTGATAATGGCAAGAATGAATAACATTTATTTAATTCCAGCCAATTACTAGGTGAGGTGAAATATAAGTTTTACTTGTAAAGTTGCAACTTTTGCTTCTAGACTTGTAGATACTACTTGTGAAGTAGCAACATTTGCTTCTAAACTTGTAGATTTATTTCTCCTTTAGCCATAACTTCTTCCTTTAGTTCAACCACATTGTTCTATGGGTGAACTAAACAAGACATCGTATATCCAAGAAGTAGCAATATGCTAAATCAATTTTTATAATATACTTCTTAAATTGGAACATTTTCATTCTTTTACCTTCCAACTATATGAGGTAGTTTTTAATCAATTGGAATTGGTCCATTTAATTTGAAACATTTGTTGTCCATAACAACTTTTAGCATGTAACTAGTCTAGGATTGAGAAGTAGCAACTTGTTTGCATTTCTTATTAGCCTAACTTCTTAATGCAATCCTCGTTTATTCCTAAACCTTTCCCATTCAAGTCATTGCTTTTGCTTAACTACTTTAAGCACATTTCATGATTTTGCTAAGTCTATTCTATCATTATTCATATTTGAGTTTAATCAAGTATTAAATTCTATATGAAATGGATGAAAAATAGTGTCATTTGATCAACTTTTGATCATAGATATTTTCAATTACTGATGTGTTCATTTTTTATATATATTTATCCCCGTCCCTTGGTCGTAATTAGTAGTGTTTTTGGCTCCTACGAGCCACTTTTATTACTAATTTGTGTTTTCCAGTGCTTTGGTAGTTTTGCTTGAGTTTTGTAGGAATTTGCGTACTTGGAGCATTTTCCCGGATTTTTGAGGAGCATCTACAAGTGTTGGAAGACCGCGACCCAGTTCAATAGCCCAAGACCGGTTGGAGGTTTCAAATCGATGATTAAGGGCTCGAGTATGAAGATCCAAGGAGGAAACTCGGATTGGGCCGAGGATAAGAGGCCCAATCGAGGTTTATTTTGTGGCCCAAGAGAATGCTGCCCGGACCAGGAGATCCGCCCGAAGGCGCGCCCGGCCAGGCGGAGCTGATCATTGTTTGAGGACTCTCCGTTCCCGGAGACGCGCCCGACCGGGCGCGAGAAGGTTGCTAAGAAAAGAAAAGGCGGGCCCGGTCGGGCGAGCCACTGCCCGACCGGGCGCGAGTAGGCTTTAGATTTGTTTTGTTTTCCGTTTTGCTTTTGTTTATCGGAGATTTTCTTGCTTAGTATTAATATGTTATTATTAGGCAAGATTAGATACTTCTTCATTACTCTCTTATTCTAGTTTTTATTCTCCCTTTCTCTACTTAGACTTTCTCTCTCTAGACTTTTATTCTCTCTTGTTCCTTTAACTCAATTGTAATTCCGCCGTCTTGGTACGATTTCTCTCTTAATTAATCTCAGTATTTTATTCATTCAATTTCTTCCTGTCTTGTTTAATTATTGTGTTTTATATAGTTTTAATTATGTCTGAGTAGTTTTCCTTCTAGGGTTTATGGGGATCTAATAAATAATATGAAGGGGTAATTTTATGGTTGTTGATCATTAATGCTTAATTGATTTCCTATTTATTATTTAAATGCTATGCAATTAGATTTGGCCAGGTTTAATTAGATGAGTTTAGCAATATTGATTCGAGATTCGAGAGATGAGAATTGATGTTTAGGCTTAGTTTCAATAGGCAGATTAATTTATAAATGGTTAGGTCGAGATTCGAGAGATGAGATTTTATACCGGTAAATTAATTCTGTGATTGTAATACGTAGCGAAAGCCCTTTATGATCTGATTAATTAATGCATTGACGATTGATTATTGTGTTTGCCCTGGAAGATTGTTTATTAGTGAACCTATGCCCTAGGCCTTTTAATATTTGATTTCTTCCTTAATTATTCTCCTTACTCATAATCTTCATAGTATAGTTTATAATCACAACAAATATTGGTTACTCTAATAATTTAGACTATATTAAATAATTAGGAGTAGAAAGACTTGTTTCCCTGTGGATTCGACCCTACTTCCCTATCTACATAAGCTAGTGGACTTAGGTAATTATTTTTTATTAGGTGATACGACTTTAGCCTGTAAATTACTTTCTTATATTCAATCATATTGAGGATAACAGATTTATTGGACTTCTATACTTGTTTTTTAGAGGGTTTGTGCCTTCCATCTCATCATATCCCTTGAAACACTTTTTAAAATGAAGATGTGTTGGCATTTTACTCAAACATTTTAAATAAAACCAACCTTAGACATGTGACATGAGTTTCTAAAACTTGCCTTTCAGAATCATCTTAGCAAAATTGGAATATAGGTTTTTGGATTATGTTTTAAACTTTGGATAACGTTTCTCAACTTTATTTTCAATCGAGGAGATTATATAATAATAAAATTAGAACGACATGTTACTTATAAGTAAACGCAAAATCCAATTATGTTTAATAAAATTTAAAGTACCATAAACGATTTTAAAATTGTAACTTTAAAGCATTTATTCAATTTTAATTGATCCCTATTGAATAAAATGAATCCAAGATCCTTTATTTGTGCAATAATTGACCAGACTGTGGTCGTACCATCAAGTATTACATTTTAAGGTGAGTAAACTCTTTACTGATTACAACTCTTTGTAATTCTTGGTTGAATAATTACCCATCACATGTTTAATTATTACCCTTAGCTTCAAGGTTCTAAACTCTTTAGATAACCTTGTTAAGTATAACCAATCAAAAGCGTAGAACGTGATCTACCCCCACTCCCCAAAGATATAATATAACACCCGGCTGAGGCATGACCCATCATAAATATCAAAGGTTTCATCGGGTTTTTAATTGGAAAAGCTACCTCAATATATATTACCAGGACCTAGATTTATTATGTTGTGATGAAATAGTGAACTCTAGCGCTAAATAGTGAACTCTAGCGCATCATCACAAAACATCAATAAAATCTAACATGCACAATAAACTGAATGCATAAACAAGACATAGCATGACCCCTAATCCTAAGAAAACTAATAAAGTAAATGGCTCCCACTTGAATCTTCATGGATCTCATCCACCTTGCTCCTTTGGGCCTTCATTTCATGGGCTTCTTGGATTAACTGCAACCTGTAATTCTATTCTATTCTATCTACTACTTAAATAAAATGAAATAAAATTACAAAAATACTTTATCGGTACGTAGACCGTACTAAGATTACAAAAATACATCACGATGCGCAGATCGTATTTAGCAATCTACTGGGCCATACTAGTCATTATATAGCAATAAAACAACATCATATATTATAAAATTGCCACATTATAAATCACTCATCATGCTTTTCTAAATTACAACATCAAATGTTCACAATTAAGGAAACATGGCACCAAATTATCTCATATTTTTAATTAATGTAATTAGATAATATCATATATTATTCATGACCATCAATAAATCATATATTCATGATATAGAATCAAATCTTATTTTAATCTTAAAAGATAAATCATATTAATCCTCAAAGATTATCCTAAAAAAGTTAGGAAATTCTATCCTAACTACTAGCCAATCACAAAATTTTAAATCAATTATTTTCCTAAAATAATTATGGGATAATCACATTATTTAAATCAATTGTTATCCTTTTGGAATATGCTCAGAATATCCTAAAAAATCTTATCCAAAATTCACCACTTTAATTATGGATAATTATCAAAATAACAACTTTAAATATGGATAATATCAAACATAATACCTTTTGAAAGATTTGATTTTATCCCATAATAAACAATATTTATCCAAAATAAAACTGATTTTATCCCAAAATAATTTTGTAATTATTTTGAAATATTTTCAAAAAACTAATTCTTTTTTTGAAAGCAGTGCACCAGCCACCGTGGTGTGGCCAGCCGAAGCCGGCCATAGTGGCCGTACACCGTGAGGTGTACGCTGCAGTGCATCGGTGCACAGCAGCAGCAGTAGTGCCGCGCAACCCTTGCACGGTGTTGTTGTTCCTGCCTTTTCTAACCCGACCTGCTGTCCCACCCCACCCCTCCCTCTGGACCACCTACAACAGCAGCCACCGTGGCTGCGCCACCCAGCCGCAGTTGCCGCTGCTAAAATTCCTTTTTTATTTTAATTTAAATAAAACAAAACATATTTTGTTAAAATTAAATTAACTTAATGTGGTCCTCTTAATTTAAAAATTAAATCATATTCAATTTCAAAATTAGGGTTCTTCATGAATTTTAATCCCCAATTCAATTTAACTCTTAAATTAAATAATTTGATCATAAAAAATTTATAATTTATCATAAAATCAAATAGATTAAAATCATTAATTACATAGTAAATGAATTAAATCAAAACCATAACACAAAATTCATAATTTAGGGTTAGGATTTCGAAATTTCAAAATTAGGGTTTGGGGGGTCGAAATTTTCGAGTAATCTAGGGAAAATTTCGGATCTCTTCATGGCTATTTTGAGCATTACTAAATCACATTTAACCTATTCCAAGAGTTAAATCATACTTAATATAATAATTGACCCATAATTAAATTGTTCTCCCTCCTAATTGAATTAAAATTGTGGATTATCAAAGAATTATTGTCAATATGCGTAAATGCAATAGGCTAACTGATACCACTGTAGGATTTTATATATACTAATTGCAGTAAAACATGAATCATATTCATACATAACCTAATCCCAAGATCTAATGCATAACACATAACGAACACATAGTTGTATATTTGAAGCATGATTCCACGTGTGATCGAGCAAGAATAATGAGAGATAAAAAACCTCAAGCGTGATTCCTCTACTTGGTCCACGGACATGGATTTAGACCTCCACTAATGCTAGTTAGTTGCAATTGAACCCTTCAATTGACCTTATACGGAGAAGAGCGACCAACGAACCAACCACGAACCACCACACGCGCCAGGCTGGCCATGAGTCCAAAGGGAGAGGAGAGGGACCCGTGAATTAGAGAGAGAATTAGGGTTTTGGGATTGGTTGCCTTAATGTCAAAATTCACTGTGTGTGAATTATAACTGCTTATTCTTATTTATGGATCTCATCTCTAATTCAGAGCCCATGTCAAAAGCCTAAAACCTAATTCTAATCTAACTACGCTAGCTCAATCCTATTCATGACTAGTTAAATGCTCATGAGGCCCATTAATGGGCCTCTTACTTGGTTAACCCAATACCCTTGTGTGTGACCTCATAAGATCCATTCTAGCGGGCTTTGGACCATTTGACTAGCCCAAAGATCATCTCTCATAATCTAGCAATAGATGATGACGACCCAAAAGAACGAACTTATTATCTGCATAATAGTGATCCTTGATATATCTAGTAATTGCACTTATCGAAGACACAACTCCTTTAGTATTACCTAATCAAAAATAATTCCTAAAACCACTAACTAAATATAGATAGGGAAGTAGGGTCGAATCCACAGGGAAACAATGTTCTTTTATTTCTAATAAATTATTATAATCTAAATTATTAAGTAACCAAATTATTGTTATTTAAAGGAAATATACTACGAAGAATAAAAGTATAGAGAAATAAAAGTAGGATGTGAAGGAATTATGTCTTCGAAAAGTGCAATTATTAGATATATCAAGGATCACTATTATGGAGATAATAAGTTCATTCTATTGGGGCGTCATCCTGTGTTGCTAGGCTATGAGAGATGATCTTTGGACTAGTCAAACCGTCTAAAGCCCTCTAGAATGGATCCTATGAGGTCACACGCAAGGGTATTGGGTTAAGCAAGTAAGAGGCCCATTAATGGGCCTCATGAGCAATTAACTAATCATGAATTGGATTTGGCTAGCATAGTTAGATTGGAATTAGGTTTTGGGCTTTTGACATGGGCTCTTATTTAGAGATGAGATCTATAAATAAGATCCATGCCTAGGGTTGGATGTAAGTAGTCATAATCCACATACAGTGTATTTTGACATCAAGGCAACCAATCCCAAAACCTCAATCCCTCTCTCTAACTCACGGCTTTCCTTCTCCTCCCCTCATCCGTACGACCGGCCACCCTAGGTGGCGCGTGTGGTGGTTTGTGGTGGTTCTTGGTTAGTATGTCGCTCTTCTCCGTAGAAGGTCAATTGAAGGATTCAATTGCAACTAACTAGCATTAGTGGAGGTCTTAATCCATGCTCGTGGACCAAGTAGAGGAATCACGCTTGAGGTTCTTTATCTTCCCTTGTTCTTGCTCGATCGCACGTGGAATCACGCTTCCAAGGTACAATTATGTGTTCTTTATGTGTTATGCAATGATCCTTGGTTTAGGTACTTTATGAATATGATTCATGTTATTTCCGCTGCGTAGTACCTATAATTTCTTCTAGTGGTATCAGTTACATTATTGCATTTACGCATATTGCCAATAATTCTTTGATAATCCACAATTTTAATTCAATTAGGAGGGAGAATAATTAATTATGGATCAATCTTTATATTAAATGGAGATTTAATTTTGGAATGTGATTAAATATGGTTTAACTTGTTCAATTATTCTAGCAAATCCGAATTAAACCCTAAACCCTAATTATTTTTGAAAATTTAATGTATTATGAATGCTAATGATTTTCGAATTTTAAGTATTTAATTTATATAATTTGATCTATTTTAATTATTCATACATAAAATGTTGTGTTTGATTAATTAAATTATGTAAAAGGGTTTTATGTGAATTATAGATTAAATTGTATGAAAAAGCCCCAAATTAATTGAAATAGAGATTTTGGATTAATTTTGGAATTAGACATAAAAGAGTTTATGTTTAATTACTTAGATCGCCAAAATTAATTTTACAAAAGTTGTGACATTAATTTTCACTCAAATAAAAAAAAACAACAATAATTGAGAGGGAGCAACCACGGCTGGGTGGCAAAACCACTCTCAGGTGGGCCACAGTGGCTGCTCTGGTGGTCAGGTGGGGCGACAGGGAGCAGGGAAGGCGGATCTAGGGAGGGCAGTAGCGGAAATGTGCAACAGTTGCAGGATTCAGCTACTACTCTGCGAGTCTGCGTGGCTAGGCACCTCGCCTGGCTACGTGGCTAGCCGAGGCTGCGGCTGGGTTTTCGGCCCGGCTGCGGCTGGGCTCCGGTGTGGCTGGCAGGTTGCCCAGCCACGGTAAAGCAGATCCCGAATTTTGCGAAGGGTGGTGGCTGGACCGTGCAAGCGTTGCACGTCTAGCTGCTGCCCTGGTGGTAGCGTGGCTGGGCTTGATGCCTCGCTGCGCTAGCTGGGTTCTGCGGTGGCTAGGCTTAGTCCTGGTTGCTGCAACAGGCTGTTGCGGTGGTCGGCTTCGGCCTGGTTGCTACGGTGGTTAGGGAAGTGGCTGGTAGCAAGCCAAGCCACGGAATTCCCAGATTTTTCAAAAAAAAAATTAAATAAATTGTTTTTATTAAAATTATTTTATTTTAAAATATTTTCAAGATAAAATATGATTTTATTTTGGAGATAAGATCAAATTTCAAAAGTTGGTTTTTGATATTTATCATAAATTAAAGTTGTTAATTTGGATAGAATTTGTTAGAATATTTTGAGCATATTCCAAAAGGATAATGATTGATTTAAATAATGTGATTATTCCATAATTATTTTTGGAAGTAATTGATTTAAAATTTTGTGATTGGCTAGTAATTAGGATAGAATTTCCTAACTTTGTTAAGATAATCTTTGAGGATAAATATGATTTATCTTTTAATATTAAAATAAGATTTGATTCTATCTCATGACTAATTTAGAATATATGATATTTTATTGATGATCATGAATAATATATGATATTATCTAATTGCATTAATTAAAATATGAGATATTTAGATGCCATGTTTCCTTAATTGTGAACATTCGATGTTGTAGTTTAGGATAGCATGATGAGTGATTTATTATGTGGCAATTTTATAATATATGATGTTGTTTATTGCTATATAATGACTAGTATGGCCCAGTAGATGCTAAATACGATCTGCGCATCGTGATGTATTTTTGTAATCTTAGTACGGTCTACGTACCAATAAAGTATTTTTGTAATTTTATTTCATTTTATATAAGTATTAAATAGAATAGAGTAGAATTACAGGTTGCAGATTGTGGGGAATATTTCAAGCATTATGATAACCCCAAACTTGAACCCCACTGTGATCATACACTAAAGTACGGTGGCGTTTCAAAGGGAAAGACAAAGAGCAAAAAGAGTCGCCAACAAGTTTTAGGAACTTGTAAACCCAAAAGACAATCCAAAAGGACCATCAACTACTCCATAAGGTCTTGAACCAAACAGGGTCCGGGGATGAGGGTACGAATCCAATCTACAAAAGAAAGGACCCGCCCTATAAAATAGGCCTCTACTTTGTTCATGCGCGCTTTTCGAATAACATACAAACATTATATTGATCCTACCCTGTTTATCTATGTTGGTTGAATATTAATGCACAAATAATACTATTATTGGCGATCACTTGAGTTAAAATCACATTAGCCTAAACCAAATTAATAATTATCTTATTAAGCGTGATTTCAAGTACAAATTCCCTTTAACATGCATAAAAGGTGTGATCAAGCAATAACAATAAAATATATATCAAGCAACATAATAATAAAGCAATAATAATAACAATGATGATAACATGATAAGACATAATAAAGCTTGAATAAAAATAGCAAGATCCTAGGCATGATACTAACAAGATTAATAACAAATCCCGGCAGGTCACTAAACAATAAAAATCAAAGCTTTAACCTAACATGGTACTAACAAGATATTAGAAAGGATAAAGACACCCTAAACATGACACTAGAAAGCATTAAAAGCATCCTAACATGATACTAGAAAGCATTAAAAGCATCCTAACATGATACTAGGAATTATAAACAATAATAAGCATGCAATCTACATTATGAAAGAAATAGGGAGTAAGCTAATCTACTTACTTTGAAGCCTCGTACCTCTTTCTAATAACAAAATACACAAGTTAGTAAACTTCAATGAAAATAATAAAGAACAATTAAAGAATGAAATTGAAATCAAGTTAAATAAAGTTTTGACTAGTTTTGGACCAAACCCTCAGAAATATCAAACCTTGCACGTCTAGGGCGAAGGCAACTTCGAACTTGGCTAAGAGATTCTAAGTCTAGTGAATGTGGAATTGTGTTTGTGAAAAGCTAGTTTAGAAAAAGAAGGAGAAAGAAAGCATATATTGCTCAAGAGAGAATAGAGAGAATTGATAGTGAATGATAGTAATTGATAGAGAGAGTCGATTGAGAGAATTGATGATTGATGATGAGAATTGATGAGAATTGATCTTAGATTGATAGTTGATGATTAAAAAAAGGGAGATAAGACCTCTATTTATAAGAAAAAAGAGAAGGTCGAAGAATAAGAAAAGAAATCCGAATTCAAATCGAAATAAAACTCGTAGACAGCAGTTTTTACGAATTTTGTTTTTATCATATCTTTTGATCCAGAAGTCCAAATAAGTCATATAATATGTCGTTGGAAAGCTCTTGAAGTATACTTTCTAATGAAATTAGAATCAAATTAAAATATTTTGTAGATTAAAAGATATGGAAGAAATAGTGGAACGGTATCAGTTTTGGATAGAGTTTCGTATATCTTTCATATCTTTTTCGTTATAGCTCGGATTTAATATTATAATATATCATTGGAAAGATAATTTCAATATCTATCCAACCATATAAAATTTGGATAAAAAAAATGAGGCAAGTAAATAATATCTGACTATCTTTGAACATGTTTAAATCCAAATAGAATTAGGAAAGTTTTAAAAAAGGAAAGTTTATATTCAAATCAAATTCTATGATCTTATCTTTTCAAAAAAGGATAATTAAGATATTTTAGAAACTTATAGAAGATTCTAATCAATCCTAATTAGTTTAGGAATAGGATTAAAACTTTGGACCCTCCTCATTATCATTGGGTCGTAGGTAAAATCCGGTTTGGGCCCAATTTAGTATTTTGGCCATAACTTCCTCATTATTCATCGGAATTGGGCTTATAATATATCGTTGGTAAGTTCTTTTAAAGCCCCATCCAACTACACCATTATTGGACCCTTATCATGGACCAAAATAAACTGAATTGGATGTTTTCATAAAATAGAAATGGTTTTCGAAAACAGAAAGAAGGATTTCAATAATAACTAACCGCAACACTTGACTTTTCACACTTTTACCTCATTCTATTATGTTTTGACGCAAAAGGTATTCATCACTGGGTTTGGTTTTGGGGAGACACAAATGGGTGTCTACAGAAGCCCCCACTTTGACTGAGTTTGGAGAAACGAATGTTTCGAAAACGAGAGTCAAAGTATCGATAGGGACAGAGAATGATTCAAAATGTTCTGCGATTCCAAATCATTCTTATAACGCCGATACCTGCAAAACAATCATTAGTTAAACAGATAAAAGAGTTTAGAAACGCGTATCTTGCACCGTCGAGCACACGTCTCTGAGCGTAACCGTTTTGCTGTTGCTTCATGTGTTGTTTGTGACAACCTCCACTGTGCCTCGTGAACGCCATCGTTGAAGATAACCATATGTCGTCGCCTTCAATATTCTTGGTGACAATCCTCCACAGTATTTCGGGAACATCGTCGAAAATAACTGTATGTCGTCATCTTCTGGGTTGTGGCCGTACATCGCCACTGCAGTGCATCGCCATATAGACAATCTCTTCTTTACCTTGAGGGACCGTCGAAGGTGACCTTACTTCGCCATCTCCAAGATTTTTGACAACTCTCCACATCCTAGGGAACGCTGTCTATCATTGCTGCTACATCTCGAGCTTTTCCTTGAATCATGGTGACAACTTTCACAATCTTAGTGAATGTCGTCGAAGACCGCCTCATCACGAACCGCTCTTCTCAAATCTAGGTGACAACCTCCACAATCTTAGCGAATGCTGTCGAAGATCGCTCATCTCGTGCTATCTTCTCAAATCTTGATGACAATTTCCACAATCTTAGCGAAGGTCGTCGAAGATCGCCCATCTCGTGCTATCTTCTCAAATCTTGGTGACAACTTCCACAATCTTAGCGGGCGTTGTCGAAGATTGCTCATCTCGTGCTATCTTCTCAAATCTTGATGACAACTTCCACAATCTTAGCGAAGGTCATCGAAGATCGCGCATCTCGTGCTATCTTCTCAAATCTTGATGACAACTTCCACAATCTTAGCGGACATTGTCGAAGATCGCCCATCTCGTGCTATCTTCTCAAATCAAGTGATAACCTTCACAATCTTAGCGAAAGCTATCAAAGATCGCTTCATCTTGAATCGTTGTTCTTAATAATAACCTCCCCAATCATAGTGAAAGCTATTGAAGGTCGCTTCATCTCAAACCGTCCTTCTTAAATCCAAGTAATAGACTCTTTTTCAATCTTAAAGCCCCCTGTTGAAGGTTCCGTCATCTAGAATCTTCAAATCTTCTTCCATCCCAGGAATTAAAATCGTTGTGAACCGTTATTTTGGTGCTTGCAATGAGCCAATACTTAGGCGCTTTAAGTTAAGTGAGACGATCTTTTGTCAGGTCGATCACTCATTGTGATTGTAATCGAGCCGACTACTAAATCATGTCAAATTGCTTAGAGGGGCTAACTAGCGTACCAAGGAACCCAAACTGCTAAAATAGGTCCATAAAGTCATTATGTGGGGCCCAGCATCTAGTCGCCGCTCTGGCGCTAGCCAGAGACAACTGTCGCCGCGATATCGTTCCGAACTTTAAATTTGGTCGTTTCCTTACAACCAAATATGCTCAAATCTTTTGCAAATTAAGGCTCTTCACCTATGATTTACTGATCCATATAATTTTTGCTCAAACTCCTCTCATCTTGGAAGAATCTCATATATCTATATTCGCGGTTTTTCGAAAAAATCCGGGAATATTCTTGCTCGCTGGAATGTACCTGCATCTATATTTCAGACTTTAGGACTTTGCTCATCTTTTATTATCTTTCAATTATCTTAGGGTTGACCTAAGGCTTAGTGTTGCTTGACTCATTGATTTGACATGACTTAACTCAAATCGTTTGACACATGTGTTAGACTCCACTCAATGTGATATGACACGACATGACTCAATGTACATGATATGACTCGTGTGTGAACTTGACTCGATGTGTACATGACTCAAAAATGAAAATTTTCTGTCATTTTTGTGGAGGGTACCGAATTTCTCCCGAAAAAGAAAGACGCGAAAAAGAATCGAAGTGTTTAATGGTGCATGTTGAATGAGCTTAATCAAGTATATGCATTTGATACTATCCCTCAAGGTGCAAGGATTAATTCCTCCTAAACTATCTTAGTTGACTCGATTATGAAAGTATTTAAGTAACTTAGGCACGGAGGCTAAATACTTCATACTTTGATACAATGATGATTATAAGTGATGAGTGATGTGTGATATGACAAAGCTGCTTCAATGTTATGTTATGAATTCATGACAAAGGGTTCCTAATTGGAAGTCTATTTGGTCATGTATCTGTGATGTGTGTGAAAGTGACACTAAGGTTAGGCTGCAAAGGCTAAGTGTATGGAAAAGTATTATTTGATAAGAGTCAAATAATGATGACTCTTAGGCTAGGTAGGCTAGTGATGTAAGGATCAAGCCCCCAAGTCTAGCTCTAAGTAAATAGGGATGAGCATTGGAAATCTCTTTATATGATCATGGTGTAAGTGTGTGAATGTGAAAATGAATGCATTTTTATTATGGCCGCACCTCAATGTGAGGTTGCCTACGTATCCATTAGGAATCAGGCCAAACGTAGCTCTAGCCGAACCTCGCACAAGTGTGTGTGTATACCTCAAAAAGGTCTTTTAAGGGTTGTAACGTGGTTAGGCTAAAGGTTAGAGAAGAAGGGGATAAAGGCTCAAGACCCTGAATAAGCCCCCCCAAGGTGTGCAACCTTGCTTTTGAATCTTTGTATTTTTTTATGCTTGAGTTTTCTCATTTTTGAGCTCTCTTTTATTTTTATTATTATTTTTTTATTTGCTCTTCTTTTTTTTTTGCTTTTGCATTTTTTTATTTTTATAAGTGTGGGCAATCCCGATCATGCGGTCTATCACTCACTTGGCATTCATGTTTCTCAGGCACGGTACCGAGCACTCGATAAGAGACGCAATCTGAGACATGTTCTTATCAAAGATATTTTTATATCCAAGACATTGGAACACTTGCCCTTTTGTACACTTTTATTTATTATTATTTTTGTATCATCTTTTTTATTTTGAGATCACTCAAGCTTTTCATATTTGAAACTTGCATAAGTTACACACCATCCCATCCCAAGGTTAAGTAGATGTGGGTTGAAAAATGAAAGGTCTATCGTTAGACGAGGCTCAAAGTGGTTTATCAAGAAAATGATTATATATTTAAAGGGTGAAGATGATATGACATGGCTACAAGGGGTGCCTTAAATCATTGGTATACCTTGTGCTTAATTCGACCTTGATTCTATTTTTTTTTATTATTTATTTATTTATTTATTTATTTTTATTTTTTATTTTTTTTTTTTGAAAATGCAATGCAATGATCATATGCAAGGGAAGAAATGCTCATTTTATTAAAGGGGAACAAAAATAAAAAACCTATGTAATAAATCTAAGGAAGACAAAAGGTGCCTATGCTAGACTTATGGGGGAAAGGTTTGAAAAAAAGAAGAAGAAAGCATGAAATCTTGGTGAGAAGCTTGCCTTGTATTTTATATCATCATTACTTTTTTTATTGTCAATCACAAGACTCAAACTCGATTCAACATGCATAGATGGGGAAAACATCATGAAAGAATGAAGGGAATGATATGTGTTGAGAAAGTATGTGGAGAGTGGAAAGATGATGTGGATGGAGAAATATGGAAGAAAGTATGTGGAGAATAGGAAGAAGATGTAGATAAAGAAATATGGAAGAATTAGGAAAAGAATGGACCCCCAACTCAAATGACGGAAAAACGACTCATGCATGAACCTAAGACATGGTCATGGTGACATGTACAAAGTGTGTGCTAAGACCAATGAGTGTAGGTGACATGTTAAGACTTGTGTCATGACCATGTGGCTAGACTATGTGACTAGACTCAAGCGAGGACTAAGTTAAGACTTCACGTATGTGCATTAAACTGGATAGGCTGTGGTATTTTAGTCATAACTTTTAATCTGTGACTCTGATTAGGACGAAACCAAATCCAAATTAAAGATAAAACTCGGGGCTACAGATCCATAGGTTTTACGACTCGTGGTTCTTCCTAGAACTTCGGCTATGACCAAAACACGTTGACGCATGTGCAGTATGCGGGAATAAAAATCCGGGTTGACTAAAAGGAACTATGACTCGATTTTAGGCTTGTTTATTAGTTCATATTAATTAATTAATTAAACAAAGTCCTTTAATCATTAGTCAATTTATTTAGTCTTTAACACAAGTCAAACAAACGGTTAACACATATATAATATATACAAGCAAGGGTGCACAAGTAGTTCACATAGTCACAATATGATGAGTTTGCAACCTAACCATGGCTCTAGTTCTCTAAAGGTCGAGGATATGGGTTAAGTCAAAAAGGTCCATGGTTAAGAATCCATATGCATTGCACACAAGCTTACCAGGAGGGTTGGAGCGAATGGACAGGATTCCGCGAGTTCGTGATGAAATCGAACTCGACGCCATGGTTTGGTGGATTCACAAACATTACACGTACCCAAATCTGAACTTTGCACATGATAGTGGAATATTCCATTGGGCAGGTGAAGCAGGAACCCCCAGAGGGTTATATCCATATGTAGAACACATATGGGTTCAGAAAAGTGAGAAAATGACTCAATCAACAAGCAAAATCGAGCCAACAACACTAGAAATGGTCAAAGCAAGAAGACAGACCCCTGGCTCGGTATTGGAAGAACTTGGCGCCAAACTACAGGGACTGTCGCCGCAAAAAGCTCCTGTCGCCAAGCGACAGAACTGTCGCCAAGCGACAGAACTGTCGCCAGGCGACATAAACTTTTTACGGGCGACAAGCCCTGTTTTCTAGACGCTAGTTCCTACATGCCTTGGCAAGTTTCTGTGTTCTTCGAATTTTCCAGATTTTGCATCATCTTTTCGATTCTAGTCATGAAAGATATTTATCAAATTTCCTACGTGTAAAATTCCTATGGATTGACTCATGGGGTGCTCCCATGAGGACCTTTTAATGCATATGACAATAATGTTAATCAAATCACGCACATGAAATACTTAGAATTTTTCAAGTCTCATCCGCTCATTTTAAATAATTGCCAAAATTAAATAAATTTCAGGAATATAAATAGAAATCCTCCCCAGTGGAGTCGCCAAAAACTGTAGGGGAATATTTCAAGCATTATGATAACCCCAAACTTGAACCCCACTATGATCATACACTAAAGTACGGTGGCGTTCCAAAGGGAAAGACAAAGAGCAAAAAGAGTCGCCAACAAGTTTTAGGAACTTGTAAACCCAAAAGACAATCCAAAAGGACCATCAACTACTCCATAAGGTCTTGAACCAAACAGGGTCCGGGGATGAGGGTACGAATCCAATCTACAAAAGAAAGGACCCACCCTATAAAATAGGCCTCTACTTTGTTCTGCTCGTATTCATGCGCGCTTTTCGAATAACATACAAACATTATATTGATCCTACCCTGTTTATCTATGTTGGTTGAATATTAATGCACAAATAATACTATTATTGGCGATCACTTGAGTTAAAATCACATTAGCCTAAACCAAATTAATAATTATCTTATTAAGCGTGATTTCAAGTACAAATTCCCTTTAACATGCATAAAAGGTGTGATCAAGCAATAACAATAAAATATATATCAAGCAACATAATAATAAAGCAATAATAATAACAATGATGATAACATGATAAGACATAATAAAGCTTGAACAAAAATAGCAAGATCCTAGGCATGATACTAACAAGATTAATAACAAATCCCGGCATGTCACTAAACAATAAAAATCAAAGCTTTAACCTAACATGGTACTAACAAGATATTAGAAAGGATAAAGGCACCCTAAACATGACACTAGAAAGCATTAAAAGCATCCTAACATGATACTAGAAAGCATTAAAAGCATCCTAACATGATACTAGGAATTATAAACAATAATAAGCATGCAATCTACATTATGAAAGAAATAGGGAGTAAGCTAATCTACTTACTTTGAAGCCTCGTACCTCTTTCTAATAACAAAATACACAAGTTAGTAAACTTCAATGAAAATAATAAAGAACAATTAAAGAATGAAATTGAAATCAAGTTAAATAAAGTTTTGACTAGTTTTGGACCAAACCCTCAGAAATATCAAACCTTGCACGTCTAGGGCGAAGGCAACTTCGAACTTGGCTAAGAGATTCTAAGTCTAGTGAATGTGGAATTGTGTTTGTGAAAAGCTAGTTTAGAAAAAGAAGGAGAAAGAAAGCATATATTACTCAAGAGAGAATAGAGAGAATTGATAGTGAATGATAGTAATTGATAGAGAGAGTCGATTGAGAGAATTGATGATTGATGATGAGAATTGATGAGAATTGATCTTAGATTGATAGTTGATGATTAAAAAAAGGGAGATAAGACCTCTATTTATAAGAAAAAAGAGAAGGTCGAAGAATAAGAAAAGAAATCCGAATTCAAATCGAAATAAAACTCGTAGACAGCAGTTTTTACGAATTTTGTTTTTATCATATCTTTTGATCCAGAAGTCCAAATAAGTCATATAATATGTCGTTGGAAAGCTCTTGAAGTATACTTTCTAATGAAATTAGAATCAAATTAAAATATTTTTTAGATAAAAAGATATAGAAGAAATAGTGGAACGGTGTCAGTTTTGGATAGAGTTTCGTATATCTTTCATATCTTTTTCGTTATAGCTCGGATTTAATATTATAATATATCATTGGAAAGATAATTTCAAGATCTATCCAACCATATAAAATTTGGATAAAAAAAATGAGGCAAGAAAATAATATCTGACTATCTTTGAACATGTTTAAATCCGAATAGAATTAGGAAAGTTTTAAAAAAGGAAAGTTTATATTCAAATCAAATTCTATGATCTTATCATTTCAAAAAAGGATAATTAAGATATTTTAGAAACTTATAGAAGATTCTAATCAATCCTAATTAGTTTAGGAATAGGATTAAAACTTTGGACCCTCCTCATTATCATTGGGTCGTAGGTAAAATCCGGTTTGGGCCCAATTTAGTATTTTGGCCATAACTTCCTCATTATTCATCGGAATTGGGCTTATAATATATCGTTGGTAAGGTATTTTAAAGCACCATCCAACTACACCATTATTGGACCCTTATCATGAACCAAAATAAACTGAATTGGACGTTTTCATAAAATAGAAATGGTTTTCGAAAACAGAAAGAAGGATTTCAATAATAACTAACCGCAACACTTGACTTTTCACACTTTTACCTCATTCGATTATGTTTTGACGCAAAAGGTATTCATCACTGGGTTTGGTTTTGGGGAGACACAAATGGGTGTCTACACAGATAATCCAAGAAGCCCATGAAGTTAAGGCCCAAAGGAGCAAGGTGGATGCGATCTATGATGATTCAAGTGGGAGCATTTACTTTATTACTTTTCTTTGGATTAGGGGTCATGATATGTCTTATTTATGCATTCAGTATTTTATGCATGTTAGATTTTATTGATGTTTTGTGATGATGCGCTAGAGTTCACTATTTAATCACAACATAATAAATCTAGATCCCAGTAATATTGAGGCAGCTTTTCCCATTAAAAACCCGACGAAACCTTCGATCGTTTATGATGGGTCGGCCTCAACAGAGTGTCATAATATATCTTGGGGAAGTGGGGGTAGATCACGTTCTACACTTTTAGTTGGTTATACTCAACAAGGTTACCTAAAGATCAGTTTAGAACCTTGAAGCTAAGGGTAATAATTAAACATGTGATGGTTAATTATTCAACCAAGAGTTACAAGAGTTGTAATCAGTAAAGAGTTTCCTCACCTTGAAAATGTAATGGTTGATGACAGGGCCTCAGTCCGGTCAATTATTGCACAAATAAAGGATCTTGGAATCATTTTATTCAATAGGGATCATTGAAAATTGAATAAATGCTTTAAAGTTGCCAATTTAATAATCGCTTATGGTACTTTAAATTTTATTAAACATTGCGTTTACTTATAAGTAACATGTCGTTCTAATTTTATTATTATATATAATCTCCTCGATTGAAAATAAAGTTGAGAAACGTTCTCAAAAAGTTTAAAAGATAATCCATAAACCTATGTTTCAATTTTGCTAAGATTGTTCTAAAAGGCAAGTTTTAGAAATTCATGTCACTTGTCTAAGGTTGGTTTTATTCAAAATGTTTGATTAAAATGCCAACACCACTTTTTTAAATGTTTCAAGGGATATAATGAGATGAGAGGTACAAACCCTCTAAAAGAAAAGTGTAAAAATCCAATAAAATCTCTTATCTTCGATATGATTGAACATAAGAAAGTTATTGGAAATCTCTGTGATCAAAAGTTGATCAAATGACGCTATTTTCATCCATTTCATATAGAGTTTAATATTTGATTAAACTCAAATATGAAAAATGATTGAATAGACTTAGCAAAATCATGAAAAGTGCTTAAAGAAGTTAAGCAAAGCATCATTTTGAACCTAAGAGAAGTGTTCTAATTGGCTCAACCGGAAAAGGTTTAAGAAAGTATGAGGATTGCAAGTTATAGGCCAAGAAATGCAAACAAGTTACTACTTCTCAAACCTAAAACTACTTACATGCTAAAAGTTGTTATGAACAACAAATGTTTCCAATTAAATGGACCAACTCCAATTGATTAGAAACTACCTCATAATAGTTGGAAGGTAAAAGAATGGAAATGTTCCAATTTAAGAAGTATATTATAGAAATTGATTTAGCATATTGCTATTTCTTGGACATATGATGTCTTGTTTAGCTCACTCATTGCACAATGTGATTGAACTAAAGGAAGAAGTTATGGCTAAAGGAGAAATAAATCTACAAGTTTAGAAGCAAACGTTGCTACTTCACAAGTAGAATCTACAAGTCTGGAAGCAAAAGTTGCAACTTTACAAGTAGAACCTATATTTCACCTTACCTTGTTATTGGTTAAAATTAAATAAATGTTATTCATTCTTGCCATTATCAAAACACCATTCAATGTTAGTAATGACTAAGCATCGAAGATTCAAAAACGTGGAATAAATGTTATTATATGTTTTTTGAGTCATAATGTGTTTTGGATTGCTAAATGGGTTTAAAGTTCTATATGATAGAAATAATTAAACCATTTCTATATATATAAATTGTCTCTAATATGTCAATTAATTCAAATGAAAATGAAAATTGCATGCGAATGATCCAAAGGGATGGACTTTCAATATCAATTAGATTATGATGAATCTATTGATATATGTAATTATCATTCTAATTTGAAAATTTGACTAAGTCACCATTTAGAGAAATGATGATGTGAACTCGAGGTTGAATACATATCGATGTAAGAAAACCAAAGGTTTAAAGGCTAGAGACAGTCAATGAAACTTCATTTGTGATATGATCACTACTTATACTTAATTGAAGCATAAGAGCGAAATTTTAAAAAGTTCAAAATTTTCAATATGAAATTCAGTATCAACTTGACAAGATAATGATTACACTACAATATGATTGTAATTGTGAAAATTTAAGTCGAGACATGTACTTGGCAATACATTTAAAGTATTGCGATATGATCGTAATAATGAGAATTTAAGCCAAGACATTGATAAACATCCAAGAGTTATAAAATCGTTTTACAACAAACTCCGAAAGCAAACTTTGTGAAGTGTTTATGAAGGGAGCTATCAATCTATATGAGATATATTTTGATAATGGATGTAAATTACCTATCTTCCAACCATTATTCAAGGGATATACTTTTAAGATAAGCTACCAAACTAAACAAACTACATACGTCAAATCAAAATGTAGCAAAGGCTTCATATATGATATGGATAAGAAAAGTTCTTATTAAGTCTTTCTACAAAGCAAGGAATTCACCATGTATTAAATCATTTGATGCACGTTCGATTCCTATATAGAGCACGGGGTACTACTACACAAACTATACTTAGCACAAAATGTTTGTTGCTCAACTAGGTGCCCTTATGGAAATTGTTCCAAAAGGTGAAGTGGGAGTAGTATAAATCTCGAAAGAGTTCGAGAAAAGCAACAAAAAAACATGGCTTAAACCATGGTTGGTTCACCCTATGCAAAATATGCCTCCTCAAAAGGCAAGTGGGAGTATAAGAATCTCGAAAAGTTCGAGAGCCTTGAAAGAGTTCAAGAAAAGTGATTTCAAAAATCTTGAAGAAATTTGAGAAGTTATCTAATAAAAGCAACAATATGAGCATGATTCACCTCATGTTACAAATGACAATGCGTGGTCTCATTAAGTGTAATGGGATTAATAACCATGTGTCGAAGGTAGTACATTCCAAGTGCAAATCCTCTATTGTCGTTTCTCATTGAAAACTAAACAAAGTTGTTGTATGAGTTTCAATTGTTGCATAAAAACCTACAATGATAACTAGGATATGTAAAACTTAGCCAAAGAAATATGATTTCATATTGACTAAGAGTTCTAAAATATTCATTTTGGAACATGATGATTATGCAAGTAATAAGGATGATTTGACAAGTTATAACTCCAAGTGGTTTAAAACCAGGAAATCTGCAATAGATTCTAATTCTGTAAGCAAGTGTATGATACTTGAATAATTTCCCTAAATTGGATGAAACCCATTGTAAGCAAAGCAGACAAGAAAGAAAAATATTTTCTAACTAAAGCAAAGACTTGTTAAAGGATTCAACTAATTCATAGTATGACTATGATTACGATGAAACCTTTTCATGTTGCAAAGATCTATTAAAGATATTTAGTGATTTCTACCTTATAAGATTTGGTAGATGGATTTCAAAACGCTTTCTTGAAATTGTTCATGAAATAAGATTTGTATATAATACAATCAAAAGTTTGAAGATCCAATAATCCTAGGTGTAGGCGTCGCTCGAAATGCGCCTACGTAAAAAGCATGTTGTGAATATGCTTGGCACTCATAGGAAGTGGGAATTGACATATACGATTAGGGACACGATTAGGGACAAGGAAAGTAGGGAGCCGCCAACAAGTTTTTAAGGAACTTGTAAACCGTTCACGGATCATAAAAGGCATTCACGAATAAGGGACAACGAAAGGCAACAACGATTGACCCGTGAAGGTTACACCCCATTCATAATCCATGAGATTACTAACTCCATATGGTTCGGAACCACGAAAGGAGGATCGGGGATGATGGTACGAAGTGAGTCATGGAGTCACATTCGCCCGTATTGGCCTTTACTCGATTCTTATTGTGAAAAGTATTCTTGTGATCTCAAAGGCATGCAAATAAAATATTCAATTTGCTCCAAACTATTATTATGCTAAATTGGTTGAATATTAATGCACACATTATTCTAAAATATTAGTGATCACTTGATTAAACAATAAGATTAAAAAATGAACCTAAACCGGTTGTCCAAATTATCTTATTAGTCGTGATATTCAATTACATATTCCCTTTAACATGCAATATGGTGATCATAAATAATAATAATAGAACAAACATTAATATTGGAAGCAATTCAACAATAATAGCCTTAGTCAAATCAAATAATAATCTTAATCACGATATTAGCAATAAGAAATAATAATAAGAGTAATTAAGTGATTAATTACTCGCTTTCCGCGTTTCCTTGAATTGTCACATCATGAATAAACTGTTAGTAACTTCAATAAAATTAAATCAAATGTAAATTAAATTAAATAAATGGTAGAGTTGATTTGGTCCAAACCCTCAGTTAATTCTACCTTTCACACCTTGGTTTAAGTATAGAACTTCGGGTATTGTATGGACTCCTTAGAGTGCTTAAGGGATATAAAATGAGAGAGTAGGGTGGCTAGAATTTAGGCTAGAGCAAGAGAGAGAGGAGAGAATATTTTTGGTGTAGGGAGAGAGAATGATTTTTAGTGAAGAAGAGAGGAAGAGAGAATGATTTGGTGATCAAGCTTGTTGATGATTGAAAAAGGGGAGATATGACCTCTATTTATAGGGAAAAAAGAGGGGGTCGAATCAAGAAAAGATAAGAATTCGAATCGGATAAAACTCTTGCGATAGACAGCAGTTTTTGCGGTTTTTGTTTTTATCATATCTTTTGATCCTAAAATCGAAATAAGATGAATAAGATGTCGTTGGAAAGCTCTTGAAGTCTACTTTCTAACCCAATTAGAATCATATTAAAATATTTTTTAGAATAAAAGATATGGCCGAAATAGTGGGACGGTGTCAGTTTTGGATAGAGTTTCGTATTTCTTTTATATCTTTTTCGTTATAGCTCGGAATTAATATTATAATATATCATTGGAAAGATAATTTCAAGAGCTATCCAACCATATTAGAATCAGATAAAAACAGTGAGGAACGAAAATAATATCTGTCAATCTTTGAACGTCTTTCAATTCGAATAGAATTAGGACTTTCAAAAAGAAAAGTTTTATTCTATTTCAAATGCTTTAATCTTATCTTTTCAAAAAGGATAATTAGGATCTTTTAGAAGCTTATAGAAGCTTCCAATTAATCCTAATTAGATTAGGAGTGGGATTAAATCCTTTGGACCCTCCACATAATCATTGGGTCGTAGGTAAGGTGGGCTTTAGGTTCGGTTTAGACCCAGTTTAGTATTTTGGCCATAACTTATTCGTTATAACTCGGATTTGGTCTTATAATATATCGTTGGAAAGATCTTTTCAAGCCCCATCCAAATATTCAACAATTGGACCCAGATTATGGACCAAAATAAACTGATATAAACGTATTTATAAAATGGACACGAAATGAATGATTTTAATGGACACGAAATGAATTATTTTGGGTTTAAAGGCACGAAATGAGGAAAATAAGTTATGATTTGGGAAAATGGGCTATGAATTGGATTGGTTTATGAAATGTATCGGGATGAACATAGATTTAAGCACTCTAAAGATTACATACTCAACCCGACCAATAATGGCGGTGAAAAGTTGTTCATCATCGGGTTTGGTTTTGGGGAGACATTTTTAGGTGTCTACACTAGGGATGCATAAGAAGATCCATAATGAATTGAAGTTAGCATCAGGGAGTTAATGTTCTTAATTTAGTGAGTTAATCAAATCATTTGATGTTCTTGTAAAATAATAAAAAGGTCTTATGTGTACAAGACGTTTAGTGGGAGCTATGAAGTCTTCTTGGTCTAATACAGAGAGCAATTATTGAAGGGTCAAGTGATGGCTAATGCATTTTGTATGAAAACCTTGAAGAAGAAGATGAGTACATTTGGGATTCAAGATCTATATAGATAGGTCTCGAAGGATGTTTGAGTTTGGTTAAGAAACTTATATTAATAAGATTCTTACAAGATTCAACATTACATTGAAAGGAGTTTCAATCCCATGTAACATGGCACATTGCTTAATGATCCAATACTTTGAGAAAGGTTGATGAAATTAAGATTTTGAGTGATGATCCTTATGCAATTTGCAAAGGATGCATCATGCATACCATGGACTATACTCGTCTATTTGATTCATGTGTTCTTAATTAGATCAAGTGGTGGTAGATTTCAATCGAAATCCAATGTAACGTTGGAATACAAATTAGAAATTCCTAAGTTTCTTGCGAAAGGGCGAAGGAAAATTCTTAGTGTATGGAGATGAAAAGGATTATAAAACTTAGAAATTGCAAAATTCATGTTTATGAGAATGTCTCATGAACTCTACTTACTAAACCCCTTCCATTTCCAAAGCATGAGAAACATGTTATTGAAACTGGATTGAGGCAAATGATGTAATTAGAAGATGTATTTGTTTTTGGAGAAAAACAAGTTACATGTGTAATACATTCATTTGCAGAATTATGTTTATCAATTGAAACAAAGTTTCAATCTTATTTAATCGTGGTTTCAAGATTAAATAAAATGTCCAAAATAATTATGTATTGATGGGCTCACTAGGTTGATGACCTTTTGAATGAAACCCCACATGTGAACTAAATTCATATATTATTTAAGTTCCTAGTTCGGAATCATTAAACTGGACATAAATGTTTTTCAATAATGGACTAGCATGTTAAGATTGATTGGATAGCGTAGTTTCATGGGCTATAGGAGCGTAGTGATGCTCGGTCAATCACATGGATATGCATGAATGATGCATGATCAAACTATAGACCTACTTTGAAGTTCAAGTATAGAGCTTCCGGATGTATTAGTGAATTCCTTTGACATGAGTGGAACATTGATCTCATTCAATGGATGTTATATCTGTGGTACATTCAAACGTCTACCCATAACTGGAGATTATAAAGGGTGTTTCCCAGTTACTTCAGAAGTTGAGTGGGAGCTTTGGTTGCCACAAGATTGGATAGAGTCTACCTATTTAATTAGGAATTTGTCTTTGCCCCTTGAGGAGGGAGAATTCAGAAAATGCATGGCCGTGCTCAAATGGATTACATAGTAATCATTTGTTTTGTAATTCTAACTCAGATTTCAAGAAAAGATTTGTAGATTAATATGATCACAACATAAGATGCAATCATATTATCAAATCGACACACATTGACTTAAGGAATTTGAATATTGCGCACTTGTCTCAGACAAGTGGAAGATTGAAGGAATTATGTCTTCGATAAGTGCAATTACTAGATATATCAAGGATCACTATTATGGAGATAATAAGTTCATTCTATTGGGGTGTCATCCTCTGTTGCTAGACTATGAGAGATGATCTTTGGACTAGTCAAACAGTCTAAAGCCCTCTAGAATGGATCCTATGAGATCACACACAAGGGTATTGGGTTAAGCAAGTAAGAGGCCCATTAATGGGCCCCATGAGCAATTAACTAATCATGAATTGGATTGGGCTAGCATAGTTAGATTGGAATTAGATTTTGGGCTTTTGACATGGGCTCTTATTTAGAGATGAGATCTATAAATAAGATCCATGCCTAGGGTTGGATGTAAGTAGTCATAATCCGCATACAGTGTATTTTGACATCAAGGCAACCAATCCCAAAACCTCAATCCCTCTCTCTAACTCACGGCTTTCCTTCTCTTCCCCTCGTCCGCACGGCCGGCCACCCTAGGTGGCGCGTGTGGTGGTTCGTGGTGGTTCTTGGTAAGTATGTCGCTCTTTGATAAGTGACATTTATGTCACTCCTAGGGGTAGTGTTTAGGTTATTTTCGTGTTTATTTTCCCTTATTTTTCCTTTTATTCTCTTGTTTTCTCTTTAATAAAGTTTCTAGTTTATTTTGGTAATTTTGGAGTGTTTTAGTTTATTTTCTTTATTTTTATTAGTTTTAGTCTATTTTCGTATTTTATTTCATTTTATTTGCTTGCGTAGTTTTAATTATTTTTAGTTTAGTTTTATGTCTCTTATTTTCTATTTTATTTTATTTATTTCTATTTTATTTATTTTATTTTTATTTGTTGTGGTTTTGTTTTATTTCGTCCTTTATTTATTTTCATTTTATTTTATACTAATTGTTTTTCCCAATTCCTTCCTTCGGTTTTGTGTGTAGGGGTTCGGGTTTTATGTCAAGTGAGTTCGGGTTCCAAGTTGAGTCAAACGCCAAACAAACCTGCTACCCATTATCCATCACCACACTCTTCCTCTCTATTCCCCTTATCCTCCACCACAATAACCTCCTCTGCTTCTCCCCTGCTCCACCACGCATCTACTCAACCAACAACAACCATTACAGCAGCAATCTGCAACAACAACAACAACTCGTCAATTCCCCCGCTCCCTCACCTCACAAACACGACTCCACTCACAATACCACCATTAACACCAGCCACGCACCACCAGCTCCACCAATAACAGCCACCACTACCCCCTGTTCTCACGCACACCACAAACCAAAACCCCCTGGTCCAATTCACTCACCTGCTGCCACCCTCACAGCACCACCAACCATTAATTATAGCAGATCCGACTTCTCCACTGAACCACCGTCAGCCGCCAAAACCACCGCCCACAAAGCCCGACATAGCAGCGGCCTCCAATCAGAACAGCCACCAGCCGCAAGCTCTAATTCAGCCTCAATTTCAATACCCTTCAGAGCGGACGCTCACTCCTCTGAAGCGGCCGCTCCATTCTTGGTTCAATTTCACCTATTTGAGGCAGAAGATCAGAGCGGACGCTCCGATGAGTATGAGCGGCCGCTCCAAGTTTCGCGTGTGAGATTGTACGGATTAATGAATTTGTGCGGTTGTGATTCCTTCCATTAATCGAACGGCTGGTGATTGAGTGATAATTGCTTGATTACCGTTGATTATTGTTATCAATGGTTGATGAACGGTCGAGATGGTGATGCGCTTCAATGGAGTTCAGAGCAACCAAATGCGAAGGAAAGGGAAAGGGCTGACGGTTTTGGGAGAATTGTGGGATTATTTTTATTTCTTTTTCTTTGTTCTTTTTATTTTCTTTTTCCTTTATTATTTCCTTTTATTTCCTTTCTCTTTTCTTATTTCTTTTTATTTTCTTTGTTTTCTTTATTTTATTTTTCTTATTTTTATTAGCTTAGTTACCCATTTTTGGGGTAATTAGAAGGAACTTTACAAATCATCCATCATTTTTATTCTATTCTCTAATTATTTTTAGGAGAGCTTCTCTCTCTAGGTTTAGCTTAGGGTTAGGGTAGTTTAGAGAGAGAAAGTGAGGGTTTCACCATTGTTGAACTTGGATTTTGAAGAAGAAATTGATCATCTTTTCTATTGATTTACATCTTTAATCAATGAGAATCTCTAACTCTCTCTCCTCTATTTTTATTGCTTTATTTTTATTATTGTTTTAGTTGTTGGTATTACTTGTTAATCATGTTGATTCTTGGTTATTTGCTAATTAATCTTGTTATTATCATGATTAGTGAGTAATTTCCCCATTAAGGGGATGGTTGTGGTGTAGTTGGATTTTGAGCATGTTCTTGGTTTAGAGTTGATTTATTTGTGATTAAAGTCTTTATATGCTTGATATTCTTCAGTCTTCTTGCAAGTGCACATTGTTCGTTGATTAAAGGTGAATATTTGCTAACAAGGAACGGAAGTTGACTTAGTTAAGGTTCATTATTATCGATTGTTATTTGATAGTACCTCCTAGTATATGGTTCTAATGTGGAAGCATAGAGGCTATGTTAGGAGAAGCCAATTGACCCCGGAAGGCGGCTAGATTGGATCTTTTACTTCGATATTCGAGCATGTTTAGTTCATAATTAATTCAATTTCTATGCCTTTGTTTATGTTCAAGTGAATGTTATACCTAAATGTAGGGAATATTTCAAGCATTATGATAACCCCAAACTTGAACCCCACTGTGATCATACACTAAAGTACGGTGGCGTTCCAAAGGGAAAGACAAAGAGCAAAAAGAGTCGCCAACAAGTTTTAGGAACTTGTAAACCCAAAAGACAATCCAAAAGGACCATCAACTACTCCATAAGGTCTTGAACCAAACAGGGTCCGGGGATGAGGGTACGAATCCAATCTACAAAAGAAAGGACCCGCCCTATAAAATAGGCCTCTACTTTGTTCTGCTCGTATTCATGTGCGCTTTTCGAATAACATACAAACATTATATTAAACCTACCCTGTTTATCTATGTTGGTTGAATATTAATGCACAAACAAAACTATTATTGGCGATCACTTGAGTTAAAATCACATTTGCCTAAACCAAATTATTAATTATCTTATTAAGCGTGATTTCAAGTACAAATTCCCTTTAAACCTGCATAAAAGGCGTGATCAAGCAATAACAATAATATATATCAAGAAACATAATATAATCATAAATAATAATAACGATGATAATAACATGATAAGGCATAATAAAGCTTGATAATAATAGCAAGATCCTAGGCATGATACTAACAAGATTAATAACAAATCCTAGCATGTCACTAAACAATAAAGATCAAAGCTTTAACCTAACATGGTACTAACATGATATTAGAAAGAGTAAAGCAATAAAAGGCACCCTAAACATGATTCCTGAAAGCATAAAATAACCTCCTAACATGATACTAGGAATTAATCAATAATAAACATGCTTTCTACATTGAAAGAGAGTAATAAGATTACATACTTTGAAGCCTCGTACCTCTTTCTAATAACAAAATACACAAGTTAGTAAACTTCAATGAAAATAATAAAGAACAATTAAAGAATTAAATTGAAATCAAATTAAACAAAGTTTAGACTAGTTTTGGACCAAACCCTCAGAAAATATCAACCTTGCACGTCTAGGGCGAAGGCAACTTCGAACTTGGCTAGATGACTCTAAGTCTAATGAATGCGGAATATTGTATGTAAAAGGTTAGTTTAGAAAAAGAGGGAGAAAGAAAGCATATATTGCTCAAGAGAGAAAAGAGAGAATTAAGGAAGAATTGAATGAGAATTGATGATTCTGAAAACAGGAATTCGGACGCTATTTATAATGACAATAATTCGGAAAATCATAGAATTTGATAAGGAATAAAACTCCACGCTGTCGCCAGGAATTAACTCTGTCGCGACGCGACAATGTCTGTCGCGAGGCGACAAGGTCTGTCGCGTGGCGACAGCCTGTATTAGCGCGTTTTTCTTCACGCGAAATCCGATCTTTAATCAACTTGATCTACGGAATCCGTACAGAAGATAAAATACGTATTTTTAAGATAACAAAACAATATTTTATTCCAAATAAAAATCTTTTAAAGATAATTAATTATTAAATCTAACAATATTAGAATTAAAAGGAACTTTCTAGAAACTTCTAGAAAACTATAATTAATCCTAATAATTTTAGGAATAATAATTAATATTGGGCCCTCCTCTAGATAATTGGGCCGTATTAAAATACATAACCGGGCCCAGTTTAGTATTTTGGCCATAACTTCCTCAATATTCATCGGAATTGGGCTTATAATATATCGTTGGAAAGGTCTCTTCGAGCCCCATCTAACTACACCATTATTGGACCCTTATCATGGACCAAAATAAACTGAATTGGACGTTTTCAAATAAATAAAGTCATTTTCAAAAACAGAGAGAAAAGAATTTAATTAAAACTAAACCGCAACATTTGGCTTTCGAATCACTTTCACCTAATTCGATAATAACACAACGCGCAAGGCATTCATCACTGGGTTTGGTTTTGGGGAGACACAAATGGGTGTCTACACTAAACCATTTCCCTTAATGTTTTATTTCTTGTTTTAGCATTTTTAGACTTTAGTTTATTTATCTCCTATTCCGAACTAGCTTAATTGTCGATAACATTTGGTGGTGTTTAACCGTTCTCTGTGGTTCGACCCCTATGCTTGCCTTATACTCGTATTAGGTTTGTTTAGGTTGTATAAATTGTATTTGATCTAGGGATGGACAATTGACGACGCATTTATTCCCTTGTCAAATTGGCGCCGTTGCCGGGGAACGGCTTCCATTACCGTTGTGTTATCTTATTGAGACTAGTCCATTGTGTATAATTTTCTTTTGGTTTGCTTCTCTTCTTGTTTTTGTTTTTGTTTGTGTATATTCTTGAGCTTTCTTGTTTGGTTGCTTGATGTTTGTCTTCATTGAGTCATGGATCAATTTGTCCAAAATGAGATGTCTTGCTCCTCTTTGCCTCAATTTGAATATGAATCCTTTTGGGTCTACTTTAATAGGTTTGAAGACTTCTCTAATTTCCATGGTTGTTCCATATGGGAGGCTTGTGAAGTCATTTATTGGGGTTTGAATGAGTATACTAGAGGGGTGATTGAAAACATGTGTAATGGTCAATTTCGAGCCAAATCTTTGGATGAGGCTTGGGATTTCTATTTGTGTTTTGCCAAGGATAGTTATGAGCAAGAGAATAATGCTAATTCTTGTGATTTTTCTAGCTCTTGCATGCACTCTAATGATGATTCCTATGCTCCCCATGATGTAAATCCCTCCCCCTTGTGTGCTATTTATGATGAGATGCATCCTAATGTTGATAATGTTCATGCTTTTTCTCAATGTTCTTTAAATGTGTGCATGGATGTCAATGATGCTCCCCATACCCTAATCCTCACTTGCATGATCTTCCCTTTACCTCTTCTTTTTCCAACATGATTCCAAATGAGTTTTCCCATGAATCCAGTGAACATTTTTGTGAGGGTGATTCAATGGGACATAGAGAGGAAGGAGAGTTGATGGAGAAGCTCAATGAGATGATGGAGAAGGTTAATGAGATGAGGGAAAAGAAAGAAGAATATAACGAAAAGATGAAAGCTAGGCTAGAGGCACTTGAGAGCCAAATTTCCCACCTAGCTCAATCCCAAACAAATGCCCTTCCTTCTTCTCCCCCCTCCCATGTGGTTGAACCTAATTGGGCTTTTGAGTGCATGGTTGAGGATGATTATGATGATGATGTTGAAAGCGATAGAGGGTGTATGGAAGATACTTCATTTGATGAAATTTTGAAAACCACCCCGTTTATCCAACTTGAACCTCAACACTCTTTGCAACCCATTGAAGATCCCATTTTGGTGGACCTAGAAACTAATTTGAGGTTGTTAAGAGAAAAGATGGGTTGTGGTGATGATGAGATACTCATGTTTGATCATGTTAAGTTGGGGAATGTTGAGAATGAAAACCATGCTCTTGTTGAGAGTGAAGAATCCCAATTGGTGGTTGAGGACATTTTCAAACTCTTTGAGGGTAGTGAAGATGCGTTAGAAGGGAACTCTTTGGAGGAAAAGGCTTGTGTTTCAATGCAAGGTGGTGTGATTGAAGTTGTGAGTGAGGTACCCATTCCAATTCTTTCAATCCCCACCCCCTTTTTAAGAAAGCTTACCAACCTTCCTTCTTGCCCTATCTCACTTCCATATATCCTCAAAGTTTTACCGATTGAGGGGCCCCCAATCTCTTTATCTCCCCATTACCCTTCTTTTGAACTCAATGATGGAGTTTTACCTTCCAAAGAGCAACAAAATGAGTTTATTCCTCCCTTTTCTCTTCCTAGTTCTAGTTTTGATTTTTCTAATTCTTATTTTATTGATTTTTCTTTTAATTCTTTTACTTTTTCTTTTCCCCCTTCTCTCAAGCATAAAGTATCCTTGTACTTTATGTTTGCTTGTCATATGAGCATCGCGTATGCTCTATTTCTTGATATGTTTGCCGGTGCATATGACAAGCTTTTGCGTTCTTTGTCGGGTTATTTACTAGATTGGTCATGCTTGGACGTTAAGCAAGCCTTTGCGGGAAGTAACCCGTGTTTTATTGCTTTCATTTTCTTTTGTTTTTAGATTAGATTTTCTCTCATGGACGTGTTTGTGTTCCTTGCTAGGTACACAACTTGATATACTCTTGCGCATTGGTGATGATCAAGAATTAAGGAAATGTGCCTCAACTTACCTATCATGTGGAATTCAAGCCTTATTTGTAGAGATTGTGGCTCATATGAGGTTATTTCGGGTTTTTTGTGTGATTTTGCATTTATCCCATATCCGGTAATATCCTTCTTTTCCCTCTCTCTCTCTTACTTATTGTGACTTGAAGATCATGTGTTGGTAATGTTGGATTAATTTTTCCTTGTTTTCCCCTCCTTGGTTTCATTGTTTATGATTTGAGAGCTTGGTTTCATTCAAGCTTGGGGGAGGGTATTCTATCATGTTTGGTGGGATGTTGATTCATACATGTCATGCACTTGAGTATATGCATTTCCATATTTTTCATTCTTTTGGAAAATCCAAAAATATTTTTGTTTACTTCAAGGCAAGTTTGGCAAAATGTGTTTTGTTTGATCTTATTTTGGACAATATATCTTTTGGATTTGTTTACTCTTGAATGCCTTTCTTCCTAAGTGGTTAATGTGTGCACGATTTGAGAGTGTCATTGGTTGACTCTAGGATATTACATGCTAAGGTAGCCGGGTTAAGAACTTTTAGGGCACCATGAAGCCTTAGTTCACGGGTATGTGGTAAGATGGTGTTGCTCTCTATAGTGGATTTGGCACCCTTAGTTGGTATTTGCTTAGTTATAATCCCGTGTGAGGTAACATTGTTCTAGCTTTCATCACTTTGTTGTGTGGCACATTTGGATCCTTAACTATGCATGTCTTGATCCTTGTTTTGATTTATAGCTCCCAAGATCGTGACCGAAGCACTCTAGGGGAGGAAAAGGGCACTTCTTTCTCATTTTTCTTTATCTTCTTTTTATTTTGTTACAAATTTGATTTTCTATTTTGCATAAACCTACTTGCTAACCAATTTGAGCCTTATGTTTCCCGCTCTTGTTTAAACCACATTACAAACCTAATGGCCTATGTTTACCAACCTTTTAGTTAGTGAAGCATTGGTATGTGAGGTTTGAAGTTTTGAGTTGTTGATCATAAACAAGAAGCACTTTGAGATTTGGTTAGAGTTGAGCTTGTAAAAAATGATGCAAATTTATGAAAATCAAGTGAAATTTTAAGAAAAAGTCGTCCAAAGTTAAAAAAGCAAGGACAATGAATAAAGTTAAGTAAAAAAAAATTGAAAAAAATTGAAAAAAAAAAAAATCAAAATCAACAAAAATATTTTAGTTGGTTGCATTTTCTTCCTTAGTTTAAGCATTGAGGACAATGCTTTGTTCAAGCTTGAGGGGAATATTGTGTGTTTGTGTTGAATAAGCTTGGGGGAATGGCATTAGTGGTATTTTTGCTTGATATTTAGTGAATTCTTGAGTTATTTTTGAGTGTTGGCCGCACTTTTTGCTTCATGATGTGAATTATTGATCCGAAAACCAACAAACACATGAGATATGTTTAAGCTTAATTCTATACAGGAAATCCACCAAGAATTAAACAAAAACTAAGAGTAATTAACTAAGAATCCACCTAATTAATTAACCCTAAACGAATGTTTTAACTAAAACAAGCAAAACAGCAATTGATCGCAATCAACAAAAACTCAAGTATGCAACTTAAGAAGTAAATCTGAATATTAATTTTTATGACCCAAAACTCACGAATTACATGATTATTTATAGACTTAAACTAAGTATTAGAAACCTAATAGGACTAGGAAAAATCCCTAGCCTTTAGCTCCAAGTAACCTAAGTGGAATAGGAATACTAAACCGACTTAGATAAGGAAACTAACCAAACCGACCTACCTCCAGCTTTGCGCGGCTTTAGTTTTTGTCTTCGTTGACTGACCAAATGAACTCCGATTCTCATGACACCACCTTCATTGGTTAGCTGACTTCCTGGCGTTTCCAAAAACATATTATACGACATATGTTTTCCTTGAGCTTCAAGTCCGTTTCTGCAGTTCTTTGGACCTCTTCAAAACTGCTACGAAACTACTAGAAAACCTAGTTCTAAACAAACTCTAACAAACTAATATCTTTCCTAATAACTAAGGACGTCTAACCAATCTTAAAATAACAGAAAAATAAATCCTAATGTGCTTAAAACAAGAAAAACCCTTTCAAGTGAAAGGTAAAAACTTGTAAGCAAAATCTAAGTAAAGAAAGTATACTAGACTCCAAGAAACGCTACTAAGCAAACTGTAGCTTTGCTTTGATATCCAAGAAAATGTCCATGCAATGCTTGGCTTGAATCAATGTTTAAGGACAAACTATCTTGATGCATGATAAGCAAATCTTCGAAGTTCTCCATGCTTAGACTTGCATCACTTCACTTAGGAAATTTCACCAAATTTCAAATTTTTACCCCGCCTTAACCCTTAGCCTTACGTTACAACCAATAAAAAGACTCTTAGACTCTAGTGGGTTAGGTCAAAAGAACGGTGGAGGGAGATAGACTTCAAACCTATGGAAAGAGTATGCATAGTTGAGACGTCGGGATTACCAAAGTTTTTCATTTCTTTATCTTTTTCCGGTTCCTTCGTGGAATCTTGAGAAGCTAGCTTAAGGGTTGATTTGAAGCTAGTGGAGAGAACGTGGCCCGATTGGTTGGGGCTAGGGTGGATTAAGTCCTAAGTAGTTCTCTATGCTTAGCATGTGTTATGTTTCAATCAACCATTGACATCTCGGAACGTGCATACATTTGTCCATTTAGAAAGGTTTGCATTCATTAGTACTTGTCCTCATCTCTTGTCTATATATGAGCTTGTGTTTTGCTTTTTCTCTTTGTGTTTATTTTCCTTTTCCTTTTGTTGCCTTGCCTTGGTTTTTGTCGAGAGTTGTGGGGTAAGCTCTTAGGAAACCCTCACGAGACCTCACTCGTCCTCATAGGCGACTTTGGGATTTTAAGGGCTTGTTGTAGCTAAAAACAACCGTGATTCCTACGACAGTGAGTTAATGTACATTCTTTCTCTTTGTTTCTATTTTTGTTTCTTTTGCTTTCAATAATTCCTTCTTGTTCTCTTTTGCCTTAGCTTTGCTCGAGGACGAGCAAAGGTTTAGCTTGGGGGAATTTGATAAGTGACATTTATGTCACTCCTAGGGGTAGTGTTTAGGTTATTTTCGTGTTTATTTTCCCTTATTTTTCCTTTTATTCTCTTGTTTTCTCTTTAATAAAGTTTCTAGTTTATTTTGGTAATTTTGGAGTGTTTTAGTTTATTTTCTTTATTTTATTAATTTTAGTCTATTTTCGTATTTTATTTCATTTTATTTGCTTGCGTAGTTTTAATTATTTTTAGTTTAGTTTTATGTCTCTTATTTTCTATTTTCTTTTATTTATTTCTATTTTATTTATTTTATTTTTATTTGTTGTGGTTTTGTTTTATTTCGTCCTTTATTTATTTTCATTTTATTTTATACTTATTCTTTTTCCCAATTCCTTCCTTCGGTTTTGTGTGTAGGGGTTCGGGTTTTATGTCAAGTGAGTTCGGGTTCCAAGTTGAGTCAAACGCCAAACAAACCTGATGCCCATTATCCATCACCACACTCTTCCTCTCTATTCCCCTTATCCTCCACCACAACAACCTCCTCTGCTTCTCCCCTGCTCTACCACACATCTACTCAACCAACAACAACCATTACAGCAGCAATCTGCAACAACAACAACAACTCGTCAATTCCCCTGCTCCCTCACCTCACAAACACGACTCCACTCACAATACCACCATTAACACCAGCCACGCACCACCAGCTCCACCAATAACAGCCACCACTACCCCCTGTTCTCACGCACACCACAAACCAAAACCCCCTGGTCCAATTCACTCACCTGCTGCCACCCTCACAGCACCACCAACCATTAATTATAGTAGATCCGACCTCTCCACTGAACCACCGTCAGCCGCCAAAACCACCGCCCACAAAGCCCGACATAGCAGCGGCCTCCAATCAGAACAGCCACCAGCCGCAAGCTCTAATTTAGCCTCAATTTCAATACCCTTCAGAGCGGACGCTCACTCCTCTGAAGCGGCCGCTCCATTCTTGGTTCAATTTCACCTATTTGAGGCAGAAGATCAGAGCGGACGCTCCGATGAGTATGAGCGGCCGCTCCGAGTTTCGCGTGTGAGATTGTACGGATTAATGAATTTGTGCGGTTGTGATTCCTTCCATTAATCGAACGGCTGTTGATTGAGTGATAATTGCTTGATTACCGTTGATTATTGTTATCAATGGTTGATGAACGGTCGAGATGGTGATGCGCTTCAATGGAGTTCAGAGCAGCCAAATGCGAAGGAAGGGGAAAGGGCTGACGGTTTTGGGAGAATTGTGGGATTATTTTTATTTATTTTTCTTTTATTTTCTTTGTTCTTTTTATTTTCCTTTTCTTATTTCCTTTTATTTCCTTTGGAGCAAATACAAAAGCCGCGTGAATTTGGAGCAAATACATTAAAGTCGGTCAACTAGAGTGGGGCCCAAGGAGATCGAACCTATCTATTTACCGGGCCTCGTAGGTTTTGACTTGGGCTTTTAGAGCTTAATAGCCCAGTTTCTTCATTTGATTGGTTTGTTATACTCCCTCCGTCCCTAAATTACATTCCTCTTTGGAAATTTACACGAGAATTAAGGAGTGAATAATAAGACAAATAACAATAATTAGATAATGCAATGAGAAGTACAAAGATAGATTAGTTATTACTCATGACATGTCATTAATCCTTTGCAAAAAAAAGGACTAATCACATGCTCCTAATTGAAAATTTTTAACCAATCATATTCATTATAATTTGACACAAGGATTATGAGTGAGATTAGGTAAGGATGAGAGAGAAAGCATTGAATATAAAACAGAAAAAGAGAGTTGATTTACTAAAAAAAACTTACCAAAAATAGAAAAGAGGAATGTAATTTTTGAATACCAAAAATAGAAAGTAGGAATGTAATTTAGGGACGGAGGGAGTAATAACTTGTATAATCTTGTAAAATCTTGGATATCGAGCCCTTACCCCGGATTAAATTTCTCTAACTTGGCCTCGGGCTTAAAATATACGGTCATAAAATACGCTCCGTCTCTAATATCTTCATAGTGGCTCAATAAGCTCGAGAATCGTCATAAATCTGCAGATTCCTACAAAATAATAACAACTCTACAAAAACACTAGAAAACGCATATTAGTAATAAAAATAGCTCCGTAGAGCTCATATAAGCACAAATATGACCGTAGGAAAGGGAATCAATATATGTATAAAATAGACTCATCAGTCACCTTAGAAGACGGTACTAGGAGGCGCTTGGTCACAGGTTCGCTAAAACAGGCAGACGGAAGGGCGAGTGTCGGATGGTTGAAAGTCAAAAGTTCAGAGATTCTCCCAAAGATTCGTGGAAAGGCATGAATCTAGGGGGGTCAACCTTTCTATTTATATAGGGGGGTTAAAACCCTAGATTCCCTCCAACAGTAAAAATTCAAATCTAGCCAGTCAGAGGCCGACACCTGTCACAGGCAACACGTGGTGGCAAGCGTATAATTATATTGTAGAGATAAACTTAGTTTCATGGGCATTTTTGTGATTGAATTACTTGCTTAATCTTTGCGTCTATTATAAATGATGCAATTAAAAAAAATCGAAAGATCCACAATTGAAGAGGTTTGTTCACTTTACGTCATCATTACACAAACCTCTTCTCTAACAAACCTTTTATCAACAATAGATAAACCTTTTTACAAGTTTATGTAGGGGACCCACTATCAATACAACTCAGAAAATTCATCCCTACAACTTTATTTTAGAAAAAGAGAAAAGTTTCAAATTATGCCAATTAAGCAAATACAAACCGATTTGTCTACACAAACCTCTCCACAACAAACCTCAACCCAACAACAAGAGGTTTGTGCTAAATTGTTCCCATAAACCTCTCCACAAACCTCTTATTGCTATTGCCCTAAGTTTTGCAATTATTACGAAACACAAGTGGAAATAATTTTATTTTTTTTTTCTTTTTTTGGTGTCTTACCCGGTTTACCCTTTGGCCTAATCCGGATTCAGAGATTAGTTCTGGGTGGTTAGGTTTTGGTCCCCACCCAATTCTTGTTGCGGGGATCGTACACGGGTTCTCCCTAAAAAGTATAGTCCCAATCACCATACACTCTTTCAAAAAAAAAAATCATGCAATTCGCAAACATCCATATAAACTTAATGGAAACCTCAAGTCTATTGGTAGCATTAATACCGCAAAAGGATGTAGTAGGAGCAGCCCTAGATTACAATTATGTCCCAACGGGGAATCTAGTGCTGGAAATCAAGTTGAATGCCTCACCTCTCTCAATGGAGGATGTATGGGCAATGGAGAAGCTACACCTATGGAAGGATTGGGTGGACATGCTTCCTCGGATGAACGAGAGAGCACGTAAGTTGGGAATTTTTCCAGTCAATACAATTCCAGCGATTGATATGAAGATAATCTTATGGAATGTAAGAGGTGCAGCCAGCAAGGGTTTTATCCCCCATGCTAGAGAAGTGATTAATACTCATCATCCTGAAGTATTAATCTTGCTTGAAACGAAGGCAAATAATAAATGTGCTAGTGATACTGTTAAAAGGCTAGGGTTTGATGAGCATCGAACCATTCAAGCAGATGGGCTTAAAGGAGGAATTTGGATTATGTGGAAAAGTCCGGCTGTCTTGATTGATTTTGTCACCGAACCTCCTCACGTGGTCCATGCTCTCTTTAAGTTTTCCCCCTCTTCGGAGGAAACTCTTGTTACTGGGATTCACGCCCCTTCGTCTACTAAAGAAAAAAACAAATTGTGGAATGATCTACAAAACAATGCTCCCCTCAAGATACACCTCGTCTGGTTATTGGTGATATGAATGAAATAACCTGACAATCTGAAAAGGTTGGAGGACGTCCTATAACAAATAATCAGGTGCGTGCATATGGTGAATGGGTGGAAAGTGATCAACTCATTGATCTGAACTTCAATGGGCCAATGTTCACTTGGAACAATGGACAGGATGGCTTAAACTTGATAAGGGAACGACTTGACAAAGCTCTTGCAAACGCAAAATGGATGGAAAGCTACCTAAACACTCAGGTATTTCATCTTCCTAGAACATATTCAGATCATTGCCTTATTTTAGTTGATTCTAATCCTTTGAAAGATAGGGGTAATTATCCTTTTAGATGTAAAGAAGCTTGGTTAGAAAACCCTAATTTTAATGATTATTTTAAATTTGCTTGGTAAGGGGAAAATAACGACTTCATTATCTCTAAAAATAACTTCATCAGGGAGGATAAATGCTGGCATAATAATGTCTTTAACAGTTCTCTAAGACATAAAAAAAGACTCATCACTCGTATTGAAGGAATCCAAAAAGCTTTGTGTATTAGATATTCAAGGTTCTTGATAGACTTAGAAAAAGATCAGCTCACACAGCTTAATAATATTCTTAAAATCGAGAGAATTACTTGGGCTCAAAAAGTGGGTGTTGATTGGCGTAGGTATGGGGATTCATATTCTTGCCAAAGTTAGAAATAGTAGGGGAAAAATTTTGTGCCTAAAAAATGAAGAGGGGTCGTGGATTTCTGATCAAAAAGAACTAGAAAAAATTTGTGTTAATTATTTCAAAAAATCTTCTCTTCTAATCAGAATTCTCAGCCTAGGTGTGTTAATTTTCAACCGAACTGGACTTTTAGTGATACTGACCATGAGTTTCTTTGTAGCAAAGTGTCAGAAGCAGAAATTTTAGCAGCTCTTAAGTCCATGGCCTCTATGAAGAGCCCGGGACCTGACGGTATACAACCAATATTTTTTAAAAAATACTGGGATATCGTTAAAAGTTCCATAACCTCTCTAATTGTGTCTTGCTTTGAGTCGGGTAGTATTCCTCAAGAAATTAATGAGTCTTATATTGCCTTAATTCCCAAAAACTTGCATCCTACCAAGATGAGTGAGTTTAGACCCATAGGACTTTGTAACTCGCATCGATTTACAAGTTAATCACTTAAATTATTTCCAATAGAATTAAACTAATGTTAGGGGATTTAGTTAACCCTGTCCAATCTAGTTTTGTGGAGGGTAGAACAATTGATGAGAATGTCTTAGTTATCAAGGAAGTAGCCCATCTCTTTAAAAAGGCTAGTAAAAGAAAACTAATGGCTTTCAAAATTGATATCTCTAAAGCTTATGATAGCCTAGAATAGGGTTTTATTAGGGAAACTTTGTTGGGAATGAATTTTCCTTCTAAGCTTGTAAAACTCATTCTAAGTTGTATCACGACTCCTTCTATTTCTATTCTTTGGAATGGAAATCTTACAGAAAGCTTTACTCCCTTTAGAGGAATTAGACAAGGAGATCCCCTTTCTTCTTATATCTTTGTTCTTTGTCTTGAAAGGCTTTCCATTATGATAGAGAAGAAAGTGGGTCAAGGGCTTTGGAATCCTATTAAAATAGGTGATGAAGTTAACCTTTCATACCTATTTTATGCGGATGATGTCTTCCTTTTTGGCAAAGCTTCTATGGAAAATGTAGAACTCATTAAGGATACTCTTTTGGAGTTTGGTAACAATTCAGGGCTCTTTATAAGTCAAGCCGAGTCTAAAGTTATCTTCCCTCCTAAAATGTGCTTAACTCTCAAGTTAGTTATTCTTAATACTTCTAACATCAAAGGGTCGCCTTCTTTTGGAAGGTATTTGGGTGTAAATATTAGTCCTAATAGACTTAGGAAAGCTGATTACATGGACCTTCTTTCTAAAACTAAGGATTGGATAAAAGGGTGGCAAGCAAAATTTTTAAATATGGCGGGTAGCTTAGGAATACCTTAATCAAATCGGTGCTTAATTCCTATCCTTTATATGCTATGAAAACTACCCTCATTCCTTGTGCTATCCTTGATGATCTTGAAAGAAGTTGTAGAAGATTCTTGTGGAACAAAGTGGATAGGTCTCACTATCTAGCTAGAACTAGTTGGGATAAAATTTGTTTGCCTTTGAGTATGGGAGGGCTAGGAATTCGAAAACTTAGACATTGGAACATTGCTTTTATGGCTAAATTAGGTTGGAGAATTTTAACCGATCCTAACAAACTTTGGGTTAAAATTCTTAAGGCTAGATATTTAAAAAATTCCACCTTTTTAAATAGCCTCCCTAGTCAAACCGACTCACCTCTTTGGAAGGACATTTTAAAAGGAAAGGAGCTCCTTCTTCAAGGACTTTCCTATAGAGTAGGCAATGGGGATGATATTAGCCTTTGGTATCAACATTGGGTCGGGGAAAAACCTATTTAACTTTTGATTGATAAACCCATCCGGATTCTATGGCTCATTGGAGAGTTAGTCGCATTATTAGGGAAGGAAAATGGGATTTAACTAGGGTTAATCATATTATCCAGATTTCATTAATACCCTTATAAAGGCTATTCCTTTACCAACTATCGCTTCTGTCAATGACACTATCTGCTGGGGAAAAGAAATAAATGGTTAGTTCACTATTAAGAGTGCCTATAGACTCATCTCAAACTTCACCGCTAATCAGTCCTTTATCCCTATTAAATGGAATTCCATTTGGAGAATTAACTTTCCTTACAAGTTGTAGGCGTCATTTGAAGTGCGCCTACGTAAAAGTATGTGGTGAATATGCTTGGCACTCATAGGAAGTGGGAATTGACATAACGATTAGGGACACGATTAGGGACAAGGAAAGTAGGGAGACGCCAACAAGTTTTAAGGAACTTGTAAACCGTTCACGGATCATTTAAGGCAACCACGAAAATGGACAACGAAAGGCAACAATGATTGACCCGTGAAGGTTACACCCAATTCATAATCCATGAGATTACTAACTCCATATGGTTCGGAACCACGAAAGGAGGACCGGGGATGATGGTACGAAGTGAGTCATGGAGTCACATTCGCCCGTATTGCCCTCTACTCGATTCTTATTGTGAAAAGTATTCATGTGATCTCAAAGGCATGCAAACAAAGATTCAATTCGCTCCAAACTATTATTAAGCTGAATTGGTTGAATATTAATGCAACATATAATTCTATAATATTGGTGATCACTTCGATTTAATAACAATATTAAAGGAACTTAAACTGGTTGTCCAAATCATCTTACTTAGTCGTGATTTTCAATTACATATTCCCTTTAACATGCAATGCGGTGATCATAAATAATAATAGAATAAACATTAATATTAGAAGCAATTCAACAATAATAACGTTAGTCCAAATCAAATAAAAATAACCCTAATCATGATATTAGTAATATAAAATAATATAAGTAATTAAATTAATTACTCACATTCCGCGCGTTCCTTTAAATTGCTACATCATGAATAAACTGTTAGTAACTTCAATAAAAATATAAATCAAATGGAAGTTAAATTAAATAAAAGGTAGAGTTTATTTGGTCCAAACCCTCAGTTAATTCTACCTTTCACGCCTTGGTTTAAGTATAGAACTTCGGGTATCGCATGGACTCCTTAGAGTGCTTAAGGGATATAAAATGAGAGAATAGGATGGCTAGAATTTAGGCTAGAGCCAGAGAAAGAGGAGAGAATATTTTTGGTGTAGGGAGAGAAAATAATTTTTGGTGTAGAAGAGAGGAAGAGAGAATGATTTGGTGATCATGCTTGTTGATGATTGAAAAGGGGGAGATATGACCTCTATTTATAGGAAAAAAATAGGGGTCGAATCAAGAAAAGATAAGAATTCGAATCGGATAAAACTCTTGCGATAGACAGCAGTTTTTGCGGTTTTTGTTTTTATCATATCTTTTGATCCAGAAATCAGAATAAGATGAATAAGATATCGTTGGAAAGATCTTGAAGTCTAATTTTAAACCCAATTAGAATAAGATTAAAATATTTTGTACAATAAAATATATGGCCGAAATAGTGGGACGGTGTCAGTTTTGAATAGAGTTTCGTATTTCTTTTATATCTTTTTCGTTATAGCTCAGAATTAATATTATAATATATCATTGGAAAGATAATTTCAAGAGCTATCCAACCATATAAGAATTAGATAAAAAATATGAAGCACAAAAATAATATCTAACAATCTTTGAACGTCTTTCAATTCGAATCGAATTACTAGAGGAGTTTTATTTTATTTCAAACTCTTTAATTTTATCTTTTCAAAAAGGATAATTAAGATCTTTTAGAAGCTAATAAAAGCTTCCAATTAATTCTAATTGGTTTAGGAGTGGGATTTAAGCCTTTGGACCCTCCACATGATCATTGGGTCGTAGGTAAGGTGGGCTTCGGTTCGGTTTGGACTCAGTTTAGTATTTTAGCCATAACTTATTCGTTATAACTCGGATTTGGGCTTATAATATATCGTTGGAAAACTCTTTTCAAGCCCCATCAAACCATTTAACAATTAGACCCATATTATGGACTTATTAAACCGATATAAACGTATTTATAAAATGGACACGAAATGAATGATTTTAAAGGACACGAAATAAATTATTTTGGGTTTAAAGGCACGAAAAGAGAAAATTAAGTTATGGTTTGGAGAAATGGGCTAGGAATTGGGTTGGTTTATGAAATGTATCGGGATTGAATATGGATTTAAGCACTCCAAAGATTAAATACTCAACCCGACCAATAATGGCGGTGAAAGGTTATTCATCATCGGGTTTGGTTTTGGGGAGACATTTTTAGGTGTTTACACAAGTACAAAATGTTTGCTTGGAATGCATGCCATCAAATTCTTCCTGCTGCCTCGATTTTAAGCCAAAGAATTCCTAATTTTGATCCTTTATGTACAAGATGTGAAATGGATGATGAAACCCATCTTCACATTTTTAGAGATTGCATTAAGTCAAAGGTCATGTGGTCTCGAATTCTTAAAGGAAATAGATTGGATAAAAACTTTTGTTTCTATACTTTCTATAATACTAATTGGGCTGAATGGATTCAATATAATTTTCTACTAAGTGATAATTTGAAAACAATCTTTGTTGTTGCTCTTTGGCATATGTGGAGAGTGAGAAATCAGGCTGTTTTTCAATTTGCCATGGTGCATCCCATTACTATGTATAACAGGTTCATGGTAGACTTGGTGGCTATGTCTAATGTGTTCCAGGGAAAGGGCAAGAAACAGAAAGAAAGTACTTAGAACATTCACTGGGATAGGCCTGCGAGTGGTTCTGCAAAGCTCAATGTTGATGGAGTTTGGAGAAGCGAGGATTCTGCAGGTGCAGGGGCTGTGATTAGGGATCTATATGGATGTTGGATGACTGGTGGGTCTTGGAAAATCAAAGCTAGAAACCCAGTAGAAGCGGAGCTCTTAGCAATAAAGGGAGGAATGGAACTTGCAATCAATGAGAAGCTAAGGAAAGTCACGGTTGAAACAGATGCACAATCACTCAAAGGCACTCTAGAAAATATTGGAAAACAAGGGAATCACGAACTGACAGCTATCCTAAGTGACATTGGTGAGCTGCTCAAGGACTCATGCAAATTTGATTTCAGATATGTTCGTAGGGAAGCCAACGAAACTGCTCATAATCTGGCTCAGTTGGCAATTGATATGGGAGTCGAAATTGTGAAGCACAGCAGTGTGCCTTTAATTGCAAAAAATGCATATGAGAATGACATGGTGGAGAGCTGCATCTAGACAGTTGGTCCTTTTGACTTTGGCTATAGACTTATGTTTTAGAGCTTGGTGGTTTATTAGCAGGATTGTCTTTTTATTTTGTACTTGTATGGTTTTATTTTGGAGCAGTAAGTTTGGCTCCCCTGAACTCTTTGTCATGATTTGATTAAGTAATTTGAATTCCCTTTCCTTTTTTTTTTAAAAAAAGAACAGCCATTTGGTAAATAATTTAATATTTGGAAACAAAACAAAAACACTAAAATACGTAGTACTCACTCCGTCCCTAAATTACATTCCTCTTTGGAAATTTACACGGGAATTAAGGAGGAAAGAATAAGACAAACAATAATTAGATAATGCAATGGGAAGTACAAATATAGAGTAGTTATTACTATGACATGTCATCAATCATTTGCAAAAAAAAAGGACCAATCACATGCTCCTTATTGAAATTTTTTAACCAATCATATTCATTGTAATTTGACAAAAGGATTATGAGTGAGATAAGGTAAGGATGAGGGAGAAAACATTAAATATAAAACAGAAAAAGAGAGTTGATTTACTAAAAAAAACTTACCAAAAATAGAAAGGAGAAATGTAATTTTGGAATACCAAAAATAAAAAAGAAGAATGTAATTTAAGGACGGAGGGAGTACTTATATACCACGGCAAAGATCACATACCACTCGCCCTCACAGCAACAAAAGCAATTGAACACATCACCCCATGAAATCATACAATACTCAAATTAATCATCCCAAATCTATTTTAAAATAAAAACACCTGCACACACAGGATTACTTCTCTCCCAATGTTATTTATACAGACTCACAGAAGCTTTACCTAATCAGTTCTCTTTCTTTAAGACTTCCAATAAAAGGGTCCCACATTCCTCTCTTCACTTTCTCTCTCCTCTCCTTTACTTTCTCTGCGACTCACTGAAGAGGGAGAAACAATGCACCACTGTTCCTTTTGAAGAACAACAAGAACAAGAACAAAGATTTCATCTCTGGATCGAATTTTTTTTGTTTTGTTTTGTCCAAAGAGAAGAATTTTGCTTGTTATGGATATGGAATTGGATCATCCTGTCATCGCCAATGAACTCAAAGATGAAAAGGTAGCCAATTTAATCTTATTTTTTGTAATTTGTTTGCTTACCGAGTTTGATTGCTGTTTGATCGATGATTTTTATGTCTGATTAATTGGATTTTCTTTGTTTTTGTTGGAATTTGATTCAATATTTGAAATTCAGTTATTTTTTGTTTTTTACGAGTTGTCAGAATTTTTTAATTTTTTTATTTTCAGTGAATTTGTCTGTTTTTTTGTAGAGAATTATGGTTATTATTTAATTTAAGACGATGATTATGGTTCGATTTCTCGGAATTATATTTCAATTAATTTGTACAAATGTTGATCAGGGTTTTTTTTGTAGGTATGTTTGATTTGCAATTGATTAGGGTTTCTGTTGAATTTTGTTCTGTTGTTTTGGAGTTTTTTAAATGAATTTATTCTTGGTGATATCTTTCCGAACATATTTACGTGAAATTTGTATTCTGTAGGATATTTCTTTGAAATTCTTGTTGGGTCGAATGATATAATAATTTTGTCCGGCAAAAATCAGTGGCCTAATTCAGTTGAGGAATGATTGTTGCTATATCAAAGTGTTAGTGTCCATGAAATTGTAATGATTAGACTATGATTCAGTTGAGGAATGATTGTTGCTATATCAAAGTGTTAGTGGCCATGAAATTGTAATAATTAGACCAATGCGTAAACATGAAAAGGATTATTACAATGTTTTTGTAGATGTTTGTTTGGTAGTGACTGCCGAATAAGCTTTCCGCTTCTTATGATCATGATTATGATGCTAGTTTTCCACTGCGAATTCGATAATTTGGACCGTGTGTAAATAAAATTTGTTGAGTGTACATTGCTCATGAATTTTTATAAGTACTATAATTAAAATTAAAGTAATTATGACATTCAAGGCGTTGGTTTTCCATTATTCCTTTTCAAAAGAATGATGTTTGAATTTCGGAAATGAAACTAAGATTAGTTTAAAAAAAAAAAAAAAAGTGTGCATTGCTCCAAAGTGACTTACTATGTCTATTAGATTTTATCTGGCTTGGAATTTTAATAACCTGCTGAATTATAATTTTAATCTATCATAGTATGTCCTCCTGTCTCTGATGTTTTGTGCTTACAGGATGTCTTAATGGCTGATTTAGTGGTGCCAACTACTGTGCTAGTTTCTGTGGATAATGCCAATGGTGTGAATACCTCCACATCAGGATCCAATAATTCAGCTGATCATAATGGTTCTGCTTCTGACTTATCATTTCAAGATGATGCCATTGATGATGGGGATGATTATGTGGATGATGATGATGTTTATTCAGACTACTACGATAATGATGAGTATTTGTCTGATGTGGATGATGAACTGATGAAGCTGCAAGCTCAATTTGACAATGCAGACTTGCCTCCTGGTGTTGAGGCATCAGTTCCCTGGTTGCAGGATCCTTCTCCAAGTGAGAAGCCTCCTGCTGCTGGAACATCAACTTTTCCAGTCCAGGAAGAGAAAGTCTTTGCGTCTAGCAGCTCTAAAGCCGAGTCAAGCTCAATTGTTAAAAAGGAAGAAGAGATGGATGAGGTTCTGAGAAAGTTAATGTATTTTAAACAATTTGATACTGTCGCTGTGTGTTCTGATCATCACTATCTAGATATGGAATCCTCAGGGCGAATGGTTGAAACTATATTCCTTTCTTGAAATAATTAGCTTGTTTAACAAATGTGAGTTTTGCAGCTTGCTTATATGTGCTTCTTTAAATGATACTGCAGCCTTCAAAGGATTGGTCAAAGAAAATACAGGATGAGTGGAAAATACTGGAGCAAAACTTACCAGGTTTGACTTTCAATTGTTTACGTTGTATATCTGTTAAGTTATGGGATCGTGTAGTCAATTTTACGTTTTAGGTTTCTACTTTCTAGAGATTCATGTTTGCCTTATGATTTATTGTTAAATTTCGTTCAGTATTTTTTTATTAATTGATTTAAAGAGTGATATACTTATTCTTTCAAAAAAAAAAAAAAAAAGAGTGATATACTTACAACTGTTGAAATCTGATGATACTAAATGGAAGGAGGTACCCTCTGAATAATTTTATGCTTTTGCACCTTTTTTGTTCAATTTATTATTTCTTGCAGGAGAGTGGGGTGTGGTTGGGGGTGGGTTGGCTGAGTTTACAGAGAAATTTTTGGTCCAAGGAGACTCAACCTTAGCTGAAGCCTCATTCTTTGCTTACTCATTTGCAGAAACAATATTTGTTAGAGTTTATGAATCACGGATGGATCTTTTAAGAGCTGTCATTATAGGACCATCAGGTACTCCATATCATGATGGGCTTTTTGTCTTTGATGCTGTGTTTCCAGATACATATCCAAATGAACCACCGGTATGTTTCCATGGCAACAAAAACTTTTCAATTATCTTGAAATTATATTTTCTTTTGCATTGATGTTGCATTGTATTACTCCCTCTGTCTCTTTAGCTTCACCTAAGAGATTAATAGATTTTGACCATGATTGTTCATTGATTTATGTATGTTTGAAACATACTTTGTACTTGAGTGGGATCTTGTTAGATTTATCAATGTATCAACTCTTCATAACTGAAAGGTATTTGTAATTTACTCAAAACTATGCATTGACACAACCCTGAAGGCCATACATTGTAGAAGGTGGTTCATGTGTTTTTAGTTAATTTTTATATTGTTAAAATCGGTCTTTTGTATCTTTAATTAGTTTTAACCAGTCACTCTTGTAGCCAGTACAATAGTAAACCAGTAATAATGAGTTTGTTTTAATTTTACTCCAACAGTATGTATAGTTTCAATTTTATGAAAATCAGGTGAAGATAACTGAGCCGTAGTAGCAGTTTTGGTTGTGCTATGAATTTATAGATTTATTTTCTAAAATAATGGTTCATGTAGCCGACCCCACCTATGGCATTAAGGCTTTGATTGATTGATATTGATTTTCATAAATAAATGGGCATCATATAGGGAAATAATTAGTTTCATAGTATGCCTCTGTACCCTGCTTTGGCCCCTGGAGTTTTTTTCCTTAATAAGCTCCCTAATACGTAGTATTTGTTTTTGTTATTTTCTTATGTTCTTTATTGCAAACAAACTATTGATGAGTTCAAAAGATTAGATTTTCTGAGAGAATTTGATGTTGTATGTCGTATTTGGTATTCCGTACATTAAATTATAGGAATGTAGTGCATTTGTTTGTGATTTTACGTATGATGTCTCCGTGTATGATAGGTTACACAACGAATTAGGTGCTTCGCTGTTTTACATTTCTACTTACCACCATGCACTTGTGCATATGAGGGGTAATGTTAGCTAATGAAGAATAAGACCTTCCTAATGGAGATGCATTATTTATAGCATTTACATCATCATATTGTCACATTCATGTGAACTAATGCACAAACAATAAGCTTTTTTTCGTCCATCTTGTATTCTTGTATTAAACAGGCATTTGGTGTTAGAGTAATACTTTGAAATACTTGCAGCAATTAGTTAGAATAATTACATTTCGAAAATATTAACTTTTGTGAAATTCATGTCAGATGGTCCATTATCATTCAAGTGGCTTTCGACTTAATCCCAACCTGTATGAATGTGGAAAAGTCTGCTTAAGCTTGTTGAACACATGGAGTGGTGGACGAGACGAGATGTGGCTTCCAAAAAAGTCAACAATGCTTCAAGTTTTGGTGTCTATTCAAGCTTTAATTCTGAATGCTGAACCCTTTTTTAATGAACCTGGGTTCGACAAGACGTACAGAGGTTCCGAGGGGAAGAAAAAAGCCAAGGAATACAGTGAAGATATTTTCATTAAGTCCTTGAAAAAGATGATGTACACAATTAGGAATCCCCCTCAGGTATGGCTCCATATACAACCAGAGTACATTCTTTTATATATATATATATATATATATATATATATATATATATATATATATATATCTTGAATTCATATGGATATGAGTATCACAATGGGATGGCTAAGTTTTCTTTCTACTGGTTTATTTTATTTATTATTTTACTTTCTTCGTTCTTTTTTTAGTTGCAACATTGGGGTTTTCACGGTTATCGATGCACATTTTATATTATTAATATCTTAAATTATTTCTTAGTAAAAATTATAATACTCCCTTTGTATTTTAATAAGTGCTACACTTTTACTGACACATAGTTTTAGGCAATTTAGTTGACTTAAAATAAGAGGTAAGTGGGGTAGTTGGAGTTTTAAAAAATTGTGAAAGAAAGATAATGAGGTTAATAATTTAATGAAAAGGAATGAATGTGAGAGGAAAGAAATAATAAAAAAATACGTAGTAGTGGGTTTGGGTGAGGAACATGAATGAGATAGATTTAATACAATATTAAAATATAGTTTTTTTTGCAAAAAAAAAAAAAGGAAGTGTAGCACTTACTAAAATATGGCCGCATTGGTAAGTGTAACATTTATTAAAACATGGAGGGAGTATGGTATTGTCAAAGTATTAATTCAAACAAATTTAACAAAATCCTATGTAGTTATTTTTTTTCTCAAGTATAAATCACAAAAACGAAATTTGATTACTCTGTAAGTAACTTATGTTTGAGGCTTCTAGAAAACTTGAGGGTATAGAGCAAAAAGAGAGGGAGGAGGGGGGAAGGGGGGGGGGGGGGGGGGGGGGGGAGGGTTGGGTGTTGAAAATAATTAATGTTTCACAATTTGGTTGCTATTTACGCTTTTGTACTAGTGAGAATTCACATACAGATTACTCTTCCTGCAGCATTTTGAGGATCTGGTAGCTGGACATTTTCGTGTTCGTGCTCTTGATATCATGAGAGCATGTAAGGCATATGCTGATGGTGCTGAGGTAGGGTGTGATGTCAAGAAATGGCTTGAGGAGGGCGACAATGCTTTAAAAACCGGCTCATCAAACTTCAAAACTGAGGTTGCTAAAATAATGAGACCGCTTGTCAAATATTTCATCAATAATGGCTCGAAGGACTGTGAGAAGTTTCAGAGCTGATGCATAGAGACCTTATATCGGATACTTCTGATTGCTCAACAAGTACTGACATAACTCTAGAAAGGCTTATAAGTAGGACCTAAGCATAATTTAAATGCAATAACTTGTGCAGATTTTGATAGAACTTTAGGAAACAATTATGCAGTGCTAGCGTTTATCGCTTTTATTTGTGCGTAGAAATGATATGATTTTTAGGACAATGTAACTCTCAGAATCAACATCTGCTTTATTAATTTCTTAGTGAAATGGATGTTTAGCCAAATCTAAATTCTCTGCTCAAGATCATTCTTCCAGTAGGCACATCAAATATGAATACATATGAAGTAGAAGCTTTGATTATCATATACTGTATATTCATTAAATGTATTCTTTGCCTTGGGAATTGCTATCATGAAATTGGTTGACATGTTATTGATGCTTTAAGCCGAATGAGCTTTGGTAATAACTAATACTCCCTCCGTCCCTAAATTACATTCCTCTTTGGAAATTTACACGGGAATTAAGGAGTGAAGAATAAGACAAATAACAATAATTAGATAATGCAATGAGATGTACAAAGATAGAATAGTTTTTTTTTTTTTTTTTGAAAAGCTCCAAGAGCATATATTAGAAGAAACTCAGCCAACATCAAGCACAGCAAGGGAGGCTACCCCTGGCGGAAAATTATCCACATACAACTTCTCAATACAATCAGGTGGGTATTGCCTCGCCATGAGGTGGGCAACACAGTTTCCCACCCGTTTGATATGAGCACAAACAAAGCTATCAAATTCCCTACTCATTAAACGAACATCATCAATAATAAGATCCAAAGGAGTCTTGCCTTCTTTTGATGAATTGATCAAATTGGTCACGGTAATGGCGTCAGATTCCAGCTCCACCTTCCCATACCCCAGCATACTTGCAACCTGAAGACCCATTCTAGCAGCCATATCTTCGAGCACTTTGACAGAGGGCAACCCTGCAATCCGCTTCACCTTCGCTGCCACCACATTCCCCTGTTCATCCCTTAACACAGCACCAATACTAGTAGTGTGTTCATTGATAACAGCAGCATCAGAGTTGATGCGAATACACCCAGCAGGGGGCTCGACACAGCAGCAGGGGAGCTAACCCTCACCACATTACTATACTTCTTGTAGTCCTTCACCAACCTCAGGAAGCCCAATACCCCAACATCTTTGCTCTGCCATGGGTTGTCAAACACCACAGAGTTGCGGTATGACCATGTAGCCCACACAAAAGCAGCAAATTCCAGCAACTCACTTTTACTCAGTTTACCTTTAACCCACGCAAATCTGTCAAAAAAGCTCCCACTAGGTGCATCATGAAGTAAAGCAGCAAACGGGGAGCAATCCCATACTTGGCTCACATTTGGGCATAGGAAAATCGCATGAACAATACTCTCCTGCGAATTATGGCACACACCACACATACCATTATCCCTGACACACCGCTGTAATAATTTGCCCATCGTAGCCAAAGATTCTGTGCAAGCTCTCCATAGGAATTGACATAACTTAGGAGGACCACCAATATTCCATATTGCATTCCAGATTTCAGCTCTATCACCTCCAAAACGCTCAGTCCAGCCACGCACATGACCCATTCTTGCCAACCAATCCCCAGATTTTGTCGAATACATACCATCTGTAGTAGGCCACCAATACATAGAGTCAGAGACATTATTTAAGCTCAACGGGATTCCCTGGACACAAGCAACATCCTCAGCAGTCAAGTGTTGATGTAAGGCCCCCTCATCCCAACAATGTCTGTCATGATCAATTAATTCTGCTACACAAAGATCAGCGGGACTCTCCATATTCAATGTAGGAATTTTAATTCCACTGTCACTAGGTAGCCAAAAATCCTCCCAGACATTAATCTTTCCACCATCACCTACCCTCCATTTCAATCCATCTAGCAATATAGACTTTGCTCCCCAAATACTCCGCCATACAAAGCTCGGGTAGTGGCCCCTATGCGAGGATAAGAAGTCACTATTCTTAAAGTATTTAGCTTTAAGAACCTTAAAGATGAGGGAATCCGGATTATTCATAAGTCTCCAACCTTGTTTCGCGAGAAGAGCTTGGTTAAAGATTTTGAGATCCCTAAAACCCATACCCCCAAGAGACTTCGGGAGGCAAAGTTTCTCCCAACTCAACCAGTGCATCTTACGTTCCGTGCCGGAAGAACCCCATCATATAAGTAGGAATCATAGCATGGATTTCATCAATGAGAGTATCCGGAATATGAAATAACCCCATCATATAAGTAGGAATCGCTTGAGCCACCGCTTTGATCAACACCTCCTTACCGGCTTGAGAGAGCAACTTCTCCTTCCACCCTTGCATTTTCTTCCAAATTCTTTCCTTAAGGCAAGCAAAAACCGCTTTTTTCGACCTTCCAATAATAGTAGGGAGCCCTAAATATTTCTCATGTTTCTCTACTTGTTTGACACCAAGGACCGCAAGTATATCCATTCTCCTCATAACATCCACACATTTACTAAAAGACACTTTAGATTTATCGAAATTAATTTTTTGCCCAGATGCTCTTTCATATATGCCAATAATGTCGGCAATTTTCGAGCATTCCTGAAGTGTAGCTCTAGCAAATAATATACTGTCATCCGCAAAAAACAAGTGAGATACCCTAGGAGCACCCCGGCAAATTTGCGCACCAGTAATAAGTCTAGCATTAGCCGCCTTAGTCAACAAAGCAGAGAAAGCTTCGGCACATAGGAGAAATAAATAAGGAGAAATCGGGTCCCCTTGTCGTAGCCCACGAGTAGGTACGACATTCCCATCAACCTGCCCATTCCATTTGAAAGAGTATGTCACCGAGGACAAACACATAAGCATTTTCTCTATCCAGGCTCCACAAAAACCCATACGACACATCACTTTTTCCAAGAAACTCCATTCCACCCTATCATACGCCTTAATCATATCGAGCTTTAGAGCCATAGTCCCCGATCTACCCTCCTTTCTTTGTTTCATAGCATGAAAAATTTCAAAAGCCACAATAGCATTATCAGTTATCAACCTCCCCGGGACAGAAGCACTCTGATGATGAGAAATAAGACCAGGGAGAATAACTTTCAGACGGTTTGCAAGGACTTTCGAGATTATCTTGTAGACAACGTTGCATAGACTAATGGGGCGGAATTCAGTCATTTTTTTTGCTCCTGACATTTCGGAATAAGCACAATACAGGTCTTATTTATTTCACCAAGATCCCCACCATTAGACCACCAATTCTTAACAAAAGCAACAATATCTTGTCCAACAATATGCCAACATTTCTGGTAAAATAGAGCATGCATACCGTCAACTCCGGGAGCCTTATTTGGGTGCATCTGCATAAGAGCTAGGTGGATCTCCTCCGCTGTGGGGATAGCAATAAAATTTTGATTCATCTCATTCGTCACCAAGCACTCAAGCCCTGCAATAGCCTCCTCAAAATCGGAAGCTAAAGTCGACTCAAAAATGTTAGAAAAATATTCAGAAATAATTTCTGAAATTTCCTCTTCATTATCATGCATCTGACCACTGTTATCCTCAAGCTCATGAATAAAATTCCGTCGTTGTCGGTAACTCGCCTTGTGATGGAAATAAGATGTATTCTTATCCCCGTCCTTCAACTCATTCACACGGGACCGAGCATGCCAGTACGACTCATCAAGGCGCTGCAATTCATCCAATTCCTTCACAATCCCCTTACATTGTTCAAGCATAGCCGCATCAGGGTCTCTACTCTGCCATTCCTGTAACTCTTGTTCCTTCACAGCAATTTTTTTCTTCACATTCCCAAATACATCACACGCCCATCTACTTAGTCTATTTGCACACACAGCAATTTTAGAGTTAATGGGCCTACCCGCATTACCTTCTCACGCATGCTTTACCACTGACTGAAATTCGTGGTTTGATAGCCAAAGGGACTCAAAATGGAAGCGCTTCTTCTTTCGTCTCTGTCGATTAGTGGCATTTGTCTCAAGTAATATTGGTGCATGGTCAGAGTATGTAATTGGAAAGTGTCGCACCTCGAACCTAGGGAAAACAGCCTTCCACGCCTCACAAGCCAAGAACCTATCCAATCGTTCTCTAACAATCGTGCTAGGATCATTCCCCCTATACCAAGTAAAAATATTACCTCTGTACCCAAGGTCCTCCAGTCCACACAAGTCAATAGCTTCCCTAAACAAATCCATTTTTCTCTCACTCCTTGGAACCCCACCTTGCTTCTCGTTCTCAAAAAGAATCTCATTAAAATCCCCAAAGAAGATTAATGGAAGTTGAATGGCATTTGTGAGTGACTTCATTAACTCAAAAGTTAAGTGCTTGTTTCCATTCTCCGGCCACCCGTATATACCAATTGCAGCCCACTTGGGGACATTATTACTATCTCGAATCTCCACCGCAAAGTGGTGCTCCGAATAAGACAACGTATAAGCATTCACATCCTTCCACCACAAGCCAATGCCACCGGAATTTCCAACACTACTCAAACAAACACCCTCAGTAAACCCGCATCTATTTCGAATAATCTCCAATCTCCTCGAATCGATCATAGTCTCCATCATGAAAACTATGTTATGGCTCTCCCTCCAACACCATGTTTGGAGGGCTCGAACTCTCCGGGGATTGCCAAAACCCCGGCAGTTCCAGCTGAGTATTTTCATTGCTCTTCGGAGGTTTGGCCCTTGCCAACACCTCCTACTTGGATATTGCTGTCCCCAGCCATCACACCATCATACTTAACCCGTTTTTCAGAGCCTTTCCTACTATATGGGTCATCTATCTCACCGGCAGCCCTTTTATTACTCACTACATCCATCATTGTACTGTCAAACTCGTCTTGCTTGTGTCTCCCTTCTCCACCTCCCTCCCCTCTTTGAACAAACTTTCTCTTCCATCCCACACCCCCCTTTTTTCCCAGCTTATCTTCCTTCCTCTCAGTCCCCAACACTCTAGCATTAGCACTCCCCTTTGTCACACAATCTTGGTTAAAACTGCTAGCTCCAGACACCTCAGCACTCTGGGTAAAAAAGCTTTCCCCTTCCACAACCCCACCATCCTCCCCTAATAAATTAATCTGCTGCCCCTCACTCACTCCCTTACTCGGTCCCCCCCTCTTTTTGTCACACAGTCCCCTCACTAGCTTTTTTATTCAACATCCCATCTTCCTCCACCCTTACTTTTGTAGGTCTAAGTACCATCTTCTTTGATCGTTCATCCTTAACCAATGTCAATCTAACTTCCCGTTCCAGAGGTGTAGAGGTTGAATCCTGGACCTTAGGGGAAGCAAAATGTAATTTACGAGCAGCCCCTACAGGCCCTACACGAATAACATTCGGAGAATTGTGCTTTTTTGATGAATCACCCCTTCGGGAATTTATCTTCTCCACGAGTTTTTTCTCCTTCTCACGAGCTGCCAGGGCAAATTTAGAGAGTTTTAGGGGGGATGCCCTCAACCACGAGCCATATTGGTACACTACATCATCCACCTCTTCGCCATCCATCTCCTTCTTCGCACACTCTCTATCAGTATGATCAAGGATGCCACAATAGAAGCAGAAGTCAGAAAGGCGTTCGTATTTAACATCTATCCATTTGGTTGTCGCACCACCAGCAGCCACCAATAAACCCCTTCTCAGCGGTTTCGTAACATCCACCATCACCCTTAGGCGCAAAAACTCACCCCAACCCAGCGGATCAGCATCATCTAACTCCATAAATCCCCCAAGCATATCTCCAATTTCACGCAATGTTAGAGGATTGCGCTTGTTAAACGACACATCATATAGACGAACCCACATTGGAGATCGATCAAGAACTACCTCAAACGGTTGCTCGTCACCCTGAATGTCCTTCAAAAGCATCAATTTTCCATCAAAAAACCACGGCATCCCTTCAATAACTCTGTTTTTATCCTCCTCTGTTACAAATTGGAAGACTGTAGACACCTAAAAATGTCTCCCCAAAACCAAACCCGATGATGAACAACCTTTCACCGCCATTATTGGTCGGGTTGAGTATTTAATCTTTGGAGTGCTTAAATCCATGTTCAATCTCAATACATTTCATAAACCAACCCAATTCCTAACCCATTTCACCAAACCATAACTTATGTTTCTCTTTTTCGTGCCTTTAAACCCAAAATAATTCATTTCGTGTCCTTTAAAATCATTCATTTCGTGTTCTTTTTATAAAAGCGTTTAATACAGTTTATTTTGGTCCATAATCTGGGTCCAATTGTTAGATGGTTGTATGGGGCTTGAAAAGAGCTTTCCAACGATGTATTATAAGCCCAAATCCAAGTTATAACGAATAAGTTATGGCCAAAATACTAAACTGGGTCTAAACCGAACCTAAGCCCACCTTACCTACGACCCAATGATCATGTGGAGGGTCCAAAGGATTTAATCTCATTCCTAAACCAATTAGGATTAATTGGAAGCTTCTATAAGCTTCTAAAAGATCTAATTATCCTTTTTGAAAAGATAAGATTAAAGCATTTGAAATCGATTAAAACTTTTCTTTTTGAAAGTCCTAATTCTATTCGAATTGAAAGACGTTCAAAGATTGACAGATATTATTTTCGTGATTCATAGTTTTTATCTGATTCTTAAATGGTTGGATAGCTCTTGAAATTATCTTTCCAATGATATATTATAATATTAATTCCGAGCTATAACGAAAAAGATATGAAAGAAATACGAAACTCTATCCAAAACTGACACCGTCCCACTATTTCGGCCATATTTTTTATTTTACAAAATATTTTAATCTGATTTTAATTGGGTTAGAAATTAGACTTAAAGAGATTTCCAACGATATCTTACTCATCTTATTCCGATTTCTGGATCAAAAGATATGATAAAAACAAAAACCGCAAAAACTGCTGTCTATCGCAAGAGTTTTATCCGATTCGAATTCTTATCTTTTCTTGATTCGACCCCTCTTTTTTCCCTATAAATAGAGGTCATATCTCCCCTTTTTCAATCATCAACAAGCTTGATCATCAAATCATTCTCTCTTCCTCTCTTCTACACCAAAAATCATTCTCTCTCCCTACACCAAAAATATTATCTCCTCATTCTCTTGCTCTAGCCTAAAGTCTAGCGACCCTATTCTCTAATTTTATATCCCTTAAGCACTCTAAGGAGTCCATACGATACCCGAGTTCTATACTTAAACTAAGGCGTAAAAGGTAGAATTAACTGAGGGTTTGGACCAAATCAACTCTACTTTGTATTTAATTTAATTTCAATTTGATTTATATTTTTATTGAAGTTACTAACAGTTTATTCATGATGTAGCAATTTCAAGGAAACGCGGAAAGTGAGTAATTAATCACTTAATTACTCTTATTATTATTTCTTATTGCTATTATCATGATTAGGGATTATTTTTATTTGATTTGACTAATGCTATTATTGTTAGATTGCTTCCAATATTAATGTTTGTTCTATTATTATTATGATCACCATATTGCATGTTAAAGGGAATAAGTAATTGAATATCACGCCTAATAAGATAATTTGGAAAACCGGTTTAGGTTTCTTTTTAATCTCGTTGTTTAATCAAGTGATCACTAATATTTTAGAATTATATGTTGCATTAATATTCAACCAATTTAGCATAATAATAGTTTGGAGCAAATTGAATATTTTATTTGCATGCCTTTGAGATCACAGGAATACTTTTCACAATAAGAATCGAGTAGAGGCCAATACGGGCGAATGTGACTCCATGACTCACTTCGTACCATCATCCCCGATCCTCCTTTCGTGGTTCCGAACCATATGGAGTTAGTAATCTCATGGATTATGAATGGGGTGTAACTTTCACGGGTCAATCGTTGTTGCCTATCGTTGTCCCTTAATCGTGGTTGCCTTAAATGATCCGTGAACGGTTTACAAGTTCCTTAAAAACTTGTTGGCGGCTCCCTACTTTATTTGTCCCTAATCGTTGTCCCTAATCGTTATGTCAATTCCCACTTCCTATGAGTGCCAAGCATATTCACAACATGCTTTAACATAGGCGCACTTCAAATGACGCCTACAATTTGGCGACTCCACTAGGGAGGATTCTTGGTTATTTATCGATTTGAGTGATCGTATTTAATTGAGATGAGTGGATGAGACTTGAAAGATTCTTGAATTGTATTCCTGATATTTAATTGGCATTATCACATATGCATATGCATATTAGGTTACCTATTTTTCCATAATAGTACGTGTTCTACGTACGTGGCTAGCCCGGGGGATTTAAGCTCTATCAACCCAAAAACGTTCATGACAATAAGGGTTCATCCGAGTTTTTAAATCCACCCAAACCATGGAGTCGAGTTCGATTTCATCACGAACTCGCGGAGCCGCCCGTTGGCATACACCCTCAAGGGAGGCTAATGCGTCCAAACTCTTAACCATGGTACCCTTTGACACCCAAAAGCTTGACCATAGTGGAACATAGATCTTGACTTTAGGTTGCGAACTTCATTGCATCATTCGTGACAATGTGCTTATGTGTGCATATTTTTATTTTATTTTTTCTTCTCTTTTTTTTTTTCTCTTATCAAACCTTTTTTTTTGTTAGAGTCGAGTCATAGGATTTTTTTTTAATTTATCTTGAGTCAACCCGGATTTTTATTCCCGTATCCTGCATAAGAGTCAACTTGTTTTGGTCATAGCCGGAGTTCTAGAAAGAGTTACGTGTCGTGCCACCTATTGATCTGTAGCCCCGAGTTTTTTCTTTCATTTCGCGTTGGTTTCGTTCCAATAAGAATCACAAATACAAAGTTATAACCGATATACTACAGCCTGTCCAGTTTAGGTGTCTTTTTAGTGTGCAACCTTTTTATTCTTATTTTTTTCTCTTTCGTGTCAAGCTAGTCTTAGCCAAGTCCTTTAATCCATGTCAACTCGTATAACATAGGATTATAGATTTTTATTTATTTATACCCATGAGTCCTAACTCTTCTAGAATTCCACTCCGTCTTCCTAGTTTCTTGTGATTATTGTGCTAACCTTAACATGTGTTCTTTGTCTTTGATTGTGGTTGATCTTTATTTATGACTAACGATTGACAATGAACCATTTTCGCCTAGTAAATAGCATAAACATTAAAATTGGACAAAATTCATCAAGTTAGTTTGTCTTTTAGTCTTCCATGCTATTTGGCCCTTGCGTCCTTCGTTTTTTCATTACGTCCTCATGTCTAGTCAGACGATCATACCACGAGTTTTAATAAACTCACCTAATCACACATGTTGAGTCGTTGCACACACTTTTTCTTCGAGTAATGCACCATATTGTTTATGATCGTATACTAGGAACATGCATGCGTCATTATTTTCCGTCATAATAGGAATGAGTGGAGTATTTCACATTGGTTTTGAAAATTCTTTTATACACTCTTCCTTTCCAATCTGAGTATTGAGTCAATGCATTAAGTGAGCTCATTTTGTTCCATATATAGTACTCGAGTTCAAGAATCACTAGGCAAGAGTTGGAAGAATAAGGGGAACGTCATTCCTTCCTTCTTTTCTTCTAATCAAAGCATCAGCAATAACAAATTTCTTGTCCCTCTTGGCGGTAACAAGTAATTCATAAGCATCCATGAAGACGAAGCACAAGACAAGTTTCCCATACAAGATTTCATACTTTTTTTTCTTCTTTTGTTTCAACCCTTTCCCCTAATGAGTCTGGCATAGGTTCTTCTTATCCATGTGTACTGTCTATGTGTCATGTTTCTTACCTTTTCCATCAATAAGCATCTATTTCCATTGCATTCGATCATGTAATTCGCAAAAAAAAATAAATTGCCGAACTAAACACAAGGTACACCAATGATTTGAGGCACCTTTGAACCCCATTCATTCCCTTTAAACCATTTTCAAACACTCATTCCATTTCTTCATCAACCACTTTGAGCCTCGTCTAACGTTTGGCCTTTATTTCTTCAACCCACATTCACTTAACCCAGGGATGGAAAGATGTGCAATTTGTGTAACAGTAAGAAAGAAAGTTCAAATAAAAAAAAAAGAATAAGTAAATAATAAAAAAAAAACAATGTCTAAAGGCAAGTGTTCCAATGTCTTTGATATGAACACGTCTTGAATTGCGTCTCTCATCGAGTGCTTGGTACCGTGCCTGAGAAACATGAATGCTAAGTGAGTGATGAACCGCATGATCCGGGATTGCCTACATTGATTCAAATGACCAAAAAAAAAAAAAAAAGAAGAAGTTCAAAGCAAAAAAAAAACCTAATGCTCGTGCCAAGCAACTTGCCCAAGCTACTACACTTTGCCCAAGCCACTAAGCCTTGACTTCCAACTTGAGATGCTTGTACTCTAGCTTCCCGTACTTGATTTAGTTGACTTCCAAAACTTTTATTGGGCTTCCTCCTTAACATATGAGCCTCGGGAAATCCTGACACACCTACAAAACAATCCAAACAAACCGGAAAGCGAGAGAATATTAAAGTAATGAGTAAAATGATAAGAAATCCATTAAAAAGCACGCATTTCCCTAAACTAACACAAAAGCACGCAACTCAAACATTATTAAACACGACATAAAAGGCTAAAAACATAAATAAAACTGCGAAGAAAACAAACTTATGAGTGCCATAAATGACACTCATCAAATTCCCCCAAGGTAAACTTTTGCTCGTCCTCGAGCAAAACAAAGTCAAACCCAAGGAAAGATGATGACATTATTCAAGCAAATAAAGAAACAAGAATAATTAGAAAGGATGAGAATATAAACTAACTCACTTTCGTAGGAATCACGGTCAATTTTAGCAAGTAAAGACAAGCCATTTAAACCCCTAGATCGCCCTAGAGGACGTGTGATGCTCTCATAAGGGTTCCCTAAGAGCTTAACCCACAACTCTAGAAAAAAACCAAGGCAAAGCAACAAAAAGAAAAGAAAAAGAAGAATAAACAAAAAAAAAAACAAAATACAAGTTTATATATGGACAAAAGATAGGGACAAGTACCAATGAATGCAAACCTTTCTAAATAGATAAATGTACGCACGTTCCAAAATACCCAAGGTTGATTGAAACATAAATATGCTAAGCATAGGAACTAGTTATCACACTCCACTTTCATCCCAAATGGTCTTACCGCGTTCCCCTTACTAATGTCATATCTCCCCTTAGTGAGCATCTCATAAGTTTCCACGAAGGAACCAGAAAAAAAATCAAATTTTGGGCTACTCGACGTCTTACTATGCATCACTTTTCCTTAGGCTATAACTCATGATTCCCTCCCCCGATGAATGACTCAACCCCTAGGTCAAAAGGTCTTCCAAAGACTTTAACGTAAGGCAAAAAGGGTTAGGGTAGGCTAAATATAAAATTTGGTGGTTAACTAATGAGTGACATTTATGGCACTCATTTGATCTCTTTTTGGATGAATTTCATTTCATTTTGTAGCTCTTTTCTTTAGTTTTCCTTAATTTTGCTATTTATTTCTTTACTTTGTGCTTTTCGTAGTTAGTTTCTTTAGTCTGTGCATTTTCTTGTTTATTTGTTGTTTTTCTCTATTATTTAAATCTTTTCTTTTGTTTGTAGGTTATGATCGATTATCCAAAGATTTCCGAGCTTCCCTTCAATGATTATCATTGCTTTTGATGCCTTGTTCTAGTGTTTTGAGCTTCAAGTCAAGAGTTACTCAGAGGGCAAGTTTCAAGACCGGTGCACGCAAGTGGTGGGGGCACCATCTATGCCTTGTACCCACCAAAATGGCCATAACTTGCTGCCTACTTCGATGTTCATCACCATCACAAAAGGTTGTGTGCACCAGTTGAGCAAGGATGAAGAAGGGAAGGGAATACCCTCCTAGGTGCGGGCACACAAGGGTCCTGCGCGGCCGCACAGGTGGTGCGTGCGGGCGCACCCTTGTGGGTTTTGTGCCCTTGCGCCCCCTCTCTCTCCTATGTGCGACCGCACCGGCGTGGGTCTATTTTTTGACGTCATAACCGACTTCTCCCTTGTATATATAGTTATTTCCTTCTATTTTTGGAAAAGTTTTACATCAGAATTCATTTGATTAGTTTTTTATTAGATTTTTAGAGAGTGAATTAGAGCTTGTTCATACTTTGTAGAGAGAGAAACTCAAGTTTGAAGAGAGAGAAATTCATGGTTTATTGTTGATGATTCAAGATTTCTTCATTGCAATTGATCTTTGATCAAGTTTTGTAAGGATTACTCAACATTGATTTCAATATAAGTTTGATATTAGCTGATTTCATTTGTTTTTCATATGATTGTTGATTGTTTGATGTTTGATTGATGTTTGATTGAAGTTTCATTGATTTTTGTATTGATCTTTAGATTTCTAATATGTTGATGATGAAATTGTTGATTAGTTGTGTGTTGATCTCAATTACTATGAGTAGTGAGTAGTTTGCTTGCTAGGGTAATGGTGAAGCATGGATGAGTAATGGATTAGAGTAATTGGGGATAATTAATGGAGTTGATGATGTGATTAAACTTGGTTGATGTTTCATGTGCATGTGTGTGATTAATTGAAGTTTGGCCACCTTTAATTGTTGCAATAGATAGCATTGTAAGCTCACATTGATACAGACCATTGATTTGTGACTTGCACTTACCCGATTGAGGTATCTTGAGATTTTTCCTAGCTAGAGTTTATCGTAGTTGACGCTAGGTAGACTGAAGTGGGGAAAATTAGGTCGTTGGACTAATTCTCCCTTAGCCAAACAAAATTTATAAACACTCAACAAACCTAAATACAAGTATAGAGGTAAGTCAAGGGTCGGACCCTAACTCATTCATTGCTTTGTTAAATATTCATGTTTGGATTACTTGATTTGGATTGGAATTTGATGATTTGATGATTGATATTTGATATTCATGTTTGTTTGGTTTGATATTGATATTTGATCTTTGATTAGTGGATTTGTTCTTCTTAGATTGTTGATTGTTGATTTCTTTAGATGTTTGTTGGTTTCATGATGATGTTAGAGTAGTTGTTTGGTTAGGGATTTGGTGAAGCTTATGATGTAATGGATCACTAGTGGAAAAAATCTTATTTGTAACAAGCTATCCGTAACGGGCACATTAAATTCCGTTACAATTACGTCATTTGTAACGGGCAAATTTAATGTCCGTTACGAAAAAGTTGTGACCTGTGCCAAAAAAGAGATATTCGTAACGGACAGATTGGTGCCCGTTACGAATAAGTTTTTAATCGTAACGGACGTTATTCTGCCTGTTACGAATAATCAACTAATCGTAACCAACATCTCTGCCCGTTACGAATAAGTTATTATTAGTAACTGACTTCGTTCTGCCCATTACAAATAACTAACTAGTCGTAACTAACTAGTCTTGCCCGTTACGAATAAGGTTTCAAAGTAAACCCTATTTTTCACTTTCCCCTTTCTCACTCTCGATGTCAGTCAAAATTTCCCCCTTTTTCACTTTGTTCTCCCGCGTCCTCACCTCCCACCTCCATTGAAGCGCACTGAGTTCTCCATTGCAGCGCACTGAGTTCTCCATTGAAGCGCACTGAGTTCTCCATTGAAGCTCGGTCTAAGTTCTCCATTGAAGCTCTGTCTGAGTTCTCCATTGAAGCACACTGAGTTCTCCATTGCAGCGCACTGAGTTCTCCATTGAAGCTCGGTCTAAGTTCTCCATTGAAGCTCTGTCTGAGTTCTCCATTGAAGCGCACTGAGTTCTCTATTGAAGGGCAATCGGAGTTCTCCATTGAAGGGCAGTTGGAGTTCTCCATTGAAGCGCACTGAGTTCTCCATTGAAGGGCAGTCGGAGTTCCCCAATTTCTTAACCCTTGTTTCTTGTAAGTTGCTTAATTGCAATTACTTAGTTATAGGTTTGTTTTTTCCCCAAATTAATTGATTAATTTTACATGTTTAAATTGATTCTTGATTTTGCTAGGAAATGGGAGTGAATTGAAATTGATGTTTTAGGAGTACCTCGGTCCTCAGCTCCCTCAACTCCATTGAAGCAGCTTGATTTCTTGGTGACAATTTGGTATGATTAATTAATTGATTTGTAGTTTGTTTTTTTTTGTTTTGTTTAATTTACTTCCAACTTGCTGCAAATTCAAATTTGTTTTTTTTTTCTTTTTTTTTTGTCTAATATTTTGTCAATTTTTGTTGTGTTAATATTTATAATGCATTATATCTTCATATGCCTAGATACCCGTTCAAGATTTACTCATTAGGAGTAAATCTTGAATAGTCCCCGTTTGGGACTGTTCTTGGAATTTTATTCTCACTTAGGATGTCAATGGTTGATTGTTTTTCGGAAGTAAAGGTAATTTCGTGTAAGCATTCCGTAATGTGTTCTCTGGGTACATACGTAATTAAGAAATCAATTACGTCGTGTACTTGGAGAACCGTAGGGAAATGCTGCCGAAATTTCTTTAGGTCCGAAAAGTGGTCAACCATTTTCTAGTGGGAATACGCTTCCAAGGATGGGTTAGGTTGGAGCGATAAGGACCTTTGAAATCATGCATTTGGAGTATGTTGATATGTGATGTTGAATATAATTTCTTTCTTGGGATTTAATCATACATTGTTAGAAATGGACCGTCGTTGGATGTATAATGCTTCTCGAACCACACCGGAATACTTAGACGGGGTCAAAGAGTTCTGTAGAGTCGCAGTGCAACACCAATGGAGTACTCTGGTTGAACAAAGGCTAACCAAAGCAAGACCTATTTTCTGCCCTTGTCGTGATTGTAACAATGTGAAAAGGTGGGAAGACATTAAGAAAATAGAGGACCATTTGATTATTCGTGGGTTTATGCCAGACTACAATATTTGGTATTGGCATGGTGAAAAATTTCCTCCCATGGATAATTCTTCTTCTATTAACGGCAATGGCAATGAAGCTGATGAATTTGAGCCAAATGGTTTTGAGGATGATGAAGTGGGTTCTAATGATGACATGGAGGAAGATAGGATAGATGAGATGATAGACGGGTTAGGTGATCATGTTAATGAAGATTCTCATATATATGAGAATGTGTTGAAAGCAGCTGAGACACCGTTGTACCCTGGTTGTTGTAAGTATTCCAAGCTTTCTGGGATTCTAACATTGTACAACTTGAAAGCGAAGAGCGGGTGGACCAACACTAGTTTCACTTTGTTGTTGGAAACCCTCTCTGATATGTTTCCAGAAGGAAATGACATTCCCAAGTCGACTTACTATGCGAAGAAATTGATGTGTCCATTGGGTTTAGAGTACTCCAAAATCCATGCTTGTCCGAATGATTGTGTGCTATATCGAAAGGAGAATGCAAAATTGGATGCTTTCCCAAAGTGTGGTGTGTCACGATACAAGCGAGAGGGCGCAAATAAGGATCCCTTAAAGTGGCCACCAGCTAAGGTAGTATGGTATCTTCCCATAATACCAAGGTTGAAGCGCCTGTTCTCAATTAAGGATGAAGCGGAAAAATTGGTGTGGCATGAAAATGAGAGGAAGAAAGATGGGTTAATTAGACACCCGGCTGATTCATTGCAATGGAAAAACATTGACAAGACATTTCCAGAATTCGGGAAGGAGCCGAGGAACATAAGACTGGCATTAAGTACGGATGGGATGAATCCATTTAGCACTCTTAGTAGTCAACATAGTACATGGCCCGTTCTTCTGTCAATATACAACCTACCTCCTTGGTTGTGCATGAAGCGCAAGCACATCATGTTATCACTTCTAATCCCAGGTCCTAAACAACCTAGCCATGAGATAGATGTTTATTTGGAGCCCCTTATTGACGATTTTGAAACTGTTGTGGGATGAAGGTGTTGTGACATTTGATGCTCTTTCAGGTACAAATTTTCGATTAAGAGCCATGGTGTTTTGTACCATAAATGATTTCCCTGCGTATGGAAATTTGTCAGGGTACAAAGTTAAAGGAGAAAAACCATGCCCTATTTGTGAGGATGACATGGAAATTACACGCTTGAAGCATTGTGGCAAGAATGTGTATATGCATACTAGACGATCACTTCGTCGAAATCACCCATACCGGAAGATGAGACAACAATTCAACGGGCATGTTGAGAATGGAGTGAGTCGTGCGCCATTGACAGGAATTGAAGTGTATGAGAAAATTAAGAATGTTAAGACAATCTTTGGTAAGATGCACAGAGAAAAATCGAAGAAGGGTGTGTTGTGGAAAAAAGTGTCTAAGTTGTGGGATCTGCCTTATTGGAAGCACTTGTCGGTTCGACATTGTCTTGATGTTATGCATATTGAAAAAAATGTTTGTGAGGCACTAATTGGGACTTTGTTGAATATCAAAGGGAAGACAAAGGATGGTGATAATGTGCGTAGAGACATGAAGAAAGCCAAAATTTGACCTAAGCTATGGCCCGAGGATAATAACACAACGAAAAAAGCATTTTTGCCCCATGCGTGTTATACATTGTCTAGAGAAGAAAAAAGGGTCTTTTGTGAGTGTTTGAAAGGAATCAAGGTTTCGACGGGGTATTCATCGAACATAGGGCGTTTTGTTTCTACTACTGATAAGAAAATTGTTGGTATGAAGTCCCATGACTGTCATGTGATGATGCAAGTGTTTATGCCAATTGCACTCCGAGGCCTTTTGCCAAAACATGTTAGGCATGCTGTTGTGAAGCTTTGCTTGTTTTTCAATGCAATTTGCAGTAAGGTGATAGATCCAAAAAAACTTGACGATATGGAATATGATATTGTTGAAACATTATGCAAATTCGAGATGTATTTTCCTCCTTCTTTTTTTGACATAATGGTTCACCTTGTTATGCACTTGCCTCATGAGATAAAGGAGTGTGGTCCTGTATTTATGCGTTGGATGTACCCTTATGAGAGGCAAATGGGTACTTTGGCAGATAAGGCAAAAAACAGAGCAAATCCCGAACGGAGCATCGTTAAAGGAACCATAGCCGAGGAAGCAGGGAACTATAGCCGAAGGGGGTAAATGGTCCTATTACATTGAATTCAATTCATAGAAACCAAAATATAAGTGGATTATGGATTTTATGTGTTTTATTTCTATAATTTGAACCAATACATGAAAAATAGGAAAGATATAAGTCCTTTAGGCAATTTTGAAGCCTTTTTGGCTTTACATGCTCCCAGAAGGGGGTAAATGGTCCTATTACATTGATTTCAATTCATAGAAACTAAAATATAAGTTAATTATGGATGTTATGTGTTTTATTTCTATAATTTGAACCAATACATGAAAAATAGGAAAGATATAAGTCCTTTAGGCAATTTTGAAGCCTTTTTGGCTTTACATGCTCCCAAAAGGGGGTAAATGGTCCTATTACATTGATTTCAATTCATAGAAACCAAAATATAAGTGGATTATGGATGTTATGTGTTTTATTTCTATAATTTGAACCAATACATGAAAAATAGGAAAGATATAAGTCCTTTAGGCAATTTTGAAGCCTTTTTGGCTTTACATGCTCCCAAAAGGGGGTAAATGGTCCTATTACGTTGATTTCAATTCATAGAAACCAAAATATAAGTTAATTATGGATGTTATGTGTTTTATTTCTATAATTTGAACTGATACATGAAAAATAGGAAAGATATAAGTCCTTTAGGCAATTTTGAAGCCTTTTTGGCTTTATATGCTCCCAAAAGGGGGTAAATGGTCCTATTACATTGATTTCAATTCATAAAAACCAAAATATAAGTTAATTATGGATGTTATGTGTTTTATTTCTATAATTTGAACCAATACATGAAAAATAGGAAAGATATAAGTTCTTTAGGCAATTTTGAAGCCTTTTTGGCTTTACATGCTCCCAAAAGGGGGGAAATGGTCCTATTACATTGATTTCAATTCATAGAAACCAAAATATAAGTTAATTATGGATGTTATGTGTTTTATTTCTATAATTTGAACCAATACATGAAAAATAGGAAAGATATAAGTCCTTTAGGCAATTTTGAAGCCTTTTTGGCTTTATATGCTCCCAAAAGGGGGTAAATGGTCCTATTACATTGATTTCAATTCATAGAAACCAAAATATAAGTTAATTATGGATGTTATGTGTTTTATTTCTATAATTTGAACCAATACATGAAAAATAGGAAAGATATAAGTCCTTTGGGCAATTTTGAAGCCTTTTTGGCTTTATATGCTCCCAAAAGGGGGTAAATGGTCCTATTACATTGATTTCAATTCATAGAAACCAAAATATAAGTTAATTATGGATGTTATGTGTTTTATTTCTATAATTTGGACCAATACATGAAAGATGGGAAAGATAGAAACCCCTTAGGCAATATTGAAGCCTTTTTGGCTTAATATGGTCCCAAAAGTGAGTTAATGGTCCTACTTTCATTGATTTCAATTCATAGACACCAAAATGTAAGTGGATTATGGATGTTCTGTGTTTTATTTCTATATTTTGAGTTTTATTTCCATAATTTAGACCATAACATTTATTCAAATGATTTTTTCTATTATGGATTGTTTTATTTCGTAACCTCATTTGTATGTTTTTTTTTTTTTGTTAATAGGATTATTGTCTAAGGAAAGCCCCGTATGATATTGAAGATTTGAATGTGGTTCGAGAACAGTGGGCGCACTACTTTAGGACAAAGTATCTATTGAATGCATAACTATTTGTTTAGGTAGCTCATTAGTAATGTTATTAGTGTTGCTCGTTGTATATATGTGTTGGATAAATTTATACAAGTTCTTATTTGTAATATTATACTAGAATTTTTATATTATATCGTATTAATTTTTACAAAAGTTGGTATAATTGTTTATCTACAGGAACAGGTTTATTATAACAGGTTTTAATTAAAATATATTAATTATATATAAATAAATGCTGCCGAAATTTAATAAAAAAAAAATATATAATTTAATGAATATTTGTAACGAGCATGGAATATGTCGGTTACAAATAAGCACTTATTCGTAACGGGCAGATATAATGTCAGTTACGAATAATGAGTTATTCGTAACGGGCGTTTATAGTGCCCGTTACGAATAGAGTCTTATTTTAGTTCAAATAAAGACTTATTCGTAACGGGCACCTGAAATGCCCGTTACGAATAACACATTATTCGTAACGGGCAAAATGAAATGCCCGTTACGAATAACACATTATTCGTAACGGACATTTTATCTGCCCGTTACGAATAACGACACCGCCCGTTACGAATAATATTGGCCATCCGTAACGGCCGCATACGTAACGGACGCTGCCCGTTACGGATGGGCCCTTTTTGCCCGTTACGGATGATGTTTTTTCCACTAGTGGATTGATGTAATTTGGGGATAATTGATGGAGTTGATGATGTGATTAAACTTGGTTGATTGATCATGTGCATGTGTGTGATTAATTGAAAAGTAGCTAACTTTGATTATTGCACTAGATTGCATTGTAAGTTCACATTGATACGGACCATTGATTTGTGGCTTGCATTTACACGATTGAGGTGTCTTGTGATGTTTCCTAGCTAGAGGTTATCGTAGTTCACGCTAGTTAGACCTCTAGGAGAATAGCTTGATATGCACTTTTGGTTGCATGATTGATTTTCCCTCACATTGCTTGACTTGATCGACTTTCCATTCCAACTTGCTATGTTCATTGCTATTATTTGCGGATCCTAATCCCTAGCTCTTTATTTTGTTTGGTTTCTTCGTTTAAGTTGTTGTTAGTGACACCTTCTTTCCTTAGACTTCGACCTAGCTTAGGCATATAATTGAAATTCTTCACTTTCTCTCTCTAAAATCTACTCCTAAAACTAAACCCTAAATATAGAGATAGAAGCTCTCAACTAAGCTAAGAATATGATCTAATTCTATTATGAAACTTGCATACAAAAATTGGATTCCAAAAGGTATATATAGAGGCGGAAAATCGTAAAAATCCGATCGCAAAAGACCCACACCGGTGCGGCCGCACAACAGAGCATGTGCGCCCGCACCACCATGATGTGCGCCCGCACACACATGGTGTGCGGCCGCACGGCCCTCTTGTGCGGCCGCACCATCCGCGCGTGCGGCCGCACCATCCGTGCGTGCGGCCGCACCTAGCTGGGTTTCTTCGACTCTTCAAATCCTTGAGCACAAGTGATGGGCACATGACTTATGATGGTGATGAACACTATAAGTGACAGTAGCTAAGGCTTAATATTGGTGGGCACACAACCCCTTTGATGGCAGCACCGCATGCGAGTGCAACAGAAGAGCCAAGACTTGGAACATCCACTTCTTTGCATCTTGAGCTTCCCGAATGCCATGAAGTTGATCTAAAAGCTTCCTCCACCACAGTGGATCACCAAAATCAATACTCAAACCTCGTTCAATACCTACAAACACGAAAATAAAGCAAATAAAGGAGAAAAGGCTAGAAAACCAACGAAACGCACGAAAACTACAAAATAAGAGAGGATAGGTAAAACTAAGCAACAAAGCATAAAACTAAGCACTTATTAAGCATGAAAGCTATGAAAAGAGGATAAAAAGAACCTAAATGCTCATCAAATGTGTGTCATTTATGACACGCATCAAGTACCCCCAAGCTTACCTTTTGCTCGTCCTCGAGAAAAACAAAACCAAGGGAGTGAAAATGACGAGCTTATTCAAACGAGAAAAAGAAGAGATGAGAATATACACTAATTCACTTTCGTACGAATCACGGTCAATTTTAGCAAATAATGAATGCAAAGTATGAAAAGAAATCAAGAGAAAAGCAAAACAAACACATGTTCATGAAAGGACTTTTCCAAATGTACAAGCACAAATGAATGCAAATCTTTCTAAATAAGTAAGGGAGTGCACGTTCCAAGATACCCAAGGTTGATTGAAACATAAAGATGCTAAGCATAGGAACTAGCTTTCACAATCCACTTTCATCCTAAACGATCTTATCGCGTTCTTCCTAATAGCTTCAAATAAACCTCTAGTGAGCATCCCAATGATTCCACGAAGGAACCGGAAAAAAGAGAATTTTTAGGCTACTCGACATCTTGACTTTTGCATCTCCTCTCCCTATTCCTAAACTCACATTCCTCTCCTCCGATGAATAACTCAACCACTTAGGTCAAAAGGTCTTTCCCCAAGGTTGTAATGCAAAGGCGAGAAATGGTGTAGGTAGGCTAAAATTTAAAATTTGGTGGTTTTCCTAATCAATGAAACAAAAGAATGGCCAATTCTTAGGATCACAACCAAGTAGTCACCAAACCAAACAAAAATACATACACCTTATACCCCCAAGCTTATTCAAAGCTACAAATCACAAACATATACACAAAAAGCGTGAGAACGCTTTCCCCCAAGCTTAAATGGAGCATTGTCCTCAATGCTCAAAAAGGGAGAATACTCACACCAAAATATTTTTGAATTCTTCATTTTTCACTTTTTTTTTCTTTTTCATTTTTCATTAATGCTTTGTCTTCGCCTCTTTTAACTTTGGACGGCTTTTTCGATTTTGCACTTATTTGTCCATGCCTTTTATAATGTAGGACGGCTTTTATAATTATTTGCCATTATTCACAAAATATGTACAAAACACAAAATTTCTTCCACTATGAACCAAAACCAAACTTATATACCACAACTCCAAAAGATGACCAATTGCTTCACAAAAACCAAAAATGGAACGAAAAGAAACAAAACGCTCAAGAATCTAAGTACGCGGGTAGGAAAGAAAGGTATAGGCTCAAATAGGTTAGCAATAAGGCAAATGTAAATTCAAAAATAAAGAATGAATCAAACTATCCTAAAAATGAAAAATGCCACCTCGAAAAAGGTGCCTTTGTCCTCCCTAAATGGTTCGGTCTCGGATTCAAGATCTATGAGTCAAGTTTCAAGATTAGGTTTGCAAAAAGTTAAGGATCCATGCCGCTCATGCAAATATAGGTAGAAGGCTTGAAAAACAAAGAACTCACACGGATGTAGCAAAAACTCACTATTGACGTCAAATCGACTATAGGAAGAAACTACCAAACATGCCACAAACAAGTAGAATCCGGTTTCATGTTCTGATGGGAAGGAGAACGGTAGGTCGTTGGGCTACCACCCCACCCAATCAAACAAAATTTGTAACTCAACTAACCCCTATAAAGTGTAGTGGTAAGTCAAGGTCGAACCCAAAAGAATGGAGGTCGAATGCACGATGCCTAAGTTAAGCTACTCCGAAATCTAGTAGGGGTTTATGGTAGAAACTAGAGCTAAGCTAGGCAATGCAAAAGGCTAGTTCTAATTGAATGCTAAGGCACTAGGGGAATGGATCCACATGCATCAACGATGAAGTTCAATCAACTTAGGGAATTAACCAATCAAGTCAAGCAATGTGAGGGAAAACCGAAATTGCAACCAAGAGAGTACATCAAGCTATTCTCCTAGAGGTCTAATTAGCGTCAACTACATCAAACACTAGCTAGGAAACATCACAAGATATCTCAATCGAGTAAATGTAAGCCACAAATCAATGGTCCGTATCAATGTGAACTCACAATGCAATCTAGTGTGAATAACAAGGGTGATCAAGCCTAATCAAGCACACACATGCACAAAATCAATCAACCAATTTAATCACATTATCAACTCAATCAATTTCCCCCTAATTAATCTCAATTCATCATCAATACATGCTTCACCAGTACCCTAGCAAATAAACTACTCACAATCCATGAAGAACATCAAAATTAAAGCTAAACTAATCATCATTCCCAAATTCATCAATTGAAACCAAAAAATTCAATCAAAATCAATCAAACTATCAATTAACCAAATCAAACAACAATACTAAAGAAATCAAACATTGAATTGCATTAAAGAGTAAAGAATCCTTACAAACTTGATAGAAATCAAATCAAATGAAACAATCTTTAATCATCAATCATCAAACCCACACTTTCTCTCTCTAAAATCTAATCTAATCTAATTCTCTAATTGTCTAATTGTTTCTCTCTCTACCCAAAAATAGGTATTTATAAATACAAGGGTTAAAGAAATGAAAATAGAAAAGAAAATAAAAGAAAAGAAAAAGAAATAAATTAAGAAAAGAAAATGGAAAATAAATAAACAAATAAAAAATAAAAGGAAAAGAAAATCATAAAAACCAAACAAAAATCCTCACAAAACGTCAGCCCAAAATTCACGAAGTAGCTGTTTAAATGAACGGGATTTAATCCCCTGCTACGCAAGCACAGCAATCCCCTGCCACGCACCTCCTCATACGCAGATACGTGCGGTCGCAAAGAAGGAAAGTGCGGCCGCGTAGGCGGCGAGTGCGGCCGCAGCTGTCGAGGTGTTGAATTGAGGTGGCTGCTCCTTGGTGCTGCTGCCGAGAATAGCTTCGAGGGTGGCTGCAAGTGCTGCAGTTGCTGCAGTTGGTAGAGTGTGGCTGGAGGTGGCGCAATTGGTGAGTGTTGCGGGAGTTATTGGTGAATTGGGGGAAATAAGGGAGTGCGTGAATGGTGGCTAATTTGGTGGTGGAAATTAATTGCAGGGCGGGAATTATTGCTGCAATTGGTGGCTGACAGGCGTTTGCGTGGTGGTGTAGCTAAGAGCTGCTGGCTGGGGGTTGCGAGGTGGAGTTAATTGCGGTTGTTGGTGGTGTTTGTGTGGGGTGATGTTGGCTGGAGTTGGTGGCTGATTTGGGGGTTCGATTGGTGGCGATTGTGAGTGGTGGCGTTGCGGGATTACAAGGGGCTGCTGCTTGGAGTTGCTTCAATTGTTGTTGTTGTGTGAGGTAGAAGATGGTAGCAGCTGGAAACAGGGGAAAGCAGGGGAGATAAGGGAGGAGTTGTTGCTGCGGGAAGTGCGGGAACAGGGGAGCTGTTGGAGGAGTTCCTACCTGCTGAGTTCACCATCACCATCACCACCATGATGGTGATGAAGACATAAGAATGCAGTAGCTATCACCAAATTGGACATTGGAACAAACACCTACAACACACATAAAATCGAGAAATAAAATAAAGTGAAATAAAACTAAAATCGACAAATAAAAGTAAAAGAAATAAAATAAAAATGAAAATAATAAAGGAAGGAAAAATATAATAAAATGAAAATAAAATAAAGTAAGAAAAATGAAATGAAAATAAAATCAAATAAACTAAAATAAAATAAAACTAAATCTATAAAATCTAAAATAAAGAGAAAACAACTAAAATAACGAAAATAAAAGAAATAAAAGAGAAAATACTAGCAAACCATAGAAATGCTTAGAAAAGTAGAAAATGAAACAAAAACCAAGAAAAGTAGAAAATGAAACAAAAGGTCAAATAACTAAAGGTGTGGCTTGAAAAGAAGGGATAAGGCTCAAATGGTTGCAAGAAGGCACATGTAAACCCAAAAATAGGAAAATAACAAAATATAACAAAAATGAAAAATACCACCCCGAAAAATGTGCCTTTGTCCTTCCTAGATAGTTCGGTCTCGGGTTTGAGAATCATACATCAAGCTTTATTAGATAAGGTTTGCATAGTCAAGGATCCACGCCGCTCATACAAATAATGTTGAAGGCTAGAAAAACAAGTAACCTCACAAGGATGTGGCAAAAACTCACTAATGATGTCAAATTGACTATAGGGAGAAACTACCAACATGCCACAAACAAGTAGAATCCGGCTTCATGATCCTCCTAGTTCAAACCAACTACCCTAGCATACACCTATCCTAGAGTCAACCGAACATAGTCTCAAACCGTGCATACCTTTACAACCTAGGAAGAAAATCATGCAAAAGACAAAGTCCAATGTACAAAGTCCAATTCAAAAGAAAAGTGAAAAATAAGGCCTCAAAATCATACCACAAAGAAAAATGAAAGAAAATAAAAGAAAGGGAAAATAAAAGAAAATAAAAGCAAAGTAATGGAACATAGAAAAGGAAAATAGGAGAAATAGCATGAAAAGGACTAGAAAGCAAGTTAAAAACATAAGAATCCCAATCGACAAACAAGTGATCGATTGACATCAATGTCATCGATCCCAAACACATTATGTGTTAACAAGCATACATCCTCGAACCATTCAACCTCCCCTAAACTAATCCTATTCTATGCAACCAAGAAAAATAAAGAGAAAAATAAGAAAGATCTCACCGGCTCCAAGCTTAGCAAAAATTAACGAAGCAAGTAGAAACCACCTCGTTGCATTCCATATCCAAAAGCTTCTTCAAGAAACCAAGTGAGAAAGGGAAAATAAAAGAAACTATAAACAAAGAAAATGGTTAGTAACTTCAAAACAAAGAAAAGAAAACAACAAATAAAAGGAAACTAAACTAAGCAAAAAGGGGATTTGAAGGATTTTTTGATGGTGAATGAGGGAGGAAATGGTGTGCCCACTTCTTCCTTTTTCTCATCAATTCGATACTTACTGCCTATTTTGGTGCGCACATGAATCATGATGGTGATGAGGAGCAGCATAGGCAGTAGCTAAAATCATTTTTAAAGCCCTCAAAGTTAAAAATTCATGTGCTCACCACAAAAATTCACTAAGTATCACTTTCCTCCAACTTTCAAAACATGAATTTCCTATCTTACCTCTCTAAAATTCTTACCCTTTTTTACCTCAAATTTCGATCAGAATCGAAAACATTCATGATAAGTGCCGCAAACACCTTCCATTCACCATGCATTCTCGAAGAAATCCAATCCCGCAAAATTCATCCTAAAAATCCAAACAAGTAGAAAAGTGAAAGAAAAGAAAAGGTAATAAAAGAAACAAAAACAAGAAAACTCAAAAATCAAAAAGAAGAGTTATAATCTCCGGGTTGCCTCCCGGGAAGCGCTTGCTTAAGGTCCTAAGCTCGACCCTTCCTCCAAATCATGGAGGGTCAAAGAACACCACCTTCTTCAAGGTAGTAGAAAGAGCAAATTCCTTTTCAACTTCTAGCAACTTCTCGTTGTTGCTTGATGAGCTTTCATACAAAGACCTTTCAAATGCAAGCTTTTCTTTCCTCAACTTCTTTCTCTTTCTCCTTTTCTTAGAAGCTCGTGCTCTTTTCTTTGCCTTGTTTTTCTTTGTAAATGGTCCTTCACCATCTAAACTCATAGAAACATAACCTTCATCTTGAGGATGGAGTTCAAACCAATGAGGAATATCAACTTCCTCCTCGTCCATAAGCTTGGGAATCATCACTTTATCTTCACTAACCTTCTTGAAATCACAACTCAAAAGCACATCATCATAATTCTCAAGAAAATCGGTATGTGAAGAATCAATAGTGCATACATCATCAATAGGGCGAGGGGAATTAACACACATAATTCCTTTTATAAGGGACAAAGGCTCATGTGTAGGTTTCAAATCAAAACTTTCCTCATTCTTACCAATTCTTAAGGTAATAAGACCTTTCTTAACATCTATCAAGGCTCCCGAGGTGGCTAAGAAAGGCATTCCTAAGATGATAGGGATATGGTCATCTTCCGCAATCTCAAGCACAATGAAATCAACGGGAATGGTGAACTCTCCTATCTCGAGAGGAACATCCTCAACTCTCCCCTTAGGAAACTTAATAGACCGATCGGCCAATTGAAGGGTCATATTGGATGGAAGGAGTTCACCTAGCTTAAGTTTCTTAAAAACGGAATAAGGCATGATACTAACACTAGCACCAAGATCACAAAGAGCATTTTGGAACAATTTTCCTTTGATTTTGCAAGGTACGGAGAAATTTCCGGGATCCTTCAACTTTTGGGGTAGGTCGTTTTGAATAAAGGCACTAAAGCACTCCCCTAGATTCACCGGTTCCACCAAATTGCAATCTCTCTTACCGCTCAAAATTTTCTTAAGAAACTTAGCATAGTTTGGCATTTGTTCTACAACATGGGTAAAAGGAAGAGTAAGATGAAGTTGCTTAAGCATGTCGATGAATTTCCCAAATTGCTCATCCAATTTATGCCTATTGTGCTTTTGGAGGTAAGGAAGTCTAGGTTTGTAAACCTCATCTTGCTTCCGCTCTTTCTCCTTAGGCTTATCATTGGAATCCTCACTCATCTTGCTAGGCTCTTCATTCTTATACTCTTCACTCGAATCATTCTCCTTTTCACTCTCCTTACTCTTCCTAGGAGCACTCTCTTTAAGGACCTTACCACTCCTAGTGGTCATAGCACACATCGGTTCCCTAGAATCAACTTCTTGTGTGGGTAAAGGAGATGGACTAGCACAATCTTTCAAAGGGTTGGCTAGTTGAACAATTTGGTTCTCAAGCATCTTTCCATGAGTAAATAGGACCTCAAACATTTTATTACAAGACAATGTGAATTCATTCAACATCTTAGATTGATCCATCATGAAATTTTCTAGCCTATTCAATTGGGATTGTTGAGTAAAGAAATCATCACCTTGGCTTTGAGTCTTTGGAGTAATTTGGAGCGGGGTTTCTCTTTGAACATCATTTTGAAAATTTCCCCTACCTTGATTACTCCAATTACCCTTACCATGATTTTGGCCGAAATTTTGTTTATGGTTACCATAACCTTGGTTATGATCCCCATATTCTTGGCCATAGCTTTGATCATTACAACAAAAGTTGTTATGGTTACCACAAAATTCTTGGGTCACGCGGTTACCATTACCACTCTTTTGGTTGTAATTATCATAGCTCCCATTATTGTGATAATTCCTATTCCCAACAATCTTTTGAGCATTAAATCTAGGTCCAAAATATTATTATCATCACAATTCATATGCACATTCTCATATCCATCATATCTATCACAAGGAACATTGGAGCAATTAGAAGCATCATGATCATTCTTTCCACACATATCACAAACCAAGCATTCTCTAATCATGCAACAAGAAGCAAAAAGAGGGTTAGAGTAGGAAGATGTACCTCTCCCCTTAAATTGGGAGGGAAGACTAGAAGCTTGTGAAGGACTCTCGAGCTTGTTCTTGAGAGAATTCACCTCCTTTCCTAACTCCGAGACCATTGTGGACAATTCGTTGATGACATAAGATTGATCGGTTGAGCAACTTGTGCTTGCCGATTCCCTCTCTATATCATGCCAATCCATGTAATTCCTTACCACATCATCTATTACATCCACAACCTCTTCTTCCGTCTTGTTCATGATTGGCCCTCCGCCTCCGGCATCTAGGCTCGATCTACCTTGAAAGCTCAAACCACTATAGAAGATTTGGATCACTTGATATTTTGGAATTCCGTGGTGAGGGCGTTCCCTTTGGTAGTCCTTGTACCTCTCCCATGCTTTATAGAGATTCTCTCTAGGCAATTGCTTAAAACTTTGGATTAAGGCTCTAGCCTCCGCCGTCTTCTTTGGTGGGTAGAAACGGGACAAGAAAGCTTTTGTGACATCATCCCATGTCTTCAAGGAATTGGGCTTCACTTCTTTGTCTAGCCATTCCAAAGATCTTCCTATGAGAGAGAAAGGGAACAACTTAAGGCGGATAAACTCTTGAGAAACTCCATTGACATTGATTGTGTTGCAATATTTTTCAAACTCCTTAAGATGGTTCAATGGGCTCTCATTCTTTGCCCCACTATATTGTCTCCTCTCAATTAGGGTGATCATTGCCGGCCTAATTTCAAAATCGTTTGCTGGTGTTGTCGGTGGAGCTATGCCGCTCTCATACCTATATGCACTGGGCACTCCAAGTTCCTTCAAGGCAACTCTTGAATTACCTCCCATGGCTTGGGATCTAAGCACACAAAACTCAAAGAAAATATTAGTAGCACGACTACAAGTGTAGCCTAAAGTGTAAAATCTTTTTGTATTTCGCAAATAAAGTGGAATAGACTCAACAACAACATACACTCAAAGCACCATTCCCCGGCAACGGCGCCATTTTGATGGGAAGGAGAACGGTAGGTCGTTGGGCTACCACCCCACCCGATCAAACAAAATTTGTAACTCAACTAACCCCTATAAAGTGTAGTGGTAAGTCAAGGTCGAACCCAAAGGAATGGAGGTCGAATGCACGATGCCTAAGTTAAGCTACTCCGAAATCTAGTAGGGGTTTATGGTAGAAACTAGAGCTAAGCTAGGCAATGCAAAAGGCTAGTTCTAATTGAATGCTAAGGCACTAGAGGAATGGATCCACATGCATCAACGATGAAGTTCAATCAACTTGGGGAATTAACCAATCAAGTCAAGCAATGTGAGGGAAAACCGAAATTGCAACCAAGAGAGTACATCAAGCTATTCTCCTAGAGGTCTAATTAGCGTCAACTACATCAAACACTAGCTAGGAAACATCACAAGATATCTCAATCGAGTAAATGTAAGCCACAAATCAATGGTCCGTATCAATGTGAACTCACAATGCAATCTAGTGTGAATAACAAGGGTGATCAAGCCTAATCAAGCACACACATGCACAAAATCAATCAACCAATTTAATCACATTATCAACTCAATCAATTTCCCCCAAATTAATCTCAATTTATCATCAATACATGCTTTACCACTACCTTAGCAAATAAACTACTCACAATCCATGAAGAACATCAAAATCAAAGCTAAACTAATCATCATTCCCAAATTCATCAATTGAAATCAAATTGAAACCAACAAATTCAATCAAATTATCAATTAACCAAATCAAACAACAATACTAATGAAATCAAACATTGAATTGCATTAAAGAGTAAAGAATCCTTACAAACTTGATAGAAATCAAATCAAATGAAACAATCTTCAATCATCAATCATCAAACCCACACTTTCTCTCTCTAAAATCTAATCTAATCTAATTCTCTAATTGTCTAATTGTTTCTCTCTCTACCCAAAAATGGGTATTTATAAACACAAGGGTTAAAGAAATGAAAATAGAAAAGAAAATAAAAAAAAAGAAAAAGAAATAAATTAAGAAAAGAAAATGGAAAATAAATAAACAAATTAAAAATAAAAGGAAAAGAAAATCATAAAAACCAAACAAAAATCCTCACAAAACGTCACCCCAAAATTCACGAAGTAGCTGCTTGAATGAACGGGATTTAATCCCCTGCTACGCAAGCACAGCAATCCCCTGCCACGCACCTCCTCATACCCAGATACGTGCGGTCGCAAAGAAGGAAAGTGCGGCCACGTAGGCTGCGAGTGCGGCCGCACCTGTCGAGGTGTTGAATTGAGGTGGCTGCTGCCGAGAATAGCTTCGAGGGTGGCTGCAAGTGCTGCGGTTGCTGCAGTTGGTAGAGTGTGGCTGGAAGTGGCGCAATTGGTGAGTGTTGGGGGAGTTATTGGTGAATTGGGGGAAATAAGGGAGTGCGTGAATGGTGGCTAATTTGGTGGTGGAAATTAATTGCAGGGCGGGAATTATTACTGCAATTGGTGGCTGACTGGAGTTTGCGTAGTGGTGGAGCTAAGAGCTGCTGGCTGGGGGTTGCGAGGTGGAGTTAATTGCGGTTGTTGGTGGTGGTTGTGTGGGGTGATGGTGGCTGGAGTTGGTGGCTGATTTGGGGGTTTGATTGGTGGCGATTGTGAGTGGTGGCGTTGCGGGATTACAAGGGGCTGCTGCTTGGAGATGCTTCAATTGTTGTTGTTGTGTGAGGTAGAAGATGGTAGCAGCTGGAACAGGGGAAAGCAGGGGAGATATGGGAGGAGTTGTTGCTGCGGGAAGTGCGGGAACAGGGGAGCTGTTGGAGGAGTTCCTACCTGCTGAGTTCACCATCACCATCACCATCACCACCATGATGGTGATGAAGACATAAGAATGCAGTAGCTATCACCAAATTGGACATTGGAATAAACACCTACAACACACATAAAACCGAGAAATAAAATAAAGTGAGATAAAACTAAAATCGACAAATAAAAGTAAAAGAAATAAAATAAAATTGAAAATAATAAAGGAAGGAAAAATATAATAAAATGAAAATAAAATAAAGTAAGGAAAATGAAATGAAAATAAAATCAAATAAACTAAAAAAAAACTAAATCTATAAAATCTAAAATAAAGAGAAAACAACTAAAATAACGAAAATAAAAGAAATAAAAGAGAAAATACTAGCAAACCATAGAAATGCTCAAAAGCCGTAAAATAAGAGAAGAAAGGTAGAATAAAGAGAGAAAGCATAAAAACGAACATTTTTTGAGCAAGAAAGCTATGAAAAGAGGATAAAAAGGACCTAAATGCTCATCAAATGTGTGCCATTTATGACACACATCATGTTCCCACTAGTTCTAACCAACTATCTTAGCATGCTTTATCCTAGAATCAACCAAGCGTAATCTCAAACCGTGCACACCATTACCATTTAAGAAGAAAAGCATTCAATTATATAAGTCCAAATGATATTATGTCCAAAGCAAGAACAAAACAAAACACATTGCAATTTGCCTTGATAGAAACAAAAATCTTTTTGGAGTTTTTCAAAATATAAGAAACATGGGAAATCATAAACAAAGGTGCATACCACATAAGGATCAACATCCCACCAAACATGATAGAATACCCTCCCCCAAGCTTGAATGAGACAATACACTCAAACATAAATCATATAATCCATGGGAGGGAAAAACAAGGAGATCAATCCAACAAACCAATATATGTCCAACAAGTCATCATCTAGTAGAGATAGAGCAAGGAAAGATATTACCGGATTTGAGGTGGGTGTAAATACCCGCAAATGACCCAATTTAACCTTTCAAAGCTAATTTCCCAAGAATTGAACCTTGTTTCCATGTGCTAGCAAAAATAGGAGTCATCCTTCCTTGATTCTTGATCCAAATCGAAGCACCAAAGTATATCAAGTCATGTACCTAACAAAAGGCACAGAAACATTTCCATGAGAGAAAATCTATTCTATAAATAAAAGGAAAATCTAATCTAAATCACGGGTTACTTCCCGAGAAAGGCTTGCTTATGGTCCAAGCTTGACCGCTCTAGTAAAATAATATTGCAATGATCGCAAGAGCTTGTCAAATGCACTACTATACATTTCATATGATAGAAGGTAGGCAAATGACGGGATAAGAACGTGCAACAAGATCATTGCACGCAAGTGAGAAGGGAGGTGCCAAAAGAAAGAAGAAGAAGGACCAAAGGAAAAATAAGAAAATAAGAATAAGAAGGGGGAAAAGAAAAAGAAAAAGGCAAATCCTCTCACTAGAATATTTTTGGGTGGCAACATCACCCTCTTCCCCAATTGGAGACAAATGATCCACATGCAAATCCTCATAGACAAAAGGGTCCCCAATAGGCTAACCAACAAAGGAAGGGAGAAAAATAGGGCAATAGGGGATGTGGTCAAACTTTTGAGAGAGAGGGGTATGAGAAATAGGTAAAGGGTTCGCGACTCCCTCAACACAAGGTCTCACATCGCCAATGAGGGCATGAAAATCAATCATAGAATCCTCAAAAGAAGAACACTCATGATCACCATCTCCCTCAAACATCCAACTCCTAAGAGGAACCACATAATCTCCTCCACTACCTTCATGAACAATAGCTCCCTCAACTTCCTTAAAGCCTAGAGTCTCAAAACCATGCATGAATGGATGCAAATAATACTCAAAATCATCTCTCTCCCATGAAGCATCATCAATGAACTTGCTTAAAAGGCTATGGCTATTCCTTATGCACTCAATAAACACATTTGACATAACCTCAAATGAGTCCAAATACTCATGGATAGAAGAAGCACATTCATACACTTGAGACTCATTACAATGGGTGGGAGGGTTGGGATTTTCGAATTCAACACTCTCTTCGCTCTCAACTCCTTCACCATTACTCATATGCTCACCAATGGTATCCTCGCATGGTTGCTCAACATCACCATCATCATCCTCAACACACACATTGGATTTGTAATTTTCACTCACAAGCATCAAAGATGACATTTGGCTTTCTAGCTCTTCATTTCTCCTTCTTCCCTCCTCAAGACGCTCCTCACTCTTTTTCATCATCTCCAATTCACTTCTCAAACAATTAAGAGTAGACTTCTTTTTAGGCCCAAGATCATCACTAAGCTCAACATGCCTAATTTGTGTTTCCAAGGTAGCAATAAGAGATTCAAAGGATGTAGGAGATTGAGGCTCAACAAGAGAAGAAGAAGTACAACCAAGATTGGAAGAATCAACATTGAATTCATGAGCATATACATCACATTGGGGGGTGGGGGCACAATCAAACATATGAGATTTGTCAATTTGAGCATGCACCTTGTTATCATGAACAATAGAAGAAATAGAAAACCAAACATAGAAATCCCAAGCGTCATTAATTGACAATGCTCTAAATCTACCATTATGCATGCATTCTATTTCATTCCTAGTTTGTTCATTTAAACCAAAATAACAAATCTCACAAGCCTCTCGAAGACTACAATAATGATAGTCAAGAAATCTCCCTAGTCTATATAAATATTCAAAAAAAGGCTCATTATCAAATTGAGGAAGAGATAGACATGCCATTTTATATAAAGCAAACAAAAGAAATCAAATAAAGAAAAGTATTAACAAAGACCTAGACTCAAGCAATAAAAAACACTCAAACATAGACACCATTCCCCGGCAACGACGCCATTTTGACGTGGGGAAAACTAGGTCGTTGGACTAATTTTCCTAAGCCAAACAAAATTTATAAACACTCAACAAACCTAAATACAAGAATAGATGTAAGTCAAGGGTCGAACCCAAAGGAACGGTAATGTCTAAGTGCTTTCAATTATATGCCTAAGCTTGGTCGAAGTCTAAGGAAAGAAGGTGTCACTAACAACTACTTAAACGAAGAAACAAAACAAAATAAAGAGCTAGGGATTAGGATCCGCAAATAATAGCAATGAACATAGCAAGTTGGAATGGAAAGTCGACTAAGTTAAGCAATGTGAGGGAAAATCAATCATGCAACCAAAAGAGCGTATCAAGTTATTCTCCTAGAGGTCTAACTAGCGTCAACTACGATAAACTCTAGCTAGGAAACATCACAAGACACCTAAATCGTGTAAATGCAAGCCACAAATCAATGGTCCGTATCAATGTGAACTTCAAATGCAATCTAGTGCAATAATCAAAGTTAGCTACTCTTCAATTAATCACAAACATGCACATGATCAATCAACCAAGTTTATTCACATCATAAACTCCATCAATTATCCCCAAATTTCATCAATCCATTACATCATAAGCTTCACCAAATCCCTAACCAAACAACTACTCTAACATCATTATGAAACCAACAAACAACTAAAGAAATCAACAATCAACAATCTAAGAAGAACAAATCCACTAATCAAAGATCAAATATCAATATCAAACCAAACAAACATGAATATCAAATATTGATAAGTGATATTTATGTCACTCCTAGGGGTAGTGTTTAGGTTATTTTCGTGTTTATTTTCCCTTATTTTACCTTTTATTCTCTTGTTTTCTCTTTAATAAAGTTTCTAGTTTATTTTGGAAATTTTGGAGTGTTTTAGTTTATTTTCTTTATTTTATTAGTTTTAGTCTATTTTCGTATTTTATTTCATTTTATTTGCTTGCGTAGTTTTAATTTTTGTTTGTTTAGTTTTATTTTTAGTTTAGTTTATTTTATCTTTGTCCCGATTCTCCCTTGTGTTTATTTGGTGTTGTAGGATCGTGCTCGGAGGTTCGAGTCAAAGGTGTCAATCCAAGAAGCTTTCAAGCCCCAAACTTGCTGCTGCCCCTTAACCTTCACCCCACATTCCACTTTATCCTCCACCACACACATCACCACTCAGCAACACCACCAAAACCAACCCCTACGACAACAACTACCACTCACCGAGCTCCGCTGCTCCCAGCCAACACAACAGCCAAGCACCACATCCCCTGCTCCTCCATTTCTGCCAGCCACCACACAACACAAACGGCAACCAACACGCACCAATTTCCCCTGCTCTCCTTTTGCTTCACCAATTCACAACCACCAATATCCCGCAGCAACCACAGCTCCGCAAATAACCACCAAAATCCCACCAGTTCAGCCCATCAGTGCCGCAACAACCACCCACAACCAAGCAGGAGTGCCACCAACACGCACCTCCTTATTTTTCCATTCAACCACCAGCAGAACCACCCAGTCTCCTGCTCTCACGACCCCGCAACCAACACCACATCCACCGTCAAAACCGCCGACAATCACCACCAAACCACCTCCGATCACACTAATTTCCAGCCAGGAATTCCCACAAATTAACCCCTGCTTCACCTTGCACCAATTACAGCAGCCACCACCTCCAATCACCACTAGTGAACCACCATCAACAACCACCACAACAGAGCAGCCCGCAGCCCAGTCGCAAACTCCAAATCAGCCTAATTTCGACTCAATTCGCATTACCCTTTAGAGCGGACCCTCACTCAACCGAAGCGGCCGCTCCATTTCACTCAGTTTCACCAATTCAAAACAGAGGCCTTGAGCGTCCGCTCCGTTGAGTATGAGCGGCCGCTCCGAGTTTCGCGTGTGAGATTCTACGGATTAATGAATTTGAGCGGCTGTGATTCCTTCCATTAATCGAACGGTTGGTGATTGAGTGATAATTGCTTGATTACCGTTGATTATTGTTATCAAGGGTTGATGAACGGTCGAGATGGTGATGCGCTTCAATGGAGTTCAGAGCAGCCAAATGCGAAGGAAGGGGGATGAGGGTCTGATGTTTTTGGGAGAATTGTGGGTTTATTTTATTTCTTTTTATTTTCCTTTTCCTTTTCTTTTTCTTATTTCCTTTCTCTTTTATTTTTCTTTTTATTTTCTTTTGTTTTCTTTATTTATTTTTCTTATTTTTATTAGCTTAGTATATATACCCATTTTTGGGGTATTTAGAAAGAACTTAATAATCATCCATCTATTATTCTATTCTCTAATTAGTTTTAAGGAGAGCTTCTCTCTCTAGGTTTAGCTTAGGGTTAGGTTAGTTTAGAGAGAGAAAGTGAGGGTTTTCACCATTGTTGAACTTGGATTTTGAAGAAGAAATTGATCACCTTTTCTATAGATTTACATCTTCAATCAATGAGAATCTCTAACTCTCTCTCCTCTATTTTTATTGTTTTATTTTGATTATTATTTTTGTTTAGTATTGCTTGTTAATCATGTTGATTCTTGGTTATTTGTTAATTAATCTTGTTAATATCATGATTAGTGAGTAATTTCCCCATTAAGGGGATGGTTGTGGTGTAGTTGGATCTTGAGCATGTTCTAGGTTTAGAGTTGATTTATTTGTGATTAAAGTCTTTATATGCTTGATATTCTTTAATCTTCTTGCAAGTGCACATTGTTGGTTGATTAAAGGTGAATCTTTGCTAACAAGGAACGGAAGTTGACTTAGTTAAGGTTCATTATTATCGATTGCTATTTAATAGTACCTCTTAGTATATGGTTCTAATGTGGAAACATAGAGGCTATGTTAGGAGAAGCCAATTGACCCCAGAAGGCGGCTAGATTGGACCCTTTATTTCGATATTTGAGCATGTTTAGTTCATAATTAATTCAATTTCTATGCCTTTGTTTATGTTTAAGTGAATGCTATACGTAAACCATTTCCCTTAATGTTTTATTTTTTGTTTTAGCATTTTTAGACTTTAGTTTATTTATCTCCTATTCCGGACTAGCTTAATTGTCGATAACATTTGGTGGTGTTTATCCGTTCTCTGTGGTTCGACCCCTATGCTTGCTTTATACTAGTATTAGGTTTGTTTAGATGTATAAATTGTATTTGATCTAGGGATAGACAATTGACGACGCGTTTATTCCCTTGTCAAATATCAATCAACAAATCATCAAATTCCAATCCAATTCAAGTAATCCAAACATGAATATTAACCAAAGCAATAAATGAGATAGAGTTTAGAAATGCTCTTTGATAATAGAGAAGATCTCCATTACAATTGTCACCATTAAATCTTCAATCTCTCAATCACAATTGAAATTCTTCACATTCTCTCTCTAAAATCTACTCCTAAAACTAACCCCTAAATCTAGAGATAGAAGCTCTCAACTAAGCTAAGAATATGATCTAATTCTATTATGAAACTTGCTTACAAAAATTGGGTTCCAAAAGGTATATATAGAGGCGGAAAATCGTAAAAATCCGATCGCAAAAGACCCACGCCGGTGCGGCCGCACAATAGAGCATGTACGCCCGCACCACCATGATGTGCGCCCGCACACACATGGTGTGCGGCCGCACTATCCGCGCGTGTGGCCGCACCCAATTGGGTTTCTTCGACTCTTCAAATCCTTGAGCACAAGTGATGGGCACATGACTTATGATGGTGATGAACACTATAAGTGGCAGTAGCTAAGGCTTAATATTGGTGGGCACACAACCCCTTTGATGGTAGCACCGCATGCGAGCGCAAGAAAAGAGCCAAGACTTGGAACTTCCACTTCTTTGCATCATGAGCTTCCCGATTGCCATGAAGTTAATCTAAAAGCTTCCTCCACCATAGTGGATCACCAAAATCAATACCCGAACCTTGTTCAATACCTACAAACACGAAAATAAAGAAAATAAAGGAGAAATTGCTAGAAAACCAACGAAATGCACGAAAACTACAAAATAAGAGAGGAGAGGTAAAACTAAGTAACAAAGCATAAAACGAAGCACTTATTAAGCATGAAAGCTATGAAAAGAGGATAAAAAGAACCTAAATGCTCATCAAATGCGTGTCATTTATGACACACATCATAGACCTCTAGGAGAATGGCTTGATATGCTCTTTTGGTTGCATATTTGATCTTCCCTCACATCGATTGACTTAGTTGATTTGAACTCCCAATTATCCTTCTCTATTACAAATACATGTGGATCCTAGCACTAGTATTTATCACTTTTGATTTCATACAAGTTCATTTGCATCATTAGCTCTAGTTCTAGCTACAACCCCGCTCTTGACTTCGGAATAGCTTAGCGTTAGACAATAGACTCTCAATTACTATTCCCTTGGGTTTGACCTTGACTTGCTACTATACTCGTATAGGGGTTAGTTGAGTATATAAATTTTGTTTGATTGATTGGGGGAGGTAGCCTAACGACCTACCGTTTCACCACTCATCAAAATGGCGTCGTTGCCGGGGAATGGTGTCCTGATTGTGTATTGTTGTTGAGTCTATTCCATTTTATTTGAAAAATACAAAAATATTTTATTTCTTTCTTTTAGGATACACTTGTACCCGTGTTTCTAACAATTTCTTTGAGATTTTGCATGCATAGTGCTCACGATCGATCTATTATGCCTTTTGATCTAGAAATTGAGAGAACACTCTCAAGGAGAAGAATAGCAAATAGATCTTTGCAATATAGTTCTTCAAGTGAAGAGGAATTTGAAGAAGAGGTGCAAGAAGTAGGAATGGGAGAGAATTATAGGGTACCTTTGAAGGAATTGGGGATTCCTGGTGCTTATAGGTTCGAGAGTGGGTTGCTCCACCTATAACACCGGCGAATGATTTCGAGATAAGACCGGCCATGATCACATTAATAGAGAGGAGGCAATTTAGTGGAGCCAAGAATGAGAGTCCGTTGAATCACCTCAAGGAATTTGAAAAGTATTGCAATACCATCAAGGTGAACAACACTTCTCAATAGTTCATTCGGCTTAAGTTGTTTCCCTTTTCTCTCATTGGTCGTGATTTAGAGTGGTTGGATAAAGAGGTTAAGACTAATTTGCTTAGGACATGGGATGATGTTACTAGAGCTTTCTTGTCTCGCTTTTACCCACAAAAGAAGACGGCGGAGGCTAGAGCATTAATCCAAGGATTCAAGCAAAGGCCTAATGAGAATCTCTATGAAGCATGGGAAAGGTACAAGGAATACTAAAGAGAATGTCCACATCATGGGATTCCTACTTATCAAGTGATTCAAATTTTCTATGGAGGTTTGAGTGCTCAAGGCAACTCATGCCTAGATGGAGGAGCCGGTGGTCCTATAATGAACAGGACGGAGGAAGAAGTAGTAGACATAATTGAGGATGTTGTGAGGTACTATAGAGATTGGCAAGAAGGAGAGAGAGAGTCTACAAGCAAGAGTGGCTCAACGATCTATTCGGTGGATCACCTCAATGCAATCAACAATGTGTCATCCCAAATTTTGAATCTAGGGAAGGAGATGACATTAATCTAAGCAAAGCTTGAGAGTGTGTCCATGAATTCTTTGATTCTTCCCTCCCAAACCAAAGGGAAAGGTACAATCTCTAACTCTTCTCCTTCTACTTCTAATAACATGCCAAGTGGTTGTGTGTTTTGTGATTTATGTGGTTCTTATGATCATGATTCTTCTATGTGTTCACAAGCTTTTGTTGATGGATGTGATGATGTTGAAAATAATGAATGTGAACATGTGAACTTTGTGTCTAATGCTAATGGTGGTCAAAGGTTTGAAGGACCTAAGAACTTTGGTAATAGACATTCTCATCCTCAAGGAGGTGGTTTTGATAATTATAACAATGGAGGATATAGGAACCAAGGAAACCAAGGTTTCCGAGGCGACTATAACCATCAAGGTTATAATTATCAAAACACAAGCCATGGGAATGGCAATCAAAACCAATCTCAAGGTTTTGGTAACCATTACCAAAACAATGGCAATAGTCAAGGAAGAGGAAGTTGGAACAACAACTAAAATAGGGGAAATTTTCAAAATAATAATCAAAGAGGACCCCCTCCCGGTTTTGCTCCAAAGTCCCAATCAAATGGTGAGAGTTCTTATTCCCAACCATCATCTTTTAAAACAAATTTGGAAGAATTGATTGACAATCAAACTAAGATCATTAACACCTACATAGTGGTTAGTGAAAAGAAGTTCAATGAGATGATGACTCACAATAAGATGCTTGAGACCCAAATAACCCAATTAGCTAACACTCTCAAGTACTATGCTAGTCCTTCTTCTTTGCCTTCCCAAGGTGTTGAATCAAAGAAACCCGTATATTCTATTACCACTAGTTGTAGGAGTGACCTTAGTGAGGGAGTTTCTTGTTCAATTGAGGGAAAAGAGGAGAGGAGTGCTTTGGAGAATGAAGTTGAAAGGGTTGTGTCCAAGGAGATCCATTGTGAGGAAGAGGAAAAGGAAAAGAATGTTGTTGTGAAGATGTGTGAGGAGGAGAGATTTCTCGATCTACCTTACCCTCAAAAGTTCTTCAGGTTTAAAATGGATGAGCAATTTGGGAAGTTCCTTGAAGTTCTTAAAGAAGTTCATGTTTCCACACCTTTTACCGAGCCAATTCCCGAAATGCCTAGGTACTCCAAGTTTCTTAAGGAGATTTTAGAAGAGATGAAGGAATGTAATGAGGGCAATTCGGTGGAAGGAGGGAAATGTTTTAGTACTCTTATCCATGGTGAGCTACCGGAGAAAATGGAGGATCCGGGAAACATTTCTATCCCTTGCAAGATCAAGAAAATGATGTTTGAGAATGCTCTTTGTGATCTAGGAGCTAGTGTGAGTATCATGCCTTATTCGGTTTTCAAAAGACTTGATTTAGGTGAGCTTTTACCATCCAATATAACCCTTCAATTGGTCGATCGATCTATAAAGATTCCTAAGGGGAGAGTTGAGGATGTCCCGCTTAAGATTGGGGAGTTTGTTTTTCCCGTCGATTTTGTGGTGTTAGAAATTGAGGAAGATGAACATATTCCTATCATCTTAGGGAGACCTTTCTTAGCCACCTCGGGAGCTTTGATAGATGTGAAAGGAGGCCGCATTACTTTGAGATGTGGTAAGTAAGAGGAGAGTTTTAAGTTGAAACCAATGCATGAATCTTTATCTTTTGCGCAAGATATGATGTGTGCTAGTTCCTCTCATTCTATTGATAATGTATGTATGATTTACTCTTCTACTAACAATGCTCTTGAGAATTTTGATGATGTTCTTGCAAGTTTTGATAGCATGAAGGTTAGTGAAGAGGAAATTATGATTCCCAAGTTAAAGGACAAGGAGGAAGTTGAGATTCCAAGTCGGTTTGAGCTTATTTCTCAAGAAGAAGGGGAAGTTTCTATGGTTGTGGATGTTGAAGTTCCATCTACATTGAACAACAAGCCAAAGAAAAAGGCTCATGATTCAAAGTTGAGAAAAAGGAAGATGTTGAGAAAAGAAAAATGTGAATTTGAGAAGTGTTTCATAGAAGTGTCATCAATCAACAATGGAAGGTTGCTTAAGAATGAAGAGGATTTTTCTCTTTCTACTACCTTGAAAAAGGTGGTGTTCTTTGACCCTCCATGATTTGGAGGAAGGGTCGAGCTTATGACCTTAAGCAAGCGCTTCCCGGGAGACAACCCGGAGTTTCTAACCTTTCTTTTTGATTTTTGAATTTTTCTTGTTTTTCCCTCTTTTATTCCCTTTTCTTTTCTTTCACTTTTCTACTTGTTTGGATTTTTAGGATGAACTTTTCAGGATTGGATTTCTTCAAGTTAGCATGATGAATGGAAGGTGTTTGCGGCATTTATCATGATTATGTTCGATTCTAATCGAAATTTGAGGTAAAGGGGTAAGAATATTAGAGAGGTAAGTTAGGAAATTCATGCTTTCAAAGTTGAAGGAAGTTGATGCCTAGTGAGTTCTTGTGGTGGGTACATGAATCTCTAACTTTGAGCTCACCAAAAATATATTTTGCTACTGCCTATGTTTGTGTTCATCACCATCATGATTCATGTACGCACCCAAGAACACACCAAGCATCAAAGAAAGAAGGAAAAAAAAAGAGAAGGAAAAACGGGGCTGTGCGCCCGCACTAGCAATATGTGCGGCCGCACAGATAGCTGTGCGGCCGCACATATTGCTAGTGCGGGCGCACCTGTAGCCCAGACTCACCTTTAAACTTCTTCTTCTTCCTTCTTCTTTCATTCACTCATTTCTCACTCTCTCTCATAAGCACATCACTCCCCTCAAACCCTTATCCTTGAACGCACCTCATACACCTTCATTCACCCTTATTTCTTCAGCAAATCATCACAAAAATCACTCCAAATTCATCTAAATTCACTCAAAATCCATTCTACTCATCAAATTTCACACAAATTCACCCAAACAATCACTCAATCTCTCTCCTCCATAGTTGGGTAAAATTGGGGCTTTTGTGTATGGTTGAAAGTGGAGGCTCTAATTGCTTAAACTTGCTTCTTATATGGTATAATCATCTTTCCTAACTTTAATTTGGTTAATTATATCATATATATGCTTGATTGAAATTTTTGTATGAGCATGAATAGTGGTAGTATGGGTTTTGTGATTTTTGATGTTTGTCATTGATTTTGGATGAAATTTTGTGATGTTTGTTGTTTGAAATTTCATAACATTTCTTTGTTTGTTGATTTTGTAGCTTTTGTCATCAATTTTGGTTGAAACTTGTTGAGATTGAAAATTGGAATTTTTGGTAGTAAGGTGTTCCTCTTGGTTTTGGTTGACTGGTTGTATATTGAATTGTTGGTGAAGGTTATTCTTGGTTGATTAGTGTTTTTGGTTGAATTGGATTGAACTTGTGTATTGAAGAAAGTGTGGTTCTTGGTTTGGCGTTTCTTGGAGTATTGGTATTGAGCTTGATTGATTGATTTTGGTGAACAACCTAGCCACAAAAATGTCAAACCTCATCAAAACGTTCACTAAAAAGAGAAAAACCAATGTATCCATTGAAGAACCCTGACCTAGCACATCTTCTTCACCCTCTAAAAAACGACCACCGACACCTCTTCCCAAAATGAGAAACCTTGACCCCGACCAAAAGATCCTCTACCAAAAGCTAAAAGATGAGAGGACCCTCAAACCAACCCTCCACTATCTCCAAAGAGACATGACAAGCTTGGGGATAGATGAGGATGTAAGGTCATTGCTCCTTAACTTGAGAATGGGTTCCTTCGTCAACAATGCCTTCCGCACCTGTAAGGAGCCGACTTTGGAATTCTTGGCTACCTTGGATGTTGTGCCCATGGGAGGGCAATATAGGGTGAGGTTTCAAATTTTCAACCACTATTTCGATCATTCTTTGGAAGAGTTCAATGCAACATTGGACTTTGATCCTCATGGCGATATTCTTAATGTTGAGCCATACATCTTCCCGGAGTACGATCAAAATTCATGGTGGGAAGATATTTCGGGGGGTAATGTGTTTGTTACGAACGCCGCCAAGATTTTAATGGTGTACCAACCTTGTCTACGGGTATTGCACCGTCTTTTGGGGTATGTTGTATTTCCCAAGCAAGAGTTGGGAAAAATGAGCAAATTGGAGCTCAAGGTTCTTTGGTTGTCCACCCGTCTCGAATATCGAGGCCGTTTGAACTTGGGATATGTGTTTTCCACTTATTGCCTTCATTTGAGAGGCCGGAGCACCGGAGAGATACCATGTGGGGGCATGGTAACTAGGCTTTTGACTCGTCTTTGCCTTGATCACTACTTGCCATATTGCAAAGAAGTTAGAGATGGCACTACTCTTTACCTTGATTTGAAGCAACTAGGTCAAGTGCAATTCATCTCTAAGCACTATGTGGACGACAAGTATGAGTGGTTGGCAACAACGTCAACAACAACAACAAATTCCCAAGTCCTTGAACCGGATCAACACCGAGAACGTATGGCACGTTCCCAAGTCCTTTAGGCGCCGCAACTATGATTCCGAGGATGATGATGATGATGAGGAAGAATTCCAGCAAATTCAACAACAACAACAACAATGACAACAACGTCAACAACAACAACAAATTCCCCAACAACAAGTTCCACAAGAGTAACAACAACAAGTGAAACATACTTATGAAAATGCCGATATGAAGGCTCTTAGTGAGCAAATGAGCGGATTGTAAATCCGTTTAGATGGCATGTATGATCAATACTTCGAGGCCCTTTATAACCAAATGAGAGGTCTCTCGCAAATGCAACAAGGTATGTTCATACAACAACAACAACTTTATGATGCGGAGGTTGACCGCGGGAACATTGTTCCCCCGGTCAACAATCCTTATTTTCCGCCCCAACAAGGTCCTATACCTTCGTATGGGCATCCGTATTGGCAAGGACCTTTGTTCCCCGATACCGAGCGTCGCTTCTATCCGGACGAGCAAGGTAATTATGATTACAAGGCTCCCGGTGAATGCGACTATAGGGGTGATCCTAACTACCCCTATGTGCATGAGAACCACCCATACGAACTAGCTTTACCCGATAACTTCACCCCTCTTGCTCCTTGGCAACAAGATAACTTCAAGGGGTATTATGGGTGGCCAGAGGGTTTCACTGGAGGATGGGAGCCTTATCCACCCCCATCCTTCGATGACCACATGGGCAACAATGACCGTAATGGGGTCGGGCCTAGTGGTAGTGGTGGTGATGGTAGTAGTCATTAGTTCCCTTGCTTTTTGTACCTTTTGCCTCCATCCCTTATGTTTTTTATTATTGCTTTGTATTGTTGGAATGTTGAGATGTATCTTTATTTAGCTTGGGGGGAACTAAGACTTGACTCGGTAGCCAATACTTATTGTTGTATGCATACTTTGTTTGCTAGTTTGCTTTCTATGCTCTTCTTGTTTGGTTTGCTTCATTTTCTTGATCTTTATGCTACTCCTCTTGTAGCATGTATGCTTGCTGACGAGAGGAAAATGTATGTCGTTATCTACCCTTTCCCCAAGTCAAACTAAATTTGTAAACACCTAACCAACCTTATATAAATATAGGAAAAGTTAAGGGTCGGTCCCAAGGGAATGCAATGATGATAACTAAAGTCTAAGTCAAGCTACTTCGAAGATGAAATTGAGATTATGGTTGGCACCATGGTAAACTAAAACAAGTCTAAACAAGTAATCAAAGGTCTAAACACTAGGGATATGGGTTCCACATGTAAGTTCAATGATAATGCTAGTTTAGAGCTCAATCAATTAATTCAAGTATTGCAATGGACAAACAATAGTAGCAATCAAGAGAGTTCAAATGCTATCTCCTATAGGCCAATCTAGGTATCACTATGAAAGGCAAATCAAGAAGAATCACAAACAAACTCAATCAATTAGAGCAACCTTCAAATCAATTGTTCATGTCATTAAGAGTTGCAATGCAATCTAGATTAATCTTATAGGGTGATCAATCCTAGTCTAATCAATCTCATGCAAAACTATGTCAACCAATTTAATTGCAACAAATCAATCAATCAAAGAGCATTAACTAGCAAATTCATTAATCAAACATGCTTCCCCCTTTCCCTAGCAACTAATCTACTCACTAATCATTGAGAAATTAAGAACAAATAACTAGAAATTTCATTGATCATCATTCTATATAAAAATCTAAGAGAAATCAAAGTATTCAACAATATCAAACTCAAATCCAAAGAAAAACAAGCATCAAGCTGAAGGAGTTATGTCTTCGTCGTGTGCAACTACTAGATATATAATTGGATCAAATTATGGAGATAATTAATTCCGGACATTTGGGTCGTCGTTTTGCCATAGCTAGAGGTACTTACGATCTTTGGACTAGTAAAATAGGCCAAAGCCCAATTGGACGGATCCTATAAGGTCACACAAAGGGGCTAGATCGAGCATTAGAGGATGAGGCTCATCATGGGCCTCATCACTCTAGGTGGCCGGCCATATGGGGCTTTAAGAGGCTATTGGGCTTCGTGCCCTAGTCTAATTATAATGAGATTATAAATAGACTAGGTGCCTAGGTTTGTATGTAAGGAATTTACTGATCGTTTAGATCAAACCCTAATTAGCAAACACGAAACCAACCCCCTCTCATACTCCCTCTCTCACGTCACTCTCCTCCTCTCGGCGCCGGTGGTGTCTCGTGGTGGTGGTGGTTCGTGCGGTGGTCGGTTGTCCAAAAAGGTGGTGATCGCGGTTTTCCTCAATCACTCGACCAATCTAGTATTGGTGGACGGATCGTTCGAATCTCGTGGACTAAGTAGAGGAGCAACACTTGGGGCTCTATTCTCTCCCTGATTTTCCTGTCGAATAGCTTCGTGGAATTCACGCATCAAAGGTATGATTATGTGTCTTGTGTGTTATGCATGTGATTCTTGGGATTAGGTACTTTATTGAATATGATTCATATATGTTATTTCCGCTGCGTAGTACCTATAAACTCCTACAGTGGTATCAGTTAGCCTCTTCCATGAACGCGCTAGATCATAATAATACGATTATTTGATGTCCACTTTAATTTTATAATCAATTAAGAGGGAGAAATTAATTTAATTATGGTTCAATTGTTATTTTAATGCGATTAAACTTTTGGAATCGATTAAATGCGATTTAATTATGCTCAAATAGCCATGAAGAGGACCGAATTTTGCCCTAATATTGTTCAAAAAAAAATTTCGAACCCTAACCATAATTTATTCGAAAATTCGAAGCTTATTAGCCTTAAAATTATGAATTTTGATGCTTAATTTGGATGATTACTTTTTAAATTTGTTTCATAATTTTAATTTGATTGATTTATGCATAAAAATGTTTTATGCATGATCATAGATTTAATTTTAAATGTTAGAATTAAATTGGGATTAATTTTATGATAAACCCTAATTTTAAAATTGAATGTGATTTAATTTTAAATCAAATGGACTGATTTAATTTAATTAGGATAAGTGTTATTTTAATTAAATTAAAAACACAAAAAAAAAAAAAAAATTATTTAAGTTCGGCAACCGCGGCTGGGTGGCGCAGCCACGGCGGCTGCCGACCAGGTGGCGGTCCAAGAGGGAGGGGAAGGGAGGGCGGCGGTCTAAGGTGGCTGTGGGCAGCAGCGTGCAACCGTTGCACGGCTGCTGCCGCGGCTGCCACCGCTGGTGCTGCTGCTGCCTTGCGCGGTAGTGGCTGTTGCAAAGCAGCCAGCCACCGTGGCTAGCCATGGCTGACCACGCACGGTGGCCTGCAGCCCAGCAGAAGCAGCTCCACGCTGCTGCCCTTGCGGCCGTGGCTGCTGTCACGGCAGCCAGCCATCGTGGCTAGCCTTCGCTGGCCACGCACGGTGGCTGGCGTTGGTGGTTGCGGTATTTTCAAAAAAATAAAAAAAAATTCTGTTTTGAAAAATTTATTTCAGGATAATTACGAATTATTTTGGGATAAAATCGGTTTTATTTTGGATAAGTTAAAATATTTTCAAAATATGATCTTTTATTTTAAAAGATAAAGTTTGTTTTATTTGGATAAAATCTTTTATTTTAGGATAAAATCAAATATTCAAAAGTTGTAATATTTGATATTACCCATATTTAGTTTGTTATTTTGGTAATTATCCTAAATTAAAGTGGTTAATTATGGATAAGATTGATGAGGATATTCTGAGCATATTCCAAATAGATAATAATTGATTTAAATAATGTGATTATCCCATAATTAGATTAGGATGTAATTGATTTTAAAATTATTTGATTGGCTAGTAATTAGGATAGAATCTCCTAAATTAGTTAGGATAATCATGGAAGATTAAATATGATTTTATCTTTCTAGATTAAAATATGATTTGATTCTATCTTATGACTAAATTAAATATATGATATTTTATGATCTGTCATGAATAATATATGATATTATCTAATTATGATTAAAATATGAGATATTTTAGGAAATGCTTTGACTTTATTATGAACATTCGATGTTGTAGTTTAGACAAGCATGTTGAGTGATTTATTATATGGCACTTTTCTAATATATGATATTATGTTGCTATATATAGACTAGTATGGCCCATAGATTCTTAAATACGATCTGCGTATCGTGATGTATTTTTGTAATCTAAATACGGTCTGCGTACCGTTAAGTATTTTATAACTTTTATTTAATGTAAATAAAATAGTTATTTAAATGGTGTTAGCCCAAAAGAAGCCCATGAAGTGAAGGCCCAAAGGAGCAAGGTGGATGAAGATCCATGATGATTCAAGTGGGAGCATTTTTCATTTCTAGTTTTTCTTAGGACTAAGGGGTCATACTACGTCATGTTTATTTTATTGCATTAGTAGATTATGCATGTTTAGGTTTATTTATGTTGTTTGATGATGCGCTAGAGTTCACTAAAAAAATCACAACATAATGAATCTAGATCCCAGTAATATTGATGCAGCTTTTCCAATTGAAAACCCGACGAAAACCTTGATCGTTTATGATGGGTCGGCCTCAGCAGAGCGTCATAATATATCTTGGGGAAGTGGGGGTAGATCACGTTCTACACTTTTAATTGGTTAAATTCAACAAGGTTACCTAAAGATCAGTTTAGAACCTTGAAGCTGAGGGTAATAATTAAACATGTGATGGTTAATAATTCAACCAAGAATTACAAGAGTTGTAATCAGTAAAGAGTTTACTCACCTTGAAAATGTAATGTTTGATGGCAGGGCCTCAGTCCGGTCAATTATTGCACAAATAAAGGATCTTGGAATCACTTAAAATTCAATTGGGATCATTTAATTATTGAATAAAGTGTTTTAAAGTTACCAAATGAATGTGTTTTGTGGTACTTTAATCTTATTAAACATAGTTATTAAATTTTGCCTTACTTTGACATAGATGGGTAGCCGTAATCATAATGACAGCAACGTTTACAATTTGCGACCATTCCTTGAGAAGGATAGGTTGACAGGGGAAAACTTTTCCAACTGGGAAAGAATGCTAAGGCTTGTTCTGAAATCTGAAGGTAAGGAGGATGTCATTGATAACCCATTACCAAGACCTCTGCCTGAAAATCCAAGCGGCAGAGATCAAAAAGCACAAGGAAGCTCATGATAGAGCTATGCCTATCACTTGCTTAATGATTGCTACCATGGAACCTAGTCTTCAAAAGCATTTTGAGGACCTGGATGCCTATTCAATCATGGAAGAGCTCAAAGTTTTATTTAAGAAACAAGCTAGAGTTGAAAGGTCTGAGCTTCATCGTGAGATTATGGATTGTAGAATGGAGAAGGGTGCCACAATTCATGATCATGTTTTCAAAATGATCGGCCTAATTCAAAGTATGGAAAAACTGGGGTACCTAATTAGTGATGATTTGGCAACAGACATCATTCTCCACTCACTTACAGAAAGTTTCAACCAGTTTATCATGAACTTTAACATGACTGTGAATGCAAAGACTACGAGTCAATTGCATGTAATGCTGGTTAGTGCTGAGAAACAAATCCCTAAGGAACCTAAGAAGGAAGTTCTTATGATTCAAAAGGGAAAAGGGTTCAAGAAGAAGGGGCAAAAGGCTAGTGCCAAGAGTAAGGGCAAGCAAGTTGTCAAGGCTCCTGAAAAGCCTAAGGCGAATCCAAAACCCAAAGCTGCAAGTGAGAGTGAATGCTTTTACTGCAAGAAGAAAGGGCATTGGAAACGCAATTGCCAGAAATACCTTGATTTCCTCAAGAAGAAGAATGGAGCATCAACCTCAGGTATTATGTTATAAACATTTTAAATTTCACTAAGGTATGTGATACCAAGTTGCAGAGCTTAACATTATGATGTTACGCAGGAACTGCAAACAAGTGAAGCTAGCATGGAGATGGAGCTTGAAGGTGCACTAGGAGTATTTAAGTGGCCAGAGATAGCTTCATAGTTTTATTTTCTGATTAGTTTATCATGACATTTAGAACAATTTCCAATTTTTGATGAGACAATATTTCGGTTTTCTTGTTTTGAATACTGATTTGGTTTTACTTGGCTTGGACAAATGTTGATCCATGACCAAGGTAATAAATTGTTTTCATTTTGCTAGATTCGAGTTAATTTATGACATTGATATAAGTATATCACAAAAGTAAATTTAGATGATTCAAAGCAAACTTACTTAGTAAGGTTAGGTCACATAAACCATTTGCACATCCAAAGTTATGGATGGACTCTTACTCTTATATGATTATGAATCACTTGAGAATTTGAAGTCATGCTTGATAAGGTAAAATGATCAAGTTACCTTTTAGTTGAAAGGGTAAAAGAGCTAAAATGACCTTTTGGAACACAAACATATGATGTGTGTGTACCATAAGTTCAAGATATAGCAAAAAGGATTAAACTATTTCATCGCTCTTATTAACGATTTAAGTAAATATGTCGATAATTACTTAATGAAATAAAAGTTGGAATCATTGAAATGTTTAAAATTCCAAAATGAAATTTAAGATCACATGAGATAAACAATTTAGCATCACAATATGATTGTTGTAATAAATATTTAACTCAAAACAAATGATCATCTAAAGGAATTGTTGAATTTGTTCACAATCCAGGAACATTACAATTAAAATGTATGTATAAAGCAGGAATCAAACTTTGCTTGCCATGGTTCGATCCAAGATTTAATGATTTACAAATATCGTTTTGAGGATATGCATTAGAACAACAACAATTGCGAATATACTAAACAGAAACTTAACCAAAGCAGTAGAAAGATGTCATAAGAGTTATGGATTGGAAATGTTCCAAAGTAATCTTTTCTAAACAGGATTAAGGAAATATGAAATCTATGTAAAATGTTTACAAAGATGACATAATAATCCCTAAATCAGAGGTATTATTCCTACAATCGCGTAAAAACAAAATGTTTGTTGCTCGCGATAGTGTCTTTATAGAAAGAAATGTCTTCCTACAAAGCCAAGTGGGAGTAAAGTTAGATCTCGATGAGATTCGAGACACGAGCAACAAATGGATGTAGATAACACTACATTAGAGACGAATGCGCATGAAATCAGCTAATTTGATAAAACATGTGTCGAAGCAAGCTAATTCAAGTAGCGAGACTTCTATCGTCCTACTAGAATGAAAGGCTTCAAAGAGTTGAAGAGAATAATTCTATTGTCGCTCATACCTACCGTAGGTTACTTAGGATCGAAACAAACAGTTTGTTGGAATTCTAGTATAAGGTGGATTCTAAAATTTCCTTATTAGAATGGTTAGAATCCATGCCTACAAGCAAGCTTTGGACAAGTGCCAACTCAGGAAGTGGTTTAAAGCCAAGAGATCCAGAATGGACTCCATGTCTATAAAGATGTGCTAGTCCATGATAGTCTTACAAATAGGGTCAAACCTATTAGTCATGTAAGCCTATTCGGATTATTTCTAGTTATGGAAATCAAAATCACTTTCATGAAATGTTCTTGATGGATGGCATGTATATGATACAACCTTAGAGTTTTGAAATCCAGGAATTCTTAGAATGTTTTGCAAACTTCAGAAATTCATTTATGGATTGAAGTAAGCATTAGGGAGTTGGAATATTCATTAGGAAATCAAACAGTTTGATTACCTTGGAAGAATGAAAAGGAATCTTGTAGAGACAAGAAGTTTAGTGGGAGCAATTGGTCTTCTTAGTCTAGTATGTAGTTGACATACAGTTCATATAAAATGATATATCAATGCTTGAATAAATCAAGCAATGGATGGTTAGAAAGATTGTTTCTACATGGGAGACTTAGGAGATGTTGAGTACATATTGGGAATCAGAATCCACAAAGTGAATCTTGAAGTATGACTGGACCTAATCAAGAGACTTATGTTGAAAAGGTTCTTGACAAGTTCAAGATGCAAGATTCTTAGAGAGGATCTTTTCCCATGTCTCATGGTTTTACACTCAAAACTCAGTGCCTTAAAAGCTAGTAGAGTTGAGTTGTGAAGATAATGTTCCTTATGCCTTTGCAAAAGGGACCATTACATGTACCATGAAATGTACAAAGCAAGTTGTTACAAATGACTTGTGCATGTGTAGCAAGTTTCAAGCAAATACAGAATAAGCATACGGAAAGTTATCAAGAACAAATCCTTGAGTACTTGAGAAGCGCTAAAGGAATTTTTCTAGTTTATGGTGTTAAAAGGTAAACAGGTTGTGAAAAGGTTTTACGAATGCAAGTTTTTCCAAACAAGCAAGATGATTCTAGAAGTTGATCTAGATGCACAGTTTTGTTAGTATGGAGAAGTACAGTGAGCTTGAAGAGTTCAAAGCAGAGCACTATTACATGCTCAATGTCAGAATATGTATATTAAGCTATAGTCGGATAGTTTTAGAGGAAGTTCGGATTAAAATGTCATATGACTAAAGGGTCACCTTTGCCCAAGAATAAAGGAGCCAGGGTCACATCACAAATCCAAACAAATGGATATGAGATATCGCCTCAGTTATGAGATCATTGACCAGCGGGAGGTAAAGTTCTGCAAAGTTTTATTATGAGTGAGAAATCACTAAACCCCTTCGATAGACTATGATGTGAGAGTCACACTAAAGTCTTGGATTGAAGCAAATTATGTAAATTTAAGTTGTATGTTTGAGAAAACATATTACATAAGAAAATACATCAATTTGCAGAATTAGGTTTAAATTAGAAATTGTTATTTCTCTTATTTAATTATGGTTTGAAATTAAATAAAATGTCTAAAATAATTATGAATTGATGGGCTCACTTGTAATACCCCTCATGATTGCTTTAAAAGAGTTTGATATACTACTCATACCAACAAGATGCATCTTTCTTTTAGGGAGCTCAGATGCTTAGATTCTCCATAGTTAAGCGTGCTTGACTGGGAGTAGTCTTGGGATGGGTGACCTCCTGGGAAGTTTTCTCGGGGTGCGCATGAGTGAGGACAAAATGCGCCGGAAGGACCTGTGTTGGTCTGTGGGGACAGTTGTTGGCCCTCGATGCGCATTTCGTGACAATAGGCCCCTCCCTAATTTGTTTGGGGTCGGGGTGTTACAAATGGTATCAGAGCAACCTTGCAACCGCGTGCTGAACGTGGATAATTGATCCTATGTCAGTCGTCTAGCGGGGGAGAATTCTGGGGCCATATGGTCATAGCAAGACTGGATGTAACACTTTGGCTACCCAGTTGCCGTTAGGCGTAATACTGGAGTCCTCAGGCTTCCAGGCGCAACGGGGGCGTTGCCGTTTTCAAGTGGGGGTGTATGTAATACCCCTCATGATTGCTTTAAAAGAGTTTGATATACTACTCATACCAACAAGATGCATCTTTCTTTTAGGGAGCTCAGATGCTTAGATACTCCATAGTTAAGCGTGCTTGACTGGGAGTAGTCTTGGGATGGGTGACCTCCTGGGAAGTTTTCTCGGGGTGCGCATGAGTGAGGACAAAATGCGCCGGAAGGACTTGTGTTGGTCTGTGGGGACAGTTGTTGGCCCTCGATGCACAATTCGTGACAATAGGCCCCTCCCTAATTTGTTTGGGGTCGGGGTGTTACATCACTAGGTTGATGACCTTTTGAATGAAAGATTTCAATAAATGAACTAGCATGTAAGATTGATTGGATAGCGCAGTTTAATGGGTTATAGGGGCATAGTGATGCTCGGTCAATCACTTGGATATGCATGAATGATGCATGATCGAACTATTGGCCTACTTTGACGTTCAAGTATAGAGATTCCGTATATATTAGTGGATTCCTTTGACATGAGTGGAACATTGATTTCATTCAATGGATGTTATGGCTGTGGTACACTCAAACGTCTGCCCGTAACTGGAGATTATAAAGGGTGTTTCCCGGTCATTTTAGAAGTTGAGTGGGAGGCTTGTTGCCACAAGATTGGATAGAGTCTACCTATTAAATTAGGAAATGTGTCATGGCCGCTTGAAGAGGGAGAATTCAGAAAATATGTGGCCGCGTTCAAATGCATTACTCAATAATCATTTGGTTTTGTAATTCTAACTCAGATTTCAAGAAACGATTTGTAGATTAATATGATCTCGACATGTGATGCAATCATATTATCAAATCGACAGATACATTGACTTAAGGAATTTGAATATTGCACCCTTGTCTCAGACAAGTGGGAGATTGAAGGAGTTATGTCTTCGTCGTGTGCAATTACTAGATATATAATTGGGATCAAATTATGGAGATAATTAAGTCCGGACATTTGGGTCGTCGTTTTGCCATAGCTAGAGGTACTTACGATCTTTGGACTAGTAAAATAGGCCAAAGCCCAATTCAGAAAATATGTGGCCGCGTTCAAATGCATTACTCAATAATCATTTGGTTTTGTAATTCTAACTCAGATTTCAAGAAACGATTTGTAGATTAATATGATCTCGACATGTGATGCAATCATATTATCAAATCGACAGATACATTGACTTAAGGAATTTGAATATTGCACCCTTGTCTCAGACAAGTGGGAGATTGAAGGAGTTATGTCTTCGTCGTGTGCAATTACTAGATATATAATTGGGATCAAATTATGGAGATAATTAAGTCCGGACATTTGGGTCGTCGTTTTGCCATAGCTAGAGGTACTTACGATCTTTGGACTAGTAAAATAGGCCAAAGCCCAATTGGACGGATCCTATAAGGTCACACAAAGGGGCTAGATCGAGCATTAGAGGATGAGGCTCATCATGGGCCTCATCACTCTAGGTGGCCGGCCATATGGGGCTTTAAGAGGCTATTGGCCTTCGTGCCCTAGTCTAATTATAAAGAGATTATAAATAGACTAGGTGCCTAGGTTTGCATGTAAGGAATTTACTGATCATTTAGATCAAACCCTAATTAGCAAACACGAAACTAACCCCCTCTCATACTCCCTCTCTCACGTCACTCTCCTCCTCCCGCGCCGGTGGTGTCTCGTGGTGGTGGTGGTTCGTGCGGTGGTCGGTTGTCCAAAAAGGTAGTGATCGCGGTTTTCCTCAATCACTCGACCAATCTAGTATTGGTGGACGGCTCGTTCGAATCTCGTGGACTAAGTAGAGGAGCAACACTTAGGGCTCTATTCTCTCCCTGATTTGCCTGTCGAATAGCTTCGTGCAATTCACGTTTCAAAGGTATGATTATGTGTCTTGTGTGTTATGCATGCGATTCTTGGGATTAGGTACTTTATTGAATATGATTCATATATGTTATTTCCACTGCGTAGTACCTATAAACTCCTACACAAGCATAAATCAAATAGCAATTAAGTAAGAGATGAAAGAAGGAAGAGATTCTTACTAATATTGATGATTGAAAATGAAGAAATCCAAACTCGATTGATCAAATGTTGAGTTACAAATCCAAAACCAAGAACTTCTCTCTAACTTCTCTTAATTCTCTCTCTAAAACTAAGCTAATTAAATATTATCAAAAAGTTGGTATCAAAAAGGAAATACAATTCTATTTATTAGCAAAGAAGAAAACGGCAGCTCCCGCACCCTCTCTCGATAAACCCGCGCCCGCGGAGAAATGGATACGGAACCTGTAACACCCCCAAGTCTCCCTCTACGGAAATACTAGTATAATACGTATAATTATACCGTGGAGATAGACTTGGGCGTGTTACCGCCGCGTGATTACGCAAGGCTACTCAAACTTACTAAATTAAACCAATACTTTGCAGTGGAAACTCAACTTTCTTTTATTAATACTTATGAAAATAGTAACATTGTTATGAGTACTCTAAATAAACACAAGACCAACATTCCTAAACTAGGTGAAGCAAATCCCGGGACTCCCATATGCTCATTCATGACTCCACCTGAAAATAGTAAACACTGCTTACCATTACGGTAAACAGGGCGAACCAAAACAAATAGGAAATACGGATTAGCAAAATATGCTATGTACGATAAGTACAAGATAACGTAAACTCAATTTATTTGCAAACATGCTTTTAAAACCAATTTCCAATAAATAATCCAATAATTCCAAAACTCATGATTCAAAATCAATTCCAATGATTCAACATTCAAAATAATTGATAAACCAATTCCTTTAAAATCCAATTCCTTTTTAAACCAATTTCTTTAAATCCAATTCCTTACCCAAGTGTGCACACCCCCCAAGCTAGTCTCCTTATATTACAAGGTTATTCTTGAGGAAAGACTAGGTCATACAAAGTCCATAGTCTTATCAATAAACCAAATCCGCATAGTGAGATTACCAACATGCTTTTAAAGCATTAATAATAATATTTCAATGGTTCAATAATAAATCCTTTTAATATCCAATAATTCCAATATAATTCAAACTCCTTCCACATGCTTTCAAAATCAAAACCTTTTAAATAAATACTTGAGAATAAAATCTCATATTAATACTTTTCAAAATCAATAACTCATCCTTGAAAAAAAAACCTTTTATTTAATTCATTAAACTTTTCAAATCAATTCCTTTAAACATGATAAGTAATTCGATCAAACCATTCAAAACATGATTTAAAAATCAATCATTCAAAATACTTTATCAATACCTCTAAACATAATTCATTTCAAAATCATAATTCAAATCAATTTAATCCAATCACCAATCAAATAATATAAAATATGTTATTTAAACCAATCACTTTCAAAGGTATCTAGCCACCTAACGTACCTTGATCCTTGCTTAGCTATACACACCAAAAGAACCTCAAGAATCTTGATCGAACACACCCTACAAATAAATATAACCTTAATCAATATAAGGTTAACAAATAATTAAAAGCCCCCCACTATATGTACATGAACCTTTTAATTTATTTTCTCATAAACATCATTAAAAATATGATTTTACATAATTAAAACTACTCATAATAATTTTTATAAATCCCCCATAATAATAATAATAATACTTGAATAAGATAAGAGAAGAAGAAAAGATAAGAAGCCAAGGAAAAGAGAAGAATTGGATTTGCGTAGGAAATAATAGGCAGAACTTGCAGAGGCTATAATTCCTTCGATATAACTCCGAATTGGGTGATTGGTGAGCCTAACCTCAAGGATTTTTTGAGAGGAACAATCTTCTGTGAAACGTCACTACCCCAAAAACTGAACAGAAGTGCCCGAAAATTGGCTTCAAAGATGAACGGGATGATTTGTGAAAAATTGAGGAGAAGAAAAGAAGAGAATTTGTGTGAAAAATGTGCGAGGTATGAAGGGGTATTTATAGGCTAGTATGAGCATGAATTATGGTAGGAAAATGTAGGAAGAATTATGGTAATTAGGGTTTAAGAGATTACTTGGAGAAGTAAGCAAAGATTTAAGAAAAGTTTTGATATTTGAAGGGATTGTGTATAATTGAATATGGAAGGTATGTATGTCATGAAAAATATTAAGGAAATTGGAATTGCTTGGGGAATAATTAAGAAGAATGAATGGCAACAAAATATAATAATTGGATATCAAAAAGATGGACAACTAGAATTATGGAAAATAGGAGATTTTAGGGAGATAATTAAAAATACAAATTACCAAAATATTTTCCCAAAATCTTTACGAGATGGCCGAAATTATTGAGCTTTCCTAAGCTCATATTATCAGCCTTCCTATTTAGTATTTAGGAATATATTTTGCTAGTTTTAACGAATTAAAAATAATTGTGTAAATAATATATATTGTTATAAATAATTAAATAATAAAATACCAAATATTCACCAAATAATTTAACTTATAAAATCAGATTTTATACATAAGAAAATTTGAAATTATTAGCTAAATAAATGGGATTTTTGGAATTATTAAAATAATAATAAAATATAGCTTTTGCCTTAATTAAAATATCCGAAATATATAAATAATCCGGTTTTTATAATAGGATAAATGGATAATAAATCTTATCCAAAATAATGATTAGTTTTCAAAATACTTTTGGCGCCAAAAATCAAATATTATTTTGGCTCAAAATAAAAAATTTACTAAAATACCCTTTTTATAAAATAGTTCCTAATTAATAATTAGGAAAATGCGTATGAAAATACGGGGTATTACAGTCTACCCCCCTTAAAATAACTTTCGACCCGAAACTTTGTCAAAAGAAACGAAAATCATTTTGAAATTATTGGTTCATGCACATCCTACTTGACTCAAGACTCTTGACAAATTCAAGAAAGACTCGAAAATTACTCAAAAATGACTCGAAGAGCAAACGCGCGAAACTCTATCGCCCTCTACTCCCCTTAAAAGGAGTTACGCCCCCGTAACTCGACCAACACCTTAACTCTTAAATAAATCAAATATATTCTCACTTTATCAACAATCATCAAGCCAAGTAAGGAAACCAGATAGTTTTAAACATTCATCAAAATTCAATCACCTTTTCTCATAACTTCAAATTCCTCAATCTGGTTGTCATAATCCATAACTCATCTTTAAGGTAATTCATTTATAACTCAATGCGATCATTGATTATCCCATCATTAATAACTTCTCTATATCAATTAACTTTGTCACCAACCCTTAGAGTAAAATCCTTTAAGTAACCATCCAAACAATCATCCCTTTAACCAACTTCAATAAATCCCTTCACAAGGTATTATCTCTTCAAAATAAACTTCGATTTAAAACAAATTCCTTTATCTCAAATACACCCTTTCACTTGAATTAACTCAAAATCCTAACTTTTGTATTAAGTTTCTTCAAAGATTCAACCATCAACAATTTTGCTTTAAATAATTACCACAATAATATCCTCACACAATATGAATACTTTCCACCTTTAGACACAAACGATCATAAATCAATGCTAATATCCAATTTGTGTCTCCCAAAAATAAACACCTTGCTCTCACACTTGTATAGACATAATTCAACTCATCAATACCACGAATAATATTTCTTTTCTCAACATAAATCATATTCCAAAATTAGTAAAGACTTGTTTGCACAAATCCTCCAAATATTCATGATAACTATCCAAAATAATTCTTCATTTATCCCATGGTAATCATCAACAACGACTCAACCATATTGACCATATGTAAAACTCGTATGATCCAAATACATGCCACCTATCACATAGTTATTTGGAAACTTATTTCCCATTCTTTAAGACATATATAATTCCTGGTTATTCACACCATTCTTAAAAATTAAAAGGATTACACCATGAAAACACTTAATTCATTCCAAAACATAGAAAAATTGAAACAAGAATCACTTCACTTAAAACATTTATCGAAAGCATATAAATTAATTCAACCACTTAATCTTAATTCTCATAATCAAAGTCTTTATTGGAAAGATCATAATCTTGATCATCATAGTTTACCTTACCATTAACTAAATAATATTTAATAACTGGGCCAAGTGTAGTAGGATTTGAAGTTGGGTAAATTGGGTTGTAATCACTATAATTTGGAGTATGGCTTGAGCTTTGAATTGGGTTATAAATTGGTCTATAGTGTGGGCTAGAACATCCACAAATTGGCTTAGAAGAAATAACATTGGACCTTTGGAGAAGGTGAGTGATACTTTAGACTTGATAATCTTTATATATGAATATGAACATTGGGCCTTTATAATGTGAAAATTGGCTTTTGGGCTTGGACGCCTACATGAGGTAGGAGTCTCATAACTTGGAGTAAGGGAAGGAGAAGGATAATTCTTATGCTTTAAAAAAAATGTTATGGATTCATCAATAGAGGAAACAAGCTCTTTGTGAAGTCTTGGATAAACAAAAGAGTAGTTGGAAGTTCAAGTAATGAAGTTGGTCAAATTCTTTCAAGGTTTGGTTCTCCCCAATTTTGGTGGTTCCACAACTCTGCTCTTAGATTCATATATAGTCATGTTTAAGGTAGTACAGATCACTTTTGAATTGAGTCAAGGTTGCTAGCCATTTTTCCTCATGATGGTGCTTCTCATTCTCAAAGAAAGGTTTATACTTTTTAGCTCTAGGTAAATGGGTTAGAAATAATAGAACTAGCCATGGTGGTTGAGTAACACTTCAAGGTCAAACTTCTCAATAAGAGGTAGAACAAGGGTGGTTAATTAACATGTATTAATCCCTTTACCTTTCCAGTAATAAAAAAATCAAAGAATTCCTTCCTCCCATTATCAATCATTTTTATCTTGTTTACACATATAAATTATCAATTCTATGGTATTTCACATAAGCAACTCAACTCATAAATTCCATTTGCATTAAGGAATTCATAACTCAATGATAAACCAAGCATACTCAAGATCACCCAACCATGGGCAATAACTCAAAAATTCGGACCTCTAGACCATACTCTAAGGTGTTTTAACACCAACTTTAATGCACACATAATCGCATACTTAAGTTCAAATAATTTCAATTCCTTTTATTTTTGAAAATAATAATTAAATATGTACTTAAATCAAGATTAAAGGACGGTCAAGCCCGTATCTCCCAGGAAAGTTACCTACGACGTTGAGGTGAGCCTTTCCTAGACAGAGAGACGTACCCATTATAGGCCTCCGTCGAGAACTCGAGAATCCTTTTCTCCTTCATCTTTCCACAAATAGGAAAATAGTTTTTAAGTAAAAATAAAGCTTTTGACTCTCACACAAATGCGAAACTCTATCTATCCTATATGCCCTTCTTAAGTCTACCCACCATTTTTATTATTAAACTAATTTTAATCTTTTTAGGACCGTTAAAACTGATACCACTTTGTAACACCCCCAAGTCTCCCTCTACGGAAATACTAGTATAATACGTATAATTATACCGTAGAGATAGACTTGGGCGTGTTACCGCCGTGTGATTACGCAAGGCTACTCAAACTTACTAAATAAAACCAATACTTTGCAGCGGAAACTCAACTTTCTTTTATTAATACTTATGAAAATAGTAACATTGTTATGAGTACTCTAAATAAACACAAGACCAACATTCCTACACTAGGTGAAGCAAATACCAGAACTCCCATATGCTCATTCATGACTCCACTTGAAAATAGTCAACACTGCTTACCATTACGGTAAACAGGGCGAACCAAAACAAATAGGAAATACGGATTAGCAAAATATGCTATGTACGATAAGTACAAGATAACGTAAACTCAATTTATTTGCAAACATGCTTTTAAAACCAATTTCCAATAAATAATCCAATAATTCCAAAACTCATGATTCAAAACCAACTCCAATGATTCAACATTCAAAATAATTGATAAACCAATTCCTTTAAAATCCAATTCCTTTTTGAACCAATTTCTTTAAATCCAATTCCTCACCCAAGTGTGCACACCCCCCAAGCTAGTCTCCTTATATTACAAGGCTATTCTTGAGGAAAAACTAGGTCACACAAAGTCCATAGTCTTATCAATAAACCAAATCCGCATAGTGGGATTACCAACATGCTTATAAAGCATTAATAATAATATTTCAATGGTTCAATAATAAATCCTTTTAATATCCAATAATTCCAATATAATTCAAACTCCTTCCACATGCTTTCAAAATCAAAACCTTTTAAATAAATACTTGAGAATAAAATCTCATATTAATACTTTTCAAAATCAATAACTCATCCTTGAAAAAAAAACCTTTTATATAATTCATTAAACTTTTCAAATCAATTCCTTTAAACATGATAAGTAATTCGATCAAACCATTCAAAACATGATTTAAAAATCAATCATTCAAAATACTTTGTCAATACCTCCAAACATAATTCATTTCAAAATCATAATTCAAATCAATTTAATCCAATCACCAATCAAATCATATAAAATATGTTATTTAAACCAATCACTTTCAAAGGTATCTAGCCACCTAACGTACCTTGATCCTTGCTTAGCTATACACACCAAAAGAACCTCAAGAATCTTGATTGAACACACCCTACAAATAAATATAACCTTAATCAATATAAGGTTAACAAATAATTAAAAGCCCCCCACAATATGTACATGAACCTTTTAATTTATTTTCTACGTAAACATCATTAAAAATATGATTTTATATAATTAAAACTACTCATAGTAATTTTTATAAATCCCCCATAATAATAATAATAATAATAATGCTTGAATAAGAGAAGAGAAGAAGAAAAGATAAGAAGCCAAGGAAAAGAGAAGGATTGGATTTGCGTAGGAAATAATAGGCAGAACTGGCAGAGGCTATAACTCCTTTGATATAACTCCGAATTGGGTGATTCTTGAGTCTAACCTCAAGGATTTTGCGAGAGGAACAATCTTCTGTGAAACGTCACTACCCCAAAAACGGACCAGAAGTGCCCGAAAATTGGCTTCAAAGATGAACGGGATGATTTGTGAAAAATTAAGGAGAAGAAAAGAAGAGAATTTGTGTGAAAAATGTGAGAGGTATGAAGGGCTATTTATAGGCTAATATGAGCATGAATTATGGTAGGAAAATGTAGGAAGAATTATGGTAATTAGGGTTTACGAGATTACTTGGAGAAGTAAGCAAAGATTTAAGGAAAGTTTCGATATTTGAAGGGATTGTGTATAATTGAATATGGAAGGTATGTATGTCATGAAAAATATTAAGGAAATTGGAATTGCTTGGGGAATAATTAAGAAGAATGAATGGCAACAAAATGTAATAATTGGATATCAAAAAGATGGAGAACTAGAATTATGGAAAATAGGAGATTTTAGGGAGATAATTAAAAATACAAATTACCAAAATATTTTACCAAATTCTTTACGAGATGGCCGAAATTATTGAGCTTTCCTAAGCTCATATTTTCAGCCTTCCTATTTAGTATTTAGGAATATATTTTGCTAGTTTTAAGGAATTAAAAATAATTGTGTAAATAATATATATTGTAATAAATAATTAAATAATAAAATACCAAATATTCACCAAATAATTTAACATATAAAATCAGATTTTATACATAAGAAAATCTGAAATTATTAGCTAAATCAATGGGATTTTCGGAATTATTAAAATAATAATAAAATATAGCTTTTGCCTTAATTAAAATATCCGAAATATATAAATAATCCGGTTTTTATAATAGGATAAATGGATAATAAATCTTATCCAAAATAATGATTAGTTTTCAAAATACTTTTGGCGCCAAAAATCAAATATTATTTTGGCTCCAAATTATAAATTTACTAAAATACCCTTTTATAAAAAAATTCCTAATTAATAATTAGGAAAATACGTATGAAAATACGGGGTATTACAGAACCCTTCGCGGGGTATCTGGGCAAACCTCGCGCCCGCGGCAGCATAGACCCGCGCTCGCGGCAGTGAAACCCGCGCCGGCGTCTGATCCCCTAATCCCAAAGCTTGATCAGGGGGCCGCGGTCTCCTTGAAATGGAGTGGCCTCTCCAATTTTCCCGCGCCCGCGGATAGCCTGCGGGGCAACCGCGGGTAGTTCCTGCCAAAATCTGGCAGTTTTGTGCAACATAGGCCCGCGCCCGAGGCTTGATGACCCGCGCCCGCGGCCTACTGGTAATACCTTGGAGACCTCTCCGAGGCCTATCCAAGGCCCCTCTAAGCCCTCTCTAGCCAAATGCTTCTTCCTTGCTTGATCATTAAGGTCCCAACTTGATTCCTTTGCCAAGGTGAATCTTAAAATACCCACACAAGCAAACAAAGAAAGCAAATAAAAGGGAAAAAGAGCCAAATAAAGGAAAACACGATAAAAACACGAGAATCATATAGAAAAGTGGAAAAAGAGAAACTAAAGGAAAAAGGACCAAAAATAAGAGAAGAAAGCATGAAAAAGGGAAAGAAATAACCCTAAAAGACTACCCTATGAGTGCCATAAATGACACTCATCAAATTCTCTCAAGCTACACATTTGCTCGTCCCGAGCAAAACAAAGGCTAAAAAGGAAAAAGAAGGGCTTATTCGAAGTAAAAAGAAAAAGAAGGGCAAGAATTTACACTAAGACTCACTGTCGTAGGAATCACGGTTGCTTTTAGCTACAACAAGCCATTTAATCCCCTAGATCGCCCTAGAGGACGAGTGATGCTCTCGTAAGGGTATCCTAAGAGTTTACCCATAATTCTCCACCAAACCCCCAAGAGGCAAACCATGGAAAGAAAAGAAAGAGGAAAAAGGAAACAAAATCTTTATGAAATGGACTTTACAAAGAGACTATAATTCAAATGAATAACAACCTTTCTAAAGTGAATTATGGTATGCACGTTATAAGATACCTAAGGTTGATTGAAACATAAATATGCTAAGCATAGGAACTAGTTATCACACTCCACTTTCATCCCAAACGGTCTTATCGCGTTCCCCCTACTAATCTCATATCTCCCCTTAGTGAGCATCTCATAGATTCTGCGAAGGAACCGGAAAAAGATCAAATTTTTGGGTTACTCGACATCTTGATTTCGCATCCCTTTTCCTTAGTCCACAACCCATGATTCCCTCCACCGATGAAACATTCAACTTCTAGGTCCAAAGGTCTTCCCCAAGGTCGTAACGTAAGGCAAGAAGGGTTAAGGTAGGCTAAAATTTAAAATTTGGTGGTTAACCTAAATTGTGAAGCAAAGATCGGCCAAATCTCAACACCAAACTTAAGTGATCACCAAACAAAAACGTGTTAACACCCCAAGCTTATTTAAAGCAACACTCTACAAACATAAGAACAAAAAGCGTAAACGCTTCCCCCCCCCCCCAAGCTAAAACAAGCATTGTCCTCAATGCATAGAGAGTGGAAAGACACTTGATTTTTTTTTATTTTTTTTATATTTTTTATATTTTTTTATTTTATTATTTTTTTTTTCAAATTTGTTTGTATTTTCTCTTACTCCTTTAAAGCATTAGTCCTTGCCTTTTTTCAATTCGGACGGCTTTTTCATAAGCATTTGCCGTTATTTACTAAATATAAACAACTCAATTATGTGTACCACTTCGAACCAAACTCCAACTTCATATACCACAATCACCAAACATTGACCTTTGCTTCACAAAAACCAAAAAGAAAGAGAACGAAACAAAAGTCTCAAGAAATCTAATTATGCGGCTTGAAAAGAGGGAAAAAGGTTCAAAGGGGTAACAAGTAGGAAAAAGTATCCCAAACCCAAAAAGTAAACATAAAAGGGACTATCCTAGAAAAAAGAAAATACCTCCCCGAAAAGTTGCCTTTGTCCTTCCTAAATAGTTCAGTCACGGTCTTAGGAATCATACGCTAAGATTCTAGATTAGGTTTGTGAAAATCGAGGATCCATGCCGCTTATGCAAGAATTTGATGAAAGCTTGAACAATTATACATCTCACATGGTTGTAGCAAAAACTCACTAAGGTTGTCAAATCAAAGATAGGGAGCAACTACCAAGATGCCACAAACGAGTAGAATCCGGTTTCATGATCCCCCTAGTTCTAGACAACTATCTTAGCATGCTTTATCCTAGAATTAAACAAACGTAATCTCAAACCGTGCATACCATTATTACCTAGGAAGACTATTATTCAAAAGCAAAAGTCCATTGCATACAAGTCCAATATTCAAAAAGAGAAAGACTGAAAAGAAAGCCTCAAAAAGTTATGCACACAAACAAGAATAAAAGAAAGGGAAAGAAAAGATAAGATAAGATGGAAAACTAATATAAGGATAAGAAAGGGAAAGAGGAAAGGGGCAAAGATGCAATCATATATAACACGTTTATCCCAATCGACATACAAGTGGTCTAATGACCACATCGCCAAAGACCCCAAACACACTAGGTGTTAAATTCACACATCCTCGAACCGTTCAACTCCCCCTAAATCTAATCCTAGTCTAAGCAACCACGAAAATAAAGAAGTTAAAATAAAAGGGTAAAATAAGAAAGGCCTCACCAAGCGTCCGTGCTAGACTAAAGTACCCAAGGAGTAGGAACGAGCTTCTCCAAAAGGCTCCGCAATCCAAAGCATGAGCTACGAGCAAGGCGAGTTAAAGAAAAAGGCTATATATACAAAATGAAATTGTTAGTAACTTCCAAATAAAAGAAAACAATAAAACACTTAGACACAAACTATGTACAAAGACCTAGAGAAACCCATCATCATCAATTTTTTTTTTTTTTTTTTTTTTTTTTTTTTTTTTTTTTTTTAAGAAATTCCCAAAAACATCATCAAAATAAATAAGATAACAACAAGCAACAAATTAACGAGACCATTAGCAAAAATCCACCAAAAACCTTATCAAAGACTTCCCACCGAGCCCAAGGTGCCTCCCCCACACCAACCATAAAACATACTTTTTGACCTTCCCCCCTCACAAAATGAAGGCATCGACCTCGATGCCGACAAACATGCAAAAATAGGGAAAGGAGAGAACAAAAAGGGAAACAAACATGCAAAAAAGGGGACTATTGGCCACTAGGGCCGGCACCATCATCACCCCCATCCCAACCTCCGGTGCAACCGGGAGGAAATCCATAGTGACCCTTGAATAGGTCTTGTGGGGATTGGGTCAATTGGTCAAAGGGCTCACGCTGAACAAGGAGCTCGGGGTGACGGGGGTGAACATAGTAATATGCGGGATCACCCCGATAATCACTCCCCCCCGAGACTCTATAATCATAAGGCGGGAAGTTGCGCCTTGGCACATCGGGGTCCTCAACCCCGGGCCAATAAGGGTACGTAGGGAGGCCGTCACCACCCCGGGAAGGTACCGATCCTTGTTGGGGCGGCACATAAGGGTAGTTGACCGGAGGTGCGACCTCCCCCCTACGTACACTAGCGTCATACAAGGCGCTAGTCTGATATGACAAAGTTTGGTGGTTAGAATACATACCTTGCATGCGCTCCATATGGGCTTTCATGGCCTCCATCTCTCGGAGATAGGCATCCCCTTGGAAATCTTGTTGTTGTTGTTGTTATTGTTGTTGTATTTGTTGTATTCTCTCTCTTCTTCTTCTTTGAGCATCATCTTGGAAATGCTCATGTTGTTGTTGAAGTGGTGGTTGTTGTTGTTCTTCCTCATTCTCTTCTCTCCTCCTTCCTCATCTTATTCATTGTTCCCATCATCCCCGACTCCCTCATCAAACTCATCTCCTCCTCCATCTCATCTTTAATCCTCCCATTGTCCCTAGGGACCATCCAAACGTTCCTAGCTTGGCGAAGGATGGAGGTGGCGGCCGGGTTAGGGAGTAGGCAATGGTGGGTATTCCTCACTAGCTAAGAGTAGGTACTGGTTCTCCTAGTGCTAGTTATGAAACGTAAGGTTTTGACCTGCTTCAAACTAATCCACACGTCTTCACTACCTCCAACCGGAGTGCAAGACTCTAAGAGGCGCTCTTGCTTAAAATACGACACAAGACGTGTCACCATGCCCCCACAATGAATCTCCCCCGTTTTGACCCCATGCGTTATCTCCTTACAACACTCCATGAAGATATAGCCGAAATTAATCCTTGACCCCAACTGCGGCTTGGTTGTCATCCACAACACCATGATCTCCTCTCGAGATAACTTCCCCTAATCTTGCTTATTATAAACCGAATACCCAAGAATTCTATGAAGGATCCTAAGGGCTGGATGGATAATCTCACTAGCAAGGGATTTCTTCGAGTCAAACTCTATCTTGTGGGATATGGTTCTCCACCAAGAGAACTCACTATATTCACTTTGGGCTAGGGAGATAAGGGGCTCGAAGATATCACCATTAGGGTTGAAACCGAGGGCTACATTGAACTCGGCTAGGTTCATGGTGTGTTTGACATTGAAAAGTTGGAAGGTAATGATAAATTCGGCATCCCCCACCCTATTGAACTCAAAAGTGGAGAAAAATTAAATGGAAGGCTCCAAATAGGTTATAGGGGTAGAATTTATAAACTCACCCAAGCTTAGGTTTTCTAGAAGTATGTCAAGGTCGTTCTCAATTCCTAGCTTGGCCATGTCCTCACGAAAATAATGGCAGGTAGGTCTAAACTTCCGGTCTTTCATTTTGTTATAGATGGGAGCTTGTTTAGACCGGTTCCAAAACTTGAGAGGGGGTAGAGGAGGAGGAGGGGTATCATTTTGAGTTGTGGAATGTGTTTGGGGTTGAGGGCTTGAGAATTGGCCTTGATAAGATTGGCCGGGGGATTGGTTTGAGCGATTCTTGCTACTCTTTACATTCCTCAACAAATTAATCTTGACAACACAAAATTCACAAGAACTACAAAAACTCCATCAACAAACAACGGTCACCCCAAATCACTCACAAACCTCCTTACAAATCCAACCGAACCACCACAAACTACAAGGTACCTAGATTGAAGACCCAAATTAAGCTTAAAGCACCACACACTACCGAAAATTGCCGAAAAACCACGAGAAAATAGAGTAGGAGTGATGAAAATGGAGAAATATGGTAAATTTTGTGGTAATTTGATGGAAAATTTGAAGAATGAAGTAAGAAATTGATGATTTGGGGTTAGGGTTTGAGAGAATGTAGAGAGAGAAAGGGAAAAAATAAGGAGAAGATGAGAAAATAAGAGAGGAGAGAGAGAGTGGAGGGGGTGCGCCCGGGTTATGAAACCCAATTTTCGACTTTGCCGTGCCCGAGGAGAGACCGCGGGACAAACGCGGAGAGTTCCTGCCCAATTTCCGACTTTTTTACCTGAAGGGAAGCCGCACCCTCTCCAAATTTTCCGCGCCCTCTCAAGACTTCCCCGCGCCCGCGGAGAGACCGCGGGGCAACCGCGGGAAGTTCCTGATCCATTTTTCACATTTTGCCTGAAAAGAGGGCCGCGCCCTCTCCTTATCACCCGAGGCCTCTCCAATCTCCCCCACGCCCGCGGAGAGACCGCGGGACAACAGCGAAGATTTCCTGATCGAAAATGCCTTTAAAAGGTGAAGAGGACTCCGAGGTCTCTCCGAGCCCTCGGGGAGCCCTCTTCTCTGCACTCTAAACTCTTCATCAAACCCCTTCTTTCCAACAAGTGATGATAATAGGCAACCTACAAAACAAACATAAAACCAACACAACATAAGATCAAAAATCAATCAAGGAAATCAAAAGAAAAAAGAAAAATGAGATGAGAATCCGGGTTGCCTCCCGTAAGCGCTTTTGGTTAACGTCGTTAGCTCGACATGCACCATCATCTCAAGGTGGCTTAAAGAGAATCATCTTGTGAACAAGACCAATAAACACTCCATCATAGTACTTCTTGAGCCGATGACCATTAATCTTAAATGAAGATGAGGAGTCCAAAGGAGAAATCTCCACGGCACCATCACCAAAAACATCCTTCACCAAGAATGGACCACTCCATATTTACATGAGCTTTACGGGGAACAACTTCATCCTAGAATTGTAGAGGAGGAATTTATCACCTACACAAAACTCCTTTTTCTCAATCAACTTGTCATGAACCTCCTTGGAGCGAGCTTTGTAGGTGCTAGCACAATCGTAAGCATCAAGTCGAAGTTCCTCTAACTCATGAAGATCCAACCACCTCTTCTCCCCCGCACTAGCTAAGTCAAAATTGATCTTCTTGATGGCCTAAAAGGCACGATGTTCAAGCTCTACCGGGAAGTGGCATGATTTGCCATAGACATGGCGATATGGAGTGGTACCAATGGGTGTCTTAAAAGCCGTCCTATAAGCCTAAAGAGCATCATCCAATTTGTCCGACCAATCCTTTCTATTGTGAGCAACCGTCTTCTCAAGAATAATCTTGATTTGATGATTTAAAACCTCAACTTGGCCTCTCGTTTGAGGATGGTAGGGAAGGCCAAATCGTTGATGCACACCATGTTTCCTCAACATCTTTTGAATAGCATTATGGACAAAATTGGTACCATTATCACTTATCACCGCTTTTGGGACACCAAACCTTGGAAAGACGATTTTGTTAAACAATTTCAACACAACCTTGTGATCATTTGTTGGAGAGGCAATAGCCTCAACCCACTTAGAAACATAGTCCACCGCCACAAGGATATATTGATTCCCATATGAAGAGGGGAATGGTCCCATGAAGTCAATTCCCTATACATCGAACACCTCCAATTCAAGAATAGGTTGTTGAGGCATCTCATTCCGCTTGGAAATGTTCCCAACTCTTTGACATCGGTCACATGACTTAACAAAGCCCTATGAGTCCTTGAAGAGATGTGGCCACCATAAACCAATTTGAAGAACCTTGTTAGCGGTCTTGGAAACACCCATGTGCCCACCACTAGGGTCCGAGTGGCACATCCTTAAAACACTAGGCACCTCTTGTAATACCCCTCATGATTGCTTTAAAGGAGTTTGATATACTACTCATATCAACAAGATGCATCTTCCTTTTAGGAAACTCATATGCTAAGAATACTCCATAGTTAAGCGTGCTTGGCTGGGAGTAGTCTTGGGATGGGTGACCTCCTGGGAAGTTTTCCCGGGGTGCGCATGAGTGAGGACAAAATGCGCCGGAAGGACTTGTGTTGGTCTGTGGGGACAGTTGTTGGCCCTCGATGCGCTTTCGTGACAATAGGCCCATCCCTAATTTGTTTGGGGTCGGGGTGTTACAAATGGTATCAGAGCAACCTTGCGACCGCGTGCTGACCGTGGATAATTGATCCTATGTCAGTCGTCTAGCGGGGGAGAATTCTGGGACCATATGGCCATAGCCAGACTGGATGTAACACTTTGGCTACCCAGTTGCCGTTAGGCGTAATACTGGAGTCCTCAGGCTTCCAGGCGCGACGGGGGCGTTGCCGTTTTCAAGTGGGGGTGTATGTAATACCCCTCATGATTGCTTTAAAGGAGTTTGATATACTACTCATATCAACAAGATGCATCTTCCTTTTAGGAAACTCATATGCTAAGAATACTCCATAGGTAAGCGTGCTTGGCTCGGAGTAGTCTTGGGATGGGTGACCTCCTGGGAAGTTTTCTCGGGGTGCGCATGAGTGAGGACAAAATGCGCCGGAAGGACTTGTGTTGGTCTATGGGGACAATTGTTGGCCCTCGATGCGCATTTCGTGACAATAGGCCCCTCCCTAATTTGTTTGGGGTCGGGGTGTCACACCTCTTCATTTGGAACACAACGCCTAAGCAAGCCATCAACCTCTCATTTGTATAAGACGGGATCATCCCACAAGTAATGTCTTGCCTCCCTTTTGATTTTCTTCCTTTGGTTCTTTGAGAAAGAGGGTGGAAACTCCACTCATGCTAGAAAATTCACCAAGTCGGCATACCATGGGAGTTCCTTCACCTCTATTGCATATAAGAAGTCATCAAGCATTCTATCTTCAATTGGTAAACCATCATCATGAATTTGATCCCCTTCAAGGCGAGAAAGATGGTCCGCCACAACATTCTCCGCACCCTTCTTGTCCCTAATCTCAATCTCAAAAGCTTGCAATTCAATCACCCATCAAATCAACCTAGGCTTGGACTCTTTCTTGGCAAAGAGATACTTGAGGGCTGCGTGATCTGTGAAAACTATGGTCTTAGACCCCAACAAGTAACAACGAAATTTCTCAAAAGAGTGCAGAATTGCCAAAAATTCCTGTTCCGTTGTTGTGTAGCTCTTTTAAGCCCCATTGAGAGTCTTGGACATATAGTAAATCACATGAAGCTTCTTGTCTACCCGTTATCCCAAAATACCTCCAATTGCCCAATCACTCGCATCACACATCAACTCAAAAGGAAGATCCCACCTTGGGGCTTGAACAATAGGAGTAGAGATTAGGGCCTTCTTCAATCTATCAAATGCCTTCAAGCATTTGTCATCAAAATTGAACTCAACATCCTGTTGAAGAAGGTCATTTAGGGGCTTAGCAATAAGCGAAAAGTCCTTGATGAACCTCCTATAAAAACTCGCATGACCAAGGAACGATCTCACTCCCTTGACATTCACCGGAGGTGGAAGTTCTCTCAATCACTTTTATTTTTGCCTTATCCACCTTAATGCCTCTATTTGAAATCTTGTGCCCAAGCACTATACCTTCCTCCACCATATAGTGTCATTTTTCCTAATTCAAAACAAGATTGACTTTCACACATCTTTCCAAACACTTCTCGAGATTCACAAGGCACTCCTCAAATGAAACACCCCCCACCGAAAAGTCATCCATGAAGACCTCCATTTCCTCCTCCAACATATCCCCGAAAATACTCATCATGCACCTTTGGAATGTAGCGGGTGCATTGCATAACCCAAAGGGCATTCTTCGGTAGGCGAAGGTCCCATAAGGACATGTGAAGGTGGTCTTTTCTTGATCATCGGGGTGGATAGGCATTTGGAAGAATCCCGAATACCAATCGAGGAAACAATAAAAGTTGTTCCTTGTTAGTCTTTCAAGCATTTGATCAATAAATGGAAGAGGGAAGTGATCCTTCTTGGAGGATGTGTTTAGACGTCTATAGTCTATAAACATTTGCCAACCCGTGACCGTCCTAGTTAGAATGAGCACACCCTTCTCATTCTCAACCACGATCATGCACCCCTTCTTTGGAACGACATGAACGGGTGAGACCCAACTTGAGCTAGAGATGCAGAATATGATTCCTGCATCCAATAGCTTGGTGATCTCCTTCTTAACTACCTATCACATTTGGGGATGCAGTTTTCTTTGTCGTTCGATAGAAGGAAGGGCATCTTCCTCAAGTGCTATGTGGTGTTGGCACAAGGCGGTGCTTATACCTTTAAGGTCATCAATTGTGTACCCCAAAGCACCTTGGTGTTTTCTCAAAACACCACATAACGCTTGAGCTGGCTCACGCATAAGGATGCACTAACTATCACGGGGTAAGTAGAATGAGGGCCCAAGAACTCATACCTAAGGTGTGATGGTACAGGTTTGAGCTCTACCATTGGTACACCATTACCTTCCTTTGATGTGGCCGCTTGCAAAGCTTCTTGGCTTGAGATTTTCAAGCACATTTGCTCATCCACTTCCTCCATGCTCCCATCAAGCAATTCTTCATAGAATGCCATTTCCTTGCATGATGTACCTACTTTGTCCTTGTTCAACAAAACATTCTCAAGAGAATCGTTAGAGGTGAGTAAGTGCTCATGCAACGGTGCCATTTTGATGAGAGGAAAATGTATGTCGTTATCTACCCTTTCCCCAAGTCAAACTAAATTTGTAAACACCTAACCAACCTTATATGAATATAGGGCAAGATAAGGGTCGATCCCAAGGGAATGCAATGATGAAAACTAAAGTCTAAGTCAAGCTACTTCGAAGATGAAATTGAGATTATGGTTGGCACTATGGTAAACTAAAACAAGTCTAAACAAGTAATCAAAGGTCTAAACACTAGGGATATGGGTTCCACATGCAAGTTCAATGATAATGCTAGTTTAGAGCTCAATCAATTAATTCAAGTATTGCAATGGACAAACAATAGTAGCAATCAAGAGAGTTCAAATGCTATCTCCTATAGGCCAATCTAGGTGTCACTATGAAAGGCAAATCAAGAAGAATCACAAACAAACCCAATCAATTAGAGCAACCTTCAAATCAATTCTTCATGTCATTAAGAGTTGCAATGCAATCTAGATTAATCTTATAGGGTAATCAATCCTAGTCTAATCAATCTTATGCAAAACTATGTCAACCAATGTAGTTGCAACAAATCAATCAATCAAAGAGCATCAACTAGCAATTTCATTAATCAAACATGCTTCCCTCTTTCCCTAGCAACTAATCTACTCACTAATCATGGAAAAATTAAAGAACAAATAACTAGAAATTGCATTGATCATCATTCTATATCAAAATATAAGAGAAATCAAAGTATTCAACGATATCAAACTCAAATCCAAAGAAAAACAAGAATCAAGCATAAATCAAATAGCAAGTAAGTAAGAGACGAAAGAAGAAAGTGATTCTCACTAATATTGATGATTGAAAATGAAGAAATCCAAACTTGATTGATCAAATTTTGAGATACAAATCCAAAACCAAGAACTTCTCTCTATCTTCTCTCTAAATTCTCTCTCTAAAACTAAGCTAATGAAATTTTATCAAAAAGTTGGTTTCAAAAAGGAAATACAATTCTATTTATAAGCAAAGAAGAAAACGGCAGCTCCTGCGCCCTTTCTCGATAAACCCGCGCCCGCGGAGAAATGCGTACGGAACCCTTCGCGGGCTATCTGGGCAAACCCCGCGCCCGCGGCAGCATAGACCCGCGCCCGCGCCAGTGAAACCCGCGCCTGCGGCTGATCCCCTGCTCCCAAAGTTTGATCAGGGGGCCGCGGTCTCTCTGAAATAGAGCGGCCTCTCCAATTCTTCCGCGCTCGCGGGGCAACCACGGGTAGTTCCTGCCAAAATCTGGCAATTTTGTGCAACATAGGCCCGCGCCCGCGGCTTGCTGACCCGCGCCCGCGGCCTGCTGGTAATACCTTGGAGACTTCTTCGAGGCCTCTCCAAGGCCTCTCTAAGCCCTCTCTAGCCAAATGCTTCTTCCTTGCTTGATCATTAAGGTACCAACTTTATTCCTTTGCCAAGGTGAATCTCAAAATACCTACACAAGCAAATAAAGAAAGGAAATAAAAGGGAAAATGAGCCAAATAAAGGAAAACACGATAAAAAAACGAGAATCATAAAGAAAAGAGGAAAAAGAGAAACTAAAGGAAAAAGGACCAAAAATAAGAAAATAAAGCACGAAAAAGGGAAAGAAATAACCCTAAAAGACTACCCTATGAGTGCCATAAATGACACTCATCACTTGCCCGATTGCTTGGTTTCTTGTTGTTGTGATGATGATTTGACTATGATGTTGTTGTTGTGATTTCTCCCTTGTATCCAAATCCCTTTGATCCAAAACCCTTAGATCCAAATCCATAAAATCCAAATCTTGTAGTTTAGTTTAGTTCTCTAGTTAGTTAGTTATTTTCTTGTTTTCCTAGTTTTCTTTATTTTATTTCTTATAATCTTTTATAGTTTAGCTCTTGTTTTGCTTAGTTTTTTATAGCTTTTGGTTGGTTTAGTTTCCTTTTATTTGTTATTTCCTTTTCTTTGTTTTGAAGTTACTAACCATTTTCTTTGTGTATAACTTCTTTTATTTTCCTTTTTCTCACTTGGCTTCTTAAAGATGCTTTTGGTCTTCGAATGCAACGAAGGTGGTCTCTTTTTGCCCTCGTTTATTTTTGTTAAGCATGGAGCCCGGTGAGACCTTTCTAATTTTTCTCTTTATTTTTCTTTGGTTGCATAGACTAGGATTAGTTTAGGGGAAGTTAAATGGTTCGAGGATGAATGCTTGTTAACACGTAATGTGTTTGGGATCGATGACGATGATGTCATTCGATCACTTGTTTGTCGATTGGGATTTATTTGTGTTTAACTTGCTTTCTAGTCCATTTTACCATTCTTCTACTATTTTCCTTTTTCTATGCTTCCTTTTCTTTTATTTTCTTTTATTTTCCTTTATTTTCTTTCTTGATTGATTTTGAGGCATATTTTTCATTTTCATTTCTTTTTGATTGGACTTTGTACATTGGAATTTGTCTTTTGCATGATTTTCTTCCTAGGTAGTAAAGGTATGCACGGTTTGAGACTATATTCGGTTGACTCTAGGATAGGTTTACGCTAGGGTAGTTGGTTTGAACTAGAAGGATCATGAAGCCGGATTCTACTTGTTTGTGGCATGCTTGGTAGTTGCTCCCTATAGTCAATTTGACACCACTAGTGAGTTTTTGCTACGTCCATGTGAGGTTCATTGTTTTTCAAGCCTTCAACCTACTTCGTATGAGCGGCGTGGATCCTTGATTATGCAAACCTAATCTATAAAGCTTGATGTATAATTCTTAAACCTGAGGCCGAGCTATCTAGGAAGAACAAAGGCACATTTTTCGGGGTGGTATTTTTCATTTTTAGGATAGTTTGTTATTCTCTTTGTTTTTGGGTTTACTTTTGCCTTCTTGCAACCATTTGAGCCTATTACCTTCTTTTCAAGCCACATCTTTAGTTCTTTGGCCTTTTGTTTCATTTTCTTTTTATTTGGTTTTTGTGACTCAAATTGATCATGTATGATGGAGTTTGTGGTGGATAAGTTGGAATTTTGGTTTTTATGAGTGCAAGTTTGTGATAAATTTTCTTTGTGAATAATGGCAAGTGTTTGAGTAAAATCAGTCCTACTTCATACAAGTCATGCACTAAATAAATTGCATCATAGAAAAAGCCGTCTGAATTTAGCAAAAGGCAAGGACATTGCAAGTTCAAGTTATGAAAAAGAAAAAAAATTGAAAAATTGAAAATTCAAAAAATATTTTGATGTATTCTTTTCTCCTTCTAAGCATTGAAGACAATGCTTCATTTTAGCTTAGGGGAGAAGCGTTTACGCTTTTTGTATATATTTCTTGTGAGTATAGCTTCAAGTTTATAAGCTTGGGGGTGTTGTTTTTGTTTGGTAATTTCTTGATTGTGTTGTTGAGGATTGATCACCCTTTTGCTTCACTTTTTAGGAAAATCACCAAATTTTAAATTTTAGCCTACATCCACCCTTTATGCCTTACGTTACAACCTTGGGGAAAGACCTTTCGACCTAGATAGTGGAGTCACTATTCGGAGGAGGCAATCATGGGTCATTGCCTATGGAAAGGGGATGCATAGTCAAGATTCTCGAGTAGCCTAAATAAAATTTCTTTTTCCGGTTCCTTCGAGGAATCATTGGGATGCTCACTAAGGGGAGATTTGAGACTAGTGGGGAGAACGTGGTAAGATCGTTTGGGATGAACGTGGATTGTGATGTCTAGTTCCTATGCCTAGCATACCCTATGTTTCAATCAACCTTATATATCTTGAAAAGTGCATACCTTAATTACTTGTGAAAGACTTTCATTCATTTGCGTTTTAGTCTCTATGTAAGTTCATTTCGCAAAGGTTTCGTTTTCATTTTCTTTTCTTTTCTTTTTATTGATTTGCCTCATTGATATTTGGTAGAGAGTTATGGGTCAAACTTTTAGGATACCCTTACGAGACCTCACTCGTCCTCATAGGCGACTTTGGGGTTTAAAGGGCTTGTTGTAGCTAAAAGTAACCGTGATTCCTACGACAGTGAGTCTTAGTGTACATTCTTATCTTAAGTCCTTCTTTTTCGTTTTTAATAAATTTTTCATCCTTGTTCTTTCTTGCTATGTTTTGCTCGAGGACGAGCAAAAGTTTTGATTGGGGGAATTTGATGAGTGACATTTATGGAACGAATTTGATCTCTTTTTTTTTTATGAATTTCATTTCATTTTATAGCTCTTTTCTTTAGTTTTCCTTAATTTTTCTATTTATTTCTTCACTTTGTGCCTTTTGTAGTTAGTTTCTTTACTTTGTGCATTTTCTTGTTTATTTGTTATTTTTCTCTATTATTTGTTTTTTTTTTCTTTTGTTTGTAGGTTATGATCGATTATCCCAAGATTTTTCCGAGCTTCCCTTCAATGATTATCATTGGTTTTGATGCCTTGTGCTAGTGTTTTGAGCTTTAAGTCAAAAATAACTTGGAGGGCAAGTTTCAAGACCGGTGCACGCAAGTGGTGGGGGCACCATCTATGCCTTGTACCCACCAAAATGGCCATAACTTGCTGCCTACTTCGATGTTCATCACCATCACCAAAGGTCGTGTACACCAGTTGAGCAAGGATGAAGAAGGGGAGGGAATACCTTCCTAGGTGCGGGCGCACAAGGGTCCTGTGCGGCCGAACAGGTGGCGCGTGCGGGCGCACCCCTGTGCGTTTTGTGCCCGTGCGCTCCCTCTCTCTCCTATGTACGACCGCACCGGCGTGGGTCTATTTTAGGACGTCATAACCGACTTCTCCCTTGTATATGTAGTTATTTCCTTCTATTTTTGGAAAAGTTTTACATTAGAATTTATTTGATTAGTTTTTTATTAAATTTTTAGAGAGAGAATTAGAGCTTGTTTATACTTTGTAGAGAGAGAAACTCAAGTTTGAAGAGAGAGAAATTCATGGTTTATTGTTGATGATTCAAGATTTCTTCATTGCAATTGATCTTTGATCAAGTTTTGTAAGGATTACTCATCTTTGATTTCAATATAAGTTTGATTTTAGTTAATTTCTTTTGTTTTCATATGATTGTTGATTGTTTGATGTTTGATTGAAGTTTGATTGAAGTTTCATTGATTTTTGTATTGATCTTTAGATTTCTAATATGTTGATGATGAAATTGTTGATTAGTTGTGTTTTGATCTCAATTACTATGAGTAGTGAGTAGTTTTTTTGCTAGGGTAATGGTGAAGCATGTATGAGTAATGGATTAGAGTAATTGGGGATAATTAATGGAGTTGATGATGTGATTAAACTTGGTTGATGATTCATGTGCATGTGTGTGATTGATTGAAGTTTGGCCACCTTTAATTGTTGCACTAGATTGCATTGTAAGCTCACATTGATACGGACCATTGATTTGTGACTTGCATTTACTCGATTGAGGTACCTTGTGATGTTTCCTAGCTAGAGTTTATCGTAGTTGACGCTAGTTAGACCTCTTGGAGAATAGCTTGGTATGCTCTTTTGGTTGCATGTCTGATCTTCCCTCACATCGATTCACTTAGTTGATTTGACCTCCCAATTATCCTTCTCTATTACAAATACATGTGGATCCTAGCCCTAGTGTTTATCACCTTTGATTTCACACAAGTTCATTTGCATCATTAGCTCTAGTTCTAGCTACAACCCCGCTCTGGACTTTGGAATAGCTTAGCGTTAGACAATAGACTCTCAATTACTATTCCCTTGGGTTCGACCTTGACTTGCTACTATACTCGTATAGGGGTTAGTTGAGTATATAAATTTTGTTTGATTGATTGGGGGAGGTAGCCTAACGACCTACCGTTTCACCACTCATCATTAACCTAAATTGTGAAGCAAAGATTGCGCATTTCCTTTCACCATAACCAAGTAATCACCAAGCAAAAATACCAACACCTCCAAGCTTATTCAAAGCAAAAAACACAAATATATAAACAAAAAGCGCAAACGCTTTCCCCCCAAGCTCAAAGAAGCATTGTCCTCAATGCACAAAAGGGAGAAAGACACGTACTCAAAATTTTTTTGCTTTTTCTCATTTTCAATTTTTTTTTTTGAATTTTTCTTCACTCTTACAAAGCATTAGTCCTCGCCTCTTTTGACTTTGGACGGCTTTTCCAATTATGCAATTATTGAGTCATTGCCTTTTTTAACTTGGATGGCTTTTTTCACTTAGTCATTTGCCATTATCCACAATATATATACAGCACAAACTTGATCACAAACCTGAACCAAAATCCAAATTCATACTCCACAATCTCCAACAACAATGACCATTGCTTCACAAAAACTAAGAATGAAAACGAAAATGACACAAAAGGCTCAAGATCTATAGATGTGGCTTGAAAAGAAGGGAAAAAGGCTCAAAGGGCTAGCAAGCAGGTAAATGTATCCCTAAAACCAAAACAAAAATAAGGAAACTATCCTAGAAAAAGGAAAAATACCACCCCGAAAAGACGCCTTCGTCCTCCCTAGGTGGTTCGGTCTCGGTCTTGGGAATCATAAGTCAAGATTCTAGATTAGGTCCGCAATAGTCAAGGATCCTTGCCACTCATGCAAGTAAATGTTGAAGGCTTGAAAAATAATGATTCTCAAATGGATGTAGCAAAAACTCACTATGGGTGTCAAATCGATTATAGGGAGCAACTACCAATCATGCCACAAACAAGTAGAATCCGGCTTCATGATTCCCCTAGTTATAGACAACTACCTTAGCATGCTTTATCCTAGAATCAACCAAACATTCAAAAGTATACAAGTCCAAAAGATATAATGTCCAATTCATAAGGAAAACAAAGACACAATGCTACATTGCTTTGATAAAATGAAAATCTTTTTGTTTTTTTGTTTTTTTTGTTTTTTTTTTTTTTTTTTTTTTTTTTGCAGAAGACATGGAAACGCATATACTCAAATACATGGAAAAAATGAATCAACAATCCACCAAACATGATAGAATATTCTTCCCCTAAGCTTGAATGAAGCAACATGCTCAATTTAAAGCCAAATAATCCATGGGAAAAGAGAAGGAAAGAGATCAATCCAATATTACCAACATATGGCCAACAAGGCTATTAACCTAGAGGGAAAACAAATAAAGATATTACCGGATATAAGTAGGCATAAGTCCCACAAATGACACTACAAAACCTTTCAAGTGGATAAATACCCTTCATAGCAATGCCATATTACCAAATAAAAGCAAAAGAGGAAACAAATCTTCGTGATTCAAACTCCATGCGAGATACGCTCCAATAAAGGACCTAGAACGTGAGATAAAAAGAAAAAGAAAAAGAAACATCTGCACTTAAGAAAGTTAGTAACTTCAAAGAAAGAAAAGAATGAATCAAAAACAAAATATTTACAAATTTTGGATTATATGGGTAAAGGACAAACAAAGTCCAAAAGTATCACCATTGTTAACAACTTTCCACTACATCAAAGAAAATCATCAAAGAAAACACCATCCTATTAATACTAACATCATCATAGTAGGGAATCAAGAGCTTAAAACTCAAAGCTCATCATCAAAGAATCACAAAAACAAACATCATCAACAAAAGCAAACATCATAATCCCCATATGTCAATAAGACCCCCCAAGCTTGCATAGAAAATGTCCCAAAAAGAAAACAAAGAAGAAAAACATAGGGACGGGGAGGAAGCAAAGGGATCAATCAAGATCGGCTATGTGGGGAGTAATATCCCCACGAAGATTTAGAAAATCATCAACCATCTGATCCTCATTGTCCCTTTGAGCTCGCTACCTAGCAAGCTTAGCCGCCTTGTCCGCCTCAAAGTAGTGGGACCAATCACAAAATTTCGTGGGACCTGAAAGACCCCATCTCCCGAAAGTCTCGAGGTTAGGAAAGGGGGCCGGATTCCCTGGATCATAGGCATAATCACATTCCCCGTGGCGCTTATAATCATAAGTGTCCGGGGTAGTCCCGACTCGCTCATGAAGAGGAATATTAGCACCTTCCCAATAAGGATACAAGAGGCGAGGGCCCTCATTGGGGTTCCAAGGTGTACATTGAGCTATGGGGCCTTATTGAACCGGGAAGTAGTGTAGTTGACATTTGGTTCTATTTCGAAGTCAAATAAAAGGGGTTTATGAAGGAAACTAGAGCTAGAGCTAAATGATGCAAGAACTTATATGAAATCAATCTAAAGACACTAGGGCAATGGATCCACATGTAATTGTAATGGAAAATGGTAATTTAGGAGGTCAAACCGACTAAGTCAAGTGATATGAAGGAAGATCATCATGTATCCAAAAAAGCATACTAAGATGGTTCACCTAGAGGTCTAACTAGCGTCAACTACGCTAAACACTACCTAGGGAACGTCACAAAGCACCTCAATAGTGAAATTGCAAGTTACTAATCAATGGTCCGTATCATAGCAAGCTCACAATGCAATCTAGTGCAATAATCAAAGATGGCCAAACCTCAATTAATCACACACATGCACATGAATTATCAACCAAATTTAATCATTTCATCAACTCCATCAATTATCCCCAAATTACTCTAATCCATTATTCAAACATGCTTCACCATTTCCCTAGCTAGGAAACTACTCACTAGCCATAGGAATCAAGATCTAAACTACAACAATCATCAATTTCATCATCAACATAATTCAAATCAAAGATTAAACCAACAATCAATTAAAATCAATCAAAATTCAATCAATAACCAAATCAATCATCAATAACATGGAAAACAAATGAAATCAACTAGAATCAAACTTGTATTGAAATCAAGAAGAAAATCCTTACAAACTTTGATCTAAACATCAAATACAATGAGGAATCCTTGAGCAATCACCAAAAATCATGAGTTTCTCTCTCTAAAGTTCTTGAGTTTCTCTCTCTAAAATTCTCCCAAAACTAACTATCAAATTCAATCTAAAAACTTCTTGCGAAAAATAGGTAGAAATAACTATATATACAAAGAGGAGGTCGGTAATGACTCCCAAAAATAGACACACGTCGGTGCGGGCGCTCGAAGGAGAGAGATTGGTGCGCACGGGAACACACCCAGACAGGTGCGCCCGCACGCACCTGGTGTGCGGCCGCACACTCCTCTAGTGCGCCCGCACAACCCTGGGTCTTTCCCCTTTCTTCTCTTCGTCCTAGCTCAAGCAGTGCACACATCCTAGGTGATGATGATGGAGGACAAAGTAGGCAGAAACTTTCTTGAATTTCTTGAAAAGTATAAGCCATGAGGAAGGCATAAACAAGACTTTGAAGCTTGCCCCTTGGATCCACCTTTGACTTGGAGCTTCTTGCACCTTCTTTAGGCATGAAAACAATGAAAGCTCATAGAGAGGAAGCTCGGGAATTCTTGGACAATCAATTACCACCTACAAACAAATGATAAAAAGCAAGTAAAAGAGAAAAATAACAAGTAAACTAGAAAAAGCATGAAATAGAGAAACTAACTACAAAAAGCATAAAATGAAGAAAACAAGAATAAAACTAAGGAAAACTACAGAAAAGAGAGATAAAATGAAATAGTAATCATCCAAAAAGGAACCAAATGAATGCCATAAATGTCACTCATCAAATTCCCCCAAGCTAAACTTTTGCTCGTCCTCGAGCAAAACAAAGCAAGAAAGAATGAGGATGAAAATTTTATTGAAAACGAAAAAGAAAGACTCAAGATAAGAATATACACTAAAACTTACTGTCGTAGGAATCACGGTTGTTTTTAGCTACAACAAGCCCTTTAAACCCCAAAGTCGCCTATGAGGTCGAGTGAGGTCTCGTAAGGGTATCCTAAGAGTTTGACCCATAACTCTCCACCAAACATCAATGAGGCAAACCATAAAAAGGAAGGAAAATGAAATAAAAACAAACCTTTGCGAAATGAATCAACATAAAGACTATAATGCAAATGAATGACAATCTTTCTCAAGTAGTTAAGGTATGCACATTTCAAGATATCCAAGGTTGATTGAAACATAGGGTATGCTAGGCATAGGAACTAGTTATCACAATTCACTTTCATCCCAAACAATCTTACCGCGTTCTTCCCACTAGTCTCAAATCTCCCCTTAGTGAGTGTCCCAATGATTCCTCGAAGGAACCGGAAAAGAATTATTTTAAGGCTACTCGACAATCTTGACTATGCATCCCCTTTCCTTAGGCAATGACCTATGATGCCCTCCCCCGAATAGTGACTCAATTATCTAGGTCGAAAGGTCTTTCCCCAAGGTTGTAACGTAAGGCATAAAGGGTGAAGGTAGGCTAAAATTTAAAAATTTGGTGATTTTCCTAAAAAGTGAAGCAAAAGGGTGATCAATCCTTAACACCACAATCAAGAATTTACCAAACAAAAACAACACCCCAAGCTTACTTGAAGCTATACTCACAAAAATACATACAAAAAGCGTACACGCTTCTCCCCCAAGCTAAAATGAAGCATTGTCCTCAATGCTTAGTAGGAGAAAAGAATACATCAAAATATTTTTGAATTTTTCACTTTTTCAATTTTTTGTGTTTTTATATTGTAATTGCAAAGTCCTTGCCTTTTGCTTAATTCAGATGGCTTTTCCTAAATCCAAATTATTAGTCCATGCCTTTTGAGAAGTAGGACGGCTTTTCCATTTATATTTGCCATTATTCACAAAGAAAATGAAATCACAAACTTTCTACATAAAAACCAAAATTCCAACTTAACCACCACAAACTTCATTTCAAATGATCATATTGCTTCACAAAAACCAAGAAAATATAGAAAATGAAACAAAAGGTCAAATAACTAAAGATGTGGCTTGAAAAGAAGGGATAAGGCTCAAATGGTTGCAAGAAGGCAAATGTAAACCCAAAAATAAAGAAAATAACAAAATATAACAAAAATGAAAAATACCACCCTGAAAAATGTGCCTTTGTCCTTCCTAGATAGTTCGGTCTCGTGTTTGAGAATCATACATCAAGCTTTATTAGATTAGGTTTGCATAGTCAAGGATCCACGCCGCTCATACAAGGAATGTTGAAGGCTAGAAAAACAAGTAACCTCACAAGGTTGTGGCAAAAACTCACTAGTGGTGTCCAATCAACTATAGGAAGCAACTACCAACGTACCACAAACAAGTAGAATCCGACTTCATGATCCTCCTAGTTCAAACCAACTACCCTAGCATACACTATCCTAGAGTCAACCGAACATAGTCTCAAACCGTGCATACCTTTACAACCTAGGAAGAAAATCATGCAAAAGACAAGTCCAATGTACAAGGTTCATTTCATAAGAAAAGAAATGAAAAACAATGCCTCAAAATCACATTAAAAAGAAAAAGAAAAATAAAGGAAAGTAAGAGAAAAAGTAAAATAAAAGAGAGTAAAAGAAAAGAAACGGAGACATAGAAAAGGAAAACATAGGAGAAATAGCATGCAAAGGACTAGAGAGCAAGTTAAACACATAAAATTCCCAATCGACAAACAAGTGATCGATAGACAACAAAGTCACCGATCCCAAACACATTACGTGTTAACAAGCATCCATCCTCGAACCATTCAACTTCTCCTAAACTAATCCTATTCTATGCAACCAAGGAAAATAAAGAGAAAATAAGAAAGGTCTCACCGGGATTCCAAGCTTAGCAAAAATAAATGAAGCGATTAGAAACCACCTCGTAGCATGCCATATCCATAAGCTCTTCAAGGAACCAAGTGAGAAAAAGAAATAAAAGAAACTATGAACAAAGAAAATGGTTAGTAACTTCAAAACAAATAAAAGAAAAGAACAAATAAAAGGAAACTAAACTAAACAAGAAGTATATACAACTCAAGGAAAGGAAAGCTAAACTAACCAAAGAATAGAAAGAATAAAAGAAATAAAGCTAAATAAACAATAAAGTCTAAACTAACTAAAGAACTACTCTAAACTACAAGATTTGGATTTAAGGGATTTGGATCAAAGGGTTTTGGATTAAGGGATTTGGATATAAGGGATCATCAACAACAACATGTCAAGCAAAACATCGCCACAAACAACAAGCATCCAAGCAAATCGGGCAAACAAGCTAGCTACAAGGAAAGTAGCCTAGAGATCAACAAAATGAGGAAAACAAACAAGAGGAATGAAAATAAACATGCAAACAACTAAGATATGTACACAACAACAAAATGGTCACCGAGCAAGTTATTAGTTCCCCCAAGCTAGATAAAAATACATCTCAACATCCCAATCAAAACAAAACATGCATCAAAAATATAAGGGATGGAGGCAAAAAGCATGAGAAGCTAAAGGGAACAAATAACTACTACCATCACCACCACCACTCCCACTCGGCCCGGCCCCATCAGGGTTTCTGTTGCGCTCAGGGTCATCGAAGGGATGAGGCTAGGGCTCCCATCCTCCGGTGTACCCCTCGGGCCACCCATAATGACCCTTGAAAAGATCTTTTTGCCAAGGAGCAAGAGGGGTGAAGTTATCGGGCAAAGTGAGTTCAAAGGGGTGGTTGGGATGGACATGGGGGTAGCTAGGATCACCCCTATAGTCACTACCACCCGGAGCCTTGTAATCATAGTTACCTTGCTCGTCCGGATAGTAGCGACGCTCGGTGTCGGGGTTAGAAGGCCCCGACCAATAAGGATGCCCATACGAAGGTAGAGGACCTTGTTGGGGCGGGAAGTACGGATAGTTAACCGGGGGAGTAATGTTCCCACGGTTAACCTCCGCCTCATAAATTTGTTGTTGTTGTGTAAACATACCTTGCTGCATTTCTTGAATACCTCTTAGTTGCTCATAGATGGCCCCAAAGTCTTGATCATACATGCCATCCACGTGGATTTTCAATCCACTCATTTGCTCACTAAGAGCTCTCAAATCCGCATTGGCGAAAGCATGTTGCCCTTGCTCTTGCTCTTGCTCTTGAGGAGCTTGTTGTTGTGGAGAATAATGTTGTTGTTGTTGATGTTGTTGTTGTTGATGTTGTTGTTCTTCTTCATCATCTTCTTCCTCATCCTCCTCGGAGTCAAAGTAGGGATGCAGGAAGGACTTGGGAACATGCCACACATTGTTGGCAATCCGAGCCAAAGAAGTCAAGCTGGGGTTAGGCAAGTAGCACCAATGCTCGTTGCCCCTAAGCCACTCATATCTCCCTTCGCTAAAGCCCTTGGAGATGAATTGGATTTGACCCAATTGTTGCATATCGAGGTAGATAGAAGTTGCATCCCCTCTCTCCTGACAAAATGGGAGATAATCATCGAGGCGAAGGCGAGTCAATAGCCTAGTTACCATGCCCCCGCATGGGATCTCTCCCGTACTCCTCTTTCGAAGATCCAAGCAATATTGGGCAAAGATATAGCCCAAGTTCAACCGGCCCACATACTCCGGGCGGGTAGATAACCAAAGGACCTTGAGCTCCAACTTACTCAACTTCCCCATTTCTTGTTTGGGGAACAAAACATAGCCCAAAAGACGGTTTACAACCCTAAGGCAAGGTTGGTACACCTCTGAGATCTTAGCCCGGTTGGTGATAAACTCATTACCACCTGAGATGTCTTCCCACCATGAGTGTTGATCATACTCCGGGAAGATGTAGTGTTCAACGTTGACAATATCCCCGTGGCGATCAAAATTTAGAGCGGCGTTGAACTCTTCCAATGACTGGTCGAAGATGTGGTTGAACAATTGGAAACGCACCCTATATACCCCTCCTACGGGTACAAGCTCTAAGGTAGCCAAGAACTCCAAAGTAGGCTCCTTATAGGTGCAGTAGGCATCGGTGATGAAAGAACCCAATCTGAGATTTAGAAGCAACGACCGCACATCATTATCAATACCCAACTTCAGCATATCGGGTTGGAAGTAGTGGCGGGTTTGTTTTAGGATTCTTTAGTCCTTCAAGTTTTGGTAGAAGGTCTTTTGTTTGTCGGTGAAGTTTTTCTTTTTGGGAAGAGAGGTTGGGGGTCGTGTTTGAGTGGAGGAAGGGTTGGAAGTACTAGGCCTAGAAGATGTACTAGGCCTAGAGGAGGTACTTGGGCGAGGAGGTTCATCGATGTATGCTAACATCGGTTTTCCGCTTCTTGGTGAACTTCTTGAGGTATTTAGACATTTTGAGAGGCTTAGAAAGATCACCAATATCCAACAAGGAGAAAAATCAATGAACGAAGAATACCACACCCAAATTCACCATTTACTACCAAAATTGCCAAACTCCAAATTCACACTTCTTTTCAATCAAACCAATTCCAAACCAATCCACAACACCAATAATCCAAGAAAAACTCCTTTTCAACAATCCAAGAACAACCACAAGACCAATACCAAAATCACCATATACTACCAATACTCCAAAAATTAACCTCACAAGATTTCAACCAAAAATGATGAGAATCACTACAAAATCAACAAACAACACAATGTTATGCAAAATCAATCAACAAACATCACCAAATCACAACCAATATCAAGATCAAGCATCAAAAATCACAAAATCAATACTACACTATTCATGCTCATACAAATTTTCAATCTATGCAAATTTATGATATAAATGGCAAAATTAAAGTAAGGATTAGTGATTATACCATAAAAGAAGCAAAATTAACCAATTTTGAGCAAGCAATTTGAATCCACAAAGAAAGCCCCAAATTTGGTCACCAATAGTAGGAGAGAGAGTGAGTGAAATTTGGGTCAATTTGTGAGGAATTTGTAGTGTAGAAAGCTTTGTGAGTGATTTTAATTGAAAATGGAGTGATTTTGGTGAGGATTTGAGTGATTTTTGATGATGAATGAAGGAGTAGAAGGTGCGCATATGAGGGTTTTGCGTGAGGATGTGCGTGAGGAAGATGAAGGAAGTGATGAAATGAGGGGAAAAAGGAGGAAGAAGGAAGATATAGTCATCCAGCCCATGTGCGGCCGCACGGGAATGGTGTGCGCCCGCACGTGCCTCGTGTGCGGCCGCACATCCCTGTGCGTGCCCCTTCCTTCCTTTTTCTCAAAAATTTGATACTTACTGCCTATTTTGGTGCGCACATGAATCATGATGGTGATGAGGAACAACATAGGCAGTAGCAAAAATCATTTTCAAAGCCCTCAAAGTTGAAAATTCATGTGCTCACCACAAAAATTCACTAAGTATCAATTTCCTCCAACTTTCAAAACATGAATTTCCTATCTTACCTCTCTAAAATTCTTACCCTTTTACCTCAAATTTCGATTAGAATCGAACAAAATGTGATTTGTGCCATGAACACCTTCTATTCATCATGCATACTTGTAGAATTCCAATCCGACAAAAGGACATCCTAAAAATCCAAACAAGTAGAAAAGTAAAAGAAAAGACAAAGTAATAAAAGAAACAAAAATGAGAAAATTCAAAAATCAAAGAGAAAAGTTAGAAACTCCGGGTTGCCTCCCGGGAAGCGTTTGCTTAAGGTCCTAAGCTCGACCCTTCCTCCAAATAATGGAGGATCAAAGAACACCACCTTCTTCAAGGTAGTTGATAGAGCAAAATCTTCTTCGATTTTGAGCAACTTCTCATCGTTGCTTAATTAAACCTTCACAAAATTCTTTTCAAATTCTTCTTTTTCCTTTCTCAACTTCTTTCTTTTTCTTGCTTTCTTCGAGTCACGGGCCTTTTTCTTCGGCTTGAATTCAACATCTTTAATCATGGAAGCTTTCTCTTCATCTTGAGAATTAAGCTTGAACCAATTTGGAATCTCAATTTCTTTTTCATCCCTTTGCTTTTGAATTACAAATTCTTCTTCACTAACATCATTAAGACTTGCACAAACATCATCAACAATCTCAAAAACATCGTTAGTAGAAGAATCAATCATGCACATATCATCAATGGAACGAGAAAGACTAGCACATGCTATATCTTGCACACAAGATAAGGACTCATGCATTGGCTTCAACTTAAAACTCTCTTCCAATTTTCCACATCTCAAAGTGATTTGACCTCCCTTCACATCTATTAAAGCTCCCGAGGTGGCTAAGAAAGGCCTCCCTAAAATGATTGGAATATGCTCATCCTCCTCAATCTCCAAAACAACAAAATCCACGGGAAAAACAAACTCTCCAATCTTTAAAGGAACATCATCAATTCTTCCCTTAGGAAGCTTAATAGAGCGATCGGCCAATTGAAGTGTTATATTAGATGGTTGAAGCTCACCTAGATCAAGCCTTTTGAAAACCGAAAAGGGCATAATACTCACACTAGCCCCTAGATCACACAAAGCATTCTCAAAAACCATTTTCTTAATTTGACAAGGGATTGAAAAATTCCCCGGATCTTCCATCTTCTCCGGAAGCTTACCATGGATAAGAGCACTAAAACACATCCCTCCTTCCACCGAACTACCCTCATCAAAATCTTCCTTCTCCTCTAGTATCTCCTTAAGGAACTTGGAGTACTTAGGCATGTCGGGAATTGGCTCGGTAGAGGGTGTGGAATCATGAATTTCCTTAAGAACTCCAAGGAACTCCCAAATTGCTCATCCATTTTGAATATCAAATATTTTTGGGGATATGGTAGATCGGTAAATCTCTCTACCTCACTCATCTTTTCAACAACACATTCTTCTTTTTCCTCAACCTCACAATAAATTTCCTTGGACTCAACCCTCTCCACTTCATTCTCCATAGCACCACTCTCATCTCTTTCCTCTTTTGAACAAGAAACTCCCTCATCAAAATCATTTCCACCACTTGTGGCAATAGAGTACACGGGTTTCTTTGGTTCAACACCTTGGGAAGGCAAAGATGAAGGACTAGCAAAATCCTTAATAGTGCTTGCTAATTGGGTAATTTTATTCTCAAGCATCTTATTGTGGGTCATCATCTCATTGAATTTCTTATCACTAACTGCCATATAGGTGTTAATGATCTTGGTTTGATTATCAATCAACTCCTCCAAAGTGAACCTGGGAGAAGAAGGTTGTGAATAGGAATTTTCACCTTGAGTCTTTGGAACAAAACCGGGTGGGGGACCTCTTTGAGCGTTCTTTTGAAAATTTCCCCTTCCTTGATTGTTCCAATTACCCCTATTTTGATTTGAACCATAACCTTGATTATGGTTACCACCACCATGATTATGGTTACCATTACCTTGGTTATGATTTACATAACCTTGGTTTTGATTACCATAATTTTGGTTTTGATTACCATAATTTTGGCTTTGATTTTGGCCACTATAACCTTGGTTATGGTTACCACGAGAACCTTGATTCCCTTGGTTCCTATAACCACCATTATGATTATAGTTGTCAAAATTGCCATGGTTTTGGTAATTCCTATTCCATTGGCCTCTTTGATTATCAAACCTTTGAACATTGTTGTTTGACACAAAATTAACATGTTCACACTCATTGTTGTCAAATTCATCAACACATTCATTGATGCAATTTCTAGAATCATGGCCATATGATCCACATACATCACAAAACAAAAATCCCATAGGCATATTATGTGAAGTAGAAGGAGTTTGAGAGTTAGAAGAAGTACCTCTCCCCTTAATTTGGGAGGGAAGATTTAGAGCTTGGAGAGAGGAAGAAACACTCTCCAACTTGGCCTTGATCGCCGTCATCTCCTTTCCCAAGTTTGTCATTTGAGAGGAAAGATTGTTGATGGCATTAAGATGGTCCACCGAATACAACGAAGATTGCTTGCTTGAAGAATCTCTTTCCCCGTCTTGCCAATCTCTATAGTAAGTCACCACATCCTCTATTATGTCCACAACTTCATCTTCGGTTTTGTTCATGATTGGACCACCGGCCCCTCCATCAAGGCATGCTTTTCCTTGAGGACTCAAACCACCGTAGAAGATTTGGATCAATTGATATGTTGGAATTTCGTGGTGAGGGCACTCTCTTTGATACTCCTTGAATCTCTCCCATGCCTCATAAAGACTCTCATTTGGCTTCTGCTTGAATCCTTGAATTAAAGCTCTTGCCTCCGCCGTTTTCTTTTGAGGATAGAAACGGGACAAGAAAGCTTTAGTGACATCATCCCATTTTTTCAATGAATTGGGCTTCACCTCTTTGTCTAGCCATTCCAAAGACCTTCCTAAGAGAGAAAAAGGGAACAACTTAAGGCGGATGAATTCTTGAGACACTCCATTAACCTTGATCGTGTTGCAATATTTTTCAAACTCCTTAAGATGGTTCAATGGGCTCTCGTTCTTTGCCCCACTATATTGTCTCCTCTCTATTAGGGTGATCATTGCCGGCCGAATTTGAAAGTCGTTTGCCGGTGTAGTAGGTGGAGCTATGCCGCTCTCGAACCTATATGCACCGGGTACTCCCAACTCTTTCAAGGCAACTTTTGGTTGTTCTCCCATGACTTGCTCTTGTTCAATCTCTTCTTCGCTTGAGGAACTATAATCCAAGGTCTTGTTTGCTACTCTCCTCCTAGAGAGAGTTCTTTCAATCTCTGGATCAAAGGGAACAAATGAGCGATCTCGGGATCTATGCATACAAAACTCAAAGAAAATTTAAGTAGCACGGCTACAAGTGTAGCCTAAAGTGTAAAATCTGTTTGTATTTTGCAAATGAAATGAAATAGACTCAACAACAACATGCACTCAAAGCACCATTCCCCGGCAACGACGCCATTTTGATGGGAAGGAGAACGGTAGGTCGTTGGGCTACCACCCCACCCAATTAAACAAAATTTATAACTTAACAAACCCCTATTTAGCGTAGTGGTAAGTCAAGGTCGAACCCAAAGGAATGGAGGTCGAATGCACAATGTCTAAGTCAAGCTAATTCGAAGTCAAATAAAAGGGGTTTATGAAGGAAACTAGAGCTAGAGCTAAATGATGCAAGAACTTATATGAAATCAATTTAAAGACACTAGGGCAATGGATCCACATGTAATTGTAATGGAAAATGGTAATTTGGGAGGTCAAACCGATTAAGTCAAGTGATATGAAGGAAGATCATCATGTATCTAAAAGAGCATACTAAGATGGTTCACCTAGAGGTCTAACTAGCGTCAACTACGCTAAACACTACCTAAGGAACGTCACAAAGCACCTGAATCGTGAAATTGCAAGTTACTAATCAATGGTCCGTATCATAGCAAGCTCACAATGCAATCTAGTGCAATAATCAAATATGGCCAAACCTCAATTAATCACACACATGCACATGAATTATCAACCAAATTTAATCATATCATCAACTCCATCAATTATCCCCAAATTACTCTAATCCATTATTCAAACATGCTTCACCATTTCCCTAGCTAGGAAACTACTCACTAGCCATAGGAATCAAGATCAAAACTACAACAATCATCAATTTCATCATCAACATAATTGAAATCAAAGATTAAACCAACAATCAATTAAAATCAATCAAAATTCAATCAATAACCAAATCAATCCTCAATAACATGGAAAACAAATGAAATCAACTAGAATCAAACTTGTATTGAAATCAAGAAGAAAATCCTTACAAAACTTTGATCTAAAGATTAAATACAATGAGGAATCCTTGAACAATCACCAAAAATCATGAGTTTTTCTCTCTAAAGTTCTTGAGTTTCTCTCTCTAAAATTCTCCCAAAACTAACTATCAAATTCAATTTAAAAACTTCTTGCAAAAAATAGGTTGAAATAACTATATATACAAAGAGGAGGTTGGTAATGACGCCCAAGAAATGACCCACGTCGGTGCGGGCGCTCGAAGGAGAGAGAATGGTGCGCACGGGAACACACCCAGACAGGTGCGCCCGCACGCACCTGGTGTGCGGCCAGACACGACAGATGTGCGGCCGCACACTCCTTTAGTGCGCCCGCACAACCCTGGGTCTTTCCCCCTACTTCTCTTCGTCCTAGCTCAAGTAGTGCACACATCCTAGGTGATGATGATGGAGGACAAAGTAGGCAGAAACTTTCTTGAATTTCTTGAAAAGTATAAGCCATGAGGAAGGCATAAACAAGACTTTGAAGCTTGCCCCTTGGATCCACCTTTGACTTGGAGCTTCTTGCACCTTCTTCAGGCATGAAAAAAATGAAAGCTCATAGAGAGGAAGCTCGGGAATTCTTGGACAATCAATTACCACCTACAAACAAATGATAAAAAGCAAGTAAAAGAGAAAAATAACAAGTAAACTAGAAAAAACATGAAATAGAGAAACTAACTACAAAAAGCATAAAATGAAGAAAACAAGAATAAAACTAAGGAAAACTAAAGAAAAGAGAGATAAAATGAAATAGAAATCATCCAAAAAGGAACCAAATGAGGGCCATAATTGTCACTCATCAGCCATGGTGAACCGCAACGAATTCTTCATTTGTAACAAGGGACCAATCAAATGTCTTGGCGACCTTCCAAAGATAAAGAGAAGGATCCTTATTGCGCTCAAGTAATTTAGCTTTGACCATGGCCTTCATATGAAAAAACATTGTATTCTTACCCTCGTCACCCGGATGACGAACATAGGGCATGTTGGCGAGCATTGATTCATCAACCTTTTCCTTATTAATACAAAGCACAATTAATGTGATCATGCCTCCCAATTGGATACCACCACCCTGGGCGAGTCCATCCCTAGTCTCAACAAGACGCTTGACAAAATGAGAAACAAAGTCGATATGGCCAACCGTACCTTTTTCCTTTGTTGCCATCCATAACCAAGCAACCTCCTCATGAGAAAGAGACCCAACGGAGTGTTTAGAATGAAAAGCATATAAGAGGAGGCGAGCAAAATAGCGTAGTACCATGTGTAGGATGGAAGTAGACTTTGAGTTCTTCGATTTGAAGATACGCTCAACTGAGATGGACCCCCACCAACGTGATTCGTCATATCCATGTTCCTTAGTTATATATCCGACGATTGGCAAATGTTGATTTTTATGATGATGTAGATTGAACGCATGGCTTAGTGAAGATTTCTTCATGGAATAATCGGTGTTAAAGACTTGAAAATTGATGTATTCAAATTGTCGTCTCCCTCAAGTTTTTAATGTACACGAAATGAGGCTAAGAACTCATATGTGAGTCGAGTGTAGGTGAGAGCATGCTTGGATAGAAAACCATCCAAACCGAGATTAGTGTCTAGATGCATAACCTCGTTATGAATGAAGAATGTTTTAGTCGTCTCCTCACAATAGAACCAAGTAGGATGCACACTTCGTGTGATCAGCTTAGCATAGATATCCCATTGAGCTTTGGTGGAGAACTCAATGTCCATAGTATCCAAATGAGTAGGAGGGGGGTGAACCGTCCTTGACGTTGAAGAACTAGCTTCGATTCGAGGCCATTTACCACGAGAAGCCATCTACAAAACAAACAACAAAATATGCGTGGGAAACATAGAAAAACAAACTAGCACACGCAAAGTTGATCCACCCAGATTATATAGGTATCATTACCATGGCATTTATGACTCACAAAATGAACCAAACATGAAATATTTGCAAAATGAGCTAATCAAAGTATGGTGAAATAGCATGCTCATTCATGAAAGTTATTCAAATTAAACCTAGGATAATCAAACTAGTGAGCATATTCATGAAAAAAATCTTCCAAGAAAACAATTATGTATGACAATGGTGAAATCATGAAAATCAAACAATAATCCAAACGAAACATGAAAATAACACAAAAATCATCATCAAACATCAATTTCATCAATGGGCAAGTAAAAGGAATGCATAAACAAAGCATACTAAAATTGCAAAAATTAGGGTTCTAAGTAGTAAGGTAAGAATCATGAAAAATTCAAAGAAAGTGAAGAAATCATGTCTCAATCAAGAAATAAAACCTTAAAATGCAAAAGGTGTGAATAGAAAATCTCTAAATGCTAGCCTTGAACAAGAATTCTTACCAAAATCAAATCCCCAAATTTTTCAAAAGTAAGAAAAATTTGTGAATTTCTTAAAATTGGTATGAAATTTGTTGTTAATGATGAAGAAAATGATGTAAATTGATGATTTTTAGTGGGAAAACAAAAGAAAAAGAAAGAAAATTAGAGTAGAAATGGTAGGGTGAATTTTAGAGAGAGAAAGAGGAGTGAAGAGACGCAAATCAGCAGCAAGAATGGTCGAAAATGGGCTGGAAAAAATAATGCAGCAACTTATATATGTGCAACAGGCAGCTTGGTCAGGCCTAGCTGCTCGCCCACGCAAGGCTGCCTGGCCGAGCTGCTGCGCGCAAGGATGCTTCGGGCTGAGCGCTGCTGCAGTGCGAGGCAGGGTGCTCGGTCACGCATAGCAGCTTGCTCGAGCAAGGCTGCCTGGGCAAGCACCCTGCGCGCGTTGCTGCGATAAAAGGCTGCTGAGCAGCAGCTCAGTCAGGCAAATAGCTTGGCCAAGCAAATCTACTTGCCTAAGACGAAATATTTTAGCATTAATGATGAGTGACATTTATGGCACTCATTTGATCTCTTTTTGGATGAATTTCATTTCATTTTATTACCCTTTTCTTTAGTTTTCCTTAGTTTTATTCTTATTTTCTTCATTTTATGCTTTTCTTAGTTAGTTTCTCTATTTTGTGCATTTTCTAGTTTACTTGTTATTTTTCCCTTTTATTTGCTTTTTATCCTTTGTTTGTAGGTTGTGATTGATTGTCAAAGAATTCCCGAGCTTCCTCTCCATGGTTTTTCATTGTTTGTCATGCCTTATGCTTGTGCAAAGAGTTTCAAGTCAAAGGGGGATCCGAGGAGCATGCCTCAAGACCTTGTTTATGCTCTTTTCATGGCTTATATTCTTCAAGAATTCCAAGGAAGTTGCTGCCTACCTCGTCCTCCATCACCAGCATCTAGGATGTGTGTACCACATGAGCTAGGACGAAGAGAAGAGAGGGACTTACCCAGTTTGGTGCGAGCGCACTCCAACACCATCATCGACATATGTGCGGCCGCACACCTGGTGCGTGCGGGCGCACCTTTCTAGGTGTATTTCCCGTGTGCGCCACTCTCTCTCCTATGTGCGACCGCACCGGCGTGGGTCTATTTTTGGGCGTAAATACCGACCTCCTCTTTGTGTAAATAGTTATTTCCTTCGATTTTTTGATAAGTTTTTTTATTAAGAATTCATTAAGAAAGTTAGATCTTCGTTTTTTATTAGAATTTTAGAGAGAGAAACTCAAGGATTGAAGAGAGAGAAACTCATGGTTTTTTGTTGATTTTTCAAGAATTCTTCATTGTAATTGATCTTGTGATCAAAGTTTGTAAGGATCTTCATCTTTCATTTCAATATAAGTTTGATTTTAGTTGATTTCATTTGTTTTCCACATTATTGTCGATTGATTGAAGTTTGTTTGATGTTTGATTGAAGTTTGATTGATTGTTGATTTGATCTTTGATTTCAAATATGTTGATGATGAAATTGATGATTAGTGTAGTTTTGATCTTAGTTTCCATGGCTAGTGAGTAGTTTTCTAGCTAGGGAAATGGTGAAGCATGTATGAGTGATGGATTAGAGTAATTTGGGGATAATTGATGGAGTTGAGATGATATGATTAAATTTGGTTGATAATTCATGTGCATGTGTGTAATTGGTTGAAGCTTGGCCATCTTTAATTGTTGCACTAGATTGCATTGTAAGCTTGCTATAATACGGACCATTGATTAGTAACTTGCAATTTCTCGATTGAGGTATCTTGTGACGTTTTCCTAGGTAGTGTTTAGTGTAGTTGGCGCTAGTTAGACCTCTAGGAGAATTATCTTGGTATGCTCTTTTGGATACATGTTTGATCTTCCTTCATATCATTTGACTTAGTTGGTTTGACCTCCAAAATTACCATTCTCCATTGCAATTACATGTGGATCCATTCCCCTAGTGTCTTTTATATTGATTTTATACAAGTTCAATTGCATCGATTAGCTCTAGCTCTAGTTTCTACCATAAACCCCGCATTTGACTTCGGAGTAGCTCGACATTAGGCAATATACATTCAACTTCCATTCTTTGGGTTCGACCTCGACTTACCACTACACTTCTATAGGGGTTTGTTGAGTTATAAATATTGTTTGATTGGGTGGGGTGGTAGCCCAACGACCTACCGTTCCTCCTCCCATCAAAATGGCGCTGTTGCCGGGAAATGGTACTTTGAGTGCATATTGTTGTTGAGTCTAATCCACTTTATTTGCAAAATACAAAAATATGTTACACTTTAGGCTACACTTGTAGCCGTGCTACTAATATTTTCTTTGAGTTTTGTATGCATAGGTCCCGAGATCGTTCAATTGTTCCCTTTGATCCGGAGATTGAAAGAACTCTCTCAAGGAGGAGAGTAGCAAACAAGACATTGGATTATAGTTCTTCAAGTGTAGAAGAAATTGAACAAGATCAAGTCATGGGAGAGAATCCGAGAATTGCCTTGAAGGAATTAGGAGTGCCCGGTGCATATAGGTTTGAGAGCGGCATAGCTCCACCTACAACACCGGCAAACGATTTTGAAATTCGGTCGGCAATGATTACCCTAATTGAGAGGAGACAATATAGTGGGGCTAAGAATGAGAGCCCATTGAACGATCTTAAGGAGTTTGAAAAATATTGCAACACAATCAAGGTCAATGGAGTGTCTCTAGAGTTTATCTGCCTTAAGTTGTTCCATTTCTCCCTCATAGGAAGATCTTTTGAATGGCTAGACAAAGAGGTGAAGCCCAATTCATTGAGAACGTGGGATGATGTCACTAAAGCTTTCTTGTCCCGTTTCTATCCTCAAAAGAAGACAGCGGAGGCAAGGGCTTTAATTCAACAGTTCAAGCAAAAGCCAAATGAGAGTCTCTATGAAGCATGGGAAAGATTCAAGGAGTATCAAAGAGAATGTCCTCACCACGGAATTCCAACATACCAAGTGATCCAAATCTTCTATGGTGGTTTGAGTCCCCAAGGCATGTCATGCCTTGATGGAGGGCCCGACGGTCCTATCATGAACAAGACCAAAGAAGAAGTTGTGGACACTATAGAGGATGTGGTGACTTACTATAGAGATTGGCAAGATGGGGTAAGAGATTCTTCAAGCAAGCAATCTTCGTTGTATTCGGTGGACCATCTCAATGCCATCAACAATCTTTCCTCTGAATTGACAAACTTGGGAAAGGAGGTGACCGTAATCAAAGCTAAGTTGGAGAGTGTTTCTTCCTCTTCTCAAGCTTAAAATCTTCTCTCCCAATTTAAGGGGAGATGTACTTCTTCTAACTCTCAAACCCCTCCCACTTCACATAATATGCCTATGGGTTGCTTGTTTTGTGATGCATGTGGATCATATGATCATGACTCTAGCAATTGCAATAATGAATGTGTTGATGAGTTTGATAACAATGAGTGTGAACATGTGAATTTTGTGTCAAATAACAATGCTCAAAGGTTTGAAATTCAAAGAGGTCAATGGAATAGGAATTACCAAAACCAAGGCAATTTTGACAACTATAATCATGGTGGTGGTTATTGGAACCAAGGTTCTCATGGTAACCATAATAACCAAGGTTATAGTGGCCAAAATCAAAGCCAAAATTATGGTAATCAAAAACAAAATTATGGTAATCAAAACCAAGGTAATGGTAACCATAATCATGGTGGTGGTAACCATAATCAAGGTTATGGTTCAAATCAAAATAGGGGTAATTGGAATAATCAAGGAAGGGGAAATTTTCAAAACAATGCTCAAAGAGGTCCCCCACCCGGTTTTGTTCCAAAGACTCAAGGTGAAAATTCCTATTCACAACCTTCTTCTCCTAGGACTACTTTGGAGGAGTTGATTGATAATCAAACCAAGATCATTAACACCTATATGGCGGTTAGTGATAAGAAATTCAATGAGATGATGACCCACAATAAGATGCGTGAGACTCAAATTACCCAATTAGCAAGCACTATTAAGGATTTTGCTAGTCCTTCATCTTTGCCTTCCCAAGGTGTTGAACCAAAGAAACCCATGTACTCTATTGCCACAAGTGGTGGAAATGATTTTGATGAGGGAGTTTCATGTTCAAAAGAGGAAAGAGATGAGAGTGGTTCTATGGAGAATGAAGTGGAGAGGGTTGAGTCCAAGGAAATTTATTGTGAGGTTGAGAAAAAAGAAGAGTGTGTTGTTGAAAAGATGAGTGAGGTAGAGAGATTTCTCGATCTACCATATCCCCAAAAATATTTGAGATTCAACATGGATGAGCAATTTGGGAAGTTTCTTGAAGTTCTTAAGGATGTTCATGATTCCACAACCTCTACCGAGCCAATTCCCGATATGCCTAAGTAATCCAAGTTCCTTAGGGAGATACTAGAGGAGAAGGAAGATTTTGATGAGGGTAGTTCGGTGGAAGGAGGGAAGTGTTTTAGTGCTCTTATCCATGGTGAGCTTCCAAAGAAGATGGAAGATCCAGGGAATTTTTCAATCCCTTGTCAAATTAAGAAAATGGTTTTTGAGAATGCTTTGTGTGATCTAGGGGCTAGTGTGAGTATTATGCCCTTTTCGGTTTTCAAAAGGCTTGATCTAGGTGAGTTTCAACCATCTAATATAACACTTCAATTGGCCGATCGCTCTATTAAGCTTTCTAAGGGAAGAATTGATGATGTTCCTTTAAAGATTGGAGAGTTTGTCTTTCCCGTTGATTTTGTTTTTTTGGAGATTGAGGAGGATGAGCATATTCCAATCATTTTAGGGAGGCCTTTCTTAGCCACCTCGGGAGCTTTAATAGATGTGAAGGGAGGTCAAATCACTTTCAGATGTGGAAAATTGGAAGAGAGTTTTAAGTTGAAGCCAATGCATGAGTCATTATCTTGTGTGCAAGATATAGCATGTGCTAGTCTTTCTCGTTCCATTGATGATATGTGCATGATTGATTCTTCTACTAACGATGTTTTTGAGATTGTTGATGATGTTTGTGCAAGTCTTAATGATGTTAGTGAAGAAGAATTTGTAATTCAAAAGCCAAGGGATGAGAAAGAAATTAAGATCCCAAATTGGTTCAAGCTTAATTCTCAAGATGAAGAGATAGATTCCATGATTAAAGATGTTGAAGTCAAGCCGAAGAAAAAGGCCCGTGACTCGAAGAAAGCAAGGAAAAGAAAGAAGTTGAGAAAGGAAAAAGAAGAATTTGAAAAGAATTTTGTGAAGGTTTCATTAAGCAACGATGAGAAGTTGCTCAAAATTGAAGAAGATTTTGCTCTATCAACTACCTTGAAGAAGGTGGTGTTCTTTGATCCTCCATGATTTAGAGGAAGGGTCGAGCTTAGGACCTTAAGCAAGCGCTTCCTGGGAGGCAACCCGGAGTTTCTAACCTTTCTCTTTGATTTTTGAATTTTCTCATTTTTGTTTCTTTTATTACTTTGTCTTTTCTTTTACTTTTCTACTTGTTTGGATTTTTAGGATGTCCTTTTGCGGGATTGGAATTTTACAAGTATGCATGATGAATAGAAGGTGTTCATGGCACAAATCACATTGCGTTCGATTCTAATCGAAATTTAAGGTAAAAGGGGTAAGAATTTTAGAGAGGTGAGATAGGAAATTCATGTTTTGAAAGTTGGAGGAAATTGATACTTAGTGAATTTTTGTGGTGAGCACATGAATTTTCAACTTTGAGGGCTTTGAAAATGATTTTTGCTACTGCCTTTGTTGTTCCTCATCACCATCATGATTCATGTGCGCACCCAAATAGGCAGTAAGTATCAAATTTTTGAGAAAAAAAAGAAGGAAGGGAGACGCATAGGGGTGTGCGGCCGCACACGAGGCTGGTGCGGGCGCACAGCTTGCGTGTGCGGGCGCACATCAGTCTTGTGCGGCCGCACATTAGCTGGACGGCTATATCCTCCTTCTTCCTCCTTTTTTCCCTTCATTTCCTCATTTCCTCTATCTTCCTCACGCACTTCCTCTTCCAAAACCCTCCTTGTGCGCACCTTCTACTCCTTCATTCATCATCAACAATCACTCAAATCCTCACCAAAATCACTCCAATTTCAATTAAAATCACTCACAAAGCTTTCTACACTACAAATTCCTCACAAATTGACCTTAATTTCACTCACTCTCTCTCCTACTCTTGGTGACCGAATTTGAAGCTTCCTTTATGGATTCAAATTGCTTGCTCAAAATTGGTTAATCTTGCTTCTTTTATGGTATAATCACTAATCCTTGCTTTAATTTTGCCATTTATATCATAAATTTGCATAGATTGAAAATTTGTATGAGCATGAATAGTGTAGTATTGATTTTGTGATTTTTTATGCTTGATCTTGATATTGGTTGTGATTTGGTAATGTTTGTTGATTGATTTTGCATAACATTGTGTTGTTTGTTGATTTTGTAGTGATTCTCATCATTTTTGGTTGAAATCTTGTGAGTTGAATTTTTGGAGTATTGGTAGTATATGGTGATTTTGGTATTGGTCTTGTGGTTGTTCTTACATTGTTGAAAAGGAGTTTTTCTTGGATTATTGGTGTTGTGGATTGGTTTGAAATTGGTTTGATTGAAAAGAAGTGTGAATTTGGAGTTTGGTGATTTTAGTAGTAAGTGGTGAATTTGGGTGTGGTATTCTTGGTTCATTGGTTTTGCTTCTTGTTGGTTGTTGGTGATCTTTCTTAGCCTCTCAAAAATGTCTAAATACTTCAAGAAACTCACCAAGAAAAGGAAAACCGATGTTAGCATCGATGAACCTCCTCGCCTAAGTACCTCCTCTAGGCCTATTACATCTTCTAGGCCTAGTACTTCCAACCCTTCCTCCACTCAAACACGACCCCCAACCTTTCTTCCCAAAAAGAAAAACTTCACCGACAAACAAAAGACCTTCTACCAAAACTTGAAGGATGAAAGAATCCTAAAACAAACCCGCCACTACTTCCAACCCGATATGCTGAAGTTGGGTATTGATAATGATGTGCGGTCGTTGCTTCTAAATCTCAGATTGGGTTCTTTCATCACCGATTCCTACCGCACCTATAAGGAGCCTACTTTGGAGTTCTTGGCTACCTTAGAGCTAGTACCCGTAGGAGGGGTATATAGGGTGCGTTTCCAATTGTTCAACCACATCTTCGACCAATCATTGGAAGAGTTCAACGCCGCTCTAGATTTTGATCCCCATGGGGATATTGTCAACGTTGAACACTACATTTTCCCGGAGTATGATCAACACTCATGGTGGGAAGACATCTCAGGTGGTAATGCGTTTATCACCAACCGGGCTAAGATCTCAGAGGTGTACCAACCTTGCCTTAGGGTTGTACACCGTCTTTTGGGCTATGTTTTGTTCCCCAAACAAGAAATGGGGAAGTTGAGTAAGTTGGAGCTCAAGGTCCTTTGGTTGTCTACCCGCCCGGAGTATGTGGGCCGGTTGAACTTGGGCTATATCTTTGCCCAATATTGTTTGGATCTTCGCAAGAGGAGGACGGGAGAGATCCCATGTGGGGGCATGGTAACTAGGCTATTGACTCGCCTTCGCCTCGATGATTATCTCCCATTTTGTAAGGAGATCGGGGATGCAACTTCTATTTACCTCGATATGCAACAATTGGGTCAAATCCAATTTATCTCCAAGGGCTTTAGCGAAGGGAGATATGAGTGGCTTAGGGGCAACGAGCATTGGTGCTACTTGCCTAACCCCAGCTTGACTTCTTTGGCTAGGATTGCCAACAATGTGTGGCATGTTCCCAAGTCCTTCCGGCATTATTCTCCGAGGAGGATGAGGAAGAAGATAATGTGTGGCTAGGATTCCCAACAATGTGTGGCAGATCGGGGATGCAACTTTGACTCCGAGGAGGATGAGGAAGAAGATAATGAAGAAGAACAACATCAACAACAACAACATCAACAACAACAACATTATTCTCCACAACAACAAGCTCCTCAAGAGCAAGAGCAAGAGCAAGGGCAACATGCTTTCGCCAATGCGGATTTTAGGGCTCTTAGTGAGCAAATGAGTGGAGTGAAAATCCACGTGGATGGCATGTATGATCAAGACTTTGGGGCCATCTATGAGCAACTAAGAGGTCTTCAAGAGATGCAGCAAGGTATGTTTACACAACAACAACAAATTTATGAGGCGGAGGTTAACCGTGGGGACATTACTCCCCCGGTTAACTATCCGTACTTCCCGCCCCAACAAGGTCCTCTACCTTCGTATGGGCATCCTTATTGGTCGGGGCCTTCTAACCCCGACACCGAGCGTCACTATTACCCGGACGAGCACGGTAATTATGATTACAAGGCTCCGTGTGATAGTGACTATAGGGGTGATCCTAACTACCCCCATGTCTATCCCAACCACCCCTTTGAACTCACTTTGCCCGATAACTTCACCCCTCTTGCTCCTTGGCAACAAGATCTTTTCAAGGGGCGTTATGGGTGGCCCGAGGGGTACACCGGAGGATGGGAGCCCTACCCTCATCCCTTCGATGACCCCGAGCGCAACAGAAACCCCGATGGGGCCGGGCCGAGTGGGAGTGGTGGTGGTGATGCTAGTAGTTATTAGTTCCCTTTAGCTTCTCATGCTTTTTGCCTCCATCCCTTATATTTTTGATGCATGTTTTGTTTTGATTGGGATGTTGAGATGTATTTTTATCTAGCTTGGGGGAACTAATAACTTGCTCGGTGACCAATTTTGTTGTTGTGTACATATCTTAGTTTCTTGCATGTTTATTTTTCATTCCTCTTGTTTGTTTACCTCATTTTCTTGATCTCTAGGCTACTTTCCTTGTAGCTAGCTTGTTTGCCCGATTTGCTTGGATGCTTGTTGTTTGGGGCGATGTTTTGCTTGGCATGTTGTTGTTGATGATCCCTTATATCCAAATCCCTTAATCCAAAACCCTTTAATCCAAATCCCTTAAATCCAAATCTTGTAGTTTAGAGTAGTTCTTTAGTTAGATTAGACTTTATTGTTTACTTAGCTTTATTTCTTTTATTCTTTCTATTCTTTGGTTAGTTTAGCTTTTCTTTCCTTTAGTTGTATATACTTCTTGCTTAGTTTAGTTTCCTTTTATTTGTTGTTTTCTTTTATTTGTTTTGAAGTTACTAACCATTTTCTTTGTTCATAGTTTCTTTTATTTCTTTTTCTCACTTGGTTCCTTGAAGAGCTTATGGATATGGCATGCTACGAGGTGGTTTCTAATCGCTTCATTTATTTTTGCTAAGCTTGGAATCCCGGTGAGATCTTTCTTATTTTCTCTTTATTTTCCTTGGTTGCATAGTATAGGATTAGTTTACGAGAAGTTGAATGGTTCGAGGATGGATGCTTGTTAACACGTAATGTGTTTGGGATCGGTGACTTTGTTGTCTATCGATCACTTGTTTGTCGATTGGGAACTTTATGTGCTTAACTTGCTTTCTAGTCCTTTGCATGCTTTTTCTCCTATGTTTTCCTTTTCTATGTCTCCGTTTCTTTTCTTCTACTCTCTTTTATTTTACTTTTTCTCTTACTTTCCTTTATTTTCCTTTTCATTTTTGATGTGATTTTGAGGCATTGTTTTTCATTTCTTTTCTTATGGAATGAACCTTGTACATTGGACTTGTCTTTTGCATGATTTTCTTCCTAGGTTGTAAAGGTATGCACGGTTTGAGACTATGTTCGGTTGACTCTAGGATAGTGTGTGCTAGGGTAGTTGGTTTGAACTAGGAGGATCATGAAGCCGGATTCTACTTGTTTGTGGTACGTTGGTAGTTGCTTCCTATAGTTGGTTTGACACCACTAGTGAGTTTTTGCCACAACCTTGTGAGGTTACTTGTTTTTCTAGCCTTCAACATTCCTTGTATGAGCGGCGTGGATGCTTGACTATGCAAACCTAATCTAATAAAGCTTGATGTATGATTCTCAAACACGAGACCGAACTATCTAGGAAGGACAAAGGCACATTTTTCGGGGTGGTATTTTTCATTTTTTTTATATTTTGTTATTTTCTTTATTTTTGGGTTTACATTTGCCTTCTTGCAACCATTTGAGCCTTATCCCTTCTTTTCTAGCCACATCTTTACTTATTTGACCTTTTGTTTCATTTCTATATTTTCTTGATTTTTGTGAAGCAATATGATCATTTGAGATGAAGTTTGTGGTGGGTAAGTTGGAATTTTGGTTTTTATGAAAGCAAGTTTGTGATTTCATTTTCTTTGTGAATAATGGCAAATATATGTGGAAAAGTCGTCCAACTGGCATGGACTAATAATTTGCATTTAAGAAAAGCCGTCCGAATTAAGCAAAAGGCAAGGACTTTGCAAATACAATACAAAAACAAAAAAAATGAAAAAGTGAAAAATTCAAAAATATTTTGATGTATTCTTTTCCCCTACTAAGCATTGAGGACAATGCTTCATTTTAGCTTGGGGGAGAAGCGTGTACGCTTTTTGTATATATTTTTGTGTGTATAGCTTCAAGTAAGCTTGGGGGTGTTGTTTTTGTTTGGTAATTTCTTGATTGTGGTGTTAAGGATTGATCACCCTTTTGCTTCACTTTTTAGGAAAATCACCAAATTTTTAAATTTTAGCCTACCTTCACCCTTTATGCCTTACGTTACAACCTTGGGGAAAGACCTTTCGACCTAGATAGTTGAGTCACTATTCGGGGGAGGGCATCATGGGTCATTGCCTAAGGAAAGGGGATGCATAGTCAAGGTTGTCGAGTAGCCTTAAAATATTTCTTTTCCGGTTCCTTCGAGGAATCATTGGGACACTCACTAAGGGGAGATTTGAGACTAGTGGGAAGAACGCGGTAAGATTGTTTGGAATGAAAGTGAATTGTGATAACTAGTTCCTATGCCTAGCATGCACTATGTTTCAATCAACCTTGGATATCTTGAAACGTGCATACCTTAACTACTTGAGAAAGATTGTCATTCATTTGCATTATAGTCTTTATGTTGCTTCATTTCGCAAAGGTTTGTTTTTATTTCATTTTCCTTCCTTTTTATGGTTTGCCTCATTGATGTTTGGTGGAGAGTTATGGGTCAAACTCTTAGGATACCCTTACGAGACCTCACTCGTCCTCATAGGCAACTTTGGGGTTTAAAGGGCTTGTTGTAGCTAAAAACAACCGTGATTCCTACGATAGTGAGTTTTAGTGTATATTCTTATCTTGAGTCTTTCTTTTTCGTTTTCAATAAAATTTTCATCCTCATTCTTTCTTGCTTTGTTTTGCTCGAGGACGAGCAAAAGTTTAGCTTGGGGGAATTTGATGAGTGACATTTATGGCACTCATTTGGTTCCTTTTTGGATGATTTTTATTTCATTTTATCTCTGTTTTCTTTAGTTTTCCTTAGTTTTATTCTTGTTTTCTTCATTTTATGCTTTTTGTAGTTAGTTTCTCTATTTCATGCTTTTTCTAGTTTACTTGTTATTTTTCTCTTTTACTTGCTTTTTATCATTTGTTTGTAGGTGGTAATTGATTGTCCAAGAATTCCCGAGCTTCCTCTCTATGAGCTTTCATTGTTTTCATGCTTAGAGATGGTGCAAGAAGCTTCAAGTCAAGGGTGGATCCAAGAGGCAAGCTTCAAGGCTTTGTATATGCCTTCTTTATGGCTTATACTTTTCAAGAAATTCAAGAAAGTTTCTGCCTACTTTGTCCTCCATCATCATCATCTAGGATGTGTGCCCGCTTGAGCTAGGATGAAGAGAAGAAGGGGGAAAGACCCAGCCAGGTGCGGGCGCACCAAGGGAGTGTGCGGCCGCACATTGGTCGGGTGCGGCCGCATACCTGGTGCGTGCGGGCGCACCAGTCTGGGTGTGTTCCCGTGCGCACCATTTTCTCTCCTCCGAGCGCCCGCACTTACGAGGGTCTATTTTTGGGCGTCATTACCAACCTCCTCTTTGTATATATAGTTATTTCTACCTATTTTTAGAAGGAAGTTTTTAGATTGAATTTGATAGTTAGTTTTGGGAGAACTTTAGAGAGAGAAACTCATGATTTTTGGTGATTGCTCAAGGATTCCTCATTGTATTTGATCTTTAGATCAAAGTTTTGTAATGATTTTATTCTTGATTTCAATACAAGTTTGATTTTAGGTTTTATGGTCTTGTAGAGCCAAAATCAAGCAAATTCGGTGAAAATGGGAAGAAGCATTCCCATTTTCTACATGCTCTTTCTAATGAACTTGAAAAGGCTTGATTCAAGTCAAATATATGTATTCTTAACTCCCTCACATTATAAATCACAAAAACAAAGCAATTAATAAGGTTTTAAGGTCTTATAGAACCAAAATCAAGCAAATTCGGGCAAAATAGTAAGAAGCATTCCCATTTTCTACATGCTCTTTCTAATGAAATTATAAATTTTTGAATAATGTCAAATATAAATATTTTTAACTAAGAAAATAAATAACAAAGGAAAAGCAAGTTATAAGGTTTCAAGGTCTTGTAGAACCAAAATCAAGCAATTTCAGGCAAAATGGGAAGAAACGTTCCCATTTTCTACATGCTCTTTATAATGAACTTATAAATGATTGGATCATGTCAACTATATGTATTTATAACTCCATAAGAAAATAAATCTCAATAACAAAGCAAGTAATGAGGTTTTAAGGTCTTGTAGAACCAAAATCAAGCAAATTCGGGTAAAATAGTAAGAAGCATTCCCAAATTCTACATGCTCTTTCTTATGAACTTATAATTTTTTGAATCATGTGAAATATATGTATTTATAAATGCATAAGCATAAAAATCACAAAAACAAAGCAATTTATAAGGTTTTAAGGTCCTGTAGAACTGAAATCAAGCAAATTCGGACAAAATAGTAAGAACCATTCCCTTTTTCTACATGCTCTTTTTAATAAACTTGAAAAGGCTTGATTCATTTCAAATATATGTATTTATAACTTCCTAAAAATATAAATGATAATAACAAAGCAAGATATAAGGTTTTAAGGTCTAGTAGAACCAAAATCAAGCAAATTCGGGCAAAATAGTAAGAAGCCTTTCCATTTTCAACATGCTCTTTCTAATGAACTTATAAAATCATGAATCATATAAAATATATGTATTTATAATTTTCTAAGCAAAAAAATCACAAAAACAAAGCAAGTTATAAGGTTTTAAGGTGTTGTAGAACCAAAATCAAGTAAATTCGGGAAAAATGTTAAAAAGCGTACCCATTTTCAACATACTCTTTCTAATGAACTTGAAAAAGCTTGATTCATGTAAAATATATGTATTTATAACTGCCTAACAAAAGAAATATAAAAAACAAAGAAAGTTATAAGGTTTTAAGGTCTCGTAGAACCAAAATCAAGCAAATTCGGGCAAAATAGTAAGAAGCATTCCCATTTTTTACATGCTCTTTCTAATGAACTAAAAAAAACTTGAATAATGTTAAATATATGTATTTATAATTCCAAATCATAGAAATAACAAAAGAAAAGAAAGTTATAAGGGTTTAAGGACTGGTAGAACCGAAATCAAGCAAATTGGAGCAGGATAGGAAGAAGCACCCATTTTTTACATGCTCTTTCTAATGAACTTGAAAAGGCTTGATTCATATCAAATATATGTATTTATAATTTTGTAACAAAAGAAGGCACAAAAACAAAGGATGTTATAAAGTTTTAAGGTCTTGTAGAACGAAAATCAACCAAATTCGGTTCAAATGGTAAAAAGCGTTCCCATTTTCTACATGCTATTTCTAATGAACTTATAAACTCTTGAATCATGTCAAATAAATGTATTTGTAACTGAATAAGAATAGAAATCACTAAGACAAAGCAAGGTATAAGGGTTTAAGGTCTAGTAGAACCGAAATCAAGCAAATTCGGGCATAATGGGAAGAAGCGTTCCCATTTTCTACATGCTCTTTCTAACGAAATTCAAAAGGCTTGATTCATGTCAAAAATATGTATTTATTACTTCCTATGAAAAGAAATCACAAAAACAAAGCATGTTATAAGGTTTTAAGGTCTTGTAGAACCAAAATCAAGCAAATTCGGCCCAAATGGGAAGAAGCGTTCCCAATTTCTACATGCTCTTTCTAATGAACTTATAAACTCTTGAATCATGTCAAATAAATTTATTTGTAACTGCCTAAGCATAGAAATCACTAAGACAAAGAAATTTATAAGGTTTTAAGGTCTGGTAGACCCGAAATCAAGCAAATTCGGGAAAAATGAGAAGAAGCATTCCCATTTTCTACATGCTCTTTCTAATGAATTTGAAAAGGCTTTATTAATGTCAAATATATGTATTTATAACTTCCTAAGAAAATAAATCACAAAAATAAAGCATGTCATAAGTTTTCAAGGTCTTGTAGAGCCAAAATCAAGCAAATTCGGTGAAAATGGGAAGAAGCATTACCATTTTCTACATGATCTTTCTAATGAACATGAAAAGGCTTGAGTCATGTCAAATATATGTATTCATAACTGCCTCACAAAAGAAATCACAAAAATAAAGCAATTCATAAGGTTTTAAGGTCTTGTAGAACCAAATTCAAGCAAATTCAGGCAAAATAGTGAGAAACATTCCCATTTTCTACATGCTCTTTCTAATGAAATTATAAATTCTTGAATCATGTCAAATATACATATTTAGAACTGCCTAAGCAAATAAATAACAAAGCAAAAGCAATTTATAAGGTTTTTATGTCTTGTAGAACCAAAATCAAGCAAATTCGGGCAAAACGGGAAGAAACATTCCTATTTTCTACATGCTCTTTCTAATGAACTTATAAATGCTTGGATTATGTCAAATATATGTATTTATAACTCCATAAGAAAATAAATCACAAAAAGAAAGCAAGTTATGAGGTTTTAAGGTCTTGTAGAACCAAAATCAAGCAAATTCAGGCAAAATAGTAAGAAGCATTCCCAAATTCTACATGCTCTTTCTAATGAACTTATAATTGTTTGAATAATGTGAAATATATGTATTTATAAAAGCATAAGCATAGAAATCACAAAAACAAAGCAAGTTATAAGGTTTTAAGGTCTTGTAGAACTGAAATCAAGCAAATTCGGGCAAAATAGTAAGAAGCATTTCCATTTTCTACATGCTCTTTTTAATGAACTTATAAATTCTTGAATCATATAAAATATATGTATTTATAATTTTCTAAGCATATAAATCATAAAAACAAAGCAAGTTATAAGGTTTTAAGGTGTTGTAGAACCAAAATCAAGCAAATTCGGGCAAAATGGGAAAAAGCGTACCCATTTTCAACATGCTCTTTCTAATGAACTTGAAAAGGCTTGATTCATGTCAAATAGATGTATTTATAACTGCGTAACAAAAGAAATATAAAAAACAAAGCAAGTTATAAGGTTTTAGGTCTTGTAGAACCAAAATCAAGCAAATTCGGGCAAAATATTAAGAAGCATTCACATTTTCTACATGCTCTTTCTAATGAACTTATAGCACAACTTGTTTCTAATGGCAACAAATTAAAATGTGATGTCATTTTAGCAACAAATTGTAAAACAAATGTCCCCAATAGCAACAACTAGAAATTTTGTTGCCAAACGTTTTCTAAAATGGCATTGCTAAATGATAACAAATAAAAAATCTGTTGTCATCTAGCAACAATAATGAGACGGCTAATTTTTAATAGGAACAATTAAAGAGATTCATACAAAGGTAATTGGGTCAAATGAAAGTCAAACACATTCATACAAAACTTTTTAAATCAAATAAAACTCAAATGCATTCAACAAAGCTAATTGAGTCAAATGAAAGTCAAACACATTCAAAAACGCTTTTAAAATCAAATGAAAGTCAAATACATTCAACAAAAGACAATTGAGTCAAATGAAAGTCAAACACATTCAAACAAAGATTTTTGAATCAAATGAAAGTCAAATGCATTCAACAAAAATAATTGAGTTAAATGAAAGTCAAACACATTCAAACAAAGCTTTTTGAATCAAATGAAAGTCAAATGCATTCAACATAGCTTTTTGACTCAAATGAAAGTCAAACACATTCAAACAAAGCTTTTTGAATCAATTGAAAGTCAAATGCATTCAACATAGCTTTTTGACTCAAATGGAAGTCAAACACATTCAAACAAAGCTTTTTGAATCAATTGAAAGTCAAACACATTCAAACAAAGCTTTTTGACTCAAATGAAAGTCAAACACATTCGAACAAAGCTTTTTGAATCAATTGAAAGTCAAATGCATTCAACAAAGCTAATTGAGTCAAATGAAAGTGAAACACATTCAAACAAAGCTTTTTCAATCAAATGTAAGTCAAATGCATTCAACAAAGATAATTGAGTCAAATAAAAGTCAAACTCATTCAAATAAATCTTTTTGAAACAATTGAAAGTCAAATGCATTCAACAAAGCTAATTGAGTCAAATGAAAGTCAAACACATTGAAAGAAAGCTTTGAATTAAATGAAAGTGAAATGCAATTAACAAAGCTAATTGAGTCAACTTAAAGTAAAACAAATTCATACAAAGTTGATTAAGACATATAAAAGTTAAATGCATTCCGCAAAGCTAATTTAGTCAAATGAAAGTCAAACACATTCAAACAAAGCTTTTTAAATCAAATGAAAGTCGAATGCATTCAACAAAGCTAATTAAGTCAAATGAAAGTCGAACATATTCAATTAAAGCTTTTTGAATAAAATGAAAGTAAAATGCATTCAACAAAGCTAATTGAGTCTAATGAAAGTCAAACACATTCAAACAATGGTTTTTGAATCAAATGAAAGTCAAATGCATTCAACAAAGTTAATAGAGTCAAATGAAAGTCAAACACATTCAAACAAAGCTTTTTAAGTCAAATGAAAGTCAAATGCATTCAACACATCAAAGGAAGCTTTTTGAATCAAATGAAAGTCAAATGCATTCATTAAAGATAATTGAGTCAAATGAAACTCAAACACATTCATGCAAAGCTTTTTGAATCAAATGAAAGTCAAAAGCATTCAACAAAGCTAATTAGGTCAAATGAAAGTCCAACACATTTAAACAAAGCTTTTTGAATCAAATGAAAGTCAAATACGTTCAACAAAGATAATTTAGTCAAATGAAAGTCAACCACATTCATACAAAGCTTTTTGATTCAATTGAAAGTAAAATGCATTCAACAAAGATAATTGAGTCAAATGAAAGTCAAATGCATTCAACAAAGCTAATTGAGTCAAATAAAAGTTAAACACATTCAAACAAAGCTTTTTGAAACAAATTAAAGTCAAATGCATTCAACAAAGCTAATTGAATCAAATGAAAGTCAAACACATTCAAACAAAGCTTTGAATTAAATGAAAGTGAAATGCAATTAACAAAGTTAATTGAGTCAAACGAAAGTTAAACACATTCAACCAAAGCTTTTTGAATCAAATGAAAGTAAAATGCATTCTGCAAAGCTAATTGAGTCAAATGAAAGTCAAACACATTCAAACAAAGCTTTTTGAATCAAATGAAAGTCAAATGCATTCAACAAAGCTAATTGAGTTAAATTAAAGTCGAACAAATTCAAACAAAGCTTTTTGAATCAAATGAAAGTAAAATGCATTTAACAAAGCTAATTGAGTCTAATGAAAGTCAAACACATTCAAACAATGTTTTTTTAATCAAATGAAAGTCAAATGCATTCAACAAAGGTAATTAAGTGAAATGAAAGTCTAATACATTAATATAAAGCTTTTTGAATCAAATGAATGTCAAATACATTCAAACAAAGCTTTTTGAACCAAATGAAAGTCAAATTCATACATCAAAGATAATTGACTCAAATGAAAGTCAAACACATTCAAACAAAGCTTTTTGAGTCAAATGAAAGTCAAATGCATTTAACAAAGATAATTGAGTCAAATGAAAGTTAAACACATTCAAACAAAGCTTTTTGAATGAAATGAAAGTCAAATGCATTTAACAAAGATAATTGAGTCAAATAAAAGTCAAACACATTCAAACAAAGCTTTTTGAAACAAATGAAAGTCAAATGCATTCAACAAAGCTAATTGAGTCAAATGAAAGTCAAACACATTCAAACAAAGCTTTGAATTAAATGAAAGTGAAATGTAATTAACAAAGCTAATTGAGTCAAATTAAATTTAAACACATTCAACCAAAGCTTTTTGAATCAAATGAAAGTAAAATGCATTCAACAAAGCTGATTGGGTCAAATGAAAGTCAAACAGATTCAAACAAAGCTTTTTGAAACAAATGAAAGTCAAATTTATTCAACAAAGCTAATTGAATCAAATGAAAGTCAAACACATTCAAACAAAGCTTTGAATTAAATGAAAGTGAGATGCAATTAAGAAAGTTAATTGAGTGAAATGAAAGACAAACACATTCAACCGAAGCTTTTTGAATCAAATGAAAGTAAAATGCATTCAACAAAGCTGATTGAATCAAATGAAAGTCAAACACATTCAAACAAAGGTTTTTGAATCAAATGAAAGTGAAATGCTATTAACAAAGCTAATTGAGTCAACATAAAGTAAAACACATTCATACAAACTTAATTGAGACAAATGAAAGTTCAATACATTTTACAAAGCTAATTGAGTCAAATGAAAGTCGATCACATTCAAACCAAGGTTTTTGAATCAAATGAAAGTCAAATGCATTCAACAAAGCTAATTGAGTCAAATGAAAGTCGAACAAATTCAAACAAAGCTTTTTGAATCAAATGAAAGTAAAATGCATTCAACAAAGCTAATTGAGTCTAATGAAAGTCAAACACATTCAAACAATGCTTTTTGAATCAAATGAAAGTCAATTGCATTCAACAAAGATAATTGGGTCAAATGATAGTCAAATACATTCATATAAAGCTTTTAGAATCAAATGAATGTTAAACACATTCAAAAAAACTTTTTGAACCAAATGCAAGTCAAATTCATTCAATAAAGATAATTGAGTCAAATGAAAGTCAAAAACATTCAAACAAAGCTTTTTGAGTCAAATGAAAGACAAATGCATTCAACAAAGTTTTTTTGACTCAAATGAAAGCCAAACACATCAAACGAAGCTTTTTGAATATAATGAAAGTCAAATGCATTCAATAAAGATAATTGAGTCAAATGAAACTCAAACACATTCATACAAAGCTTTTTGAATCAAATAAAATTCAAAAGTATTCAACAAAGCTAATAGGGTCCAATGAAAGTCAAACACATTCAAACAGAGCTTTTTAAATCTAATGAAAGACAAATGCATTCAACAAAGATATTTGAGTCAAATGAAAGTCAAAGACATTCATACAAATGTTTTTAAATCAAATAAATGTCAAACACATTCATACAAAGCTTTGTCAACCAAATGAAAGTCAAATTCATTTAACAAAGATAATTGAGTCAAATGAAAGTCAAACACATTCAAACAAAGCTTTTTGAATCAAATGGAAGTCAAATGCATTCAACAAAGGTAATTTAGTGAAATGAAAGTCTAATACATTAATATAAAGCTTTTTAAATCAAATGAATGTCAACACATTCAAACAAAGCTTTTTGAACCAAATGAAAGTCAAATTCATACAACAAAGATAATTGAGTCAAATGAAAGTCAAACACATTCAAACAAAGCGTTTTGAGTCAAATGAAAGTCAAATGCATTGAACAAAGATAATTGATTCAAATGAAAGTCAAACACATTCAAACAAAGCTTTTTGAATCAAATAAAGTCAAATGCATTCAATAAAGCTAATTGAGTCAAATGAAATTCAAACACATTCAAACAACGCTTTTTAAATCAAATGAATGTCAAATGCATTCAACAAAGATAATTGAGTCAAAGGAAAGTCAAACACATCCATACAAAGCTTTTTGAATCAAAAGAAAGTCCAATGCATTCAACAAAGATAATTGAGTCAAATGAAAGTCAAACACATTCAAACAAAGCTTTTTGAATCAAATGAAAGTCAAATGAATGCAACTAAGCTTTTTAACATAAATGAAAGTCAAACACATTCAAACAAAGCTTTTTTAATCAAATGAAAGTCAAGTGCATTCAATAAAGGTAATTGAGTCAAATGAAGTCAAATACATTCATACAAAGCTTTTGGAATCAAATGAAAGTCAAATGCATTCAACAAAGATAATTGAGTCAAATGAAAGTCAAACACATCAAACAAAGTTTTTTTTGAATCAAATGAAAGTCAAATGCATTCAACAAAGCTAATTGAGTCAAATAAAAGTTAAACACATTCAAACAAAGCTTTGAATTAAATGAAAGTGAAATGCAATTAACAAGCTAATTAAGTCAAATAAAAGTCAAACACATTCATACAAAGCTAATTGAGTCAAATGAAAGTCAAATGCATTATGCTAAGCTAATTGAGTCAAAAGAAAGTCAAATACATTCAAACAAAGCTTTTTGAATCAAATGATGTCAAATGCATTCAATAAAGCTAATAGAGTCTAATAAAAGTCAAACACATTCATACAAAGCTTTATGAAGCAAATGAAAGTCAAATGCATTGAACAAAGATACTTGAGTTAAATGAAAGTCAAACACATTCAAACAAAGTTGTTCGAATCAAATGGCAGTCAAATGCATTCAACAAAGCTTTTTGACTAAAATGAAAGTCAAACACACTCAAACAAAGCTTTTTGAATCAAATGAATGTCAAATGCACTCAATAAAGTAATTGAATTCTTTGCAAACGACTTAAATACGCGACGAGGTATTGGAAGTGGCAGAGTGGCCTTGCTGCCACGATCCACTGAGATTCAGCCCTATGTCGCTTCGATTCGTCCCTCCCCCCCCCACCCCCTCCTATTCCCTAAAAACACCTATATTATGGAAAACGAGGTTAGCGATGTATCTCGTATAATAAAATATGCTAAGTACGGGATTAAGACCTGTCATTAAGCCTAAGTGTGGGGATGTTGTATGGTACAAGGGGCCGTGTGGCATGTACACAAGACATGTGCACCTAAGGACAAGGCATACCGGAAAATATTTACGACTCACAAGGCCATGAAGACAAGATGATTAAGGATGAATGATATGTTTCCGGGAACTATTTAGGACTCCCAAGGCCCTTTGGGAACCCATGGAAGTAATTGGATGCATAACCTCGACGGGTGAAAAAATGATATACGGATGGAAAATATGAAGGCTATAATATACACGAAATCGGAGCGGTTTATGAGGTTTCGGGACCCGGTGTCGGAATGTCAAGGAACATTGCGGGATAAATCCCGGGGTCAGATAATATTGTTTCAACCCATATATGACCATTATCTGGCTACACACAGGCGACGTGAAAGCTTATAACTAATAAAAGAGGCGTGTACGAAAACGGTTAAATTGACTATTTTAAGGCATATTAGATAGTTCCGCCCACTCAGTTGGACTCCCGGAAGGTATTAGGAACCATGGTAAACATCTCGGCAATTTTTATTTCCAGGCGAAAAAAAGGTCAAAAAATTCCAAAATTGAAGGCTATAATCCACGCTTTTTGAGAAATTTTTAGGTTACGGGGCTCGGTGGCGAAAAGTCTTGAGACCTTAGGGGATACATCTTAGGGTCATACAATGACGTTTGGAACCATATATTACCCTTATATGTTGTACAAAATAGCCGTGGTAGGCTTCAGTTTACGAAATCGGTGCAAATTTGGAACAGGTAAATTGACCGTTTTAAGGCATATTGGATGGTTACACCCACTCAATTGGACTCTCGGAGAGTATTAGGATTTATGGTAAACATCTCGGCAATTTTTATTTCCGGATGAAAAAAGGTCAAATAATTCAAAAATTGGTGGCTATATAATCCACGCTTTTTGAGGAATTTTGAGGTTATGGGGCCCGGTAACAAAAAGTCTTGAGACCTTAGGGGATACAACTAAGGGTCATATAATGACTTTTGGAACCATATATAACCCTTATATGTTGTACAAAATAGTCGTGGTAGGCTTCAGTTTACGAAATCGGTGCAAATTTAGAATTGGTAAATTAACCGATTTAAGGCATATTGGATGGTTCCACCCACTCATTTGGACTCCCGGAGGGTATTAGAAACCAAGGTAAAAATCTCTATAATTTTTTTTTCCGGGCGATAAAATGTCAAAAAATTCCAAAATTGAAGGCTATAATCCACGTTTTTTGAGGAATTTTGAGGTAACGGGGCCCGGTGGCGAAAAGTCTTGATACCTCAGGGGATACATCTTAGGGTAATATAATGAATTTTGGAACCATATATGACCCTTATATGATGTACAAAATAGCCGTGGTAGGCTTTAGTTTACGAAATCGAAGCTAATTTGGAACGGGTAAATTGACCGTTTTAAGAAATATTGGATGGTTCCACCCACTAAATTGGACTCCCGGAGAGTATTAGGAACCATGGTTAACATCTCGGCAATTTTATTTCCGGGCGAAAAAAAGTCAATAAATTCTAAAATTGAAGGCTATAATCCATGCTTTTTGAGGATTTTTGAAGTTACGGGGCCCGGTGCCGAAAAGTCTTGAGACCTTAAGGGATACATCTTGGGTCATATAATGACATTTGGAACCATATATGTCCCTTATATGTTGTACAAAATTGCTGTAGTAGGCTTCAGTTTACGAAATCGGTGCAAATTTGGAACGGGTAAATTGACCGTTTTAAGCATATTGGATGGTTCCACCCAATCAATTGGACTCTCGGAGGGTATTAGGAACCATGGTAAACATCTCGGCAATTTTTATTTCCAGGCGAAAAAGGTCAAAAAATTCCAAAATTGAAGGCTATAATCCACGCTTTTTGAGGAATTTTGAGGTTACAGGGCCCGGTGGCGAAAAGTCTTGAGACCTTAGGGGATACATCTTAGGGTCATATAATGACGTTTGGAACCATATATGACCCTTATATGTTGTACAAAATAGCCGCGGTAGGCTTTAGTTTACGAAATCGGTGCAAAGTTGGAACGGGTAAAAATTGACTGTTTTAAGGCATATTGGATGGTTCCACCCACTCAATTGGACTCCCGGAGGGTATTAGGAACCATGGTATTTATCTCGGCAATTTTTATTTCCGGGCGAAAAAATATCAAAAAATTCCAAAGTTGAAGGCTATAATCCACGCTTTTTGAGGAATTTTGAGGTTACAGGGCCCGGTGGCGAAAAATCTTGAGACCTTAGGGGATAAATCTTAGAGTCATATAATGACGTTTTGAACCATATATGACCCTTATATGTTGTACAAAATAGCCGTGGTAGGCTTGAGTTTACGAAATCGATGCTAATTTGGAACGGGTAAATTGACCGTTTTAAGAAATATTGGATGGTTCCACCCACTAAATTGGCCACACCACGGTGGCTGGTGCACGGTTTTTCAAAAAAAAAAATCAGTTTTTGAAAATTTATTTCAAGATAATTATGAATTATTTTGGGATAAAATCAGTTTTATTTTGGATAAGTTAAAATATTTTGAAAATATGATTTATTTTAAAAGATAAAATTGGTTTTATTTGGATAAAATATTTTATTTTAGGATAAAATCAAATATTCAAAAGTTGTTATATTTGATATTATCCATATTTAAGTTGTTAAATTGGTAATTATCCTAAATTAAAGTGGTTAATTTTGGATAAGATTTGTTAGGATATTCTGAGCATATTCCAAAAGGACAATAATTGATTTAAATAATGTGATTATCCCATAATTATTTTTGGATATAATTGATTTAAAATTTTGTGATTGGCTTGTAATTAGGATAGAATTTTCTAACTTTGTTAGGATAATCTTTGAGGATAAATATGATTTATCTTTTAAGATAAAAATAAGATTTGATTCTATCTCATGAGTAATTTAGAATATATGATATTTAATTGATGATCATAAATAATATATGATATTATCTAATTACATTAATTAAAATACGAGATATTTAGATGCCATGTTTCCTTAATTATGATCATTCGATGTTATAGTTTAGGAAAGCATGATGAGTGATTTATTATGTGGAAATTATATAATATATGATGTTGTTTATTGCTATATAATGACTAGTATGGCCTAGTAGATTGATAAATACGATCTGCGCATCGTGATGTATTTTTGTAATCTTAGTACGGTCTACGTACCGATAAAGTATTTTGTAATTTTATTATATTTTATTTAAGTAGTAGGTAGAATAGAGTAGAATTACAGGTTGCAGTTAATTCAAGAAGCCCATGAAGTGAAGGCCCAAAGGAGCAAGGTGGATGCAATCCATGATGATTCAAGTGGGAGCATTTACTTTATTAGTTTTCATAGGATTAGGGACCATGCTATGTCTTGTTTATGCATTCAGTATTTTATGCATGTTTGATTTTATTGATGTTTTGTGATGATGCGCTAGAGTTCACTATTTAATCACAACATAATAAATCTAGATCCCAGTAATATTGAGGCAGCTTTTCCAATTAAAAACCCGATGAAACCTTTGACATTTATGATGGGTCATGCCAAAGCTGGGCGTCATATTTTTCATTGGGGAGTGGGGGTAGGACAAATTCTACACTTTTAATTGGTTATACTCAACAAGGTTACCTAAAGATAAAGTTTAAAAACCTTGAAGCTAAGGGCAATACTTAAACATGTGATGGTTAATTATTCAACCAAGAGTTACAAGAGTTGTAATCAGTAAAGAGTTTACTCACCTTGAAAATGTAATGGTTGATAGCAGGGCCAAAGTCCGGTCAATTATTGCACTAATAAAGGATCTTGGAATCATTAATTCAATAGGGATCAATTTAAAATTGAATGAAATGCTTTAAAATTACCAATTTAATTTGCTTATGGTACTTTAAATTTTAATAAACATAATTGAATTTTGCGTTTACTTATAAGTAACATATCGTTCTAATTTTATTTTTATATATTATCTCCTCGATTGAAATTAAAGTTGAGAAACGTTCTCAAAAAGTTTAAAAGATAATCCATAAACCTATATTCCAATTTTGCTAAGATTGTTCTAAAAGGCAAGTTTTAGAAATTCATGTCACATGTCTAAGGTTGGTTTTATTTAAAATGTTTGAGTAAAATGCCAACACATCTTCATTTTGAAAAGTGTTTCAAGGGATCGGACATAATGAGATGAAGAGGTACAATCCCTCTAAAAGACAAGTATAGAAGTCCAATTAAATCTCTTATCTTCAATATGATTGAATATAAGAAAGTGATTAGAAATCTCTATGATAAAAAGTTGATCAAATAACATTATTCTTCATCTACTTTATATAGAGTTTAATACTTGATTAAGCTCAAATATAAATAATGATAGAATAGACTTAGCAGAATCATGAAAAATGCTTAAAGTAGTTGAGCAAGGTATTATTTTGAACCTAAGAGAAATGTTCAAAGTGGCTCAAAGGGAAAGGTTTAGGAATATATGAGGATTGCATTAATAAGTTATAGGCCAAGAATTGCAAACAAGTTGCTACTACATAAAACTAGAACTACTTACATGCCAAAAGTTGTTATGAACAACAAATGTTTCAAATTAAAGGGACCAATTCCAATTGATTAGAAACTACCTCATATGGTTGGAAGGTAAAAGAATGGAAATGTTCCAATTTAAGAATTATATTATAGAAATTGATTTAGCATATTGCTACTTCTTGGACATATGATGTCTTGTTTAGATCACTCATTGCACAATGTGATTGAACTAAAGGAAGAAGTTATGGCTAAAGGAGAAATAAATCTACAAGTTACTTCACAAGTAGAATCTACAAGTCTGGAAGCAAAAGTTGCAACTTTACAAGTAGAACTAGTATTTCACCACTAATAAATTGGCTAGAATTAAATAAATGTTATTCATTCTTGCCATTATCAAAATACCATTCAATGTTAGTAATGACTAAGCATCGAAGATTCAAAAACGTGGAATAAATGTTATTCTATGCTTCTTTGAGTCATAATGTGTTTTGAATTGCTAAATAGGTTTAAAGTTTTATATGATAGAAATAGTTAAACCATTTCAATATATATAAGTTGTCTCTAATATGTTAATTAATTCAAATGAAAATGAAAATTGCATGCGGAAGATCCAAAAGGATGGACATTCAATATCATTGGATTATGAATCCATTGATATATGTAATTATCATTTTAATTTGAAATTTTGACTAAGTTACCATTTAGAGAAATGATGATGAGAACTCAAGGTCGAATACATATCGATGTAAGAAAACCAAAGGTTCAAAGGCTAGAGACAGACAATGAAACTTCATTTGTGATACGATCACTACTTGTGCTTAGTTGAAGCATAAGAATGAATATTTTGAAAAGTTCAAAATTTTCAGTATGAAGTTCAGTATCAACTTGACAAGATAATGATTACACTACAATATGATTGTAATTGTGAAAATTTAAGTCAAGATATGTACTTAGCAACACATTCGAAATATTGCGATATGATCGTAATAATGAGAATTTAAGCCAAGACATTGATAAACATCCAGAGTTGTGAAATTGTTTTACAACAAACTCCGGAAGAAAACCTTGTGAAATGTTTATGAAGGAAGCTATCAATCTATATGAGATATATTTTGATAATGGATGTAAATTACATATCTTCCAACCATTATTAAAAGGATATAATTTTAAGTTGAGCTACAAAACTAAACAAAAATTACATAGGTCAAATCAAAATGTAGCAAATCTTCATATGTGATATGGATAAGAAAAGTTCTTATAAAGTCTTTCTACAAAGCAAGGAATAAAAGTTGTATTGAAACTTTTAATGCACATTCGATTCCTATATAGAGCACGGGGTACTACTACACAACCATACTTAGCACAAAATGTTTGTTGCTCAAGTAGGTGCCCTTATGGAAATTGTTCCAAAAGGTCAAGCGGGAGTAGTGTAAATCTCCAAAGAGTTCAAGAAAAGCAACAAACAAACGTGATTCAAACCATGATTGGTTCACCTTATGCCATAAATGCCTCCTCAAAAGGCAAGTCGGAGTATAAGAATCTCGAAAAGTTCGAGAGCCTTGAAAGAGTTCAAGAAAAGTGATTTCGAAAACCTTGAAGAAATTCGAGAAGTTATCGAATAAAAGCAACAATATGAGCATGATTCACCTCATGTTACAAATGACAACGCGTGGTCTCACTATGTGTAATGGGATTAATAACCATGTGTCGAAGGTAGTACATTCCAAGTGCACATCCTCTATTGTCGTTTCTCATTTTAAACTAAACAAAGTTGTTGTATGAGTTTCAATTGTTGCAAAAAACCCACAATGATGACTAGCATATGTAAAACTTAGCTAAAGAAATATGATTTCACATTGACTGAGATTTCTAAAATATTTATTTTGGAACATGATTATTATGCAAGTAATAAAGATGATTTGACAAGTTATGACTCCAAGTGGTTTAAAACTTGGAAATCTGAAATAGATTCTAAGTCTGTAAGCAAGTGTATGACACTTGAATAATTTGCCTAAATTGGGTGAAAAACCCATTGTAAGCAAAGCAGACAAGAAAGAAAAATATTTTCTAACTAAAGCAAAGACTTGTTAAAGGATTCAACTAATTCATAGTATGACTATGATTACGATGAAACCTTTACATTAGTCGTGTTGCAAAGATCTATTAAAGATATTTTAGTGATTTCTACCTTATGAGATTTGGTTGATGGATTTCAAAACACTTTCTTGAAATCGTTCATGAAAGAAGATTTGTATATGATACAATCAAAAGTTTGAAGATCCAATAATCCTAGGGATGCATAAAATATCCATAATGGATTGAAGCTAGCATCAGGAAGTTAATGTTCTTAATTTTTAAGTCAATCAAATCGTTTGGTGTTCTCGTAAAATGAAGAAAAGGTCTTGTATGTACAGAATGTTTAGTGGGAGCTATGAAGTCTTCTTGGTCTAGTATAAAGAGCAATTATTCATTGCTTGAAGGGTCAAGTGATGGCTAATGCATTTTGTATGAAAACCTTGAAGAAGAAGATGAGTACATTTGGGCTTCAATATCTATATAGATAAGTCTCGAAGGATGTTTGAGTTTGATTAAGAAGCTTATATTGATAAGATTCTTATTGGGTTCAACGTTATATTGAAAGGAATTTCAATCCCATGTAACATGGCACATTTCTTTATGATTCAATACCTTGAGAAAGGTTGATGAAATAAAGATTTTGAGTGATGGTCCTTGTGCATTCGCAAAGGATGCATCATGTATGCCATGGACTATACTCGTCTATTTGATTCACGTGTTTTTAGAACAAGTGATGATAGATTTCAATAGAAATCCAATGTGATGTTGGAATACAAATTAGAAATTCCTAAGTTCCTTGCGAAAGGGCGAAGGAAAATTCTTAGTGTATGGAGATGAAAATGATTATAAAATTTAGAAATTGCAAAATTCATGTTTATGAGAATGTCTCATGAACTCTACTTTCTAAACCCTTTCCATGACCAAGGTATGAGAGTCATACTAAGGTTCTTGGATTGAAGCAAGTTATGTAATTTTAGTTGTGTATGTTTTGAGAAAGCATATTATAAAAGTAAATACGTTAGCTTGCAAAATTATGTTTATCAAATGAAACAAAGTTTCAATATTATTTAATCGTGGTTTCAAGATTAAGTAAAATGTCCAAAATAATTATGAATTGATAGGCTCACTAGGTTAATGACCTTTTGAATGAAACCCCACAGGTGAACTAAATTCATATATTATTTAAGTTCCTAGTTCTGAATCGTTAAACTGGACATAAATGATTTCCAATAATGGACTAGCATGTCAAGATTGATTGGATAGTGCAGTTTCATGGGCTATAGGAGCGTAGTGATGCTCGGTCAATCACATGGATATGCATGAATGATGCATGATCGAACTATAGACCTACTTTGAAGTTCAAGTATAGAGCTTTCGGATATATTAGTGGATTCCTTTGACATGAGTGGAACATTGATCTCATTCAATGGATGTTATAACTGTGGTACATTCAAACGTCTTCCCGTAACTGGAGATTATAAAGGGTGTTTCCTGGTTATTTCAGAAGTTGAGTGGGGGCTTTGGTTGCCATAAGATTGGATTGAGTCTACCTATTTAATTAGGAATGTGTCTTGGCCCCTTGAAGAGGGAGAATTCAGAAAATGCATGGCCGTGCTCAAATGTGTTACATAGTAACCATTTGTTTTGTAATTCTAACTCAGATTTCGAGAAAGATTTGTAGATTAATATGATTATGACGTAAGATGCAATCATATTATCAAATCGACACACATTGACTTAAGGAATTTGAATATTGCGCACTTGTCTCAGACAAGTGGGAGATTGAAGGAATTGTGTCTTCGATAAGTGCAATTACTAGATATATCAAGGATCACTATTATGGAGATAATAAGTTCATTCTATTGGGGCATCATCCTCTGTTGCTAGACTATGAGAGATGATCTTTGGACTAGTCAAATAGTCCAAAGCCCTTTAGAATGGATCCTATATTGGTCACACACAAGGGTATTGGGTTAAGCAAGTAAGAGGCCCATTAATGGGCCTCATGAGCAATTAACTAATCATGGATTGGATTGGGCTAGCATAGTTAGATTGGAATTAGGTTTTGGGCTTTTGACATGGGCTCTTATTTAGAGATGAGATCTATAAATAAGATCCATGCCTAGGGTTTGGAGTAAGCAGTCATAATTCACACATTGTGAATTTTGACATCAAGGTAACCAATCCCAAAACCCTAATCCTCTCTCTAACTCACGGCTATCTCTCCCCTCCCCTCGTCGGTACGTCCGGCCACCCGCGTGTGGTGTTCGTGGTGGTTCATGGTGGTTCGTTGCTCCCACTTCTCCATAGAAGGTCAATTGAAGGTCTTAACTTGTGCCCATGGACCAAGTAGAGGAATCACGATTGGGGTTCTTTATCTCCCTTTGTTCTTGCTCGATCGCACGTGGAATCACGCTTCAAAGGTAAAATTATTTATTCTTTATAGGTTATGCATTAGATCCTTGGATTAGGTACTGTACGAATATGTATCATGTTTATTTACGCTGCGTAGTACCTATAAACTCCTACAATATGATCCTTATATGTTATACAAAATAGCCGTGGTAGGCTTCAGTTTACGTAATCGGTGTAAATTAGGAACAGGTAAATTGACCGTTTTAAGGCATATAGGTTGGTTCCACCCACTCAATTAGACTCCCAGAGGGTATTAGGAACTATGGTAAACATCTCGGCAATTTTTATTTCCGGGCAAAAAAAGGTCAAAAAATTCCAAAATTGAAGGCTATCCACGCTTTTTGAGGAATTTTGAGGTTACGGGGCCCGGTGGCGAAAAGTCTTGAGACCCTAGGGGATACACCTTAGGGTCATATAATGACGTTTGGAACCATATATGACAATTACATGTTGCCATAAATGTCCGTGGTAGGATTGAAGTCACGATATCGGTGCAAGTTTGGAACGGGTAAATTGACCATTTAAAGGCATATTGGATGGTTGGACCCACCCAAATAGACTCCCAGGGTGTATTACGGTTTATGGTAAGCATCTCGACATTTTTTATTTCCAGGCAAAAAAGGTCAAAAAATTCCAAATTTAAGGCTTCAATCTACGCTTTTGGAGGAATTTAGAGTTTACGGGGCCCGGTGGCGAAAAGTCTTGGGACCCTAGGGGATACATCTTAGGGTCATATAATGACGTTTCGAACCATATATGACCATTATATTTTGCTATAAATGTCCGTGGTAGGCTTGAGGTCACGATATCGGTGCAAGTTTGGAACTAGTAAATTGACTATTTAAAGGCATATTGGATGGTTGAACCAACCCTAATAGACTCCCACGGTGTATTAGGGTCCATGGTAAGTATCTCGGCATTTTTTGAAACTGGGCGAAAAAAGGTCAAAAAATTCCAAAATTGAAGGCTATAATCCACGCTTTTTGAGGAATTTTGAGGTTACGGGGCCCGGTGGCGAAAAAGTCTTGAGACCTTAGGGGATACATCTTAGGGTCATATAATGACGTTTGGAACCAAATATGACCCTTATATGTTGTACAAAATAGCCGTGGTAGGCTTAAGTTTACGAAATCGGTGCAAATTTGGAACGGGTAAATTGACCGTTTTAAGGCATATTGGATGGTTCCAGATACTCAATTGGACTCTCGAAGGATAATAGGAACCATGGTACACATGTCGGCAATTCTTATTTCCGGACGAAAAATGGTCAAAAAATTCCAAAATTTAATGCTATAATCCACGCTTTTTGAGGAATTTTGAGGTTACGGGGCCCGGTGGCGAAAATTCTTGAGACCCTAGGGGATATATCTTAGGGTCATATAATGACGTTTGGAACCACATATGACCATTATATGTTGCCATAAATGTCCGTGGTAGGCTATAGGTCACGATATCATTGGAAGTTTGGAACGTGTAAATTGACTGTTTAAAGGCATGTTGGATAATGGGTCCCACCCAAATAGACTCCCAAGGTGTATTAGTGTCCATTGAAAGCATCTCGTCATTTTTTTTTTCTGGGCGAAAAAAGGTCAAAAAATTCTAAAATTGAAAGCTATAATCCACGCTTTTTGAAAAATTTTAAGGTTACAGGGCTCGCTGGCGAAAAGTCTTGAGACCTTATGGGATACATCTTAGGGTCATATAATGACGTTTGGAACCATATATGACCCTAATATGTTGTACAAAATAGTCGTGGTAGGCTTCAGTTTACGAAATCGGTGTAAATTTGGAACGGGTAATTTGACCGTTTTAAGGCATATAGGATGGTTCCACCCACTCAATTGGACTCCCAGAGGGTATTAGGAACCATGGTAAATATCTCGGCAATTTTTATTTTCGGGCAAAAAAAGGTCAAAAAATTCCAAAATTGAAGGTTGTAATCCACGCTTTTTGAGGAATTTTGAGGTTACGGTGCCCGGTGGCGAAAAGTCTTGAGACCCTAGGGGATACATCTTAGGGTCATATAATGACGGTTAGAACCATATATGTTCACTATATGTTGCCATAAATGTCCGTGGTAGGCTTGAGGTCACGATACCGGTGCAAGTTTGGAACGGGTAAATTGACTGTTTAAATGAATATTGGATGGTTAAACCCACCCAAATAGACTCCCAGGGTGTACTAGATTCCATGGTAAGCATCTCGGCATTTTTTATTTACGGGAAAAAAGGTAAAAAAATTCAAAAATTGAAGGATATAATCAACGCTTTTTGAGGAATTTTGAGGTTATGGGGCCCGGTGGCGAAAAGTCTTGAGACCTTAGGGGATAAATCTTTGGGTCATATAATGACGTCTGGAACCATATATGACCCTTATATGTTATACAAAATAGCCGTGGTAGGCTTCAGTTTACGAAATCGGTGCAAATTAGGAACGGGTAAATTGACCCTTTTAAGGCATATTGGATGGTTCCACCCACTCACTTTGACTCCCGGGGTGTATTTGGAACCATGGTAAACATCTCGCCAATTTTTATAACTGGGCAAAAAAAGGTAAAAAATTTTAAAATTGAAGGCTATAATCCTTGCTTTTTGAGGAATTTTGAGGTTACGGGGTTCGGTGGCGAATAGTCTTGGGACCCTAAAGGATAAATCTTAGGGTCATATAATGACGTTTGGAATCATATAAGACCATTATATGTTTCTATAAATGTCTGTGGTAGGCTTGAGGTCACGATATCGGTCCAAGTTTTGAACGCGTAAATTACCTGTTTAAAGGCATTGGATGGTTGGACCCACCCAAATAGACTCTTAGGTTGTATTAGGGTCCATGGTAAGTATCTCAGCATTTTTTATTTCTAGGCGAAAAAAGGTAAAAAAAATTCCAAAATTGAAGGCTATAATCCACGCTTTTTAAGGAATTTTGAGGATACGGGGCCCGGTGGTGAAAAGTCTTGAGACCTTAGGGGATACATCGTAGGGTCATATAATAACGTTTGGAACCATATATGACCCTATATGTTGTACCAAATAGCCGTAGTAGGCTTCAACTTACGAAATCAGTGCAAATTTGGAACGGGTAAATTGACCGTTTTAAGGAATATTAGATAGTTCCACCCACTCAATTGGACTCCCGGAGGGTATTAGGAACCATGGTAAACACCTCGGCAATATTTATTTCTGGGCGAAAAAAGGTCAAAAAATTCCAAAATTGAAGGCTATAATTCATGCTTTTTGAGGAATTTTGTTGTTACGGGGCTCGGTGGCGAAAAAGTCTAGGGATCTTAGGGGATACATATTAGGGTCATATAATGACGTTTGGAACCATATATGACCCTTATATGATGTACAAAATAGCCGCGGTAGGTTTAAGTTTACGAAATCTGTGCAAATTTGGAACAGGTAAATTGACCGTTTTAAGGCATATTGGATGGTTCCACCCACTCAATTGGACTCCCGGAGGTTATAGGAACCATGGTAAACATCTCGGCAATTTTTATTTCTGGGCGTAAAAATGTCAAAAAATTCAAAAATTGAAGGCTATAATCCACGCTTTTTATGGAATTTGGAGGTTAAGGGGCCCGATGGCGAAAAGTCTTGGGACCTTAGGGGATACATCTTAGGGTCATATAATAACGTTTGGAACCATATATGACCCTTATATGTTGTACAAAATAGCCGTGGTTGGCTTCAATTTACGAAATCAGTGCAAATTTGGAACGGGTTAATTGACCGTTTTAAAGCATATTGGATGGTTCTACCCACTCAATTGGACTCTCGGAGGGTATTAGGAACCATGGTAAACATCTCGGCAATTATTATTTCCGGGCGAAAAAAGGTCAAAAAATTCCAAAACTGAAGGCTATAATCTACGCTTTTAGAGGAATTTTGAGGTTACGGGGCCCGGTGGCGAAAAGTCTTGAGACCTTAGGTGATACATCTTAGGGTCATATAATGACGTTTCAAACCATATATGACCCTTATATGTTGTACAAAATAGCCGTGGTAGGCTTGAGTTCACGAAATCGGTGCAAATTTAGAACATGTAAGTTGACCGTTTTCAGGCATATTGGATGGTTCCACCCACTCAATTGGACTCGCCGAGGGTATTAGGAACCATGGTAAACATCTCGGCAATTTTTATTTCCGGGCGAAAAAAAGTCTAAAAATTCCAAAATTGAATGCTATAATCCATGCTGTTTGAGGAATTTTGAGGTTACGGGGTTCGGTGGCGAATAGTCTTGGGACCCTAGAGGATACATCTTAGGGTCATATAATGACGTTTGGAACCATATATGACCATTATATGTTGCTATAAATGTTCGTGGTAGGCTTGACGTCACGATATCGGTCCAAGTTTGGAACGGGTATATTTCCTGTTTAAAGGAATATTAGATGGTTGGACCCACCCAAATAGACTCTTAGGGTGTATTAGGGTCCATGGTAAGTATCTCGGCATTTTTTTTCCGGGCGAAAAAAGGTCAAAAAATTCCAACATTGAAGGCTATAATCCACACTTTTTTATGAATTTTGAGGTTACGGGGCCCGGTGGCGAAAAGTCTTGAGACCTTAGGGGATACATCGCAAGGTTTTATAATGACGTTTGGAACCATATATGACCCTATATGTTGTACAAAATATCCGTGGTAGGCTTCAGTTTACGAAATCGGTGCAAATTTGGAACGGGTAAATTGACCGTTTTAAGGAATATTAGATAGTTCCACCCACTAAGTTGGACTCCCGGAGGGTATTAGGAACCATGGTAAACATCTCGACAATTTTTATTTCCGGGCAAAAAACGGTCAAAAAATACCAAAATTGAAGGCTATAATCCACGCTTTTTGAGGAATTTTGAGGTTACGGGGCCCGGTGGCGAAAAGTCTTGAGACCCCAGGGGATACATCTTAGGGTCATATAATGAAGTTTGGAACCACATATGACCCTTATATGTTGTACAAAATAGCCGTGGTAGGCTTCAGTATACGAAATCGGTGCAAATTAGGAACGGGTAAATTGACCGTTTTAAGGCATATTGGATGGTTCCACCCACTCAATTTTACTACCGGAGGATATTAGGAACCATGGTAAACATCTCAACAATTTTTATTTCCGGGCGAAAAAAGGTAAAAAAATTCCAAAATTGAAGGCTATAATCCACGCTTTTTGAGGAATTTTGAGGTTACGGGGCCCGGTGGCGAAAAGTTTTGAGACCCTAGGGGATACATCATAGGGTCATATAATGACGTTTGGAACCATATATGACTATTATATGTTGCCATCAATGTCCGTGGTAGGCTTGAGGTCACGATATCGGTGCAAGTTTGCAACGGGTAAATTGACCGTTTAAAGGCATATAGGATGGTTGGACCCACCCAAATAGACTCCCAGGGTGTATTAGGGTCCATGGTAAGCATCTCTGCATTTTTTATTTCCGGACGAAAAAAGGTCAAAAAATTCCAAAATTGAAGGCTATAATCCACGCTTTTTGAGGAATTTTGAGGTTACTGGGCCCGGTGGCGAAAAGTCTTGAGACCTTAGCGGATACATCTTAGGGTCATATGATGACGTTTGGAACCATATATGACCCTTATATGTTGTACAAAATAGCCGTGGTAGGCTTCAGTTTACGAAATCAGTGCAAATTTGGAACGGGTAAATAGACCGTTTTAAGGCATATTGGATGGTTCCACCCACTAAATTGGACTCCCGGAGGGTATTAAGAACCATGGTAAACATCTCGGCAATTTTTATTTCCTGGCGAAAAAGGTCATAAAATTCCAACATTGAAGGCGATAATCCACGCTTTTTGAGGAATTTTGAGGTTACGGTGCCCAGTGGCGAAAAGTCTTGAGACCCTAGGAGGTACATCTTAGGGTCATATAATACCGTTTGGAATCATATATGACCATTATATGTTGCCAAAAATGTCCGTGGTAGGCTTGAGGTCACCATATGGGTGCAAGATCCACGCTTTTTGAGGAATTTTGAGGTTACGAGGCCTGGTGGCGAAAAGTCTTGAGACTCTAGTGGATACATCTTAGGGTCATATAATGACGTTTGAAACCATATACGACCATTATATGTTGCCATAAATGTCCGTGGTAGGCTTGAGTTCACGATATCGGTGCAAGTTTGGAACTGGTAAATTTACTATTTAAAGGCATATTGGATGGTTGGACCCACCTAAATAGACTCCTAGGGTGTACTAGGGTCCATGGTAACCATCTCGGCATTTTTTATTTCCAGGCGAAAAAAGGTCAAAAATTTCAAAATTGAAGGCTATATTCCATGCTTTTTGAGGAATTTTGAGGTTACGGGGCTGTAGACACCTAAAAATGTCTCCCCAAAACCAAACCCGATGATGAACACCTTTCACCGCCATTATTGGTTGGGCTGAGTATGTAATCTTTAGAGTGCTTAAATCCATGTTTCTACCCAATACATTTCATAAACAAACCCAGTTCCTAGCCCATTTTCCCAAACCATAACTTATTTTCCTCATTTCGTCCCTTTAAACATAAAATCGTTCATTTCGTGTCCCTTTTATAAAAAATTTTAGACCAGTTTATTTTGGTGCATAATCTGGGTCCAATTATTTATTATTTGGATGGGGCTTGAAATGATCTTTCCAACGATATATTATAAGCCCAAATCCAAGTTATAACGAATAAGTTATAACGATTGTAAGTTATTATTTTAGTGCTCAATAGTTTTTATCTAAATATTATATGGTTGGATAGCTCTTGAAATTATCTTTCGAATGATATATTAAAATATTAATTCCGAGCTATAACGAAAAAGATATAAAAGAAATACGAAACTCTATCCAAAACTGACTCCGACCCAATATTTCTGCCATATCTTATATTCTACATAATATTTTAATCTGATTCCAATTGAATTAGAAAGTAGATTACAAGAGCTTTCCAACAATATCTTATTCATCTTATTCCGATTTCTGGATCAAAAGATATCATAAAAACAAAAACCGCAAAAACTGTTGTCTATCGCAAGAGTTTTATCCGATTCGAATTCTTATCTTTTCTTGATTCGACCCCTCTTTTTTCCCTATAAATAGAGGTCATATCTCCACTTTTTCAATCATCAACAAGATTGATCACCAAATCATTCTCTCTTCCTCTGTTCTACACCAAAAATATTCTCTCCTCTCTCTCTTGCTCTAGCCACACTATTCTTCCCTTAAGCACTCTAAGGAGTCCATACAATACCCGAAGTTCTATACTTAAACCAAGGCGTGAAAGGTAGAATTAACAGAGGGTTTGGACCAAATCAACTCTACTTTTATTAAATTTAATTTGATTAATATTTTTATTGAAGTTACTAACAATTTATTCATGATGTAGCAATTTCAAGGAAACGCGGAAAGTGAGTAATTAATCACTTAATTACTCTTATTATTATTTCTTGTTGCTATTATCATGATTATTATTATAATTTAATTTGAATAACGCTATTATTGTTGAATTGCTCCCAATATTAATGTTGATTATATTATTATTATTTATGATCACCACATTGCATGTTAATGGGAATATGTAATTGAAAATCACGACTAATAAGATAATTTGGACAACCGGTTTAGGTTCCTTTTTAATCTTGTTATTCAATCAAGTGATCACCAATATTTTAGAATAATGTGTGCCTTAATATTCAACCAATTTAGCATAATAATAGTTTGGAGCGAATTGAATCTTTGTTTGCATGCCTTTGAGTTCGTAGGAATACTTTTCATAATAAGAATCAAGTAGAAGCTAATACGGGTGAATGTCACTCCATGACTCACTTCGTACCATCATCCCCGATCCTCCTTTTGTGGTTCCGAACCATATGGAGTTATTAATCTCATGGATTATGAATGGGGTGTAAGCTTCATGGGTCAATCGTTGTTGCCTGTCGTTGTCCCTTATTCGTGCTTGCCTTTTATGATCCGTGAACGGTTTACAAGTTTCTTAAAAACTTATTGGCGGCTCCCTACTTTCCTTGTCCCTAATCGTGTCCCTAATCGTATATGTCAATTCCCATTTCCTATGAGTGCCAAGCATATTCACAACATGCTTTTACGTAAGCGCACTTCAAACGACGCCTTCAATTTGGCGACTCCACTTGGGAGGATTCTTGGTTAATTATCGATTTGAGTGATCGGTATTTAATTAAGATGTGTGGATGAGACTTGAAAGATTCTTGAATTGTATTCCTGCGATTTAATTGGCATTGTCATATATGCATATGCATATTAGGTTACCTATTTTTCCACAATAGTACGTGTTCTACGTACGTGGCTAGCCCGGGGGATTTAAGCTCTATCAACCCAAAAACGCTCATGGCAATAAGGGTTCATCCGAGTTTTTAAATCCATTCAAACCATGGAGTCGAGTTCGATTTCATCACGAACTTGCGGAGCCACCTGTTGGCATACACCCTCAAGGGAGGCTGCCTTGCTAACGCGTCCAAACTCTTAACCATGGTACCCGTTGACACCCAAATAAGCTAGACCATAGTGGAACATAGATCTTGACTTTAGATTGCGAACTTCATTGCATCATTCGTGACAATGTGCTTATGTGTGCATATTTTTATTTTTTATTTTTTTTTTCTTCTCTTTTTTTTCTTATCTAGCCCTCCTTTTTTATTAGAGTTGAGTCATAATCTTTTTTTTTTTTTAGTCAACCCTGATTTTTATTCCCGTATCCTGCATAAGATTCAACTTGTTTTGGTCATAGCCGGAGTTCTAGAAAGAGTTACGTGTCGTACCACCTATGGTTCTGTAGCCCCGAGTTTTATCTTTTATTTGGCGTTGCTTTCGCCACAATGAGAGTCAACCGATATACTACAGCCTCTCCAATTTAGGTGTCTTTTTATTAGTGTGCAACCTCTTATTTTTATTTTTTCTTTTCGTGTCAAGCTAGTCTTAGCCAAGTCCTTTAATTCGTGTCAACTCGTATAACATAGGATTATAGATTTTTATTTTTATTTATTTTATTTATACCCATGAGTCCTAACTGTTCTAGAATTCCACTCATCTTTTTAGTTTCTTGTGATTTTTTGTGCTAACCTTAACATGTGTTCTTTGTCTTTGATTGTGGTTGATCTTATTTATGACTAAAGATTGCCAATGGACCATTTTCACCTAGTAAATAGCATAAACATTAAAATTGGACAAAATTAATCAAGTTAGTTTGTCTTTTAGTCTTCCGTGCTATTTGGTCTTTTGGTCCTTTGTTTTTTATAACGTCGTCATGTCTAGCCATGCGTTCCTACCACGCGTCATAATAAACTCACCTAATCACACATGTTGAGTCGTTTCACACACTTTGTCTTCATGTAATGCACTATATTGTTTTTGATCGTATACAAGGATCATGCATGCATCGTTTTCCGTCATAATAGGAATGAGTGGAGTATTTCACATTGGCTTTGAAAATTCTTTGATACACTCTTCCTTTCCAATCCGAGTATTGAGTCAATGCATTAAGTGAGCTCATTTTGTTCCATAGTACACGAGTTCAAGAATCACAGTTGGATGAATAAGGGGAACGTCATTCCTTCCTTCTTTTCTTCCAATCAAAGCATCAACAATAACAAAATTGTTATCCCTCTTGGAAGTAACAAGTAATTCATAAGCATCCATGAAAACGAAGCATAAGACAAGTTTCCATACAAGATTTCATTTTTTTTCTTCTTTCGTTCTAACCCTTTTTCCCTAATAAGTCTAGCATAGGTTCTCCTTATCCTTATGTCTATATGCCATGTTCCATCAATAAGCATTTCTTTCCTTTGCATTCGATCATGTCATTTGCAAAAAAAAATGAATTTCTGATGAATATTCCAACTCCCTAATGCTTACTTCAATCCATAAATGAATTTCTGATGTTTGCAAAACTTTCTAGGAATTTCTAGATTTCAAAACTCTTAGGTTGTATCGTATACATGCCATCCATCAAGAACATTTCATGAAGGTCATTTTGATTTCCATAACTAGAAATAATCCGAATAGGCTTACATAACTAATAGGTTTGACCCTATTTGTAAGACTATCATTGACTAGCACATCTTTACAGACATGGAGTCCATTCTGGATTTCTTGGCTTTAAGCCACTTCCTGAGTTGGCACTTGTCCAAAGCTTGCTTGTAGGTACGGATTCCAACCATTCCAATAGGAAAATTTTAGAATCCACCTTTTACTAGAATTTCAACAAACTGTTTGTTTCGATCCTAAGTAACCTACGATAGGTATGATCGACAATAGAATTATTCTCTTCAACTCTTTGAAGCCTTTAGTAGGACGATAGAAGTCTCGCTAGTTGAATTAGCTTGCTTCATCACATGTTTTATCAAATTAGCTGATTTCATGCGCCTTCGTCTCTGATCTAGTGTTATCCACATCCATTTGTTGCTCGTCTTATCCACATCCATTTGTTGCTCGTCTCGAATCTCATCGAGATCTAACTTTACTCCCACTTGGCTTTGTAGGAAGACATTTCTTTCTATAAAGACACTATCGCAAGCAACAAACATTTTGTTTCTACGCGATTGTAGGAATAATACCTCTGATTTAGGGTTTATTATGTCATCTTTGTAAACATTTTACATAGATTTCATACTACCTCAATCCTGTTTAGAAAAGATAACTTTAGAACATTTCCAGTCCATAACTCTTATGACATCTTTCTACTACTTTGGTTAAGTTTCTGTTTAGTATGTTTGCAATTGTTGTTGTTCTAATGCATATCCTCAAAATGATATTTTTAAATCATTAAATCTTGGACCGAACCATGGCAAGAAAAGTTTGATTCCTTCTTTATACATACAATTTAATTGTAATGTTCCTGGATTGTGAATTAATTCAACAATTCCTTTAGATGATCATTAGTTTTTGAGTTTAATATTTATCACAACAATCATATTGTAGTGCTAAATTGTTTATCCCAAACTGATTTTACATTTCATTTTCGAATTTTGAACATTTCAATGATTCCAATTTTACTTCATTAACTAATTATCACCATATTTACTTAAATCTTTAATAAGAGCAATGAAATTGTTAAATCTCTTGCTAATTTTTAATTTAAGGTACACTCACATCATATGTTTGTGTTCCAAAAGGTCATTTTAGCTCTTTCACCCTTTCAACTAAAAGGTGATTGGTCATTTTACCTTATCAAGTATGACTTCTAATTCTCAAGTGATTCATAATCATATTAGAGTAAGAGTCTATCCATAACTTTGGATGTGTAAATGGTTTATGTGACCTAACCTTACTTTATTTATAAGTAAGTTTACTTTGAATCATCTAATTTACTTTTGTGATCTACTTATATCAATGTCATAAAACCAAAATTAACTAATATCTAGGAAAATGAAAACAATTTATTACCTTGGTCATGGATCAACATTTGTCCAAGCCAAGTAAAAACAAATCAGTATTCAAAACAAGAAAACCGAAATATTGTCTCATCAAAAACTGGAAATTGTTCTAAATGTAGTGATAAATTAATCTGAAAATAAAACTATGAAGCTATCTCTGGCCACTTAAATACTCCAAGTGCACCTTCAAGCTCCATTTCCATGCTAGCTTCACTTGTTTGCAGTTCCTACGTAACATCACAATGTTAAGCACTACAACATGGTATCACATACCTTAGTGAAAGTTAAAATATTTATAACATAATACCTGAGGTTGATGCTCCATTCTTCTTCTTGAGGAAATCAAGGTATTTCTGGCAATTGCGTTTCCAATGCCCCGTTCTGCTTGCAGTAAAAGCATTTACTCTCACTTGCAACCTTGGTTTTGGATTAACCTTAGGCTTTTCAGGAGCCTTGGCAACTTGCTTGCCCTTGCTCTTGGCACTAGCCTTTTGCCCCTTCTTCTTGAACCCCTTTCCCTTTTGAATCACAAGAACTTCCTTCTTAGGTTCCTTAGGGATTTGTTTCTCAGCACTAACAAGCATTGCATGCAATTGATTCATAGTCTTTGCATTGGCAGTCATGTTAAAGTTCATGATAAACTGGTTGAAACTTTCTGGAAGTGAGTGGAGAATGATGTATGTTGCCAAATCATCACTATAAGGGTACCCCAGTTTCTCCATACATTAAATTAGGCCGATCATTTTGAAAACAAATCATGAACTGTGGCACCCTTCTCCATTCTACAATCCAGAATCTCACGATGAAGCTCATACCTTTCAACTCTAGCTTGTTTCTTAAACAAAGCTTTGAGTTCTTCCATGATTGAATAGGCTTCCTGGTCCTCAAAACGCTTTTGAAGACTAGGTTCCATGGTTGCAATCATTAAGCAAGTGATAGGCATAGCTCTATCATGAGCTTCCTTGTGCTTCTTGAGCTCTGCCGCAGTAGGGTTTTCTGGCAGAGTTCCTGGCAATGGGGTATCAATGACATCCTCCTTACCTTCAGATTTCAGAACAAGCCTTAGCATTCTTTCCCAGTTGGAAAAGTTTTCCCTTGTCAACCTATCCTTCTCAAGGAATGGTCGCAAATTGTAAACGTTGTTGTCATTGTTATTACGGCTACCCATCTATGTCAAAATAAGGCAAAGTTTAATAATTATGTATAATAAAATTAAAGTACCATAAAACGCATTCATTTGGTAACTTTAAAACACTTTATTCAATAATTAAATGATCCCAATTGAATTTTAAGTGATTCCTGACCCTTTATTCGTGCAATAATTGACCGGACTTTGGCCCTACCATCAACCATTACATTTTCAAGTTGAGTAAACTCTTTACTGATTACAACTCTTGTAACTCTTGGTTGAATAATTAACCATCACATGTTTAATTATTACCCTTAGCTTCAAGGTTCTAAACTTTATCTTTAGGTAACCTTGTTGAGTATAACCAATTAAAAGTGTAAAATTTGTCTTACCCCCACTCCCCAATGAAAAATATGACGCCCAGCTTTGGCATGACCCATCATAAATGTCAAAGGTTTCATCGGGTTTTTAATTGGAAAAGCTGCCTCAATATTACTGGGATCTAGATTTATTATGTTGTGATTATTTAGTGAACTCTAGCACATCATCAATCAATATAAATAAAATCTAAACATGCATAATCTACTAACGCAATAAAATAAACATGACGTAGTATGGCCCCTTAGTCCTAAGAAAACTAGAAATGAAAAATGCTCCCACTTGAATCATCATGGATCTTCATCCATCTTGCTCCTTTGGGCCTTCACTTCATGGGCTTCTTTTGGGCTAACACCATTTAAATAACTATTCTATTTACATTAAATAAAAGCTATAAAAATACTTAACAGTACAAAGACCGTATTAGATTACAAAAATACATCACGATGCGCAGATCATATTTAAGAATCTATGGGTCATACTAGTCTATATATAGCAACATAATATCATATATTAGAAAAGTGCCATATAATAAATCACTCAACATGCTTGTCTAAACTATAACATCGAATGATCATAATAAAGTCAACGCATTTCCTAAAATATCTTATATTTTAATCATAATTAAATAATATCATATATTATTCATGACGGTTCATAAAATATCATATATTTAATTTAGTCATGATATAGAATCAAGTCATATTTTAATCTAGAAAGATAAATCATATTTAATCTTCCATGATTATCGTAACTAATTTAGGAGATTCTATCCTAATTACTAGCCAATCAAATAATTTTAAAATCAATTACATCCTAATGTAATAATGAGATAATCACATTATTTAAATCAATTATTATCCTTTTGGAATATACTCAGAATATCCTAATCAATGTTATCCATATTTAACCACTTTAATTTAGGATAATTACCAATTTAACAACTTAAATATGGATAATATCAAATATAACAACTTTTGAATATTTGATTTTATCCTAAAATAAAATATTTTATCCAAATAAAACCAATTTTATCTTTTAAAATAAAAGATCATATTTTCAAAATATTTTAACTTATCCAAAATAAAACTGATTTTATCCCAAAATAATTCGTAATTATCCTGAAATAATTTTTAAAAACAGTTTTTTTTTTTTTTGGAATTGCCGCAACCACCAACGCCGGCCACCGTGACAGCAGCCACTGCCGCAAAGGTCGAAAAATTCCAAAATTGAAGGATATAATACGTTTTTTCAGAAATTTAGAGGTTACGGGGCCCGGTGGCGAAAAGTCTTGAGACCCTAGGGGAAACATCTTAGGGTCATATAATGACGTTTGGAACCATATATGACCATTATATGTTGCCATAAATGTCCGTCATAGGATTAAGGTCACGATGTCGGTGCAAATTTGGAACGGGTAAATTGACTGTTTAAAGGCATATTGGATGGTTGGACCCACCCAAATAGACTCCTAGGGTGTATTAGGATCCATAGTAAGCATCTCGGCATTTTTTATTTTCGGGCAATAAAAGGTCAAAAAGTTTCAAAATTAAAGGCTATAATCCATGCTTTTTGAGGAATTTTGAGGTTACGGGGCCCTGTCGCGAAAAATCTTGAGACCTTAGGGGATACATCTAAGGGTGATCTAATGACGTTTGGAACTATATATGACCCTTATATGTTGTACAAAGTAGCCGTGGTAGGCTTCAGTTTACGAAATCGGTGCAAATTTGGAACAGGTAAATTGACCGTTTTAAGGCATATAGGATGGTTCCACCCATTCAATTGGGCTCCCGGAGGGAATTAGGAATCATGGTAAACATCTCGGCAATTTTTATTTCCGGGCGAAAAAAGGTCAAAATATTCCAAAATTGAAGGCTATAAATCTACGCTTTTTGAGGAATTTTGAGGTTACGGGGCCCGGTGGCGAAAAGTCTTGAGACATTAGAGGATACATCTTAGGGTCATATATTGACGTTTGGAACCATATATTACGCTCATATGTTGTACAAAATAGCCGTGGTAGGCTTCAGTTTACGAAATCGGTGCAAATTTGGAACGGGTAAATTGACCGTTTTAAGGCATATTAGATGGTTCCATCCACGCAATTGGACTCCCGGAGGGTATTAGGAACCATGGTAAACATCTCAGTAATTTTTATTTCCGAGCGAAAAAAGGTAAAAAAATTCCAAAATTTAAAGCTATAATCCAAGCTTTTTGAGGTTACGGGGCCTGGTGGCGAAAAGTCTTGAGACCTAGTGGATACATCTTAGGGCCATATAATGACGTTTGGAACCATATATGACCATTATATGTTTCCATAAATGTCCGTGGTAGGTTTGAGGTCACTATATCGGTGCAAGTTTGGAAAGGGTATATTGACTGTTTAAAGGCATATTGGATGGATGGACCCACCCAAATAGACTCCCTGGGTTTATAAGGGTCCATGGTAAGAATATCGGAAATTTCTATTTCCGGGCGAAAAAAGGTCAAAAATTTCCAAAATTGAAGGCTATAATACGCTTTTTGAGGAATTTTAAGGTTAGGGGGCCCGGTGGCGAAAAGTCTTGAGACCCTATGGGATACATCTCAGGGTCATATAATGACGTTTGGAACCATATATGACCATTATATGTTGCCATAAATTTCCGTGGTAGGCTTAAGGTCACAATGTCGGTGCAAGTTTGGAACTGGTAAATTGACTGTATAAAGGCATATTGATTGGTTGGACCCGCCCAAATACACTGCTAGGGTGTATTAGGATCCATAGTAAGCATCTCGGCATTTTTTATTTCCGGGCGAAAAATGGTCAAAAAATTCCATAATTGAAGGCTATAGTCCACGCTTTTTGAGGAATTTTGAGGTTACGGGGCCGGTGGCGAAAAGTCTTGAGACCTTAGGGGATACATCTTAGGGTTATATAATGACGTTTGGAACCATATATGACCCTTATATGTTGTACAAAATAGCCGTGGTAGGCTTTAGTTTACGAAATCGGTGCAAATTTAGAACGGGTAAATTGACCGTTTTAAGGCATATTGGATGGTTCCATCCACTCAATTGGACTCCCGGAGGGTATTAGGAACCATAGTAAACATCTCAGCAATTTTAATTTCTAGGCGAAAAAAGGTCAAAAAATTCCAAAATTTAAGGCTATAATCCATGCTTTTTGAGCAATTTTGAGGTTACGGGGCCTGGTAGCGAAAAGTCTTCAGACCCTCAGGGATACATCTCAAGGTCATATAATGACGTTTGGAACCATATATGACTATTATATGTTGCCATAAATGTCCGTGGTAGGGTTGAGGTCACTATATCGGTGCAAGTTTGGAACGGGTATATTAACTGTTTAAAGGCATATTGGATGGATGGACCCACCCAAGTAGACTCCTAGGGTGTATTAGGGTCCACGGTAAGCATCTCGGAAATTTTTATTTCCTTTTGAAAAAAGTTCAAAAAATTCAAAAATTGAAGCCTATAATACGCTTTTTGAGGAATTTTTAGGTTACGGGGGCCGATGGCGAAAAGTCTTGAGACCTTAGGGGATACATCTTAGGGTCATATAATGACGTTTGGAACCATATATGACCCATATATGTTGTACAAAATAGCCGTGGTAGGCTTTAGTTTACGAAATCGGTGCAAATTTGGAACGGGTAAATTGACCATTTTAAGGTATATTGGATGGTTCCACCCACCTAATTGGACTCCCAGAGGGAATAAGGAACCATGCTTAACATCTCAGCAATTTTTATTTCCGGGCGAAAAAAAGGTCAAATATTCCAAAATTGTAGGCTATAATCCTCACTTTTTGAGGAATTTTGAGGTTACAGGACCCGGTGGCGAAAAGTCTTGAGACCCTAGGGGATAAATCTTAGGGTCATATAATGACGTTTGGAACCATATATGACCATTATATGTTGCCATAAATGTCCGTGGTAGGCTTAAGGTCATGATGTTAGTGCAAATTCGGAACGGGTAAATTGACTGTTTAAAGGCATATTGGATGGTTGGACCCACCCAAATAGACTCCCAGGGTGTATTAGGATCCATAGTAAGCATCTCGGCATTTTTTATTTCCGGGCAATAAAAAGTCAAAAAATTCCAAAATTAAAGGCTATAATCCACGCTTTTTGAGGAATTTTGAGGTTACGAGGCCTTGTGGCGAAAAGTCTTGACACCTTAGGGGATACATCTAAGGGTGATCTAATGACGTTTGGAACCATATATGATCCTTATATTATGTACAAAATAGCTGTGGTAGGCTTCAGTTTACTAAATCGGTGCAAATTTGGAACAGCTAAATTGACCGTTTTTAGGCATATAGGATGGTTCCACCCATTCCATTGGGCTCCCGGAGGGAATTAGGAATCATGGTAAGAATCTCGGCAATTTTTATTTCCGGGCGAAAAAAGATCAAAATATTCCAAAATTGAACGCTATAATCTACGCTTTTTGAGGAATTTTGAGGTTACGGGGCCCAGTGGCGAAAAGTCTTGAGACATTAGAGGATACATTTTAGGGTCATATATTGACGTTTGGAACCATATATGACGCTTATATGTTGTACAAAATAGCCGTGGTAGGCTTCAGTTTACGAAATCGGTGGAAATTTGTAACGGGTAAATTGACCGTTTTAAGACATATTAGATGGTTCCATCCACGCAATTGGACTCCCGGAGGGTATTAGGAACCATGGTCAAAAGGTCAAAAAATTCCAAAATTGAAGGCTGTAATCCACGCTTTTTTAGGAATTTTGAGGTTACGGGGTGTAGACACCCATTTGTGTCTCCCCAAAACCAAACTCAGTGATGAATAACTGTCACGTCGAAACATAATCAAATGAGGTGAAAGTGTGAAAAGTCAAGTGTTGCGGTTAGTTTTTATTAACAATCTTTCTTTCTGTTTTCGAAAACCATTTCTATTTTATGAAAACGTCCAATTCAGTTTATTTTGGTCCATGATAAGGGTCCAATAATGGTGTAGTTGGATGGGGCTTTAAAAGACCTTTCCAACGATATATTATAAGCCGAATTCCGATGAATAATGCGGAAATTATGGCCAAAATACTAATTTAAACTAGGCCCAAACCGGATTTTACCTACGACCCAATGATCATGAGGAGGGTCCAAAGGTTTAATCCTATTCCTAAACTAATTAGGATTGATTAGAATCTTTTATAAGTTTCTAAAATATCTTAATTATCCTCTTTTGAAAAGATAAGATCATGGAATTTGATTTAAATATAAACTTTCCTTTTTTAAAACTTTCCTAATTCTATTCGGATTTAAAGATGTTCAAAGATAGTCAAAAATTATTTTTTTGCCGCATGTTTTTTATCCAAATTTTATATGGTTGGATAGATCTTGAAATTATCTTTCCAATTATATATTATAATAATAAATCCGAGCTATAACGAAAAAGATATTAAAGATATACGAAACTCTATCCAAAATTGACACCGTCCTACTATTTCGTCCAATCTTTTTATCTACAAAAGATTTTTATCTGATACCAATTGCATTAGAGTAGACTTCAAGATCTTTCCAACGACATATTATATGACTTATTTGGACTTTTGGATCAAAAGATATGATAAAAACAAAATTCGTAAAAACTGCTGTCTACGAGTTTTATTTCGATTTGAATTCGGATTTCTTTTCTTAATTCTTCGACCCTCTTTTTTCTTATAAATAGAGGTCATATCTCCCCTTTTTTCATTCATCAACTTTCATCAATTTTCTCAATTAACTCTCATTAATTCTCTCAATCAACTTTCATCAATTACTATTAACTCTCATCATCAATTCTCTCTATTCTCCCTCTAAGCAATATAGCTTATTCTTTCTCTCCCTATTTCTAAACCAACCTTTTAAGATACAATATTCCGCATTCACAAGACTTAGAATCTCTTAGCCAAGTTCGAAGTTGCCTTCGCCCTAGACGTGAAAGGTTGATATTTTCTGAGGGTTTGGTCCAAAACTATTCAAAACTTTAATTTGATTTGATTTGATTATTTAATTATTCTTTATTGATTTTCATTGAAGTTTACTAACTTGTGTATTTTTTTATTAGAAAGAGGTACGAGGCTTCAAAGTAAGTAGATTAGCTTACTCCCTATTTCTTTCACAATGTATGTAGATTGCATGCTTATTATTGTTTATGATTCCTAGTATCATAGTAGGATGTATTTAATTCCTAGTATCATGTTAGGATGTTATTTTATTCTTTCTAGTATCATGTTTAGGGTGCCTCTTATCTTTTCTAATATCATGTTATCATGTTAGTACCATGTTAGGTTTAAAGCTTTGATCTTTATTGCTTAGTGACATGCTAGGATTTGTTATTAATATTATTAGTATCATGACTAGGATCTTGCTATTATTATTAAGCTTTATTATGCCTTATCATGCTATTATCATCATTATTGGTTTATTATTTATGTTGCTTGATGTATTTTTTATTGTTATTGCTTGATCACACCTTTTATGATTGTTAAAGGGAATTTGTACTTGAAATCACGCTTAATAAGATAATTATTAATTTGGTTTAGGCTAATGTGATTTTAACTCAAGTGATCGCCAATAATAGTTTTATTTGTGCATTAAATTTCAACCAACATAGATAAACAGGATAGGTTCAACATAATGTTTGTATGTTATTCAAAAAGAGCACATGAATACAAGCAGAACAAAGTAGAGTCCTATTTCATAGGGCGGGTCCTTTCTTTGAAGATTGGATTCGTACCCTCATCTCCGGACCCTGTTTGGTTCAAGACCTTATGGAGTAGTTGATGGTCCTTTTGGATTGTCTTATGGGTTTACAAGTTCCTAAAACTTGTTGGCGACTGTTTTTGCTCTTTGTCTTTCCCTTTGGAACGCCACCGTACTTTAGTGTATGATCACAGTGGGGTTCAAGTTTGGGCTTATCATAATGCTTGAAATATTCCCTACAGTTTTTGGCGACTCCGCTGGGGAGGATTTCTATTTATATTCCTGAAATTTATTTAATTTTGGCAATTATTTAGAATGAGCGGATGAGACTCGAAAAATTCTAAGTATTTCATGTGCGTGATTTGATTAACATTATTGTCATATGCATTAAAAGGTCCTCATGGGAGCACCCCATGAGTCAATCCATAGGAAATTTACACGTAGGAAATTTGAGAAATATCTTTCATGACTAGAATCGAAAAGATGATGCGAAATCTGGAAAATTCGAAGAACACGGAAACTTGCCAAGGCATGTAGGAACTAGCGTCTAGAAAACAGGGCTTGTCGCCCGTAAAAAGTTTCTGTCGCCTAGCGACAGTTCTGTCGCTTGGCGACAGGAGCTTCTTTGCGGCGACAGTCCCTGTAGTCTGGCGCCAAGTTCTTCCAATACCGAGCCAGGGGTCCGCCTTCTTACTTTGACCATTTCTAGCATTGTTGGCTTGATTTTGCTTATTGATTGAGTCCTTTTCTCACTTTTCTGAACCCATATGTGTTCTACATATGGAAATAACCCTCTGGGGGTTCCTGCTTCACCTGCCCAATGGAATATCCCACTATCATGTGCAAAGTTCAGATTTGGGTACGTGCAAAGTTTGGGAAGGTGTGCAATTTGTGTAAAATTCAAAAAGCAAGTTCAAATAAACAAAAAAAGTTAATAAAAAAAATGTCTAAAGGCAAGTGTTCCAATGTCTTTGATATGAACATGTCTTGAATTGCGTCTCGCATTGAGTGCTTGGTACCGTGCCTGAGAAACATGAATGCTAAGTGAGTGATGAACCGCATGATCCGGGATTGCCTACATTGATTCAAATGAACACAACAAAAAAAAAAAAAAAAAAAAAAAAAAAAAAGGAAGAAGAAGAAGTTCATAGCAAAAAAAAAAAATATGTGAAAAATAAAACTTGCAAAGTTTTCAAATACACAATTACACATCTCGGGGGGTTTCTCTCGGGTCTTGAGCCTTTTACTCCTTTCTTCGTTAAACTATCAGCTTAACTACATTACAACCCTCAAAAGACCTCTTTGAGGTGTACATACACTTGTGCAAAGCTCGGTTAGAGCTACGTTCGGCCTGATTCCTAACGGATACGTAGGCAACCTCACATTGAGGTGCGGCCACATTCATATTCATATCTATGCATGATTGAGTCAAAGAATATCCAATGCTTATCCCTACCCATTTAGAGCTAGACTTGGGGGCTTGAACCCACATCACTTATCTTACCCAGCCCAACAAGAGTCATCGTCTTTGACTCTTCTCACATCTATTTCCATCACCACAACCTTTGCAGCCAACCTTAGTATCACTTTCACACACTTCACTCACACATACATAGCCATATCATCCTTCCCTTTAAGAACCCTTTATCATGAAATCTTGTTTCAACACTGTGCATCTCATCATCTTTCAAGACAACATTCATTAGAAAAAACATTGTATACTTGCTTAGCTTCCTGACCTGAGCAATATTCATTGTTTCACGCATCGCATAATGTACTGAGTTATATTTATATATCTGTGAGTTTTAATCATACAAAGCATATCGTGCTTAGCTCCTTGACTTAAGCAACATTCATTATGCAATAATCACTTCGTCTATATACGTGCTTAGCTTCCAGACCTAAGCGACGTTCAAGATCACTTCTTTACGCCATATATGATGCTTAGCTCCATGACCTAAGTTCATTCATCTATCGTGTCACATGATGTAATTGTCCTTAGCCTCCTGGCCTAAGAACATGCATATGCATACATTATTTTCAAGACAAGCAATTTAATCCATACGATCCATTTCGTCTTGCTCAACGAAGAAGTTCAAAACTTTTTCCCTTTTTCATAACTTTTCTTTTGGGCCGGGAAATTCAAAAACGTTTTTAAAATTTTCTCATCGAGGGAAGTTCGGAAATAAAACTTCATTTTTTTCATGTCTTTCTTTTCCGGGAGAAAGTCAGTACCCTCCACTCATCCCATGACAAAAATGACTGAAAATTTTTGCTTTTGAATTTTTGGTTGCTTGTGTTAGTGCACACACTCACTCGAGACACCCACACACACAAGTCATGTCATGTTGTGTCATGTCAAACTTGGTCAAGTCAGTTGGTCAAGTCAATCACAATATATACGAGTCCCTTGGCAAATTTTATTTTGCAGGTCTCAATTACAGCCCACGTCCGGGGACAAGCGGACAATTTATTGCCCACGTCCGGGGACAAGCGGACCATCCACAGCCCACGTCTGGGGACAAGCGGACCATTTACAGCCCACGTCTGGGGACAAGCGGACCATTTACAGCCCACCTCCGGGGACAAGCGGACCATTTACAGCCCACGTCCGGGGACAAGCGGATCATCTACAACCCACGTTCGGGGACAAGCGAACCAATTACATCCCACGTTCGAGGACAAGCGAACCTTTTACAGCCCACGTTCGGGGACAAGCGAACCAACTACAGCCCACGTTTGGGGACAATCGAACCATCATCATTTTAGGGATCATCTCCCAAGCGAAGACGATTCATGGCGCAAGGTTCTTGATACACAGAGACGTGCAATTTCATCATCAGACAAGTTTTTCCTCAAGCATGGAAAATTGTCATCTCTCGACTTTCCTCAAGCATGGAAAGTATCTCATCCGGTGGGTTTCTTCAAGCATAGAAAGCTACCAAACATCCTCTGTCGACTTTCCTCAAGCATGGAAAGTATCATCCGGTGGATTCCTTCAAGCATAGGAAGCTACCAAACTCATTTGTCACTGATACACTGATGTCAGATACGCATTCTATCCCTTTACTTTTTTATCAGTAAAACTAACATTTTTCTGCAGGTATCGGCATATACAGAGTGATTTAAGATTGCAGAACGTCTTAAATCATTCTCCGTCCCAATCAACTACTTTGACTATCGTTTTCGAAACTAACGTTTCTACAAACTCAGTCAAAGTTGGGGCTTCTGTAGACACCTAAAAATGTCTCCCCAAAACCAAACCCGATGATGAATAACCTTTCACCGCCATTATTGGTCGGGTTGAGTATTTAATCTTTAGCGTGCTTAAATCCATGTTTCTTCCCAATCTTTCACCGCCATTATTGGTCGGGTTGAGTATTTAATCTTTAGCGTGCTTAAATCCATGTTTATTCCCAATACATTTCATAAACCAACCCAATTCCAAACCCATTTCACCAAACCATAACTTATTTTCCACATTTCGTGCCTTTAAACCGAAAATAATTCATTTCGTGTCCATTAAACTCATTCATTTCGTGTCCTTTTTATTAAAATGTTTTGAGAAGTTTATTTTGGTCCATAGTATGGGTCTAATTATTTAATATTTGTATGGGGCTTTAAAATAGCTTTCCAACGATATATTATAAGCCCAAATCCGAGTTATAACGAATAAGTTATGGCCAAAATACTAAACTGAGTCTAAATCGAACCTAAGCCCACCTTACCTTCGACCCAATGATCATGTGGAGGGTCCAAAGGATTTAATCTCATTCCTAAACCAATTAGGATTAATTGGAAGCTTCTATAAGCTTCTAAAAGATCTTGATTATCCTTTTTGAAAAGATAAGATTAAAAAGTTTGAAATTGAATAAAACTTTTCTTTTTGAAAGTCCTAATTCTATTCGAATTGAAAAACGTTCAAAGATTGTCATATATTATTTTGGTGCTTCATAGTTTTTATCTGATTCTTAGATGGTTGTATAGCTCTTGAAATTATCTTTCCAATGATATATTATAATATTAATTCCGAGCTATAACGAAAAAAGATATAAAAGAAATACGAAACTCTATCCAAAACTGACACCGTCCCACTATTTCGGCCATATCTTTTATTCTACAGAATATTTTAATCTGATTCTTATTGGGTTAGAAAGTAGACTTCAAGATCTTTCTAACGATATATTATTCATCTTATTAAAATTTCTGGATCAAAACATATGATAAAAACAAAAACCGCAAAAACTGCTGTCTATCGCAAGAGTTTTATCCGATTCGAATTCTTATATTTTCTTGATTCGACCCCTCTTTTTTCCTTTAAATAGAGGTCATATCTCCCCTTTTTCAATCATCAACAAGCTTGATCGTTAAACCCTTATCTCTTCCTCTCCCTACACCAAAATATTCTTTCCTCTCTCTTTTGCTCTAGCCTAAATTCTAGCCACCCTATTCTCTCATTTTATATCCCTTAAGCACTCTAAGGAGTCCATACGATACCCGAAGTTCTATACTTAAACCAAGGCGTGAAAGGTAGAATTAACTGTGGGTTTGGACCAAATCAACTCTACTTTTTAGTTAATTTAATTAACATTTGATTTAATTTTATTGAAGTTACTAACAGTTTATTCATGATGTAGCAATTCAAGGAAACGTGGAAAGTGAGTAATTAATCACTTAATTACTCTCATTATTATTTTATATTGCTAATATCATGATTATTATTATTATTTGATTTGGATAACGTTATTATTGTTAAATTGCTTCCAATATTAATGTTTATTCTTTTATTATTTATAATCACCATATTGCATGTTAAAGGGAATATGTAATTGAAAATCACGCCTAATAAGAAAATTTGGACAACCGGTTTAGGTTCCTTTTTAATCTTATTATTAAATGAAAGTGATCACGATATTGTGGAATTATATGTTGCATTAATATTCAACCAATTTAGCATAATAATAGTTTGGAGCAAATTGAATATTTTGTTTGTATGCCTTTGAGATCACATGAATACTTTTCACAATAAGAATCAAGTAGAGGCCAATACGGGCGAATGTGACTCCATGACTCACTTCGTACCATCATCCCCAATCCTCCTTTCGTGGTTCCGAACCATATGGAGTTAGTAATCTCATGGATTATGAATGGGGTGTAACCTTCACGGGTCAATCGTTGTTGCTTTCGTTGTCCCTTAATCGTGGTTGCCTTAAATGATCCGTGAACGGTTTACAAGTTCCTTAAAACTTGTTGGCGGCTCCCTACTTTCCTTGTCCCTAATCGTTGTCCCTTATCGTAATGTCAATTCCCACTTCCTATGAGTGCCAAGCATATTCACCACTATGCTTTTAACGTAGGCGCACTTCAAACGACGCCTACACTGTCCAACGACTTTAGATTCCAAGAGATTAGCTCCCAAGGGGTCTCGGTGGATAAGGACCTTCTCCCACAGAAGTTTAATCCCAATGACATCCCTAAATTTAAGGCTATGAATAACCCTTATTTTCATTTAAGAGCTTTTGAAACGATAATGAACATTAAAGGTATAGATAGAAAAGCATTTCATTCTGTATTTTCTTTGTCTTTAGAAGCTATATGTCAACAATGGTACTTTTCTCTGGACGAAGAGAAGATCTCCAATTGGGAAGAAATAAAAAATGCTTTCATTAATAGATATAAATGTAACATTCAAGTTGAAACTGACCATAGACAGCTTGAGATGCTAAGACAAAAAGAAAATGAAAGTTTCACTTCCTTTTTCAACAAGTGGAGGGAAACTTCCGCTAATATGATTGAAGTCCCTACTGAGAAGGAGGCTGTGAGGTTGTTTATCAAGAATTTACAAGAGAAGTATTCGAAACATTTGAGATACCAACACAACTTGAACACTTTCAAGGCAGTCTATGACATAGACATTGAGATTGAAGATGACCTTGAAAAACAAAAAGCTACTAACAATAGTAACCAAAGTGGCTGGAAAGGAAAGAAGAACGACAATCCTTCTTCTTCTTAAAGCACCCACTCTAGTAACAATGTTAGTACCTTTGACCTCAATGAAGTCTTAGCCATGAATAACCAAGAATCTAAGAAAGAATTAAGGAAAGAATTCACTCCTATTGGGATGAGCTATGATGTTGCCTTCGATCGACTCCATACTAAAGGGCTCATTACTCCCATTGGACCCATTCAAGACCCCGCACCTGAAAAAAGATTGCCTAGTTGGAATCCAGATGCACATTGTAAGTACCATCAAGGTAGGGGTCATACTACTGAGAGCTGTTGGAAGCTAAAGGAGGCCATCCAATATTTGATCGACAATATATAACAAACTTCCTATACCTCCAATCGGCAAGAAGACCGGGTGATGATAAAGCACAAGACAAGAGGCGAGCTTCAACGACAAGATTTCGTGACCTCTTTCTTCTATTTCTTTTTTTTTTTTTTCTTTTCCTCCTTTCCCCAATAAAGTCTAGCATAGGCACCTTTCATTTTCCCCTAGTTTTTACTTTGTAGGACTTTTCATTTACTTTTTCCTTTTAATAAAATGAGCATTTTAATTTCTTGCATATGATCATTGCATTGCAGTATTATAAAAAAAATATATATATATAAAAAAAAATCGCCGAATTCAGCACAAGTTATACCAATGATTTGAGGCACCCCTTGTAGCCATATCATATCTTTCACCCTTTAAATATATAATCGTTTTCTTGATAAACCACTTTGAGCCTCGTCTAACGATAGACCTTTCATTTTTTAACCCACATCTACTAACCTTGGGATGGGATGGTGTGTAACTTATGCAAGTTCCAAATATGAAAGCTTGAGTGATTTTAAAAGAGTAAAATAAAAATAAAAAAAAAAATAAAAGTGTACAAAAGGGCAAGTGTTCCAATGTCTTTGATATAAAAATATCTTTGATAAGAACATGTCTCAGATTGCGTCTCTTATCGAGTGCTCGGTACCGTGCCTGAGAAACATGAATGCCAAGTGAGTGATAGACCGCATGATCGGGATTGCCCACACTTATAAAAAAATGCGAATATGGAAAATGCAAAAGCAAAAAAAAAAAGAAGGGAAAACAAAAAAAGAGCTCAAAAATGAGAAACCTCAAGCATAAAAATAAATAAGATTCAAAAGCAAGGTTGCACACCTTGGAGGCTTATTCAGGGTCTTGAGCCTTTATCCCCTTCTTCTCTAACCTTTAGCCTAACCACGTTACAACCCTTAAAAGACCTTTTTGAGGTATACATACACTTGTGCGAGGTTCGGCTAGAGCTACATTTGGCCTGATTCCTATCGGATACGTAGGCAATCTCACATTGAGGTGCGACCATAATAAAAATGCATTCATTTTCACATTCACACACTTACACCATGATCATATCAAGGGATTTCCAATGCTCATCCCTATTTACTTAGAGCTAGACTTGGGGGCTTAATCCTTACATCATTCGCCTACCTAGCCTAAGAGTCATCATTATTTGACTCTTATCAAATAATACTTTTCCATACACCGTTAGCCTTTGCAGCATAACTTTAGTGTCACTTTCACACACATCACAGATACATGACCAAATAGACTTCGAATTAGGAACCCTTTGTCATGAATTCTTAACATAACGTTGAAGCATACCTTATTAAAATCACACATCACTCATCACTTATAATCATCATTGTATCAAAGTGTGAAGTACTTAGCCTCCGCCCCTAAGTTACCTAAATACTTTCATAATCGAGTCAACTAAGATAGTTTAGGAGGAATTAATCCTTGCACCTTGAGGGATAGTATCAAATGCACATACTTGATTAAGCTCATTCAACATGCACCATCAAACACTTCGATTCTTTTTCGCGTCTTTCTTTTTTCGGGAGAAAGTCGGTACCCTCCACAAAAATGACGGAAAATTTTTGTTTTTGAGTCATGTACACATCAAGTCCAGTGCACACACGAGTCACACATAGTGAGTCATCATTAAGTCAAAGTTCATATCGAGTTGAGTCTAACACATGTGTCAAACGCTTTGAGTCGAGTCATGACAAGTCAATGAGTCAAGCAACACTAAACCATAGGTCAACCCTAAGATAACAAACCAATACTAATAATAAGAAAAGTCCAATAGTCAAAAATATAAATGCAGATACATTCCAGCGAGCAAGAATATTCCCGGATTTTTTCGAAAAAAAAACCGCGAATATAGATATATGAGATTCTTCCAAGATGAGAGAAGTTTGAGCAAAATTATGAAGAGCTTCAATTTCCAAAAGATTTGAGCAAATTAGGTCGTAAGGAAACGACCAAATTGAAAGTTCGGAGCGAAACAAAGCAATGAACAGCAGCGGGAGCGGTAGAAATGAAAAAGAAATCTGTCGCCAAACGACAAGGTTTGTCGCCTTGCGACAGAACGATATCGCGGCGACAGAAGGTTCTGGCATGCGCCAGTGTAGCGACAGAATGTGTGGCCCCATATTGGATTATGAGGACCTTTTACAGAAATTTCGGGTTCCTTGGTACGCCAGTTAGCCCCTTTAAGCAATTTGACATGATTTAGTAATCGGCTCGATTACAATCACAATGAGTGATCGACCTGACAAAAGATCGTCTCACTTAGCTTAAAGCGCCTAAGCATTGGCTCATCGCAAGCACCAAAGTAACGGTTCACAACGATTTCCTAGGATGAAAGATGATTTGAAGATTCGAGATGACGAAGCCTTCAGCAGGGGGCTTTAAGATTAAAAAGAGTCTATTACTTGGATTTAAGAAGGACGGTTTGAGATGAAGCGACCTTCAATAGCTTTCACTATGATTGGGGAGGTTATTATTTGAGAAGAACGATTCAAGATGAAGCGGTCTTTGATAGCTTTCGCTAAGATTGTGAAGGTTATCACTTAATTTGAGAAGATAGCACGAGATGGGCAATCTTCGACAATGTCCGCTAAGATTGTGGAAATTTTCACTTATATTTGAGAAGAGCGGTTCGTGATGAGGCGGTCTTCGACGACCTTCGCTAAGATTGTGGAAGTTGTCCACAAGATTTGAGAAGATAGCACGAGATGGGCAATCTTCGACGACCTTCGCTAAGATTGTGGAAGTTGTCATCAAGATTTGAGAAGATAGCACGAGATGGGCGGTCTTCGATGACATTCACTAAGATTGTGGAAGTTGTCACCTAGATTTGAGAAGAGCGGTTCGTGATGAGGCGGTCTTCGACGACATTCGCTATGATTGGGAAGGTTGTCACCATGAATCAAGGAAAAGCTCGAGATGTATGACAGCATTCCCTACGATATGGAGAGTTGTCACAAATCTTGGAGATGGCGAAGTAAGGTCACCTTCGACGGTCCCTCAAGGTAAAGAGAGAATGTCTATAGCGGCGATGCACTGCCGTGGCGATGTACGGCCACAACCTAGAAGATGACGACATACAGTTATTTTGGACGATGTTCCCGAAATACTGTGGAGGATTGTCACCAAGAATATTGAAGACGACAACATATGGTTATCTTCAATGATGGCGTTCACGAGGCACTGTGGAGGTTGTCACAAACAACAAAAGCAATGATAAAATAGTTATGTCCAGAGACGTGTGCTTGACAGTGTAAGATACGCATTTCTTAACTCTCTTATCTGTTTAACTAATGATTATTTTACAGGTATCGGCGTTATAAGAATAATTTGGAATCGCAGAACGTTTTGAATCATTCTCCGTCCCTATCGATACTTTGACTTTTGTTTTCGAAACATAAGTTTCTCCAAACTCAGTCAAAGTGGGGGCTTCTGTAGACACCCATTTGTGTCTCCCCAAAACCAAACCCAGTGATGAGTACCTGTCACGTGGAAACATAATTGAATGAGTTGAAAGTGTTAAAAGTCAAGTGTTGCGGTTAGTTTTTATTAAAAATCCTTCTTTCTGTTTTCGAAAACCATTTCTATTTTATGAAAACGTCCAATTCAGTTTATTTTGGTCCATGATAAGGGTCTAATAATGGTGTAGTTGGATGGGGATTTAAAAGACCTTTCCAACGATAAATTATAAGCCCAATTCCGATGAATAATGAGGAAGTTATGGCCAAAATACTAAACTGGGCCCAAATCGGATTTTACTTACGACCCAATGATCATGAGGAGGGTCCAAAGGTTTAATCCTATTTATAAACTAATAAGGATTGATTAGAATCTTTTATAAGTTACTAAAATATCTTAATTATCCTCTTTTGAAAAGATAAGATCATGGAATTTTATTTAAATATAAACTTTCCTTTTTTAAAACTTTCCTAATTCTATTCGGATTTAAAGATGTTCAAAGATAGTCAGATATTATTTCCGTCCCTCATGTTTTTTATCCAAATTTTATATGGTTGGATAGATCTTGAAATTATCTTTCCAATGATATATTATAATAATAAATCCGAGCTATAACGAAAAAGATATTAAAGATATACGAAACTCTATCCAAAACTGACACCGTCCTACTATTTGGTCTATATCTTTTTATTTTTAAAACATTTAAATCTGATTCTAATTGAATTAGAAAGTATACTTCAAGATCTTTCCAACGACATATTATATGACTTATTTGGACTTCTGGATCAAAAGATATGATAAAAACAAAATTCGTAAAAAATGTTGTCTACGAGTTTTATTTCGATTTGAATTCGGATTTCTTTTCTTAATTCTTCGATCCTCTTATTTCTTATAAATAGATGTCATATCTCCCCTTTTTTCATTCATCAACTTTCATCAATTTTCTCAATTAACTCTCATTAATTCTCTGAATCAACTTTCATCAATTACTATCAACTCTCATCATCAATTCTCTCTATTCTCCCTCTAAGCAATATAGCTTATTCTTTCTCTCCCTATTTCTAAACCAACCTTTTAAGATACAATATTCCGCATTCATAAGACTTAGAATCTCTTAGCCAAGTTCGAAGTTGCCTTCGCCCTAGACGTGAAAGGTTGATATTTTCTGAGGGTTTGGTCCAAAACTAGTCAAAACTTTAATTTGATTTGATTTGATTCTTTAATTATTCTTTATTGATTTTCATTGAAGTTTACTAACTTGTGTATTTTGTTATTAGAAAGAGGTACGAGGCTTCAAAGTAAGTAGATTAGCTTACTCCCTATTTCTTTCACAATGTAGATTGCATGCTTATTATTGTTTATGATTCTTAGTATCATGTTAGGATGTATTTAAATTCCTAGTATCATGTTAGGATGTTATTTTATTCTTTCTAGTATCATGTTTAGGGTGCCTCTTATCTTTTCTAATATCATGTTATCATGTTAGTACCATGTTAGGTTTAAAGCTTTGATCTTTATTGCTTAGTGACATGCTAGGATTTGTTATTAATATTATTAGTATCATGCCTAGGATCTTGCTATTATTATTAAGCTTTATTATGCCTTATCATGCTATTATCATCATTATTGGTTTATTATTTATGTTGCTTGATGTACTTTTTATTGTTATTTCTTGATCACACCTTTTATGATTGTTAAAGGAAATTTGTACTTAAAATCACGCTTAATAAGATAATTATTAATTTGGTTTAGGCTAATGTGATTTTAACTCAAGTGATCGCCAATAATAGTTTTGTTTGTGCATTAAATTTCAACCAACATAGATAAACAGGTTAGGTTCAACATAATGTTTGTATGTTATTCAAAAAGCGCACATGAATACGAGCAGAACAAAGAAGAGTCCTATTTCATAGGGCGGGTCCTTTCTTTGTAGATTGGATTCGTACCCTCATCTCCGGACCCTGTTTGGTTCAAGACCTTATGGAGTAGTTGATGGTCCTTTTGGATTGTCTTTTGGGTTTACAAGTTCCTAAAACTTGTTGGGGACTCTTTTTGCTCTTTGTCTTTCCCTTTGGAACGCCACCGTACTTTAGTGTATGATCACAGTGGGGTTCAAGTTTGGGGTTATCATAATGCTTGAAATATTCCCCACAATTTTTGGCGACTCCGCTGGGGAGGATTTCTATTTATATTCCTGAAATTTATTTAATTTTGGCAATTATTTAGAATGAGCGGATGGGACTCGAAAAATTCTAAGTATTTCATGTGCGTGATTTGATTAACATTATTGTCATATGCATTAAAAGGTCCTCATGGGAGCACCCCATGAGTCAATCCATAGGAATTTTACACGTAGGAAATTTGAGAAATATCTTTCATGACTAGAATCGAAAAGATGATGCGAAATCTTGAAAATTCGAAGAACACGGAAACTTGCCAAGGCATGTAGGAACTAGCGTCTAGAAAACAGGGCTTGTCGCCCGTAAAAAGTTTCTGTCGCCTGGCGACAGTTTTGTCGCTTGGTGACATGAGTTTTTTGCGGCGACAGTCCCTGTATTCTTGCGCCAAGTTCTTCCAATACCGAGCCAGGGATCTGCCTTCTTACTTTGACCATTTCTAGCATTGTTTGCTTGATTTTGCTTATTGATTGAGTCATTTTCTCACTTTTCTGAACCCATATGTGTTCTACATATGGAAATAACCCTCTGGGGGTTCCTGCTTCACCTGCCCAATGGAATATCCCACTATCATGTGCAAAGTTCAGATTTGGGTACGTGCAAAGTTTGCGAATCCACCCAACCATATGCTTGTGTGCAATGCATATGGATTCATAACCATGGACCTTTTTGACTTAACCCATATCCTCGAACTTTAGAGAACTAGAGCCATGGTTAGGTTGCAAACTCATCATATTGTGACTATGTGAACTATTTGTGCACCGTTGCTTGTATATATTATATATGTGTTAACCGTTTGTTTGACTAGTGGTTAAGACTAAATAAAATAACCAATGACTAAAGGACTTTGTTTAATTAATTAATTAATTATTTTGAACTAATAAAATTCCCTTAAATCGAGTCATAATTCCTTTTAGTCAACCCGGATTTTTATTCCCGTATACTGCACATGCGTCAAATTGTTTTGGTCATACCCAGAGTTGTAGGAAGAAACACGAGTCTTATAACCTATGGATCTCTAGCCCCGAGTTTTATCTTTAATTTGGAGTTGGTTTCGTCCCAATTAGAGTCATATATTAAAAGTTATGACTAAAATACCACAGCCTGTCCAGTTTAATGCACATACGTGAAGTCTTAACTTAGTCCTTGCTTAAGTCTAGTCACATAGTCTAGCAACATGGTCATGATGCAATTCTTAACATGTCACCTAAACTCATTATTCTTAGCACATACTTTGTATATGTCACCATGACCATGTCTTAGGTTCATGCATGAGTCGTTTTTCCGTCATTTGAATTGGGGGGTTCATTCTATTCCTAATTCTTCAATATTTCTCCATCTTTATCATCTTCCCACTCACTACATTCTTTCCCCATGCATATCATACCTCTCACTCTTCCATAATCTTTTTCCATCTATTGCATGTTGAATAAAGCTTGAGTCAAAATAATTGATATAAAACTTATCCCTAAATTCCCTTTCTACAGTACTTGGTCAAGGAGAGAAGGGCGTTTAATCAAGGACAACACTTTTGTTCAAGTCTTACTTTTTGACAAACCAATCGGTAGGAAAAGGAAAGCTAAGAAGGCAATGGCTAGTGAAGAAGAACTTAATGAGGTCAAGGGACATTAATTGGGGTCCCGGAGGGTATTAGGAACCATGGTAAACATCTCAGTAATTTTTATTTCCGGGTGAAAAAAGGTCAAAAAATTCCAAAATTTAAGGCTATAATCCACGGTTTTTGAGGTATTTTGAGGTTACGGAGTCTGGTGGAAAAAAGTCTTGAGACCTAGGGGATACATCTTAGGGTCATATAATGACGTTTGGAACCATATATGACCATTATATGTTCCCATAAAAGTCCGTGGTAGGCTTGAGGTCACTATATTGGTGCAAGTTTGGAACGGGTATATTGACTGTTTAAAGGCATATTGGATGGATGGACCCACCCAAATAGACTCCCAGGATGTATAAGGGTTCATGGTAAGCATATCGGAAATTTTTATTTCCGGGCGAAAAAAGGTCAAAAATTTCCAAAATTGAAGGTTATAATACGCGTTTTGAGGAATTTTAAGGTTACGGGGCCCGGTGGCGAAAAGTCTTGAGACCCTATGGGATACATCTTAGGGTCATATAATGACTTTTGGAACCATATATGACCATTATAGGTTGCCATAAATGTCCGTGGCAGGCTTTAGGTCACGATGTCGGTGCAAGTTTGGAACGGTTAAATTGACTGTTTAAAGGCATATTAGATGGTTGGAACCACCCAAATACACTCCCAGGGTGTATTAGGATCCATAGTAAGCATCTCGGCATTTTTTATTTCCGGGCGAAAAAAGGTCAAAAAAATCCAAAATTGAAGGCTATAGTCCATGCTTTTTGAGGAATTTTGAGGTTACGGGGCCGGTGGCGAAAAGTCTTGAGACCTTAGGGGATACATCTTAGGGTCATATAATGACGTTTAGAACCATATATGACCCTTATATGTTGTACAAAATAGTCGTGGTAGGCTTTAGTTTACGAAATTGTTGCAAATTTATGATGAGTGACATTTATGGCACTCATTTGGTTCCTTTTTGGATGATTTTTATTTCATTTTATCTCTCTTTTCTTTAGTTTTCCTTAGCTTTATTCTTGTTTTCTTCATTTTATGCTTTTTGTAGTTAGTTTCTCTATTTCATGCTTTTTCTAGTTTACTTGTTATTTTTCTCTTTTACTTGCTTTTTATCATTTGTTTGTAGGTGGTAATTGATTGTCCAAGATTTCCCGAGCTTCCTCTCTATGAGCTTTCATTGTTTTCATGCCTAAAGAAGGTGCAAGAAGCTCCAAGTCAAAGGTGGATCCAAGGGGCAAGCTTCAAAGCTTTGTATATGCCTTCCTCATGGCTTATACTTTTCAAGAAATTCAAGAAAGTTTCTGCTTACTTTGTCCTCCATCATCATCATCTAGGATGTGTGCACCGCTTGAGCTAGGACGAAGAGATGAAGGGGGAATACCCAGCCAGGTGCGGGTGCACCAAGGTGGTGTGCGGCCGCACATTGCTCGGGTGCGCCCGCACGCACCAGGTGTGCGAGCGCACCAACCTGGGTGTGTCCCGTGCGCACCATTCTCTCTCCTCCGAGCGCCCGCACCTACGAGGGTCTATTTTTGGGCGTCAATACCGACCTCCTCTTTGTATATATAGTTATTTCTACCTATTTTTAGAAGGAAGTTTTTGAGATCGAATTGGATAGTTAGTTTTGGGAGAATTTTAGAGAGAGAAACTTAAGAACTTTAGAGAGAGAAACTCATGATTTTTGGTGATTGCTCAAGAATTCCTCATTGTATTTGATCTTTAGATCAAAGTTTTGTAAGGATCTTCTTCTTGATATTAATACAAGTTTGATTTTAGTTGATTTCATTTGTTTTCCATGTTCTTGATGATTGATTGTAGTATTGATTGAATTTTGATTGATTTTGATTGATTGTTGGTTTAATCTTTGATTTCAATTATGTTGATGATGAAATTGATGATTGTTGTAGTTTTGATCTTGATTCCTATGGCTAGCTAGGGAAATGGTGAAGCATGTTTGAATAATGGATTAGAGTAATTTGGGGATAATTGATGGAGTTGATGATATGATTAAATTTGGTTGATAATTCATGTGCATGTGTGTGATTAATTGAGGTTTGGCCATCTTTGATTATTGCACTAGATTGCATTGTGAGCTTGCTATGATACGGACCATTGATTAGTAACTTGCAATTTCACGATTGAGGTGCTTTGTGACGTTCCCTAGGTAGTGTTTAGCGTAGTTGACGCTAGTTAGACCTCTAGGTCAACCATCTTGGTATGCTCTTTTGGATACATGATGATCTTCCTTCATATCACTTGACTTAGTCGGTTTGACCTCCCAAATTACCATTTTCCATTACAATTACATGTGGATCCATTGCCCTAGTGTCTTTAGATTGATTTCATATAAGTTCTTGCATCATTTAGGTCTAGCTCTAGTTTCCTTCATAAACCCCTTTTACTTGACTTCGAAATAGCTTGACTTAGACATTGTGCATTCGACCTCCATTCCTTTGGGTTCGACCTTGACTTACCACTACACTAAATAGGGGTTTGTTAAGTTACAAATTTTGTTTGATTGGGTGGGGTGGTAGCCCAACAACCTACCGTTCTCCTTCCCATCAATTTAGAACGGGTAAATTGACCGTTTTAAGGCATATTGGATGGTTCCAACCACTCAATTGGACTCCCGGAGGGTATTAGGAACCATAGTAAACATCTCAGCAATTTTAATTTCCGGGCGAAAAAAGGTCAAAAAATTACAAAATTTAAGGCTATAATCCACGTTTTTTGAGCAATTTTGAGGTTACGGGGCCTGGTGGCGAAAAGTCTTCAGACCCTCAAGGATACATGTCAGGGTCATATAATGACGTTTGGAACCATATATGACTATTATGTGTTGCCATAAATGTCCGTGGTAGAGTTGAGGTCACTATATCGGTGCAAGATTGGAACGGGTATATTAACTGTTTAAAGGCATATTGGATGTGTTTCGGGTTTTTTGTGATTCCCTCGGATACTGGTCGCGCTCTGCTGACAAAGACTCGGACACCTGCAAAACCACGAATATTCCGGTGATCGGAATATTCGCCTCCGACGCTCAAGTTAGTGAACGGAAACGGAAAAGGCTAGAGAGAGAAAGTAGAGAGAAGTTGGAGCGTTTTAGAGCCCTTGTATTATTGTCACCTCAAAATCCACCCCTCCCATCATAAATGATTGGGGTATATATAGGGGTGGGAGCATGTGCCCCCTAGGGTTTATGCCCTAAAATCTCGTGACATGATTGGCTGTGCAATCAGAGGTCGCCACGTGTCGTGGGGGGCGCCGTTTTACGGCTTTCAAGGCTTTCTCGGGATTTGGGCCTGAGGTCATCAAAGCCCTTTTCTCTTTCTGATTGTAGCTTTAGGGTATTTAGATATGGCTGACAGGTGTCACCATAACAGGTGGATACGTGTCTCACTCTCATAGGGCCACGTTTCACCTGTTTATAGGGCCACGTGTCACTATGAGATTGGGCCACGTACCTGGGGTATTTTTACCCTAAACATTTTCCCCTCAGAGGGGGTGGCTCGTACACTTACTGGCCGCCTCCTCTGATCTTGCATTCTGGACGTCCTGGTACTCTGGGTTGGGTTTGCTTCCCATCTGCCCTGGACGTCCATATACTTTTGATTCAAGGCTCTTTTTGCTACGTGGACGTCCATATATTTTGCCCTGGACGTTCTCGTAGTCTGGAATGAGCTTGGCTTTTTTCTTATCTGGACGTCCATACTTTGTAATGGACGCTCTCATACTCTGAGAGAGGCTTAACCTCTGAATTCATGCGGTCGTCCACTAGACGTCCTCATACTCTGGGAGGAGTTGATTTCCTACCTACCCAGAACGGCCACAGAAATGAGACTGGACGTTCTGATACTCTGGGAGGAGCTTATCTCCTAACCACCCAGAACGGCCACAGAAATGAGACTAGACGTTCTGATACTCTGGGAGGAGCTTATCTCCTAACCACCCAGAACGGCCACAGAAATGAGACTGGACGCTCTGATACTCTGGGAGGAGCTTATCTCCTAACCACCCAGAACGGCCACAGAAATGAGACTGGACGCTCTGATACTCTAGGGGGAGCTTATCTCCTAACCACCCAGAACGGCCACAGAAATGAGACTGGACGCTCTGATACTCTGGGAGGAGCTTATCTCCTAACCACCCAGAACGGCCACATATTTTCTTTGGGGTAAATTGGGCTTCCATGATTTCAGACGTATTTCTTGGCTTTCTAATCATGCTTCGTACGTCTGAATTCCTGTTTGAGACTGTACATCTAAGAACTGGGCGGACGCTTCTCCTCTTAGATTTTCTCAAGTTTTGGAGACTACGTGTTGAAGGTGTAAAATTCTTGAATTTCCCACTTAACTCATTTCAATTCACTTTAACGTGCCGTTAATTGTCCGTCTGGCCTTTTCTCACAAGTTAACAGAACCCTAACGTCGTCCTGGTCCTTTCTTCGAGTAATTTCTCAAGAAATTACCGTTTGAATGTTTAGGCGGGAAAAATGATTTTACTATTTTACCTCCATGAAGTCATTCTATAAATATGGGAAGTGAATTCTCATTTTCACACTTTACCCAATTGTGAATTCTAGAGAGAAGGCAGGGCATTCTAGTGAGAGAAAGTGATTTTTCCCCTAATCTTCAAGAGCGCCGCCGTGAGTTTGAGTTTCCTTTGAGTTTTCCGGGCATATTTGAGTTTTCCGGTCAATCTTCAAGAGCTTCACCACCACCTTCAAGGTTTTCAGAACGTACAGAGGTAGGCCGTCTACATTTCCCTTTTTATTTTTCCTTGTTTTTCTTTTTCTTTTACTTTAATTCTGGATCCATACTCGGCTTCGTCCGACTCTTCTCATGAGGCCGGCCGTTCGCCTGGGACTGAGGAATCTAGAGTGGACGGAGAAGAGATGTCTCCTCCTTGGAGTGAGTCTATGTCTGATGTGTACATACTCACCCCCACTTATTCTTCTCTGTCCCAATAGGCAATGGCAAGAACTATGCGTACGCGTGAGCGTCATGCGGCCAGGAACCCAGACGGCAGTCTGGTTCATCCTAGGGTCCCCTATGACCCTAGTAACCCAAGTACTATGGTGGAGACTAACTCCACCACTCAAACAACAACCGCCTCCACTGGCTCTCATCACCTAGCCGTGGAGGGCACTTCTTCCTTCGAGGAACGCCTTCAAGCTGAAGGCGCCTCGTCCGCTCCAACTCTGGAACTTAGGTTCCCCCAATTTGCCAGTTCGGTCATGGATGGGGCCGAGCTGGTAACCTGCAAAGACAACCCTTCCAATCCCGGGGCGGGCGGTTCTGGTTCGTCCGTCCCCGCTTCTTCTCAACCTCGGCCTCAACTGGGTGGGGCGGACAGACCCTTAACAGGAATCTCAATCCGCGAACCGTCCGCCCTGCCTATTCGCAACGCCCCTCCTTTGGGAAATGAGGCGGACGCTGCCAAGGATAAAGGCAAGCGTCCAATGTTCGAGGAGGACGTTCCTTCTTCAATGGGCGTTCCAAGCTCAAGGGGCCGAAGCTCGGCCGAGGCAGCAGATTTGGACAGAGTGCTGTCTTCGGAGTTTGGGAGTGCCCCTTCTCACCAAGTGGAAGAAGAAGAAGTTGAGAAAGAGGCCGTGGGTGAGACGGCTGAAGGCAAGGCGGCGGCCGGAGAAACTGTCGCCAACATAGATAACTTCAGGGACCCGTACGCCTGTACAGTTGGGGAGACAGCCCTGAAGTTTTTAAGGAAGGATTTTGAGAAGTACAAGGAGTCCCTCCATTTGGGGGAGGGATTCGAAATGCAAGTCCCCAGGAAGGCCATTGTTGTGGCTACCTAGGATGAGGAAAAGCCGCATAAACGAGCGTTTTGCGTCTACCGGGTCGCCTTAGATGTGGGGCTCCGCTTCCCTCTTCACCCGTTCGTCCGGACTCTTCTGGACGAGTATGACATTGGTCTCTTCTAACTGACGCCAAACAGTTGGTTGAACGTTTTTGGGTACTTGGTGACGTGCATGGCCAAAAAATTCACGCCAGACTTTGCGGTCTTCTGTGAGATGCACTCACTTACTCGGCTGGAGAAGGATGTGGATGGTTGGCTCATCTTGAGTGCAACCAGGGACTATATGGTCGTGGTCGACCGTGTCAGTAAGTGGAGGGACTGGAAGCACCGCTTCTACCGTGTCAAAACTCAAGACGCAGAGTTCAACCTCCGCATGAACAGGTGTCGTCCAAAGCCTATTCAACTCGGACGCGGAGACCACAAGCCTGACAAGCCGCCCATCCACCCAAGCCACGAACACCAGCTCGAGTACTTCAAAGTTAATCGAGTCAAGCGGGGCAATAAAACTGAACGGGTCCCTAGCCATTGGGTTCCTCTTGCCAATTGGCTTAGGGACCCTATCTTCATGTCTGCGTACGGCCTGTACCAGAACATGCCCCAAGGTGGACACTTAGAAATATAAAACCTCTTTTGTACGCATGTAGAGTTTTTTTAGAAAAATATTCTAACACTTTTGCTTTTTGTTTTTGTAGCGGAGGCGTACACTATGCTTGACTCGGCCTAGAAAGGTGAAGTGGAGATGTCCGAGGTGGACTTGGCTAGATACAAGGCTCGTTTCAAGATGTACGAGCAAATCAAAGAGGTAAACACTTAGGTTATTTTTTGAATTTCTCATTCCTTGCTGTGTCCGTTCTGCTATATTGGGAGGAACCCACTTCCTGAGTTTGCACGGACACTTTATGTCCGTTCACGCATGCTGGAAGGAAGCTCCTTTCCCAAATCACACGGACGCCATCTTGTGCTTTGACTTTAAAAATTTTTCTAACTTTGTATTTTTGCAGACCTCCTCTTCCTCTCCGAAGGCCAGGCGGAAGCAGCCGGCCACGTCTACTCCGGATGCGAACGCACCCAAAAGGAGAAAGACGGTTGCTTCCAAGCCGTCTTCCAAGGCCGCGGCAACGGCAAAGCCGCAGACTGTTACTACACAGTCTAAAGGAGAACAACCCCGGCTGACACAAAGCGGGGCGTCCAAGCCCATGGAACCTGTTGCTGATCAGGTCCATGAAGAGTCCGTCCCTTCGGACGGTGGGGATAGGTTAACCCCAGAAAAAATGACCGGTCGCTGGATCGGGACGATGCTGGTCAACCAGCCGTCCAGCGACGCTGAAGGGAGTCGTTCGGATGAGGGGGAGGCTCCTTTGCCGCCTCCTCCCACCAATCTTTCTCCTCCAAGCTTCTCCACTGGTTAGCCATCTTCTTTATTACTTTTTATAAGTCTTTATTTACTTGTGAATTTTAGCTAACTCTTTTTACACGGTCATCCGCAGATATATCAGAGGAGATGCAGTTGAGGGTACCCGGCCAGTCACTGACTGGCGCGGACAAAAAGGCCATGCACGAGGCCATGATACGCGCGGTCCCCGAAGCGCAGCGTGACAAGCTGCGGGGGATCAACGAAGGCTTCCTCGGCCCCATGCTGAATTGTAGCGCCGAGGTATATCTCTGTCTCCTTATGCTTTTTCTTTCCAACACTTAGCAAATTTTTCTATATTTGACTAAGTTTCTTTTTTCTGTCCGCAACTCTTCCTCCGTCTGAACGCCTTCCTAAATTGGAAAGACAAGGAGAACGAACGGTTGAAGAATGCTTGGCTCGAAATCAGAAAAGTCGAGGATGCTGTAACTGGGACGGCCGCCGTCCAAAGGGTACACTTTGAGACCCAAATAACCGCGTTGTCCGACAAAGCGGCGCGGCAAACAGAGGACCTGGTCAAACTGGGCAAGGCACTCGATCAGGAGTCCTTGGCCAGGGAGGCCATGAGGGTTGAAAGGGACGAGGCCGTCCTGGAAAAGGAGAAGTGGAGGTTGGGCTTCGAGGAGTCCGAAGCCTTGAAAAGTGAGCTGAAGTTGGCCCAAGCCAACCTTAAGTCTGCTCTAGATGAAGCGGACGCGCTGAAGGTCGAGGTGGAGACCTTAAAGAAGTCCCTTGCGGACTATGAGGAGCAACTTAAAACTCCTCGGCCGATCAGCGTGGAAGAAGTCATCCGCAATGAGCAAAATGCTGAAGACAGGCTTAAGGCATACTTCTTTGATGCCTTCGACTTGATGGTGGACGAAGGTGAAGCCGCCTATTACGAGGAACGCTTCAAGAAGCGGCTTCAGTACGTCTGCCTTCGAGAAGACGCAAAGAAGGCCGGCATGCCTCCTCCAGAGCTGGTCGTTACTTCCCCCGAGTCCGGAGAGGACGGGGATGAGGAGGAGGGGGACGACAAGGCTGCCCCGGCAAAGGACGTCAAGATTGAGGAGGAGCATGCCAAAGATAATACGGCTAAGTAGAGCTCAGGTCCTCCAACAACCGTCTGCCCAACTTCCCAGCTTTCTCTCTATGCAGCTTTTTACTTAGCTTATTTCTGTACTTTTTTTTTTATTTTGAGGCCGCCTGTTCGAGCGGTTTTGTAAACATTTCGGCCGCCTTTGTGCGGTCTAATTAATAAAAATTTCGTCCGCCTTTTGAGCGGTTTTTACTTCTGTTTCATACTTAGCAATTTTTTGCAAATTTTCTGCTTTTTGCAAATTTTTCGTACGCCTCAATATTATGCCTTGTCGTACGTTCCTAGGGGTATGCCCCTTTATTCGGTGTTCGCCTAGTCCATTTTCTAAGTGGTTTGATTAACTTGGTAGTTTTTATACCTTAAAAGGGTATGACGACTAGCAAGTTAATCAAATCATAGTAATGATTGCCCTTGGACTAGGTGAAGCACCGAATCAATTTAATTGGCCGTTCGGCTATCATTGTACGAGTAGTCCGTTGAATCTATCGCTCGGACGCACCCTAGAAATCCTAAGTATTATTTCAACTTAGAGATTCCTTGATCGGCCGGGCCAAACGCCTAGGTATTCCCTTGCCCTATTTGTAAAGGACACTTGCTTTCTACACGAGTTTTGAATACCTTGCCTCAATCGTCCGCCTAAAATTGGGGCGGACGCAATGTTCTCTGAATTTAATCAGTTTTTATTTTTTTTTTGCATGGCCGAATTGCTATATTGGGAGCAACCTTGCTTCCTTTTTACCTTGGCCATTCAAAAAGAATGATAAGCCGTGTTACTATATTGGAAGCAACTCAGTAAATCATTCGGCCGTTAATCATAAATAATAACAAGCAAATAAATACAAGTAAAACAACAAATAATTCAACAATGCCTGACTTTTCATTAATTTTGTCAAAAGTACATTGTTGTGGCCGTATGGCTTTAATTACAAGGCTCGGTCAGTAGACCTAGTTGTATAAACAGCTTTTTGGCTAAGTAAAGAAACAAAACTCAAACATAATACTTCTTCAAGTTATCAGTGTTCCATGTCCGTAGGATCTGACGGCCATCAATTGCCTCAAGGCGATATGTGCCGTCTCGGACTTCCTCCCTGATCCTGTACGGCCCCTCCCAGTTTGGAGTCAACTTGCCATCCTCATTGGCACGGCCAACAGCTTCCATTTTTCTCAATACTAGATCCCCCATTTTGAGCGGCCGCTTAGACACTCGGCGGTTATATGCCCTTGTCATCCTTAAGCGATAAATTTCATGCCTAAGCGCCGCATTGCCCCTAGCTCCTGGAAGGAAATCTAAGGCGGTCTTCATAGCCTCCCAATTGGCCGATTCATCATAAAGCATTACCCGCAAAGTGGGCTCATACATTTCAATTGGGAGTACAGCCTCAGCTCCATAGACCAAAAAGAATGGAGTCTCCCCCGTAGAACTCTTTGCTGTTGTCCGTATGGACCATAGCACATTGACCAACTCGTCTGCCCATAGGCCGCCAGCTTTTTCAAGCTTGCGTTTGATCCCATTTGAAATCAACTTGTTATAGGCCTCAACTTGACCATTGGCTTGTGGTCGGCCGACTGAGGCGAAACAATGAGTAATGCCTTGTTCTCCCAACCACTCTTTGAGTTGACGCGTCTCAAACTGGGGTCCATTGTCGAACACCATTGATTGAGGTACCCCATACCGAGTGATTATGCTTTTCCAAATGAAGGCTGACACATCCGTCCATTTAATGCCCCGGACGGCCTCAGCTTCAACCCATTTAGTGAAGTAGTCTACTGCCACTAGTACATACCGTCTCTGGCCGGATGCAGGAGTATACGGCCCCAAAATGTCCATGCCCCATTTGGCAAAGGGAAGCGGACTACTAATGGCTGATAGACTATTTGCTGGACGATGAATAAGGGTTGAAAATCTCTGGCACTTGTCACATTTTTTCACCATTTTCATGGCGTCCGACTTCAGGCTCGGCCAGTAATATCCCAAATGTGTCGCCTTATCAGCTAAGGCTCGTCCTCCAATATTTGAACCACAATGGCCCTGATGAAGGTCTTCCAACACATCATGCCCTCGTTCGGGAGTTATACATTTAAGGTAAGGCTTTACAAAGGCTCTTTTGAATATCTCCCCATCCTTCATCTCAAACCAGGCCGCCTTCCTCTTCAATAGCCAACTCTCTTTCGGATCGTCCGGAAGTATTCAATCCCTTAAGTAGGAAATAATTCCGTCCATCCAGGTTGAACTTCTATCTATTATCTGAACGGGCTCGGCATCAATGCTCCTTTTTTCCTTTACTTCCTAAAACACTGATCTTGGAGTATCACATGATGCCGAGGAAGCCAATTTGGAGAGGGCGTCCGCTTGATGATTCTCTGAACGGGGAACTTGCTTGAGAGAAAAAAGTTCTAGGCCTTCGGCCTCATTCTTAACTAGTTGCATGTACTTCATCATGGCCGGCTCCCTGGCCTCGAAGCCACCATTGACTTAGTGGACTATCAGCCGGGAGTTCGAGCATACTTCAATTTTGGTTGCCCCGGCCGCTTTACACATCCTTAGGCCGGCCAACAATGCTTCGTACTCAGCTTCATTGTTCGACGCTTGGAACTGAAACCTCAACGCGTACTCATACTTGTCTCCCTCAGGAGATTCACATATAATACCAGCGCCACACCCGGTCGCTGTTGCACTACCATCCACAAACACTTTCCAGACTTGGTCCCCGGCCGGCTGAAGATCAGGCCGTGTCATTTCAGCCAAAAAATCCGCAAAGGCTTGCCCCTTGATTGCCTTCCTTGGTTCAAACACAAGATCAAAACCTCTGAGCTCTAAGGCCCACTTGAGCATGCGACCACTTGCCTCTAATGTTGAGAACGGCTTCTTCAAGGGTTGGTCTGTATAGACCACAATTGAATGTGCTAAAAAGTATGGCCGCAGCTTCTTTGATGCCATATACAAGGCCAGGCCAAATTTTTCAACTGGGGGGTACTTCAGCTCAGCATTATGAAGTACATGACTGATGAAGTATATCGGGGCCTGATGGCCGTCCCTTTCAGCAAGAAGGACAGCAGTTAGAGAGTGTTCGGAGATGGCAAGATAGATATATAACTTCTCATTCTAGAGCGGACTGACGAGACGAGGCAATGTATGCAAGTGATTTTTCAACTGTACGAATGCTTCCTCGGCCTCCTCTGTCCACTCGAACATGGCTTTCTTCTTAATGGTTTGAAAAAAGTAACGGCACTTATCCCCTGATCTTGACAAAAATCTTCCAAGGGCTGCTAGACAGCCGGTCAGTCTTTGCACTTCCTTGATTGTTCTTGGAGACTTCATGTCAAGGACGGCTTGAATTTTTTCAGGGTTGGCCTCAACTCCACGTTGATCAATCAAAAATCCGAGAAACTTGTCGGACTCAACACCAAATACACACTTCTTTGGATTTAACATCATCTTATGCCGCCTGAGTTCGGTGAACGTTTCTCGTAGATCCTTGAGATGGTCGACCGACTTTTTTGACTTGACAATCATGTCATCAATATAAGCTCCATGTTCCGGCCGAGCTGATCTCTAAAGACCGTATTTACAAGCCTCTGAAATGTAGCAGGGGCATTCTTGAGGCCGAATGGCATAAGCTTGTAACAGTACAACCCCTGCTCGGTCACAAACGTTGTTTTCTCTTGATCTTCTTCCCACAAAGGAATTTGGTGGAATTCGGAGTATGCGTCCATGAAGCTCATAAGGGCGTGTCCGGCCGTAGAGTCAACCAAACGGTCAATCTTAGGCAAGGGGAAGCTATCCTTAGGACACGCCTTGTTCAAGTCCGTGTAATCCACGCACATCCTCCAAGTCCCATTCGGCTTTTTCACAGGAACTACATTGGCCACCTTATCTGGGTAAAAGCATTGCCGAATGAAACTGGCGTCCAGCAGCTTTTTTACCTCTGCTGCGGCCGCCTGATTCCTCTCTTCTCCGTGATTTCTCTTCTTTTGGCGGACAGTCTTTATCAAAGGATTCACGGCCAACTTGTGCACGGCCAGGTCAGGACTTATTCCTGGCATTTCACCAACTTCAAATGCAAACACATCTTTGAATTCCCTTAACAGCTGAACCAACTCATCCCCAAGAAATTCCAAGGCTATAGTGCCGACACTAACTGTCCGTTCTGGGTGGTTGGAGTTAAGCACTATATCCTGGTGGCTGCCGGTCGGCTGGGGCCTCAACTCATCTGGCCGTCCGACAGTCATTAGTTGCTAGGCTTCTTCTGCCCTGGTCGCCTTACGCTTCTGGCCGACCTGGTATGCTGGGAGTGAGGTTCCTTCTTCCTTAATCTCGGACAGTTTTGGGCCTCGTGCTGTTGGCTTCACGGCCAGCTGATTACATTCCTTAGCCATTTTCTGGCTTCCTTGAATTGTTCCAATTTTTCCGTCCGACCTTTCGAACTTCAGCAACATCAAATGGGGCACTATGACCGCCTTGGCTGCATTGAGAGTAGGGCGGCCAAGGATTACATTGTACCCAGTCAACTCTTTTACAACAAGGAAACGGACGACCATGCCACTTCCTTCACCCTTCTGCCCAAAACGGATGGGAAGGCCAATCCGTCCAACTGGATGAATGATATTCCCCCCAAATCCTACTAAGGGATGAGTTATATCTTGGAGAGCATCTTCTGGGAAGCTTAAATTCCTCAAGGCAGAGAGACTTATGATATCGGCCAAACTGCCCGTATCAATCAATATCCGTCCCACCTTCAAATTTGCTATTTTCATTACAAAGACCATGGGATCATTGTGCAAAGCTCTGACCTCTCCACGGTCAGCCTCACTTATGATCACTTCAGGAAATGGCTCGGCCTTAACAACGTCCGTCTGCATCACATTTGACAAATTTCGAGCGTTTTGCTTGATTCCTTTCATGGTAGTGCCACCTGAAGCAAAGCCTCCTGATATGACGGCCACAAAACCTGAATCAGTGCTATTCCCATCATCTTCCTTGTCATTCTTCTTTTCATTTTGTTGCTTTTTCTCGGACGTGTTGTCTGTCCGCTTGAAGGTGAATTTGGACTTGGTCACATAGGGTTTCAGCAGACCCTTGTCGGCCAACTTATCCAACAGTCTCTTCAAGTTGATACACTCATTCGTGTCATGACCCACATCCTTGTGGTAATGACAATACTTGTTCTTGTTTCTGTACTGGGCCGAGCCTCTCAAAGGCTGAGGCTTCTCAAACTCAAACTTGTCTTTTATTTCCATCAAAACGGAGTAGCCATCCTTGTTGAACTCATACTGAGGCTCGTACGTCTTGCTTTTCTTTGACTTGGTTTGCTTGTCATCAGCTACCCAGATTTCTTTTCTTTTGTTTCCTTCTTTCTTTCGACCGGCTGAGTCTTGCTGAGAAGATTGCTTCTTCTCAGCCCCCTTGGCCGGCTGCTCTGATTTGGTGAGCGAACAAAAGTCCGCGGCCTCAATATAGGCTTCGGCTTCCCGCAATACACCTGCGTATGACCGAATCTTTTTTCTTACCAAATCAAACTTAAAACCATTATGCCTTAATCCCCGGAGAAATTCTGAGTAAGCCATTTCGTCCGGAAGATTATGAATTTGGGCTTTTTCTTGGTTAAACCTTTGGACGTACGAGCGTAGTCCTTCATTCTTTCCTTGGACAATTGTAGCAAAGTTGAGACTTGTCTTTCTTGGTGGGATGTTGTATGAGAAGTTTCCCGCAAACAACAAACCACTAGTAGAAAATAACAAATTAGCACCGAGTAATGCCCACCGGTTTTTAAAAACCGGTGGCAAAAAAAATGGGCGGGACTTAGTTTAATAGAAAGGCCACCGGTTCAAACCAAACCGGTGTCAAATATCTTAAAGGACACCGGTTCAAACCGGTGGCATTAAAAAAAACCGGCCTTTTATTTCCCTCTTCGGCTTTTCACCTTATTCATTCTCTTTCCCTTTCTTTTTTCATTTTCTTTCTCTCTCCTCGTCCGTCTCCCTGTCTCCTCAACCAAACCCTAAGGCTCTTTCTTCTCCCTCGAACTCCCTTCTCTCTCCATTGAAGCCTAGATCCGTTTTCTCCCCATTGAAGCCAGGGCTCGTTAATCAAGCTCGTTGGTAATCGGAAATCTGAGGTTAGTGTTTCTGGGTTCTTTAGCTTTGCGTTTTGGTTCAATTATTCATATTAAATTGCCTTTGTTTGGTTGATAATTATTGTTTCTGGAAAACAGAGTTGCTCCTGGGAGTCTTAGAGTATTCCTCGGGGTTACGGTAATAATGTCAAGATGTCTTAAGGCAAAAGTCCTAATAGTGTCCGAATTTCCCTCCTCTATGCCTTGCTGTCCGAGAGCTAGGCCTGCAAAAGAGAGAGAAGGTTAACTGCCCCGGGGGTGTGACCCGGGAAAGCCCCTCCAATGCTTAAGTCAGCGATCGTACTTTAGAGAGAGAAAGTAGAGAGAGAATTAGAGAATTAGGAAAAAGTTACCATTGCTAATGATTGGAGAGCTATTTATAGATGTACTTTCAGGTGGCAGAAGTTGTACTTAGTTGGATAGATTAGGGGTAAATCCGTACTTGGTACTGACTAATGATGGGCTGGATAATGGAGGGGTATTTTCGTAATTCCAGGTCAATGGGCTTAGGACAATGGACTTAGCCCAAACATTTAGCCCCACGCGTGATGTGGGAACGAGATCGCATGAAGTTCGGATATCACGCGGAGTAAAGATAAGAGAAGAGTTGTCTGATATACCGGAGAGAATCCCGAGGTATACCCGAGGGCTAAAACAAGCCCCAAGTGCATCTGAGGGCTAAAAAGAGCCCCAAGCGACTTGCAAGGGTGAAAACCAGCCCCAAGCAATGCATTGAGAGTATTTTCATTCTGATGATTGAGCAGTTTGGGGGGCTAAGTCTGATGAGGGCTTAGGCACAACTGATGATTTTTCCCTTTTTAGAATATTTTTCTTCAGGTTGAGCTCCATGTATTTTGCTGAAGGCATGTCTTGTCTCCATTTCCCCTACCCTTGGGGCTTTTTGAGATAAGCTGGCGATGATTCAATGCTAATTAAGCTTGTAATAAAGCTTTAATCCCTCAATGGTGATATTCTGGGCTCAAGTATTACTTTAGGCCCAGTTGAACCATGGTTTTGATGAGTTGTCATCTTCTTAGCTTGAAACATATGAACTCCCACCGTACTTGCATTTGCCTGGGAATATTGGAATTTGGGTTTGACTTTGATAATTTTTCTGAGTTTTTGAATTTTGAGTGTGAATGCGAATTCCTGCTGGGTGTGTTCGGTTTTGCGGGAATTTTCGGTTTTGTGTTTGAATTTCGAATGCTGTAAGTCATGATGCCTGAATCGGACGTTGTATATATATATATTTTAATTCTCGGGTAGGCTGAGGTGAGGAGAGTTGAGGGGGGAGCCAAGTCGAATGCTCGGCTTTTGCTGAAAGGTTGCTCGGTGCTGTCGAGGGGGTTATGATGCGATTGCCGAGAGAGTGAGAGATGTGAGCGTGAGAGCAGGTGTCTAGGCCGAGGGATGTGCCTAGGCTGAGGGGGTAGCTAGTGCGAATGCCGAGAAAGTGAGTGATATTTTTCGAATTTTCTGGGGGTATTTAGCTAGAGTGTTGAAGGGCTGCTAGGTGTCGCAGGGGTGTGAAACCCGAGTTGAGGGAGACGCTGAGAGGGTAGCAGCGTATACCGAGGGGGTGAGTGTGCGGAGCAGGCCGAGGGATCCGAGGGGTTTTCCTTGAGTGGTGCACTCGGTCTATTACCCCTAGGAGAGGGTGAGCTATGCATAGCTGAGACTAATGTTTAAAGAGATAGGGCATTTACTTAGAAAAATTTGAGATGAGAGGATAGCTTTGCGGTTTGATAGCTGAGAGGAAAGGCGATGGCCGAAGGCCTTGCTAGTCGAGCCGAGTGTCAGACCGGGGATGCCGAGGGGGTGCCTGGCGGGCCTTGGTGCGCGACAACCCCGAGAGAGATATGAGAGGTTTGAATTTTACCCCCGGGGTGAGGGATCGGTGAGGTGAGAACATTTGGCTTTTACTTAGAATTTTTTGAGAGGAAGGGTGAGGTGCGCTACCCCGGGGTGAGGGAGTCATACCCCGGGGTGAGGGAGCATTGAGTGAGAGTGAGAAGAGGGCATGCTCTCCGGGGTGAGGAAGCTAACCCCCGGGGTGAGGGAGCTATACCCCGGGGTGAAGGAGTATTGAGTGAGAGTGAGAAGAGGGCATGCTCTCCGGGGTGAGGGAGCTATACCCCAGGGTGAAGGAGCTATACCCCGGGGTGAGGGAGCTATACCCCGGGGTGAAGGAGCATTGAATGAGAGTGAGAAGAGGACATGCTATCCGGGGTGTTAAGGTAGTTTGAGAAATAAAATCAAGTGACTTATACCCCCGGGCGAAGTTACTTTGAGAAATAAACCAAGTGACTTATACCCCCAAGTGGGAGTACTTTGAGAAATAAATCTGAGAGCTTTATACCCCGGGCCGAGGCACTTTGAGAATAACCCAAGAAGCTTTATAGCTCTAATCAGAGGTACTTAAAAAAAAAAAAAAAAAAAAAAACCAAGTGACTTATACCCCCAGACGGAGGTACTTTGAGAAATAAACCAAGTGTTTTATACCCCAAGCCGAGGTATCTTGAGAAATAAACCAAGAAGCTTTATACCCCAAGCTGAGGTATCTTGAGAAATAAACCAAGAAGCTTCATACCCCGAGCGGAGGGAGGCTGAGAGAGTGATTGAATAGGCCGAGCGGAGAGAGGCCAAGTTGAGAGAGTGATTGAATAGGCCGAGCGGAGGGAGGCCAAGTTGAGAGAATGATAGAATAGGCCAAGCTAAGAAGGTGATTTAATAGGCCAAGCGGAAGGAGTAAAGAGAATACTCTATGCTGAGAGATGCTGATGGGCTTGACTTGTCATGTTGAGGCCTCCTCTAGGCCGAGGGCCTGGCTTCAAGTACCAAGAGCTTGCTCGAGCTGGGTGTATTAGCCAAGAGTTCGGCATGCATTATCTTTGCTAAAAATTACCCAAGGTTGAGGGGTGATATAGATAAGCCGGGAGCTAAGCCTTAGATAGCGACGCTGAGAGCCTGGGGTATGCCTTGTTTTGAGTTTGTCACAAACCCAAGATAATTATTTTTCTCCTAATTGAAGCTTGATGACTATCTCTAACTTTTAAATTTTGTTGATGTTGTAGAGGCTAGTCCCCGGGGTGCGCTTGACTTGTATTGAAGAGATCTTCCGGCCGAAGTAAGCCTCCTAATAAAAATAGATGAGAGGTATGCTATTCCTATCATAGGGATAGGTTGGGGGCTAAACGAGCCCTATGTTATTGTTATAAGTGAGGTACGCTCTCCCGAACCTTGAGATAGGCTAGGGGAAAAACGAGAACCTTGTTATAGATGTATGAGAGGTAGTTCATCCCAACTTTTGGGATAGGCTGAAGGGAAGTACGTTATCCCAAATCTTGAGATAGGTTGAGGGCTAAACGAGCCCCTTATTATATATGTATGAGAGATAGGCTATCCCAACTTTTAGGATAGGCCGAGGAGAAGTACGTTATCTCAAATCTTAAGATAAGTTGAGGGCTAAACGAGTCCCTTGTTATATATGTATGAGAGGTAGGCTATCCCGACTTTTAGGATAGGCCGAGGGCTAAACGAGCCCCAAGTTATAAATATATGAGGGGTACGCTATCCCAACTTTTGGGATAGGCCGAGGGCTAAACGAGCCTTTTGTTATTTTAACGATTCGCCAGGACACTATCTCAAACATTGAGTATAGGCTAGCATTTTGCCCCAAACATTGGAACAAACTTGTTATTGATAACCTTAGTTAGCGACCCAGGGTGTCTTGTACGAAAGAAGGACCGGTGCTTTTTGAGAAGATAATAAAAACCCGAGATTTTAAAGCTTTAGGCAGCTATGTAGATAACCATCCCGAAAAATGAAAATGATGCACTATTAAAAGAAATAACTTCTAGTATAAGTTCTTATTGCCCCTAGGGCATCATTATCATTTGAGAAGTTGCTCACATACAACAACGTCTTAAGTCCGCATTCCAAGCATATCGGTTGCAGACTCCACCTTGTAGATATTCATGATAGATGGGGAAGGATAGCTTAGGACCTTGCAATTTGGAACTTGTGAGTGGAAGACCCTCGAGTGAATAACCTCCATGATCTAGTAAAGTTCATATTGAAAAAGGGTGCTTTCATCTTAGCATAGCCCTTAGCTAGGCACGCCAAGGGATTGGTAGAAGCATATCCCTCGGCTAGGCATGCCGAGGAGATGATAGGTTCATATCCCTCGACTAGGCATGATTTGGGGTTGTTATATGCATATCCCTCGGCTAGGCATGATGAGGATATGATAGAAGCTTGTCAAGGAGATGATAGAAACATAGCCCTCGGCTACGCATGTCGAGGAGATGGTAGAGGCTTAGATCTCGGCTAAGAATGCCGAGACGGTTGATAGAAGCATAGTCCTCGGCCTAGCATGTCGAGGTGTTGATAGAAGCATGGTCCTCGGCTAGGCATGTCAAAGGTTTGATGGAGGCATAGCCCCCGGCTAGGCATGCCGAGGCGGTTAATAGATGCATAGTCCCTAGTTAGGCATGCCGAGGTATTGATAGAAGCTTGGTCCCCGGCTAGGCATGCCGAGGAGATGATAAGAGGCATAGCCCTTGGCTAGGCATGCCGAGACGATTGATAGAAGCATAGCCCCCGGCTAAGCATGCTGAGGGGGTAACCAGGCAAGCCGAGGGGATATGCTAGCAGACCGAGGGGGTATCCTGGCAGGCCGAGGGGGTATGCTGGCAGGCCGAGGGGGTAACCAGGCACGCCGAGGGGGTATCCTGGCAGGCCGAGGGGGTATGCTGGCAGGCCGAAGAGGTAACCAGGCACGCCGAGGGGGTATCCTGGCAGGCCGAGGGGGTATGCTGGCAGGCCGAAGGGGTAACCAGGCACGTCGAGGGGGTATCCTGGCAAGCCGAGGGGGAATTCTTGACTCTTGCTGGGAGTTGGGAGTTTGATGTGGTTGCGAACGACGAGAGTCTTGGCGTTGAGGCCGAGAGGAGGCTTGATGGAGCTGGGACAAGTGAGGTTGAGGATTAAGCTGTGGAGCGTTCCCCAGCCTACTTGGCTCTCCTCTTGGGTTGACAAGTGCCCTTAGGCGTTCCTCAATGTTTTTGTTGATCTAGGCTGCCAGCTTATCCAAGTCTCGGCGAGTGACTACCAGAGGGTTGTTCACCTCCCCAGCGGGGTCGCTGCGAGCTTGGGGTAATATCTCCTCGACTACATGAGCATGTCTAGTCAAGAAAATCGGAGCTTGTCTAGTAACATCTTGATAGGTGCTGCGGGGACGCCTAGTGTTCACCATGACTTTTTGTTTGTTATCCCCACAGACGGCGCCACCTGTTTCTGGAAAACAGAGTTGCTCCTGGGAGTCTTAGAGTATTCCTCGGGGTTACGGTAATAATGTCAAGATGTCTTAAGGCAAAAGTCCTAATAGTGTCCGAATTTCCCTCCTCTATGCCTTGCTGTCCGAGAGCTAGGCCTGCAAAAGAGAGAGAAGGTTAACTGCCCTGGGGGTGTGACCCGGGAAAGCCCCTCCAATGCTTAAGTCAGCGATCGTACTTTAGAGAGAGAAAGTAGAGAGAGAAAGTAGAGAGAGAATTAGAGAATTAGGAAAAAGTTACCATTGCTAATGATTGGAGAGCTATTTATAGATGTACTTTCAGGTGGCAGAAGTTGTACTTAGTTGGATAGATTAGGGGTAAATCCGTACTTGGTACTGACTAATGATGGGCTGGATAATGGAGGGGTATTTTCGTAATTCCAGGTCAATGGGCTTAGGACAATGGACTTAGCCCAAACAATTATAATTTCAGATCTCAAATTTTTTGGGGGGTTTTTTATAGCATTTTTCTCAGGGTTTTTTGGGGTATTTTGAGCTGATAAATTGAGTTTTTTCTGGGTATTTTTGGGTTTATTTCACTTCTCGAGTCCTCTGCTTCAGATCTTGATTATTGGTATGTATGTACTTTCCTTTTTTTGATTGTTAATTTGATTTATTTTTTAATTGCTACGGTTTTTGTTGTCTGCAAATGCTTGTTTAATTTGCTTGATGGAAATTTGGTTGCGTGAAAGTAAGGATCTGCGTGATTGTATTGTATAAATGATGGAGGTGATTAATACGCAAAATTAGATTGATGTTAGTTTGAGTGCTACTGTTTATAATAAGAACAATATTAATCAATGCAAAATTAAGGTATTGTTTGATTGTGGTTGTTTTGGTTGTAATAATGATGATGATTTTGCTACTTGATTGTCACTTAGAAGTTAGAACACATTTTTTCCTGTAAATTTAGAAATAGTAGTATAAATTAAATATTTATAAGGGTAATTTTTAATACCCATCAGTTTCTCAGGTCATGTATGTGCTTCAATTGGTAGAACTGTTCTAATTCCGTCCTTGTACTACTTTTAATGCTGAAACCTTTATGTAATTAGTTCATTTTTTTTTTCCGGTGTTTTATGCAAGCATGACACAACTGATTGCAATAAACTCATAGTTTTTTCAATGTATAATTGGCATTCTTATAAGCTAAGGAATTGTATAATGTATGTAAACTAAAGAATTTTGTGATAAGGACTGTAATGATAAGAAAACCGATGCATGTGTACTTCTTATTCTTTATATCTTGGATCTTTCTTTCCTTGGGTTCTACGGAGTAATTATGGAGTACTGGAACCATCATTTACTCGTAGGAATTTAAGCTACAATGATTAGTTATTAGTTACCCTCTGCCTTAAATAATTATTCCTAATTTTTTTACTACTGGTTCATTGTTACTCGTATGTAATTCTTACATACCCTAATGGCACATGACCGAAAGACCCCATTCTTTATACTTTGGTTGTCATCAAACTCCCTTGAGGAGGTTCAAAGAGAGGAATTACTTAAATTAACATTAAACGAGTGGCACCTAAAACACCCTTAAAAAAATTGTAAGTTGTATCAGATATTGGGACACTGACCCTTATTTTATGGGGTACATTGAGTAATATTGATCTCATTGACTAGTCCCTCTTGTTCCCAGTAGCACGTGCATATACCAGTATCTGCTAGTGCAAGCTGAAGCACATGCTTGCATTGCTTACACCTGATGTTGCCTTCCATGTATCTGGTTGCGTATTCTGGTTAGTTGCTAGAAACTTCTTCAAATTTATTATTTTCCTTACTGCCACCAAGCTTTGGCATGGTCTAGTGGTGCAAACTCCTTGCTTCATTCAATCTTGATGTCTTAAGTTTGAACTCTCGGGTGGATTAGCGTATGAGAGGAGTTTACCTTAGTTCACAAAATGGACTGGTTTAATTTTTTGATTTTTACACTATTTAACTCAAATTCATGTTGATAATGTTACGAGTCCATCCTGTTAAATTGAGGTCGTGCTTGTTTGTTAGTGACATATATATATATATATATATATATATATATATAGAAATGGGATTATATGAGACCACATCCCTTATGTGAGGACAATATTATATGTGAGGACTCATTATAACCGTTGGATCAATTACATCCAACGGCCACAATTAATCCCAATCAAACATAATTTCAAAATCAATTTTTCAGCGTTTTCTCTCTCCTCCTTTATTCGATGCGCCATTTTCTCTCTCCTCCTTCAATTTCTCTACTCCTTTTCTTACTGGTATTTGCTTTAATTCTTCATCAATTCTTCTTCAAACTTCATTGATTCTTTGTCAAGGTGATTTTCGTTGATTTTAGTTTGATTACTTAAGGTTTTCGTCAATTGAAATCTTCATTATATTGATTAAGGTTTTCGTCAATTTTTTTGCCGATTTTCGGTTCAATTTCTGTTCGTTTTTTTTCCTGGTGATTTCTATTCGATTTATATTTGAGTAATTATTAGTTGCTTTTAGTTTTAATTTTGCTTCATTTGAATAATTATCTTACATTTTCTTTGTTTTTTTTTGGAAACCTAGAAGTAATTGCTATGGATTCTGCAAATGCAAATGTTCTTCAAGAAAATACAATGTATGTGTTTCTGCTCATTTTATTTTTATTTTTTCATTTTATATTTACTTGCTCATTTTCTGTTTGTTGCTTAGTAAAATACTTTGTGTTTAGCTTTATTTGAGTAATTTCACATACTTTTTGCTACTAGAAGTATGATATTCAGTTTTGTTGGCTGTGATAACTTGGCTAGACAGTAGGAATGAAATGAGTGTTTGGTTTTACTCACTGCTGTTATAAGGTTTGTATTTTTTAATATTCGGTTCCCATTAGTACATGATTCCGAGACCAAGCAATTAGATGAGGCTAATGAATTGCAGTTGATACTAATTAGATGAGGCTAAGATAATAAGCTAGAACCCGAGCATATCACTAAGTCTAGAGCAGGAGCAGTAATATGGATTCATGAGTAGCTTTGTGAGGGTAGGCAGTAAAAGAGTGTCTGCTAGCTTGTTACTGAAGCATGTTCTGTATCCCAAGATTTGAGCACCATGAGATGTTTTCATCCAATAAAGTTAAGTTTATTATCCAGTTGGCTGTCAAAATTGATAAGAAAGCTTATTGGACCAATATAGGCCTTGTAACTGTTGTTATGCCCTTGGTAGTTTGTGCTTGGATATGAAGCTGTTTTGGTTGGAGTTGAAAAATGTTATGCGTAAGATTGTGAGGTCTAATGAACCACATTGAAAGTAAATTTGTACTCGTAACTTGTAGGGATGACATTGATGATAATAGAGAGAAATTGCTAGTCGATTGATAATCGATGAATATTTGTGATGTTTTATATAGGACTACAAACTTCGTCTTTATATATTGCTTTTCATTTTAGTATGGCAACTTATGTTCTTATGGATTTCAGAATGGAAGAAGGAAAATCCAATCTTGATGATGAAATTAGGGGGATCCTGGCAGAATTTATGGTGGGAGTTATCAAGTTTGAAGAGTTAGTGGAAGTTGGCCAGACGTTTCTTGTTAGATTTTAGCAGCGAGTTGAGTTTCTTTGACGCCCTTCAATATTTGAATCATGAGAGCTGGTCAAGAGCATTGTTAAAGCAAATGAAACTAAGAGGGTTGGTGCATATGTAGAAGCTAGTTGCATTGATGCTTATGATAGCACAATGAGTGTTAGTTAGCTGAACACAAGTTTGGGTAACCTTCGGGATTATTCACTTAAAGCCAAAGGCATAGTTGATGAACTTCAAAGTCTTATGGATAAGGCAGGCAATGCTTTGATCATGAACCTAGATGACCAATTAGATATGGATTCCCTGGGTTCAGAACAAGAAGTAATTGCTTCTCGAAAGCTTGATGCTGCTGGTTGTGCCTCCTCTATGGCAGTAATATACAGCATGGTGAAACAAGATTATACAATGTAGGAAAAGATTGTTTCTTCATTGAATCTAAAATCATCCACCAATGAATTGGATAGCTACTGCAAAATGTGGATGCTAAGGCCGTTTATAATTGATGATATTATACATCAAGCTTTAAGACAGGTTAGATGATTTTACTAGCTATGGATATTCTTTTTTTTCTTTTTTTTTTTCTTCTTTTTTTTATTACCTATGATGTTTGCTGATCGAACACCTCATTAATTATATGTCATGCTTAAGAAAGCTTATTGGACCAATATAGCCCTTGTAACTGTTGTTATGCCCTTGTTCCGTTTTACTTCGTACATAATTAGAATATGGGTATAGAAGAGTGTATTGTTCATGTTCAGGTCATCTTCCATTTTAGGGTAGCTTGGAGTTGTTACAATGACTCTAGGAGGAATTGACAATCATCATTTTCTATCACCATTACTTAAGATTTGAAGTCATAGCCTTCTACGAGTTCTATCAATTTAATCGGATTAACGTTTTTGGATTTTTGTCTATGTCATCACTAACTTGTAACTCAGCTAAGCTTGGGCAAGATTGAATTGCACTTTGTGGCCAAACAGACTTATAGAAAGCAAATGATTAAAGAATTACTTGATCATTTCATAAATGAACAAAGAAATGTTTGCTCATTTCACAAATGAGCAAGTAATTCTTTGCTCATTTAAGAAATGAGCAATTAACTTTTTGATTATTTGCTAAATAAGCAAGAAATTACTTGCTCATTTGATAAATGAGATAGAAATTACTTGCTATCATCATTTTCCAATCCCCAGCAATTACATACTACACCTTACCTACTATGCTTGCATGTTAATTGGTCAATTAGGACTAAATTTTGGGGATGCTTGCATATAGTGCTAACCTGTTCTCTAGCATGATTTGGTAATGCTGCTCTATGCATATTTGTGTTTCATTAGTGATAGAAGTGGCTGAAATCATAATTGATCTTTCATCTGTATGAGTGTTGCAGACACAGAACATGTAACATCTTCATAAATGAGTAAAGAAATATTTGCTCATTTATCAAGTGAGCAAATAATTGATTGCTCATTTCACATATGAGCAAAGAAATACTTGTTGATTTAATAAATGATTAAAGAAATGTTTGCTCATTTGACAAATGAGCAACTAACTATTTGCTCATTTGACAAATGAGCAACTAAGTTTTTGCTCATTTGTTAAATTAGTAACTAATTTGCTCATTTGACAAATGAGCAACTAATTATTTGCTCACTTGTTAAATGAGTAAAATATTGATTGCTCATTTCCCAAATGATCAAAAAATTGATTGCTCATTTCCCAAATGATCAAAGAAACGTTTGCTTATTTTACAAATGAGTAACTAATTATTTGCTTATTTGACAAATGAGCAAACTAATGGTTACTCATTTCACAAATGAGCAAAGAAATGCTTGTTGATTAAAGAAATGTTTGCTCATTTGACAAATGAGCAACTAATTATTTGCTCATTTTACAAATGAGCAACTAACTATTTGCTCATTTAACAAATGAGCAACTAAGTGCTTGCTCATTTGTTAAATTAGCAATTAAGTATTGGCTCATTTGACAAATGAGCAACTAACTATTTGCTCATTCTTATTTTAATTTGATGTGTTAATTTTCAGAAAAGCGCATTTTCATGTGTTTATGGTTGGTGAAGGAAGTATTCAAAGTGTCATTTTGTCGAAAGAGATAAAGTATATGGAGTATACTGTGCTTAATATTCCCTGGAAGTCTTCAGATGATGATCATTTGCATCGTGGAGTTGCAATGATGAGGCATGGGTTTGCAAAAGTGGGATTTAGGTTTGAAGAAAATATAATGGAAGTATTTCACATTTCATTTTTAAATAATTTTTGTTGTTGTTGGTGTTTTGAATACATTAGCCTACTAGCTCAACGGGTAGAGCATTGTGTAGATGCACAAAAGATGTGGGTTCGAATCCCACGTAGGTTCATTTATTTAATGTACTGTTGAGACACAAGTTTGTATGAGGGTTTAGTTGTAACAAAGTTTATATGATTATAAATCATTTCAAACCAATTTTTTGCTCGTATAATTTAGTGCGAATTTGATATTTTTTTATTTTTATTTTTTAATTAATTTTTTTTATAGAGATAACCTATGTAGGAATTGAACCTACATCCCCTATGCATTTGCATAGTGCTCTACCAATTGAGCTAATAGGTTTTATCACATGTTTTAAATTATTTTTCTATGTTATAAATTTTTAACCATATGTTGATCATTTGATAAATGAACAAGAATTGTTTGCTCATTTGAAAAAATGAACAAAGAATTGTTGCTCATTTGATAAATGAGCAAAGATTTGTTTGCTCATCTCATAAATGAGCAAAGAATTGGTTGCTCATTTGATAAATGAACAAGGAATTTTCGCTCATTTGACAAAATGAACAAAGAATTATTGCTCATTTGATAAATGAGCAAAGTATTTCCCGCTCTTCTAACATTAATGCAATCGAAAGAAATAAAAGCATTTGACATCCTTACAATATCATCAAACAGCAAAAAAATAGGAGCAGCACCAATGACCTTCTTCTTGACAGCACGCACTACATCAATAGCACCACATTCCAACACCACTCAATTGTAGCCCATCCGCACAGCCAACTCCACACCAAATCTAGCAGCAGCAGCTTCTGCCTGATTCGGCTGCCAGCAATTGGTGGTCTTCTTTACAGCAACAAGCAGTAAAGCCCCCTCTGCATACCTTATAACCACCCCCAAACTCACCCCTACACCACTCATCATATGAGCATCAACATTCACCTTGACTACATTACTAGGCGGAGGTACCCATCTAGCTGCTGACCGAACATCAAGCTGAGGTTTTGCTCCAGAAACTCTTGCATTGTAAATACCATATTCCTCACACAACTTGACAAAGCCTGAGGCAATCAACACACCATTCACATCACCATTGTGATCGCTGAATGTTCAAATTGCTCATTTTAATTATGTTTGCTCATTATTTTTTTTTCTATATTATAACACATATTTAGGTTTGCTCATTTTAAATTTATTTCCTCATTTTAAATGTGAGGCATAATTTTCTATCCCTAGTGGTGTTTTGTACTCAAGATATTTGTGCTTTGAATCATTATCATTCTGACCTTGAGTGTGTCTCTGGGCATCAATTGCAGCTTCATATCTCAAGTAAAACTCAACAAGTGACACATGAGGATTGATAAAGGAGCAGAAGAAGTTGTTTTCACTTTCGGATCTTGATGTTGTACGCATTATTCCTCCAAGGAACACATCTTTGAAATAGGCCGGAATCCACTTGTCTCTTATCTTGTACATATAACCTAACCACTCATGTTGTTCCAAGTGGTATTCAATTATCACCTTGAAGGATTGATAGGTTTGTGTAGGGAAGTAGAAGAAGGGAGTGTGGTTGGTGTGCAGGAAACAGACCAAGAAGAAGGGGGTGGAGCTTGTGCGTAGAAGCAAATAACTCAATGCTCATTTGTGAAATAAGCATACAATTCTTTGCTCATTTGTCAAATGAGCAAATAATTCAATGCTCATTTGTCAAATGAACATGCAATTCAATGCCCACATACATAAACTCTTACACTCACTCACACTCACACTCACACTCACACACACTGTTACACTCACTCACACTCACACACACACACACACACACACATACATACACAATAATTTTAGAATCTAAAATTAGAAGGGGGGATTGGTTTGTTCAGGGAAGTGGGAGAAAATTGTAGTGTGCAGGGGGGATAGGTTTGTTCAGGGAAGTGGAAGAAGGGTGTGTAGTGTGCAGGAAACAGACCAAGAAGAAAGGGGTGGGGCTTGTATGCAGGCAAGTAGACCAAGGAACTCATAATATGTTTGCTCATTTTGATTATATTTGCTCATTTTAATTATTTTTGCTCCTATATTTGGAAAAGAAAAATGTATTGTTGTGCATATTCTGTATACTGAGTACTTATAGATCCTTGAATTACTTGTGAATGTCATTAATATTTGCTCATTTTAATTGTAGTTACCTCATTTTAAATGTTCTATTATACATATTTAGGTTTGCTCATTTTAATTTATTTGCTCATTTTAAATTTGATTGAAAATAAGAACATAATAACAGCATTCAATTGAAAATAAAAACCTACTAACAACATAATAAGAGCATTCAATTGGAAATTTCAGAACATTTTTTATCATAAGTTTAATCTGACATCATTACAATCACTAAAATCTCTATCAAATTAATCAAACCTAAATAATTCATTCAATTCAATCAAAGAATTGATGCAATTAAACATTCAATTCGATTAATGCAATTCGAAAATTAACATGTAATTCAATTCGAAAATTAACATGCAATTCCAAAATTTTCAGAGATGTAAAATCAAAATATTTTGAACATTCAGATTAACATGCAATTCAAAGTTAAAAGTACGAACAAACCTCAATTATTGATAATTTGATAATGAAAATCCTAAATTAAGAACTCTCAACTCAAAAAATCTAGCAATAATCATAATGTCAAACTCAAATAACCAAAATAAGAGCATTCAAATTCGAAATTTTCCAGAACACTAAAATTTGATAATTAGAACATCAAATTCGAAAATTTTGATGAAAATACTAAATTGAGATAATTCTATTCGAAAATTATAATGAAAAACCAGAACTAAGGGCAAGATATTCAAAAATTACTTACCAAAATTATGTATAAGTGAACAAGAGGAGAGAGAAAGTATTGATCCTTAAAGCTTCAAGTCATTGATGTTCCACCTTCAACTTAGGAGAGAGAGAAATAAGCTGGGTAATTTTTTCTGGAGAGAGAAAGAGGTTATGGTTGATGTTGGGTTTGGGTTTGGGTGGGTTTTGTATTTTAATCTCAGCTGTTGAATTTCATATAATCTAATGGTTGGTATTGGTTCTCACATTGGTGGTGGTTCTCACATAAAGGGTGGTTCTCACCGGATCCCGACCCTATATATATATATATATATATATATATATATATATATATATATATATATATATATACATATATATATATATATATACATATATATATATATATATATATATATATATATACATACATATATATATATATATATATATACATATATATATATATATACATACATATATATATATATATATATATATATATATATATATATATATATATATATACAGTAAATATAATAGCATGAAGTAATGCTTCTGTTGGCTAATAATTTTCCATCTCGATTTTTTTTTTTTAATAATAAGTAGTTGACAGACAGATGGAAGTAGATGCAAGCTTGGTGGTTTATGTCGGAGTAATTATTCATGCTACTTGTCTTAATTTCTTAATATTGCTAGCATTTTGGTAGTTTTATGAGATACAATGGATATACTTAACACCTTTGCTTGTATTTGAAGTGATTGTCACAAATATTTGAAGTGATTGTCACCAGACCTTCAGACGTCACGGTCTCATCACCATTGAACACTTTCCTCTAAAAATCATTAATAACATTCTCCGCTGTTCCTATTTGTCTAAGATTTGATTTTGTACTAATTTTGTTGCACAAAAATTCAAATGCCTCATGTTGTAAGAGTTATTGATCAAATGGATACATCATCCAAATATGCAGAAATAGTTAACTGGGAACAAAATCTCTTCCATTGCATTAAAAATAGCTTCATAAAGCTTGTACCCTAAATAAGAACTAGTAACAGCACCTTAGCAGCGCTTGCATTCTGTATTCAGGCTGTAAACCTATTCCTTTTTTTACTGCAGTTGAAGGCACTGATCCTGATAGAAGAGAGAAATTAGTTGAGTTGCTTGATATTGACTTACAATGGAGAATGCATAAAGTGTCTGATGGTCAGCGAAGATGAGTCCAAATCTGCATGGGTCTTCTGGCCTTCAAGGTATCCTGACTCTTACAATTATGTTTATTTCCGCCTTCTGTCTCGCACTCCAGCTTCCCTTTTATATTCTTTTTCTTCTATACTAATCATTAATTTCTTCTATACTAATCATTATTTCCGCTTTTATAGCCTCTTGTATGACCATTATTTTCCTCCTATATTCTTTTTCTTCTATACTAATCATTTAATTTTTTATAATCATATGGCTTCATGTTAAATTGGAACTTTTGGTATGCTGCAGGTTCTCTTGTTTGATGAGGTTACTGTCGATCTTGATGTAGTTGCCAGGATGGATTTGCTTGATTTTTTAAAGGAAGAGTGTGATCATGTATGAGATACTGTCTTTTGCTACCCATGATATTCTACTAGTGCTGGACAAGTTGCATTTTTTATTTTTTATTTTTTTAAATTTGATCCTTCTCTGGCAACTTGCAGAGGGGAGCTACAATCACATCTAGGGGAACTTTCAAGGACAGTGTGGCTTGATACAGAGAGCTTTGCATAAGTGCCTCACAAGGCGGCAGAAGCTGCTGCTGCTGCTGCCTCGCATCACAAGGCTGCTGCTGCATGCTTCTACGCTACTGCTTCTATGCTCCTGATGCTGCTGCTATGCTCTACGCCACTGCTGTTCAACTCTCGCTGCTGCTAATATGCTTCTGTGTTGCTATGCTGCTACTATGCAGCCACTTTGTTTGTAACCTTGTATTTTATTTTATTTTTTTGGACAAAAATTGTAATATTACATCATTTTTTTTATAAAAATATGTAAGTTTATGTATATGTTAGTGTTTATATATCAATTTAAGTGAAAAAAATGCAAAAAAAAAAATTTTATTTTTTATTTTTTTTGGCCATTATTGGCACCGGTTTTGAACAAGAACCGGTGCCAATAAACCTGACCAAAAAAAAGCGCCAAGGGTTATTGCCACCGGTTAACCGGTGGTAATACTAGTTTTTGCCACCGGTTTTGAACCGGTGGCCTTGCTTCTGTTTATTGCCACCCCCCAAATGACCACCGGTTCAAAACCGGTGGCATAGGGGGGTTTTGAACCGGTGGCCAAATGATATTTTCGCCTAGTGAACTGAGGGTGGTAAAGCAATTGATGCATCCGGCTGGAAGGCTGTTAAACCAATCCTGGGCCACCCCTTTGAGAGTGGCCGGGAAGCATCTACACCATGTAGCATCATCTACACTTTGCAAGTACATCAAATTCCTGTACGAGGTAACATGCTCTTCTGGGTTGCCCGTACCATCATAGGCACCCACTAGTACACTCTTCACTTTTGCTGGTTGAGGGGACGCTAGTATGTCTTGCGAAAACGGAGGCGGCTTATCTCCCAAATTCAACAAACGCATCTGCCAATCAATAGGCTGAGGCTGAGCGGACGTTCCAGCCAGATAGGGAGCCTGGCCGAACATCTGACCATACGGCCCATACTGCCCAAAGACTTGGGGAGTTGGTTGTACCAACCCATTGGGTACTTGAGGGGGCTGATATTGCAATGGCTGAATTAGACGGGGAGTAATAGTATGGCTCTTGCTGGAAGCAGCCGTGTTGGTGTATTGGGAGAAAGATTGGTTGGAGGCCTCATCCGGCATGGTTGGGGTAGAGGCCGTGTCAGAGTATGCAGCCCTCTCCCTTTGCTTGTGCCGAATGTAATCCCTTGCGTCCTTAAAACGCTGTGACAGCTCACTCTCAACTCTTTTTGGCTGTCTGCCCCTCCCCCCAGCCGACTGTGTTTTCGCCAGCAGGCTAGAGAAGTTGGTCCGTGAGACTCGGGGAGACCTTCCATGCGGACGACAGAATGGGGTGTTACCAGCATCAGTTGCATTGGTCTTGTTGTTGGCTTTCTTAGAGGTGCCTCCTCCCCCCTTTTGCTGGGTAGCCGCCAACTCCTTGTGGAGCTTAGTCAGCTCGGCCATTAAGGCAGCTGGGGTAACAGGAGGTTGTTCGGCCTCTTCAAATGAGGCAGTCAAAGGATTGCTTGAGTGTATGGTAGTACATATGTACTCTACATATCCATCCTCGCCTGGACGAGGTCCAAGATAGGTGTCTGACCATCTATTGCCATAACGGACGAGTATCCCCACAGACGGCGCCAAATGTTTCGGGGTTTTTTGTGATTCCCTCGGATACTGGTCGCGCTCTGCTGACAAAGACTCGGACACCTGCAAAACCACGAATATTCCGGTGATCGGAATATTCGCCTCCGACGCTCAAGTTAGTGAACGGAAACGGAAAAGGCTAGAGAGAGAAAGTAGAGAGAAGTTGGAGCGTTTTAGAGCCCTTGTATTAATGTCACCTCAAAATCCACCCCTCCCATCATAAATGATTGGGGTATATATAAGGGTGGGAGCATGTGCCCCCTAGGGTTTATGCCCTAAAATCTCGTGACATGATTGGCTGTGCAATCAGAGGTCGCCACGTGTCGTGGGGGGCGCCGTTTTACGGCTTTCAAGGCTTTCTCGGGATTTGGGCCTGAGGTCATTAGAGCCCTTTTCTCTTTCTGATTGTAGCTTTAGGGTATTTAGATATGGCTGACAGGTGTCACCATAACAGGTGGATACGTGTCTCACTCTCATAGGGCCACATGTCACCTATTTATTGGGCCACGTGTCACTATGAGATTGGGCCACGTACCTGGGGTATTTTTACCCTAAACAGGATGGATGGACCCACCCAAATAGACTCCTAGGGTGTATTAGGGTCCACGGTAAGAATCTCGGAAATTTATATTTCCTTTTGAAAAAAGTTCAAAAAATTCCAAAATTGAAGCCTATAATACGCTTTTTGAGAAATTTTTAGGTTACGGGGGCCGGTGGCAAAAAGTCTTGAGACCTTAGGGGATACATCTTAGGGTCATATAATGACGTTTGCAACCATATATGACCCTTATATGGTTTACAAAATAGCCGTGGTAGGCTTTAGTTTACGAAATCGGTGCAAATTTGGAACGGGTAAATTGATCGTTTTAAGGTATATTGGATGGTTCCACCTACTCAATTGGACTCCCGGAGGGAATAAGGAACCATGCTTAACATCTCGGCAATTTTTATTTTCGGGCGAAAAAAGGTCAAAAATTCCAAAATTGTAGGCTATAATCCACGCTTTTTGAGGAATTTTGAGGTTACAGGACCCGGTGGCGAAAAGTCTTGACGCCCTAGGGGATAAATCTTAGGTACATATAATGACGTTTGGAACCATATATGACCATTATATGTTGCCATAAATGTCCGTGGTAAGCTTGAGGTAACGGGTAAATTGACTGTTTAAAGGCATATTGGATGGTTGGACAAACACAAATAGACTCCCAGGGTGTATTACGGTCCATGGTAAGCATCTCGGCATTTTTTATTTCTGGGCGAAAAAAGGTTAAAAAATTCCAAAATTGAAGACAATAATCCACGTTTTTTGAGGTTACGGGACCCGGTGGCGAAAAATCTTGAGACCTTAGGGGATACATCTTAGGGTCATATAATGACGTTTGGAACCATATATGACCCTTATATGTTGTACAAAATAGCCGTGGAAGGCAGTTTACGAAATCGGTGCAAATTTGGAACGGGTAAATTTACCGTTTTAAGGCATATTGGATGGTTTCACCCACTCAATTGGACTCCCGGAGGGTATTATGAACCATGGTAAACATCTCGGCACATTTTATTTCCGGGCGAAAAAAGGGCAAAAAATACAAAAATTGAAGGCTATAATCCACGTTTTTTTGAGGAATTTTGAGGTTACAAGCCTAGTGTCGAAAAGTCTTGAGACCCTAGGGGACACATCTTAGGTTCATATACTGACGTTTGGAACCATATATGACCCTTACATGTTGTACAAAATAGCCGTGGTAGGCTTTAGTTTACGAAATCGGTGTAAATTTAGAATGGGTAAATTGACCGTTTTAAGGCATATTGGATGGTTCCATCCACTCAATTGGACTCCCGGAGGATATTAGGAACCATAGTAAACATCTCAGCAATTTTTATTACCGGGCGAAAAAAGGTCAAAAAATTCGAAAATAAAAGGCTATAATCCACGCTTTTTGAGGAATTTAAAGGTTATGGGGGCTGGGGTCGAAAAGTCTTGAGAAGCTCGGGGATACATCTCAGGGTCATATAATGACGTTTGGAACCTTATATGACCATTATATGTTGCCAAAAATGTCCGTGGTAGGCTTGAGGTCACTATATCGGTGCAAGTTTGGAACGAATATATTAACTGTTTAAAGGCATATAGGATGGATGGACCCACCCAAATAGACTCCTAGGGTGTACTAGGGTCCATGGTAAGCATCTCGAAATTTTTTATTTCCTAGCGAATAAAGGTAAAAAAATTCCAAAATTGAAGGCTATAACACGCTTTTTGAGGTTACGGGGCCCGGTGGCGAAAAGTCTTGAGACCTTAGGGATACATCTTAGGTTCATATAATGATGTTTGGAACCATATATGACCCTCATATGTTGTACAAAATAGCCGTGGTAGGCTTCACTTTACGAAATCGGTGCAAATTTGGAACAGGTAAATTGACCGTTTTAAGGCATATTGGATGGTTCCACCCACTCAATTGGACACCCGGAGGGTATTAGGAACCATGGTAAACATCTCAACAATTTTTAATAACCAGGCGAAAAAAAGTCAAAAAATTCCAAAATTGAAGGCTATAATCCACGCTTTTTGAGAAATTTTGAGGTTACGGGGCCCGATGGCGAAAATCTTTAGACCTTAGGGGATATATCTTAAGGTCATATAATGACATTTGGAATCATATATGACCCTTATAAGTTGTACTAAATAGTCGTGGTAGGCTTTAGGTTACGAAATCGATGCAAATTTGGAACAGGTAAATTGACCGTTTTCAGGCATATTGGATGGTTCCACCCACTCAATTGCACTCCCGGAGGGTTTTAGGAACCATGGTAAATATCTCGGCAATTTTTATATCCGGGCAAAAAAAGGTCAAAAAATTCCAAAATAGATGGCTATAATCCACGCTTTTTGAGGAATTTTGAAGTTAAGGGCCCGGTGGTGAAAAGTCTTGAGACCATAGGGATACATCTTAGGGTCATATATTGACGTTTGGAACCATATATAACCATTATATGTTGCTATAAATGTTCGTGGTAATCTTGAGGTCACGATATCGGTGCAAGTTTGGCACGGGTAAATTTACTGTTTAAAAGTATATTGAATGGTTGGACCGACCCAAATAGACTCTTAGGGTGTATTAGGGTCATGGTAAGCATCTTGGAATTTTTTTTTCCGAGCGAAAAAAGGTCAAAAAATTCCAAAATTGAAGGCTATAATCCACGCTTTTTAAGGAATTTTGCGATTACGGGGCTTATTGGCGAAAATACTTGAGACCTTAGGGGATACATCTTAGGGTCATATAATGATGTTTTGAACCATATATGACCCTTATATGTTGTACAAAACAGTCGTGCTAGGCTTCAGTTTACGAAATCGGTGCAAATTTGGAACGGGTAAATTGACCGTTTTAAGGCATATTGGATGGTTCCACCCACTCAATTGGACTCCCGGAGGGTATTAGGAACCATGGTAAACATCTCGGTAATTTTTATTTCCGGGCGAAAAAAGGTCAAAAAATTCCAAAATTGAAGGCTATAATCCACGATTATAGAGGAATTTTGAGGTTACGGGGCCCGGTGGCGAAAAGTCTTGAGACCCTATGGGATACATCTTAGGGTCATATAATGACGTTAGGAACCATATATGACCATTATATGTTTTCATAAATGTTCGTGGTAGGCTTGAGGTCACGATATCGGTGCAAGTTTGGAACGGGTAAATTGACTGTTTAAAGACATATTCGATGGTAGGACCCACCCAAATAGACTCCCAGGGTGTATTAGGGTCCATGGTAAGCATCTCGACATTTTTTATTTCCAAGCGAAAAAAGGTCAAAAAATTTCAAAATTGAAGGCTATAATCCACGCTTTTTTAGGAATTTTGACGATACGGGGCCCGGTCGCGAAAAGTCATGAGACCTTAGGGGATACATCTTAGGGTCATATAATGACGTTTGGAACAACAAGTGACCCTTATATTTTGTACAAAATAGCCGTGGTAGGCTTAAGTTTAAGAAATCGGTGCAAATTTGGAATAGGTAAATTGACCGTTGTAAGGCATATTGGATGGTTCCACCCACTCAATTGGACTCCCGGAGGGTATTAGGAACCATGGTAAACATCTAGACAATTTTTATTTTCGGGCGAAAAAAGGTCAAAAAATTCCAAAAATGAAATCTATAATCCACGCTTTTTGAGGAATTTTGAGGTTACGGGCCTGGTGGCGAAAAGTCTTGAGACCCTAGGGGATACATCTTAGGGTCATAATGACATTTGGAACCATATATGACCCTTATATATTGTTCAAAATAGCCGTGGTAGGCTTCAGTTTATGAAATCGGTGCAAATTTGGAAAGGGTAAATTGACCGTTTTAAGGCATATTGGATGGTTCCACCCACTGAATTGGACTCTCGGAGGGCATTAGGAACCTTGGTAAAAATCTCTGCAATTTTTATTTTCGGGTGAAAAAAGGTCAAAAAAATTCCAAAATTGAAGGCTATATAATCCACGCTTTTTGAGGAATTTTGAGTTTACGGGGCCCGGTGGCGAAAAGTTTTTAGACCTTAGGAAATACATCTTAGGGTCATATAATAACGTTTGGAACCATTTATGACCATTATATGTTGCCATAAATGTCCGTGGTAGGCTTGAGGTCACGATATCGGTGCAAGTATGGAACGGGTAAATTGACTTTTTCAAGGCATATTGGATGGTTGGACCCACCCAAATAGACTCCTAGGGTGTATTAGGGTCCATGGTAAGCATCTCGGCATTTTTTATTTCCGGGCGAAAAAAGGTCAAACAATTCTAAAATTGAAGGCTATAATCCACACTTTTTGAGGAATTTTGATGTTACGGGGCCTGGTGGCGAAAAGTTTTGAGACCTTAGGGGATACATCTTAGGGTCATATAATAACGTTTGGAACCATATATGACCCTTATATGTTGTACAAAATAGTCGTGGTAGGCTTCAGTTTACGAAATCGGTGCAAATTTAGAACGGTTAAATTGACCATTTTAAGGCATATTGGATGGTTCCACCCAGTCAATTGGACTCCCGGAGGGTGCTAGGAACCATGGTAAACATCTCTGCAATTTTTATTTTTGGGCGAAAAAGTCAAAAAATTCCAAAATTGAAGGCTATAATCCACGCTTTTTGAGGAATTTTGAGGTTACGGAGCTCGGTGGAGAAAAGTCTTGAGCCCCTAGGGGATTCATCATAAGGTCATATAATGACGTTTCGAACCATATATAACCATTTTGTATGTCCATAAAGGTCCGTGGTAGGCTTAAGGTCACGATATCGGTACAAGTTTGGAACGGGTAAATTGACTGTTTAAAGGCATATTGGATGGTTGGACCCACCCAAATAGACTCCCTGGGTGTATTAGAATCCATGGTAAGCATCTCGGCATTCTTTATTTCCGGGTGAAAAAAGGTCTAAAAATTCCAAAATTGTAGGCTATAATCCACCCTTTTTGAGGAATTTTGAGGTTATGGGGCCGGTGGCGAAAAGTCTTGAGACCTTAGGGGATACATCTTAGGGTCATATAATGACGTTTGGAACCATATATGACCTTTATACGTTGTACAAAATAGTTGTGGTAGGCTTCAGTTTACGAAATCGGTGCAAATTTGGAATGGGTAAATTGACCGTTTTAAGGCATATTGGATGGTTTCACCTACTCAGATGGACTCCCAAAGGTTATTAGGAACCATGGTAAACATTTCGAAAATTTTTATTTCCGGGCGAAAATAGGTCAAAAAATTCCAAAATTGAAGGCTATAATCCACGCTTTTTGAGGAATTTTGAGGTTACGGGGCCCGGTGGCGAATAGTCTTGAGACCCTAGGGGATAAATCTTAGGGTCATATAATGACGTTTGGAACCATATATGACCATTATATTTTGCCATAAATGTTCGTGGTAGGCTTGAGGTTTGGACATCGGTGAAAGTTTGGAATGGGTAAATTTATTGTTTAAAGGCATATTGGATGGCTAAACCCACCCAAATACACTCCCAGGGTGTATTAGGGTCCATGGTACATATCTCGGCATTTTTTATTTCCGGGCGAAAAAAGGTAAAAAATTCCAAAATTGAAGGTTTAATCTTCAAAAGAAAGGACCCGCCCTATAAAATAGGCCTCTACTTTGTTCTGCTCGTATTCATGCGCGCTTTTCGAATAACATATAAACATTATATTAAACCAAACCTGTTTATCTATGTTGGTTGAATATTAATGCACAAATAAACTATTATTGGCGATCACTTGAGTTAAAATCATATTAGCCTAAACAAGATTATTAATTATCTTATTAAGCGTGATTTCAAGTACAAATTCCCTTTAACAAGCATAAAAGGTGTGATCAAGCAATAACAATAAAATATATCAAGCAACATAAATAATAAACAATAATCATGTTAAGGCGTGATAAAGCTTAATAATAATGGCAAGATCCTAGGCATGATACTAACAAAATTAATAACAAACCCTAGCATGTCACTAAGCAATAAAGATCAAAGCTTTAAACCTAACATGGTATGCTAACATGATATTAGAGAAGAGTAAAGGCACCCTAAACATGACACTAGAAAGCATAAAATAACATCCTAACATGATACTAGAAAGCATTAAAAGCATCCTAACATGATACTTGAAAGCATTAAACAATAAGAAGCATGCTTTCTACATTGTTAATAAAATAGGGAGTAAGCTAATCTACTTACTTTGAAGCCTCGTACCTCTTTCTAATAACAAAATACACAAGTTAGTAAACTTCAATGAAAATAATAAAGAATAACTAAATAATTAAATTAAACAAAGTTTTGACTAGTTTTGGACCAAACCCTCAGAAATTATCAAACCTTGCATGTCTAGGGCGAAGGCAACTTCGAACTTGGCTAACAGATTCTAAGTCTAATGAATGCGGAATTGTGTTTTGTAAAAAGGGTGGTTTAGGAAAGAGAGAGAGAAAAAGAATTAAGCTATATTGCTTAGAGAGAGAATAGAGAGAATTGATGGTAATTGATGAATAAAAACGGAGGTTTGAGACCCTATCTATAAGGAAATAGTCCGGAAAATCATAGAATTTGATAAGGAATAAAACTACACGCTGGCACCAGGAATTCACTCTGTCGCGACGCGGCAGGGTCTGTCGCGAGGCGACAAGGTCTGTTGCGAGGCGACAGCCTTGTCGTTTGGCGACAACCTGGTTTAAGCGCGTTTTTCCACGCGGAATCCGATCTTTAATCAACTTGATCTACGGAATCCGTACAGAAGATGAAAAACGTATTTTAAAGATAATAATAATAATATTAAAATAATAATATTTTATTCCAAATAAAAGTCCATTTTAAAATAAATAATTATTAAATCTAATAATATTAGAATTAAAAAGAACCTTCTAGAAACTTCTAAAAATTATAATTAATCCTAAAAATTTTAGGAATAATAATTAACATTGGGCCCTCCTCTATATCATTGGGCCGTATGTAAATAGTTAACCGTGCCCAGTTTAGTATTTTGGCCATAACTTCCTCAATGTTCATCGGAATTGGGCTTATAATATATATCGTTGGAAAGGTCTCTTCGAGCCCCATCCAACTACACTATTATTGGACCTTAATTACGGATCAAACTAAACGGGTTTGGCTATTTTTAAATAAACAGAGTTATTTTCAAAAATAGAGAGAAGAGAATTTTTAATAAAACTAAACCGCAACACTTGACCTTCAAATACTTTCACCTCATTCGATTATGGTTCGACGCGAAAGGCATTCATCACTGGGTTTGGTTTTGGGGAGCTACAAATGGGTGTCTACAAGGCCCAGTGGCGAAAAGTCTTGAGACCCTAAGGGATACATCTTAGGGTAATATAATGACGTTTAGATGACCATTATATGTTTCCATAAATGTCCGTGGTAGGCTTGAGGTCGCGATATCGGTGCATGTTTGGAACGGGTAAATTGACTGTTTAAAGGCATATTGGATGGTTGAACCCACCCAAATAGACTCCCAGGGTGTATTAGGGTCCATGGTAAGTATCTCGGCATTTTTTATTTCTTGGCGAAAAAAGGTCAAAAATTCCAAAAGTAAGGGCTATTATCCACGCTTTTTGAGGAATTTTGAAGTTACGGGGCCCGGTGGCGAAAGGTTTTGAGCCCCTAGGGGATACATAGGCTTGAGGTCACGATATCGGTGCATGTTTAGAACGGGTAAATTGACTGTTTAAAGGCATATTTGATGGTTGGACCCACCCAAATAAACTCCCAGGGTGTATTAGGGTCCATGGTAAGGATCTCGGCATTTTTTATTTCCGGGCAAAAAAAGGTCAAAGAATTCCAAAATTGAAGGCTATAATCCATGCTTTTTGAGGAATTTTGAGCTTACGGGGCCCGGTGGCGAAAAGTCTTGAGACCCTAGGGGATACATCTTATGGTCATATATTGACGTTTGGAACCATATATGACCATTATATGTTGCCATAAATGTCCGTGGTAGGCTTGAGGTCACGATATCAAGGCAAGTTTAGAACGGGTAAATTGACTATTTAAAGGTATATTGGATGGTTGGACCCACCCAAATAGACTCCCAGGGTGTATTAAGGTCCATGGTAAGCATCTCGGCATTTTTTATTTCTGGGCGAAAAAGGTCAAAAAATTCCAAAAATTAAGGCTTAATCCACGCTTTTTGAGGAATTTTGACGTTACGGGGCCCGGTAACGAAATGCCTTGAGACACTAGGGGATACATCTTAGGGTCATATAATGACGTTTGGAACCATATATGACCATTGAATGTTTCCATAAATGTCCGTGGTAGGCTTGAGGTCACGATATCGGTGCAAGTTTGGAACGGGTAAATTGACTTTTTAAAGGCATATTGGATGGTTGGACACACCCAAATAGATTCCCACGGTGTATTAGAGTCCATGGTAAGCATCTCGGAAGTTTTTATTTCCGAGCATAAAAAGGTCAAAAAATTCCAAACTTGATGGCTATAATCCGCGCTTTTTGAGGAATTTTTAGGTTACGGGGCCCGGTTGCGAAAAGTCTTGAGACCTCAGGGGATACGTCTTAGGGTCATATAATGACGTTTGGAACCATATATGACCCTTATATGTTGTACAAAATAGCCTTGGTAGGCTCCAGTTTACGAAATTGGTGCAAATTTGGAACGGGTAAATTGATCGTTTTAAGGCATATTGGATGGTTCCAACCACTCAATTGGACTCTTGGAGGGCATTAGGAACCATTGTAAACATCTCTGCAATTTTTATTTCCGGGCGAAAAAAGGTCAATAAATTCCAAAATTGAAGGCTATAATAATCCACGCTTTTAGAGGAATTTTGGGGTTACGGGGCCCGGTGGGGAAAAGTCTTGAAACTCTAGGGGATACATCTTAGGGTAATATAATAACGTTTGGAACCATATATGACCATTATATGTTGCCATAAATGTCCGTGGTAGGCTTGAGGTTACGATATCGGTGCAAGTTTGGAACGGATAAATTGACTGTTCAAAGGCATATTGGATGGTTGGAACCATTCAAATAGTCTCCCTGGGTGTATTAGGGTCCATGGTAAGCATCTCGACATTTTTTTATTTCTGGGCGAAAAAAGGTCAAAAAATTCCAAAATTGAAGCCTTAATCCACGCTTTTTGAGGAATTTTGAGGTTACGGGGCCCGGCGGCAAAAAGTATTGAGACCTTAGGGGATACATCTTAGGTTCATATAATGACGTTTGGAACCATATATGAGCCTTATATTTTGTACAAAATAGCCGAGGTAGGCTTCAGTTTACGAAATCGGTGCAAATTTGGAACGGGTAAATTGACCGTTTTAAAGCGTATTAGATGGTTCCACCAAATCAATTGGACTTCCGGAGGGTATTAGGAACCATGGTAAACATCTCAGCAATTTTTATTTCCAAGCGAAAAAAGGTCAAAAAATTCCAAAATTGAAGGCAATAATCCCCGCTTTTTGAGGAATTTTGAGGTTACGGGGCCCGGTGGCGAAAAGTCTTGAGTGTATGGGTTTATAGGTACTACGCAGCGGAAATAATCATGAATCATATTCATACAACACTTAAACCAAGGATCATTGCATAACACATAAAGAACACAAAATTGTACCTTTGAAGCGTGATTCCACGTGCGATCGAGCAAGAACAATGGGAGATAAAGAACCCCTAGTGTGATTCCTCTACTTGGTCCACAGGCACAAGTTAAACCTCCACTAATGCTAGTTAGTCGTGACTGAACGCTTCAATCAACCTTCAACGGAGAAGAGAGACCCAAGCTAACCATGAACAATGGTGTAAGCTTGAGGTCACGATATCGGTGCAAGTTTGGAACGGGTAAATTGACTGTTTAAAGGCATATTGGATGGTTGTACCCACCCAAATAGACTCCCAGGGTGTATTAGAGTCCATGGTAAGCATCTCAGCATTTTTTATTTCCGGGCGAAAAAAGGTAAAAAAAATTCCAGAATTTAAGGCTATAATCCACGCTTTTTGAGGAATTTTGAGGTTACGGGTGGCGAAAAGTCTTGAGACCTTAGGTGATACATATTAGGGTCATATAATGTCGTTTGGAACCATATATCACCCTTATATGTTGTACAAAATAGCCGTGGTAGGCTTCAATTTACGAAATCGGTTCAAATTTGGAATGGGTAAATTGACTGTTTTAAGGCATATTGGATGGTTCCACCTACTAAATTGGATTCTAGGAGGGTATTAGGAACCATGGTAAACTTCTTAGCAATTTTTCTTTCCGGGAGAAAAAAGGTCAAAAAATTCCAAAATTGAAGGCCATAATCCACGCTTTTTGAGAAATTTTGAGGTTACGAGGCCCGGTGGCGAAAAGTCTTGGGACCCTAAGGGATACAACTTAGGGTCATATAATCACATTTGGAACCATATATGACCATTATATGTTCCCATAAATGTCCGTGGTAGGCTTGAGGTCACGATATCGGTGCAAGTTTGGAACGGGTAAATTGACTGTTTAAAGGCATATTGGATGGTTGGACCCACCCAAATAGGCTCACAAGGTGTATTAGAGTCCATAGTAAGCATCTTGACATTTTTATTTCCGAGCTAAAAAGGTCAAAAAATTCCTAAATTGAAGGCTATAATCCACGCTTTTTGAGAAATTTTGAGGTTACGGAGCCCGGTGGCGAAAAGTCTTGAGACCTTAGGGGATACATCTTAGGGTTATATAATGACTTTTGAAACCATATATCACCATTATATGTTTCCATTAATGTCCGTGGTAGGCTTGAGGTCACGATATCGGTGCAAGTTTGGAACGGGTAAATTGACTGTTTAAGAAAAAATTGGATGGTTTGACCCACTCAAATAGACTCCCAGGGTGTATAAGGGTTTATGGTAAGTATCTCGGCATTTTTTATTTCCGTGCAAAACAAGGTAAAAAAATTCCAAAATTGAAGGCTATAATCGAAGCTTTTTGAGGAATTTTGAGGTTACGGGGCCCTGTGGCGAAAAGTCTTGTGACCCTAGGGGATACATCTTAGGGTCATATAATGACGTTTGGAACCATATATGACCATTATTTGTTTCCATAAATGTATGTGGTAGGCTTGAGGTCACGATATCGGTGCAAGTTTGGAACGGGTAAATTGACTGTTTAAATGCATATTGAATGGTTGGACCCACCCAAATAGACTCTCAGGGTGTATTAGTGTCCATAGTAAGCATCTTGGCATTTTATATTTCCGGGCGAAAAAAGGTCAAAAAATTCCAAAATTGAAGGCTATAATCCACGCTTTTTGAGGAATTTTGAGGTTACGGGGCCCTGTGGCGAAAAGTCTGGAGACCTTAGGGGATACATCTTAGGGTCATATAATGACGTTTGGAACCATATATGACCATTATTTGTTTCCATAAATGTATGTGGTAGGCTTGAGGTCACGATATCGGTGCAAGTTTGGAGCGGGTAAATTGACTGTTTAAATGCATATTGAATGGTTGGACCCACCCAAATAGACTCTCAGGGTGTATTAGTGTCCATAGTAAGCATCTTGGCATTTTTTATTTCCGGGCGAAAAAAGGTCAAAAAATTCCAAAATTGAAGGCTATAATCCACGCTTTTTTAGGAATTTTGAGGTTACGGGGCCCGGTGGCGAAAAGTCTTGAGACCTTAGGGGATACATCTTAGGGTCATATAATGACGTTTGGAACCATATATGACCATTATATGTTGTACAAACCAGCCGTGGTAGGCTTTATTTTATGAAATCGGTGCAAATTTTGAACGGGTAAATTGACCATTTTAAGGCGTATTGGATGGTTCCACCCACTCAATTGGACTCCCGGAGGGTATTAGGAACCGTGGTCAACATCTCGGCAATTTTATTTCCGGGCGAAAAAAGGTCAAACAATTCTAAAATTGAAGGCTATAATCCTCGCTTTTTGTGGAATTTTGAGGTTATGGGGCCCGGTGGCGAAAAGTCTTGAGACCTTAGGGGATGACGTTTGGAACCATATATGACCCTTATATGTTGTACAAAATAGCCGTGGTAGGCTTAATTTCCCGACTGAGCCTCAGCTTAGGCCCGAATAGCAATCGGCCCCAACAACACCTGAACATCCGGTGAAAAGACCGTGATGTCGTTGTCGAACGGCAAAGGAGTAGACTGGAACTCTAGCCCCGTAATGAGGTTGAAATCGGTTGGTGTGACGGTCATCTTACCCCAAGGAAAGTGGAAAGTGTTGGTGGTGTCCCAAAAGAACTCCACCAAAGATCGAACGACGAGGTTACCCCCATCGTATGAAAGCATGGCCCGGGTGGCCAGTAGAAGAGGAGTCAATCCACACGACTCCCAAAGTCGATGTAAACCCTCATCTCGGCTGATGAAGGTGTCGTAGAGAGAACCAATGGTGGAATTACCTGAGCCATGGCTACGGGTCCTCCCACCTGCAAGACCGCGTCGAACTCGCTCTGACAGATGATGAACTGGCCCGTGAAACAGAGTGCGCTCATCCCAATCTGGCATGAGACCTAGCCTTGAAGTAGACGGAATGTCCTCGCCATCGCTGGTAGGCTCGTGAATTGTTCTTCACGACCTTAAGAGGTCCAAGAATGGTGAATTGTTCGTTTCTTCACCAAATTGAGTCAAACAAGTCTCAAAATACTCCCAAAGAAATATATAAGCATAATTGAACGAATTCAAGGCATAAAATTCAGCAAACAAAGCAAATTAAGCAAAAACATTTTCGGATTTTTCGAAAACTTGTGAACAAGAATGCACAATTCATTAAAAACCGAGTAGAGTTTGAGCAAAACTTACATAGATCGGTAAAATAGATGAGAAAAGCTTCTATTTGCAACAAGTTTGAGCGAATTTGGTTAAGAAATGAGTGAGAATGAGCAAATTGAATTTTTTGTGAAAACGCAAGAAGTTGAGCAGCAGCGAAATGAAGAAGAAAGAACGGGTATTTAAAACCCCGATGCTGTCGCCATACGACAGGATTGTCGCGAGGCGACAGACCTTGTCGCGTCGCGACAGACGCGAAAGCTGGCGACAGCTGTTTCTGGCTAGCGCTGGAGCGGCGAAAGAATAATGGGCCCCACGTTATGACTTTGTGGATCTATTGCAACGGTTTGGGTTCCTTGGTACGCCAGTTAGCCCTTCTAAGAAAAATTGACATGATTTAGTAATCAGCTTGATTGCGATTGCATTAAGTGATCGACCTGATGAAAGATTTTCTCACTTAGCTTAAAGCGCCTACATATTGGCGCATAATTAATAAGGCACTGAAATAGCACCGATGTAATGGTTCAAAAAAAAGAAGTAGAGGCACCGAAGTATTGGAACAAAAAAAAATGGTATATTAAAGATCGATACATCGACATAGAGAGGAGTTGTCTAGTGGCGAAATACTGCCGTGACGAGGTAATGTCACAAATTTTGAAGATGACGAAATATGGTCACCTTCGGCGGTCCCTCAAGGTGAAGAAGAGATTGTCTATAGCGGCGACGTACTGTCGTGGCGACATACTGCTTCAACCTTGAAGATGACGACATACAATTATTTTCGACGATGTTCCCGAAATACTGTGGAAGATTGTTGCTGAGTAATTAGGTTTTGATGATTGTAAACTAATGATGATTATCTATCTAATGTGTTTGCTAAGTTGTGCATAGAAAGAACAAGTTATACTTGGAACAGGATACAAGGAACCTAAGCAATGACAAGTATATAAGGAACTTAAGCAATATATGATAAGCAATAGAAGAACAAGAACAATGATAAGTGTTATGGTTGATAAGCATGATGATGGCTAAGGAACCATGAAGGTAACTATGTAAATAGGTGTTTGCATATGTTAGCTTCATGAGGTAAGTACACTATGCATACATGAGTCATATATGTGTAGGAGTATTTACATAAGCTTTAAGTTTAGTTAGTTCTCTCACTTGAAGTTTGTTTATGACAAACAAACTTCAATCTAATGTTTCTCTTAAGTGTTTATGTGAAGACAGGAACTGACTTAGGTGAAGTCAATGGGTTGGAACATAGAAGACTTCAAGAGGAACAAGAGAGAATGAGTAAACCTAAAGCAGGTTCTCCCACGAGAACTAAACTACGAAGGAACCTGAAGGTATTCTCTAACAAGATCCAGAAGGAACTTTCGGCAGGCTTTCCCACGAGAGCCGGAGCATGTTCCCTAACAGGTACATGAAGAGTTCCCTAACAGGAACTTAGTTCTCTAACAAGAACTATCTATGTTCCCTAACAGGAACATGAAGACAGCAAGTTCCAATAGGAACTTGGCTTGCGGTTCTAGAAGTGGAACGTTGCCCCGAGAACTAGAATACATCAATACTAAAAGATTCCTGAACAAGAGTTTCAAAGAAACAACATGAAGACGGAGAAATCAAAGTATATTGCTCTAGGATTCATGTAAGTATGTTGGACATAAAAGTTAGTCTGGCACAAGTCTAAAGAACCTAGGTGAACTCATGATAGTCAATGAAATTAGAGTTACTGACTTGTCAGGAACTCAGAGACTGTTAGAGTTCCAAAACCTAATTGGAACTTACGTCTGCACGTCGTTAAAGGTCGCAAGTCGAATTTAATGATTATATATTTATCTGCCACGTGCATATCTTTTAAGGATTTGGTTTTACAGAATAAAGATATTTATTTTCTAATAAATCCTTGTGTTAAAAGATAAGTTATTTTTGGAAAATATTTTCAGCAAAATAAGTTTTAAATAAAATCTAATTTTATGGCAAGTATATCTTTTGTAAAAATATATGTTAATTATATCTTTTGTAAAAAGATATGGTAAGATATATTAGTATATTTGGCAAACATATAATCTAGATAAAATCTGATTTTATGGTAATTATATCTTATTATTATTGACAAAATATATTCTTGACAAAAGATATAATTATGGAAAACTTATCTTTGGAAAATATCTTTTATTTCTATCTTTTAATAAAACTTATCTTTTACGAAAAGAATGATTCGAGTGTACTATAAATATGCTCATATGTATTCATTCAAAGTCGAGGTTGGAGAAGCTGAGTGGTCGTGCTTAATGGTTTCATCCTTCACCACGAAGCGAAGTCAGACTTCCAGGTTGAAGTTCCAGTCAGGTTTGGTTTCAGTTCGTCCAGACAGTTCCAGATCAGATCTTGAGTGTCCAGCATATTAGTTTTATCTCTTTATTCATTGGTATGTATTTAGAGTTATTCATTGAGATCTTGTAATTGGGAAAAAGGGTTTTGAGTGTTTTATGTATTGGGGTGTGAGAGTTCGTGAGGATTCTCGTTAAAATTATATTGTAATAGTGCAATGTGTGAGCTTCAAGTGTGAAGCCGATTGAGCTTCTAGTGAGAGGCCGAGTGGGTAGTACTTTGGTAGTACGAGTGAATCTAAGTTTGGGACTTAGATTGGGTAGGATAGGGTCTTATCGAGTAGCAAGTTTCCGAGCAGGAACTTGTGAGTAAAGGTCTGTGCATAATAGGTTGTAACTTGGTGTTTGCCCTATTATAGCGAAGTGGTTTGTGTTTGAAATCCCTATGGTAGGGTCGAGGTTTTACTTCAAGTTGGGCCCTGGATGGTTTACTCGTAAAATCCGCTTTGCACTGTCTAAGTTCCTAACAGCAATCAGTTTTATATTCCGCGAAAAGTAGGCACTAGGAACATACTACAATTCACCCCCCCCTCTTGTAGTATATCATCCGAAATAACAATTGTCACCAAGAAGTATTGAAGATGACGACGTAATAATACCTTCAAAGATGGCGTTCTCTAGCTTGAAGAAGGTCGTTAGATAATGCAACAACAAATGGTTACCTATAGAGATGTGTGCTCGACGGTGCAAGATACGCGTTTCTTAACTCTTTTATCTGTTTAACTAACATTGGTTTACAGGTATCGGCGTTATAAGAATAATTTGGGATCACAGAACGTTCTGAATCATTCTCCGTCCCTATCGCTACTTTGACTTTTGTTTTCGAAACATTCGTTTCTCCAAACTCAGTCAAAGTGGGGGCTTCTATAGACACCCATTTGTGTCTCTCCAAAACCTAACCCCGTGATGAATGCCCTTCACGTCAAACCATAATCGAATGAGGTGAAAGTGTGGAAAAGTCAAGTGTTGCGGTTTAGTTTTATTTAAAATTCTCTTTGTTCGGTTTTCAAAAATAACTCTATTTATTTAAAAATAGCCAAACCAGTTTAGTTTGATCCATAAGTAAGGTCCAATAATAGTGTAGTTGGATGGGGTTTGAAAAGACCTTTCCAACGATATATTATAAGCCCAATTCCGATGAATAATGAGGAAGTTATGGCCAAAATACTAAACTGGGCCCGGTTAATTATTTACATGCGGCCCAATGATCTAGAGGAGGGCCCAATGTTAATAATTATTCCTAAAATTATTAGGATTAATTATAACTTTCTAGAAGTTTCCAGAAGGTTCCTTTTAATTCTAATATTATTAGATTTAATAATTATTTATTTTAAGATGGACTTTTATTTGGAATAAAATATTATTATTTTTATTATCATCATTATTATTGTTATTATACTTAAAAACACGTTTAAGTTGATTAAACATCGGATTCCGCGTGGAAAAGCGCGTCTAAGTCAGACTGTCGCCTCGCGACAGACACTTTCGCATCGCGACAGAGTGAATTTTTGGCGACAGCGTGTAGTTTTATTCCTTATCAAATTCCATACTTTTCCGGAATGTTTTCTTATAAATAGGGTCTCAAACCTTCGTATTATTTATCAACTCTCATCAAGATTTACTTGATTTTTCTCTATCTCTTTCTAAACTAGCTTTTATAAACACAATATTCCGCATTCACAAGACATAGAATCATCCAGCCAAGTTCGAAGTTGCCTTCGCCCTAGACGTGCAAGGTTGATATTTTCTGAGGGTTTGGTCCAAATCTAGTCAAAACTTTATTTTATTAATTCTTTAATTCTTTATTATTTTCATTGAAGTTTACTAACTTGTGTATTTTGTTATTAGAAAGAGGTACGAGGCTTCAAAGTAAGTAGATTAGCTAATTCCCTATTATTTTTACAATGTAGAAAACATGTTTATTATTGTTTAATGCTTCTTAGTATGATGTTAGGATGTTTTTAATTCCTAGTATCATGTTAGGATGTTTTTAATTCCTAGTATCATGTTAGGATGTTTTTAATGCTTTCTAGTATCATGTTTAGGTTGCCTTTTGTTCTTTCTAATATCATATTGATAGTATGTTAGTATCATGTTAGGTTTAGAGCTTTGATCTTTATTGTTTAGTGACATTCTAGGATTTGTTATTAATCTTGTTAGTATCATGCCTAGAATCTTGCTATTATTAAGCTTTATTATTAACATGATTTTGATTATTATTATGTTGCTTATTATTATGCTGCTTATTATTATGTTGCTTGATATTATTTATATTTTATTGTTATTGCTTGATCACGCCTTTTATGCTTGTTAAAGGGAAGTTGTACATGAAATCACGCTTAATAAGATAATTAATAATTTGGTTTAGGCTAGTATGATTTTAATTCAAGTGATCGCCAATAATAGTTTTAATTGTGCATTAATATTCAACCAACATAGATTAAACAGGTTTAGGGTTAACCTAATGATTGCATGTTAGTCGAAAAGCGCACATGAATACGAGTAGAATAAAGTAGAGGCCTATTTTATAGGGCGGGTCCTTTCTTTTGTAGATTGGATTCATACCCTCATCCCTGAGCCCTATTTGGTTCAAGACCATATGGAGTTGACGATCTCTTAGATCGTTTTCGGGTTTACAAGTTCCTAAAACTTGTTGCCGACTCTTTTGCTCTAGCTTTCTTCTCTTTGGAACGCCACCATACTTAAATGTATGATCACAGTGGGGTTCAAGCTTGGGATCATAGTGCTTGAAATATTCCCTACAGTTTTTAGGCGACTCTACTGGGGAGTACTTCATGTGCATAAATTTTGATTAACATTATTGTCATATGCATAAAAAGGTCCTCATTAGATAGGCCAATGAGTCAAAAACATAGGATTTTACACGTAGGAAATTTGAGAAATTTCTTTCACAACTAGAATCGAAATAATACTGCGAAATCTAGAAAATTCTAATAACACAGATACCTGCTGAGGCATGTAGGAACTAGATTCTAGAAAACAGAGACTGTTGCCTGTAAAGAGCTTCTGTCGCTTGGTGATAGGGGTTCTTTTGCGGCGACAGTCCCTGTAGTCTGGCGCCAAGTTCTTCCAATACCGAGCCAGAACTCTGCCTTCTTGTTTTGACCGTTTCTAGTACTGTTGGCTCGATTCTACTTCCTGATTGAGTTCTTTTCTCACTTTTCTGAAACCCATATGTGTTCTACATATGGGCATAACCCTCTGGGGGATCACGCTTCACCTACCCAACAACGGGTACATGCAAGTTGTGAATCCACCAAACCATGGAAGCAAGTTTTTAACTTGCGGGGTCCCATCCATACGCGCCAACCCTTCACGGTTAGGCTTCCGCACGATGCATCCGGACTCATAACCATGGACCCTCTTTGACTTAACCCATATCCTTGAACTTTAGAGAACTAGAGCCATGGTTAGGTTGCAAACTCATTGCATCATATTGTGACTATGTGAACTACTTGTGCATCCTTGTTTGTGCATACTATATATGTGTTAACCGTTTGTTTAACTTGTGTTTAAGACTAAATAAATTGACTAATGACTAAAAGGACTTTGTCTAATTAATCAATTAATTAATTTCGAATTAATTAAAGGCTAATAAATTAATCAACTTGACTTAGTACGACTTTAGGCATGTCCATTTAGAATAAAATTACTAGAAACAGTCTAGATTAATGTTCAAGTAATGGCGCAGAAATCTGGGCTGTGGCGCCTCTGTTTAAAGTCTGTCGCCTTGCAACAGTTCTGTCGTCCGGCGACAGGCTTTAACCAGTGGCGACAGTTCTGCCGTTTTAACGACAGTCTAGTTTCTTGCTTGAGTCATCACGACGAGTCTAATTAAACAGTCTATATTAATCAGTTCATCAGTTTATTAATGGTTCAAACCATGTCCAAGTATTTAATTGACTCTAGGCACTTAAAGTCCCATGGTCATACACTAGGGTCAAAACATGTCACACACACACATTTATAAAGCACACACATAACATGTTTGTCACACCATGACCATGTCTAGAGAGTCTTGCATGCGTGTTTTCCGTCATTTTTTTTAGGGGGGTAAGTCGGATATTAATCCTCCAATTAAAAAACTCATAAAACCAATTCCTAAAACATGCACCCTATTTTTGCCTTTTTCTCTTTATTTTTAATTTTTAAACCATAAAGTCAAAGTCAATTAGAGTCGGGTTATTAAAACAAATATGGTTTAACTTACAGCGCGTGGACAAGAAAGGAAGGGCGTTTAATCAAGGACAACACTTTCGTTCAAGTTTTACTTTTTGACAAAGCAATCGGTAGGAAAAGGAAAGCTAAGAAGATAATGGCTAGTCAAGAAGAGCTTAATGAAGTCAAGGGAGAGGTAGCCAACTTGGCTGAGATATTGAAAAACTTAACCCTGCAAATGAATGACCCTGTGAAACAACAGCAAATGGACCTAATCCAGGAAAGCTTGGGCAAACTATCCAACGACTTTAGATTCTAAGGGATTAGCTCACAAGGGGTCTCGGTGGATAAGGACCTTCTCCCGCAGAAGTTCAATGCCAACGACATCCCTAAATTTAAGCCTATAAATAACCCTTACTTTCATTTAAGAGCATTTGAAACTGTAATGAATGTTAAGGGGATAGACAAGAAAACCTTTCATTCTGTATTTTCTTTGTCTTTAGGAGCTGTATGTCAACAGTGGTACTATTCACTTGATAAAGAAAAGACTTCTAGTTGGGAATCTATTGCAAGTGATTTTATTGAAAGATATAAATGCAATATTCAAGTTAAAACTGATCATAGAGAACTTGAAATTCTAAAGCTAAAAGAAAATGAAGGCTTCACTTCCTTCTTTAATAAATGGAGGGAAACAACTACAAAAATGATTGAAGTACCTAGTGAAAAAGAGTCTGTCAGGATGTTCATTAAGAACCTCCAAGAGAAATACTCCAAACATCTTAGGTACCAAAGTAATTTGCACACCTTTAAGGCCGTCTATGATATTGGTATCAATATTGAAGACGACCTAGCTAAACAGAAAGCAGCTAACAATAACTCCAACAGTGGCTGGAAGGGTAAGAAGAACGACAATCCTTCTTCTTCTAAATCCACCCACTCAAATAACGTTAGCACCTTTAATCTGAATGTAGTCCTTGCTATGAACAATAACCAAGGACAAAAGAAACCATTTAGGAAAAACTATACTCCTATTGGTATGAGTTATGACACTGCGTTTGATCGTTTACACGCAAAAGGTCTTATAAGTCCTATTGGACCATTTGGGGACCCACATGTTGAAAGGAGAACGGCTAGCTGAAACCCAAATGCACACAGTAAATATCATCAAGGCAGGGGCCATCCTACGGAAAATTGTTGGAGGCTAAAGGAGGCCATCCAAGATTTGATTTATAGTAACAAACTTCCATTGCCCCTGCAAGCAAGAAGCTAAGCATCAACACCGCACCACTATCGGATTCCTTGGCCATTTATGACGAAGAAAATCAAGTGGACCCATCTAGTCTCATAGAACCTATTGAAACCATTGAAGAAGAAATCTTCGAAGATGCCATTGACTCTTATGACCAAGAACCTGCGACTAGGTAGGACGTATACGTACTAACACTACTTTTGGCTAAGGTGCACAAATTATTGTTCCAAACCAAAGAGAGTCTAAGAGAGCAAAACGAGATGCTCAAGAGTAGACCGCCACCCAAGGAGAAGAAACCTTTCTCTCTCCAAGTAATTGACACTCCCAAGAAGAGTAATAAACTTTATACTCCAATTTGGACATCATATGCTAAAATGTTCAAAATGCTCTTCGAGAATGGTAAGATCCAACCTTTCGAACCGAGACCATTTGAGTCACTAAAGAGGACAGACAGGTATTACTGTTCATACCATCAATCAGGAGGACATACAATAGAGAATTGTTTAAAATTCAAAGAGTTGGTTCAACGACTAATCAATGACAAGAAACTGGTCCAACTCCCACAGGATGCCACGATCAATGGAGTTTGGGACAGTGATGATGAGGATGTCTACCTCAAAGATATCGAAGAGACTCCTCTATCAACAATATACCTAGTAAGTGACATTTGGGACGAAGAAGATTCGTCCATAGATGTCCTCACCATGTTCGGGAGAATGCAACCTCCCATTTCAACACAACCAATGCCCACCATTCAACAAGTTCCCATACCAATCATAGAAGACAACGATGTTGTTAAACAACTAAAAAATACTAGGGTCGAAATGAATGTATGGAAACTCTTAGCCACATCCCGATAGCATAGAGTTGCAGTCATGGATGCCTTGGCTAAAGTAGGCATATATTCGGACACCACTCCTGAGGTACTAGCTAACTTCCTCACGAGTGATCTTCCAAGTCCAATCAACTTGGTCACTTTTTCGGATAAGGATTTACCACAGGAATGTGACAAGCACAACAAGGTTGTAAACCTCACAGTTATATGTAAGAGAATGAATGTTCGTATGACCCTTGTGGATAATGGATCAGCAATCAATGTTTTCCCACTTAGGACCGCAAGAATGCTAGGCATAAGAGATGAGGATTTGTCCCCATCAACTCAAGGAATAAGAGCCTATGATAACTCACGCCGTCAAGCATTAGGAACAATTACTATGAACATAACGGCGGGAGCAATTGAACATGCCACTACGTTCCAAGTAGTGGACATTAAAGCATCCTTTAACTTGTTATTGGGACGCCCTTGGCTTCATGATCTAAAGGACGTCCCTTCATCTATTCACTAATAGGTAAAAGCCATAGTTGGAGGAATACCAATCACCATCGATGCTTCATCTATGATGACCAAAACAGTGGAGAACCCACTAATCAATGTAGAACATGATGAAAATTTATGGGGCTTTAACGAAGAGGACTCCTTAATAGAGGAAGATGAGAGGACCCCTCTTCATTACGACCTCCACTGAAACATGGTAACTAATGCTATTCTAAGAAAAAAAGGACACTTTCTTGGAATGACTCTAGGAAAGAAGAAAGGAATAGCTAAGCATATGGGATTACCTGGCCTCCCTAAGTGAAATACTTTCGGACTAGGTTTTGAACCAACTCGCGAAGATCTTAAGCGAGCCCAGGAAAAGTCGAGAGCACGGAGGAATGCTTGTGCACAAAAGAAGGAAATACCCATGGATCAATATCCTTTCACTCTAAATGGAAAATTTATAAGAGAAGGAGATGATTACCCCTGTCGTGAATTTCCTGAACCTTTCGTTGAAAATGGCATAAGACAGCTAGGGTTCGAGATTTTTTTGAATTTTATTTCCTAGATTCCCAACTCCAATTCATAAGGAGAAAGCACCCCCTTGCTTTGACTTTAATGTCATGGGACTCCTCTTTGGAAGAGAAAAGAATGAGCCAAGAATAGTGGAAGATAATTCTTCACTCATTCAAACAGTCCTTCAAAGTGAAAACTTTGATCCATCGAAATTCATCACTCCAATAGAAGATCAAGAGCGAGGATGGCGCAAAACAGTGAAGGTGACCACTACAAATGGAAGGAAGATGTTAGTTGAGACGCACTCTACAAGAGGGGGGTGAATTGTAGGTGAGTTTCTAATGACTATTTTTCGAAATATAAAAACAGAATAAAACAGGAACTTGTAAAGCACACAATATTTGACGAGGAAACCTTCTAGTGCCCAACTAGAAGTAAAACCTCGACCCTACCTTAGGGATTTCAAACACAAACACTTTCACTATAATAGGGCAAACACCAAGTTACAACCTAATTTAATTAAGTCTACACTCTCAAGTTCCTAAACGGACTCTCTACAGAACAGCACCCTGTTCTACCCTGTCTAAGCTCCACACTTAGACTCTCTCGTACTCCCCAAGTACAAATCTTCCCCTTCTCACCAGAAGCTAACTTTTAAACAAAATTAATAAAATACTCTCTCCCAATTAACCCAAACCAAATACAAGAAATAAACACCTAGTATATGATAGCTAGGCAAGCTATACCTGAAACCCGAAACTAATATGACAAGTTTATAATCTTGGCAAACTTACACAATTTAAGCTCTGTAATTCTTCAAGCATAAAACTCACAAAACCTTAACTCATTTCATTCTCTACTATTTATACAAGCAAGGCTCGTATAGAAAGTAGGTTTTCAAAAAGAAAAATAAGTTAAACTTAACTTATCTTAAAACACGGTTTTAAACAAATCTTTGTGAAGAAAATCTTTTCAGAAAATAAGATAGAATTATTTAGTTAAAAAGCATAATATCATTTTAACAAACTGATTTTAGGAAATAGGCATTTAAATCAAAATCTTTTTCGATTTCTATCTTTTTATCTTTTCCGACTTTAATTAATTTGCCAAGCTTGTCTTGTCACGCCTCTAATAAATTCCATGCATATCCTACTTAACATATTTAACAATAAATCTAGAAGATAAAATCTTAACTAAACTATTGCTGCGCTGTACTCTTGATCTAGTAGGTTTACTTGGGCTCCACGCTTTACTAAGTTCCTCCAAAGAACTTAGGCATCCATCTTCAGGTTCCTGTTACGGAACTTAGCTCCTGTGAAGGAACTCTTCTTCTTAATGAATAACTTTCTGGATAAAGAGCTTCCTTAATGCTTCCTAGCATCAGCTACTTCTTCCATCTCCAAGATCAATTTCACCTAAGCTAAACAAACACTTGAGAAACCTTTATTAGACGAGTTTCCTTCAGTTTAAGTTCCTCATCATCAAAACCTTTATACATCAACAATTTCCCCCTTTTTGATGATGACAAACTTAAGCAAACTCTTTGAGAAAGTTAAAACAAATAGAAGGTCGTATTTTTGGATTTTTGAATAAAAGACAGAAAATAAACACACAACTTAATAAAAATAAAAGCTAAAAACAAAATTAACTAAGACAAAAAGTAAACTAAACTATAAGCATCATATCAGAAGAAAGTTTCTGATACTTTCTCAACTGGAACCCTGAACAACTTCAGCCTCCATGTCTGCTTCTTCTTTTCCCCCTTTTGGCATTATCAAAAGGTCCTGCTTTTTCAAGTTTATTAAGCATCTACCCACAGCCCCACAAGAAATTCATCGAGTGTGGGAAATTGAAGGCAGCGCTGCTAACTTTCCTTAGTCAAATTCCACTGTCCTGTTTAAGCATTCATAATATACAGTTGTATATTTGTATAGGCAGTTCCAAAAGCATTCATTAAAACCAAAAGATTAACGTCCTGCTAAAGTTATTACATTCCAAAATATTTAAACTTTGAAAAACAAACAGAAAATGTTCATGACTGCTAAGAAGTTAGGATAGGCTATTTTAGGAAAGCTAAAAGGAAGAGGCTAGGTCGGTAGAAGGTCCAGAATCTGCTTGCTGTCTGACTTTTGTTGTGCAATGAGAGCTTCCAACCGTTGCTCAAGACTCTCCAGTTTCTGTTGGAACTTCTTCTCTTGTTCCTTCAGAACCTTGTCTTGTGCCTGCACTGATTTCTTCAATTCTTTTAGTGCCTTCCCCTGCTCCCGCACTTATTTCTCCAACTTCTGGAACTGAGACTTGCCAGCAGACTCTTTGGCTTGAATTTTAACTCTCTCCATTCTGTCCAGTAGCTCAGCCACTTGCCCTTCAAGCACCTTATCATCAGTATCCAACACTAAGGGCTTCTCCATGCTGGTCTGAGGCAGAGAGCTTGTAGATAGCCTCCTGCTCTTCCTAACAGGTTTATCACTCACTTCCTTTTTCTTTCTCTTCCCCGTTGATTTTCCAGCCTTCTCTTCTTCCTTCTCTAACTTCTGAATCTTTCCCTGAACCACCTCCAAACTTAATCCTGCCAGAGTATCCCCATCAATCACATTCTCTAGCTTCTCCTCCAAGCTAACATACTTTCCTTTAAGCTTTACACCCAAACTTTCAAAAACTGTTGACAGAATAGCAGCATAACCAACTTTTGTTCCACTCGGAACACAATGAGCTAAATGCTGATACATAAGTGATGGAAAATTAATTTTAATTCTCCTTAACAGACAAAAAATAACAGCCATGTCCATCAAGCAAGCTTCACCCTTCTTAGCAGTTTTTGGTAAGATGGTTTTCTTAACAAGATTGAATAGTAGTTTGTTTAAGGGACTAAGATCATTATTACTTATAATATTCTTCCCCCTTTTTCCTCCTAGGGCTTCCACTATGTCACCACTTAAATAGTTTCCAACTTTAACACTGGACTTACCCTTAATGTAAGTCTCATACCCTTCCATGGGTGTCCTCAAAATTTTACTTAGGGTTTCCACATTTAACTCGATGTTAATTTTTCCTACTTTACTTGTTATAATTCCCAATTTTGCTTCGAAATTTTCACAAAATTCAGTCATGGCACTCAGATACATCAAATTGTTAGAAACTTTAACCAACAGATACTCCCAGCCTTGGAACTTAATTAAATCAATGAATTCAAGAAATCTAGCACTCCTACACCAATCTAAATCAATACGATGACCAACAACGTACCTATCAGATTGCACTTCAAGCTCAGCTTGATCAATTTCTTCCTCCTCCTCTAATTTCTCCTTTTCTGATCCCTCCTCTTCCAAATTGCGAGCAAACTCCTCAATTTCCTCAATGTGATCCTCCAAAGACTTTTCTTGACCTTTCTTCTCCTTCCATTCTCTTAATTTGTCAAGAACTGACTTAGTGATGTTCTCCAATTGTTCAGGGTTAGGGTTTTGCATGGTTGAAGATGGTGGGTTTATGATTTGTGTTTCGGAATTTGAGACAATCGGAAGTGATGAAACTTCTTCTTGTTCAGAGGTGTGGTTGTGGTGGGAATTTTCAGATGAGCTTAGTGAGGTGATTATGGCCATGGTTTTCTTCTTCAGTGACGTAGAATAATGTAGAAGGATTTTCACAGTGGAGTAAATGTTTTTGACAGCGTAATGATGTGAAGTGGTTGTGGGTGCCTTTTATAATTAATGAAGCGGTGCAAGGAATTTAAGAGGTTTACTGAGCAGTCATTAATTGAACAAATTAAATTAATTTTCAAAAAATAAAACACGCAGGATGTATTTACCAAAACATTTTCTATGTAAATACATTTAACTTTTAAAGCAATATCACTCTTCACAAATACGCAATTGGAACACGCTTTCTACACATATACAATGTACATTACTACTAGCGAAATTAATTGAGTGTTTTATTGAGCTTACCTCCAGTAATTAACAACGGTGACACTTCAGCTATGTTTAGCACACCAAAGTTGTGTTAAATGCTCTTTTTGCTTTATTTACAATATTTTTGACTCTGCCATGTCTTGGAACTTCAGAGGCTAGTACTTCAGCTTGATAATCCCAAGTTCCAGTCTCAATTTCTCAAACCTTTATCTGTTAAAGAGCTTGGTTAGAATATCTGCAATTTGATTTTAAGTTTGGTAAAATTTGAACTTAATATTCCCTTGCTCCACATTATCTTTTAGAAAGTGATGCCTAATGTGGATATGTTTTACCTTTGAGTGTTGAACTAGATCCTTAGAAATACAAATTGCAGTTGCGTAATCACAGTAAATAGGTACACATTTAAAAATAATACCAAAATCTCTAACCTGTTGTTTTATCCATAGAACTTGTGAACAACATGCTGCTGCTGCCACATATTCAGCTTCAGCTGTAGATAAAGCAACTGTATTTTGCTTCTTGGAACCCCAAGAAACTAAGCAAGGTCCTAAAAATTGTACCATACCTGAAGTGCTTTTCCTATTTACCAAATCACCTGCATAGTCAGCATCAGTAAAACTATTTAAACCAAAAGAATCACTTCTAGGATAGAAGAGACTCACATCATCAGTTCCTTTCAAGTATCTAAGGATTCTTTTTACTGCTGTAAGGTGAGACTCCTTTGGATTTGCTTGGAACCTGGCACACAAACCTACACTAAAAGATATGTCAGGTCTAATAGCTGTTAAGTAAAGTAGTGAACATATTATACCTCGATACATTTAATTGATCTATGCAAGTTCCAGATGGATCTTCATCCAATCTGGTAGCAGTTCCCATTGGAGTATTATTGGTTTTGGTATTTTCCAACTTGTATTTCTTGATCAGTTCCTTAATATATTTTTGCTGATGAATCATAATTCCCTCTTCAGTTTGCTTACTTTGCAAACCAAGAAAGAAATTTAATTCTCCTGTCATGCTCATTTCAAATTCTCCACTCATAAGGTCAGCAAAGTACTTGCACAAAGATTCATTAGTTGCACCAAATAAAATATCATCAACATAAATTTTTACATCTAGGATATCAGTTCCATTTGACTTTAAAAACAAAGTTTTATCAATTTTACCACGTTTAAAGCCATTAGCCAAAAGGAACTTTGATAACCTTTCATACCATGCTCTAGGAGCTTGCTTTAGCCCATAAAGAGCCTTGTCAAGCTTATAGACATGGTTTGGGAACTATGGGTTTTCAAATCCAGGAGGTTGTTCCACATAGACTTCCTCATTTAAGTATCCATTTAAGAATGCACATTTGACATCCATCTAGTACAGCCTAAATCCCATGTAAGCAGCAAAAGCAATTAGTAAACGAATAGCTTCTAACCAGGCTACTGGAGCAAATGTTTCTTCATAGTCTATTCCTTCTTGCTGATTGAAACCCTGTACAACTAGTCTTGCTTTGTTACTGACAATAATACCGTGTTCATCTAGTTTGTTCCTGAACACCCATTTTAGTCCAATTGACTTCTTGTCTTTTGGTCTAGGTTCCAGATGCCAAACTTTATTTCTTTCAAATTCATTCAGTTCAGCTTGCATAGCATTAATCCAGTCAGCGTCAGTCAAAGCCTCAACATAATTTTTAGGTTCCATAGAAGAAAGAAATGCATTGAATGCACAGAAGTTCCTAAGCTGAGATCTGGTTTGATTTCCTTTGGTTATGTCACTCATGATTGCATCTACTGGATGAGATTTCTGATGTTTCCAGGGCCTTGGAGTGAAATCTTTGATTGGATATAATCTTTCTTCATTTTAGTTGACTGGTTCTTCTGTAGGAACTTCATTCTAGATCTCAGGTTGAACATCTTCAGGAGTTTTCACTTATTGCCCTTCATCATGATTTTCATTTTTGGTTCTTGATGTGGGGTTCCTGGTGCATTCTCCAACTCTGGTTCAGCATTTGCCTCAAGATTCGTTACCTCAGCAATTTCCACTTGCTGCTTCTGCAGTGATGTTGGTTCCTCATCTGGATTCTGCTTGCGCACAAGTCAAATTTCAAAATCATCATCACAATCCTGTACATCAATCAATTGTTCAGTCTCATCAAATGTAATATGTACAAACTCCTCTACACACATAGTTCTTTTATTATAGACTCTGTAGGCTTTACTATTTGAAGCATATCCTAGGAATACAGCCTCATCACTACGTTCATCAAACTTTCCCAGGTTCCTCTTATCATTATTATGGACAAAAAATTTACAACCAAAAGATCTAAAGTAAGAAATATTAGGTTTTCTCCCTTTCATAAGTTCATAAGGAGTTTTGTTTGTGATGGCTCTAACAGATACTCTATTGAGTATATGACATGCTGTGTTTACCGCTTCTGCCCAGAAGTTCCTAGGCAAGATGCTTGATATCAGCATTGTCCTAGCCATGTCTTCAAGACTCCTATTCTTGCGTTCCACCACTCCATTTTGTTGTGGAGTTCTTGGGGAAGAGAAGTTATGGTCCATACCATACTCAATACAGAATTCATCAAATTTGGAGTTTTCAAATTCTGTTCCATGATCTGATCTTAGATGTATCAAGTGATTTCCTGTCCTTCTCTGTTCTTTCTTTACAAAAGCAACAAACTCATCAAACGTTTCATCCTTGCTAACAAGAAAGAAAACCCAAGTGAACCTTGAAAAATCATCAACAAAACATTACATATTTCTTACCACTTCTGCTTTGAATTCTAATTGGACCATAGAGGTCCATATGAATGAGTTCCAAAGGCCTTTTGGTACTTACCATCTTCTTGGACTTGAAGGAAATTCGAGTCTGTTTTCCTTTAGCACAAGCTTCACACACTTTGTCATACAAAAACTTAATGCAAGGAAGTCCTTCCACTAAGTTCTTAGATCTTAATTTATCAAGTAAAGAAAAGCTTGCATGCATGGCCAAATCTCTTGTGCCATAAAACAGGATCATCCTCAATAACACTAAGACATGTTAAATTGTTGTTAGGAACCTCGTTAAGATCCACAACATATGTATTCCCTTTCCGAGTTCCTTCTAAAATAATGTTCCCAGTGTCATTGTGCATGATTCTACACTTATTGGAAGTAAAGCTAACAGTGTTACCTTTGTCACAAAATTGTGAAATACTTAACAGATTGTGTTTGAGACCCTTGACTAAAAATACATTATCAATAGCATGGGAACGTGACCTTTCTATCTTACCAATAGCAATTATATTTCCTTTCATGTTGTCACCAAAGGTCACAGTTCCACCATAGTAGGCATCCAGTGAGAGAAATCTAGTTTTATCTCGAGTCATGTGCTTAGAACAACCACTGTCGAGGTACCAATTGTTGTTCCCCCTCACTGGAACCTGCAAGAAGAATTAAACGTTAGAGTCAGGAACCAAGGTTTCCTTGGGTTCCTGTGTAACAGGAGTTTATTCATTTTTCTTAACCCAGACTTGTTCTACATGTTTGACATTCTTATGAGTGCATTTTTCTTTCTTAGGACATTTAACCTGCTTATGTCCAGTATTGCCACAGAAATAACAAACGATACTACTAGGCAAATTAACATACTTCTTTTCTTTCTGGAACTTCTTCTTAAAACCTAAACCTTTAGTTCTCTTGGTCTGAGCTTTAGTGATCCAATCAGGAACTCTATACTCTATTGGTTGTTTACCCTTCCTAGCTCTTTCAAGTTCCCCCTCAAGACGTGCTTTATCCGTTTTTAGATCTTCCAAATCATATTTTAATTTTTCAAAATTCGAATATGCAGTAAGTGGAGGAACTTCAGAGTTAGGAGTGTCTACACTGAGCTTTAGTAAAGATAATTCCACATTTCGAAGTATATTATCATGTTTCAGGTTTTCAACAGTCTCTTTCAAAATTTTATTATCATCAAACAAACTAAAGAACCTATATTGGATTTCATGTTATCAACCCACTCACTGTTTTCTTTGTAAGTTTCTAAAGCTCTATCACTTTGCTGTTTGGATCCATGAAATTCCTTTATATCTACCTGAATTTCCAGAACAGCATTTATTAGATTCTCTTTAGACAGATGTTTTAAATTATTGTAAGAGTACCATACCTCAGATTCTAGCTCCTTCAGTTTGGCAGCTTCATCAATTTTTGCCATCAGACACAGATGAGCAGTTTCTTCTAAAGGTTGATCCTCTTCTTCCTATAAATCTGTATCTCCCCAGGCAGCTAACATGGTTTCTTGACATTGTCCTTGGTGAAATAAGGCTTGTAGACTCTTGACTCTTTGGATTGCTCGTTGCCTTTAGTCTTTCCTTTCTCTCCATCCTGAACAGGACAATCTTTGATAAAGTGATCCTTTGACCCACACTTAAAACACGTTGTGTTTCTGGAACTTGTGAACTTCTTAATCCTATCAAACTTCCTATTGTTCATCATTTTCTTAAACTTCCTAACTAGCATAGCCATCTCTTCCTCATCAACTTCTGATTCTTTAGAGTCTTGAGCCTTGAGTGCCAGACTCTTATTTCTTGAATTTTCAGTGATGGAACTCAGATGAAGTTCATGAGTCATCAATGATCCAGCTAGTTGTTCCATGTTGAACTTAGTAAAGTCCTTAGCTTTCTGCATGGCAGTCACCTTGGATCTCCATCGTTCATCTTGTGGAAGGCTTCTTAAGATTTTCCTTGCCTGTTCATCAATAGGAATATGTCTGCCAAGGGAGTTCAGTTCATTAATAATATCATTGAATCTAGTAAACATCTCCTCTATGGTTTCCTTAGATTGCATTTCAAACCTTTCATATCTAGACATTAATAAATCAATTTTGGAACGTTTTACCTCATTGGTACCTTCATGAGTTACCTGTAGCAAATCCCATATCTGTTTAGCAGACTTGCACCCCATGATACGATTATGTTCATGAGGTCCAAGTCCACATTGTAAATACTTTATTGCTAAAGCATTCAGTTCAAGTTTTTGATAATCTTCCTAATCATAATCAGAAATGGATTTAGAGACTACCTCATGTTTGTCATTAGTTTGAGTTATTTCAAAATCACCAGTTTCAATAACACGCCAAACCTGGTAAGTTTCAGCTTTGATGAAAATCTCCATCCTGTTCTTCCAGTAGGCATAGAACTTACCATTGAACATAGGTGGACGTTTGGTTGAGTACCCTTCTTCTAGTTTCTCCTTGTAATTCATCTCTCCAGGAACTTACTCAGCAAAGTTATCTGCAAACACTTGAGAACCTTACTCTGATACCAATTGTTAGTTGAGACGAATTCTACAAGAGGGGGGGTGAATTGTAGGTGAGTTCCTAATGACTATTTTTATAAATATAAAAACAGAATAAAACAGGAACTCGTAAAGCACACATTATGTTACGAGGAAACCTTCTAGTGCCCTACTAGAAGTAAAACCTCGACCCTACCTTAGGGATTTCAAAGACAAACACTTTCACTATAATAGGCCAAACACCAAGTTACAACCTATTTTAATTAAGTCTACACTCTCAAGTTCCTAAACGGACTCTCTACAGAACAGCACCCTGTTCTACCCTGTCTAAGTCCCACACTTAGACTCTCTCGTACTCCCCAAGTACAAATCTTCCCCTTCTCACCAGAAGCTAACTTTTAAACAAGATTAATAAAATACTCTCTCCTAATTAACCCAAACCAAATACAAGAAATAAACACCTAGTATATGATAGCTAGGCAAGCTATGCCTGAAACCCGAAACTAATATGACAAGTTTATAAGCTTGGCAAACTTATACAATTTAAGCTATGTAATTCTTCACGCATAAAACTCACAAAACCTTAATTCAATTCATTCTCTACTATTTATACAAGCAAGGCTCGTATAAAAAGTAGGTTTTCAAAAAGATAAAAAAGTTAAACTTAACTTATCTTAATACACGGTTTTAAACAAATCTTTGTGAAGAAAATCTTTTCAGAAAATAAGATAGAAATATTTAGTTAAAAAGCATAATATCTTTTTAACAAACTGAATTTAGGAAATAGGCATTTAAATCAAAATCTTTTTCGATTTCTATCTTTTTATCTTTTCTGACTTTAATTAATTTGTCAAGCTTATCTTGTCACGCCTCTAATAAATTCCATGCATATCCTACTTAACATATTTAACAATAAACCTAGAAGATAAAATCTTAACTAAACTATTGCTGCGTTGCACTCTTGATCTGGTAGGTTTACTTGGGCTCCACGCTTTACTAAGTTCCTCCAATGAATTTAGGCATCCATCTTCAGGTTCCTGTTAGGGAACTTAGCTCTTGTGAAGGAACTCTTCTTCTTATTGAATAACTTTCTGGATAAAGAGCTTCTTCAATGCTTCCTAGCATCAGCTACTTCTTCCATCTCCAAGATCAATTTCACCTAAGCTAAACAAACACTTGAGAAACCTTTATTAGATGAGTTTGCTTCAGTTCAAGTTCCTCATCATCAAAACCTTTATACATCAACAGAAGATTTCAGTAACCACGGGACAAGGGCCAATGTTTGAAGAATCGTCTAAGTCAGAGTGCGACTCAGAGTCTTCCCCTATCGAGTCTTCCAAATCTCTAGTTGTAGCACCCCCACCTTCTATTTGTACTCCTAGGATAGTTAGCAATCAAGTGCCAACAGACATTTCTTTATTTGATGTAATGATTTCTGAATTCAATAATATGTCTTCTTCCCCTTATTCCTCTTTTTTTTCTTTAACTAAAGATGACGAGCATTGCTTAACTAATGATGAAAATGACAAAGAAATAATTAAAGCAATAGAAACACTTGAAAACGAAACGCCTATAATTGAGGATACAGAGACGGTTGACATCTCAAAAGATCCAACCATTAAAAGAGAAGTTAAAATCGAACTAACACTAAGTAAAGATGAAAGAACCGATTTAATTAATCTACTTAAAGAATTTATTGATGTATTCGCTTGGTCATATGAAGATATGCCATGTATTAATAGAGAGATAGCTCAAAACACAATACACTTCATTCCAGGAGTGAAACCTGTAAAACAAAAGTTACGTCGAATGGAACCCGACGTAGCTCTTAAAATAAAAGAAGAAGTACAAAAACAAATAATTGCAGGTTTTATCAGGGTATCTAAATACCCCGAATGGGTCGCCAATGTCGTCCTAGTTTCGAAAAAGGATGGTAGAGTTCGAATGTGTGTCGACTATCGAGATCTAAATAAGGCAAGTCCAAAGGATGACTTCCCTTTACCACACATCGATATTTTGGTAGATAATACAGCAAATCACGTACTTCTCTTATTTATGGATGAATACGCAGGGTACAACCAAATTCTCATGGCCAAAGAAGACATGGAAAAGACAACATTCATAGCACCTTGGGGTACTTACTGTTACACGGTAATGCCATTCAGGTTAAAAAACGCGGGTGCTACTTACCAACGAGCAGCGACTGGGAGGTCTATGTAGATGATATGATTGTAAAATCTAAAGACCGTCCAGGACACCTAATAGCCTTAAAAAAGTTCTTTGAAAGGCTAAGAAAGTATAACATGAGGTTAAGCCCCTCTAAATGTGCTTTCGGTGTAACCTCAGGAAAGCTCTTGGGATAAGTCATAAGCTCTAGAGGAATAGAGATAGACCCCACCAAGATTAAGGAAATCATGTCCATGCCACCGCCCAAAATCGAAAAGTAAATTCGGGGATTCATTGGCCGGTTGCAATATATAAGTAGGTTCATATCCAAGTTAACCACAATATGTGAACCAATATTCAAGAAACTCAAGAAAAATGTGCCAGTTATATGGGACGATGAATGTCAAAAAGCCTTTGAAAAGATCAAAGCCTATCTCTAGAATCCTCCTGTATTAGCTCCAGCACTCCCAGGAATACCTCTAAGGTTATACTTAACCGTTACAAAAGAAACAATGGGAGCCTTGCTTGCGCAAAAGGTAGAAGATAAAGAAAATGCCATCTACTACCTAAGTAAGAAAATGCTCGAGTATGAGACACGCTATACGCCATTAGAAAAGTTGTGCCTCGCATTGGTGTGGGCCACAACTAAATTAAGACACTACATGCTCGTACATACGGTTTATGTAGTATCACGAATGGATCCCCTCAAATATCTATTTGAAAGATCTACACTTAACGGACGTATCTCAAGGTGGATCGTTAATGTAATCCCCCGTAATTTTAAATATATAATTAATGAAATTATATTTTATTCATAATATTTATTTTTATTTTTTCGAATTTAATTTTAAAAGTTTCAAATTATTTTTGGGGTTGATAAACGATTTTATTACAAAGAACTTTTTATGAACCTTTCTTCAATAATTTATGTCCAATAAACAAACCAAACCCACATTTTCTTAATTAGCCCATTTATTTTATGAGGCCCAATCTTAAAACTAACCCTACACCACTCGCTCTCCTATAAATACCCCATACATCCCCAAAATTTCCCTACACAAAAGGTTAGTCTTATTTTTTCTTTCTCTTTTGTTTTATTAATTTGTGTAATTATAATTATTGACTATGGGTTTTGATTTTATTGTTTGAAATCAATTTAATTAGTCTCAAATTGTATTTTGATGATTAAACTTTATAATTTCAGTTTTTATAAATGTTATAATTTTCAGATTTTGTAAATTTAATAACCTAGGGTTTTTAATTATTGAAAAAAATACTTTAGGGTTTTTATGAACAATTGATTTAGGGCTTTTATAGTAATGATGTTTTGAAATTTTGGTGATTATAACTACTAATTAGTTTAACTTAATTCCAGATTATATTGAACACGTAAATTCGTATTTTAATATTTAGATTTCGGTTCGTTAATATTAATCCCGTTTTAAACCCGATCAGGTTCTGAACTCATCCGATTTTGACATAAAAGTAGTGTTTTCCATGTGGAAACGATGTTTAAAGAAAGACTCTCTACTTTAGTAGTGAGAACCACCCTCTCGTGGCCAAATTCTGCCTCTAAATATGATTTTCGGGCAGTTTTTCATTTTTCACGAAGTTTTTTTATGGTTAAAATTTTATTCTTGATTTTGATTAATAAAATTAATTATGTTTAAAGTTAATTAAGCATATAAATATGTTTTTTTTTTATTCTAATAAGTTTTTCATCATATTATATTGTTGGAAATTACTTGGGATAGTAATATTAATTGTTGGTTGTTTTCTAGGAAGTGATTATTCCCTATGAGAATTTTAAGTGATTAAAAGTGGCTCAAAGGATTGTTTGTACGAGGTACGTACATGTCTACTTCATTATAAGTAGTATCATGTTAGGTACCGAAAGGAAAGAACTTAGTTTCATGATTAGGGAACACTTGGATGGAAATTGTTTGGTTACACATTGATTTAATTCATGTGCTTATGTTTATGAAACATGTTTTGGTTAATTGATTATGTTTGTATGGAATTATGGATGCAAACATGTTGAATTATATAGGATAAAATGTTTGTATGGAATGTTGATGCAAGCATAATTTTATTGGATTGGTTTGTTAACCACATTTGGATTATTAAAGGATTGGAATTGAATGGTTTAAGTGGAATGAATTTATTAATTATTCCACAAGGTTATTATTATTTATTTATTACTCAATCATAACTTGTTAGTATGTTGAGTAAAGGTGGATTAAGCCGAAATGGCTAGGTGAGTTGACTATGTTCAACAATTTTGGATAATTTGGAAGTTTAATAGAATTAAAGGTCAAATTGTGATGTGATCACCATTGTCCTAAATAAGATTAAAAATGAATTGATGTATGATTGTTATGTATGGTCTTCTTGATTGAGTCGGCTATTAATTAAAATTGTAATCACGTAAAGTGAAACATGGATGAGCAAGAAAACTCTGGAAAGCGTGCACTTCTAGAGTATTGACAATTATGGGTTGGGGTACACGGTGGTAGCCCGTGGCTTTTCGAGGCTTGTTTGATCAACATGTCCTCTTCTCTTTTGGTATTTACATTTTATTTTAAAATGAAAGTTAGATGGGATCCTAGACTAACTTTGTGAGAATGGAGTCGCGCCCATTCTTGCATCGCGCTTAACTTTTATTTCAAATGGTCATTTGGGACCAAAATGATTTGGTGGATTAGACAACCTGGTCTATTGCTGACTCCAAATTAAATTAATTAAATTAAATATAGAGAGTCAAGTGTTTGGAATTGGTTAGTAAGTAACTTGAGTCAATTGAATTTTTTAAGTATAGAGTCTTGATTAATGAAATCGAGTGGTGTGTTTATTTACTTCAATTAGTTGAGCGTGCTAGGTTTTGTGCGTTGTAGCTTGTATGTACTCAGCTTTGCTGATTGCGTGCTTTTGTGTGTTTTCTTTTGGTCATGGCCTTCGCCTATCAATGACCCTGTGATGATCCAATTATTACCCTTGTATTATTAGGGAGTAGTATGCACAGGTTAGCTTGATGATGTGAAGTTCGGGGATTTGACAAACGGATTGTCAAGGGATTGGTGTGATTGAGAGTATTCGATTCTTGTGTTGAACTTATTTATGCTTTGCTATTTCATTTATGTTCTGGACTTTGATTATTGGTATGGTTTTAAATAAGGGCCTTATATGGTTCCAATTTGTTAGCTTTGACTTATTGATTTTCTAAACTATGTTATTTTAAAGACTTAAGTTTGTTTTTCCGCTACGATACTTTGATAAAGCCTTAAGGTTCTAAAACGTGGTGGTAGCACGTTAATGGTTCTCCACTATTTTATTTAAATTAAGTGGTTTGGAAAAGGGGGAATTATTGGGGTGTTACAGTTAACTTAGCCCAATTTGATATAAGATTCATGCCTCAAAAGGAAATCAAAGAATCAGTGGTATCAGATTTTCTAGCAGATTTCCCAATAGAAGATTCAACACCATTAGAAGAGAACAAATTTCCAGATGAAGATTTAATGATGACGGAAGATGATACATGGACTTTATACTTTGATGGAGCCTCAAACCAAAAAGGATGTGGCGTAGGAGTCTTATTAGTATCACCTAAAGAGGAACATGTTCCTATATCCATAAAGTTAGATTTCGACGTTACCAATAACGCAGCTGAATATGAAGCATGCGTGGTAGGCCTCGAAACTGCTTTAGCCCTAGGAGTAAAGAAACTCCGGATATTCGGAGATTCCTCATCAATCATTAATCAAATCTCAAAGAGATGGGAGGTTAGGAGTGAAAGCTTAGCTCCCTAACAAACATATTTGGAAACCCTCACTAATTAGTTGGAAAAAGTGGAATACACCTATCTACCTAGATATGAAAACCAATTTGCCGATGCCTTGGCAAGACAAGCCTCAATGGTTAGGATTCCTAAAAAAATTGAGCAAATGTCTTTGACCATAGAAAAAAAGCATAAACCAGCATACATTCAAGCTATAGAAGACGATGAAGTGATTCAAGAAGAAGAACAAGAAGAACCATGGTTTACAGACATACTAAACTATGTCACCAAAGGAGAATATCCTCCTCATGCTGACAAAAGGGGAAAAAGAGCTCTAAGGCTTTTGGCTTCCCAGTTTGTACTCATAGGAGATGAGCTACACAAAAGGGTACCTAAAGGTCGAGCTTTATTATGTGTATGAAAAAAAGATGCTCAAAGATCTATGAGAGTAGTCCACGAAGGAATATGTGGAACACATGTTAATGGCAAAATGCTAGTCCAAAAGATAATGCGAGAAGGGTATGATTGGACTACCATGAATAGGGATTGTCATCAATATGTAAAAAGATGCCCCAAATGCCAAATTTATGCAAACTTACAACATGTTCCACCATCTCTCCTCTACACATATACTTCAGCATGGCCTTTCTCTACATGGGGAATTGACATAATTGGAAAAATCACACCTCCCGGGACAGGAGGTCATGAATACATCTTAGTTGCAATAGATTACTTCACAAAGTGGGTAGAAGCACAGTCATATGCTAAACTCACCGCAAAACATGTAGCACTCTTTATCGAAAGAAACATAAATTATTGATATGGAGTCCCACATGAAATGATAAGTGACAATGGAACTCACTTTCATGCCGAGTGTGAAGAGTTGCTACAAAAGTATGGTATTCAACATCACCATTCTTCCCCTTATAGACCTCAAAGAAATGGAGCAGTTGAGGCTGCTAATAAGAACTTAAAGACTATCATCGTAAAAATGACTGAAAATTATAAAGATTGGCCTGACAAGCTTCACTTCGCACTGTGGGGCTATCGCACGTCAATCCGAACATCAACAGGAAATACTCCATTCAACCTAGTATATGGAATGGATGTCGTACAACCTGTAGAATTAGATATACCTTCGCTACGCATTGCGTTAGAAAGTAAACTTGATGAAGTCGAATGGACTAGAGCACGATATGAAGAGTTAATCTTACTCGATGAAAAACGACTAGAAGCTCTACATCATACCCAATGCTATCAAACTGACATGGCTAGACATTTCAATAAGAAGGTCAAGACTAGAAATATCAAGGTTGGGGACTTGGTATTAAAAGCACTAAGCAAAAATGTTTTGGACCCAAGAGGCAAATTTAGGCCTAATTGGTCCGAACCATACATTGTCAAAACATTTTTATCAGGAGGCGCAGCTAAATTAACTGACATGGATGGCAATGAATTTTCAAATATGACAAATCTAGACCAACTTAAGAAATACTACCCATAATTACTTGAGTAAAACACTCAAGATAGCTACGTTTGGCCTGATTCCTTAAGCAAAGGATACGTAGGCAACCCCAAAAGGGTGCAGCCACTTTAATTTTTCAAAATCTCCCATCCCAGAATTAAAAAATTCACGTCTACAAAATTACAAAACTGGCGTCAGAAAAGGACCTCTGTCGCCAGACGACAACTTTGTCGCCAGGCGACAGAGGCAAAACCTCGGCGACAGATATTTAATAAATAGCGCTAAGTTAGTGCGAGTGTCTAGGCAAATTTTGTATATTCGACCCGGAAATTTGTTCCACTTCCGTACTCGAAGAAATTCCCCGAAAAATAAATATTTTAATTGTTTTCATTGCTTTAAATGTAAAGTTAATTTAAATTAAAGCTGAAATTTTATTAATTAATAAAGAAATTACATTATTGATAAAATAAAGATTAAAAATTAACTAAAAACAAATTGAAATTGCCTAATAAATCAAAGGAAAAGCAATGTTCTAATCTTTCTTCTCTTTCTTAATACTTTTCCAATTCTTGTCCGCATTTCCTTCCTCCTCATCCATTACCTTTGCTAGGAGACATACATTAGAAGATCTACATTCTATTTTAGTATAGATAGTTTCTCCCTCCGCTAAGACTCCATGCTTCTTTTCCACCCAAACCTTCTTTTCTATAGAGTCAAATTTTCTTTTTCCTTTATCTTTCTTGGAGCTTTTCTTTTTTTGGCACGATTAATCAACCTAATCAACAATTATTCACCAAATGTGGACAACACCAACAACAATTACCAGAAAAATAACATAAACACCCAATTCATTACTTCCACGAAACCTAATTGCAAAATTCCCCAAATTAAGTTACCCAAGAACCCTAATTTTTAAAGTTCATGAATCTTACCTCAAATGCGATTTCAATTGGGTCTGACTTCAATGAATTAATTCGTTGCACAGTACAAGTTCAAATTTGAGGAACTCTGGAAGAAATTTGGGAAAGAATTTGTTAATTGGAGATTTTTTTTTTTTGCAACTAATTGCAGTTAAGGAATATATAAACACGAAAAATCGAGAAAATACCCAGTCAATTAAGTCAAACTAGCCGTTTATAGCCGTTATATGGGCCCCTCAAACGGATTTTCCACCGGAAAATCAAAATAGGTGGAAATCTGAAAGATTTTTTAATTTAATGGGTGGTTATTTAAAATAAAGTTTTTAATGGGTGGTAATTTCAAAACTGGACCTCTTTTTGGGTGGTAATTTACAAATTTTCCTAATAGGAGTCTTAAATTCACTTCTTTCCCCTAGGCCTTCTTTAGCAGGAATGATCTTGTCACCGATGAGTCTTCACATCGGTCTTCTCAACCTTGACTTGAGATTTCTAAGGTCTTCCATCAAGCTATTGCATTACACTGTTTGACAAACAAGGTGGAACCAAAAGTATACAGAAAAGAAAGCCCTACTCCGTGGAGTATGTCCATTACCATTCCCCGAACCGCCAGTCGGCGGGAACTGCAACTCAGGGCTAGGCCAACCCGTCTCACCCTGGTACCTAATAGAGAGAGGCTGAGGCTGCAAAGGCTGCTGCGACGACGAGCCAACCTCGTACGTCCCACCACCCATCCCACCTCGATTGGTTGGCCAAGTCGGAGCATCCTCATGGGATGAGGTCGAATCCTCTACAGCGGCGACCTCAGAACGACCACCCCGACCACCTGAAGTAGTCCGGCGACACCTCGAGTCGGACCTAGTAGTCTCCCTCCTAGGCTCAGGTCTCGACCGAGTGCGTGGAGAAGGAATAGGCTGTCCCTGCAAGAGTGAATCAAAATTAGCAAAATACAAGTAAAAAGCAAGATAAAGATGTTAAATGCAAGAAGTATTACATCCTCAGCGTCGTTGCTACGGCAGGTAGCACGGTTCCGCAACCTCACGAGCTGGCTGCGAAAGGCGTCTATGCACCTTGTCGTAGCTGTCACCACCTCGCGAGAAAACTACCAAAGTAACTAAGTACGTAACAACTATAAAAAAATATAAAAATAAGATATGCGAAGTTACTTACCCGAGTCTGGTGACGGGGAATTGAGCGCTCCACGAACCGCTCCCCCACTGGAGCCGGCGGAATCAGCTCCTCAATCGGCCCGTACATGCCCTGATAGCGTATGGACATCCTCGGGGGAATGAACTCCCTAGGACCGGCCTGGTGAAAACAAAAGGTTAGAGAATACTTGGGGGCTACCTAATAAAAGACAAGTCAAGTGAATAAGAGCATATCGCTGCCTCCTCTGAAAGGACAGGGGCCGGCGCTAGCAACGGTAGTAGATCCTCCTCGTAGCTCTGCTCGAGGAGAATATGGGATCTTCAAGGAGTACCCCGAGAGGATCTACTAGCTCGATCCCGCTGCAAGGCATCATGGAACATGTGCCGGGGTGGAGTAGGAACAACAAATACATCAGAGGAGTGCTGAAAGGCTACCCTCTCCCCTAGGTAGACCACTGCGTCTTATGTCCCCAGAAAACACCGACGCTCAGTAGTGTACTGCGTCGCCAACGCAGGAATAGGGAAAATAGCCCAAGGTCGATAGACCGGGATGGGCTCCCGCAAAATTACCATGTAAGGAACTAATACCAAAAAATGAAAAAGAAAAAGTAATGTTTATAAAGACCTACCGAGAGGATCATCTCTCGAAGGCAAAGCGCCTCCTGTGGACCTCAGCGGACTCCCCAACTAGCAGCAACGGGGAGCACGCGAGGAGAAGGCCTCGCAGGCGCAAGTGAGGGAAAGTACTCGTAGAACAAGATCTACATGAAAAGTAAAATTCAGTAAGGATTGTGCATTTAACCTAAATCTAAATCTCAAAAGGAAAAGAGATATACCTCTACGACCCTCCAGAAGCTGGAAAGTGCCACCTCTCCAAACAAGGCCCTATGACGGGAAGAACGTCGCAGGCCTAGTAGAAAGTCCGCATAGGCCATGCTGGCCTAGTCATATGTCCCGACCAGGTGAAGGTCACGAACAGCGTACAGGTAGTAAAGAAGCGCACCCACTGCTCACGAGTGGTGGCATCATCCTCGAAAGCTGCAACCAATGTGCAGCGACGAATGCATCGGGAACTCATCTGTCCCGACTGAGCCTCAGCTTGGGCCCGAATAGCAATCGGCCCCAACAACACCTGAACATCCGGTGAATAGACCGTGATGTCGTTGTCGAACGGCAAAGGAGTAGACTGGAGCTCTAGCCTCGTGATGAGGCTGAAATCGGCTGAAGTGACGGTCATCTCACCCCAAGGAAAGTGGAAAATGTTGGTGGTGTCCCAAAAGAACTCCACCAAAGATCTAATGACGAGGATACCCCCATCGTATGAAAGCATGGCCCGGGTGGCCAGAAGAAGAGAAGTCAATCCACACGACTCCCAAAGTCGATGTTAACCCTCATCTCGGCTGATGAAGGTGTCGTAGAGAGAACCAATGGTGGAATTACCCGAGTCGTGGATACGGGTCCTCCCACCTGCAAGACCGCTTCGGACTCGCTCCGACAGATAATGAACTGGCGCGTGAAACAGAGTACGCTCATCCCAATCTGGCATGAGACCTAGCCTGGAAGAAGACGGAACGTCTTCGCCCTCGCTGGTAGGCTCGTCCTCTCGGCGCGAGTCTCTCGATCGAGAGCCGGAACCACGTCGTCTAGCCATGCTAAATTATGCAAAAGTAATTTATTTTAAGGCTCTATTGTGTCTAAGGTTCGCCTAAGCCGCATGATACTATGTTCGCCAAACAGAGTACGTAGTACTAAAAAGAGCAAAAATTCAACTAAGCATGATATGCATTTTCAAGCAAACAAACAATTTCTTGCAAATATATGATGAATATTGTGACAAGTTGTACAAGGAAAAGCAGCAAAAATGCGAAGAACGAGTCACATTGTTCTTCACGACCTTAAAAGGTCCAACAATGGTGAATTGTTTGTTTCTTCACCAAATTGAGTCAAACAAGTCCCAAAATACTCCCTATGCAATATATAAGCATAATTGAACGAATTCAAGGCATAAAATCAGCAAACAAAGCAAATTAAGCAAAAACATTTTCGGATTTTTCGAAAATCCGTGAACAAGAATGCACAATTCGTCAAAAACGAGTAGAGTTTGAGCAAATTTGGTTGAGAAATGAATGAGAACGAGCAAATTAAATTTTTTGTGAAAACGCAAGAAGCAGAGCAGCAGCGAAATGAAGAAGAAAGAACGGGTATTTAAAACCCCGACTCTGTCGCCAAACGACAGGATTGTCGCGAGGCGACAGACCCTGTCGCGTCGCGACAGACGTGAATGCTGGCGATAGCTGTTTCTGGCTAGCGCTGGAGCGGCGACAGAATAATGGGGCCCACATTATGACTTTGTGGATCTATTGCAACGGTTTGGGTTCCTTGGTACGCCAGTTGGCCCCTCTAAGCAAAATTGACATGATTTAGTAATCAGCTTGATTGCGATTGAATTAAGTGATCGACCTGATGAAAGATCGTCTCACTTAGCTTAAAGCGCCTACATATTGGCTCATAATAAGGCACGGAAATAGCACCGATGTATTGTTTCACAAAAAAGAAGTAGAGGCACCGAAGTATTGGAACAAAAAATAATGGTATATTAAAGATCGATACATAGAATGATCTTCGGCAATATCCCGACATAGAGAGGAGTTGTCTAGTGGCGAAATACTGCCGTGACGAGGTAATGTCACAAATTTTGAAGATGACGAAATATGCTCACCTTCGACGATCCCTCAAGGTAAAGAAGAGATTGTCTATAGCGGCGCCGTACTGCCGTGGCGACATACTGCCACAACCTTGAAGATGACGACATACAATTATTTTCGACGATGTTCCCGAAATACTGTGGTAGATTGTCACCAAGAAGTATTGAAGATGACGACGTAATGTTACCTTCAAAGATGGCGTTCTCTAGCTTGAAGAAGGTCGTCAGATAAAATGCAACAACAAATGGTTACCTACAGAGACGTGTGCTCGACGGTGCAAGATACGCGTTTCTTAACTCTTTTAACTGTTTAACTAACGTTGTTTTACAGGTATCGGCGTTATAAGAATGATTTGGGATCGCAGAACGTTCTGAATCATTCTCCGTCCCTATTGCTACTTTGACTTTTGTTTTCAAAACATTCGTTTCTCCAAACTCAGTCAAAATGGGGGCTTCTGTAGACACCCATTTGTTTCTCCCCAAAACCAAACCCAGTGATGAATGCCTTTCACGTCGAACCATAATCGAATGAGGTGAAAGTGTGGAAAAGTCAAGTGTTGCGGTTTAGTTTTATTTAAAATTCTCTTCTTTCTGTTTTCGAAAATAACTCTATTTATTTAACAATAGCCAAACCAGTTTAGTTTTGTCCATAAGTAAGGTCCAATAATAGTGTAGTTGGACGGGGTTCGAAAAACCTTTCCAACGATATATTATATGCCCAATTCCGATGAATAATGAGGGAGTTATGGCCAAAATACTAAACAGGGCCCGGTTAATTATTTACATGCGACCCAATGATCTAGAGGAGGGCCCAATGTTAATTATTATTCCTAAAATTATTAGGATTAATTATAACTTTCTAGAAGTTTCCAGAAGGTTCCTTTTAATTCTAATATTATTAGATTTAATAATTATTTATTGAAGATGGACTGTTATTTGGAATAAAATATTATTATTTTTATTATCATCATTATTATTGTTATTATCCTTAAAAACACGTTTTTATTTTCTGTACGGATTCCGTAGATCAAGTTTATTAAAGATCAAATTCTGCGTGGAAAAGCGTGTCTAAGACAGATTGTTGCCAAATGACAGGTTTGTCGCCTTGCGGCAGAGTGAATTTCTTGCGACAGCGTGTAGTTTTATTCCTTATCTAATTCCATACTTTTCCGGACTGTTTTCTTACAAATAGGGTCTTAAACCTTCGTTTTTATTCATCAACTCTCATAAAAAATTACTTGATTTTTCTCTCTCTCTTTCTAAACTAACTTTTATAAACACAATATTCCGTATTCACAAGACTTAGAATCATCTAGCCAAGTTCGAAGTTGCCTTCGCCCTAGACGTGCAAGGTTGATATTTTCTGAGGGTTTTGTCCAAATCTAGTCAAAACTTTATTTTATTTAATTCTTTAATTCTTTATTATTTTCATTGAAGTTTGCTAACTTGTGTATTTTGTTATTAGAAAGAGGTACGAGGCTTTAAAGTAAGTAGATTAGCTTATTCCCTATTATTTTTAAAATGTAGAAAGCATGTTTATTATTGTTTAATGCTTCCTAGTATCATGTTAGGATGTTTTTAATTCCTAATATCATGTTAGGATGTTTTTAATGCTTTCTAGTATCATGTTTAGGTTGCCTTTTGTTCTTTCTAATATCATATTGATAGCATGTTAGTATCATGTAGGTTTAAAGCTTTGATCTTTATCATTTAGTGACATGCTAGGATTTGTTATTAATCTTGTTAATATCATGCCTAGGATCTTGCTATTATTAAGCTTTATTATTAACATGATTTTGATTATTATTATGTTGCTTATTATTATGTTGCTTGATATTATTTATATTTTATTGTTATTGCTTGATCACGCCTTTTATGCTTGTTAAAGGGAATTTGTACTTGAAATCACGCTTAATAAGATAATTAATAATTTGGTTTAGGCTAATATGATTTTAATTCAAGTGATCGCCAATAATAGTTTTAATTGTGCATTAATATTCATCCCACATAGATTAAACAGGTTTAGGGTTAACCTAATGATTGCATGTTAGTCGAAAAGCGCACATGAATACGAGTAGAATAAAGTAGAGGTCTATTTTATAGGGCGGATCCTTTCTTTTGTAGATTGGATTCGTACCCTCATCCTTGAGCCCTATTTGGTTCAAGACTTTATGGAGTTGACGATCTCTTGGATCGTTTTCGGGTTTACAAGTTCCTAAAACTTGTTGGCGACTCTTTGGCTCTAGCTTTCTTCCCTTTGGAACGCCACCATAGTTAAATGTATGATCACAGTGGGGTTCAAGATTGGGATCATAGTGCTTGAAATATTCCCTACAGATTTTTGGCGACTCCACTGGGGAGGATTTCTATTTTAATTCCTGAAATTTATTTTGGCAATAATTTAGAATGAGCGGATGAGACTCGAAAAATTCTAAGTATTTCATGTGCGTAAATTTTTGATTAACATTATTGTCATATGAATAAAAAGGTCCTCATTGGATAGGCCAATGAGTTAAAAACATAGGATTTTACACGTAGGAAATTTGAGAAATTTCTTTCACAACTAGAATCGAAATAATACTGCGAAATCTGGAAAATTCTAAGAACACAGATACCTGATGAGGCATGTAGGAACTAGCGTCTAGAAAACAGAGACCGTCGTCTGTAAAGAGCTTCTGTCGCCTGGCGACAGTTCCGTCGCTTGGTGACAGGGGTTCTTTTGCGGCGACAGTCCCTGTAGTATGGCGCCAAGTTCTTCCAATACCGAGCCAGAACTCTACCTTCTTGTTTTGACCATTTCTAGTACTGTTGGCTCGATTCTACTTCCTGATTGAGTTCTTTTCTCACTTTTCTGAAACCCATATGTGTTCCACATATGGACATAACCATCTGGGGGTTCACGCTTCACCTACCCAATTGAACGCTCCTGGAAACAACAGGTACATGCAAGTTGTGAATCCACCAAACCATGGAAGCAAGTTTTTAACTTGCGGGGCCCCATCCATACGCGAAAACCCTTCACGGTTAGGCTTCCGCGCGATGCATCCGGACTCATAACCATGGACCCTCTTTGACTTAACCCATATCCTTGAACTTAAGAGAACTAGAGCCATGGTTAGGTTGCAAACTCATTGCATCATATTGTGACTATGTGAATTACTTGTGCATCCTTGTTTGTGCATACTATATATGTGTTAACCGTTTGTTTGACTTGTGTTTAAGACTAAATAAATTGACTAATGACTAAAAGGACTTTGTCTAATTAATCAATTAATTAATTTTGAATTAATTAAAGGCTAATAAATTAATCAACTTGACTTAGTACGACTTTAGGCATGTCCATTTAGAGTAAAATTACTGGAAACAGTCCAGATTAATGTTCCAGTAATGGCGCAGAAATCTAGGCTGTGGCGCCTCTGTTTAGTGTCTGTCGCCTGGCAACAGTTCTGTCGTCTGGCAACAGGCTTTAAACAGTGGCGACAGTTCTGCCGTTTTAACGACAGTCCAGTTTCTTGCTCGAGTCATCACGACGAGTCTAATTAAACAGTCTATTTATAAGTTCATCAGTTTATTAATGGTTCAAACCATGTCCAAGTCTTTAATTGAGTCTAGGCACTTAAAGTCCCATGGTCATACACTAGAGTCAAAGCATGTCACACACACACATTTATAAAGCACACACATAACATGTTTGTCACACCATGACCATGTCTAGAGAGTCTTGCATGCGTGTTTTCCGTCATTTTTTTAGGGGGGTAAGTCGGATATTAATCCTCCAATTAAAAAACTCATTAAACCTTTTCCTAAAACATGCACCCTATTTTTGCCTTTTTCTCTTTATTTTTAATTTTTAGACCATAAAGTCAAAGTCAATTAGAGTCGGGTTATTAAAAGAAATGTTGCTTAACTTACAGCGCGTGGACAAGAAAGGAAGGGCGTTTAATCAAGGACAAGACTTTCGTTCAAGTTTTACTTTTTGACAAAGCAATTGGTAGGAAAAGGAAAGCTAGGAAGATAATGGCTAGTTAAGAAGAGCTTAATGAAGTCAAGGGAGAGGTAGCCAACTTAGCTGAGATATTGAAAAACTTAACCCTACAAATGAATGACCTTGTGAAACAACAGCAAATGGACCTAATCTAGGAAATCTTGGGCAAACTGTCCAACGACTTTGGATTCCAAGGGATTAGCTCACAAGGGGTCTCGATGGATAAGGACCTTCTCCCGCAGAAGTTCAATGCCAATGACATCCCTAAATTTAAGCCTATGGATAACTCTTACTTTCATTTAAGAGCATTTGAAACTGTAATGAATATTAAGGGGGTAGAGAAGAAAGCCTTTCATTCTGTATTTTCTTTCTCTTTAGAAGCTGTATGTCAACAGTGGTACTTTTCACTTGATAAAGAAAAGACCTCTAGTTGGGAGTCTATTATAAATGCTTTTATTGAAAGATATAAATGCAATATTCAAGTTGAAACTGATCATAGAGAACTTGAAATTCTAAAGCAAAAAGAAAATGAAGGCTTCACTTCCTTCTTTAATAAATGGAGGAAACCACTGCAAAAATGATTGAAATACATAGTGGAAAAGAGTCTGTCAGGATGTTCATTAAGAACCTCCAAGAGAAATACTCCAAACATCTTAGATACCAAAGTAATTTTCACACCTTTAAGGCCGTCAATGATATTGGTATCAATATTGAAGGCGACCTAGCTAAACAGAAAGCTGCTAACAATAACTCCAACAGTGGCTGGAAGGGTAAGAAGAACGACAATCCTTCTTCTTCTAAATCCACCCACTCAAATAAAGTTAGCACCTTTAATCTGAATGAAGTCGTAGCGATGAACAACAACCAAGGACAAAAGAAACCATTTAGGAAAAACTATACTCCTATTGGTATGAGTTATGACACCGCGTTTGATCGTTTACACGCAAAAGGTCTTATAGCTCCTATTGGACCATTAAGTGACCCACCTGTTGAAAGGAGAACGGCTAGCTGGAACCCAAATGCACACTTTAAATATCATCAAGCCAGGGGCCATCCTACGGAAAATTGTTGGAGGCTAAAGGTGGCCTTCCAAGATTTTATTAATAGTAACAAATTTCCATTGCCCCCTGCAAGCAAGAAGCCAAGCATCAACACCGCACCACTGTCGGATTCCTTGGCCATTTCTGACGATGAAAATCAAGTGGACCCATCTAGTCTCATAGAACCTATTGAAACCATTGAAGAAGAAATCTTCGAAGATGCCATTTACTCTTATGACCAAGAATCTGCGACTAGGCAGGACGTATACGCACTAACACTACTTTTGGCTAAGGTGCACAAATTATTGTTCCAAACCAAAGAGATTCTAAGAGAGCAAAATGAGATGCTCAAGAGTAAACCGCCACCCAAGGAGAAGAAACCTTTCTCTCTCCAAGTAATTGACACTCCCAAGAAGAGTAATAAACTTTATACTCCAATTGGGACATCATATGCTAACATGTTCAAAATGCTCTCCGAGAATGGTAAGATCCAACCTCTCGAACCGAGACCATTTGAGTCACTAAAGAGGACAGACAGGTATTACTGTTCATACATACCATCAATCAGGAGGACATACAATAGAGAATTGTTTTAAATTCAAAGAGTTGGTTGAACGAGTGATCGATGACAAGAAACTGGTCCAACTCCCACAGGATGCCACGATCAATGGAGTCTAGGACAGTGATGATGAGGATGTCTACCTCAAAGATATCGAAGAGACTCCTCTATCAACAATATACCCAGTAAGTGACATTTGGGGCGAAGAAGATTCACCCATAGATGTCCACAATAGGTCCGAGAGAATGCAACCTCCCATTTCAACACAATCTATGCCCACCATTCAACAAGTTCCCATACCAATCATAGAAGACAACGATGTTGTCAAACAACTAAAAAAGAATAAGGTCGAATTGAATGTATGGAAACTCTTAGCCACATCCCGAGAGCATAGAGTTGCAGTCATGGATGCCTTGGCTAAAGTAGGCATAGATTCGGACACCACTCATGAGGGACTAGCTAACTTCCTCACGAGTGATCTTCCAAGTCCAATCAACTTGGTCACTTTTTCGGATAAGGATTTACCACCGGATGGTGACAAGCACAACAAGGCTGTAAACCTCACAGTTATATGTAAGAGAATGAATGTTCCTATGACCCTTGTGGATAATGGATCAGTAATAAATGTTTGCCCACTTAGGGCCGCAAGAATGCTAGGCATATGAGATGAGAATTTTTCCCCATCAACTCAAGGAATAAGAGCCTATGATAACTCACGCCGTCAAGCATTAAGAACAATTACTATGAACATAATGGCGGGAGCAATTGAACATGCCACTACGTTCCAAGTAGTGGACATTAAAGCATCCTTCAACTTGTTATTGGGACGCCCTTGGCTTCATGATCTAAAGGCCGTCCCTTCATCTCTTCACCAACAGGTAAAAGCCATAGTTGGAGGAATACGAATCACCATCGATGCTTCATCTTTGAGGACAAAAATCACTACTAGAATTAAGGCGGTTTCCGACGGAAAAAATCCCTCGAAAACATCCTGATTTCCGTCGGTAATGGTGTTTCCGACGGAATTCCGTCGGAAAGTGTCGTCGTAAAAGTGTTCGTAGGAAAATCGACCTTTTCCGATGAAAATTCCGTCGGAAACACTGTTCCGACGAAAATTTCCGTCGTCAGAGGTTTTTCAGTCCAAGAAAAGTCCGTCGGAAATTTCCGACGGAATTGCGTTCTGTCGGAAATTTCCGACGAAAATTCTGTCGGAAAACCCTTTTAAAAAAAAAAAAAAATGCACCACCCCATACCACCACCAGCCCGCACCGCAATACCACCACCTCCACCGCAACAAATAAAACTTAAAAAACTCCTCAAATATTCCCCACAACCACCACCTCACGGCCTCACCTCCCCTTTAACCTCTCTACCAGCTCAAACCCCACACCACTACCACCGTTCTCTTCAAAAAACAGATCTAAAATAAAATTAACCCAATAAAACAAAAAAACAACCACCACAACATATAGATCTAAAGTTAACCACTAAAACAATAACAATTAACCAAAAACAATGTCGAAACAAGTAGATCGAACCACAAAAATCAAAAGGATTCAAATAAATATACAATTATCCTCAATAATTCATATACTAATATTACAATTACTTGAAAAATTAACCATAATCAGAAATTTATATTAAAAAATACAACTAGATCTACGATCTAAACTAAACTAAAACTTGAGTGGTTGACGATTCTCGCGACGGTGGTTGTGCAATTGGTTTTGTTACGCGTTGCCGGTGTTATTGTGGTCGCCGTTGTTGTTGCACGGTTGTAATGGTACGGTGTCCGTTGTTGTTGGTAGTTGGTGATGGCGGTGGTGTTAGGAGAGAAGGGGAAAGAAGAGTGCGAACAGAGAAGAGGATAGAAGGAGAAGAAAAAAGAAGAGGAAAGAAGAAGAAGGAGAGAGAAAGAGGCAGATCAGAGGAAAAGAGAGGAGAGAAGGAAGGAGGAGAGAACGGCAGACATGAGAGAGAAAGAGAGGAAAGAGAAGAGGGGAATAAAGAAAAGGGGCAGAGAAAGGGTTAGGGTTTGAAATTATTTGTTTTCTTTTTTTTTTTGACAGGTATTATTTTAAGAAGTTATATATTCCAATTCCGTCGGAAATTAATCTTTTCGACGGAATATTCCGTCGGAAAGTACTAATTTTCCAACGGAATTAAATTCCGTCGTAAATTTACGACAGATTTGCGACGGATTCTTTAGTTTCGTCGGAAAAATACGACGGATCAAAAATCCGTCGGAAATTTTGAATTTTCCGACGGAATTACGTGCCCGTCGGAAATAGTCCGTCAGAGATAGGCTGTTTTCTTGTAGTGAATAGTGGAGAACCCACTAATCAATGTAGAACATGACGAAAATGATGAAGATTTATGGGGCTTTAATGAAGATGTCTCCTTAATAGAGGAAGATGAGAGGACCCCTCTTCATTACCACCTCCACTCAAACATGGTAACTAATGCTATTCTAAGAAAACAAGAACACTTTCCTGGAATGACTCTAGGAAAGAAGAAAGGAATAGCTAAGCATATGGGATTACCTGGCCTCCCTAAGTTAGATACTTTCGGACTTGGTTTTGAACCAACTCGCGAAGATCTTAAGCGAGCCCAGGAAAAGTCGAGAGCACGAAGTAATGCTCGTGCACAAAAGAAGGAAATACCCATGGATCAATATCCTCTCATTCTAAATGGACAATTTATAAGAGAAGGAGACGATTACCCTGTCATGAATTTCCTGAACCTTTCGTTGTAAATGGCATAAGACAACTAGGTTTTGAGATTTTTTTGGATTGTTATTTCCTAGATGAGATCCCAACTCCAATTCATAAGGAGAAAGCACCCCCTTGCTTTGACTTTAATGTCATGGGACTCCTCTTTGGAAGAGAAAAGAATGAGCCAAGATATGTGGAAGATAGTTCTTCACTCATTCAAACAGTCCTTCAAAGTGAAAACTTTGATCCATCGAAATTCATCACTCCTATAGAAGATCAAGAGCGAGCATGGCGCAAAATAGTGAAGGTGACCACTACAAATGGAAGGAAGATTTCAGTAACCACGGGACGAGGGCCAATGTTTTAAGAATCGTCTGAGTCAGAGTCCGAGTCAGAGTCTTCCCCTATCGAGTCTTCCAAATCTTTAGTTGTAGCACCCCCACCTTCTATTTGTACTCCTAGGATAGTTAGCAATCAAGTCCCAACGGACATTTCTTTATTTGATGTAATGATTTCTGAATTCAACAATATGTCTTCTTCCCCTTATTCCTCTTGTTTTACTTTAACTAAAGATGACGAGCATTGCTTAACTAATGCTGAAAATGACAAATAAATAATTAAAGCAATGGAAACACTTGAAAACAAAACGCCTATAATTGAGGATACAAAAACGGTTGACATCTCAAAAGATCCAACCATTAAAAGAAAAGTTATAATCGGACTAACACTAAGTAAAGATGAAAGAATCGATTTAATTAATCTACTTAAAGAATTTATTGATGTATTCGCTTGGTCATATGAAGATATGCCGGGCATTAATAGAGAGATAGCTCAACACACAATACCATTAATTCCAGGAATGAAAACTGTAAAACAAAAGTTACGTCAAATGAAACCCGACGTAGCTCTTAAAATAATAGAAGAAGTACAAAAACAAATAACTGCAGGTTTTATCAAGGTATCTAAATACCCCAAATGGGTCGCCAATGTCGTCCCAGTTCCGAAAAAGGATGGTAGAGTTCGAATGTGTGTCGACTATCGAGATCTAAATAAGGCAAGTCCAAAGGACGACTTCCCTTTACCACACATCGATATTTTGGTAGATAATATAGCAAATCACGTACTTCTCTTATTTATGGATGGATACGCAACGTACAACCAAATTCTCATGGCCGAAGAAGACATGGAAAAGACAACATTCATAACACCTTGGGGTACTTACTGTTACACGGTAATGCCATTCGGGTTAAAAAACGCGGGTGCTACTTACCAACGAGCAGCGACTGCCCTACTCCATGATATGATGCATAAAGAAGTGGAGGTCTATGTAGATGATATGATTGTAAAATCTAAAGACCATCTAGGACACCCAATACCCTTAAAAAAGTTCTTTGAAAGGCTAAGAAAGTATAACATGAGGTTAAACCCCTCTAAATGTGCTTTCGGTGTAACCTCAGGAAAGCTCTTGGGATATGTCATAAGCTCTAGAGGAATAGAGATAGACCCCACTAAGATTAAGACAATCATGTCCATGCAACCGCCCAAAACCGAAAAGCAAATTTAGGGATTCATTGGCGGGTTGCAATATATAATTAGGTTCATATCCAAGCTAACGACAATATGTGAACCAATATTCAAGAAACTTAAGAAAAATGTGCCAGTTATATGGGACGATGAATGTCAAAAAGCCTTTGAAAAGATCAAAGCCTATCTCTAGAATCCTCTTGTATTAGCTCCAGCACTCCCAGGAATACCTCTAAGGTTATACTTAACCGTTACAAAAGAAACAATGGGAGCCATGCTTGCACAAGAGGTAGAAGATAAAGAAAATGTCATCTACTACCTAAGTAAGAAAATGCTCGAGTATGAGACACAATATACGCCATTAGAAAAGTTGTGCCTCGCATCGGTGTGGGCCACAACTAAATTAAGACACTACATGCTCGTACATACGGTTTATGTAGTATCACGAATGGATCCTCTCAAATATCTATTTGAAAGATCTACACTTAATGGGCATATCTCAAGGTGGATAGTTAACTTAGCCCAATTTGATATAAGATTCATGCCTCAAAAGGCAATCAAAGGATCAGTGGTATCGGATTTTCTAGCAGATTTCCCAGTAGAAGATTCGACACCATTAGAAGAGAACGAATTTCTAGATGAAGATTTAATGATGACGGAAGATGATACATGGACTTTATACTTTGATGGAGCCTTAAACCAAAAAGGATGTGGCGTAGGAGTCTTATTAGTATCACCTAAAGAGGAACATGTTCCTATATCCATAAAGTTAGATTTCGACGTTACCAATAACGCAGCCGAATATGAAGCATGCGTGGTAGGCCTCGAAACTGCTTTAGCCCTAGGAGTAAAAGAAACTTCGGATATTCGGAGATTCCTCATTAATCATTAATCAAATCTCAAAGAGATGGAAGGTTAGGAGTGAAAGCTTAGCTCCCTACCAAACATATTTGGAAACCCTCACAGATCCGTTGGAAAAAGTGGAATACACCTATCTATCTAGAGAAGAAAACCAATTTGCCGATGCCTTGGCAAGACTAGCCTCAATTGTTAGGATTCCTAAGGAAATTGAGCAAATGCCTTTGACCATAGAAAAAAGTCATAAACCAGCATACATTTAAGCTATAGAAGACGATGAAGTGATTCAAGAAGAAGGACAAGAAGAAGAACCAGGTTTACAGACATACTAAATTATGTCACCAAAGGAGAATATCCTCCTCATGCTGACAAAAGGGGAAAAAGAGCTCTAAGGCTTTTGGCTTCCCAGTTTGTACTCATAGGAGACGAGCTACGCAAAAGGGTACCTAAAGGTCGAGCTTTATTATGTATAGGTAAAAAAGATGCTCAAAGAGCTATGAGAGTAGTCCACGAAGGAATATGTGGAACACATGTTAATGGCAAAATGCTAGTCCATAAGATAATGCGAGAAGGGTATTATTGGACTACCATGAATAGGGATTGTCATCAATATGTAAAAAGATGCCCCAAATGCCAAATTTATGCAAACTTACAACATGTTCCATCATCTCTCCTTTACACATGTAATTCACCATGGCCATCTCTACATGGGGAATTAACATAATTGGAAAAATCACACCTCCCGGGACAGGAGGTCATGAATACATCTTAGTTGCAATAAATTACTTCATAAAGTGGGTAGAAGCACAGTCATATGCTAAACTCACCGCAAAACATGTAGCACTCTTTATCAAAAGAAACATAATTTGTCGATACGGAGTCCCACATGAAATGATAAGTGACAATGGAACTCACTTTCAAGCTGAGTGTGAAGAGTTGCTACAAAAGTATGGTATTCAACATCACCATTCTTCCCCTTATAGACCTCAAGCAAATGGAGCAGTTGAGGCCGCTAATAAGAACTTAAAGACTATCATCGAAAAAATGACAGAAAATTATAAAGATTGGCCTGACAAGCTTCACTTCGCACTGTGGGGCTATCGCACGTCAATTCGAACATCAACAGGAAATACGCCATTCAACCTAGTACATGGAATGGATGCCGTACAACCTGTAGAATTAGAAATACCTTCTCTACGCATTGCGTTAGAAAGTAAACTTGATGAAGTCGAATGGACTAGAGCACGATATGAAGAGTTAATCCTACTCGATAAAAAACGACTAGAAGCTCTACATCATACCCAATGCTATCAAACTCGCATGGCTAGACATTTGAATAAGAAGGTCAACACTAAAAATATCAAGGTTGGGGACTTGGTATTAAAAGCAATAAGGAAAAATCTTTTGGACCGAAGAGGCAAAATTTAAGCCTAATTGACCCGGACCATACATTGTCAAAACAATTTTATCAGGAGGCGTAGCTAAATTAACTGACATGGATGGCAATGAATTTTCAAATATGACAAATCTTTACCAACTTAAGAAATACTACCCATAATTACTTGAGTAAAACACTCAAGAGAGCAACCTTCTACTACTGTCGGCACAGCAGGTGAGAAGAGGTTTCTGGGGGAAAAACCTCCCTCTTCTTCCTGTAAGGAGAGGTTTCTGGGGGAAAAGCCCTCCTCTTCTGCTGGTGAGAAGAGGTTTCTGGGGGAAGAAGAAGAAGAAGAAGAGGACGACGGTAAAGACCATTCGTCTTTCTTAAACTCTAAATCAGCCACACTTGAATATTTCTCTAACTTTTTTCTCTCTTCAGTCCCTGTGCAGAGGCCGACTGTAGTTCAAATGGCCAAATCCATGCTGAGGGCGATTGATGTTGACGACAAAGCATCCGTCAGAGGAGTCGGCACCCTAGACTTAGATGGCATTCTAGCAATGCTCTAATCTTTCTTCTCTTTCTTAATCCTTTTCCAATTCTTGTCTGCATTTTCTTCCTCATCATCCATAACCTTTGCTAGTAGACATCCATTAGAAGATCTACATTCTATTTTAGTATAGATAGTTTCTCCCTCCGCTAAGACTTCATGCTTCTTTTCCACCCAAACCTTCTTTTCTGTAGAGTCAACTTTTCTTTTTTCCTTTATCTTTCTTAGAGCTTTTCTTTTTTGGCATAATAGGAGTCTTAAATTCACTTCTTTCCCCTAGGCGTTCTTTAGCAGGAACCTTCTTGTCACCCAGATGAGTCTTCACATCGGTCTTCTCAACCTTGACTTGAGATTTCTAAGGTCTTCCATCAAGCCATTGCTTTACACTGTTTGACAAACAAGGTGGAACCTTGTGGGTAATCACCTCCCATAAGGGCCTAGCACACCAATACTTGTCAAAGCGCTCAACTTCTTGCGAAACAGTAAATTCATAAGGACGGCGAAGGTCTCCTGTAGGGATGGTTTGTGCAAGTTCATATTGTCTCTTAGCTCTACAAGGGAAATAAAAAGTTAATTTTGATAAGCTAGGGAGACGGCAGTATGCTTGGCTATTACAACCAACCATCTTCTCAATCTTCCACCAAGGGACAACCCAATTTATGGTAAAATCACCAGCGGGAAACACCTTGCTCCACTCACGACGACCCATCTTTAAAGAAAACCGCTTCTTTCGCCGAACTAAGCAGTTGGGAGTGTACTTTTCAATATCATCGGGAGGATTAATTAATTTTAGCCTCTCCATGAGCCATATCTGTAAAAATGCACTTGAGTAGCATTACAATATTTTTAATTCTTTGTAATTAAGAATATTATTATTTTATACCTGTAATAAAACTGGAGAACCTCGAAGAGGTGCTTTTGGATTCTTTTTCAATGCATCTAGACACAACATAGTTTCTCCAACAATCAGCGGCATTGGATTTACCCCTGATTCAATTTGTTCTATAATAGATATGATTATTGCTTGGCCCTCATTATCTTTACCACTAATTAGGAGATGTTGGCTAAACATGCAAAAGAGGAAAGCTCTTCTTTTATAAACATGAGAAAATCCAGAATTAGGTTTGTCAAAATAGTAACGTGCAAATTCTCTCAAATCAATTACATTGCCATGCACTATATTTTTTAAGTCCGTACCCCTTAGATCAATGAAACGCTCATAATCTTTGTGATAATATTCACTTACTCTAGGCATTACCGCAAGATCCATGGAATTCAAGCCTAGAATGGCTCCAAATTCTTCCGGTAAAGGGCAAAATTCATCATAAAAAAATCTAAAACAATGAGTATTAATATCCCAATATTCTACGGCGGTATTGATAAAGTCTATGTCAAGATCTACCCCCTTTACACCATAAATACCCCCCATATGGAAAAAGTATAATTCTTTTCTCTCTTTGGAAGTTCATGAACGACACCACTCATGTGTATATTCGCAAAAAGTTCTCTTAGCTAAAGGCATGATTAATAGTTCATATACTTACACTAGGCGAAAAAACCACTTAGCCACCGGTTCAAAACCCCCCTAAGCCACCGGTTTTGAACCGGTGGTCATTTGGGGGGTGGCAATAACCCCAAGAAAGGCCACCGGTTCAAAACCGGTGGCAAAAATGATTATTGCCACCGGTTAACCGGTGGTAATATTTATTATGGCCACCGGTTAACCGGTGGCAAAAACCCATTCCCGCTTTTTTTAAAGGGGTTTTTGGCACCGGTTCTGTTCAAAACCGGTGGCAAAAATGGCCCAAAAAAATAAAAAAAAAATTCTTTTTTTTTTGCATTTTTTCCACATAAATTGGTATATAAACACTAACATATATATATACTTACATATTTTCATTAAAAAAGGCTGTAACATTACAATTTTGATCCAAAAAAACTTAAAAAAAAACAGTAGCATAGCAGAACAACAGCAGCCTTGTGAGGCAAAGGCAGCAGCTGCAGCAGCAGCAGCCTTGAGAGGCAGCCGCTGCTCTATCTCGTCTTCCAGTGACATCTCAGTAAGCTGATCTTCTGGGTCGACAAGATCATGTTCCAGTTGGACAGCTAGATGCCCCTGCAGATCCAAATAACCCCAAAAGCTTCACTACTCCAGCATAAAACATGTTTATGCTACACAAAACACACTACAGCCTTCAAACACAAGCCATTCAAAGAATTTCTATAAAAAAAACATTAACTTAGTTTCATTTTATTATCAGCTTGGAAACACCCAAACCCAAATATAAGCTATACTATAATATGAATAAGCCTATTACAGATAACTACTGCTTCGCATATTTGATTTGAGTACAAAAAATATTTAATAAAGACAATAAAATAACGAAAACAAAGAGACTAACAGAGGGCAGGACATACATCGTAGATAAATTAAGCATGTAAAAAATTAAATAATCAAACACAATAAAAAATGAGCTCTTAAACACCTTATAGCATCATCACATCAAATTGTATGACCCTCAGAAACATATTCAACTATTCATATCTCAAATTTCTTCCTCATGGTGATACAAAAGTAGAACATTTTATCACATGACAACGATACGACACGACATTCTACCCCCAAAGACTAAATGCAACTAACCAGGTCGTCACTTTTTAAATAGCTATAACTATGCAACTTGCAAAAGATGGTACGAGTTCCAGTTCAGCCACAAAGCCCATTTCTTATTTATTAGCTTAATTAGAGTATATTAATCTTTGAAAGAGAATGAGAGAGAGAGCAAAGGTGTTCCAACTATAAATCAAAGGTAAGCTATTTTATTTGTGCACCACTGCACCGTCCAGATATAGAAATTGTCTTAATGATTGTATCTTTGCTTCTTTTTAAAATGTTTCTCTTCCTTAAAAAGTATACAAAAAATAATTCTGGAAGATTTAGTCAATACTTAATATCATGTCGCACTAGACTTTCATCAGACTCCACATCAATGCTACATAGAGAAAATGCCACCATGTTTGCATAGGTAATATAAATGCATAGAAACTTTATTTAAAAAGCCAAAGCATACCACGCTGAGTCAAAAATGCAGTCATCAAACCACCATGTGTGAGAACAATGTATTTAACAATGTTGAAATACAAAAACACATAGGCTACGCTTGCAGGAAGAACAGGCTGCTGTATATACTCTGACCACCCATGTTTGATAGCATTAATACCTAAACTCACTGTAAAACACAGAGAAACACTCAGCTAATGCTAATATTGGGAAGGAAAAAAAAAACTTAGATTGTTAAACATAACCAAATACGCTTTGAGCGATCAATAAAGTTCACCTATATTCTCATTATCTTCCTGGGTTAATTGATTACTACACTCAAAACAGGTCAGCGTACACTTAGCACGGTCAAGAACACCAGTTGAAACCATTGACGTGGGGAAAACTAGGTCGTTGGGCTAATTCTCCCTAAGCCAAACAAAATTTATAAACACTCAACAAACCTAAATACAAGTATAGAGGTAAGTCAAGGGTCGAACCCAAAGGAACGGTAATGTCTAAGTGCTTCCAATTATATGCCTAAGCTAGGTCGAAGACAAGGGGTAAAAGATGACTCTAACAACTACTAAAACGAGGAAACCAAACAAATAAAGAGCTAGGGATTAGGATCCGCAAATAATAGCAATGAACATAGCAAATTGGAATGGAAAGTCGACTAAGTCAAGCAATGTGAGGGAAAATCAATCAAGCAACCAAAAGAGCATGTCAAGCTATTCTCCTAGAGGTCTAACTAGCGTCAACTACGATAAACTCTAGCTAGGAAACACCACAAGAAACCTCAATCGTGTAAATGCAAGCCACAAATCAATGGTCCGTATCAATGTGAACTTACAATGCAATCTAGTGCAATAATCAAAGTTAGCTACTCTCTAAATAATCACACACATGCACATGATCAATCAACCAAGCTTAATCACATCATCAACTCCATCAATTATCCCCAATTTACATCAATTCATTACATCATAAGCTTCACCAAATCCCTAACCAAACAACTACTCAAACATTATCATCAATTCTACCAATACAAACATGAATATCCAAAATCAATCATCAAATCATAAAATTCCAATCAAAATCAACAATCAAAACAATGAATATTAAACAAAGCAATAAATGAGATAGAGTTAGAAATGCTCTTTGATAATAAAGTAGATCTCTATTACAATTCTCACATTTGGATCTTAAATCTCTCAATCACCATTGAAATTCCTCACTTTCTCTCTCTAAAATCTACTCCAAAAATTAACTCTAAACAAGAGAGAGAAGCTCTCAACTAAGCTAGGAAAATGATCTAATTGTAATTCTAATCTAATTCTCTAATTGTTTAATTGTCTCTCTCTCTACCCAAAAATGGGTATTTATAAATACAAGAGTAAAAGAAAATAAAAGGGAAAAGAAAATAAAATAAAAAGGAAAAGAAAAGAAAAGAAAAGAAAAGAAAAGAAAAATAAAATAAGAAAAGAAAATGGAAAAGAAAATTAAAGGAATTAAAAAGGAAAATAAAATTAAAGAAATAAAAAAAGAAAGGGAATCGGCTTGCTGCTCAAACTCATCAAAGGGAATTAGCCCCTGCTTCTCTTCTTCAAATACCCATAATCGTGCGGCCGCAGAGGAGGCGAGTGCGGCCGCACCTGTTGAGGTGTGGGTGCTAGTTGCTACGTGAGGTGAGTGCGGTTGCTGCTAGGAGTGGCGCGTTGCGAGGGTGGCTGCAGCAGCGGTTCAATTAGGACAGCGTGGCTGGTGGTTGCGGAGGTGAAGGAGGCGCAATTGGAGGTGCGAATTGGAGGTCATAAGGGAGGTTGCGATTGTTGTTGTTGCTTAGTTGCTGGTGCGATTGTTGCTGCTGGTTGTGTTGCGGAAAAGGAGTGCGAAGGTGGCTGTTTTGGCGGTCAGGTGGTGGCAGATTTGGTGGTTGTTCGGTGGTCGAATTTGAGTGGGAAGGTGCTGCTTTGTGTGGGCAGCAGGGGAGGCTGATTTGGTGGGAGGATTGGAGGTGATTTGGTGTTAATTGCAGGTGGGTGTGGCTGCTTGTGTTGCGTGGCTGCACTTGGAGTTGTTGCGTGAAGTTTCTGGCAGCTTTAATCACCATCACCATCACCATCATCACTATGATGGTGATGAAGGCTAAACTAAGCAGTAGCTAATACCAACTCGAACTTGGAACAAATACCTACAAAACACATATAAAACCGAGAAATAAATCAAAGTGAAATAAAACTAAAACCGACAAATAAAAGTAAAAGAAATAAAATGAAAATGAAAATGAAAATAATTAAAGAAAGGAAATATAATAAAATAAAAATGAAGTAAAGTAAAGAAAAAGAAATGAAAATAAAATCAAATAAACTAAAATAAAATAAAACTAAACCTATAAAATCTAAAGTAAAGAGAAAACAACTAAAATAACGAAAATAAAAGAAATAAAGGAGAAAATACTAGAAAACCATAGCAAGGTAGAAAAGAGAGAGAAAGCATAAAACCGAGCATTTATTGAGCAAGAAAGCAATGAAAAGAGGACAAAAAGGACCTAAATGCTCATCAAATGTGTGCCATTTATGACACACATCAAATACCCCCAAGCTTACCTTTTGCTCATCCTCGAGCAAAACAAAACCAAGGGAGTGAAAATGACGAGCTTATTTAAACAAACTAAACAAGAGACGAGATGAGAATATACACTAACTCACTGTCGTAGGAATCACGGTTGTTATTAGCTACAACAAGCCCTTTAAACCCCAAATTCGCCTATGAGGACGAGTGAGGTCTCGTAAGGGTATCCTAAGAGTTTGACCCATAACTCTCATAATAATACAAACAAGGCAAAGCATGAAAAAGAAAACAAAATATAAGAAAAACAAAAAAATGTTCATGAAAGGACTTTTTGCAAATGTACAAGCACAAGTGGATGCAAATCTTTTTAAACAAGTAAGGGAGTGCACGTTCTAAGATACCCAAGGTTGATTGAAACATAAATATGCTAAGCATAGGAACTAGCTTTCACAATCCACTTTCATCCCAAACGATCTTACCGCGTTCTTCCTAATAGCTTCAAATCGACATCTAATGAGCATCCCATTGATTTCAGGAAGGAACCGGAAAAAGAGAATTTTTAGGCTACTCGACATCTTGACTTTTGCATTCCCTCTCCCTATTCCTAAAACTCACATTCCTCTCCACCGATGAATGACTCAACCATTTAGGTCAAAAGGTCTTTCCCCAAGGTTGTAACGTAAGGCAATAAGGGTGAAGGTAGGCTAAAATTTAAAATTTGGTGGTTTTCCTAATAGTGAAGCAAAGAACGGCCAATTCTTAGAATCACTATCAAGTAATCACCAAACAAAAACAAACTAACACCCCCAAGCTTATTCAAAGCTATAAATCACAAACATATACACAAAAAGCGTGAGAATGCTTCCCCCCAAGCTTAAATGGAGCATTGTCCTCAATGCTCAAAAAGGGAGAAAACTCACATCAAAATATTTTTGAATTTTTCATTTTTCACTTTTTTTTTTCTTTTTATTTAGTGCTTTGTCCTCGCCTCTTTCTACTTTGGACGGCTATTTCGATTTTGCACTTATTTGTCCATGCCTTTTATAAAGTAGGACGGCTTTTACTCATATTCATTTGCCATTATTCACAAAGAAGACATAACACAATCTTGCTTTCATAAGAACCAAACATTTCAACTTCTCCACCACAAACTCCATCAAGAATGATCAATTGCTTCACAATAACCAAGAAAAGAAAGAAAATGAAACAAAAGGCCAAAGATCTAAAGATGTGGCTTCAAAAGAAGGTATAAGGCTTAAATGGTTGCAAGAAGGCAAATGTAAACCCAAAAATAAAGAAAATGAATAAAACTATCCTAAAAATGAAAAATACCACCCCGAAAAAGGTGCCTTTTTCCTCCCTAAATGGTTCGGTCTCGGATTCAAGATCTATGAGTCGAGTTTCAAGATTAGGTTTTGCAAGAAGTCAAGGATCCATGCCGCTCATACAAGTATAGGTAGAAGGCTTGAAAAACATAGAACTCACATGGTTGTAGCAAAAACTCACTATTGGTGTCAAATCGACTATAGGAAGCAACTACCAAACATGCCACAAACAAGTAGAATCCGGCTTCAAGTTCCCACTAGTTCTAACCAACTACCTTAGCATGCTTTATCCTAGAATCAACCAAGCGTACTCTCAAACCGTGCACACCATTACCATTTAGGAAGAAAAGCATTCAAGTATACAAGTCCAAATGTTATTATGTCCAAAGCAAGAACAAAACAAAACACATTGCAAATTTGCCTTGATAGAAACAAAAATCTTTTTGGAGTTTTTCAAAAAATATAAGAAACATGGAAAAGCATATACAAAGGTGCATAGCATATAAGAATCAACATTCTACCAAACATGATAAAATACCCTCCCCCAAGCTTGAATGAGACAATACACTCAAACATAAATCATATAATCCATGGGAGGGGAAAACAAGGAGATCAATCCAACATACCAACATATGTCCAACAAGTCATTATCCACTAGAGAAAAAGCAAGGAAAGATATTACCGGATATTAGGTGGGTGTAAATACCCGCAAATGACCCAATTTAAACCTTTCAAAGCTAATTTCTCAAGAATTAAACCTTGTCTCCATATGCTCGCTAAGATAGGAGTCAACCTTCCTTGATTCTTGATCCAAATCGAAGCACCAAAGTATATCAAGTCATGTACCTAGCAAAAGGCACACAAAAATCTCCATGAGAGAAAATCTATTGTAAAAAGAAAAGGAAAACTAATCTAAAACACCGGTTACTTCCCGAGAAAGGCTTGCTTAAGGTCCAAGCTTGACCGCTCTAGTAAAATAATATTGCAACGATCGCAAGAGCTTGTCAAATGCACTACTACACATTTCATAAGATAGAATGTAGGCAAATGACGGAAGAAAAACGTGCAACAAGATCATTGCACGCAAGTGAGAAGGGAGGTGCCCAAAGAAAGAAGAAGAAGGGTCAAAAGAAAAAACAAGAAAATAAGAAGAAGAAGGGGGAAAAGAAAAAGAAAAAGGCAAATCCTCCTCCCTAAAATATTTTTGGGTGGCAACATCACCCTCTTCCTCAATTAGAGACAAATGAGCCACATGCAAATCCTCATAGACAATAGGGTCCCCAATAGGCTTTCCAACAAAGGAAGGGAGAAAAATAGGGCAATAGGGGATGTGGTCAAACTTTTGAGAGAAAGGGGTATGAGAAATAGGTAAAGGGTTCGCGACTCCCTCAACACAAGGTCTCTCATCGCCAATGAGGGCATGAAAATCAATCATAGAATCCTCAAAAGAAGAACACTCATGATCACCATCTCCCTCAAACATCCAACTCCCAAGAGGAACCACATAATCTCCTCCACTACCTTCATGAACAAAAGCTCCCTCAATATCCTTAAAGCCTAGAGTCTCAAAACCATGCATGAATGGAGGCAAATTCACTTCAAAATCATCTCTCTCCCATGAAGCTTTCTTAATCAACTTGTTTAAAAGGCTATGGCTATTCCTTATGCACTCAATAAACACATTTGACATAACCTCAAACGAGTCCAAATACTCATGGATAGAAGGGTCACATTCATACATTTGAGATTCATTACAAAGGGTGGGAGGGTTGGGATTTTCAAATTCAACACTCTCTTCGTTCTCAACTCCTTCACCATCACTCATATGCTCACCAAAGGTATCCTTACACACTCTTGGTTGCTCAAAATCACCATCATCATCCTCAACACACACATTGGATTTGTTATTTTCACACACAAGCATCAAAGATGACAATTGGCTTTCTAGCTCTTCATTTCTCATTCTTCCCTCCTCAAGACGCTCCTCACTCTTTTTCATCATCTCCAATTGACTTCTCAAACAATTAAGAGTAGACTTCATTTTAGGCCCAAGATCATTACTAAGCTCAACATGCCTAATTCGAGTTTCCAAGGTAGCAATAAGAGATTCAAAGGATGTAGGAGATTGAGGCTCAACAAAAGAAGAAGAAGTACAACCAAGATTGGAAGAATCAACATTGAAATCATGAGCATGTACATCACATTGGGGGGTGGGGGCAAAATCAAGCATATGAGATTTGTCATCAAGGGAACAAAGCACATCACAAGAAGGCATGGTAAATAATGAAGAATATTGAAACACACCATTAGCATCAACTTGAGCATGTACTTCATTATCATGAACAAAAGGGAAAATAGAGTTGAAATCATGTGTTCTAGGTTCACTAATGGGATCATGTGACAAATCATGGGAAATCATGCTAACATTAGAAGAATCAAGACATTGCACATCAATATTAGGAACATGATTATCCCTATTATAGGCATCCCTAGCAAACCAAACATAAAAATCTCAAGCATCATCAATTGACAATGCTCTAAATTCACCATTGTGCATGCATTCAACTTCATCCCTAGTTTTCTCATTCAAACAAAAATAACAAATCTCACAAGCCTCCCAAAGGCTACTACATTACAATCAAGAAATCCCTCTAGTCTATTAAAATATTCACAAAAAGGCTCATTGTCAAATTGAGGAAATGAGAGATATGCCATTTTTATACAAAACAAGCAAAAAATCAAATAAAAGAAAAGTATACACAAAGACCTAGACTCAAGCAATCAAAAACACTCAAACATAGACACCGTTCCCCGGCAACGGCGCCATTTTGACGTGGGGAAAACTAGGTCGTTGGGCTAATTCTCCCTAAGCCAAACAAAATTTATAAACACTCAACAAACCTAAATACAAGTATAGAGGTAAGTCAAGGGTCGAACCCAAAGGAACGGTAATGTCTAAGTGCTTCCAATTATATGCCTAAGCTAGGTCGAAGACAAGGGGTAAAAGATGACTCTAACAACTACTAAAACGAGGAAACCAAACAAATAAAGAGCTAGGGATTAGGATCCGCAAATAATAGCAATGAACATAGCAAATTGGAATGGAAATTAGACTAAGTCAAGCAACGTTAGGGAAAATCAATCATGCAACAAAAAGAGCATGTCAAGCTATTCTCCTACAGGTCTAACTAGCGTCAACTACGATAAACTCTAGCTAGGAAACATCACAAGACACTTCAATCGTGTAAATGCAAGCCACAAATCAATGGTCCGTATCAATGTGAACTTACAATGCAATCTAGTGTAATAATCAAAGTTAGCTACTCTCTAATTAATCACACACATGCACATGATCAATCAACCAAGTTTAATCACATCATCAACTCCATCAATTATCCCCAATTTACATCAATTCATTACATCATAAGCTTCACCAAATCCCTAACCAAACAACTACTCAAACATTATCATCAATTCTACCAATACAAACATGAATATCCAAAATCAATCATCAAATCATAAAATTCCAATCAAAATCAACAATCAAAACAATGAATATTAAACAAAGCAATAAATGAGATAGAGTTAGAAATGCTCTTTGATAATAGAGTAGATCTCTATTACAATTCTCACATTTGGATCTTAAATCTCTCAATCACCATTGAAATTCCTCACTTTCTCTCTCTAAAATCTACTCCAAAAATTAACTCTAAACAAGAGAGAGAAGCTCTCAACTAAGCTAGGAAAATGATCTAATTGTAATTCTAATCTAATTCTCTAATTGTTTAATTGTCTCTCTCTGTACCCAAAAATGGGTATTTATAAATACAAGAGTAAAAGAAAATAAAAGGGAAAAGAAAATAAAATAAAAAGGAAAAGAAAAGAAAAGAAAAGAAAAGAAAAATAAAATATGAAAAGAAAATGGAAAAGAAAATTAAAGGAATTAAAAAGGAAAATAAAATTAAAGAAATAAAAAAAGAAAGGGAATCGGCTTGCTGCTCAAACTCATCAAATGGAATTATCCCCTGCTTCTGTTCTTCAAAGACCCATAATCCTGCGGCCGCAGAGGAGGCGAGTGCGGCCGCACCTGTTGAGGTGTGGGTGCTAGTTGCTGCGTGAGGTGAGTGCGGTTGCTGCCATGAGTGGCGCGTTGCGAGGGTGGCTGCAGCAGCGGTTCAATTAGGACAGCGTGGCTGGTGGTTGCGGAGGTGAGGGAGGCGCAATTGGAGGTGCGAATTGGAGGTCATAAGGGAGGTTGCGATTGTTGTTGTTGCTTAGTTGCTGGTGCGATTGTTGCTGCTGGTTGTGTTGCGGAAAAGGAGTGCGAAGGTGGCTGTTTTGGCGGTCAGGTGGTGGCAGATTTGGTGGTTGTTCGGTGGTCGAATTTGTGTGGGAAGGTGCTGCTTTGTGTGGGCAGCAGGGGAGGCTGATTTGGTGGGAGGATTGGAGGTGATTTGGTGTTAATTGCAGGTGGGTGTGGCTGCTTGTGTTGCGTGGCTGCACTTGGAGTTGTTGCGTGAAGTTTCTGGCAGCTTTAATCACCATCACCATCATCACTATGATGGTGATGAAGGCCAAACTAAGCAGTAGCTAATACCAACTCGAACTTGGAACAAATACCTACAAAACACATATAAAACCGAGAAATAAATCAAAGTGAAATAAAACTAAAACCGACAAATAAAAGTAAAAGAAATAAAATGAAAATGAAAATAATAAAAGAAAGGAAATATAATAAAATGAAAATAAAATAAAGTAAAGAAAAAGAAATGAAAATAAAATCAAATAAACTAAAATAAAATAAAACTAAACCTATAAAATCTAAAGTAAAGAGAAAACAACTAAAATAACGAAAATAAAAGAAATAAAGGAGAAAATACTAGAAAACCATAGAAAGGTAGAAAAGAGAGAGAAAGCATAAAACCGAACATTTATTGAGCAAGAAAGCAATGAAAAGAGGACAAAAAGACCTAAATGCTCATCAAATGTGTGCCGTTTATGACACACATCAACCATGTTGGTCAACCAAGTAAGAGAAACCTAAACACAAATACATGCATACAAAGAGAGAACAGAGGTTAATAGATGGTATGGAACGGCTGAGCATTATAAAGATTGCAGAGGAAAGGATTACTTACTGTAAGTGGCAAAACTCACAACCAATAATCGATGCTCGAAACAACTAAGACAATCACTTATTCCATCTCAAACACCACATAGTTTAGAAAATTCAAACAACACTAGACATTTAAATGGCAATATTGATTATTGAGGCCTCAAATCATCCCAAATCAACACAGAACACACTTCATAACTTCAAACTCACAAATTCAAGATTCCTGAATTCAAAACCAATATTCAGAAGTTAGCATCTTAAATACAAATCTCTAATGCAAACAAAACAAAACCAAAAATCAATAAACTGCAAGAAGCTTCGCATACAAAAATTTAAGAGAACATTTAAGTGACTTATTGTAATCATTGAGAATGAATCCAGACCATTATATCAACCAAAAACAAGCGTAAATGTGTAGATATTCAGATATATAGATCTAAGCAATTTGAGGAAAATTAAACTTTGAAAAATCGCAAAAAAATCAATACTTTCATAGAAGTTCCATTAAAAACAGCACCAAATCACCTACAACAAAGCACAAACACAAACATCTAACAAACTAACTTTTATGACCATTAAATAACGCTAAAATCATAAATATTTAGCAATTAAACAAGCAGAAACAGGATTCCGGCGTCGATCTAAACCGAAAACATCAAAAATCGTAGAAAAAAATCTCAAAACATGAAAATCAATCCAAAAACAGACATAAATAAACCGCAGATCAGATCTAATTTCAAATTAAACTAAACAAATTCATCAAATCAAAGCAAAAAAATTAAAAAACGATTCAATGATAAGCTGATAGATCTACATAAGAGAGAAAGATACCAGCGTATTTGCCTCTGTAAGCAGTCATGGTTGCTCGAGAAAGATCTACACCAATTAATGTTGTTTTTATTAGTATAAACAGTAGCCATCAAACAAACATCAATCTAGGCAGCCAATTCTAGGCGGCGGCGATGTGGAATGAACGACGGTAAGGTGGAGAAGAATGATAGAGGAAAGAACGGCGGCGGGGTGGAATGAACGACGGTGCGAGAGAAGAGGGAGGAAGGTGACAAGAGAAGAGATCAGAAAATGAGAAAAGAGAAAGAAGATGAGGGAGGGGAGTAGGGGACGAGATCAGAGAAGAGAGGAAGAGGAGAGAGAAGAAGAAGAAGCTAGGGTTTGGGAAATAAAAGGGGTTTATATATGAAAAAGAAAAAATGACCGGGTTTTTTATAAAAAGAATATCCACCGGTTTGAACCGGTGGCCTTTAACATTTATGCCACCGGTTCGGTTTGAACCGGTGGCAATATAAATATGCCTAATCCCGCCCATTGAGGGGTGCCTTTTTGTATTTTTCTACTAGTGTTAATTAATAATCTGATCGAATTATACAGAAAAAGTAAGTTCTGGGGGCTATTTATAAGTTTTTTTTCACAGCAGAACTCAACTCCTGTGAGAATTAGGATAATCAACTCTGTCGCCAAGCGACAAGTCTAACAACAGCTGTCGCGTGGCGAAAGGTACGATTACGCGGCGCCAGTCTTTTTTCAGCAGCGACAGTCCATACGCGTTGAAAACCGTGTTTTTACTTATTCAAATTCGACTTTGACTTGACTTATCCTTATTTCACTTTTACTATTATTTTTCTCTTTTATCCTTACACATTTTATTTCACCCTTATTATCTTTTTTATTTTATTTTTTACTTAAATTAAGCTTAATTAATTTTAGGCTTATTTTTAAATATACCTTTTTTCCCTTCATTTTATTTTATTTTTTTTCATTTTTCTTTTTTGGGGGAGAGAGTCGGTACCGTCCACTAATATTAAAAATGGCGAAAATTTTGCACAAAATCACACTTTCTCACACACTCACATGCACATAAAATAAAATGAAAAAATAAAACATAACATAAAATGTTTAATAAATAATAGATGCATATGTACAAAATGTCTAATACGTGAGTCATATAAATAAATAAAAATAGACAAAGTCCAACAAAGTCAAATAAATAAAAATACAGGTACAACTACGGTGCAGAAGGCCGTAGATGATGAGGGACACCAAAAGTATCAAAGAAAGCCCTACTCCGTGGAGTATGTCCATCACCATTGCCCGAACCGCCAGTCGGCGGGAACTGCAATTCAGGGCCAGGCCAACCCGTCTCACCCTGGTACCTAATAAAGAGAGGTTGAGGCTACAAAGGCAGTTGCGAGGACGAGCCAACCTCGTACGTCCCACCACCCATCACACCTCAACTGGTCGGCGCAGTCGGAGAATCCTCAGGAGATGAGGCCGAATCCTCTACAGCGGCGGCCTCCGAACGACCACCCTGACCACCTGAAGTAGTCCGGCGACGCCTCGAGTCAGACCTAGTAGTCTCCCTCCTAGGCTCGGGTCTCGACCGAGTGCGTAAAGAAGGAATAGGCTGTCCCTGCAAGAGTGAATCAAAATTAGCAAAATACAAGTAAAAAGAAAGATAAAGATGCTAAATGCAAGAAGTAATACCTCCTCAGCGTCGTTACTACGATAGGTAGCACGGTTCCGCAACCTCACGAGCTGGCTGCGAAAGGCGTCTATGCACCTTGCCATAGCTGTCACCACCTCGCGAGAAAACTGCCAAAGTAACTAAGTCAGTAACAACTATAAACAAATATAAAAACAAGATATGCGAAGTTACTTACCCGAGTCTGGTGACGGGGAATAGAGCGCTCCACGAACCGCTCCCCCTCTGGAGCCGGAAGAATCAGCTCCTCAATCGGCCCGTACATGCCTTGATAGCGTATGGACATCCTCGGGGGAATGAACTCCCTAGGAACGGCCTGGTGAAAACAAAAGGTTAGAGAATACCGGGGGCTTCCTAATAAAAGACAAGTCAAGTGAATAAGAGCATACTGCTGCCTCCTCTGAAAGGACAGGAGCCGGCGCTAGCAACGGTAGTAGATCCTCGTCGTAGCTCTGCTCGAGGAGAATATGAGATCTCTAAGGAGTACCCCGAGAGGATCCACTAGCTCGATCCCGCTGCAAGACATCATGGAACATGTGCCGGGGTGGAGGAGTAGGAACAACAAAGACATTTGAGGAGTGCTGAATGGCTACCCTCTCCCCTAAATAGACCACTGCGTCGTATGTCCTCAGAAAATACCGACGCTCAGCAGTGTACTGCGCCGCCAACGTAGGAATAGGAAAAATAGCCCAAGGTCGATAGACCGGCCTAGGCTCCTGCAAAATTACCACGTAAGGAACTAATACCAAAAAATGATAAAGAAAAAGTAATGTTTATAAAGACCTACCGAGAGGATCATCTCTCGAAGGCGAAGCGCCGGTGGATCTCGGCAGCCTCCCCAACTAGCAGCAACAAGGAGCACGCGAGGAGAAGGCCTCGCAGGCGCAAGTGACAGAAAGTACTCTTAGAACCTGATCTACATGAAAAGTAAAAGTCAGTAAGGATTGTGCATTTAACCTAGAGCTAAATCTCAAAAGGAAAAGAGATATACCTCTACGACCCTCCAGAAGCTGGAAAGTGCCACCTCTCCAGACAAGGCCCTATGATGGAAAGAACGTCGCAGGCCCAGTAGAAAGTCCGCATAGGCCATGCTGGCCCAATCATATGTCCCGACCAAGTGAAGGTCGCGAACAACGGACAGGTAGTAAAGAAGCACTCTACTACCTCGATCAGGGGAAAACGTCCCTGATAGATGAATCAGCACAAAGATGCGCACCCGCTGCTCACGAGTGGTGGCATCATCCTCGAAAGCTGCAACCAATGTGCAGCAACGAATGCATCAGGAAGTCATCTGTCCCGACTGAGTCTCAGCTTGGGCCCTAATAGCAATCGGCCCCAACAACACCTGAACATCCGGTGAATAAACCGTGGTGTCGTTGTCAACGGCAAAGGAGTAGACTGGAAATCTAGCCCCGTGATGAGGCTGAAATCGGCTGGAGTGACAGTCATCTCACCCCAAGGAAAGTGGAAAGTGTTGGTCGTGTCCCAAAAGAACTCCACCAAAGATCGAACGACGAGGTTACCCACATCGTATGAAAGCATGGCCCGGGTGGCCAGAAGAAGAGGAGTCAAACCACACGACTCCCAAAGTCGACGTTAACCCTCATATCGGCTGATGAAGGTGTCGTAGAGAGAACCAATGGTGGAATTACCCGAGTCGTGGCTACGGGTCCTCCCACCTGCAAGACCGCGTCGGACTCGCTCCGACAGATGATGAACTGGCGCGTGAAACAGAGTGCGCTCATCCCAATCTGGCATGAGACCTAGCCTGGATTGTTCGTTTCTTCACAAAATTGAGTCAAACAATGGTGAATTGTTCGTTTCTTCACAAAATTGAGCCAAACAAGTCTCAAAATACTCCCAAAGCAATATATAATTATAATTGAACAAATTCAAGGCATAAAATTCAGCAAACAAAGCAAATTAAGCAAAAACAATTTCGGATTTTTCGAAAACCCGTGAACAAGAATGCACAATTCGTCAAAAAACGAGTAGAGTTTGAGCAAAACTTACATAGATTGGGAAAATAGATGAGAAAACCTTCGATTTGCAACAAGTTTAAGCGAATTTGGTTGAGAAATGAGTGAGAACGAGCAAATTGATTTTTTTATGATAACCCAAGAAGCAGAGCAGCAGCGAAATGAAGAAGAAAGAACGGGTATTTAAAACCCCGATTCTATCGCCAAACGACAAGATTGTCGCGATGCCACAGACCCTGTCGCGTCGCGACAGACGCGAATGCTGGCGACAGCTGTTTCTGGCTAGCGCTGGAACGGCGACAGAATAATGGGCCCCACATTATGACTTTGTGGATCTATTGCAGCGGTTTGGGTTCCTTGGTACGCCAGTTGGCCCCTCTAAGCAAAATTGACATGATTTAGTAATCAGCTTGATTGCGATTGCATTAAGTGATCGACCTGATGAAAGATCGTCTCACTTAGCTTAAAGGGCCTACATATTGGCTCATAATAAGGCACCGAAATAGCACCGATGTATTGGAACAAAAAATAATGGTATATTAAAGATCGATACATAGAATGATCTTCGGCAATATCCCGACATAGAGAGGAGTTGTCTAGTGGCGAAATACTGCCGTGACGAGGTAATGTCACAAATTTTGAAGATGATGAAATATGGTCGCCTTCGACGGTCCCTCAAGGTAAAGAAGAGATTGTCTATAGCGGCGACGAACTGCCGTGGCGACATACTGCCACAACCTTGAAGACGACGACATACAGTTATTTTCGACGATGTTCCCGAAATACTGTGGAAGATTGTCACCAAGAAGTATTGAAGATGACGACGTAATGTTACCTTCAAAGATGGCGTTCTCTAGCTTGAATAAGGTCGTCAGATAAAATGCAACAACAAATGGTTACCTACAGAGACGTTTGCTCGACGGTGCAAGATACGCGTTTCTTAACTCTTTTATCTATTTAACTAACATTGTTTTACATGTATCGGCGTTATAATAATGATTTGGGATCGCAGAACGTTCTGAATAATTCTCTGTCCCTATCGCTACTTTGACTTTTGTTTTCGAAACATTCGTTTCTCCAAACTCAATCAAAATGGGGGCTTCTGTAGACAACCATTTGTGTCTCCCCAAAACCAAACCCAATGATGAATGCCTTTCACGTCGAACCATAATCGAATGAGGTAAAAGTGTGGAAAAGTCAAGTGTTGCGGTTTAGTTTTATTTAAAATTCTCTTCTTTCTGATTTCGAAAATAACTCTATTTATTTAAAAATAGCCAAACCAGTTTAATTTGGTCCATAATTAAGGTCCAATAATAGTGTAGTTAGATGGGGCTCGAAAAGACCTTTCCAACGATATATTATAAGCCCAATTTCGATGAATAATGAGGAAGTTATGGCCAAAAAACTAAACTAGGTCCGGTTAATTATTTACATGCGGCCCAATGATATAGAGGAGGGCCCAATGTTAATTATAATTCCTAAAATTATTAGGATTAATTATAACTTTCTAGAAGTTTCCAGAAGGTTCCTTTTAATTCTAATATTATTAGATTTAATAATTATTTATTTTAAGATGGACTTTTATTTGGAATAAAATATTATTATTTTTAATATCATCATTATTATTGTTATTATCCTTAAAAACACGTTTTTATTTTCTGTACGGAATCCGTAGATCAAGTTGATTAAAAATCGGATTCCGCGTGGAAAAGCGCGTCTAAGTCAGATCGGATTCCGCGTGGAAAAGCGCGTCTTGAGACTTTAGGGGATACATCTTAGGGTCATATAATAACGTTTGGAACCATATATGACCCTCATATGTTGTACAAAATAGCCGTGGTAGGATACAGTTTAAGAAATCGGTGCAAATTTAGAACGGGTAAATTGACCGTTTTAAGGCATATTGGATGGTTCCACCCACTCAATTGGACTCCCGGAGGGTATTAGGAACCATGGTAAACATCTCGGCAATTTTTATTTCTGGGCGAAAAAAAGTCAAAAAATTCCAAAATTGAAGGCTTATAATCCACGCTTTTTGAGGAATTTTAGAGGTTCGGGGCCCGGTGGCGAAAACTCTTGAGACCTTAGGGGATACATCTTAGGGTCATATAATGACGTTTGGAACCATATATGGCCCTTATATGTTGTACAAAATAGCCGTGGTAGGCTTTAGTTTACGAAATCGGTGCAAATTTGGAACGGGTAAATTGACCGTTTTAAGGCATGTTAGATAGTGCCACCCACTCAATTCGACTCCCGAAGTGCATAAGGAACCATGGTAAACATCTCGGCAGTTTTTATTTCCAGGCGAATAAAGGTCAAAAAATTCCAAAATTGAAAGCTATAATCCACGATTTTTGAGGAATTTTGAGGTTACGGAGCCCGGTGGCGAAAAGACTTGAGACCATAAGGGATACATCTTAGGGTCATATAATGACGTTTGGAACCATATATGACCATTATATGTTGCCATAAATGTCCGTGGTAGGGTTGTGGTCACGATATCGATGCAAGTTTGGAACGGGTAAATTGACTGTTTAAAGGCATATTGGATAGTTGGACGTATCCAAATATACTCCTAGGGTGTATCAGGGTCCATGGTAAGCATCTCGGCATTTTTTATTTCCGAGCGAAAAAAAGGTTAAAAAATTCCAAAATTGAAGGCTATAATCCATGCTTTTTGAGGAATTTTGTGGTTACGGGGCCCGGTGGCGAAAAGTCTCAAGACCTTAGGGGATACATCTTAGGGTCATATAATGACTATTGGAACCATATATGACCCTTACATGTTGTACAAAATAGCCGTGGTAGGCTTTAGTTAACGAAATCGGTACAAATTTGGAACGGGTAAATTGACCGTTTTAAGGCATATTGGACGGTTCCACCCACTCAATTAGACATCCGGAGGGTATTAAGAACCATGGTAAACTTCTCGCCAAGTTTTATTTCCGAGCGAAAAAAGGTCAAAAAATTCAAAAATTAAAGGCTATAATCCACGCTTTTTGAGGAATATTAAGGTTACGAGGCCCGGTGGCGAAGAGTGTTGAGACCCTAGGGGATACATCTTAAGGTCATATAATGACGTTTTGAACCATATGTGACCATTATATGTTGCCTTAAATGTCCGTGGTAGGCTTGAGGTCACGATATCGGTGCAAGTTTGGGACGGGTAAATTGACTGTTTAAAGGCATATTGGATGGTAAGACCCACCAAATAAACTCCCAGGGTGTATTAGGGCCCATGGTAAGCACCTCTGCATTTTTTATTTCCGAGCGAAAAAAGGTAAAAAAATTCCAAAATTGAAGACTATAATCCACGCTTTTTGAGGAATTTTGAGGTTACGGGGCCTGGTGGCGAAAAGTCTTGAGCCCCTAGGGGATACATCTTAGGGTTATAAAATAACGTTTGGAACCATATACGACCATTATATGTTGCCATAAATGTCAGTGGTAGGCTTGAGGTCACGATATTGGTGCAAGTTTGGAACGGGTAAATTGACTTTTTAAAGGCATAATAGATGGTTGGACCCACCCAAATAGACTCCCAGGGTGTATTATGGTCCATTGTAAGAATCTCGGCATTTTTTATTTTCGAGCGAAAAAAGGTCAAAAAACTCCAAAATTGAAGGCTATAATCTACGCTTTTTGAGAAATTTTGAGGTTACGGGGCCCGGTGGCGAAAAGTCTTGAGACCCTAGAGGATACATCTTATGGTCATATAATGACGTTTGGAACCATATATGACCATTATATGTTGCCATAAATGTCCGTGGTAGGCTTGAGGTCACGATATAGGTGCAAGTTTGGAACGGGTAAATTGACTGTTTAAAGGCATAATGGATGGTTGGACCCACCCAAATAGACTCTCAGGGTGTATTAGGGTCCATGTTAAGTATCTCGACATTTTTTATTTCCGGGCGAAAAAATGTCAAAAAATTCCAAAATTGAAGGCTATAATCCACGCTTTTTGAGGAATTTTGAGGTTTCGGGGGCCGGTGGCGAAAAGTCTTGAGACCTTAGGGGATACATCTTAGGGTCATATAATGATGTTTGGAACCATATACGACCCTGTAGGCGTCGTTTGAAGTGCGCCTACGTTAAGCATGTAGTGAATATGCTTGGCACTCATAGGAAGAGGGAATTGACATATACGATTATGGACAAGGAAAGTAGGGAGCCGCCAACAAGTTTTTCAGGAACTTGTAAACCGTTCCATATCATGTAAGGCAACCACTATTAAGGGACAACGATAGGCAACAACGATTGACCCGTGAAGGTTACTAACTCCATATGGATCGGAACCACGAAAGGAGGATCGGGGATGATGGTACGAAGTGAGTCATGGAGTCACATTTGTCCGTATTGGCCTCTACTCGATTCTTATTGTGAAAAGTATTCCTGTGATCTCAAAGGCATACAAACAAAATATTCAATTCGCTCCAAACTATTATTATGCTAAATTGGTTGAATCTTAATGCAACATGTTATTCTAAAACATTGGGTACCACTTTGATTTAATAATAAGTTTAAAAGGAACCTAAACCGGTCGTCCAAATTATCTTATTAAGCGTGATTTTCAATTACATATTCTGTTTAAACATGTAATATGGTGATCATAATAATAAATAAAATAGACATTAATATTGGAAGCAATTCAACAATATTAGCGTTAGTCAAATCATATAATAATCATTATAATCATGATACTAGCAATATAAAATAATAATAAGTAATTAAAATAATTAATTACTCACAGTCCGCGCGTTCTTTTAAATTGCTACATCATGAATATATTATTAGTAACTTATAAATATAAATCAAATGGAAATTAAATTAATAAAAGGTAGAGTTGATTTGGTCCAAACCCTCAGTTAATTCTACCTTTCATGCCTTGGTTTAAGTATAAAACTTCGGGTATCGTATGGACTCCTTAGAGTGCTTAAAGGATATAAAATGAGAGAATAGGGTGGCTAGAATTTAGGCTAGAGCAAGAGAATGATTTTTGGTGTAGGGAGAGAGAATGATTTTTGGTGTAGAAAAGAGAAAGAGAGAATGATTTGGTGATCAAGCTTGTTGATGATTGAAAAAGGAGAGACATGACCTCTATTTATAAGGAAAAAAGAAGGGTCGAATCAAGAAAAGATAAGAATTCGAATCGGATAAAACTCTTGCGATAGACAACAATTTTTGCAGTTTTTGTTTTTATCATATCTTTTGATCCAGAAATCGGAATTAGATGAATAAGATATCTTTGGAAAGATTTTGAATTCTACTTTCTAACCCAATTAGAGTCATATTAAATTATTTTCTAGAATAAGAGATATGGCCGAAATAGTGGGACGGTGTCAGTTTTGGATAGAGTTTCGTATTTCGCTCATACCTTTTTTGTTATAGCTCGGAATTAATATTATAATATATCATTGGAAAGATAATTTCAAGGGCTATCCAACCATTTAATATTCAGATAAAAACTATAAAGTACGAAAATAACATCTGAATATCTTTGAACGTCTTTCAATTCAAGTAGAATTAGGACTTTCAAAAAGAAAAAATTTATTCAATTTCAATTGCTTTAATCTTATCTTTTCAAAAAGGATAATTAGGGTATTTTAGAAACTTTTAGAAGCTTCTAATTAATCCTAATTGGATTAGGAATGAGATTAAATCATTTGGACCCTCCACATGATCATTGGGTCGTAGGTAAGGTGAGCTTTGGTTCGGTTTAGATCCAGTTTAGTGTACTGGCCATAACTTATTCGTTACAACTCGGATTTAGGCTTATGATATACCGTTGGAAAGCTGTTTCAAATCCCCATCCAAATATTTAATAATTGGACCCAGATTATGGACCAAAATAAACTGATCTAAACGTTTTTATAAAAAGGACACGAAATGACTGAATTAAAGGACACGAAATCTATTATTTGGTCTAAAAGGCACGAAAAGAGGAAAATAAGTTATGATTTGGGAAAATAGGCTATGAATTGGGTTGGTTTATGAAATTTATTTAATGGAACATGGATTTAAGCACTCTAAATATTACATGATCAACCCGACCAATAATGGCGGTGAAAGGTTGTTCATCATTGGTTTTGGATTTGGAGAGACATTTTTAGGTGTCTACAGACCCTTATATGTTGTATAAAATACCCGTGGTAGGCTTCAGTTTACGAAATCGGTGCAAATTTGGAACGGGTAAATTGACCGTTTTAAGACATATTGGATGGTTCCACCGACTCAATTGGACTCCCGGAGGGTAGTAGGAACCATGGTAAACATCTCGGCAATTTTTATTTCCGGGCTTAAAAAGGTCAAAAAATTCCAAAATTGAAGGCTATAATCCACGCTTTTAGAGGAATTTTGAGGTTACGGGGCCCGGTGGCGAAAAGTCTTGAGACCCTAGGGGATACATATTAGGATCATATAATGACGTTTGAAACCATATATGACCATTATATGTTGCCATAAATGTCCGTGGTAGGCTTGAGGTCACGATATCGGTGCAAGATTGGAACGGGTAAATTGACTGTTTAAAGGCATATTGGATGGTTGGAACCACCCAAATAGACTCCCAGGGTGTATTAGGGTCCAATGTAAGTATCTCGGCACTTTTTATTTCCGGGCGAAAAAAGGTCAAAAAATTCCAAAATTCAATGTTATCACTTTTTGACGAATTTTGAGGTTACGGGGCCCGGTGGCGAAAAGTCTTGAGACCTTAGGGGAAACATCTTAGGGTCATATAATGACGTTTGGAACCAAATATGACCCTTATATGTTGTACAAAATAGCCGTGGTATGCTTCAGTTTACGAAATCGGTGCAAATTTAGAATGAGTAAATTGACCGTTTTAAGGCATATTAGATGGTTCCACCCACTCAATTGGACTCTCGAAGGGTATTAGGAACCATGGTAAACATCTCGACAATTTTTATTTCCAGGTGAAAAAAGGTGAAAAAAATCCAAAATTGAAGGCTATAATCCTGCTTTTTTAAGAATTTTGAGGTTACGGGGTCCGGTGGCGAAAAGTCTTGAGACCTTAGGGGATACATCTTAGGGTCATATAATGACGTTTCGAACTATTTATGACCCTTATATGTTGTACAAAATAGCCGTGGTAGGCTTCAGTTTACGAAATCGGATTAAATTTGGAACGGGTAAATTGACCGTTTTAATGCATATTGGATGGTTCCACCCACTCAATTGGACTCCCGGAGGGTATTGGGAACCATGGTAAACATCTCGGCAATTTTTATTTTCGAGCGAAAAAAGGTCAAAAATTCCAAAATTGAAGGTTAATCCACGCTTTTTAAGGATTTTTGAGGTTACAGGACCCAGTGGCGAAAATTCATGAGACCTTAGGGGATACATCTTAGGGTTATAAAATGTCATTTGGAACCATATATGACTCTTATATGTTGTACAAAATAGCCGTGGTATGCTGCAGTTTACGAAATCGGTGCAAATTTGAAACGAGTAAATTGACCGTTTTAAGGTATATTGGATGGTTCCACCCACTCAATTGGACTCCCAGAGGGTATTAGGAACCATGGTAAACATCTCAACAATTTTAATATCCGGGCGAAAAAAGGTCAAAAAATTCAAAAATTGAAGTAATCCATGCTTTTTGAGGAATTTTGAGGTTATGGGGCCCGGTGGCGAAAAGTCTTGAGACCTTAGGGGATACATCTTAGGGTCATATAATGACGTTTGGAACAAAATATGACCCTTATATGTTGTACAAAATAGCCGTGATAGACTTCAGTTTACGACATCGGTGCAAATTTGGAACGGGTAAATTGACCGTTTTAAGGCATATTGGATGCTTCCACCCACTCATTTCGGCAATTTTTATTTCCGGGCGAAAAAATGTCAAAAAATTCCAAAATTGAAGTAATCCACGCTTTTTAAGGAAATTTGAGGTAACGGGGGCCGGTGGCGAAAAGTCTTGAGACCTTAGGGAATACATCTTAGGGCCATATAATAACGTTTGGAACCATATATGACCCTTATATGTTGTACAAAATAGCCGTGATAGAGTCAGTTTACGAAATCGGTGCAAATTTGGAACGGGTAAATTGACCATTTTAAGGCATATTGGATGGTTCCACCCACTCAATTGGACTCCCGGAGTGTATTTGGAACCATAGTAAACATCTCGGCAATTTTTATTTCCGTGCGAAAAAATATCAAAAAAATTCCAAAATTAAAGACTATATAATCCACGCTTTTTGAGGAATTTTGAGGTTACGGGGCCCGGTGGCGAAAAGTCTTGAGACCTTAGGAGATACATCTTAGGGTCATCTAATGACATTTGGAACCATATATGACCATTATATGTTGCCATAAATGTCCGTGGTAGGCTTGAAATTACGATATCGGTGTAAGTTTGGAATGGGTAGATTGATTGTTTAAAGGCATATTTGATTGTTGGACCCACCCAAATAGATTCCCAGGGTGGATTATGGTCCATGGTAAGCATCTCGGCATTTTATATTTTCGGGCGAAAAAAGGTCAAAAAATTCCAAAATTGAAGGCTATAATCCACGCTTTTTGAGGAATTTTGAGGTTACGGGACCCGGTGGCCAAAAGTCTTGAGACCTATATGGGATACATCTTAGGGTCATATAATGACGTTCGGAACCATATATGACCCTTATATGTTGTACAAAATAGCCGTGGTAGCCTTCAGTTTACGAAATCGGTGCAAATTTGAAACGGGTAAATAGATAGTTTTTAGGCATATTGGATTGATCCACCCACCCAAATTGACTCCCAGGGTGTATTAGGGTTTATGGTAAGCATCTCGGCAATTTTTATTTCCTGGCGAAAAAAGGTCAAAAAATTCCGAAATTGAAGGCTATATAATCAACGCTTTTTGAGGAATTTTGAGGTTACAAGGCCCGGTGGTGAAAAGTCTTGAGACATTAGGGGATACATCTTAGGGTCATATAATGATGTTTGGAACCATATATGACCCTTGAATGTTGTACATTATAGCCGTGGTTGGCTTCAGTTTACGAAATCGGTGCAAATTTGGAACGGGTAAATTGACCACTTTAAGGCATATTGGATGGTTCCACCCACTCAATTGGACCCTCGGAGGGTATTAGGAACCTTGGTAAACATCTCGGCAATTTTTATTTTCGGGCGAAAAAAGGTTAAAAAATTCTAGAATTGAGGGCTATAATCCACGCTTATTGAGGAATTTTGAGTTTACGGGGCCCGGTGGCGAAAAGTCTTGTGACCTTAGGGGATACATCTTAGGGTTATATAATGACGTTTGGAACCATATATGACCCTTATATGTTGGACAAAATAGCCGTGGTAGGCTTTAGTTTACGAAATCAGTGCAAATTTGGAACGAGTAAATTGACTGTTTTAAGGCATATTGAATGGTTCCACCCACTCAATTGGACTCCCGGAGGGTATTAGGAACCATGGTAAACATCTCGGCCATTTTTATTTTCGGGCGAAAAAAGGTCAAAAAATTCCAAATTTGAAGGCTATATCCACGCTTTTTATGGAATTTTGAGGTTACGGGGTCCGGTGGCGAAAAGTGTTGAGACCCTAGGGTTATACATCTTAGGGTTATATAATGACGTTTGGAACCATATATGACCATTATATGTTGCCATTATTTATAGGCTCCTTAAAAAGTGTGCACTCCCAAGGGTTTCGTGCCATAGGGAATATTCACGCAGCTTTTTGCAGACCTCGGGATTTGGGCCTGAAAACTGCCAATCCCAGGTCCTTTTATCTGTCTGCCACGTGTCGTTCTCTGGGAGGTCCAAGGTGTCGCCCTATCCAGTGACACGTGGCGGACTCTGATTGGGCCAACTGGCCTAGGGTATTTTTACCCTAATCATTTGCCCCTCACAGGTGATACGCGCTTGCCACGTGTTACCTGTTACAGGTGTCATCATCCGATTGGTCGGATTTCAAAAAAGTTACTGTGCAGGGAAAATTAGGGTTTTTAACCCTTCTATAAATAGAAAGTTTCACCCCCTGAGATTTTACACCTTTGCGAATCTTTGGAGAATGTTGGACTTTTTGACTTTAAGAATCTCAAAATTCCCTAAGTGTTTTTCATTTTTCAAGCATCCGACACTCGGCCAGCTGTCCGACCGTTCTTCAGCCAACCAAGCGTCTCACACCCTTCTTTTAAAGGTAACGCCTGTTTTCTTCTTTTGCTTTTCATTTTTTCTTTGTTTTCGAAAAAATTGTGTCCCAATCGCATGCGGCACAGCATAGGATAGTGATCAGCCGGTCACCGGGGACGGCTGAAATTAGAACTAGTAGTGCCAACTGCTTGGCCAACGACTGTGCTTTGCGAACTTCTCCGAATTCTACCGTTTCTTTGTCTGTGCAGGACACTATGGCAAGAACAAAAAGAACAGCAAGGAAATCTAACTCCGATGGACCTTTCTACCATTCGGATGGGTCGACCTTTTATTCACACGGCTCAATGAGTGTGCCTCGAAGTGAGGTGTCTGAACACCCTGATAGCCCTTCTTATCTTCCTCCTACCCCCACCTACTACCATTCGCCCACTTCAAGTGGAACTCCCAGTGATGGAATACTGGAGGAGGCGGATGAAACTTATGCACCCGGGCCTTCTGGACAGGCGCCGGAAGAGAGTCTAGGGGAGGACCCTGCTGGCACCAGTCGGCGGTCCCCTAGCTCTGATGACGAGTCGGCCTCGTCATCTTCTTCAGATAATGCCTCTATTTCTTCCGGGGAGGCAAGACGACCTTGCAAGTTTTAAGCGCAAGGTCGTCCTAGGCCATAGTTATACTCTGTGCGTCCCTAACAAGGACGACACCATCACTTGGCCGAGTATGGCCAGCTATGAAGACCGAGCATTCGGTTGCTATGAGGCGGCCTTCCAGGCTGGCCTACGCTTCCCTCTCCATCCGGCCGTGGAGAGGATCTTGGATGGATACAAACTTGGTATCTGGAAACTTGTACCCAACTCCTGGATCAACATTTTGGGGTACGTTGCCGCCTACGAGATGCTGTAGGTGGAGGCGAGCTTTAAAGCGTTAGCCCACATGCATTATCTTAAAAGGGCGCCTGCTAAGGGCGATGAGGGCTGGTACACCTTGACTACTTGCAAGGGGTACATGATGGCTGTTGGCAAGGAAAACAAGTGGAAGGACTGGAGAACTAAGTTCTACATAGTCAAAACCGCCGATAGCCGCTTGAACCAAAGTTTAACAGGTGGAACAAGGATCCACCTCTCCTAGCAGGCAGGAGTGCACTGCCAGCTCATCCTAGACGAGCAAAGGAGGAGATCATGGACGCGGGTTTGTTCACCGTGTCCGTGAAGACGAATGCTGAGGGGGACAAGGAAGTTACCCCTCAATGTTATCTCCCCTTGTACAAATGGTTTGAGGAGGGGACGTTCTTGGCCGCTTGTGGGCTAAGTATTGAGATGCTAAGAGGTAGTCGGCCGTCTGTTTAATATGAAATTTCATTTTTCTTTTCTTCACTTGTTAAATGATTCTAACACTTGTTCTTTTTTGCAGACAAAGCAATGGAGAAGCTCTCGGCCTCCAGGAAGCCGGCTGTGTTTGCTTCCAGATACAGACCAAACGTCCTTAACAGGACGGAGGCCACCACCAGCACTAAGGTGGATGCGCAGCGACCAGTCGGTACCCCAAGGGTGAGGATTCCATACTTAGCATTTCTCTAATTGATGCTGAATTTGTCCGAATGTTTTCTAACTTGTTTTTGTCATGTGTTGATGTAGGGTACCTCCACCAAGTCCCCATCAAAACCATCTGACCCTAAGCTCCAAAAGACTAGGGCGGGTGATGTGAGCGCATCCGGCAAGGGCGGCCGGAAGCACGTGGCTCATAAGCCCAAGATAGGCCCAGACGCCTCTGCTTACGAAGCTGATAGGGAGATCAGCAGGCCGGATGTCCAAAGGACATCGAAGGGTGGCTTCAAGCAACCTTCTACTACTGTCGGCATAGCAGGTGAGAAGAGGTTTCTGGGTGAGAAACCTCCCTCTTCTTCCTGTAAGGAGAGGTTTCTAGGGGAAAAGCCCTCCTCTTCTGCTGGTGAGAAGAGGTTTCTGGGGGAAGAAGAAGAAGAAGAAGAGGACGACAGTAAAGACCATTCGTCTTTCTTAAACTCCAAATTAGCCATACTTGAATATTTTTCTAACTTTTTTCTCTCTTCAGTCCCTGTGCAGAGGCCGACTGTAGTTCAAATGGCCAAATCCATGCTGAGGGCGATTGATGTTGACGACAAAGCATCTATCAGAGGAGTCTGCACCTGTGGGGAATATTTCAAGCATTATGATAACCCCAAACATGAACCCCACTGTGATCATACACTAAAGTACGGTGGCGTTCCAAAGGGAAAGACAAAGAGCAAAAAGAGTCGCCAACAAGTTTTAGTAACTTGTAAACCCAAAAGACAATCCAAAGGACTATCAACTACTCCATAAGGTCTTGAACCAAACAGGGTCCGGGGATGAGGGTACGAATCCAATCTACAAAAGAAAGGACCCTCTCTATAAAATAGGCCTCTACTTTGTTCTGCTCGTATTCATGCGCGCTTTTCGAATAACATACAAACATTATATTAAACCTACCCTGTTTAATCTATGTTGGTTGAATATTAATGCACAAATAAGACTATTATTGGCGATCACTTGAGTTAAAATCACATTAGCCCAAACTAAATTAATAATTATCTTATTAAGTGTGATTTCAAGTACAAATTCCCTTTAACAATCATAAAAGGTGTGATCAAGCAATAACAATAAAATAATATCCAGCAACATAATAATAAAGAATAAATAATAATCACAATATTCATAATAATAATAATAACGATAATAGCATGATAAGGCATAATAAAGCTTGATAATGATAGCAAGATCCTAGGCATGATACTAACAAGATTAATAACAAATCCTAGCATGTCACTAAACAATAAAGATCAAAGCTTTAAACCTAACATGGTACTAACATGATAACATGACATTAGAAAAGAGTAAAGGCACCCCAAACATGATACTAGAAAGCATAAAATAACATCCTAACATGATACTAGGAATATTAAACAATAATAAGCATGCTTTCTACATTGTGAAAGAAATAGGGAGTAAGCTAATCTACTTACTTTGAAGCCTCGTACCTCTTTCTAATAACAAAATACACGAGTTAGTAAACTTCAATGAAAATAATAAAGAATAATTAAAGAATCAAATTGAAATCAAATTAAATAAAGTTTAGACTAGTTTTGGACCAAACCCTCAGAAATTATCAACCTTTCACGTCTAGGGCGAAGGCAACTTCGAACTTGGCTAAGAGATTCTAAGTCTTGTGATTGCGGAATTGTATTTAAAAAGCTAGTTTAGAAAAAGAAAGAGAGAAAATAAGAATTAAGTAATTCTTAATGAGAGTTGATAGAGAGAATTGAGTAAGAATTGATGAGAGATGATGGTAATTTATTGAGAGAATTGATGATTGATAAAGGGGAGATAAGACGTCTATTTATAAGAAAAAAGAGAAGGTCGAAGAATAAGAAAAGAAATCCGAATTCAAATCGAAATAAAACTCGTAGACAGCAGTTTTTACGAATTTTGTTTTTATCATATCTTTTGATCCAGAAGTCCAAATAAGTCATATAATATGTTGTTGGAAAGATCTTGAAGTCTAATTTCTAATGCAATTAGAATCAGATTCAAATATTTTGTAGATAAAAAGATATGGACGAAATAATAGCACGGTGTCAGTTTTGGATAGAATTTCGTATATCTTTCATATCTTTTTCGTTATAGCTCGGATTTAATATTATAATATATCATTGGAAAGATAATTTCAAGATATATCCAATGATAAAAAATTTGGATAAAAAACATGAGGCACGAAAATAATATCTGACTATCTTTGAACATGTTTGAATCCGAATAGAATTTGGAAAGTTTTAAAAAAGGAAAGTTTATATTTAAATCAAATTCTATGATCTTATCTTTTCAAAAAAGGATAATTAAGATATTTTAGAAACTTATAGAAGATTCTAATCAATCCTAATTAGTTTATGAATAGGATTAAACCTTTGGACCCTCCTCATGATCATTGGGTCGTAGCTAAAATCCGGTTTGGGCCCAGTTTAGTATTTTGGCCATAACTTCCTCATTATTCATCGGAATTGGGCTTATAATATATCGTTGGAAAGGTCTTTTCAAGCCCCATCCAACTACACCATTATTAGACCCTTATCATGGACCAAAATAAACTGAATTGGACGTTTTTATAAAATAGAAATGGTTTTCGAAAACAGAAAGAAGGATTTTAATAATAACTAACCGCAACACTTGACTTTTCACACTTTTACCTCATTCGATTATGTTTTGACGTGAAAGGTATTCATCACTGGGTTTGGTTTTGGGGAGACACAAATGGGTGTCTACAGAAGCCCCCACTTTGACTGAGTTTGGAGAAACTTATGTTTCGAAAACGAAAGTCAAAATATCGATAGGGACGGAAAATGATTCAAAACGTTCTGCGATTCCAAATCATTCTTATAACGCTGATACCTGCAAACTAATCATTAGTTAAAACAGATAATAGAGTTAAGAAACGCGTATCTTGCACCGTCGAGCACACGTCTCTGAACGTAACCGTTTTGCTGTTGCTTTTGTTGTTGTGACAACCTCCACAGTGCCTCGTGAACGCCATCTTTGAAGATAACAGTAAGTCGTCGCCTTCAATATTCTTGGTGACAATCCTCCACAGTATTTCGGGAACATCGTCGAAAATAACTGTATGTCGTCACCTTCTAGGTTGTGGCCGTACATCGCCACGGCAGTGCATCGCCGCTATAGACAATCTCTTCTTTACCTTGAGGGACCGTCGAAGGTGACCTTACTTCGCCATCTCCAAGATTTTTGACAACTCTCCACATCCTAGGGAACGTTGTCTATCATTGCTGCTACATCTCGAGCTTTTCCTTGAATCATGGTGACAACTTTCACAATCTTAGCGAATGTCGTCGAAGACCGCCTCATCACGAACCGCTCTTCTCAAATCTAGGTGACAACCTCCACAATCTTAGCGAATGTTGTCGAAGACCGCCTCATCACGAACCGCTCTTCTCAAATATAGGTGACAACTTCCACAATCTTAGTGAATGTCGTCGAAGATCGCCCATCTCGTGCTATCTTCTCAAATCTTGATGACAACTTCCACAATCTTAGCGAAGGTCGTCGAAGATCGCCCATCTCGTGCTATCTTCCCAAATCTTGATGACAACTTCCACAATCTTAGCGAAGGTCATCGAAGATCGCTCATCTCGTGCTATCTTCCTAAATCTTGGTGACAACTTCCACAATCTTAGCGGGCGTTGTCGAAGATTGCTCATCTCGTGGTATCTTCTCAAATTAAGTGATAACCTTCACAATCTTAGTGAAAGCTATCAAAGATCGCTTCATCTTGAATTGTTCTTCTCAATAATAACCTCCCCAATCATAGTGAAAGCTATTGAAGGTCACTTCATCTCAAACCGTCCTTCTTAAATCCAAGTAATAAACTCTTTTCAATCTTAAAGCCCCCTGTTGAAGGCTCCGTCATCTCGAATCTTCAAATCTTCTTCCATCCTAGGAATCGAAATCGTTGTGAACCGTTATTTTGGTGCTTGCGATGAGCCAATACTTAGGCGCTTTAAGTTAAGTGAGACGATCTTTTGTCAGGTCGATCACTCATTGTGATTGTAATCGACCCGACTACTAAATCATGTCAAATTTCTTAGAGGGGCTAACTGGCGTACCAAGGAACCCAAACTGCTAAAATAGGTCTATAAAGTCATTATGTGGGGCCCAGCATCTTGTCGTCGCTCTGGCGCTAGCCAGAGACAACTGTCGCCGCGATATCGTTCCGAACTTTCAATTTGGTCGTTTCCTTACAACCAAATCTGCTCAAATCTTTTGCAAATTAAGGCTCTTCACCTATGATTTACTGATCCATTTAATTTTTGCTCAAACTCCTCTCATCTTGGAAGAATCTCATATATCTATATTCGCGGTTTTTCGAAAAAATCCGGGAATATTCTTGCTCGCTGGAATGTACCTGCATCTATATTTCAGACTATAGGACTTTGCTCATCTTTTATTATCTTAGGGTTGATCTAAGGCTTAGTGTTGCTTGACTCATTGATTTGACATGACTTAACTTAAATCGTTTGACACATGTGTTAGACTCAACTCGATGTGATATGACACAACATGACTCAATGTACATGACTCGAAAATGCAAAAAAGCAAAAATTTTCCGTCATTTTTGTGGAGAGTACCGACTTTCTCCCGAAAAAGAAAGACGCGAAAAAGAATCGAAGTGTTTGATGGTGCATGTTGAATGAGCTTAATCAAGTATATGCATTTGATACTATCCCTCAAGGTATAAGGATTAATTCATCCTAAACTATCTTAGTTGACTCAATTATGAAAGTATTTAGGTAACTTAGGCGCGGAGGTTAAGTACTTCATACTTTGATACAATTATGATTATAAGTGATGAGTGATGTGGATATGACAAAGCATGCTTCAACATTATGTTAATATTTCATGACAAAGGGTTCCTAATTGGAAGTCTATTTGGTAATGTATCTGTGATGTCTGTGAAAGTGACACTAAAGTTAAGCTGCAAAGGCTAAGTGTTGGAAAAGTATTATTTGATAAGAGTCAAATAATGATGACTCTTAGGCTAGGTAGGCTAATGATGTAAGGATCAAGCCCCCAAGTCTAGCTCTAAGTAAATAGGGATGAGCATTGGAAATCCCTTGATATGATCATGGTGTAAGTGTGTGAATGTGAAAATGAATGTATTTTTATTATGGCCGCACCTCAATATGAGGTTGCCTACGTATCCGATGGAAATCAAGCCAAACGTAGCTCTGTCCGAACCTCGCACAAGTGTGTGTATACCACAAAAAGGTCTTTTTTTTAAGGGTTGTAACGTGGTTAGGCTAAAGGTTGAAGAAGAAGGGGATAAAGGCTCAAGACCCTAGATAAGCCCCCAAGGTGTGTAACCTTGCTTTTGAATCTTTGTATTTTTATGCTTGAGGTTTCTCATTTTTTAGCTCTCTTTTTTTTATTTTTTGCTCTTCTTTTTTTTGCTTTTGCATTTTTATTTTATTTTCATAAGTGTGGGCAATCCCGATCATGCGGTCTATCACTCACTTGGCATTCATGTTTCTCAAGCACGGTACCGAGCACTCGATAAGAGACGCAATCTGAGACATGTTCTTATCAAAGATATTTTCATATCATAGACATTGGAACACTTGCCCTTTTGTACACTTTTATTCATTTACTTATTTTTATTTTATTCGTTTGAGATCACTCAAGCTTTCATATTTGTAAATTGAATAAGTTACAAACCATCCCATCCCAAGGTTAGTAGATGTGGGTTGAAAAAATAAAAGGTCTATCGTTAGACGAGGCTCAAAGTGGTTTATCAAAAAAAAGGATTATATATTTAAAGGGTGAGAGATATGACATGGCTACAAGGGGTGCCTCAAATCATTGGTATACCTTGTGCTTAATTCGACCTTGATTTATTTTTTTTTTTTTTGTTTTTTTTTTTTTTTTTTTTTTGCAATGCAATGCAATGATCATATGCAGGAAAATAAAATGCTCATTTTATTAAAAGGAAAAAGTAAATGAAAAGTCCTACAAAGTAAAAAGTAGGGGAAAATGAAAGGTGCCTATGCTAGACTTATTGGGGAAGGGTTTGAAAAAACAGAAGAAAGCATGAAATCTTGGTGAGAAGCTTGCCTTGTATTTTGTCTCATCATTACTCTTTTTTTTTATTATTATTATTGTCAATCACATGACTCAAACTCGATTCAACATGCATAGATGGGAAAAGATCATGAAAGAATGAAGGGAATGATATGTATGGAGAAAGTATGTGGAGTGTAGGAAAAAGATGTAGATAAAGAAATATGGAAGAATTAGGAAAAGAATGGACCCCCAACTCAAATGACGGAAAAACGACTCATGCATGAACCTAAGACATGGTCATGGTGACATGTACAAAGTGTGTGCTAAGAATAATGAGTGTAGGTGACATGTTAAGACTTGTGTCATGACCATGTGGCTAGACAATGTGACTAGACTTAAGCAAAGACTAAATTAAGACTTCACGTATGTGCATTAAACTGGACAGGCTGTAGTATTTTAGTCATAACTTTTAATCTGTGACTCTGATTGGGACGAAACCAACGCCAAATTAAAGATAAAACTTGGGGCTACAGATAGATAGGTTATATAACTCGTGGTTCTTCCTAGAACTCCGGCTATGACCAAAACAAGTTGACGCATGTGCAGTATACGGGAATAAAAATCCGGGTTGACTTAAAAGAACTATGACTCTACTTAAGGGAATTTTATTAGTTCAAATTAATTAATTAATTAATTAAACAAAGTCCTTTAGTCATTGGTTATTTTATTTAGTCTTAACCACAAGTCAAACAAACGGTTAACACATATATAATATATACAAGCAAGGGTGCAAAAGTAGTTCACGTAGTCACAATAAGATGCAATGAGTTTGCAACCTAACCATGGCTCTAGTTCTCTAAAGTTCAAGGATATGGGTTAAGTCAAAAGGTCCATGGTTGTGAATCCATATGCATTGCACACAAGCCTACCGTGAGGGTTGGAGCGAATGGACAGGATTCCGCGAGTTCGTGATGAAATCGAACTCGACTCCATGGTTTGGTGGATTCACAAACATTACACGTACCCAAATCTGAACTTTGCACATGATAGTGGGATATTCCATTGGGCAGGTGAAGTAGGAACCCCAGAGGGTTATTTCCATATGTAGAACACATATGGGTTCAGAAAAGTGAGAAAAGGACTCAATCAATAAGCAAAATCAAGCCAACAATGCTAGAAATGGTCAAAGCAAGAAGGCAGACCCCTGGCTCGGTATTGGAAGAACTTGGCGCCAGACTACAGGGACTGTCGCCGCAAAAAAAGCTCCTGTCACCAAGCGACAGAACTTTCGCCAGGCGACAGAAACTTTTTACGGGCGACAAGCCCTGTTTTCTAGACGCTAGTTCCTACATGCCTTGACAAGTTTCTGTGTTCTTCGAATTTTCCAGATTTCGCATCATCTTTTCGATTCTAGTCATGAAAGATATTTCTCAAATTATATGATTCCAAACGTCATTATATGACCCTAAGATGTATCCCCTAAGGTCTCAAGACTTTTCGCCACCGGGCCCCGTAACCTCAAAATTCCTCAAAAAGCGTGGTTTATAGCCTTCAATTTTGGAATTTTTTGACCTTTTTTCGCCCGGAAATAAAAAATGCCGAGATGCTTACCATGGACCCTAATACACCCTGGGAGTCTATTTGGGTGGGTCCAACCATCCAATATGCCTTTAAACAGTCAATTTACGCGTTTTAAACTTGCAACGATATCGTCACCTCAAGCCTACCACGGACGTTTATGGCAACATATAATGGTCATACATGGTTCCAAACGTCATTATATGAACCTAAGATGTATCCCCTAGGGTCTAAGGACTTTTCGCCACCGGGCCCCGTAACCTAAAAACTCCTCAAAAAGCGTGGATTATAGCCTTCAATTTTGGAATTCATTCAACAAAGCTAATTGATTCAAATGAAAGGCAAACACAGTCAAACAAAGCTTTTTGAATCAAATGAAAGTCAAATGCATTCAACAAAGCTAATTGAGTCAAATGAAAGTCAAACACATTCAACAGTGCTTTTTGAATCAAATGAAAGTCAAATACATTCAACAAATACAATTTAGTCAAATGAAAGTCAAACACATTAAAACAAAGCTTTTAGAATCAAATGAAAGTCAAATGCATTTTACAAAGATAATTGAGTCAAATGAAAGTAAAACACATTCAAACAAAGCTTTTTAAATCAAATGAAAGTCAAATGCATTCAACATAGCTTTTTGACTCAAATTATAGTCAAACACATTCAAACAAAGCTTTTTGAATTAAATGAAAGTCAAATGCATTCAACAAAGCTTTTTGACTCAAATGAAAGTCAAACACATTCAAACAAAGATTTTTGAATCAAATGAAAGTCAAATGCATTCAACAAAGCTAATTGAGTCAAATTAAAGTCAAACACATTCAAACAAAGCTTTTTGAATCAAATGAATGTAAAATGCAACAACTAGTGAGACGACTAATTTCTAATAGGAACAATTTAAAAATTTGTTGCCTCAATTTGTTTCTAACACGCTACAAATAAAAAATTAGTTATCAGAATTTGTTGATATATAGAAAGAAGACAAAATTTGATGAAATCTAGCAACAACCAGTAAGACAACTTGTTTTTAATAGAAACCAAAAAAAGATATATTGAATCAAATGAAAGTCAAATGCATTCAACAAAGGTAATTGGGTCAAATGAAAGTCAAACACATTCATACAAAGCTTTTTGAATCAAATAAAACTCAAATGCATTCAACAAAGCTAATTGAGTCAAATGAAAGTCAAACACATTCAACAACGCTTTTTGAACCAAATGAAAGTCAAATGCATTCAACAAAGTCTATTGAGTCAAATGAAAGTCAAACTGATTCAAACAAAGCTATTTGAAAGAAATTAAATCAAATGCTTTAAACAAAGATATTTGAGTCAAATAAAAGACAAACACATTAAAACAAAGCTTTTTAAATCAAATGAAAGTCAAATGCATTCAAGAAAGATAATTGAGTCAAATGAATGTCAAACACATTTATACAAAGCTTTTTGAATCAAATGAAAGTCAAATGCATTCAATAAAGACAATTGAGTCAAATAAAAGTCAAACACATTATAACAATGTTTTTTGAATCAAATGAATGTCAAATTCTTTCAACAAAGATAATTGAGTCAAATGAAAGTCAAACACATTCAAACAAAGCTTTTTGAATCAAATGAAAGTCAAATGCATGCAACATAGCTTTTTGACTCAAAGGAAAGTCAAACAAATTTAAACAAAGCTTTTTGAATCAAATGAAAGTCAAATTCATTAAACAAAGATTTTTTACTCAAATAAAAGTCAAACACATTCAAACAATGCTTTTTAAATCAAATGAAAGTCAAATGCATTCAACAAGGATAATTGAGTCAAATGAAAGTCAAACACATTCATACAAAGCTTTTTGAATCAAATGAAAGTTAAATTCATTTAACAAAGCTAATTGAGTCAAATGAAAGTCAAACTCATTCAACAATGATTTTTTAATAAAATGAAAGTCAAACACATTAAAACAAAGCTTTTTGAACCAAATGAAAGTTAAATTCATTCAACAAAGCTAATAGAGTCAAATGAAAGGCAAACACATTCAAACAAAGCTTTTAGAATCAAATGAAAGTCAAATGCATTCAACAAAGCTAATTGAGTCAAATGAAAGTCAAACACATTCAACAGTGCTTTTTGAATCAAATGAAAGTCAAATACATTCAACAAAGACAATTGAGTCAAGTGAAAGTAAAACACATTAAAACAAAGCTTTTTGAATCAAATGAAAGTCAAATGCATTCAACACAGATAATTGAGTCAAATGAAAGTCAAACACATTCAAACAAAGCTTTTTGAATCAAATGAAAGTCAAATGCATTCAACATAGCTTTTTGAATCAAATTAAAGTCAAACACATTCAAACAAATCTTTTTGAATCAAATGAAAGTCAAATGAATTCAACAAAGCTTTTTGACTCAAATGAAAGTCAATCATATTCAAACAAAACTTTTCGAATCAAATGAAAGTCAATTGCATTCAACAAAGCTAATTGAGTCAAATGAAAGTCAAACACATTTATACAAAGCTTTTTGAATCAAATGAATGTAAAATGCAACAACTAGTGAGACGGCTAATTTCTGATTGTAACAATTCAAAAATTTGTTGCCTCAATTTGTTTCTAACACGCTAAAAATAAAAAATTAGTTGTCAGAATTTGTTGATATATGGGAACTAGACAAAATTTGTTGAAATCTAGCAACAACCAGTAAGACAACTTGTTTTCAATAGCAAAAAAAAAAAAAGATATATTGAATCAAATGAAAATCAAATGCATTCAACAAAGGCAATTGGATCAAATGAAAGTCAAACACATTCATACAAAGCTTTTTGAATCAAATAAAACTTAAATGCATTCAACAAAGCTAATTGATTCAAATGAAAGTCAAACACATTCAAACAAAGCTTTTTGAATCAAATCAAAGTCAAATGGATTCATCATAGTTAATTGAGTAAAAAAAAGTCAAACACATTCAAACAATGCTTTCTTAATCAAATGAAAGTCAAATGCATTCAACAAACCTAATTGAGTAAAATGAAAGTCAAACTCATTTAACAAAGCTTTTCTGAACCAAATGAAAGTCAAACACATTCAAACAAAGCTTTTAAAATCAAGTGAAAGTCAAATGCATTCAACGAAGATAATTGAGTCAAATGAAAGTCAAACACATTCATACAAAGCTTTTTGAATCAATTGAAAGTAAAATGCATTCAACAAAGCTAATTGAGTCCAATGAAAGTAAAACTGATGAGTGACATTTATGGCACTCATTTGGTCCCTTTTTGGATGAATTCTATTTCTTTTTATCTCTCTTTTCTTTAATTTTCCTTAGATTTATTCTTGCTTTCTTCATTTTATGCTTTTTGTAGTTAATTTCTCTATTTCATGCATTTTCTAGTTTACTTGTTATTTTTCTCTTTTACTTGTTTTTTATCATTTGTTGTAGATGGTAATTGATTGTCCAAGAATTCCCGAGCTTCCTCTCTATGATCTTTCATTGTTTTCATGCCTAAAGATGGTGCAAGAAGCTTCAAGTCAAAGGTGGATCCAAGGGGAAAGCTTCAAGGCTTTGTATATGCCTTCCTCATGGCTTATACTCTTCAAGAAATTCAAGAAAGTTTCTGCCTACTTTGTCCTCCATCATCATCATCTAGGATGTGTGCACCGCTTAAGCTAGGACGAAGAGAAGAAGGGGGAAGACCCAGCCAGGTGCGGGCGCACCAAGGTAGTGTGTGGCTGCACATTGGTCGGGTGCGGCCGCACACCTGGTGCGTGCGGGCACACCAATCTGGGTGTGTCCCGTGCGCACCACTCTCTCTCCTCCGAGCGCCCGCACCTACGTGGGTCTATTTTTGGGCGTCAATACCTACCTCCTCTTTGTATATATAGTTATTTCTTCCTATTTTTAGTAAGAAGCTTTAGATTGGATTAGATAGTTAGTTTTTGAGAGAATTTTAGAGAGAGAAACTCAAGGATTGAAGAGAGTGAAACTCATGATTTTTGGTGATTGCTCAAGAATTCCTCATTGTAATTGATCTTTAGATCAAAGTTTTGTAAGGATCTTCTTCTTGATTTCAATACAAGTTTGATTCTAGTTGATTTCATTTGTTTTCCATGTTATTGTTGATTGATTGGAGTTAAATTGATGATTGATTGTAGTTTTATTGATTTTTGATTGATTGTTGATTGATCTTTGATTTCAATTATGTTGATGATGAAATTGATGATTGTTGTAGTTTTAATCTTGATTCCTATGGCTAGTGAGTATTTTTCTAGCTAGGGAAATGGTGAAGCATGTTTGAGTGATGGATTAGAGTAATTTGGGGATAATTGATGGAGTTGATGATATGATTAAATTTGGTTGATAATTCATGTGCATGTGTGTGATTGATTGAAGTTTGGCCATCTTTGATTATTGCACTAGATTGCATTGTGAGCTTGCTATGATACGGACCATTGATTAGTAACTTGCAATTTCACGATTGAGGTGCTTTGTGACGTTCACTAGGTAGTGTTAGACCTCTAGGTGAACTATCTTATTGGTATGCTCTTTTGGATACATGATGATCTTCCTTCATATCACTTGACTTAGTCGGTTTGACCTCCCAAATTACCATTTTCCATTACAATTACATGTGGATCCATTGCCCTAGTGTCTTTAGATTTATTTCATACAAGTTCATGCATCATTTAGCTCTAGCTCTAGTTTCCTTCATAAACCCCCTTTACTTGACTTCGAAATAGCTTGACTTAGGCATTGTGCATTCGACCTCCATTCCCTTGCGTTCTACATTGACTTACCACTACACTAAATAGGGGTTTGTTAAGTTACAAATTTTGTTTGATTGGGTGGGGTGGTAGCCCAACGACCTACTATTCTTCATCCCATCAAAAACACATTCAAACAAAGCTTTTTGAATTAAATGAAAGTGAAATGCAATTAAAGAAGCTAATTGAGTCAAATGAAAATCAAACACATTCATACAAAGCTAATTGAGTCAAATGAAAGTCAAATGCATTCTACAAAGCTAATTGAGTTAAATGAAAGTCAAACACATTCAAAAAAAGCTTTTTAAATCAAATGAAAGTCAAATGCATTCAAGAAAGCTATTTGAGTCAAATGAAAGTCAAAAACTTTCAAACAATGCTTTTTGAATCAAATGAAAGTCAAATGCATTCAATAAAGATAATTGACTCAAATGAAAATCAAACACATTCAAACAAAGCTTTTTGAATTAAATGAAAGTGAAATGCAATGAACAAAGCTAATTGAGTCAAATGCAAGTCAAACACATTAAAACAAATTTTTTTGAGTCAAATGAAAGTCAAATGCATTCAACAAAGCTTTTTGACTCAAATGAAAGTCAAACACATTTAAACAAAGAATTTTAAATCAAATAAAATTCAAATGCATTTAATAAAGATGATTGGGTCAAATGAAAGTCAAACACATTCATAAAAAGATTTTTGAATAAAATGAAAGTCAAACGCATTCAACAAAGATAAATGAGTCAAATGAAAGTCAAACACATTTAAACAAAGCTTTTTGAATCAAATGAAAGTCAAATGTATTCAATAAAGCTAATTGTATTAAATGAAAGTCAAACACAATCAAACAAATCTTTTAGAATCAAATGAAAGTCAAATGCATTCAATAAAGATAATTGAGTCAAATGAAAGTCTAACACACTCAAAAAAAGCTTTTTGAGTCAAATGAAAGTAAAATGCATTAAACAAAGCTTTTTCACTCATATGAAAGTCAAACATATTCAAACAAAGCGTTTTGAATCAAATGAAAGTCAAATGCATTCAATAAAGATAATTGAGTCAAATGAAAGTCAAACACATTCAAACAAAGCTAATTGAGTCAAATAAAAGTCAAATACATTCTACAACACTTTTTGACTCATATGAAAGTCAAACAAATTCAAACAAAGCGTTTTGAATCAAATAAAAGTCAAATGCATTTTACAAAGGTAATTGGGTTGAATGAAAGTCAAACACATTCATACAAAGGTTTTTAAATCAAATAAAACTCAAATGGATTCAACAAATCTAATTGAGTCAAATGAAAGTCAAACACATTCAACAACGCTTTTTGAATCAAATGAAAGTCAAATACATTCAACAAAGACAAATGAGTCAAATGAAAGTCAAACACATTAAAACAAAGCTTCTTGAATAAAATGAAAGTCAAATGCATTCAACAAAGATAATTGAGTCAAATGAAAGTTAAACACATTCAAATAATGCTTTTTAAATCAAATGAAAGGCAAATGCATTTAACAAAGCTAATTGAGTTAAATGAAAGTCAAACACATTCAAACAAAGCTTTTTGAATCAAATGGAAGTAAAATGCATTCAACATAGCTAATTGAATCAAATGAAAGTCAAACACATTCAAACAAAACTTTTTGAATTAAATGAAAGTGAAATGCAATAAACAAAGCTAATTGAGTCAAATGCAAGTCAAACACATTAAAAGAAAGTTTTTTGAGTCAAATGAAAGTCAAATGCATTCAACAAAGCTTTTTGACTCAAATGAAATTCAAACACATTCAAACAAAGCTTTTTAAATCAAATGAGAGTTAAATGCATTCGATAAAGATAATTGAGTAAAATGAAAGTCAAACACATTCAAAAAAAGCTTTTTCAATCAATTGAAAGTCACATGCATTCAACAAAAATAATTGAGTCAAATGAAAGTCAAACACATTCAAACAAACCTTTTTGAATCAAATTAAAGTCTAATGCATTAAACAAAGTCAAACCTTTTTGAATCAAATGCAAGTCAAATGAAAGTCAAACCTTTTTGAATCAAATGCAAGTCAAATCAATATTTTAATGCGTTTGACTCCCATTTGACTCAATTAGCTTTGTTTAATGCATTTGACTTTCATTTAATTCAGAAAGCTTTGTTTGAATGTGTTTGACTTTCATTTGAGTCAAAAAGCTTTGTTGAATGCATTTGAATTTCATTTGATTTAAAAAGCTTTGTTTGAATGTGTTTGACTTTCAGTTGACTCAATTATCATTGTTGAATGCATTTGAATTTCATTTTATTCAAAAAGTTTTGTATGAATGTGTTTGATGGGAGGAGGAACGGTAGGTCGTTGGGCTACCACCCCACCCAATCAAACAATATTAATAACTCAACAAACCCCTATGAAAGTGTAGTGGTAAGTCGAGATCGAACCCAAAGGAATGGAAGTTGAATGTATATTGCCTATAGTCAAGCTACTCCTAAGTCAAAGGCGGGGTTTATGGTAGAAACTAGAGCTAGAGCTAATCGATGCAATTGAACTTGTATAAAATCAATATAAAAGACACTAGGGGAATGGATTCACATGTCATTGCAATGGAGAATGGTAATTTGGGAGGTCAAACCAACTAAGTCAAATGATATGAAGGAAGATCAAACATGTATCCAAAAGAGCATACCAAGATAATTCTCCTAGAGGTCTAACTAGCGCCAGCTACGCTAAACACTACCTAGGAAAACGTCACAAGATACCTCAATCGAGAAATTGCTAGTTACTAATCCCCCTTTGACTTGAAACTCTTTGCACAAGCATTAGGCATGAAAAGCAATGAAAAACCATAGAGAGGAAGCTCAGGAATTCTTGGACAATCAATCACAACCTACAAACAAAGGAGAAAAAGCAAATAAAAAGGAAAAACAACAAGTAAACTAGAAAATACACAAAATAGAGAACCTAACTAAGAAAAGCATAAAATGAAGAAAATAAGAATAAAACTAAGGAAAACTAAAGAAAAGAGTAATAAAATGAAATGAAATTCATCCAAAAAGAGATCAAATGAGTGCCATAAATGTCACTCATCTAATTCCCCCAAGCTAAACTTTTGCTCGTCCTCGAGCAAAACAAAGCAAGAAAGATCAAGGATGAAAAATTTATTGAAAATGAAAAAGAAACACTCAAGATAAGAATATACACTAAGACTCACTGTCGTAGGAATCACGGTTGCTTTTAGCTACAACAAGCCCTTTAAACCCCAAAGTCGCCTATGAGAACGAGTGAGGTCTCGTAAGGGTATCCTAAGAGTTTGACCCGTAACTCTCCACCAAACATCAATGAGGCAAACCATGAAAATAAAAGAAAAGAAAATGAAAACAAACCTTTGTGAAATGAACTCACATAAAGACTATAATGCAAATGAATGAAAATCTTTCTCAAGTAGTTAACGTATGCACTTTTCAAGATATCTATGGTTGATTGAACATAGGGTATGCTAGGCATAGGAACTAGACATCACAATCCACGTTCATCCCAAACAATCTTACCGCGTTCTCCCCACTAGTCTCAAATCTCCCCTTAGTGAGTATCCCAATGATTCCTCGAAGGATTGAAAGTCAAATGCTTTCAACAAAGCTAAGTGAGTTAATTGAAAGTCAAACACATTCAAACAAAGCTTTTTCCATCAAATGAAACTAAAATGCATCCAACAAAGCTTATTGAGTCAAATGAAAGCCAAACAAATTCAAACAAAGGTTTATGAATTAAATGAAAGTGAAATGCAATTAAAAAAGCTTATTAAGTCAAATGAAAGTCAAATACATTCAAACAAATCTAATTGAGTCAAATGAAAGTCAAATGCATTCTACAAAGCTAATTAAGTCAAATGAATCTCAAACACATTCAAACAAAGCTTTTTGAATAAAATGAAAGTAAAATGCATTCAACAAAGTTAATTGAGTCAAATGAAAGTCAAACACATTAAAACAAAGCTTTTTGAATTAAATGAAAGTGAAATGCAATTAACAAAGCTAATTGAGTCAAATGAAAGTCAAACACATTCATACAAAGCTTTTTGAATCAAATGAAAGTCAAATGCATTCAACAAAGCTAATTGAGTCAAATGAAAGTCAAAACACACTTAAACAATGCTTTTTAAATAAAATGAAAGTAAAATGCATTCAACAAAGCTAATTGACTCAAATGAAAGTCAAACTCATTTAAACAATGCTTTTTGAATCAAATGAAAGGCAAATGCATTCAACAAAGCTAATTGAGTCAAATGAAAGTCAAACACATTAAAACAAAGCTTTTTGAATTAAATGAAAGTGAAATGCAATTAACAAAGCTAATTGAGTCAAATGAAAGTCAAACACATTCAAACAAAGCTTTTTGCATCAAATGAAAGTAAAATGCATTCAACAAAGCTAATTGAGTCAAATGAAAGTCAAACACATTTAAACAATGCTTTTTGAATAAAATGAAAATAAAATGCATTCAACAAAGCTAATTGAGTAAAATGAAAGTCAAACACATTAAAATAAAGCTTTTTGAATTAAGTGAAAGTGAAATGCAATTCATAAAGCTATTTGAGTCAAATGAAAGTCAAACACATTCAACCAAAGCTTTTTGAATCAATTTAAAGTCAAATGCATTCAACATAGCTTTTTGACTCAAGTGAAAGTCAAACACATTCAAACCAAGCTTTTTGAATCAAATGAAAGTCAAATGCATTCAAAAAAGATTTTTGACTCAAATAAAAGTCAAACACATTCAAACAAAGCTTTTTAAATCAAATGAAAGTCAAGTGTATTCGACAAGGATAATTGAGTCAAATGAAAGTCAAACACATTCATTCAAAGCTTTTTGAATCAAATGAAATTTAAATTTATTTAACAAAGCTAATTGAGTCAAATGAAAGTCAAACTCATTCAACAATGCCTTTTTAATAAAATGAAAGTCAAACACATTAAAACAAAGCTTTTTGAATCAAATGCAAGTTAAATTCATTCAACAAAGATAGTTGAGTTAAAAGGAAGTCAAACACATTCATACAAAGCTTTTTGAATCAAATGAAAGTCAAATGCATTCAACAAAGATAATTAAGTGAAATGAAAGTTAAACGCATTCAAACAAAGCTTTTTGAATCAAATGAAAGTCAAATGCATTCAACAAAGCTAATTGAGTTAAATGAAAGTCAAACACATTCAAACAAAGCTTTTTGAATTAAATGAAAGTGAAATGCATTGAACAAAGCTAATTGAGTCAAATGCAAGTCAAACACATTAAAACAAATTTTTTTGAGTCAAATGAAAGTCAAATGCATTCAACAAAGCTTTTTGACTCAAATGAAAGTCAAACACATTTAAACAAAGAATTTTAAATCAAATAAAATTCAAATGCATTTAATAAAGATGATTGGGTCAAATGAAAGTCAAACACATTCATAAAAAGATTTTTGAATAAAATGAAAGTCAAACGCATTCAACAAAGATAAATGAGTCAAATGAAAGTCAAACACATTTAAACAAAGCTTTTTGAATCAAATGAAAGTCAAATGTATTCAATAAAGCTAATTGTATTAAATGAAAGTCAAACACAATCAAACAAATCTTTTAGAATCAAATGAAAGTCAAATGCATTCAATAAAGATAATTGAGTCAAATGAAAGTCTAACACACTCAAAAAAAGCTTTTTGAGTCAAATGAAAGTAAAATGCATTAAACAAAGCTTTTTCACTCATATGAAAGTCAAACATATTCAAACAAAGCGTTTTGAATCAAATGAAAGTCAAATGCATTCAATAAAGATAATTGAGTCAAATGAAAGTCAAACACATTCAAACAAAGCTAATTGAGTCAAATAAAATTCAAATACATTCTACAACACTTTTTGACTCATATGAAAGTCAAACAAATTCAAACAAAGCGTTTTGAATCAAATAAAAGTCAAATGCATTTTACAAAGGTAATTGGGTTGAATGAAAGTCAAACACATTCATACAAAGGTTTTTAAATCAAATAAAACTCAAATGGATTCAACAAATCTAATTGAGTCAAATGAAAGTCAAACACATTCAACAACGCTTTTTGAATCACATGAAAGTCAAATACATTCAACAAAGACAAATGAGTCAAATGAAAGTCAAACACATTAAAACAAAGCTTCTTGAATAAAATGAAAGTCAAATGCATTCAACAAAGATAATTGAGTCAAATGAAAGTTAAACACATTCAAATAATGCTTTTTAAATCAAATGAAAGGCAAATGCATTTAACAAAGCTAATTGAGTTAAATGAAAGTCAAACACATTCAAACAAAGCTTTTTGAATCAAATGGAAGTAAAATGCATTCAACATAGCTAATTGAATCAAATGAAAGTCAAACACATTCAAACAAAACTTTTTGAATTAAATGAAAGTGAAATGCAATAAACAAAGCTAATTGAGTCAAATGCAAGTCAAACACATTAAAAGAAAGTTTTTTGAGTCAAATGAAAGTCAAATGCATTCAACAAAGCTTTTTGACTCAAATGAAATTCAAACACATTCAAACAAAGCTTTTTAAATCAAATGAGAGTTAAATGCATTCGATAAAGATAATTGAGTAAAATGAAAGTCAAACACATTCAAAAAAAGCTTTTTCAATCAATTGAAAGTCACATGCATTCAACAAAGATAATTGAGTCAAATGAAAGTCAAACACATTCAAACAAACCTTTTTGAATCAAATTAAAGTCTAATGCATTAAACAAAGTCAAACCTTTTTGAATCAAATGCAAGTCAAATGAAAGTCAAACCTTTTTGAATCAAATGCAAGTCAAATCAATATTTTAATGCGTTTGACTCCCATTTGACTCAATTAGCTTTGTTTAATGCATTTGACTTTCATTTAATTCAGAAAGCTTTGTTTGAATGTGTTTGACTTTCATTTGAGTCAAAAAGCTTTGTTGAATGCATTTGAATTTCATTTGATTTAAAAAGCTTTGTTTGAATGTGTTTGACTTTCAGTTGACTCAATTATCATTGTTGAATGCATTTGAATTTCATTTTATTCAAAAAGTTTTGTATGAATGTGTTTGATGGGAGGAGGAACGGTAGGAAGATCAAACATGTATCCAAAAGAGCATACCAAGATAATTCTCCTAGAGGTCTAACTAGCGCCAGCTACGCTAAACACTACCTAGGAAAACGTCACAAGATACCTCAATCGAGAAATTGCTAGTTACTAATCCCCCTTTGACTTGAAACTCTTTGCACAAGCATTAGGCATGAAAAGCAATGAAAAACCATAGAGAGGAAGCTCAGGAATTCTTGGACAATCAATCACAACCTACAAACAAAGGAGAAAAAGCAAATAAAAAGGAAAAACAACAAGTAAACTAGAAAATACACAAAATAGAGAACCTAACTAAGAAAAGCATAAAATGAAGAAAATAAGAATAAAACTAAGGAAAACTAAAGAAAAGAGTAATAAACTGAAATGAAATTCATCCAAAAAGAGATCAAATGAGTGCCATAAATGTCACTCATCTAATTCCCCCAAGCTAAACTTTTGCTCGTCCTCGAGCAAAACAAAGCAAGAAAGATCAAGGATGAAAAATTTATTGAAAATGAAAAAGAAACACTCAAGATAAGAATATACACTAAGACTCACTGTCGTAGGAATCACGGTTGCTTTTAGCTACAACAAGCCCTTTAAACCCCAAAGTCGCCTATGAGAACGAGTGAGGTCTCGTAAGGGTATCCTAAGAGTTTGACCCGTAACTCTCCACCAAACATCAATGAGGCAAACCATGAAAATAAAAGAAAAGAAAATGAAAACAAACCTTTGTGAAATGAACTCACATAAAGACTATAATGCAAATGAATGAAAATCTTTCTCAAGTAGTTAACGTATGCACTTTTCAAGATATCTATGGTTGATTGAACATAGGGTATGCTAGGCATAGGAACTAGACATCACAATCCACGTTCATCCCAAACAATCTTACCGCGTTCTCCCCACTAGTCTCAAATCTCCCCTTAGTGAGTATCCCAATGATTCCTCGAAGGATTGAAAGTCAAATGCTTTCAACAAAGCTAAGTGAGTTAATTGAAAGTCAAACACATTCAAACAAAGCTTTTTCCATCAAATGAAACTAAAATGCATCCAACAAAGCTTATTGAGTCAAATGAAAGCCAAACAAATTCAAACAAAGGTTTATGAATTAAATGAAAGTGAAATGCAATTAAAAAAGCTTATTAAGTCAAATGAAAGTCAAATACATTCAAACAAATCTAATTGAGTCAAATGAAAGTCAAATGCATTCTACAAAGCTAATTAAGTCAAATGAATCTCAAACACATTCAAACAAAGCTTTTTGAATAAAATGAAAGTAAAATGCATTCAACAAAGTTAATTGAGTCAAATGAAAGTCAAACACATTAAAACAAAGCTTTTTGAATTAAATGAAAGTGAAATGCAATTAACAAAGCTAATTGAGTCAAATGAAAGTCAAACACATTCATACAAAGCTTTTTGAATCAAATGAAAGTCAAATGCATTCAACAAAGCTAATTGAGTCAAATGAAAGTCAAAACACACTTAAACAATGCTTTTTAAATAAAATGAAAGTAAAATGCATTCAACAAAGCTAATTGACTCAAATGAAAGTCAAACTCATTTAAACAATGCTTTTTGAATCAAATGAAAGGCAAATGCATTCAACAAAGCTAATTGAGTCAAATGAAAGTCAAACACATTAAAACAAAGCTTTTTGAATTAAATGAAAGTGAAATGCAATTAACAAAGCTAATTGAGTCAAATGAAAGTCAAACACATTCAAACAAAGCTTTTTGCATCAAATGAAAGTAAAATGCATTCAACAAAGCTAATTGAGTCAAATGAAAGTCAAACACATTTAAACAATGCTTTTTGAATAAAATGAAAATAAAATGCATTCAACAAAGCTAATTGAGTAAAATGAAAGTCAAACACATTAAAATAAAGCTTTTTGAATTAAGTGAAAGTGAAATGCAATTCATAAAGCTATTTGAGTCAAATGAAAGTCAAACACATTCAACCAAAGCTTTTTGAATCAATTTAAAGTCAAATGCATTCAACATAGCTTTTTGACTCAAGTGAAAGTCAAACACATTCAAACCAAGCTTTTTGAATCAAATGAAAGTCAAATGCATTCAAAAAAGATTTTTGACTCAAATAAAAGTCAAACACATTCAAACAAAGCTTTTTAAATCAAATGAAAGTCAAGTGTATTCGACAAGGATAATTGAGTCAAATGAAAGTCAAACACATTCATTCAAAGCTTTTTGAATCAAATGAAATTTAAATTTATTTAACAAAGCTAATTGAGTCAAATGAAAGTCAAACTCATTCAACAATGCCTTTTTAATAAAATGAAAGTCAAACACATTAAAACAAAGCTTTTTGAATCAAATGCAAGTTAAATTCATTCAACAAAGATAGTTGAGTTAAAAGGAAGTCAAACACATTCATACAAAGCTTTTTGAATCAAATGAAAGTCAAATGCATTCAACAAAGATAATTAAGTGAAATGAAAGTTAAACGCATTCAAACAAAGCTTTTTGAATCAAATGAAAGTCAAATGCATTCAACAAAGCTAATTGAGTTAAATGAAAGTCAAACACATTCAAACAAAGCTTTTTGAATTAAATGAAAGTGAAATGCAATGAACAAAGCTAATTGAGTCAAATGCAAGTCAAACACATTAAAACAAATTTTTTTGAGTCAAATGAAAGTCAAATGCATTCAACAAAGCTTTTTGACTCAAATGAAAGTCAAACACATTTAAACAAAGAATTTTAAATCAAATAAAATTCAAATGCATTTAATAAAGATGATTGGGTCAAATGAAAGTCAAACACATTCATAAAAAGATTTTTGAATAAAATGAAAGTCAAACGCATTCAACAAAGATAAATGAGTCAAATGAAAGTCAAACACATTTAAACAAAGCTTTTTGAATCAAATGAAAGTCAAATGTATTCAATAAAGCTAATTGTATTAAATGAAAGTCAAACACAATCAAACAAATCTTTTAGAATCAAATGAAAGTCAAATGCATTCAATAAAGATAATTGAGTCAAATGAAAGTCTAACACACTCAAAAAAAGCTTTTTGAGTCAAATGAAAGTAAAATGCATTAAACAAAGCTTTTTCACTCATATGAAAGTCAAACATATTCAAACAAAGCGTTTTGAATCAAATGAAAGTCAAATGCATTCAATAAAGATAATTGAGTCAAATGAAAGTCAAACACATTCAAACAAAGCTAATTGAGTCAAATAAAATTCAAATACATTCTACAACACTTTTTGACTCATATGAAAGTCAAACAAATTCAAACAAAGCGTTTTGAATCAAATAAAAGTCAAATGCATTTTACAAAGGTAATTGGGTTGAATGAAAGTCAAACACATTCATACAAAGGTTTTTAAATCAAATAAAACTCAAATGGATTCAACAAATCTAATTGAGTCAAATGAAAGTCAAACACATTCAACAACGCTTTTTGAATCACATGAAAGTCAAATACATTCAACAAAGACAAATGAGTCAAATGAAAGTCAAACACATTAAAACAAAGCTTCTTGAATAAAATGAAAGTCAAATGCATTCAACAAAGATAATTGAGTCAAATGAAAGTTAAACACATTCAAATAATGCTTTTTAAATCAAATGAAAGGCAAATGCATTTAACAAAGCTAATTGAGTTAAATGAAAGTCAAACACATTCAAACAAAGCTTTTTGAATCAAATGGAAGTAAAATGCATTCAACATAGCTAATTGAATCAAATGAAAGTCAAACACATTCAAACAAAACTTTTTGAATTAAATGAAAGTGAAATGCAATAAACAAATCTAATTGAGTCAAATGCAAGTCAAACACATTAAAAGAAAGTTTTTTGAGTCAAATGAAAGTCAAATGCATTCAACAAAGCTTTTTGACTCAAATGAAATTCAAACACATTCAAACAAAGCTTTTTAAATCAAATGAGAGTTAAATGCATTCGATAAAGATAATTGAGTAAAATGAAAGTCAAACACATTCAAAAAAAGCTTTTTCAATCAATTGAAAGTCACATGCATTCAACAAAAATAATTGAGTCAAATGAAAGTCAAACACATTCAAACAAACCTTTTTGAATCAAATTAAAGTCTAATGCATTAAACAAAGTCAAACCTTTTTGAATCAAATGCAAGTCAAATGAAAGTCAAACCTTTTTGAATCAAATGCAAGTCAAATCAATATTTTAATGCGTTTGACTCCCATTTGACTCAATTAGCTTTGTTTAATGCATTTGACTTTCATTTAATTCAGAAAGCTTTGTTTGAATGTGTTTGACTTTCATTTGAGTCAAAAAGCTTTGTTGAATGCATTTGAATTTCATTTGATTTAAAAAGCTTTGTTTGAATGTGTTTGACTTTCAGTTGACTCAATTATCATTGTTGAATGCATTTGAATTTCATTTTATTCAAAAAGTTTTGTATGAATGTGTTTGATGGGAGGAGGAACGGTAGGTCGTTGGGCTACCACCCCACCCAATCAAACAATATTAATAACTCAACAAACCCCTATGAAAGTGTAGTGGTAAGTCGAGATCGAACCCAAAGGAATGGAAGTTGAATGTATATTGCCTATAGTCAAGCTACTCCTAAGTCAAAGGCGGGGTTTATGGTAGAAACTAGAGCTAGAGCTAATCGATGCAATTGAACTTGTATAAAATCAATATAAAAGACACTAGGGGAATGGATTCACATGTCATTGCAATGGAGAATGGTAATTTGGGAGGTCAAACCAACTAAGTCAAATGATATGAAGGAAGATCAAACATGTATCCAAAAGAGCATACCAAGATAATTCTCCTAGAGGTCTAACTAGCGCCAGCTACGCTAAACACTACCTAGGAAAACGTCACAAGATACCTCAATCGAGAAATTGCTAGTTACTAATCCCCCTTTGACTTGAAACTCTTTGCACAAGCATTAGGCATGAAAAGCAATGAAAAACCATAGAGAGGAAGCTCAGGAATTCTTGGACAATCAATCACAACCTACAAACAAAGGAGAAAAAGCAAATAAAAAGGAAAAACAACAAGTAAACTAGAAAATACACAAAATAGAGAACCTAACTAAGAAAAGCATAAAATGAAGAAAATAAGAATAAAACTAAGGAAAACTAAAGAAAAGAGTAATAAAATGAAATGAAATTCATCCAAAAAGAGATCAAATGAGTGCCATAAATGTCACTCATCTAATTCCCCCAAGCTAAACTTTTGCTCGTCCTCGAGCAAAACAAAGCAAGAAAGATCAAGGATGAAAAATTTATTGAAAATGAAAAAGAAACACTCAAGATAAGAATATACACTAAGACTCACTGTCGTAGGAATCACGGTTGCTTTTAGCTACAACAAGCCCTTTAAACCCCAAAGTCGCCTATGAGAACGAGTGAGGTCTCGTAAGGGTATCCTAAGAGTTTGACCCGTAACTCTCTACCAAACATCAATGAGGCAAACCATGAAAATAAAAGAAAAGAAAATGAAAACAAACCTTTGTGAAATGAACTCACATAAAGACTATAATGCAAATGAATGAAAATCTTTCTCAAGTAGTTAACGTATGCACTTTTCAAGATATCTATGGTTGATTGAACATAGGGTATGCTAGGCATAGGAACTAGACATCACAATCCACGTTCATCCCAAACAATCTTACCGCGTTCTCCCCACTAGTCTCAAATCTCCCCTTAGTGAGTATCCCAATGATTCCTCGAAGGAACCGGAAAAAGAATTTAATTTAGGCTACTCGATAATCTCGACTATGCATCCCCTTTACTTAGGCAATGACCCATGATGCCCTCCCCCGAATAGTGACTTAACTATATAGGTCGAAAGGTCTTTCCCCCCGTTGTAACGTAAGGCATAAAGGGTGAAGGTAGGCAAAAATTTAAAATTTGGTGATTTTCCTAAAAAGTAAAGCAAAAGGGCGATCAATCCTTAACACCACAATCAAGAAATTACCAAACAAAAACAACACCCCAAAGCTTACTTGAAACTATACTCACAAAGAAATTTATACAAAAAGCGTACACGCTTCTCCCCCAAGCTAAAATGAAGCATTGTCCTCAATGCTTAGAAGGAGAAAAGAATACATCAAAATATTTTTGAATTTTTCACTTTTTCATTTTTTTGTTTTTTTTTTTAATTTTGTATTTGCAATGTCCTTGCCTTTTACTTAATTCGGACGGCTTTTTCTATATGCAACTTATTAGTCCATGCCTTTTATGAAGTGGGACGGCTTTTTTCTCAAATATTTGCCATTATTCACAAGGAAAAAGATATCACAATCTTGCATTCATAAAAACCAAAACTCCAACTCATCTACCACAAACTCCATCACAAATGATCATTTTGCTTCACAAAAACCAAGAATAGAAAGAAAATGAAACAAAAGGTCAAAGAACTAAAGATGTGGCTTGAAAAGAAAGGATAAGGCTCAAATGGTTGCAAGAAGGCAAATGTAAACCCAAAAATAAAGAAAATTACAAAATATAACAAAAATGAAAAATACCACCTCGAAATATGTGCCTTTGTCCTCCCTAGATAGTTCGGTCTCGGGTTTAAGAATCATACATCAAGCTTTATTAGATTAGGTTTGCCGGTGTTGTAGGTGTAGCTATGCCGCTCTCGAACCTATATGCACCGGGCACTCCCAATTCCTTCAAGGCAGTTCTCGGATTCTCTCCCATGACTTGCTCTTGTTCAATTTCTTCTTCGCTTGAACAACTATAATCCAATGACTTGTTTGCTACTCTCCTTCTTGAAAGAGTTCTTTCAATCTCCGGATCAAAGGGAACAATTGAACGATCTCGGGACCTATGCATACAAAACTCAAAGAAAATATTAGTAGCATGGCTACAAGTGTACCCTAAAGTGTAAAATGTTTTTGTATTTTGCAGATAAAGTGGAATAGACTCAACAACAATATGCACTCAAAGCACCATTCCCCGGCAACGGCGCCATTTTGATGGGAGGAGGAACGGTAGGTCGTTGGGCTACCACCCCACCCAATCAAACAATATTTATAACTCAACAAACCCCTATGGAAGTGTAGTGGTAAGTTGAGGTCGAACCCAAAGGAATGGAAGTTGAATGTATATTGCCTATAGTCAAGCTACTCCGAAGTCAAAGGCGGGGTTTATGGTAGAAACTAGAGCTAGAGCTAATTGATGCAATTGAACTTGTATAAAATCAATATAAAAGACAATAGGGGAATGGATCCACATGTAATTGCAATGGAGAATGGTAATTTGGGAGGTCAAACCAACTAAGTCAAATGATATGAAGGAAGATCAAACATATATCTAAAAGAGAATACCAAGATAATTCTCCTAAAGGTCTAACTAGCGCCAACTACGCTAAGCACTACCTAGGAAAACGTCACAACATACCTCAATCGAGAAATTGCAAGTTACTAATCAATGGTCCGTATCATAGCAAGCTTACAATGCAATCTAGTGCCACAATTAAAGATGGCCAAGCTTCAATCAATTACACATATGCACATGAATTATCAACCAAATTTAATCATATCATCAACTCCATTAATTATCCCAAAATTACTCTAATCCATCACTCATACATGCTTCACCATTTCCCTAGCTAGAAAACTACTCACTAGCCATGGAAACTAAGATCAAAACTACGCTAATAATGAACATATTTGAAATCAAAGATCAAATCAACAATCAATCAAACTTCAATCAAACATCAAACAAACTTCAATCAATCAACAATAATATGGAAAACAAATGAAATCAACTAAGAACAAACTTATGTTGAAATCAAATATGAAGATCCTTACAAACTTTGATCAAAAGATCAATTACAATGAAGAATTCTTGAACAATCAACCAAAAACCATGAGTTTCTCTCTCTTCAATCCATGAGTTTCTCTCTCTAAAATTCTAATAAAAAAAACACAGATTTAATTTGCGTAATTAATTCTTAATGAAAAACTTATCCAAAAATAGAAAGAAATAACTATATATACAAAGAGGAGGTCGGTATTGACGCCCAAAAATAGACCCACGCCGGTGCGGTCGCACATAGGAGAGAGAGTGGCGCGCACGGGAAACACACCTAGAAAGGTGCACCCGCACGCGCCAGGTGTGCGGCTGCACTCGACATATGTGCGGCCGCATACTCCCCGAGTGCGCCCGCACCAAACTAGGTATAGCTCCTCTCTTCTCTTCAACCTAGCTCATGTGGTGCACACATCCTAGATTATGGTGATGGAGGACAAGGTAGGCAGCAACTTCCTTGAAATTCTTGAAGAATATAAGCCATGAAAAGAGCATAGACAAGGTCTTGAAGCATGCTCCTTGGATCCCCCTTTGACTTGAAACTCTTTGCACAAGCATTAGGCATGAAAAGCAATGAAAAACAATGGAGAGGAAGCTTGGGAAGTCTTGGACAATCAATCACAACCTACAAACAAAGGAGAAAATGCAAATAAAAGGGAAAAACAACAAGTAAACTAGAAAATACACAAAATAGAGAAACTAACTAAGAAAAGCATAAAATGAAGAAAATAAGAATAAAACTAAGGAAAACTAAAGAAAATAGTAATAAAATGAAATGAAATTCATCCAAAAAAAGATCAAATGAGTGCCATAAATGTCACTCATCAGTGTTTGACTTTCATTTGACTCAATTATCTTTATTAAATGCATTTGACTTTCATTTGATTAAAAAAGCTTTGTTTGAATGTGTTTCACTATCATTTGAGTCAATAAGCTTTGTTGAATGCATTTGACTTTAATTCGACACAAAAAGCTTTGTTTGATTATGTTCGACTTTCATTTGACTCAATTATCTTTGTTGAATGAATTTGACTTTTATTTAATTCAAAAAGCTTTGTTTGAATGAGTTTGACTTAAATTTGACTCAATTATCTTTATTGAATGCATTTGACTTTCATTTGATTTATAAAGATTTATTTGAATGTGTTTGACTTTCATTTGAGTCAAAAAGCTTTGTTTAATGCATTTGCCTTTCATTTGATTCAAAAAGCTTTGTTGAATGTGTTTGACTTTCATTTGATACAAAAAGCTTTGTTTGAATGTGATTGAGTTTCATTTGAGTCAAAAATCTTTGTTGAATACATTTGACTTTCATTTGATTTAAAAAGCTTTGTTTGAATGTGATTGAGTTTCATTTGACTCAACTATCTTTTTTGAATGCATTTGACTTTCATTTGATTTAAAAAGCTTTGTTTGAATGTGTTTATCTTTCATTTGACTCAATTACCTTTGTTGAATGCATTTGATTTTTGTTTTATTCAAAAAGCTTTATTTGAGTGTGTTTGATTTTCATTTGACTCAATTATCTTTGTTTAATGCATTTGACTTTCATTCGATTCACTAAGCATTATTTGAATGTGTTTGACTTTCATTTGTGCCAAAAAGCTTTGTTAAATGCATTTAACTTTCGTTTGATTCAAAAAGCTTTGTTTGAATGTATTTTCTTTTCATTTGACTACATTATCTTCATTGAATGCATTTGACTTTCATTCGATTCAAAAAGCTTTGTTTGAATGTGTTGATTTTCATTTAACTCAATTAGCTTTGTTGAATGCATTTGACTTTCATTTAATTCAAAAAGCTTTGTTTGAATGTGTTTGACTTTCATTTGACTCAATTAGCTTTGTTGAATGTATTTGACTTTAATTTGATTCAAAAAGCTTTGTATGAATGTGTTTGACTTTCATTTGACTCAATTATCTTCATTGAATGCATTTGACTTTTATTTAATTTAAAAAGCTTTGTTTAAATGTGTTTGACTTTCATTTGAGTCAAAAAGCTTTGTTAGAATGTGTTTGACTTTCATTTAACTCAATTATCTTTGTTGAATGCATTTGACTTTCATTTGATTTAAAAAGCTTTGTATGAATGTGTTTGTCTTTCATTTGACTTAATTATCTTTATTGCATGTGTTTGACTTTCATTTGATTTAAAAAGCTTTGTTGGAATGTGATTGACTTTCATTTGTGTCAAAAAGCTTTGTTGAATACATTTGACTTTCATTTTATTCAAAAAGCTATGTTTTAATGAGTTTGACTTTTATTTGACTCAATTATCTTTGTTGAATGCATTTGACTTTCATTTGATTCAAAAAGCTTTGTTTGAATGTCTTTGACTTACATTTGACTCAATTATCTTTGTTGAATGCGTTTGACTTTCATTTGATTTAAAAAGCTTTGTATGAATGTAATTGACTTTCATTTGACTCAGTTATCTTTATTGAATGCATTTGACTTTCGTTTGATTCAAAAAGCTTTGTTTGAATGTGTTTAACTTTAATTTGAGTCAAAAAGCTTTGTTGAATGCATTTGACTTTCATTTGGTTCAAAAAGCTTTATTTGAATGTGTTTGACTTTTATTTGAGCCAAAAAGCTCTGTTGAATGCATTTGACTTTCGTTTGATTTAAAAAGCTTTGTTTGAATGTGTTTGCTTTTCATTTGACTACATTATCTTTGTTGAATGCATTTGACTTTAATTTGATTCAAAAAGCTTTGTTTGAATGTGTTTGACTTTCATTTGACTCAAAAAGCTTTGTTTGAATGCATTTTACTTTCATTTGATTGATAAAGCTTTGTTTGAATGTGTTTGACTTTCATTTCACTCAATTAGCTTTGTTGAATGCCTTTGACTTTTATTTGATTCAAAAAGCTTTGTATGAATGTGTTTGACTTTTATTTGACTCAATTAGCTTTGTTGTATGCATTTGACTTTCATTTGATTAAAAAATCTTTGTTTGAATGTGTTTAACTTTCATCTGACTAAATTATATTTGTTGAATGCATTTTACTTTCATTTGATTCAAAAAGCTTTGTTTGATGGAAAAATTGCTCCCATTAATCTGAACTTTGCCTCATCTGCCGAAAATAATCCCAACTTTCGTTTATTATCTATTGTACCCAAGTTTGGAGGGTATTAATTTTCGTTGCACCCAACAGGTCATCTAACATGATGTAGCAGGTTACCTAGACACGTGTCTACACGTGATAGGTCCAAAAAAAAAAATACCCAGCCCCCCACCCTATCCCAGAAAACACCACACCCCTACCCCCTACCCCGCCGGAAAAACAGCTCCTTCCCCGAAAACCCCTCCCCCGCTACCGTAAACCGCCGCCCAACCACCCCTTCCCTTCCTGATCTCGCAATTCAACCCTAAATTGGCCGATCTCAGCCGCGAGTAGAAGAAATATGGTGGTGGATGCGGTTTTGAGTGGGGAAAGGAGGGGAGTAGTTCGGTGGCTGGGTTGTGTCGAAGGAGGTTTTCGGTGGCTGGGGTGGTGTTAGAAGGAGGTTTTCGGTGGCTAGGGGTGTGTTAGAGGAGGTTTTCGGTGGCTGGGGGTGTGGGAAATCGAGGACTGCAGTGGCAATGGTGGTTGCGGGGGTTGCTCGGTGCGAATCTGATGTTGTTGGAGCTGTAGGGCGAAGCTGGGGTGGTTTTCGGGGAGAAGGAAGGAAGGGTTTCGCCGGTTTTGGTGGGCGGCGGTACCGGCGACCTGGGTAGGGTTGTCGGAGGTGAGGGCACAGGTGGTGGCGGTGGTGGAATTGGGCTGAGTTTTTTCTTTTTTTTTCTGTTTAGGGTTTAATTATTTTTTTTAATTTTTCTGTACTTTAATTTTTATTTTTATTGTTCATTATTTTTCTCAACCAATTACATATTAACACGTGTGCAAAAAAAAAAGTACAAAGGTTTACATGCTTTACCGGTTGCAAGTCATTTGGGTGCAACAAAAATTAATACCCCCCAAAGTTGGGTGCAATAGATAATAAACGAAAGTTGGGATTATTTTCGGCGGACAAGGCAAAGTTCAGATTAATGGGAGCAATTTTTCCTTGTTTGAATGTGTTTGACTTTTATTTTAGTCAAAAAGCTTTGTTGAATGCATTTGACTTTCATTTGACACAAAAAGCTTTGTTTGAATGTGTTTGACTTTCATGTGAATCAATTATCTTTATTGAATGCATTTGACTTTCATTTGGTTCAAAAAGCTTAGTTTGAATGTGTTTGACATTAATTTAATTCAAAAAGCTTTGTATGAATGTGTTTGACTTTCTTTTGACTCAGTTATCTTTATTGAATGCATTTGCCTTTCATTTGATTCAAAAAGCTTTGTTTCAATGTGTTTGACTTTCATTTGAATCAATTAGCTTTGTTGAATGCATTTGACTTTCATTTGATTCAAAAAGCTTTGTTTGAATGTGTTTATCTTTTATCCGACTTAATTATCTTTATAGAATGCATTTGACTTTCATTTGGTTCAAAAAGCTTTGTTTGAATGTGTTTGACATTAATTTGATTCAAAAAGATTTGTTTGAATGTGTTTGTCTTCCATTTGACTCAATTATCTTTGTTGAATGCATTTCACTTTCATTTGATTCAAAAAGCTTTGTATGAATGTGTTTCACATTCATTTGACTCAATTATCTTTATTTAATGCATTTGACTTTTATTTAATTTAAAAAGCTTTGTTTGACTATGTTTGACTTTCATTTGAGTTAAAAAGCTTTGTTGAATGCATTTGACTTTCATTAAATTGAAAAAGCTTTGTTAGAATGTGTTTGACTTTCATTTGAATCAATTAACTTTATTGAATGCATTTGACTTTCATTTGATTCAAAAAGCTTTGTTTGAATGTGGTTGACTTTCATTTGTGTGAAAAAGCTTTTTTAATACATTTGACTTTCATTTGATTCAAAAAGCTTTGTTTTAATGAGTTTGACTTTTATTTTACTCAATTATCTTTGATGAGTGCATTTGACTTTCATTTGATTCATAAAGCTTTGTTTGAATGTGTTTAACTTACATTTCACTCAATTATCTTTGTTGAATGCGTTTGACTTTCATTTGATTTAAAAAGCTTTGTATGAATGTAATTGACTTTCATTTGACTCAGCTATCTTTATTGAATGCATTTGACTTTCGTTTGATTCAAAAAGCTTTGTTTGAATGTGTTTAGCTTTCATTTGAGTCAAAAAGCTTTGTTGAATAAATTTGATTTTCATTTTATTCAAAAAGCTTTGTTTGAATGTGTTTCACTTTCATTTGAGTCAATTAGCTTTGTTGAATGCCTTTGACTTTTATTTGATTCAAAAAACTTAGTTTGAATTTGTTCGACTTTCATTTGACTCAATTAGCTTTGTTGAATGAATTTAACTTTCATTTGACTCAATTAGATTTGTTGAATGCATTTGACTTTCATTTGATTCAAAAAGCTTTGTTTGAATGTGTTTAACCTTCATTTGACTTAATTATCTTTATTAAATGCATTTGACTTTCATTTGGTTCAAAAAGCTTTGTTTGAATGTGTTTGACATTAATTTGATTCAAAAAGCTTTGTTTGAATGTGTTTGTCTTCGATTTGACTCAATTATCTTTGTTGAATGCATTTCACTTTCATTTGATTCAAAAAGCTTTGTATGAATGTGTTTCACTTTCATTTGACTCAATTATCTTTATTGAATGCATTTGACTTTTATTTAATTTAAAAAGCTTTGTTTGACTATGTTTGACTTTCATATGAGTTAAAAAGCTTTATTGAATGCATTTGACTTCCATTAAATTCAAAAAGCTTTGTTAGAATGTGTTTGACTTTCATTTGACTCAATTAACTTTGTTGAATATATTTGACTTTCATTTGATTCAAAAAGCTTTGTATGAATGTGTTTGACTTTCATTTGACTCAATTATCTTTATTGAATGCATTTGACTTTCATTTTATTCAAAAAGCTTTGTTTGAATGTGATTGACTTTCATTTGTGTCAAAAAGCTTTTTTTAATACATTTGACTTACATTTGATTCAAAAAGCTTTCTTTTAATAATGAGTTTGACTTTTATTTGACTCAATTATATTTGTTGAATGCATTTGACTTTCATTTTATTCATAAAGCTTTGTTTGAATGTGTTTGACTTACATTTGACTCAATTATCTTTGTTGAATGCGTTTAACTTTCATTTGATTTAAAAAGCTTTGTATGAATGTAATTGACTTTCATTTGACTCAGTTATCTTTATTGAATGCATTTGACTTTCGTTTGATTCAAAAAGCTTTGTTTGAATGTGTTTAACTTTCATTTGAGTCAAAAAGCTTTGTTGAATAAATTTGATTTTCTTTTGATTAAAAAAGCTTTGTTTGAATGTGTTTTACTTTCATTTGACTCAATTAGCTTTGTTGAATGCCTTTGACTTTTATTTGATTCAAAAAGCTTAGTTTGAATTTGTTTGACTTTCATTTGACTCAATTAGCTTTGTTGAATGCATTTGACTTTCATTTGACTCAATTAGCTTTGTATGAATGTGTTTGACTTTCATTTAATTCTAAAAGCTTTGTTGAATGTGTTTAACTTTCATTTGACTCAATTAGCTTTTTTAATTGCATTTTACTTTCATTTAATTCAAAAAGCTTTGTTTGAATGTGTTTGACTTTCATTTGACTCAAGTAGATTTGTTGAATGTATTTTACCCTCATTTGATTCAAAAAGCTTTGTCTGAATGTGCTTGACTTTCATTTGACTCAATTAGCTTTGTTGAATGCATTTGACTTTCATTTGGTTCAAAAAGCTTTGTTTGAATATGTTTGACTTTCATTTGATTCAATTAGTTTTGTTGAATGCATTTGACTTTCTTTTGATTCAAAAAGCTTTGTTTGAATGTGTTTGACTTTCATTTGACTAAAGTATCGTTGTTGAATGCATTTGACTTTCATTTGATTCAAAAAGCTTTTTTTGAATATGTTTATTGACTTTGATTTGACTCAATTAGCTTTGTTGAATGCATTTAACTTTCATTTGATTAAAAAAGCTTTGTTTGAATATGTTTGACTTTCATTTTACTCAATTAGCTTTGTTGAATGCCATTATAAAAAAATAGCATTTTAGCAACAATTAAAATTTGTTTCGCACAATAATTTTGTTGCTAACTTGACTTGGCAACAAAGTGGAAACAAAAATTACTAGTTGCTAAAAGGCTTGTTGCCAAATGATTTTGGCTACCAATTTTTTTTAAAAAAAATGTTGCTATATTGCATCAATTTATATGTGGTTGCCACAATTGTTGCTATGTCTTGCGCATTCGTTGCTTACTCTAGCAACAATTTTCTCAGTATTGTTGCTACTGTTGGTAACAGATTTGTATATTGGTTGCTAACATTGGCAACAAATTTCTAATTATTGTTGCTTATATTGGTAACAGATTTATAATGTTAGTTGCAAACAATGACGACGTAATATAAATAATGGTTGCTAGTAATGGCAACAAATTGTTGATATTGGTTCCTGAAAATGGCAACAAAAATATCCCAATAGTTCCTTTGGTTGCTAACTATTACAACGATATTGGCAACCAAACATTTGATTGGTTGCCAAATCTAGCAACAAAATAATAATAATAATAATAATAATAATAATAATAATAATAATAATAATAATAATAATAATAATAATAATAATAAATGATGCTACTCTTGCAGATTAGGGTTCTTTCGTCTTCTGGTCTTGCCCCTTACAATGATGCTACTCTTGCAGATTTGCAAGCTAAGCACCCCTCCTTTCCGGCTCCTATCTTATCGGATGTTCCCGTTGATCAGCACCTTATTGCTACTCCTGCTGTTGTTTTGGATCAGATTAGGGGTTTTCCGCGAGGCACGTCTTGCGGTAGAGACGGCTTGCGTGCTCAACACCTTATGGATTGTTTGAGTGGTGCTGCAGTTGCTATTTCAGATGAGTTGGTGGCCTCAACACCTTTGACCGTTCGACTTTGTTGCGTGAGGTTCGTCTTCGTTGTCCAGCTCTCTTGCGATGGGTTGAATTCTGTTACTCTACTCCAGCCAGGCTGTTTTACGTGGAGCATACCTTATGGTCATGTCAGGGGGTGCAGCAGGGTGATCCTCTAGGCCCTTTGCTTTTTGCTTTGGTTCTTCATCCGTTGGTGTGCCAAATCTAGGATTCTTTTGATTTATGTTTGCAGGCTTGGTATTTAGATGACGACACTATTATTGGTGACACCTTAGTGGTAGGAAAGGTTTTGAGTTAATTTTGGCGGAGGGACCTCGTCTCGGACTCCATGTCAACGTTGAGAAAACGGAATATTTTTGGCCCTCGGAGGACCCTCGTAGCCGTCTCGTGGATGTTTTTCCTCCAGATATTGGTCGTCCTGTCCACGACGTTAAGTTGCTTGGTGGTCCTGTCAGTGCTGATTCCTCTTTCTGTGGTGAGCATGTTACACAGAGAATGTCGAAGACCATCGTGCTAATGGATGCGGTTGCTAAGCTCGATGATCCCCAATGCGAGTTGTTGCTTCTTCGTGCATGTACTGGGGTTTCGAAACTGTACTTTGCTATGCGCACTTGTCCTCCTCGTCTTTTTTAAACGGCACAGTTTTCTTTTGATGTGGCCCTTCGGGCTTCTTTGGAGCGCATTGTAACTGCTTCGGGGCTTCTTTGGAGCGCATTGTAACGCCACCTTACCTTTTGCTTATGGTGGTTTGGGTGTATATTCGGTGGGTGATGTTCAGCACTATGCTTTCCTTGCGTCACGTCTACAGTCTTCTGGTCTTCAAGCTATGCTTCTTAGCAATTCTGGTATTGTTGCTCCGGGACCGGCCTTCGATGGTGCTCTTAGTCTTTTTAACAGGACTGTGGAGTCTGACCTTATGAGTAACCCTAGTGAGACCGCTGCCCCCAGACTCATGAAAAAATTGGCAGATATATATTTCACGAAGGTCACTACATCAGCGGATTCCACTTTTTCCTTATCTGCGCGTTAGGTTGCCTTATGGAAGTCCCAACAAGGGGATCACTCTTCGGCCTGGTTGCGGTCGGTTCCGATATTGGGTTTGGGTCAAAATATGAATGGTAAGACTTACCGCAGTGTTCTTTGCTATAGGTTAGGTGTTCCTTTTTCTCCATTTCAACACTGTGTTATGCTTGCTCAAAGGTTTTTGATGGGGATATTTATGGGGATCATGTAGTGTCTTGTGTTGGGATGGTGGGTATTAAGCATCGGCACAACGTTGTTCGTGACACTCTTGTTGATATTTATTTTCGGTCTGGGATTTCTGCTCGAAAGGAGGTTAATGTTGGGTTAACTGGAGGGAATGACGGGGCTCTTCGACCAGCAGATGTGTTGCTTTATTCTTGGGATAGAGGCCTTGATGTATGTGTTGACTTGACGGGATCTTCACCTTTGACACTATCGGGGTTGTCTAACTTTGTTCCTGGTCGTGTTGTGTCTACGGCAGCTCAGAGGAAGCGGGACAAGTATGGGACGCGTTGTAGGGCTATTGGCTACGGTTTTCTTCCTTTCTCCTTTTCTTCGTTGGGGGAATTAGAGAAGGATGCTATTGCGTTGCTGAAGGGGGTTCAGCCGTTCGCTAAGACTCGGGATATTGGTGCTCGTGCAGCTGCTCACATCTTCAGCAGGATCGGGTTTGCTATAGCTAGAGGGGTGGGGGACCAGATTGTATCTCGGCTTCCCACTAATTTCTTGTAAATTGATTGACTTTGTAGGTGTTTTTTTTTTATATTTTTATAATAATAATAATAATAATGATAAATAAATAAATAAATAAATAAATAAATATTATGGTAAAACAATTAAAGTAAATAACAAATATTATATCAAAATTAAAATCCAAAGCCAATAAAACAAAAATCATATCTTTAAAATACTTGTATATCAAAGGCTAAACTAAAAGATAATATAGATCAAATAGGCAACGCTAAAAATAAACAACCAAATATATGTTTGTTTAACTACTTAGAAAATTTATATAGTTTGTAGATAATGAAAATCTATAGTTTAGCGAAGAACTGCATTTTGGGTTAGGAATTGAACTTGTTCTTGAATAGCCGTCATAGCGCCGCTGTTTCATTAAGCTTTTCTATTGTTTCATTTAGCTTTGTAGTAGCTTCAACAAGACTTGCCTTTGTCTCTTCAAGTTCTTTGGCTTGTGCTACATTTTTTGCATTGAGTTCTTAAACATGGTTTTGCAAATTAGTCACCAACTCATTTCGGGCCTTCGAACTAGGTTCATTCCTTGGTTTCACATAATAATTGTCAATAGCACTTTTGAGACCATATATTCTTCCATTTTTCCATCCACCTAAGGCTTCCAAAACTAGCTCGTCTTCTGTTTTTAGGATCTTCACCCTCCAAATTAGAGGCTTTCTTGTTCTGAAAATCATCCTATAAAATAATTAAATAAATAAAGTTAGTATGAGTATTGTCTTATGTTCTACACAAGCATAATTACATTCTATTACAAACTTAAATACTTACCCAAACTTTTTGTGTCGTCTCATCCACAATACCTTTATTCTCTTTAACATGACATTTGTAATACAACTCAGTTGCAGTAGGCACACGTTGTAGTTGTTTCTCCTACTTGTGTCAAGAAAAAAAAAAAAAAAAAAACTCATTCAGAAACAGCCTACTAAATGAATTAGTTAACTATTGCCGCAGCACTGTAGCAACGACAGCGACAACAATACTGTAGCAGCAGCACAGCCGCAGCATTGCAGCACTGCCACACCACTGCAGCAGGAGCTCACTGCAGAAGAACTGCAGCAGCACTGCCGCAACAGAGCAGCTGCACTGCCGCAACAGAGCAGCTGCACTGCCGCAGCACTTCCACAACACAGCAGCAGCACTGCCGCCGCAGCACAGTTGTAGCAGCACTGCCGCCACAGCACAACAGCAGCAGCACTGCCAAAGTAGAGCAGCAGCACTGCCACCACAGCACAGCAGTAGCAGCACTGCCGAAGCAGGGCAACAGCACTACCGCCACAGCAGCAGCCCTTTGTGATAAAGAAAAAAAACGGATCCATTATTTTCCACTAATTAGATCATTCATACCAACAATTGATAGATTACACTACTACTAATTTGGGGATCACAATCCTTTTGTGAATAACTAATAAAATATCAAATATCAAGTTATAAATCATTCTGTAAATGACATACCAATTCAATTTAATTTGTTCAGTTGATTTAGATCCTTGGCAATGGATTGGCATTTCTTTCCCAAGCCTCTTTCTATTTAACGAATATTGGGCAGACTTCATTTTGAAGGTATCAGTTGCTCTAATAGCTGCAAGTCGTTTCCTAATGCTTGGGTGACACCATTTAGCACGATAACCTTTTGTTGTGAACATCTTACTCACCACATTAGAAAGGCGTCTAGATCATTTTTGCTGCCATCCTTTCCTTAACATTTTTGCCATTGAAGGATCCCAAGAGAACTTAGCCTTTTGAGCAATGATGCACCACTTGTTAGTGATATATAATTCATTAAAGGAAAAATTGATTTTGAATTGTTAAAAATTATCATGTTTCATAATGAAAAATACCTTAAAGGCTTTCCACCAAATTGCTTTTGCTTCTTTATATATATATTATTATATATACCAATTCAATTGTATTAACTAAGGTTACTGACCATAGTCCCTCAGTTTTGTGCAATACTTGAGAAGTATCTGGATTACCCGTGTCATCAGGAAACTCTACTTCCTCTTCATTTTCCTTATAGCCAGCACCATCTGCATCATCAATTTCCATCTCCTCTTGATCCCTATATAGTTCTTCCATATGAGAATTATAATTCATTTCACCATGTGATGGTGTTTGTTGAGAAGAAAGTTGTGATGAAACATTAGGTTGACGCCTAATGATTGGACCCCTCCCATTAAAGCCACCTCTAGTTAGAACCATTTTTGTGTATCTGCACACTAGAAAATGAGAAAAGACAAGGTAATATAGGCACTATAAGAGTTAAATATACTAAAGAAGTAATATTAACTATATGATATAAATTTCATATAATATAAAATTTAATTATCAAAATTACAATACCAAGAAGTTAAAGGCGTTAAAAATATCTGAAAATTAAGATAATCCAAAGTAAAAAGTAAAATGTCTAATCTGAAATGAACTATTTTCTTCATCTTCCTCTTCATCATCATCTTCCTCTAATTCCTCCTCCTCCTCCTCCTCCTCCTCCTCCTCCTCATCCTCTCCCTCTTCCACTTCCTCATATTCATTACAAGAAAGCTCTTGGGCTTCTTCCTCACCTACTTCAAATTCAGATAACAAAGGAGGATTTTTAATTGAAGCAACTTGGAATGCATTAGGCTCAACAGGCACATCAATAACTCCTCTTGCCTTAATGTTGAAAACAAACCACCACTGATTTCTTTCATTACTACTACTACTACTAGGACAAGGAGCATAATATACTTGTTTGGCTTGATATGCCAGTACGAACGGATCATACTTTGGATATTATTTTGAATGGTTCACCTCAACAAGATTATACTTATCACGTATCCTAATGCTAGGTCCAAGATCAAACCACTCACACTTAAACAACACTGTTGTATAACGCTTTCTTGCTCCAACATAAGTTAACTCTATTATTTCTTGTAAAATTCCATAATAATCACTTCCTTGGACACTGTTCACACATATACCATAGTTCATAGTTGACTTGTTTTTTCCGTGAGAAAGAGTATGAAAATGATAGCCATTGATGTGATAGTTATTAAATTTTCGAACTCTTGTTAGTGGTCCAAATGCTAATGAGCGAGCAATGTCATTTTTGATGCCCTTTTCCAATACCTATATTAATCAAAGGTTCAAAATGTCATTACGGTCATATAATAACATGCTAAAAACACTAGTTAATCATTTATTTAATTAGTATTTTATATTAGTTAAGTGACTTACATAATCTTTGAGCCAATCAGGATATATGTCTTCATATTTGATCAAAACTTCATCTGAACTTTGGCATCTATGTTATCTGTTCATTTGTTCTTCAAACAAACTATTAATTATATTAGTATGTAAACATATAGATATGTTACGAGCAACATGTTATGGTACTTTTATAGAAATTTACCTTTCATATTGCTGTAGAGTTTCACAATTACTTAGAACATATCGGTGAGCAACTTTGTAATCTTTTTCAACAAGGTAACAAAGTTGACCTTCTGACGAACTATGTCCAAAAGTTGAAGAGAACATCTCAGGTAAGTCAGGATTATTGTTCAATTCACTTTCAGCATGTGCACCCAATCCTAAATCCTTCACCTTAGAGTCAACTTCTTCTACAAAATAAAGGGAGCAAAAATTTGTTACCTCCTCGAGTAGGTAGGCATTACAAATTGAGGCTTCCACTCACGCTTTATTACCCACTCTCCTCTTTAAATGGTATAAATACTTATAATAAAAAATGCCAAGTATCTTCAAAATAATTTTAAAAAAAAGAAAGTGAAAGATGAATTTTATGTAATTACCTCTCAAAAGGGTACATCCACCTATATTGAATCGGCCCAGCAATTTTTGCCTCATATGGCGAATGAATAGGAAGATGCTCCACGCTATTAAAAAAACCAGGCGGAAATATTCTCTTTATTTTGCAAATAATTTCAGGAATATTTTCTTCCAATCGCACCATGTCAGTAATTTTTAAGGTGGTGGAGCAAAGATCTCTAAAAAATTAGCTCAACTCGGTAATAACATTCCGCACATTTGATGGTAACAAGTCTTTAAATACCGCTGGTAGCAATCGTTGTGTAAAAACATGGCAATCATGACTTTTCATACCGAATAGCTTACACTCCTTTAAATCAACGCATCTACCTTAATTAGAAGCATGTCCATTAGGAAACTTTAATTTCTTAACCCATTCACAAATAAGTTTCCTTTTCTCTTTAAGCAACACAAAAGGAGCATTCGGTTTTAAATTTCGTTTTTCCCCTTTACTATTTACAACATCTTGCGTCTCCAATTTTTGTCGTTTATAATACTCCCCCAAGTCTCTTCTTGCTTTCACATTGTTTTTAGTTTTACCCTTAACATCCATTACAATGTGAAACACATTATCAAATACATTTTTTTCAATGTGCATGACATCAAGATTGTGGCGTATCAAAAGCTTGCTCCAATATGGATGCTCCCAAAACACGCTTTGCTTTGTCCAATGGTGGAACTTTTCATATCCTTCTGCCTCGTTATCATCACCTATTATTTGCTCAACAGTTTTTGGAAATAAAGATACTCGATTCCAAATGTCCTCACCACTCATTCGTGGTGATGGGGAATCATTCTCAACTCTGTGTTTAAAAAAAGCACTCTTATTTTTTCAAAAATTATGATCATGGGGTAAAAACTGACGGTGACAATCAAACCAACTTTGGTTTCCACCATTTTTCAGAGTGAAAGACTTAGTGTTTTCCATACAATATGGGCAAGCTAATCTACCCGACGTGGTCCATCCTGAAAGCATGCCATAAGCCGGAAAATCACTAATAGTCCAAAGCAATGCAGCCTTCAATTGAAAATTTTGTTTTTGCGAGATGTCGTAAGTCGGTAACCCAACCTCCCATGATTGCTATAACTCTTCAATAAGAAGTTGCAAGTACACATCAAGATTCCCTTTAGGATTCTTCGGACCTGGAATTATCAAACTTATAAACATAAAAGGTTTCTTCATGCACAATTCAGGTGGAAGATTATAAGGAGTTAAAATGACGGGCCAACAAGAATATTGCCTTCCTGTCTTTCCAAATGGTGAAAATCCGTCGGTACAAAGACCTAGTCGGACATTTCTAGGCTCCGCAACAAAAGAAGGGTACTCTTCATCTAGGTGTTTCCACGCCTCTCAATCACTTGGATGAGACATAAGGCCATGAACTCGAGGATTATCTTTATGCCACCTAATCTGCTCCGCAGTAGATCTTATTGCATATAATCTTTGTAATCTCGGGCCCATAGGAAAGTAAATAGGAGCACTATGAGGAGAATTGTTACCACTTTCTCTAAGTGTCTTATAACGACTTCCTTTGCAATATAGATATTCTTTGAGATCTTTGTGTTCCTTCCAAAATAACATACATACATTTGGACATACATGAATCTTTTGGTGCGGAAGTTCTAGCCCTTCAAGCAATTTCTTAGTCTTGTAAAAACTATCTGTCATCTTGTTTTCATCTGGGCACATGTCTTTCATTAAGGAAGCAACACCATCTATAGCTTTATGTGGAATATTATACTCGCACTTGATGTTTGCCATCCTTGCAGCAGCAGACAATACAGACAACTTGCAGCCATCATACAATGTGTCTTCCGCTGCCTTCAACATGTCAAAGAACTTCTTGTAACTAGCATGTGGCTCTTCTTCAATATTTTCTAAAAGACCTTCTAGTCCAAAGGCATCTAATACCATGTTTCTATATGGGTTCAATGCATCCTCTGTGGATATGGAGCTTCTACTTTGGGATTCTCTTTGGAAGTGCAGTTCACCATGAAAAAACCCATTGGAAATAGTTAGGCAAAAAACCATGCATATAGAGATCTTCTACATGCTCCTTCTAATGAACTTATAAAGGCTTGAATCATGACAAATATATGTATTTGTAAGTGCCTAAGCAAATAAATAACAAAGAGAAAGCTATTTATAAGGTTTTAAGGTCTGGTAGAACCGAAATCAAGCAAATTCAGGAAAAATGAGAAGAAGCGTTCCCATTTTCTACACGCTCTATCTAATGAACTTGAAAAGGATTTATTCATGTCAAATATACGTATTTATAACTGCCTAAGAAAATAAATCACAAAAACAAAGCATTTATTAAGGCTTTAAGGTCTTGTAGAACCAATATCAAGCAATTTCGGGCAAAATAGCAAGAAGCATTCCCATTTTCTACATGCTCTTTCTAATGAACTTATAAATGCCTGAGTCATGTCAAATATATTTATTTGTAACTTCCTAAGCATAGAATCACAAAAACATAGCAAGTTACATGGTTTTAAAGTCTGGTAGAACCGAAATCAAGCAAATTCGGGAAAAACGAGAAGAACCGTTCCCATTTTCTACACGCTCTTTCCAATGAACTTGAAAAGGCTTGATTTATGTCAAATATATATGTATTTATAACTTTCTAAGAAAATAAATAACAAAAATAAAGCATGTTATAAGGTTTTAAGGTCTTGTAGAGCCAAAATCAAGCAAATTCGGCCAAAATGGGAAGAAGCATTTCCATTTTCTACATGCTCTTTCTAATGAACTTGAAAAGGCTTGAGTCATGTCAAATATATTTATTCATAAATGCCTCACAAGAGAAATCACAAAAACAAAGCAATTCATAAGGTTTTAAGGTCTTGTAGAACGAAAATCAAGCAAATTCAGGCAAAATAGTAAGAAGCATTCCCATTTTCTACATGCTCTTTCTAATGAACTAAAAAAAACTTGAATAATGTTAAATATATGTATTTATAATTCCTAATCATAGAAATCACAAAAACAAAGCAAGTAATGAGGTTTTAAGGACTGGTAGAACCGTAATCAAGCAAATTCAAGCAAAATAGGAAGAAGCACCCATTTTTTACATGCTCTTTCTAATGAACTTGAAAAGGCTTGAAAAGTCAAATGAAAGTCAAAAGCTTTTTGAATCAAATGAAAGTCAAATGCATTCAATAAAGCTAATTTAGTCAAATTAAAGTCAAACACATTCAAACAAAGCGTTTTCAGTCAAATGAAAATCAAATGCATTTATCAAAGCTAATTGAATCAAATGAAAGTCAAACATTCAAACAAACCTTTTTTAATCAAATGAAAGTCAAATGCATTCAACAAAGTTAATTGAGTCAAATGAAGTTCAAACACATTCAAACAATGTTTTTTTAAACAAATGAAAGTCAAGTGCATTCAACAAAGCTAATTGAGTAAAACGAAAGTCAAACTCATTCAACAAAGCTTTTTGTACAAAATGAAAGTCAAACACATTTAAACAAAGATTTTAAAATCAAATGAAAGTCAAATACATTTAATGAAGCTAATTGAGTCAAATTAAAGTCAAACACATTCATACAAAGCTTTTTGAATCTGTTGAATGTCCAATGCATTCAACAAAGCTAATTGAGTCAAATTAAATTCAAACTCATTCAACAAAGCTTTTTTGATCAAATGAAAGTTAAATTCGTTCAACAAATTTAATTGAGTCAAATGAAAGTCAAACACATTTAAATAAAACTTTTTGAATCAAATGAAAGTCAAATGCATTCAACAAAGCTAATTGAGTCAAATGAAAGTCAAACACATTTAAACAATGCTTTTTTAATAAATTAAAAGTAAAATGCTTTCAACAAAGCTAATTGAGTCAAATGAAAGTCAAACTCTTTCAAACAAAGCCTTTTCAATAAAATGAAAGTCAAATGCAATTAACAAAACTATTTGAGTCAAATGAAAGTCAAACACATTCAACAAAGATAATTGAGTAAAATGAAAGTTAAACACATTCATACAAATCTTTTTGAATCAAACGAATGTCAATCACATTCAAACAAAGCTGTTAGAACCAAATGAAATTCAAATGCATTCAACAAGGATATTTGAGTCAAATGAAAGTTAAACACATTTATACAAAGCTTTCTGAGTCAAATGAAAGTCAAATTAATTCAACAAAGCTAATTGAGTCAAATAAATGTCAAACACATAAAACAAAGCTTTTTCAATCAAACGAAAGTGATATGGATTCACCAAAGATAATTATTTCAATTGAAAGTCAAACACATTCAAACAAAGCTGATTGAATAAAATGAAAATCTAATGCATTCAAAAAAGATAATTGAGTCAAATGAAAATCAAACACATTCAAATAAAGCTTTTTGAATCAATGAAAGTAAGTACATGTCACAAAGCTTTTTGACTCAAATGAAAGTTAAACATATTCAAACAAAGCTTTTTGAATCAAATGAAAGTCTAATGCATTCAACAAAGATAATTGAGTCAAATGAAAGTCATTCACATTCAAACAAAGCTTTTTAAATCAAATGAAAGTAAAATGCATTCAACAAAGCTAATTGAGTCAAATGAAAGTCAAACACATTCAAACAAAGCTTTTTGAATTAAATGAAAGTGAAATGCAATTAACAAAGTTAATTGTGTCAAATAAATGTCAAATGCATTATGAAAAGCTAGTTGAGTCAAATAAAAGTCAAACACATTCATACAAAGCTTTTTGAATCAAATGAAAGTCAAATGCATTCAACAAAGCTAATTGAGTCAAATGAATGTCAAACACATTCAAACAATGCTTTTTGAATCAAACGAAAGTCAAATGCATTCAACAAAGATAATTGACTCAAATGAAAGTCAAACACATTCATACAAAGCTTTTTGTATCAAATGAATGTCAAACACATTCAAACAAAGCTTTTTGAATCAACTGAAAGTGAAACGCATTCAAAAAAGATAATTGAGTCAAATGAAAGTCAAACACATTCAAATAAAGCTTTTTGAATCAAATTAAAGTCAAATACATTTAATAAAGCTTTTTGACTCAAATGAAAGTCAAACACATTCAAATAAAGCTTTTTAAATCAAATGAAAGTCAAATGCATTCAACAAAGTTTATTGAGTCAAATAAAGTCAAATACATTCAAACAATAGTTTTTTAATCAAATGAAAGTCAAATGTATTCAACAAATCTAATTGAGTAAAAATGAAAGTCAAACGCATTCAACAAAGCTTTTTGAACCAAATGAAAGCCAAACACATTTAAGCAAAGGTTTTAAAATCAAATGAAAGTCAAATGCATTCAACAAAGCTAATTGAGTAAAATGAAAATCAAACTCATTCAACAAAGCTTTTTGAACCAAATGAAAGTCAAACACATTCAAACAACGCTTTTAAAATAAAATGAAAGTCAAATGCATTCAACGAAGCTAATTGAGTCAAATGAAAGTCAAACACATTCATACAAAGCTTTTTGAATCAATTGAAAGTCAATTGTATTCAAAAAATATAATTGAGTCAAATGAAAGCTTACACATTCAAATAAAGCTTTTTTATTCAAATGAAAGTCTAATGCATTAAACAAACCTAATTGAGTCAAAGGAAAGTCAAACACATTCAAACAAACCTTTAAACCCCAAAGTCGCCTATGAGGACGAGTGAGGTCTCGTAAGGGTATCCTAAGAGTTTGACCCATAACTCTCCACCAAACATCAATGAGGCAAACCATAAAATGAAAGCAAACCTTTGCGAAATGAACTAATATAAAGACTATAATGCAAATGAATGACAATCTTTCTCAAGTAGTTAAGGTATGCACGTTTCAAGATATCCAAGGTTGATTGAAACATAGGGTATGCTAGGCATAGGAACTAGTTATCACAATCCACTTTCATCCCAAACAATCTTACCACGTTCTTCCCACTAGTCTCAAATCTCCCCTTAGTGAGTGTCCCAATGATTCCTTGAAGGAACCAGAAAAAGAATTATTTTAAGGCTACTCGACAATCTTGATTATGCATCCCCTTTCCTTAGGCAATGACCCATGATGCCCTCCCCCGAATAGTGACTCAACTATCTAGGTCGAAAGGTCTTTCCCCAAGGTTGTAACGTAAGGCATAAAGGGTGAAGGTAGGCTAAAATTTAAAAATTTGGTGATTTTCCTAAAAAAGTGAAGCAAAAGGGTGATCAATCCTTAACACCACAATCAAGAAATTACCAAACAAAAACAACACCCCCAAGCTTACTTGAAGCTATACTCAAAAAAATATATACAAAAAGCGTACACGCTTCTCCCCCAAGCTAAAATGAAGCATTGTCCTCAATGCTTAGAAGGAGAAAAGAATACATCAAAATATTTTTGAATTATTTTCAACTTTTTTTCTTTTTATTTTTTATATTGAATTTGCAATGTCCTTGCCTTTTACTTAATTCGGACGGCTTTTCCTATATGCAACTTATTAGTCCATGCCTTTTGTGAAGTAGGACAACTTTTTCACAATATTTGCCATTATTCAAAAGAAAATGAAATCACAAACTTGCATTCATTGAAACCAAAAGTCCAACTTATCCACCACAAACTTCATCTCAAATGATCATATTGCTTCACAAAAACCAAGAAAATATAGAGAATGAAACAAAAGGTCAAAGAACTAAAGATGTGGCCTGAAAAGAAGGGATAAGGCTCAAATGGTTGCAAGAAGGCAAATGTAAACCCAAAAATGAAGAAAATAACCAAATATAACAAAAATGAAAAATACCACCCCGAAAAATGTGCCTTTGTCCTTCCTAGATAGTTCGGTCTCGTGTTTGAGAATCATACATCAAGCTTTATTAGATTAGGTTTGCATAGTCAAGGATCTACGCCGCTCATACAAGGAATGTTGAAGGCTAGAAAAACAAGTAACCTCACAAGGTTGTGGCAAAAACTCACTAATGGTGTCAAATCAACTATAGGAAGCAACTACCAACATGCCACAAACAAGTAGAATCCGGCTTCATGATCCTCCTAGTTCAAACCAACTACCCTAGCATACACTATCCTAGAGTCAACCGAAAATAGTCTCAAACCGTGCATACCTTTACAACCTAGGAAGAAAATCATACAAAAGAAAAGTCCAATGTACAAGGTTCATTCCATAAGAAAAGAAATGAAAAACAACGCCTCAAAATCACATCAAAAATGAATGAAAGTAAGAGAAAAAGTAAAATAAAAGAAAGTAATAGAAAAGATACGGAGACATAGAAAAGGAAATATAGGAGAAATAGGATGCAAAGGACTAGAAAGCAAGTTAAACACATAAAATTCCCAATCCACAAACAAGTAATCGATCGACATCAAAGTCATCGATCCCAAACACATTACGTGTTAACAAGCATCCATCCTCGAACCATTCAACTTCTCCTAAACTAATCCTATTCTATGCAACCAAGGAAAATAAAGAGAAAATAAGAAAGGTCTCACCGGGCTTCCAAGCTTAGCAAAAATAAACGAAGCGATTAGAAACCACCTCGTAGCATTCCATATCCATAAGCGCTTCAAGGAACCAAGTGAGAAAAAGAAATAAAAGAAACTATGAACAAAGAAAATGGTTAGTAACTTCAAAACAAATAAATGAAAACAACAAATAAAAAGAAACTGATCCAATCAAAAAGTATATACAACCAAAGAAATAAAGGCTAAACTAACCAAAGAATAGAAAGAATAAAAGAAATAAAACTAAGTAAACAATAAAGTCTAAACTAACTAAAGAACTACTCTAAACTACAAGATTTGGATTTAAGGGATTTGGATCAAAGGGTTTTGGATTAAGGGATCATCAACAACAACATGCCAAGCGAAACATCACCACAAACAACAAGCATCCAAGCAAATTGGGCAAACAAGCTAGCTACAAGGAAGGTAGCCTAGAGATCAAGAAAATGAGGAAATCAAACAAGAGGAATAAAAATAAACATGCAAACAACTAAGGTATGTACACAACAACAAAATTGGTCACCGAGCAAATTATTAGTTCCCCCAAAGCTAAATAAAAATACATCTCAACATCCCAATCAAAACAAAACATGCATCAAAAATATAAGGGATGAAGGCAAAAAGCATGAAAAGCGAAAGGGAACTAATAACTACTACCTTCACCACCACCACTCCCACTCGGCCCGGCCCCATCGGGGTCCTTCTTGCGCTCGGGGTCATCGAAGGGATGAGGGTAAGGCTCCCAACTTCCGGTGTACCCCTCGGGCCAACCATAATGCCCCTTGAAAAGATCTTGTTGCCAAGGAGCAAGAGGGGTGAAGTTATCGGGCAAAGTGAGTTCGAAGGGGTGGTTGGGATGGACATGGGGGTAGTTAGGATCACCCTTATAGTCACTACCACCCGGAGCCTTGTAATCATAGTTATTGTGCTCGTCCGGATAGTAGCGACGCTCGGTGTCGGGGTTAGAAGGCCCCGACCAATAAGGATGCCCAGACGAAGGTAGAGTACCATGTTGGGGCGGGAAGTACAGATAGTTAACCGGGGGAGTAATGTTCCCACGGTTAACTTCCGCCTCATAAATTTGTTGTTGTTGTGCTAACATACCTTGTTGCATCTCTTGAATACCTCTTAGTTGCTCATAGATGGCCCCAAAGTCTTGATCATACATGCCATCCACGTGGATTTTCAATCCACTCATTTGCTCACTAAGAGCCCTCAAATCCGCATTGGCATAAGCATGTTGCCCTTGCTCGTGCTCTTGCTCTTGAGGAGCTTGTTGTTGTGGAGAATATTGTTGTTGTTGTTGTTGTTGTTGATGTTGTTGTTCCTCTTATCATCTTCTTCCTCATTCTCATCGGAGTCGAAGTTAGGATGCCGAAAGGACTTGAGGACATGCCACACATTGTTGGCGATCCAAGCCAAAGAAGTCAAGCCGGGGTTAGGTAAGTAGCACCAATGCTCGTTACCCTAAGCCACTCATATCTCCCTTCGTTATAGCACTTGGAGATGAATTGGATTTGACCCAATTGTTGCATATCGAGGTAGATGGAAGTACTTTCCCCGATCTCCTTACAAAATGGGAGATAAGCATCGAGGCGAAGGTGAGTCAAGAGCCTAGTTACCATGCCCCCGCATGGGATCTCTCTCGTACTCCTCTTGCGAAGGTCCAAACAATATTAGGCAAAGATATAACCCAAGTTCAACCGGCCCACATACTCCGGGCGGGTAGACAACCAAAGGACCTTGAGCTCCAACTTGCTCAACTTCCCCAATTCTTGTTTGGGGAACAAAACATAGCCCAAAAGACGGTGTACAACCCTAAGACAAGGTTGGTACACCGATGAGATCTTAGCCTTGTTGGTGATAAACTCGGTACCACCTGAAATGTCTTCCCACCATGAGTTTTGATCATACTCCGGGAAGATGTAATGTTCAACGTTTACAATATCCCCGTGGGGATCAAAATCCAAAGCGGCGTTGAACTCTTCCAATGAGTGGTCGAAGATGTGGTTGAACAATTGGAAGCGCACCCTATATACCCCTCCTACGGGTACAAGCTCCAAGGTAGCCAAGAACTCCAAAGTAGGCTCCTTGTAGGTGCGGTAGGCATCGGTGATGAAAGAACCCAATCGGAGATTTAGGAGCAACGACCGCACATCATTATCAATACCCAATTTCACTATATCGGGTTGGAAGTAGTGGCGGGTTTGTTTTAGGGTTCTTTCTTCCTTCAAATTTTGGTACAAGGTCTTTTGTTTGTCGGTGAAGTTTTTCTTTTTGGGTAGAGAGGTTGGGGGTTGTGTTTGAGTGGAGGAGGGGTTGGAAGTACTAGGCCTAGAAGATGTACTAGGCCTAGAGGAGGTACTTGGGCGAGGAGGTTCATCGTTGCTAACATCGGTTTTCCGTTTCTTGGTGAGTTTCTTGAGGTATTTAGACATTTTGAGAGGCTTAGAAAGATCACCAAAATCCAACAAGGAGCAAAACCAATGAACCACGAATACCACACCCAAATTCACCACTTATTACCAAAATTGCCAAACTCCAAATTCACACTTCTTATCAAACAAAACCAATTCCAAACCAATCAACAACACCAATAATCCAAGAAAAACTTCCTTTCAACAATCCAAGAACAACCACAAGACCAATACCAAAATCACCACATACTACCAATACTCCAAAAATTCAACTCACAATATATCAACCAAAAATGATGAGAATTACTACAAAATCAACAAACAATACAATGTCATGCAAAATCAATCAGTAAACATCACCAAATCACAACCAATATCAAGATCAAGCATCAAAAATCACAAAATCAATACTACACTATTCATGCTCATAAAAATTATCAATCTATGCAAAATTATGATATAAATGGCAAAATTAAAGCAAGGATTAGTGATTATACCATAAAAGAAGCAAGATTAACCAATTTAGAGCAACCAATTTGGACCCACAAAGAAAGCCCCAAATTCGGCCACCAAGAGTAGGAGAGAGAGTGAGTGAAATTTGGATCAATTTGTGAGGAATTTGTAGTTTAGAAAGGATTGTGAGTGATTTTGAGTGAAAATGGAGTGATTTTAGTGAGGATTTGAAGGATTTAAGATGGTGAATGGTGAGTGAGGAGTGCGCACAAGGGAGGGTTTAGGAAGGGGAAGCCGTGAAGTAGATAGAGGAAATGAGGAAATGAAGGGAGGAAAGAGGAGGAAGAAGGATATATTGCACGTCCAGCAACGTGCGGCCGCACAGAGCTGATGTGCGCCCGCACACGCAGGCTGTGCGCCTGCACATGCCTCGTGTGCGGCCGCACATCCCTGTGCGTGCCCCTTCCTTCTTTTTTCTCAAAAATTCGATACTTACTGCCTATTTTGGTGCGCACATGAATCATGATGGTGATGAGGAACAACATAGGCAGTAGCTAAAATCATTTTCAAAGCCCTTAAAGTTGAAAATTCATGTGCTCACCACAAAAATTCACTAAGTATCAATTTCCTCCAACTTTCAAAACATGAATTTCCTATCTTACCTTTCTAAAATTCTTACCTTTTTTACCTCAAATTTCTATTAAAATCGAACAAAATATGATTTGTGCCATGAATACCTTCCATCCATCATGCATACTTGAAGAATTCCAATCTCGCAAAAGGTCATCCTAAAAATCCAATCAAGTAGAAAAGTGAAAGAAAAGACAAAGTAATAAAAGAAACAAAAATAAGAAAATTCAAAAATCAAAAGGAAAAGTTAGAAACTCCGGGTTGCCTCCCGGGAAGCGCTTTCTTAAGGTCCTAAGCTCGACCCTTCCTCCAAATCATGGAGGGTCAAAGAACACCACCTTCTTCAAGGTAGTTGATAGAGCAAAATCTTCTTCAAATTTGAGCAACTTCTCATCGTTGCTTAATGAAACCTTCACAAAATTCTTTTCAAATTCTTCCTTCTCCTTTCTCAACTTCTTTCTTTTTCTTGCTTTCTTCGAGTCACGGGCCTTTTTCTTCGGCTTGACTTCAACATCTTTAATCATGGAAGCTTTCTCTTCATCTTGAGAATTAAGGTTGAACCAATTTGGAATCTCAATTTCTTTCTCATCTCTTGGCTTTTGAATTACAAATTCTTCTTCACTAACATCATCAAGACTTGCACAAACATCATCAACAATCTCAAAAACATCGTTAGTAGAAGAATCAATCATGCACACATCATCAATGGAACGAGAAAGACTAGCACATGCTATATCTTGCACACAAGATAAGGACTCATGCATTGGCTTCAACTTAAAACTCTCTTCCAATTTTCCGGATCTCAAAGTGATTTGGCCTCCCTTCACATCTATTAAGGCTCCGGAGGTGGCTAAGAAAGGCCTCCCTAGAATGATTGGAATATGCTCATCCTCCTCAATCTCCAAGACAACAAAATCCACGGGAAAGACAAACTCTCCAATCATTAAAGGGACATCATCAATTCTTCCCTTAGGAAGCTTAATAGAGCGATCGGCCAATTGAAGTGTTATATTAGATGGTTGAAGCTCACCTTGATCAAGCCTCTTGAAAACCGAAAAGGGCATAATAGCCCCTAGATCACACAAAGCATTTTCAAAAACCATTTTCTTGATTTGACAAGGGATTGAAAAATTCCCCGGATCTTCCATTTTCTCCGGAAGCTCACCATGGATAAGAGCACTAAAACACTTCCCTCCTTCCACCGAACTACCCTCATCAAAACTTTCCTTCTCCTCTAGTATCTCCTTAAGGAACTTGGAGTACTTAGGCATATCGGGAATTGGCTCGGTAGAGGGTGGGGAATCATGGACTTCCTTAAGAACTTCAAGGAACTTCCCAAATTGCTCATCCATTTTGAATCTCAAGTATTTTTGGGGGTATGGTAGATCGGGAAATCTCTCTACCTCACTCATCTTTTCAACAACACATTCTTCTTTTTCCTCACCCTCACAATAAATTTCCTTGGACTCAACCCTCTCCACTTCATTCTCCATAGCACCACTCTCATCTCTTTCCTTTTTTGAACAAGAAACTCCCTCATTAAAGTCATTTCCACCACTTGTGGCAATAGAGTACACGGGTTTCTTTGGTTCAACACCTTGGAAAGGCAAAGATGAAGGACTAGCATAATCCTTACTAGTGCTTGCTAATTGGGTAATTTGAGTCTCAAGCATCTTATTGTGGGTCATCATCTCATAGAATTTCTTATCACTAACCGCCATATAGGTGATAATGATCTTGGTTTGATTATCAATCAATTCCTCCAAAGCAATCCTAGGAGAAGAAGGTTGTGAATAGGAATTTTCACCTTGAGTCTTTGGAACAAATCCGGGTGGGGGACCTCTTTGAGCATTGTTTTGAAAATTTCCCCTTCCTTGATTGTTCAAATTACCCCTATTTTGATTTGAACCATAACCTTGATTATGGTTACCACCACCATGATTATGGTTACCATTACCTTGGTTATGATTTCCATAACCTTGGTTTTGATTACCATAGCCTTGGTTTTGACTACCATAATTTTAGCTATGATTTTGGCCACTATAACCTTGGTTATGGTTACCACGAGAACCTTGATTCCCTTGGTTCCTATAACCAGCACCATGATTATAGTTGTCAAAATTGCCTTGGTTCTGGTAATTCCTATTCCATTGGCCTCTTTGATTATCAAACCTTTGAACATTGTTGTTTGACACAAAATTAACATGTTCACACTCATTGTTGTCAAACTCATCAACACATTCATTGTTGCAATTACTGGAACCATGGTCATATGATCCACATACATCACAAAACAAACATCCCATAGGCATATTATGTGAAATAGAAGGAGTTTGAGAGATAGAAGAAGTACCTCTCCCCTTAATTTGGGAGGGAAGATTTGGAGCTTGGGAAGAGGAAGAAACACTCTCCAACTTGGCCTTGATCGCCATCATCTCCTTTCCCAAGTTTGTCATTTGAGAGGAAAGATTGTTGATGGCATTGAGATGGCCCACCGAGTACAACGAAGATTGCTTGCTTGAAGAATCTCTTTCCCCATCTTGCCAATCTCTATAGTACGTCACCACATCCTCTATTATGTCCACAACTTCTTCTTCAGTTTTGTTCATGATTGGACCACCGGCCCCTCCATCAAGACATGCCTTGCCTTGAGGACTCAAACCACCATAGAAGATTTGGATCAATTGATATGTTGGAATTCCGTGGTGAGGACATTCTCTATGGTACTCCTTGAATCTCTCCCATGCTTCATAAAGACTCTCATTTGGCTTTTGCTTGAATCCTTGAATTAAAGCCCTTACCTCCGCCGTTTTCTTTTGAGGATAGAAACGGGACAAGAAAGCTTTATTGAAATCATCCCAAGTTCTTAATGAATTGGGCTTCACCTCTTTGTCTAGCCATTCCAAAGACCTTCCTATGAGGGAGAAAGGGAACAACTTAAGGCGGATGAATTCTTGAGACACTCCATTAACCTTGATCGTGTTGCAATATTTTTCAAACTCCTTAAGATGGTTCAATGGGCTCTCGTTCTTTGCCCCACTATATTGTCTCCTCTCAATTAGGGTGATCATTGCCGGCCGAATTTCAAAGTCGTTTGCCGGTGTTGTAGGTGGAGCTATGCCGCTCTCGAACCTATATGCACCGGGTACTCCTATTTCTTTCAAGGCAACTCTTGGTTGTTCTCCCATGACTTGCTCTTGTTCAATCTCTTCTTCGCTTGAGGAACTATAACCAAAGTCTTGTTTGCTACTCTCCTGCTTGAGAGATTTCTTTCAATCTCCGGATCAAAGGGAACAAATGAGCGATCTCGGGACCTATGCATACAAAACTCAAAGAAAATATAAGTAGCACGGCTACAAGTGTAGCCTAAAGTGTAAAATCTTTTTGTATTTTGCAAATGAAATGAAATAGACTCAACAACAACATGCACTCAAAGCACCATTCCCTGGAAACGGCGCCATTTTGATGGGAAGGAGAACGGTAGATCATTGGGCTACCACCCCACCCAATCAAACAAAATTTATAACTTAACAAGCCCCTATTTAGTGTAGTGGTAAGTCAAGGTCGAACACAAAGGAATGGAGGTCGAATGCACAATGCCTAAGTCAAGCTATTTCGAAGTCAAGTAAAGGGGGTTTATGAAGGAAACTAGAGCTAGAGCTAAATGATGCAAGAACTTGTATGAAATCAATCTAAAGACACTAGGGCAATGGATCCACATGTAATTGTAATGGAAAATGGTAATTTGGGAGGTCAAACCGACTAAGTCAAGTGATATGAAGGAGGATCATCATGTATCCAAAAGAGCATACCAAGATAGTTCACCCAGAGGTCTAACTAGCGTCAACTACGCTAAACACTACCTAGGGAACGTCACAAAGCACCTCAATCGTGAAATTGCAAGTTACTAATCAATGGTCCGTATCATAGAAAGCTCACAATGCAATCTAGTGCAATAATCAAAGATGGCCAAACTTCAATTGATCACACACATGCACATGAATTATCAACCAAATTTAATCATATCATCAACTCCATCAATTATCCCCAAATTACTCTAATCCAACACTCAAACATGCTTCACCATTTCCCTAGCTAGAAAACTACTCACTAGCCTTAGGAATCAAGATCAAAACTACAACAATCATCAATTTCATCATCAACATAATTGAAAACAAAGATTAAACCAACAATCAATCAAAAATCAATTAAACTACAATCAATCATCAAACTAACTTCAATCAATCAACAATAACATGGAAAATAAATGAAATCAACTAGAATCAAACTTGTATTGAAATCAAGAAGAAGAACCTTACAAAACTTTGATCTAAAGATCAATAACAACGAGGAATTCTTGAGCAATCACCAAAAATCACGAGTTTCTCTCTCTAAAGTTCTTGAGTTTCTCTCTCTAAAATTCTCCTAAAAACTAATTATCCAATAGGGACAAATAACAATATATACAAAGAGGAGGTCGGTATTGACGCCCAAAAATAGACCCTCGTAGGTGCGGGCGCTCAGAGGAGAGATAATGGTGCGCACGGGACACACCCAGATTGGTGCGCCCTCACATTTCTGGGTCTTTCCCCCTTCTTCTCTTCGTCCTAGCTCAAGCGGTGCACACATCCTAGATGATGATGATGGAGGACAAAGTAGGCAGAAACTTTCTTGAATTTCTTGAAAAGTATAAGCCATGAAGAAGGCATATACAAAGCCTTGAAGCTTGCCTCTTGGATCCACCTTTGACTTGAAGCTTCTTGCACCATCTTTAGGAATGAAAACAATGAAAGCTCATAGAGAGGAAGCTCGGGAATACTTGGACGATCAATTACCACCTAAAAACAGATGATAAAAAGCAAGTAAAAGAGAAAAAAAATAACAAGTAAACTAGAAAAAGCATGAAATAGAGAAACTAACTACAAAAAGCATAAAATGAAGAAAACAAGAATAAAACTAAGGAAAACTACCCTAAACCTAAGCTAAACCTAGAGTCTAAAATTAAGCTAGTCCGGAATAGGAGATAAATAAACTAAAGTCTAAAAATGCTAAAACAAGAAATAAAACATTAAGGGAAATGGTTTAGGTATAGCATTCACATGAACATTAACAAAAGCATAGAAGTTGAATTAATTATGAACTAAACATGCTCAAATATCGAAATAAAGGATCCAATCTAGCCGCCTTCCGGGGTCAATTGGCTTCTCCTAACATAGCCTCTATATTTCCACATTAGAACCATATACCAGGAGGTACTATTAAATAACAATCGATACTAATGAACCTTAACTAAGTCAACTTCCGTTCCTTGTTAGCAAAGATTCACCTTTAATCAACCAACAATGTGCACTTGCAAGAAGATTAAAGAATATCAAGCATATAAAGACTTTAATAACAAATAAATCAACTCTAAACCTAGAACATGCTCAAGATCCAACTACACCACAACCATCCCCTCAATGGGGAAATTACTCACTAATCATGATAATAACAAGATTAATCAACAACATGATCAACAAGCAATACCAACTAAAACAATAATAAAAATCAAAGCAATAAAAATAGAGGAGAGAGAGTTAGAGATTCTCATTGATTGAAGATGTAAATCAATAGAAAAGATGATCAATTTCTTCTTCAAAATCCAAGCTCAACAATGGTGAAACTCTCACTTTCTCTCTCTAAACTACCCTAACCATAAGCTAAACCTAGAGAGAGAAGCTCTCCTAAAACTAATTAGAGAGTAGAATAAAAATGATGGATCATTGAAAAGTTCTTTCTAATTAACCCAAAAATGGGTATAAATACTAAGCTAAGAAAATAAGAAAAACAAATAAAGAAAATAAAAAGAAATAAGAAAGGAGAAAGGAAAAAGGAAAGGAAAAAGTAAAGGAAAAGTAAAAATAAATAAATAAATAAATAAATAAAAATAAAAGGAAAAGAAAAAGAAAACAAATCCCACCCGAAACCATCATCATCCTTCTCCTTTCGTGGCTGCTCTGAATTTCAATAACCAACCATCAAGCATCATCAACCATCATCTTCACCGTTCATCATCAATCATCATTAGCAATCATCAACGGCTGTAAAGCTTCACCCTTAATCATCATCAAATCGTGGCCCTTGGATAAAATCGAATTAATCCCAACCGTTGAAGCTCATTAATTCCGTACAAATAACCCCGTAAAATTAGAGCGGCCGCGGCTGGGCATCTCCCGGGCATCTACTGAAAGTTGGACAAGGCTGGAGAATAGAGGGCCGCGCCCGCGGCAGCAGCAGCCGCGCCCGCGGTGGTCTGGGTTGCTGTGTTTGGGTTGCGAAGTGGTGCTGATGTGCGTGTGAGTGGAAGTGGATGCGGTGATGTTGGAGTTGCGTGGGTGCTGATGGTGTTGGGTGGTGTTGCGGGTTGCTGTTATTGTTGTTGTTATGGCTGGTGGTGGTAAGGTGTGATGCGTGAGTGGTGTTTTGGGAGGCGCAGCAGGTGCTGCGGGCTGGTGGTTGTTGAGGGGTTGTGCGATGGCTGTGGTTGCGTGGGCTGGTGTTGTTTGCTGTGATTGGGGTTGCTGGTGGTGTGTGGGGTGTGTGTGTGTGGTTGGAGATGTGGTGGTGTTAGTTGCTGCTGTTGGTGTTGTTGATGGGGTGAAGTAGGGGAGTGTGAGAGTTGGAGCAGGGGAAGAGAGTTGGAGCAAATTGGTTTGTGGTGTTGGGCTGGTGTGGTGTTGGTTAAGGTGTGGGGTGGTGACGGATAACGCAGCAGCAGGGGAAGAGCAGGGACAATGTGTATTTGCCTCGAACCTCGGACCCGAACTCGAACCTACACACCCAAAGAAGACCGAGGAGAGGATCGGGACATAAAATAAAATAAATAAAATAGAAAATAAGAGACATAAAACTAAACTAAAAATAATTAAAACTACGCAAGCAAATAGAATAAAATAAAATACGAAAATAGACTAAAACTAATAAAAACTACGAAAAGAACTTAAAACACGACAAAATTACCAAATAAACAAGAAAAGTTATTAAAGAGAAAACAAGAGAAAGAAAGGGAAAATAAGATAAAATAAACACGAAAATAACCAAAACACTACCCCTAGGAGTGACATAAATATCATTTATCAAATTCCCCCAAGCTAAACCTTTGCTCGTCCTCGAGCAAAGCTAAGGCAAAAGAGAACAAGATGGAATTATTGAAACCAAAAGAAACAAAATAGAAACAAGGAGAAAAATGTACACTAACTCACTGTCGTAGGAATCACGGTTGTTTTTAGCTACAACAAGCCCTTAAAACTCCAAAGTCGCCTATGAGGACGAGTGAGGTCTCGTGAGGGTTTCCTAAGAGCTTACCCCACAACTCTCGAGAAAAACCAAGGCACGACAACAAAAGGAAAAGGAAAAGAAACACGAAGAGAAAAAGCAAAACACAAGCTCATATATGGACAAGAGATGAGGACAAGTACTAATGAATGCAAACCTTTCTAAATGGACAAATGTATGCACGTTCCAAGATGTCAATGGTTGATTGAAACATAACACATGCTAAGCATAGAGAACTACTTAGGACTCAATCCACCCTAGCCCCAACCAATCGGGCCACGTTCTCTCCACTAGCTTCAAATCAACCCTTAAGCTAGCTTCTCAAGATTCCACGAAGGAACCGGAAAAAGATAAAGAAATGAAAAACTTTGAGAAGGTAATCCCGACGTCTCAACTATGCATACTCTTTCCATAGGTTTGAAGTCTATCTCCCTCCACCGTTCTTTTGACCTAACCCACTAGAGTCTAAGGGTCTTTTTAATGGTTGTAACGTAAGGCTAAGGGTTAAGGCGGGGTAAAAATTTAAAATTTGGTGAAATTTCCTAAGTGAAGCAAAAATTGCGGCCGACACTCAAAAATAACTCAAGAATTCACTAAATATCAAGCAAAAATACCACTAATGCCATTCCCCCAAGCTTATTCAACACAAACACACAATATTCCCCCCAAGCTTGAACAAAGCATTGTCCTCAATACTTAAACTAAGGAAGAAAATGAAACCATCTAAAATATTTTTGTTGTTTTTGTTTTTTTTTCTTTTCAATTTTTCTTTTCTCTTTTTTTTAACTTTATTCATTGTCCTTGCCTTTTTCAAATTATGGACGGCTTTTTCTTGAAACTTCATTTGATTTTCATGAATTGCATCACTCATCACAAGCTCAACTTTAACCAAATCTCAAAGTGCTTCTTGTTTATGATCAACATTCTCAAAACTCAAACCTCACATGCCAATGCTTCACTAACTATAAGGGTTGGTAAACATAGGCCATTAGGTTTGTAATGTGGTTTAAACAAGAGCGGGAAACATAAGGCTCAAATTGGTTAGCAAGTAGGTTTATGCAAATTAGAAAATCAAATTTGTAACAAAACAAAAAGAAGATAAAGGAAAAAAAATGAGAAAGAAGTGCCCTTTTCCTCCCCTAGAGTGCTTCGGTCACGATCTTGGGAGCTATAAGTCAAAACAAGGATCAAGACATGCATAGCTAAGGATCCAAATGCGCCACACAACAAAGTGATGAAGGCTAGAACAATGTTACCTCACAAGGGATTATAACTAAGCAAATACCAACTAAGGGTGCCAAATCCACTATAGAGAGCAACACCATCTTACCACATACCCGTGAACTAAGGCTTCATGGCGCCCTAAAAGTTCTTAACCCGGCTACCTTAGCATGTAATATCCTAGAGTCAACCAATGACACTCTCAAATCGTGCACACATTAACCACTTAGGATGAAAGGCATTCAAGAGTAAACAAATCCAAAAGATATAATGTCCAAAATAAGTGCAAACAAAACACATTTTGCTAAACTTGCCTTGAAGTAAACAAAAATTTTTTTTTTTTTTGGATTTTCCAAAAGCATGAAAAACATGGAAATGCATATACTCAAGTGCATGACATATATGAATCAACATCCCACCAAACATGACAGAATACCCTCCCCCAAGCTTGAATGAAACCAAGCTCTCAAATCATAAACGATGAAACCAAGGAGGGGAAAACAAGGAAAAATTAATCCAACATTACCAACACATGATCTTCAAGTCACAATAATTAAGAGAGAGAGGGAAAAGAAGGATATTACCGGATATGGGATAAATGCAAAATCACACAAAAAACCCGAAATAACCTCATATGAGCCACAATCTCTACAAATAAGGCTTGAATTCCACATGATAGGTAAGTTGAGGCACATTTCCTTGATTCTTGATCATCACCAATGCTCAAGAGTATATCAAGTTGTGTACCTAGCAAGGAACACAAACACGTCCATGAGAGAAAATCTAATCTAAAAAGAAAAGAAAATGAAAGCAATAAAACACGGGTTACTTCCCGCAAAGGCTTGTTTAACGTCCAAGCGAGACCAATCTAGTAAATAACCCGACAAAGAACGCAAAAGCTTGTCATATGCACCGGCAAACATATCAAGAAATAGAGCATACGCGATGCTCATATGACAAGGAAACATAAAGTACAAGGAGACTTTATGTTGGAGAGAAGGGGGAAAAGAAAAAGTAAAAGAATCAAAAGAAAAATTAATAAAATAAGAATTAGAAAAATCAAAACTAGAACTAGGAAAAGAAAAGGGAGGAACAAACTCATTTTGTTGCTTTTTGGAAGGTGAAATTCCATCATTGAGTTCAAAAGAAGGGTAATGGGGAGCTAAAGAGATTAGGGGCCCCTGAATCGGTGGAACTTTGAGGATATATGGAAGTGAGATAGGGCAAGAAGGAAGGTTGGTAAGCTTTCTTAAAAAGGGGGTGGGGATTGAAAGAATTGGAATGGGTACCTCACGCACAACTTCAATCACACCACCTTGCATTGAAACATAAGCCTTTTCCTCCAAAGAGTTCCCTTCTAACACATCTTCACTACCCTTAAAGAGTTTGAAAATGTCCTCAACCACCAATTGGGATTCTTCACTCTCAACAAGAGCATGGTTTTCATTCTCAACATTCCCCAACTTAACATGATCAAACATGAGTATCTCATCATCACCACAACCCATCTGTTCTCTTAACAACCTCAAATTAGTTTCTAAGTCCACCAAAATGGGATCTTCAATGGGTTGCAAAGAGTGTTGAGGTTCAAGTTGGATAAAGGTGGTGGTTTTGAAAATTTCGTCAAATGAAGTATCTTCCATACACCCTCTATCGCTTTCAACATCATCATCATAATCATCCTCAACCATGCACTCAAAAGCCCAACTAGGTTCAACCACATGGGAGGGGGGAGAAGAAGGAAGGGCATTTGTTTGAGATTGAGCTAGGTGGGAAATTTGGCTCTCAAGTGCCTCTAGCTTACCTTTCATCTTTTTGTTATATTCTTCTTTCTTTTCCCTCATCTCATTAACCTTCTCCATCATCTCATTGAGCTTCTCCATCAACTCTCCTTCATGGGAAATCTCATTTGGAATCACGTTGGAAAAAGAAGAGGTAAAGGGAAGATCATGCAAGTGAGGATTAGGGGTATGGGGAGCATCATTGAAATCCATGCACACATTTAAAGAACATTGATAAAAAGCATGAACATTATCAATATTGGGATGCATCTCATCATAAATAGCACACAAGGGGGTGGGGATTTGCATCATGGGGAGCATAGGGATCATCATTAGAGTGCATGCAAGAGCTAGAAAAATCATAAGAATTAGCATTATTCTCTTGCTCATAACTATCCTTGGCAAACCACATATAGAAATCCCAAGCCTCATCCAAAGATTTGGCTCGAAATTGACAATTACACATGTTTTCAATCACCCCTCTAGTATACTCATTCAAACCCCAATAAATGACTTCACAAGCCTCCCATAAGGAAAAACCATGGAAATTAGAGAAGTCTTCAAACCTATTAAAGTAGACCCAAAAGGGTTCATATTCAAATTGAGGCAAAGAGGAACAAGACATCTCATTTTGGACAAATTGATCCATGACTCAATGAAAACAAACAACAAGCAACCAAACAAGAAAGCTCAAGAATATACACAAACAAAAACGAAAACAAGAAGAAAAACAAACCAAAAGGAAATTATACACAATGGACTAGTCTCAATAAGATAACACAATGGTAATGGAAGCCGTTCCCCAGCAACGGCGCCAATTTGACAAGGGAATAATCGCGTCGTCAAACGACTACACCTAGATCAAATACAATTTATACAACCTAAACAAACCTAATACGAGTATAAGGCAAGCATAGGGGTCGAACCACAGAGAACGATTAAACACCACCAAATGTTATCGACAATTAAGCTAGTCCGGAATAGGAGATAAATAAAGTAAAGTCTAAAAATGCTAAAACAAGAAATAAAACATTAAGGGAAATGGTTTAGGTATAGCATTCACTTGAACATAAACAAAAACATAGAAGTTGAATTAATTATGAACTAAACATGCTCAAATATCCAAATAAAGGATCCAATCTAGCCGCCTTCCGGGGTCAATTGCCTTCTCCTAACATAGCCTCTATGTTTCCACATTAGAACCATATACTAGGAGGTACTATTAAATAATAATCGATACTAATGAACCTTAACTAAGTCAACTTCCGTTCCTTGTTAGCAAAGATTCGCCTTTAATCAACCAACAATGTGCACTTGCAAGAAGATTAAAGAATATCAAGCGTATAAAGACTTTAATCACAAATAAATCAACTCTAAACCTAGAACATGCTCAAGATCCAACTACACCACAACCATCCCCTCAATGGGGAAATTACTCACTAATCATGATAATAACAAGATTAATCAACAAATAATCAAGAATCAACATGATCAACAAGCAATACCAACAACTAAAACAATAATAAAAATCAAAGCAATAAAAATAGAGGAGAGAGAGTTAGAGATTCTCATTGATTGAAGATGTAAATCAATAGAAAAGATGATCAATTTCTTCTTCAAAATCCAAGCTCAACAATGGTGAAACTCTCACTTTCTCTCTCTAAACTACCCTAACCCTAAGCTAAACCTAGAGAGAGAAGCTCTCCTAAAACTAATTAGAGAGTAGAATAAAAATGATGGATCATTGAAAAGTTCTTTCTAATTACCCCAAAAATGGGTTTAAATACTAAGCTAAGAAAATAAGAAAAACAAATAAAGAAAATAAAAAGAAATAAGAAAGGAGAAAGGAGAAAGGAAAAAGGAAAGGAAAAGGAAAAGGAAAAGTAAAAATAAATAAATAAATAAAAATAAAAGGAAAAGAAAAAGAAGACAAATCCCACCCAAAACCATCATCATCCTTCTCCTTTCGTGGCTGCTCTGAATTTCAATCACCAACCATTAAGCATCATCAACCATCATCTTCACCGTTCATCATCAGCAATCATCAACGGCTGTAAAGCTTCACCCTCAATCATCATCAAATCGTGGCCCTTGGATAAAATCGAATTAATCCCAACCGTTGAAGCTCATTAATTCCGTACAAATAACCCCGTAAAATTAGAGCGGCCGCGGCTGGGCATCTCCTGGGCATCTACTGAAAGTTGGACAAGGCTGGAGAACAGAGGGCCGCGCCCGCGGTGGTCTGGGTTGCTGTTTTGGGTTGCGAAGTGGTGCTGATGTGCGTGTGAGTGGAAGTGGATGCGGTGATGTTGGAGTTGCGTGGGTGCTGATGGTGTTGGGTGGTGTTGCGGGTTGCTGTTATTGTTGTTGTTATGGCTGGTGGTGGTAAGGTGAGATGCGTGAGTGGTGTTTTGGGAGGCGCAGCAGGTGCTGCGGGCTGGTGGTTGTTGAGGGGTTGTGCGATGGCTGTGGTTGCGTGGGCTGGTGTTGTTTGCTGTGATTGGGGTTGCTGGTGGTGTGTGGGGTGTGTGTGTGTGGTTGGAGATGTGGTGGTGTTAGTTGCTGCTGTTGGTGTTGTTGATGGGGTGAAGTAGGGGAGTGTGAGAGTTGGAGCAAGGGAAGAGAGTTGGAGAAAATTGGTTTGTGGTGTTGGGCTGGTGTGGTGGAGGTTAAGGTGTGGGGTGGTGACGGATAACGCAGCAGCAGGGGAAGAGCAGGGACAATGTGTATTTGCCTCGAACCTCGGACCCGAACTCGAACCTACACACCCAAAGAAGACCGAGGAGAGGATCGGGACATAAAATAAAATAAATAAAATAGAAAATAAGAGACATAAAACTAAACTAAAAATAATTAAAACTACGCAAGCAAATAGAATAAAATAAAATACGAAAATAGACTAAAACTAATAAAAACTACGAAAAGAACTTAAAACACGACAAAATTACCAAATAAACAACAAAAGTTATTAAAGAGAAAACAAGAGAAAGAAAGGGAAATAAGATAAAATAAACACGAAAATAACCTAAACACTACCCCTAGGAGTGACATAAATATTACTTATCAGTAACATGAGGTGAATCATGCTCATATTGTTGCTGTTATTCGATAACTTCTCAAATTTCTTCGAGATTTTCGAAATCACTTTTCTTGAACTCTTTCAAGGCTCTCGAACTTTTCGAGATTCTTATACTCCCACTTGCCTTTTGAGGAGGCATATTTAGCATAGGGTGAACCAATTATGGTTTGAACCACGTTTTTTTGTTGCTTTTCTCAAACTCTTTTGAGATTTACACTACTCCCACTTGACCTTTTGGAACAATTTCTATAAGGGCACCTACTTGAGCAACAAACATTTTGTGCTAAGTATGGTTGTGTAGTAGTACCCCGTGCTCTATATAAGAATCAAACGTGCATCAAACGGTTTAATACATGTTTTATTCCTTGCTATGTAGTATAACTCTTGGATGTTTATCAATGTGTTGGCTTAAATTCTCATTATTACGATCATATCGCAATATTTCGAATGTGTTACCAAGTACATGTCTTGACTTAAATTTTCACAATTACAATCATATTGTAATGTAATCATTTTATTGTCAAGTTGATACTGAACTTCATACTGAACATTTTGAACTTTTCAAAATCTTTATTCTTATATATGCTTCAACCAAGCACAAGTAGTGATCGTATCACAAATGAAGTTTCATTGTCCATCTCTAGTCTTTGAACCTTTGGTTTTCTTACATCGATATGTATTCGATCTTGAGTTCTCATCATCATTTCTCTAAATGGTGACTTAGTCAAAATTTCAAATTAGAATGATAATTACATATATCAATGGATTCATAATCCAATGATATTGAAAGTCCATCCCTTTGGATCTTCCGCATGCAATTTTCATTTTCATTCGAATTAATTGACATATTAGAGATAACTTTTATATGTATTAGAAATGGTATAATTATTTCTATCATATAGAATTTTTAAACCTATTTAGCACTTCAAAACACATTATGACTCAATGAAGCATAGAATAACATTTATTCCACGTTTTTGAATCTTCAATGCTTAGTCATTACTAACATTGAATGGTGTTTTGATAATGGCAAGAATGAATAACATTTATTTAATTCTAGCCAATTTATTAGTGGTGAAATTCTGGTTCTACTTGTAAAGTTGCAACTTTTGCTTCCAGACTTGTAGATTCTACTTGTGAAGTAGCAACATTTGCTTCTAAACTTGTAGATTATTCCTCCTTTAGCTTATTTCTTCCTTTAGTTCAACCAAATTGTGCAATGAATGATCTAAACAAAACATCATATGTCCAAGAAGTAACAATATGCTAAATTAATTTCTATAATATAATTCTTAAATTGGAACATTTCCATTCATTTACCTTCCAACTATATGAGGTAGTATCTAATCAATTGGAATTGGTCCATTTAATTTGAAACATTTGTTGTTCATAACAACTTTTAGCATGTAAGTAGTTCTAGGTTTGAGAAGTAGCACCTTGTTTGCATTTCTTGGCCTATAACATCTTAATGCAATTCTCATATATTCCTAAACCTTTCCCTTTGAGCCACTTAGAACATTTCTCTTAGGTTCAAAATGATACCTTGCTCAACTACTTTAAGCATTTTTCATGATTTTCCTAAGTCTATTCTATCATTATTTATATTTGAGTTTAATCAAGTATTAAACTCTATATAAAGTAGATGAAGAATACTGTCATTTGATCAACTTTTGATCATAGATATTTCCAGTCACTTTCTTATATTCAATCATATTGAGGATAAGAGATTTTATTGGATTTTTATACTTATCTTTTGGAGGGTTTGTACCTCTCATCTCATTATATCCCTTGAAACATTTTTCAAAATGAAGATGTGTTGGCATTTTACTCAAACATTTTGAATAAAACCAACCTTAGACCTGTGACATGAATTTCTAAAACTTGCCTTTTAGAACAATCTTAGCAAAATTGGAATATAGGTTTATGGATTATCTTTTAAACTTTTTGAGAACGTTTCTCAACTTTATTTTCAATCGAGGAGATTATATATAATAATAAAATTAGAACGACATGTTACTTATAAGTAAACGCAAAATTCAATTATGTTTAATTAAATTTAAAGTACCAAAAGCGAATTAAATTGGTAACTTTAAAACACTCTGTTCAATTTAAGTGATCCCAACTTAAATTAAGTGATTCCAAGATCCTTTATTTGTGCAATAATTGACCGGACTGAGGCCCTGCCATCAATCATTACATTTTCAAGGCGAGTAAACTCTTTACTGATTATAACTCTTGTAACTCTTGGTTGAATAATTAACCATCACATGTTTAATTATTACCCTTAGCTTCAAGGTTCTAAACTGATCTTTAGGTAACCTTGTTGAGTATAACTAATTAAAAGTGTAGAACGTTATCTACCCCCACTTCCCCAAGATATATTATGACGCTCTGCTGAGGCCAACCCATCATAACGATCGAAGGTTTTGTCGGGTTTTTAATTGGAAAAGCTGCCTCAATATTACAGGGATCTAGATTTATTATGTTGTGATTAAATAGTGAACTCTAGCGCATCATCACAAAACATCAATAAAATCTAACATGCATAAAATACTGAATGCATAAATAAGACATAGCATGGCCCCTAATCCTAAGAAAACTAATAAAGTAAAAAGCTCCCACTTGAAACATCATGGATCTCATCCACCTTGCTCCTTTAGGTTTTCACTTCATGGGCTTCCTGGATTAACTGCAACCTGTAATTCTACTCTATTATGTATACTACTTAAATAAAATAAAATAAAATTACAAAATACTTTATTGGTACGTAGACCATACTAAGATTATAAAAATACATCACGATGCGCAGATCGTATTTAGCAATCTACTGGGCCATACTAGTCATTATATAGCAATAAACAACATCATATATTATAAAATTGCCACATAATAAATCACTCATCATGCTTTCCTAAACTACAACATCGAATGTTCACAATTAAGGAAATATGGCATCTAAATATCTCATATTTTAATTAATGTAATTAGATAATATCATATATTATTCATGATCATCAATAAAATATCATATATTCTAATTTAGTCATGAGATAGAATCAAATCTTATTTTAATCTTAAAAGATAAATCATATTTATCCTCAAATATTATCCTAACAAAGTTAGGAAATTCTATCCTAATTACTAGCCAATCACAATATTTTAAATCAATTATATCCAAAAATAATTACGGGATAATCACACTATTTAAATCAATTATTATCCTTTTGGAATATGCTCAGAATATCCTAATCATTCTTATCCATAATTAACCACTTTAATTTAGGATAATCACCAATTTAACAACTTAAATATGGATGGTATCAAATATAACAACTTTTGAATATTTGATTTTATCCTAAAATAAAAGATCTTATCCAAATAAAACCAATTTTAACTTTTAAAATAAAAGATCATATTTTCAAAATATTTTAACTTATCCAAAATAAAACTGATTTTATCCCAAAATAATTTTGTAATTATTTTGAAATATTTTCAAAATAGATTTTTTTTTTTTTGAAAAACCGTGCACCAGCCACCGTGGTGTGGCCAGCCTAAGCCGGCCACAGTGGCCGTACACCTTGCGGTGTACGCTGCTGAAGCAGCGGTGCAGCAGCAGCAATAGCAGTGCCGCGCAGCCTTTGCACGGTGCTGCTGTCGCCGCCCTTGCTGTTTCGATGTCCTGCCCCACCCTACCCCTCCTTCCGCACCACCTGCAGCGGCAGCCGCCGCGGTTGCCGCTGCTAAAATCCTTTCTTTTTTTTATCAAATTTTAAACAACTTTTGTTAAATAAAATTCATGTGGTCCATGATAAATTAAAACATAACTTTTATGCTAATTCATCCAATTAAAATTAAATTCACAATCTAATTTTAAATCTAGGGTTCTTCATGAAAATAATTCCCAATTTAATTTTACTTTTAAATCAAATCATTGATCATGCAAAATTCACAATTTATACATGAAATCCACTAGATTAAAAACATGAAGTACGAAACAATCGAAATTATTCAAAACCAAAACACAAAATTAAAATTGTAGGGTTTAGGGTTTCGAAAAATTCGAATCTAGGGTTAGGGTTAGGGTTTCGAAAAATTCGAATCTAGGGTTTTCAAAATTTTCAAGCATAATTGGCAATATGCGTAAATGCAATAGGCTAATTGATACCACTATAGGAGATTATAGGTACTACGCAGCGGAAATAACATGAATCATATTCATAAAGCACCTAAACCAAGGATCATTGCATAACACATAAAGAACACATAATTGTACCTTTAAAGTGTGATTCCACGTGCGATCGAGCAAGAACAAAGGGAGATAAAGAACCCCAAGCGTGATTCCTCTACTTGGTCCACGGGCACAAGTTAAACCTCCACTAATGCTAGTTAGTCATGATTGAACGCTTCAATCAACCTTCAACGGAGAAGAGAGACACAAGCTAACCACGAACCACCATGACAAACACCACGAGCCACCATGAGGGGCGCCGCACGTACGGACGTGAAGGGGAGAGAAGAGGGCCGTGAGTGAGGAGAGTGCTTAGGGTTTTGGGGCTTGGTTGCTTCTTTCACAATCTACTGTATGTTGATTGTTACTGCTTACTTGCAACCCTAGGCATGGATCTTATTTATAGATCACATCTCTAAATAAGAGCCCATGTCAAAAGCCCAAAACCCTTATCCTAAACACACTACTTTAGCCCAACACTTTACATGGTATGTCAAAATCTCATGAGGCCCATTAACGGGCCTCCTACTTGTTTAACCCAATACCCTTGTTGTGTGACCTCATAGGATCCATTCTATAAGGCTTTGGGCTATTTAACTAACCCAAAGATCAATTATCAAATCTAGCACCTGATATTGACGACCCTATAGAATGAACTTATTATCTCCATAATAGTGATCCTTGATATATCTAGTAATTGCACTTATCGAAGACATAATTCCTTCATGTCAAACACATTCAAACAAAGCTTTTTGAACCAAATGAAAGTCAAATGCATTCTACAAAACTAAATGAGTTAAATGAAAGTCAAACACATTCAAACAAAGTTTTTAGAATCAAATGAAAGTCAAATGCATTCAAAAAAGCTAATTGAGTCAAATGAAAGTCAAACACATTCAAACAAAGCTTTTTGAATTAAATGAAAGTGAAATGTAATTATTAAAGCTAATTGAGTCAAATGAAAGTCAAACACATACATACAAACCTAATTGAGTCAAATGAAAGTCAAATGCATTCTACAAAGCTAAATGAGTCAAACGAAAGTCAAACACATTCAAAAAAAGCATTTTGAATCAAATGAAAGTCAAATGCATTCAACAAAGATAATTGAGTCAAATGAAAGTCAAACACATTTAAACAATGCTTTTTAAATTAAATGAAAGTCAAACGCATTCAACAAAGATAATTGAGTCAAATGAAAGTCAAACACATTCATACAAATCTTTTTGAATCAAATTAATGTCAAACACATTCAAATAAAGCTTTTCAAAACAAATCAAAGTCAAATTTATTCAACGAAGATAATTGAGTCGAATAAAAGTCAAACACATTCAAACAAAGCTTTTTGAATCAAATGAAAGTCAAATGCGTTCAACAAAGATAATTGAGTCAAATGAAAGTCAAACACATTCAAACAAAGCTTTTTGACTTAAATGAAATTGAAATGCAATTAACAAAGCTAATTGAGTCAAATGAATGTCAACCATATTCAAAGAAAGCTTTTTGAACCTTATGAAAGTCGAACGCATTCTACATAGCTAATTGAGTTAAATGAAAGTCAAACACATTGAAACAAAGCTTTTAGAATCAAATAAAAGTCAAATGCATTCAACAAACATAATTAAGTCAAATGAAAGTCAAGCACATGTATACAAAGCTTTTTGAGTTAAATGAATTTCAAACACATTCAAACAAAGCTTTTTGAAACAAATGAAAGTCAAATTCATTCAACAAAGATAATTGAGTCAAATAAAAGTCAACGACATTCAAACAAAGCTTTTTGAATCAAAGGAAAGTCAAATGCATTCAACGAAGCTAATTGAGTCAAATGAAAGTGAAACACATTCAAACAAAGCTTTTAGAATCAAATGAAAATCAAATGCGTTCAATAAAGCTAATTAAAGTCAAACACATTCAAATAATGCTTTTTAAATCAAATGAAAATGAAATCAATCATAAAAGCAAATTGAATCAAATGAAAGTCAAACAAAGCTTTTTGAATCAAATGAAAGTCAAATGCATTCAACAAAGTTAATTGAGTCAAGTGAATGTCAAACACATTCAAACAATGCTTTTTTAATAAAATGAAAATCAACTGCATTTAACAAAGCTAATTTAGTCAAAAGAAAGTCAAACTCATTCAACAAAGCTTTTAGAACCAAATGAAAGTCAAACACATTCAAACAAAGCTTTTAAAATCAAGTGAAGGTGTAATGCATTCAACGAAGTTAATTGAGTCAAATGAAAGAAAAACACATTCATACAAAGCTTTTTGAATCAAATAAAAGTCAAATGCATTCAACAAAGCTTTTTGACTTAAATGAAAGTCAAACAAATTCAAACAAACCTTTTTGAATCAAATGAGAGTCATATGCATTCAATAAAGATGATTGAGTCAAATGAAAGTCAAACACATTCATACAAAGCTTTTGGAATCTAATGAGAGTCAATTGCATTCAACGAAGATAATTTAGCGAAATGAAAGTGAAACAGATTCAAACAAAGCTTTTTGAATCAAATGAAAGTCAAATGCATTCAACAAAGATAATTAAATCAAATGAAAGTCAAACACATTCATACAAAGCTTTTTGAATCTAATGAAAGTCAAATGCATTCACCAAAGATAATTGAGCGAAATGAAAGTCAAACACATTCAAACAAAGCTTTTTGAATCAAATGAAACTCAAATGCATTCAATAAAGATGATTTGGTCAAAGGAAAGTCAAACACATTCACACAAAGCTTTTTGAATCAAATGAAAGTAAAACGCATTCAACAAAGATAATTGAATCAAATGAAAGTCAAACACATTCAAATAAAGCTTTTAAAATCAAGTAAAGGTGTAATGCATTCAACGAAGTTAATTAAGTCAAATAAAAGAAAAACACATTCATACAAATCTTTTTGAATCAAATAAAAGTCAAACACATTCATACAAAGCTTTTTGAATCAAATGAAAGTAAAACGCATTCAACAAAGATAATTGAATCAAATGAAAGTCAAACACATTCAAATAAAGCACTTAGAATCAAATAAAAGTCAAATGCATTCAACAAAGATAATTTAGTCAAATGAATGTCTAACACATTCAAACAAAGATTTTTGAATCATTTGTAAGTAAATTGCATTCAAAACAGATAGTTAAGTTAAATGAAAGTCAAACACATTAAAACTAATCTTTTTAAGTCAAATGAAAGTCAAATGCATTCAACGAAGATAATTGCATCAAATGAAAGTCAAACACATTCAAACAAACTTTTTTAACCTAATGAAAGTCAAATGCATTCAACAAAGATAATTGAGCGAAATGAAAGTCAAACACATTGAAATAAAGCTTTTTGAATCAAATGAAATTCAAATACATTTAATAAAGATGATAGGGTCAAATGAAAGTCAAACACATTCATGCAAAGCTTTTTGAATCAAATGAAATCAAACGCATTCAACAAAGATAATTGAGTCAAATGAAATTCAAACACATTTAAACAAAGCTTTGTGAATCAAATGAAAGTAAAATGCATTCATCAATACGATTTATATCAATTGAAAGTCAAACACATTCAAACAAAGTTTTTATAATCAAATGAAAGCCAAATGCATACAACAAAGATAATTGAGTCAAATGAAAGTGAAATACATTAAAACAAAGCTTTTTGAGTCAAATTAAAGTCAAATGCATTCAACAAATCTTTTTGACTCAAATGAAAGTCAAACATATTAAAACAAAGCTTTTTGAATCAAATAAAAGTCAAATGCATTCAATAAAGATAATTGACTCAAATGAAAGTCAAACACATTCATACAAAGATTTTTGAATTAAATGAAATTCAAACGCATTCAACAAAGATAATTGAGTCAAATGAAAGTCAAACACATTCAAACAAAGCTTTTAGAATCAAATGAAAGTCAAATGCATTCAACAAAGATAATTGAGTCAAATGAATGTCTAACACATTCAAACAAAGATTTTTGATTCAAATGGAAGTCAATTGCATTCAAAAAAGATAGTTGAGTCAAATGAAAGTCAAACACATTAAAACAAAGCTTTTTGAGTCAAATGAAAGTCAAATGCATTCAACGAAGCTTTTTGACTCAAATAAAAGTCAAACATATTCAAACAAAGTTTTTGAATCAAATGAAAGTAAAATGCATTCAATAAAGATAATTGACTCAAATGAAAATCAAACATATAAAAACAAAGCTTTTTAAATCAAATTAAAGTCAAATGCATTCAACAAAGCTTTTTGACTCAAATGAAAGTTAAACATATTTAAACAAAGCTTTTTGAATAACATGAGACTCAAATGCATTCAATAAAGAAAATTGAGTCAAATGAAAGTCAAACACATTCATACAAAGCTTTTTGAATCTAATGAAAGTCAAATGCATTCAACAAAGATAATAGAACGAAATGAAAGTCAAACATATTCAAACAAAGCTTTTTGAATCAAATGAAAGTCAAATGCATTCTACAAAGATAATTGAGTCAAAGGAAAGTCAAACACATTCATACAAAGTTTTTAGAATGTAATGAAAGTCAAATGCATACAACAAAGTTAATTGAGTCAAATGAAAGTCAAACATATTCAAACAAAGCTTTTTGAATCAAATTAAAGTTTAATGCATTCAACAAAGCTTTTTGACGCAAACAAAAGTCAAACATATTCAAACAAAGCTTTTTGAGTCAAATGAAAGTCAAATGCTTTCAATAAAGATAATTGACTTAAATGAAAGTCAAACACATTCATACAAAGCTTTTTGAATTAAATGAAAGTCAAACGCATTCAACAAAGATAATTGAGTCAAAAGAAAGTCAAACACATTCTAACAAAGCTTTTTGAATCAAATGAAAGTAAAATGCATTCAACAAAGCTAATTGAGTCAAATGAAAGTCAAACACATTCAAACAAAGCTTTTTGAATTAAATCAAAGTGAAATTCAATTAACAAAGCTAATCGAGTCAAATGAAAATGAAACACATTCATAAAAAGCTAATTGAGTCAAATGAAAGTCAAATGCAATCTACAAAGCTAATTGAATTAGATGAAAGTCAAACAAATTCAAACATAACCTTTTGAATCAAATGAAAGTCAAATGCATTCAACAAAGCTAATTAAGTTTAATGAAATTCAAACACATTCAAATAAAGCTTTTTGAATCAAACGAAAGTCAAATGCATTCAATAAAGATTATTGACTCAAATGAAAGTCTAACACATTCAAACAAAGCTTTTTGAATCAAATGAAAGTCAAATGCATTCAATAAAGATTACTGAATCAAATGAAAGTCAAACACATTCATACAAAGTTTTTAGAATCGAATGAAAGTCAAATGCGTTCAATAATGATAATTGAGTCAAATGAAAGTCAAATTCATTCAACAATGATAATGGATTCAAATAAAAGTCAAACACATTCAAACAAAGCTTTTTGAGTAAAATGAAAGTCAAATGCATTCAACAAAGTTTTTTGACTCAAATTAAAGTCAAACACATTCAAACAAAGCTTTTTGAATCAAATAAACTGAAATGCATTCAACAAAGATAATTGTTTCAAATGAAAGTCAAACACATTCAAACAATGCTTTTTGAATCAAATGAAAGTCAAATGAATTCAACAAAGCTTTTTGACTCAAATGAAAGTCAAACACATTCAAACAAAGCTTTTTGAATTAAATGAAAGTGAAATGCAATTGACAAAGCTTATTTAGTCAAATGAAAGTCAAACACATTCATACAAAGCTATTTGAATCATATAAAATCAAATGCATTCAACAAAGATTATTGAGTCAAATAAAAGTCAAACACATTTAAACAACTTTTTGAATTAAATGAAAGTGAAATGCAATTAATAAAGCTAATTGAGTCAAATGAAAGTCAAACACATTTAAACAAAGCTTTTTGAATCAAATGAAAGTCAAATGCATTCAACAAAGCTAATTGACTAAAATGAAAGTCAAATACATTCAAACAAAGCTTTTTGAATCAAATAAAAGTCAAACACATTCAAACAAAACTAATTGATTCAAATGAAAGTCAAACTCATTTATACAAAACTAATTGAGTCAAATAAAAGTCAAATGCATTATGAAAAGCCAATTGAGTCAAACGAAAGTCAAACACATTCAGACAAAGCTTTTCAAATCAAATGAAAGTCAAATGCATTCAACAAAGCTAATTGTGTCAAATGAAAGTCAAACACATTCAAAAAAAGCTTTTTGAATCAAATGAAAGTAAAATGCATTCAACAAAGCTAATTGAGTCAATTGAAAGTCAAACACATGCATACAAAGCATTTTGAATCAAATGAATGTCAACTACATTTAAACAAAGCTTTTGAACCAAATAAAAGTTAAAAGCATTTAACAATGACATTTGAGTCAAATGAAAGTAAATCACTTTCAAACAAAGCTTTTTGAGTTAAATGAAAGTCAAATGCAGCTTTTTGACTCAAATGAAAGTCAAACACATTCAAACAAAGGTTTTTGAATCAAATGAAAGTAAAATGCATTCAACAAAGATAATTGTGAGAAATGAAAGTCAAACACATTCAAACAAAGCTTTATGAGTCAAATGAAAGTCAAATTCATTCTACGAAGATAATTGAGTCAAATAAAAGTCAATCACATTCATACAAAAGCTTTTTTAGTCAAACGCATTCAACAAAGCTTTTTGACTATAATAAAAGTCAAATAAATTCAAACAAAGCTTTTTGAATCAAATGAAAGTCAAATCCATTCAATAAAGATAATTAAGTCAAATGAAAGTCAAACACATTCATACAAAGCTTTTTGAACCAATTGAAAGTGAAATGCATTCAACAAAGATAATTGAGTCAAATAAAATTCAAAACATTCAACAAAACTTTTTGAATCAAATGAAAGTCAAAATGCATTTAACAAAGATAATAGAGTCAAATGAAAGTCAAACACATTCAAACAAAGCTTTTTGAATCAAATGAAAATCAAATGCGTTCAAAAAAGCTAATTAAGTCAAATTAAAGTCAAACACATTCAAACAATGCTTTTTAAATCAAATGAAAATGAAATGCATTCATCAAAGCAAATTGAATCAAATGAAAGTGAAACAAAGCTTTTTGAATCAAATGAAAGTCAAATGCATTCAACAAAGTTAATTGAGTCAAATAAAAGTCGAACACATTAAAACAAAACTTTTTGAGTCAAATGAAAGTCAAATGCATTCAATAAAGCTAATTTAGTCAAACGAAAGTCAAACTCATTCAACAAAGCTTTTAGAACCAAATGAAAGTCAAACACATTCAAACAAAGCTTTTAAAATCAAGTGAAGGTCAAATGCATTCAACGAAGTTAATTGAGTCAAATGAAAGTAAAACACATTCATACAAAGCTTTTTAAATCAAATGAAAGTCAAATGCACTCAACAAAGCTTTTAGACTCAAATGAAAATCAAACAAATTCAAACAAACCTTTTTGAATCAAATGAGAGTCATATGCATTTTATAAAGATAATTGAGTCAAATGAAAGTCAAACACATTCATACAAAGCTTTTGGAATCTAATGAGAGTCAAATGCATTCAATGAAGATATTTGAGCGAAATGAAAGTTAAACACATTCAAACAAAGCTTTTTGAATCAAATGAAAGTCAAATGCATTCAACAAAGATAATTGAATCAAATGAAAGTCAAACACATTCATACAAAGCTTTTTGAATCTAATGAAAGTCAAATGCATTCACCAAAGATAATTGAGCGAAATGAAATTCAAACACATTCAAACAAAGCTTTTAAAATCAAATGAAAGTCAAATGCATTCAATAAAGATGATTTGGTCAGATGAATGTCAAACACATTCATACAAAGCTTTTTGAATCAAATGAAAGTCAAACGCATTCAACAAAGATAATTGAGTCAAATGAAAGTCAAACACATTCAAACAAAGATTTTTGAATCAAATGAAAGTAAAATGCATTCAACAAAGCTAATTATATCAAATGAAAGTCAAACACATTCAAATAAAGCTTTTATAATCAAATGAAAGTCAAATACATTTAACAAAGATAATTGAGTCAAATGAAAGTCAAACACATTAAAACAAAGCTTTTTGAATCAAATTAAAGTCAAATGCATTCAACAAAGCTTTTTGACTCAAATGAAAGTGAAACATATTCAAACAAAGCTTTTTGAATCAAATGAAAGTGAAATACATTCAATAAAGATAATTGAATCAAATGATAATCAAACACATTCATAAAAAGCTTTTTAAATCAAATGAAAGTCAAACACATTCAACAAAGATAATTGAGCCAAATTAAAGTGAAACACATTCAAACAAAGCTCTAAGAATCAAACGAAAGTCAAATGCATTCAACAAAGATAACTGAGTCAAATGAATGTCTAACACATTTAAACGAAGATTTTTGAATAAAATGAAAGTCAATTGCATTCAAAAAAGATAGTTTAGTCAAATGAAAGTCAAACACATTAAAACAAAGCTTTTTGAGTCAAATGAAAGTCAAATTCATTCAACGAAGATAATTGAATCAAATGAAAGTCAAACACATTCAAACAAAGCTTTTTTAATCTAATGAAAGTCAAATGCATTCAACAAAGACAATTGAGCGAAATGAAAGTCAAACACATTCAAATGAAAGTCAAATGCATTGAATAAAGATGATTGGGTCAAATGAAAGTCAAACATATTCATACAAAGCTTTTTGAATCAAATGAAAGTCAAACGCATTCAACAAAGATAATTGAGTCAAATGAAAGTCAAACACATTCAAACAAAGCTTTTTGAATCAAATGAATGTAAAATGCATTCATCAATACTATTTATATCATATGAAAGTCAAACACATTCAAACAAAGCTTTTATAATCAAATTAAAGTCAAATGCATTCAACAAAGCTTTTTGACAAAAATGAAAGTCAAACACATTCATGCAAAGATTTTTGAATTAAATGAAAGTCAAACGCATTCAACAAAGATAATTGAGTCAAATGAAAGTCAAACTCATTCAAACAAAGCTTTTAGAATCAAATGAAAGTCAAATGCATTCAACAAAGATAATTGAGTCAAATGAAAGTCAAACTCATTTAAACAAAGCTTTTAGAATCAAATGAAAGTCAAATGCATTCAACAAAGATAATTGAGTCAAATGAATGTCTAACACATTCAAACAAAGATTTTTGAATCAAATAAAAGTCAATTGCATTCAAAAACGGTAGTTGAGTCAAATGAAAGTCAAACTCATTAAAACGATGTTTTTTGAGTCAAATGAAAGTCAAATGCATTCAACAAAGCTTTTTGACTCAACTGAAAGTCAAACATATTCAAACAAATCTTTTTGAATCAAATGAAAGTCAAATGCATTCAATAAAGATAATGTTGGGGTTTGGTGAGTCCGACTCACCGCGGAAACAACCTCACCCGAGGAACCACTCGCAATAATTAAAATCATAAAGCATATATAAATAACCACAAAGAAAAGATAACGAATGTTACCCTTGAAGCGAGCTTCGCTCAAAACCCGGGGCTCTTACTTGAAAGCTACAAGCACGTCAAGCGCCGCGCCACCGACGGTATCCACCCACAAATGGGCGATCACAACTTTAAGGTCTACTACCTTGGGGTTAGCAAGGTCCGACCAAAACCCAAGTGTTATATGAGTTTAAGAGTTTTCCCAAAAATTATGGAATGCTGTGTTTAACTCCGACTCAAGCATCATTCCCAATGCCTATACTTGGGTATTTATAGGAAATGATGGGAGTATCATTTACTCTCCCATCAATGTGAGATAGTATGATTTTTCCATTTTATTTTAAAGCTAAAATAAAATAAATAATCAAGCTAGTAATAAATCAGAAAGTGGTAAGCTCATGTGAGTGGTTAGGTGAGGACCACTTGGAGGAGGGGGGTGACGTGGGAAAATTAGGTCGTTGGACTAATCCTCCTAAGCCAAACAAAATTTATAAACACTCAACAAACCTAAATACAAGTATAGAGGTAAGTCAAGGGTCGAATCCAAAGGAACGGTAATGTCTAGTGCTTTCAATTATGTGCCTAAGCTAGATCGAAGACGAAGGGTAAAAGAGGACACTAACAACTACTAAGACAAAGAAACCAAATAAATAAAATGCTAGGGATTAGGATTCACTTATAATAGCATTGAACAATGCAAATAGGTATAGGAAGTTGACTAAGTCAAGAAATGCGAGGGAAGATCAATTATGCAACCAAAAGAGCATATCAAGCTATTCTCCTAGAGGTCTAACTAGCGTCAACTACGATAAACTCTAGCTAGGAAACATCACAAGACACCTCAATCGTGTAAATGCAAGCCACAAATCAATGGTCCGTATCAATGTGAACTTACAATGCAATCTAGTGTGAATAACAAGGGTGATCAAGCCTAAATCAAACACACACATGCACATAATCAATTAACCAATTTAATCACATCATCAACTCCATCAAAATCCCCAATCTACATCAATCCATTACATAATACAAGCTTCACCAAATCCCTAACCAAACAACTACTCTAGCAACATCATCAATTCAACTAACAACTAAAGAAATCAACAATTAACAATCTAAGAAGAACAATCAAAGAAGAACAATTACTCTAATCAAACATCAATCATCAAATCATCAAAATCCAATCAAAATCAAACAATCAAAACATGAATACTAAACAAAACAATAAATGAGATAGAGTAGATCTCCAATACAATTGTCACCATTAGATCTTCAATCTCTCAATCACCATTGAAATTCTTCACTTTCTCTCTCTAAAATCTACTCCTAAAACTAACCCCTAAATGTAGAGAGAGAAGCTCTCAACTAAGCTAAGAATATGATCTAATTCTATTCTGAAACTTCTTACAAAAATTGGGTTCAAATAGGTATAAGAAGAGAGAGAAAATCGTCGAAATCCGATCGGAAAAGACCCACGTTGGTGCGGCCACACAACAGAGGATGTGCGCCCGCACCACCATGATGTGCGCCCGCACCACCATGGTGTGCGGCCGCACATCCTTCGTGTGCACCCGCACCTTCTACGCGTGCGGCCGCACTCAGCTGGGTTTCTTCGAATCTTCAACTCTTCAAGCTCAAGGGGTGCACACATGATTTATGATGGTGATGGAGGACAAGGTAGGCAGTAGCTAAGGGAGCACAAGAGAAGAGCCAAGACTTGGAACTTCCACTTCTTTGCATCTTGAGCTTCCCAAACTCCATGAACTTGATCTTAAAGCTTCTTCCACCATAGTGGATCACCAAAATCAAGACCCGAACCTCGTCCAATACCTACAACCACGAAAATAGAGCAAATAAAGAAGAAAAGGCTAGAAAACCAACGAAAAGCATAAAAGCTACAAAATAAGAGAAGAAAGGTAAAACTAAGCAACAAAGCATAAAACTAAGCACTTATTAAGCATGAAAGCTATGAAAAGAGAATAGAAAGGACCTAAATGCTCGTCAAATTTGTGCCATTTATGACACACATCAGGGGGACCAAACTTGCTCCCCACTCCCTCTCCCTTAGCCGTCCACCTCACACCACACACACTCAAGGATCATAAGCCACATGGAACCCACCCTTGGGCACCAAGGCAACCAAGGTGGGCTGCCATGTGCTTCTGTCCGTGGCAGCACGAGCACGCAAGCCCAGCACTCGCATGCGGGCTGCTAGGCGCTACTGCCAGCACGCCCAGCATGCTCGTGCGGGCTTCTGTGCCTTTGTGCCTTGGCCTCGCTGCTAGCAAGCATTAGTTCTCGCCATTCTGCTGCTAGCTGTGGCTAACTGGCGCACCTAGCGTGCTAGCTACTGCAGCTTGTTGCGGCATGACTTGCTAGCCAATGCGCGCACAAGGTCGTGCCTAGCATGCTAGCACGCACTAGGCTGCGCCTAGCCTTGCAATGCTAGCATGGGTGCGCTAGCACGCACCAGCTAGCCTAGGCTCGGCTTGGTGCGCATGCTAGCCACCATGCTAGGCCATACGCCCTTAGCACTCGGTTTGCTAGGGCATTTCGATGCTAGGGGTTTTTTGGTCTTTTTTTGATTTATTACTATTTCTCGTCTCGTCTTTCACTATTTTTCGACTCGACTTCCGATGCTCGGTTTCGACGCTCTAAGCTCGAATTACTGACGTCTAAATATTTAACACTCGGGAGACGAATTAATTTCTTCCAAATTAATTCGTCGAGTTGGTTCGCATATATTTGCTTGGGTGTGACCCGAAGGGTTCAGTTAAGATTAAGCTGTAATATAAATTATATTAATATTACTAATCGGAAGCGGCCTCCACCCAGGCATTCCGATCACTTGACCTTACTGAATATATTAGCTTTCTAATAATTCTGAACCCGCTATCAGAATAATACACTTGTTCGAAGAACACCATTCCTTTCAATCTCCCACTTATCCTTCCGGACAAGTGTACATTTAGTGTATAGCACTTATCCTATGTCTCTTCATGTCTCTTCATGAGCTACAAAGTAAGATTACTAGTCTTCTTTGTTACGTCCAGAAGCGTTTCTCGAAATTCGAGTTTGACTGTCAATAAGCAGATGATTTCTAAAATCCATCTAAGCACGGCCATGCATTTTTCACAGTCTCGCTCTTCGAGAGGCCTTGTAAACACCAAGACATGTTCCCTATTGTTAGTAGGGGGACATTTCCAGTCTTGTAATGTAGCTTCTCTTACTAAGAGGACTCACCCGGCTGATATCTGTCTTTATAATCCCCAATTACGGCAGACGTTTGGCGGATACCAAAGCGGACTAGTACTCAAATAAGAGATCTCCCACTACTCATGGTCAAAGGAAAAGAGTTCCGATAGTAATAATGAGAAAGTACTTATGACGATTTTTCAATCTCTTAAAGTATCCTCATAGGTCTTATCCAGTATGGTTCTAAACCAATACCTGGGTAAATGATTTGTATCCTCATAGCAAAAGAAACAGTGCTACAAATCATACTACACACTAATCTATGATGGTCATTATTCGTCCACAAAATATGACCCTGATTAGGGATAATTTCGATTAAAATATTCAATGTTCACTTAATAGGTGTTTCTTTATCCAAGCCATTGACTTGATACCCTATTTTGAATATTTATTAAAATCGAATGGACCCATTTTTTAATTCTAAACCACAATTAAATAGAGACGGAGTGATTTAAATTGCATGAAAAGTTTAATTACTCCAAAAAACTGAATGGTTCATCATAGTGCTTTACATCAACATTGTTCAAAATTTGAAACATATAAAATGGAATTCAAAGCCAGTTCGCAACATGCTTGATTCCCATTGCCTCAATGTGTTTGTTTTGCTTCACTTGAGATAGAGGTTTAGTTAGTGGATCGGCTACATTGTCATCCGTTCCAACTTTGCAAATTCTGATTTCACCTTCTGACTTCCATTCTCGAATCATATGAAATCGCCTCTGGACATGTTTGATCTTCTGATGTTCTCATGGCTCTCTAGCCTGAGCAATAGCTCCATTATTGTCACAATAGAGGTCTATTGGACCCTTGATCGAGGGTACAACACCAAGTTCATCAATGAACTTGCGAATCCAAACTGCCTCCTTGGCTGCCTCAGATGCTGCCAAGTACTCGGCTTCAGTTGTAGAATCAGCGGTTGTGCTTTGCTTTGCACTCTTCCAACTAAACGCTCCTCCATTGAGATAGAATATGTATCCTGATTGTGACTTGAAGTCGTCTCTGTATGTCTAGAAGTTTGCGTCAGTATATCCCTCAACAACCAATTCATCTTTACCACCATAGACCAGGAATTTATCCTTGTTCCTTTTCAGATACTTCATAATATTCTTGGCCGCAGTCCAATGCGCCTCTCCTGGGTCTGATTGGTATTGGCTCGTAGCACTCAAGGCATACGATACATCCGGCCTAGTACATATCATGGCATACATGATCGATCCAATAAGCGAAGCATAAGGAATTCGACTCATCCTTTCTCGTTCATCAGGTGTCTTTGGACACTACTTCTTGCTTAAGGTTATGCCATGTGACATGGGTAGGTGCCCTCTCTTGGCTCCTTCCATTTAGAATCGAGCTAGTACCTTATCGATGTAAGTACTCTGACTCATTCCAATCATCCTTTTTGATCTATCCCTATAGATCTTGATGCCTAATATGTACTGAGCCTCTCCCAAGTCTTTCATTGAAAAACATTTCCCGGGCCAAGTCTTTACAGACTCCAGCAATGGAATTCTATTTCCAATGAGCAAAATGTCATCGACATATAAGACTAGGAAGGCGATGTCACTCCCACTGACCTTCTTGTAGACACAAGACTCATCTGGATTCTTGATAAAACCAAACTTACTGATGGCTTCATCAAATCGCAGATTCCAACTTCTGCTTGCTTGCTTTAATCCATAAATGGACTTCTTAAGCTTGCATACCTTTTTAGGATTATTCTGGTCGACAAAACCTTCAGGCTGTGTCATATACACAGTTTCTTCTAAAATCCCATTGAGGAAGGCGATTTTGACGTCCATCTGCCATATTTCATAATTGTAATATGCAACAATCGCTAGAAGAATTCGAACGGACTTAAGCATAGCAAGTGGAGAAAAGGTTTCATCATAATCAATGCCGTGAATTTGCCTGTAACCTTTTGCTACCATCCTTGCTTTGTAAATAAATACATTTCCATCTTTGTCGGTTTTCATCTTGAAAATCCTTTTACATCCGATAGGTGTGTAACCTGCGGGTAAATCAACCAAGTCCCATACTTGATTTTCAAACATGGAGTCCATTTCGAATTTCATGGCCTCTTGCCATTTTGCAGAGTCGGGGCTCATCATAGCTTGCTTGTAGGTTGCTGGCTCATCTCCATCCACTACTAGGATGTCCTGATCTTCAGTCAATACAACACCGAGATATCTGTCAGGTTGAGATCCTGGCCGAGTCGACCTACGTAGGGTAATGGACTGAGCATTTGCATTGTCAGTTTGACTTTGCATATTTTGAGTTTGACCAACGTCAACAGCTGCTTGGTAAGCACTTTGATTGTCAACTTGTCCTTGTTGCTCGTCCTCTCGAACTTCGTCGAGTTCGATGTTCCTCCCACATGTCATTTTGGAGAGATGCTCCTTCTCCAAAAAGACACCATCACGAGCAACAATTACTTTGTTCTCGGATTTGTTGTAGAAGTAATACCCTTTGGTTTCTTTTGGATAACCCACAAAGTAAACCTTATCAGATTTTAGATGAAGTTTGTTAGAAATGAGTTTCTTGACATATGCTTTGCATCCCCAAATCTTGAGAAAAGACAACCTTGGCGGTTTATTAGTCCATAATTCATATGGAGTCTTTTCCACTGCTTTTGACGGAGCACGATTCCGTGTGAGTGCCGCAGTTAAAAGTGCATGTCCTCAGAAAGAGATTGGAAGTTCACTAAGACCCATAGTCGATTGGACCATGTCTAACAGGGTTCGATTCCTCCTTTCAGATACTCCATTCCACTGAGGAGTTCCCGGAGGTGTCAACTCTGAAAGTATTCCATGTTCATTCAGATGGTCATCAAACTCTTGGCTCAAATATTCGCCACCTCGATCCGATCGAAGTGCTTTGATTTTCTTGCCGAGTTGGTTTTCAACTTCTTTCTGAAATTCTTTGAATTTATCAAACGATTCAGATTTGTGTGACATTAAATAGACATAACCATATCTACTAAAGTCGTCCGTGAATGTTATGAAATACCGATAACCACTTCTTGCGGGTGTACTCATTGGTTCACATACATCGGTGTGTATAAGCTAAGTCCCAACAAGTCACCGGCCCTTTCACCGAACTTGGAGAACGGTTGCTTTATCATCTTGCCTAATAAACATCCTTCGCAATTCTCAAAGGATTCTAAATCAAGTGAGTCAAGAATACCTTCTTGTAGAAGTTTCTTGATGCGTTTGATGTTAATGTGGCCAAGGCGACAATGCCACAAGTAAGTTTGACTAGACTGTGTAGTTTTAGCTTTCTTTATATTGGTATCAAACATTTGTCTAAAAACACATGAAAGTGTCATTCCATAAATATGTTCAAGACATCAAAACAAAAGGTCTCGATTTGATGAAAATGACGTCCAACGTCGGAAATACATCAAAAGTATGGTAGATAAAACTAAATAAGTTCTCTCTCTTTAGAAAAAACATGAGATTACAAGTTTCTTTTGGATAGATCACTTCCATCCTACTTGTGAACTCGATTCCTCTTGAAAAAGCACCGCTCACTTGATTCCTGAAAAAGGAATGTGTTGTGAGTCAATTTTCCGATATCTAATACCTTTTAAAATTTGCTTATATTCAAGTATATAAGATGATACCTGAGGTTGAGGTTACTTTTCCTTTCGCCTGATCATCCAGATACATGCCGCATTCTCTTTTGTAGTGTCCGGGATTACAACAATAGAAGCAGCGTAGCTTCCTCTTGTCTTTGAACTCCTTCTTCCTTGGTCTAAGGGCAAAGTTAGCCTTCTTGCAAGAATAGGTCTTTTGGAGCTCTTGGATGACTTCCCTTAAGGACAGTGTATCCCTATTGGCGGTGAGACGCATCTTAAGTCCCACATACCCCGAGTGAAGAGAGCTAAGAAGCATGTGAGCCGCTTGCTCGTCTTCCACTAGTTTGCCAATTAGCTCCAGATGGTTGAATAACCTTGTCATGTTAATCACATGAGCTTGAAGTGGCATTTCAGGCCTAAGTCTCGCATTGTAGACTTTTCCCCATACATCTTGTCTTTCTTTCGAGAGACAACCTTCTTACGGTGGCTTGATCCTCATTTTTGAGAGTGACCTTGTCACATCCTCCATATGACCATCATAATTGCCCCTAGCACTCTTGGTGACTCTCATATTGACTACATCCTCAAGAGCTTTGAACATCATGTCCGAAAAATAGCCGGAGAAAACCCCTCTCCATTGATCCGGGATGGAGTTTACCATGAGTTTGGAAACTCTCTTGCAATCTATACTCCATTCTTCATGAGCTTCATCACTCATGATCCCTTTTGAGTAGAAACTCGGGATCGGAGTGTCCAAGATATGCTCTAGGTAGCAATTTCTGAGTGTCTTTCGGAGTTCACCTTCCCATTCCTTGAAGTTCACCAAATAGAGTAAAAATGGTAACTTCTCGGGAAGTTTCGGGTACATAAGGTCGTTGTCATTAGTTGAAGACATGATTCTACAATTGAAAGAATTTTAATGAAAAACCATTCAAAAAATATTTAAATAAGATTGAATTTTATTCATGCAAATTTTCAATACTTATTTAACGTCTTATTTACACGTAAAAATTGTCCCTATTTTGTGAAAATAAGGCGATTCCAAGATCCGAAGAAACAAAGAGTGGTTAAGCATGCTTTGGCTTGTCTTAAACACTCAATCTTCTAGGGTAAGCATTGCCTTGCTAATGGCTCTAAGCCACTCTTGGTTAGACAATCGTCGCATCTAATGCATCTTTGACGATGTATCTCTTTTGCCACGGTATGTGAGGACTCCTCACTCATAACGATGAGTTAAACCAAAACCAACGTGCACACCCGGTGTGTCTTATGCCCCTTAGAGAAGTGATGGCACCTCGCTTTAGCGTAGCCTATCATCACCATCGTCCGGTTAGTAAGTGTTGTTTTGGAAAGGCAAGTTTTACTCAATATTATTAGGGAGCTAGGATTTCTATGTTGGTTGATTTAAGTGAACTTAACTAATCATCGCAACATCAAGAAAACCTAAACATGCATCTAACGAATAATTCACACACACATATATATATATATATAAGCATAAAATATAAAGCGAAATTATAGATGCATATTGGCAACTAGCATGACCCCTTGAAATCTTCATATCTTCAAAAGGTCTTCATTTGCAATTCAAGGCTTTGTCTTCCAAGATACGCCGTCTTCAAGACTTAACCAAACTATGCAAAAACTAGTGTCTACAACTAGGAAAAATCTAAATATTAAAGTACAAAAATATTTAACGGTGTGTAGACCGTATTTAGATTTACAAAAATACATAACGGCACGTAGTCTGTATTTTCTATCCTAGTCGGTTACCACTAGTTGCCATTTCATAAAACCTTTGAGAGAGAGAATATATATATTCCATTCATCCATTCACTATTTGTGAATGGCCCATGCAATTTTGAAAAATTAAAAGCAAGTAAAATACATTTAAACAACGCGCGCACTAGTAACTAATCTAGGTGGTTAATCCGATTAACACGCCTAATTAAAACTAGTCAAAGTTGTTTAACCGATTATATAATTTACGTCATTAATAGTTGAAGCTCAAACTAAATTCTGCATTTCCTTAATTAATCTAATTAATTAGGTCGGTAGCACCCAAACTTGTCAAAATGAAATTTTGCCAATGCCGCTCAAGACCGAGGCCTAACCTCCCAAAATTTTAATTAAAATAAACAAAATTAATTAAAATAAATAAAACGGCAAAACAATTAACATCAAGCCTACTACGGCTAGTCACCTCACCGCACCAAGCATACGCACACGCCAAAACCATGAACACACGGCCCACGGAACATGGCCGAGAGCCGCTGCCACAGCACAGCCGCGCGTGGCTGCTGCTGCCGCGCGTGTGGCTCACAAGCGAGGCGGCGCAATCACCTTGGCAGCCACATGCGGGCCGCTGTGCAGCCCGACTCGCCATGGTGGTGCATTGCCTCGTTTTGCATGCCACAACCTTGGGATTTGATCCCTTTTCGCGAGATAAAAATAATTAATTCTAAATTAATTTTAGAACTAATTTAGTGAGCAAAATAAAATTTTAAACAAGTCTAACTTAGTAAAATTTTCAAAGTGCAATAACCAAAATAATTCCAAGAACCATCTTTAATTAAAATTGGTTTAGCTTGGTGCAAAATAAAATTGAGGCAATTTATCACTTTCAATTTAATCAATTTAAATTAAACTTCAGAATTTGACAAAGCAAAGGGAAGTTGGAAAAATATGAACTTTAATGTTCAAATGAAAATTCCAATATCTAAAATTTATGAATCCTTGAAAATTATATCTTCCAACATGAAGATAACCAAATTTCTATCACAAAAAAACAAAACTTTATGTTTCTAATCAACTCAAAATGATTAAAACAACAAAGTTCAACTCAAAATAACATGGAATTTAGTGGTTTTCAAAGTTTCAATCACTTATCACAAATAAAGATTGAATCTTTAACACTTAGGAAGCCTCAAAAATAAAATTTTCACACTAAAAAGCAATTAGTTTGCAATTATGTGAAAATAAATCAACCTTTAAGCATCAAATACTACCAAGTAAGTGTGCTTTAAGGGGACATAAAAATGCAGAAAATAATGCAAATAATCAACCATTTATGCCATTAATTTCAAGATTAGGAAAGACTTAAAAATTTTCGTCAAAAACGACAAACCCCTCGAATTAGGCATTTCTGGTCAGAATTTGGCTAAAATCACAGTCCCAAAGGAGAAAAAAACCTTTCCAGAACACGTATTCCACCCAAAATTCACTAGTGTTGGGCGAAAATCTAGGTTCTGGGCCAAATTCGACATTAAAAACGAGATTAAATAAATAAAACCGAGCTACTAATCTAATTAGCAACATAAACCAGAAAATTAAGCCAAAAATAAACCTGGAATAAACATGATTATAAAAATAAACGAGCAGGGCTCCTATACCGCTGTTGGGGTTTGGTGAGTCCGACTCACCGCGGAAACAACCCCACCCGAGGAACCACTCGCAATAATTAAAATCATAAAGCATAAATAAATAATCACAAAGAAAAGATAACGAATCTTACCCTTGAAGCGAGCTTCGCCTAAAACCCGGGGCTCTTACTTGAAAGCTACAAGCACGTCAAGCGCCGCGCCTCCGACGGTTTCCACCCACAAATGGGCGATCACAACTTTAAGGTCTACTACCTTGGGGTTAGCAAGGTCCGACCAAAACCCGAGTGTTATATGTGTCTAAGACTTTTCCCAAAAATTATAGAATGCTCTTTTTAACTCCCACTCACGCATCATTCCCAATGCCCATACTTGGGTATTTATAGGAAATGATGGGAGTATCATTTACTCTCCCATCAATGTGGGATAGTATGATTTTTCCATTTTATTTTAAAGCGAAATGAAAATAAATAATCAAGCTAGTAATAAATCAACAAGTGGCAAGCTCATGTGAGTGGTTAGGTGAGGACCACTTGGAGAAGGGGGGGACCAAACTTGCTCCCCACTCCCTCTCCCTTAGCCGTCCACCTCACACCACACACACCCAAGGATCACAAGCCTTATGGCACCCACCCTTGGGCACCAAGGCAACCAAGGTGGGCTACCATGTGCTGCTGTCCGTGGCACCACGAGCACGCAAGCCCAGCAAGCCCAGCACTCGCATGCGAGCTGCTAGGCGCTGCTGCCAGCACGCCCAGCATGCTCGTGCGGGCTTCTGTAAATTTGTGCTATGGCCGCGCTGCTAGCAAGCATTGGCTCTCGGCATGTTGCTGCTAGCTGTGGCTAACTGGCGCGCCTAGCGTGCTAGCTACTGCAGCTTGTTGCGGCATAGCTTGCTATCCAATGCGCGCACAAGGCCGTGCCTAGCATGCTAGCACGTACTAGGCAGCGCCTAGCCTTACGTTGCTAGCATGGGTGCGCTAGCACACACCAGCCAGCCTAGGCTCGGCTTGGTGCGCATGCTAGCCACCATGCTAGGCCATACACCCTTAGCACTCGGTTTGCTAGGGCATTCCAATGCTAGGGGTATTTTGGTCTTTTGTTGATTTATTACTATTTCTCGTCTCGTCTTTCACTATTTTTCGACTCGACTTCCGACGCTCTAAGCTCGAATTACCGACGTCTAAATATTTAACACTCGGGCGACGAATTAATTTCTTCCGAATTAATTCGTCGAGTTGGTTCGCATATATTTGCTTGGGTGTGACCCGAAGGGTTCAGTCAAGATTAAGCTGTAATATAAATTATATTATTATTTGATTTGGGTAAAAATATCCTAGGCCAGTTGGCCCAATCAGAGTCCGCCACGTGTCACTGGAAGGGGCACCACCTTGGACCTCCCAGGGAACGACACGTGGCAGATGGATAAAAGGACCTGGGATTGGCGGCTTAAGGGCCCAAATCTTGAGGTATGCAAAAGCTGCGTGAATATTCCCTAGGGCACGAAACCCTAGGGAGTGCACTTTTTCGAGAAGCCTATAAATAGGAGATGACCTCCTCATTTATGGCTACGTATAAAAAACACGCACATACGTACACTAAAACCTTTACCCGCCTTACGAGGAATATTCAGTGATTACTAATCATTGTCAGAACTGTCACTCTCAAGAGAACAGTACACCCGAGCTCGGAATTCGAGCAGATAACCTTTTCATTCCGCACCTTATTCTTCGGACCTTTACTAACTTAAGCTTCGGAGGCGGACCACCGACCATTCGGTGCTCCGTTGTTTTGCAGGTATAGGCATCCAAGTGAACATCCAGTCTTAGTGTTGTAACTCTCCTAAGGAACTCAAAAAACCCCGAAACATTTGGCGCCGTCTGTGGGGATCGAACCCACGACCACGTGGCTTTTAACCACGTGGTCATGGGTTCGATCCCCACAGACGACACGCTCCCTAACTCACCAAAGGAGGCGTCTGTTCTAAAAAAACGAGCGGCTAACTTCGAGTTGCGACAAGGAGAACTCTTCAGGGCTGGTTTTCTGAAACCCCTGTTGAAGTGTGTTACCTCTGTGAAGGTTAAGGAAGTCCTCGAAGAGTTGCATGCGGGATTCTTCGCCTCCCATATAGGGGGGAAGATCCCTTGCTGCCAAGGCTAGGCGGCTTTACTTTTGGCCAACACTGGAGTCGGATGCAATGGAATTGGTTAAAAAATGTGACAAGTGTCAAAGATTTGGCAAACTTATTCACCGTCCGGCTACAGACCTGACGGCCATCTACAACCCAATACCCTTTGCCAAATGGGGCATGGACATTTTGGGACCATATACAGCTGCACCAGGCGGCAAACGCTACATATAAGTGGCTGTGGATTACTTTACCAAATGGGTAGAGGCGGAGGCGGTCAAAAACATTAAGACAAAAGATGTCATTTCCTTCATCTGAAGGAACATAATCACTAGTTTCGGAGTGCCCATGTCAATGGTTTTTGACAATGGTCCTCAATTTGAAACACCTCAACTCAAGACTTGGCTGGGAGACCAGGGGGTCTCTAGCTTCTTTGCATCAGAAGCAAACGGCCAGGTCGAGGCCTTCAACAAGTTAATCTCAGATGGGATTAAAAAGAAAATTGAACGGGCTGGTGGCCTTTGGGCGGATGAAATACCACACGTCCTCTGCTCCATCAGAACGACTGCTAAAGGGGAAACTGGAGAAACCCCATTCTTTATGGTGTATGGGGCAGAAGCTGTCCTACCTGTTGAGCACTATGAGCCGACTCTTCGAATCATGTTGTATGATGAGGAGGCAAACTGGGAAGCCATGCACCTAGCATTGGACTCACTACCAAAGCACAGGGGCAATGCTGCCTTGCGCCATGAGATATACCGTCTGAGAATGACTCGGGCTTACAACAAAAGAGTACACAAGCTTGCTCTCAAAGTGGGGGACTTTATGCTATGGAAAATGGAAGCAGTCGGTAGAGCAAATGAGCAAGGAAAGCTAACCCCAAATTGGGAATTCCCCTACCGAATCTATGAGGAAGTAAGAGACGGCACCTACCGCCTGGAAGAACCAGACGGCAGGCAGCTGCCCAGAACTTGGAATATAGACAACTTGAAAAAGTACTACTTCTAAGTACAAATGTAAATACTTCAATTTTGTTATCTCAAGTTTTGTTAATGCGAATATGCCTCCATTTTCCAACTTGTCTTTTTATTTAAAGTTTTTCAGCGCCGCCTGTACCGAATACAGACGGCCAATATGTTTGGAAAGCGTCTGTCCCAAAAGCAGACGCCCCAATCCCTGTGAAGGAGCCGATTGTTTTAGAACACTCGTTCCTACGAAATTTCATTGAGTTGATACCAACATTTACTTAATCAATTAAGAGGCCTAAGGCCAGACAAAAACTAAAAGAGACCGAATGGTCACAGTCTGCTCCAACATGAGTATGACCGTCTGCTCCAACATGAGTATGACCGTCTGCTCCAACATGATTCAGATAACCGGCGACGTCCATTTGGGCGAATTCGTCGAGGAGAAGCATCTCCCATTTGGGTGATACATTATTGCTCTACGAACACAACAAGCGGCCCTACCGAATGCTAAGGCAGCATTCGCAGTCGTTTGTTCTAATCGAAATGAAATCTAAAAGGCCTGAATATTGTATCTATTCTAGCACAGTTCAGAAAGGGTCACTATTTCATAATTACAGGCTAATCGAGGCATAAAGCCGGAGGCGCCTGTTTTAGCTCAGGGGCAAAACAGGCGGAATATTTTTTAAATATACGAGTTAAGTTAACTACTTAGCACTTAATTGAGGCTATTGGCCGGATGACGCCTGATCCTTACCTATGGGGCAAGACAGGCGGACAATTAATTTAAAGAAAATTGGCTAAGTCACAAACTTAGCATTTTTATCTCAAAGAGGCCAATGGCCGGATGCGCCTGTTTTTGTTTATGGGGCAGAACAAGCGGGGATTTTTCCTTAGCATTTTAGCCAAGATGGAAATTTGAGTCTAGTTCGAGCCAATGGCCGAATGAACACTTATATTTGCCAATTCTGGATGGACGTCTGCCGCGTGGTTTGGGGCAATCACCACTTAGAAACCATGAATACTCTTCTAAGTATCAACAATTTCTAAGTCAATCAATCCAATAAACCGAAACCACTCGACATCCGTCCAGGGGCAAGAACATTCGCATGGTATACATGTTATAATACTTAGCCAAAAACATGCAAAAATTTCACAAAATTCAAAGGACAGAATATGAATAACTTCAGCCAAATGGACGAATGATTTAAATTAAAAAAGACCAATTGCCACCAGACAATTGGTTAAAATAGTTATCTGGCAAAGCCAGAGAGATTTTCAAAAGGGTAAAAATACATAAATACTTGGCACACAGGCCGGAAAAGCAAGTACTTGGCCATCCGGCCGCAAAAGAAGAAAATATAAAAAGCTTAAGTGATCAGGGGAGAGCCTCTTCATTGGTAGCCGGCCTGTTGTCCTTCGGCTGCTCTTCATCTTTTTTCTCTCGCTCTTCCTCCTGATCTTCCTCCTCCCTAGAGGAAGACTCCGCAGAAGAGTCGGATCCAAAGCCTTCCTCGGCCTCGGCCTCGGCATCAGCCTTTGTAGCTTCTTCCATCTCTTCAAGGAGGCGATCGTCGAGAGCTTTGCTGATTTCATCAAACTTAGATTTCCAAATTTGATAGTCCGAGCCTGGCTACACAGCCGCCCAAGTGTCCCGCATGATGGAGTCATTGTCACTGATCATTTGTTTAGCAAGATCAGCTCTCTTCTACTCAGCAAGGGACTCATACTTGGCCTTCAGCTGGTTCTCCTGGTTTGTGAGGCGCTGCTCCAGGCGGCTCACCCTCTTCTTGGCTCTGTCGGCCTCATCCTTGGCATCCTAAAGGGGCTCGAGCTCCGCCTTAAGAGATTTGATCTCCTTCTTAAGGTTGGAGACTTGAAGGCGGGCCGAGTCCAGGTCCTTCTTCACCTGCAGATTGGCCTCCGACTGCGAATACATCATATCAAGCGTCAGAAATTCATTCTGAGCAATATCAAATTGAGCCCTATCCAAGGCGGACTCGGCCTGAGCCTTAGCGGCCTTTACCTCTTTGGACTTGTCCTTGAGGGTTTCCCGAGCCCTTGGACGCGAAGCATGGCCTGCAAAAAGAAGCCGAATGGTTAAAACAAGGCGGATAAAGACTTGAAGAAAAAAAAATAAAAAAAAAAGAGACGAATGAAAAGTTGTTCAAGATTAAGCCTATACCTCACAAAGGTTCCCTAGAATGCTATCTAAGTCTAGGGTGTCGACTCCTTTGACGGATGCTTTATCATCCGGAACAATCGCCCTCAGCATGGACTTGGCCATTTGAACTACAGTCGGCCTCTGTACAGGAACTACAAAGAGAAAAAAGTTAGAAAAAATATTCAAGTATGGATAACTTGGAGTAAAAGAAACACGAATGGTCTTTACCATCGTCCTCTTCTTCCTCCTCTTCCCCCAGAACCCTCTTCTCACCGGCAGAAGAGGCGGCCTTTTTCCCCAGAAACCTCTCCTTACAGGAAGAAGAGGGGGGCTTCTCCCCCAAAAGCTTCTTCTTGCCGGTAGAGGCGTCCGGGGCTCTCCTGGGCTTGTGAGCAATGTGCTTCCGGCCGCCCTTGCCGGATGCGCTCACATCACCCGCCCTAGTCTTTTGGAGCTTAGGGTCGGATGGTTTCGATGGGGACTTGGAGGAGGTACCCTGCATCAATAAAGACAAAACACAAAGTCAGAAAACATCCGGACAAATTTAGCATTAATCAGAAAAATGCTAAGTATAAAGGCCTCACCCCTGGGGTACCGACTGGTCGCTGCTCTTCCACCCTAGTAGTGGTGGCCTCCGTCCTGTTAAGGACGTTTGATCTGTATCTGGCAGCAGACACAGCCGGCTTCCTGGAGGCCGAGAGTTTCTCCATTGCTTTGTCTGCAAAAAAGAACAAGTGTTTGAATCATTTAACAAGTGCAGACAAACAAAATAAAATTGCATATTAAACACACGATCGACTACCTCTCGGCATCTCAGGACTTAGCCCATAAGCGGCCAAGAACGTCCCTTCCTCAAACCATTTGTACAAAGGGAGATAGCATTGAGGGGTGACTTCCTTGTCCCCCTCAGCATTCGTCCTCACGGACACTGTGAACAAACCCGCGTCCATGATCTCCTCCTTTGCTCGTCTAGGAAGAGCTGGCAATGCACTTTTGCCTGCTAGGAAAGGTGGATCCTTGTTCCACCTGTTATACTTTTGGTTCAGGCGGCTGTCGGCGGTTTTGACTACGTAGAACTTATTTCTCCAGTCTTTCCACTTGTTTTCTTTGCCAACAGTCATCATGTACCCCTTGCAAGTAGTCAAGGTGTACCAGCCCTCGCCACCCCTAGCAGGCGCCCTGCTAAGATAATGCATGTGGGCGAATGCTTCAAAACTCGCCTCCACCTGCAGCATCTCACAGGCGGCAACGTACCCCAAAATATTGATCCAGGAGTTGGGTACAAGTTGCCAGATACCAAATTGGTGTCCATCCAAAATCCTCTCCACGGCCGGATGGAGAGGGAAGCGCAAGCCAGCCTGGAAGGCCGCCTCATAGCAGCCGAATGCTCGGTCTTCATAGCTGGCCATACTCGGCCAAGTAATAGTGTCGTCCTTATTAGGGACGCATAGAGTATAGCCATGTCCCAAGACAACCTTGCGCTTAAAACTTGCAAGGCCGTTTGCCATGGTGTTCCGCCTGCTTTGCGGAACATGATGATAGTAGGGGGCTTTCTCCAAGCGCCTGGAAGCACTCGGCTCGACCCAGGACTCCCCCCTCTCAACTGCCAAGGACTCCCTGACAGTATCTATTCTGGCCCTTGCCTCCCCAGAAGAAATGGAGGCATTATCTGAAGAAGATGACGAGGCCGACTCATCATCAGAGCTCTCATCAGAGCTAGGGGACCGCCGACTGGTGCCAGCGGGGTCCTCCCCTAGACTCTCTTCCGGCGCCTGTCCAGAAGGCCCGGGTTCATAAGTTTCATCCGCCTCCTCCAGTATCCTTTAACTAGGAGTACCACTTGAAGTGGGCGAATGGTAGTAGGTGGGGGTAGAAGGAAGGTAAGAAGGGCTATCAGGGTGTTCCGACACCTCACTTCGAAGCACCCTCATTGAGCCGTCTGAATAAAGAGTTGAACCATCCGACGGGAAGAAAGATCCATCACAGTTAGGTTTTCTTGCTGTTCTTTTGGTTCTGGCCATAGTGTCCTGCACAGACACGAAACTAGTCACATTCAGAGAAGTTCGCAAAGCATAGTCGCTGGCCAAGCAGTCGGCACTGCAAGTTCTAGATTCAGCCGTCCCCGGTGACCTGCTGATCACTATCCTATGCTGTGCCGCATGCCATTGGGATACCATTTTTTCGAAAACAAAGAAAAATGAAAAGTAAAAGAAGAAACAGGCGTTACCTTTAGAAGAAGGGTGAGAGACGCTTGGTTGGCTGAAGAATAGTCGGACAGCTGGCCGAGTATCGGATGCTTGAAAGATGAGAAACGCTTAGGGAATTTTGAGATTCTTAAGGTCCAAAAGTCCAAGATTCTCCAAAGATTCGCAACGGTGTAAAAAATTCAGGGGGCGAAAACTTTCTATTTATAGATGGGTTAAAAACCCTAAACTTTCCCTCCACAATAACTTTTTGAAATCCGACCAATCGGATGATGACACCTGTCGCAGGCAACACGTGGCAAGCGCGTGTCACCTGTAAGGGGCAAATGATTTGGGTAAAAATACCCTAGGCCAGTTGGCCCAATCAGAGTCCGCCATGTGTCACTGCAAGGGGCGCCACCTTAGACCTCCCAGGGAACGACACGTGGCAGATGGATAAAAGGACCTGGGATTGGCGGCTTATGGGCCCAAATCCCGAGGTCTGCAAAAGCTGCGTGAATATTCCCTAGGGCACGAAACCCTAGGGAGTGCGCGTTTTTCGAGAAGCCTATAAATAGGTGATGACCTCCTCATTTATGGCTAAGTACAAAAAATACGCACATACGTACACTAAAACCTTTACCCGCCTTACGAGGAATATTCAGTGATTACTAATCATTGTCAGAACTGTCACTCTCAAGAGAACAGTACATTCGAGCTCGAAATCCGAGCAAATAACCTTTTCATTCAACACCTTATTCTTCGGACCTTTACTAACTTAAGCTTCGGAGGCGGACCACCGACCATTTGGTGCTCCGTTGTTTTGCAGGTACAGGCATCCAAGTGAGCATCCAGTGTTAGTGTTGTAACTCTCCCAAGGGACTCAAAAAACCCCGAAACAATATTACTGATCAGAAGCGGCCTCCACCCAGGCATTCCAATCACTTGACCTTACGGAATATATTAGCTTTCTAATAATTCTGAACCCACTATCAGAATAATACACTTGTTCGAAGGACACCATTTCTTTCAATAATTGAGTCAAATGAAAGTCAAACACATTCATACAAAGCTTTTTGAATCTAATGAAAGTCAAATGCATTCAACAAAGATAATAATTGAACGAAATGAAAGTCAAACACATTCAAACAAAGCTTTTTGAATCAAATGACAGTCAAAGGCATTCAACAAAGATAATTGAGTCAAAGGAAAGTCAAACACATTCATACAAATTTTTTAGAATCTAATGAAAGTCAAATGCATATAACAAAGATAATTGAGCGAAATAAAAGTCAAACACATTCAAACCAAGCTTTTTGAATCAAATTAAAATCAAATGCATTCATCAAAGATAATTGAGTCAAATGAAAGTCAAACACATTCAAACAAAACTTTTAATCAAATGAAAGTCAAATGCATTCAACAAAGATAATTGAGTCAAATGAAAGTCAAACACTTTCAAACAAAGCTTTTAGAATCAAATGAAAGTCAAATGCGTTCAACAAAGATAATTGAGTCAAATGAATGTCTAACACATTCAAACAAAGCTTTTTGAATCAAATTAAAGTCAAATGCATTCAACAAAGCTTTTTGACGCAAACGAACGTCAAACATATTTAAACAAAGCTTTTTGAATCAAATGAAAGTCAAATGCATTCAATAAAGATAATTGACTTAAATAAAAGTCAAACACATTCATACAAAGCTTTTTGAATTAAATGAAAGTCAAACGCATTTAACAAAGATAATTGAGTAAAATGAAAGTCAAACACATTCAAACAAAGCTTTTTGAATCAAATGAAAGTAAAATGTATTCAACAAAGCTAATTGAGTCAAATGAAAGTCAAATACATTCAAACAAATCTTTTTGAATTAAATGAAAATGAAATGCGATTAACAAAGCTAATTGAGTCAAATGAAAGTTTAACACATTTTCACAAAGCTTTATGATTCAAATGAAAGTCAAATACATTCAACAAAGATAATCGAGTAAAATGAAAGTTAAAATTCAAATGCACTCAACAAACCTTTTTGACTCAAATAAAAGTCAAACACATTCAAACAAAGGTTTTTGAATCAAATGAGAGTCAAATGCATTCAATAAAGATAATTTAGTAAAATGAAAGTCAAACACATTCAAAAAACGATTTTTGAATCAAATGAAAGTCAAATTCATTCAACAAAGAAAATTGAGTCAAATGAAAGTCAAACACATTCATACAAAGCTTTTCGAATCAAATGAATGTCAAATACATTCAAACAAAGGTTGATGAAGCAAATGAAAGTATAATTCATTCAACAAAGATAATTGAGTCAAATGAAAGTCAAACACATTCAACAAAGCTTTTTAAGTCAAATGAAAGTCAAATGCATTCAACAAAGTTTTTTTTACTCAAATTAAAGTCAAACACGTTCATACAAAGCTTTTTGAATCAAATGAAGGTCAAATGCATTCAACAAAGATAATTGAGTCAAAAGAAAGTCACACACATTCATACAAAGCTTTTTGAATCAAATGAAAGTCAAATGCATTCAACAAAGCTAATTGTATCAATGAAAGTCAAACACATTCAAACAAAACTTTTTGAATCAAATGAAACAGAAATGCATTCAACAAAGATAATTGTGTCAAATGAAAGTCAAACATATTCAAACAATGCTTTTTGAATCAAATGAAAGTCAAATAATTTCAACAAAGTTTTTTGACTCAAATAAAAGTCAAACACATTCAAACAAAGCTTTTTGAATTAAATGAAAGTGAAATGCAATTAACAAAGCTAATTGAGTCAAATGAAATTCAGACACATTCATACAAAGCTTTTTGAATCAAATGAAATCAAATGCATTCATCAAAGATAATCGAGTCAAATGAAAGTCAAACACATTCAAACAAAGATTTTTGAATCATATGAAAGTCAAATACATTCAACAAAACTTTTTGACTAAAATGAAAGTCAAACACATTCAAACAAAGCTTTTTGAATCAAATGAAAGTCAAATGCATTCAACAAAGCTAATTGAGTAAAATGAAAGTCAAACACAATCAAACAAAGCTTTTTGATTCAAATGAAAGTCAAACACATTCAAACAAAGCTATTTGAATTAAATGATAGTGAAATGCATTTAGCAAAGCTAATTGAGTTAAATGAAAGTCAGACTCATTCATACAAAACTAATTGAGTCAAATAAAAGTCAAATGCATTATGAAAAGCCAATGGAGTCAAATGAAAGTCAAACACATTCAGACAAAGCTTTTCAAATCAAATGAAAGTCAAATGCATTCAACAAAGCTAATTGTGTCAAATGAAAGTTAAACACATTCAAACAAAGCTTTTTGAATAAAATGAAAGTAAAATGCATTCAACAAAGCTAATTAAGTAAAAAAAACTCAAACACATTCAAACAATGGTTTTTGAATCAAATGAAAGGTAAATGCATTCAACAAAGAAAATTGAGTCAATTGAAAGTCAAACATATTCATACAAAGCTTTTTGAATCAAATGAATGTCAAACACATTTAAACTAAGCTTTTAAACCAAATAAAGGTTAAATGCATTTAACAATGACATTTAAGTCAAATGAAAGTAAAACACATTCAAACAAAGCTTTTTGAGTTAAATGAAAGTCAAATGTATTCTACAAAGCTTTTTGACTCAAATGAATGTCAAACACATTCAAACAAAGTTTTTTGAATCAAATGAAAGTAAAATACATTCAACAAAGATAATTGTGTCAAATGAAAGTCAAACACATTCAAACAAAGCTTTATGAATCAAATGAAAGTCAAATTCATTCAACAAAGATAATTGAGTCAAATAAAAGTCAAACACATTCATACAAAGCTTTTTTAGTCAAATGCATTCAACAAAGCTTTTTTTCTCTAATGAAAGTCAAATAAATTCAAACAAAGCTTCTTGAATCAAATGAAAGTCAAATGCATTCAATAAAGATAATTATGTCAAATGAAAGTCAACAACATTCATACAAAGCTTTTTGAACCAAATGAAAGTCTAATGCATTCAACAAAGATAATTGAGTCAAATAAAATTCAAAACATTCAACCAAACTTTTTGAATCAAATGAAAGTCAAAATGCATTTAACAAAGATAATAGAGTCAAATTAAAGTCAAACACATTCAAACAAAGCTTTTTAAATCAAATGAAAGTCAAATGCATTCAACAAAGATAATTGAGTCAAATGAAAGTTAAACACATCCTAACGAAGCTTTTTAAATTAAATGAAAGTCAAATGCATTCAACAAAGCTAATTGAGTCAAGAAAGTCAAACACTTTCAAACAATGCTTTTTGAATCAAATGAAAGTAAAATGCATTCAACAAAGCTAATTGAGTCAAATGAAAGTCAAACATATTCAAACAATTGTTTTTGAATCTAATGAAAGTCAAATGCATTCAACAAAGATAAATGAGTCAAATGAAAGTCAAACACATTCAAACAAAGCTTTTTGAGTCAAATGAAAGTCAAGTGCATTTAACAAAGCTTTTCGACTCAAATGAAAGTCAAACACATTTAAACAAGGGTTTTTGAATCAAATGAAAGTCAGATGCATTCAATAAAGATAATTGAGTCAAATGAAAGTCAAACACATTCATACAAAGCTTTTTGAATAAAATGTAAGTCAAATGCATTCAATAAAGATAATTAAGTTAAATGAAATTGAAACACATTAATACAAAGCTTTTTGAATCAACTGAAAGTCGAATGCATTCAACAAAGATATTTGAGTGATATAAAAGTCAAACACATTCAAACAAAGCTTTTAGAATCAAATGAAAGTCAAACATATTCTAACAAAGTTTTTAGAATCAAATGAAAGTCAAACACATTCTAACAAAGTTTTTTGAATCAAATGAAAGTCAAATGCATTCAACAAAGCTAATTGAGTCAAATGAAAGTCAAACACATTCAATAGCGCTTTTTAAATTAAATGAAAGTCAAATGCATTCAACAAAGCTAATTGTGTCAAATGAAAGTCAAACACATTCAAACAAAACTTTTTGAATAAAATGAAAGTGAAATACAATTAACAAAGCTAATTGAATTAAACGAAAGTCAAACACATTCAAACAAAGCTTTTTGAATTAATGAAAGTAAAACGCAACTAACAAAGCTAATTGAGTCAAATGAATATCAAACACATTCATACAAAGCTATTTGAGTTAAATGAAAGTCAAATGCATTCTACAAAGCTAATTGAGTCAAATGAAAGACAAACACATTCAAATAAAGCTTTTTGAATCAAAGGAAAGTCAGGTGCATTCAACAAAGATATTTGAGTCAAATGAAAGTTAAACACATTCATACAAACACATTCAACAAACCTTTTTAAATTTAATGAAAGTGAAATGCGATTCACAAATCTAATTGAGTAAAATGAAAGTCAAAACACATTCATAAAAAGCTAATTGAGTCAAAAGAAAGTCAAATGCACTCAACAAAGATAATTGAGCCGAATGAAGTCAAACACATTTAAACAAAGCTTTTTGAATCAAATGAAAGTCAAATACATTCAACAAAGCTAATTGAGTCAAATGAAAGTCAAAAACATTCGAATAATGCTTTTTGAATCAAATAAAAGTCAAATGCATTCAACAAAGTTAATAGAGTCACATGAAAGTCAAACACATTCAAACAAAGCGTTTTAAATCAAATGAAAGTAAAATGCATCCAACAAAGCTAATTGAGTTAACTGAAAGTCAAACATATTCAAACAATGCTTTTTGAATAAAATGAAAGTCAAATGCATTTAACAAAGATATTTGAGTCAAATGAAAGTCAAACACATTCATGCAAAGCTTTTTGAATCAAATGAATATCAAACACATTCAACAAACCTTTTAAAATTAATATTCACAAAGCTAATTGAGTCAAATGAAAGACAAACATATTCATTAAAAGCTAATTGAGTCAAATGCAAGTCTAATGCATTCTACAAAGCTAACTGAGTCAAATGAAAGTCAAACACATTCTAACAAAGCTTTTTGAGTCAAATGAAAGTCAAATGCATTCAACAATGCTAATTGAGTCAAATGAAAGTCATACACATTCAAACAAAGCATTTTGAATCAATGGAAAGTCAAATGAATTCAACTGAGATAATTGAGTCAAATGAAAGTCGAACACATTCAAACAAAGCTTTTTTAATCAATTGAAAGTCAAATGCATTCAACAAAGCTTTTTGACTCAAATGAAAGTGAAACACATTCAAACAAAGCTTTTTAAATCAAATGAAAGTCAAATATTCAATAAAGATAATTGAGTCAAATGAAAGTCAAACACATTCATACAAAGCTTTTTGAATCAAATAAAATTCAAATGTATTCAAGTAATATAATTGAGTCAAATTGAAAGTCATACACATTCAAACAAAGCTTTTTGAATCAAATGAAAGTCAAATGCATTCAATAAAGATTATTAAGTCAAATGAAAGTCAAACACATTCATACAAAGCTTTTAGAATCAAATGAAAGTCAAATGTGTTAACAAAGATAATTAAGTCAAATGAAAGTCAAACACATTCAAACAAAGCTTTTTGAATCAAATGAAATTCAAACACATTCAAAAAAAGCTTTTTGAATTAAATGATAGTGAAACGCAATTAACAAAGCTAATTGAGTCAAATGAAACTCAAACACATTAAAACAAAGCTTTATGAATCAAATGAAAGTAAAATGCATTCAAAAAAGCTAATTGAGTCAAATGAAAGTCAAACACATTAAAACAAAGCTTTTTAAATTAAACGAAAGTCAAATGCATTCAACAAGGGTAATTGAGTCAAATGAAAGTCAAACACATTCATACATTAGTTTTTGAATCAAACGAAAGTCAAATGCATTCAACAAGGGTAATTGAGTCAAATGAAAGTCAAACTCATTCAAACAAAGCTTTTTGAAACAAATGAATCTCAAACACATTCAAACAAAGCTTTTTGAATTAGATGAAAGTGAAATGCAACTAACAAAAATAATTGAATCAAATGAAAGTCAAACACATTCATATAAAGCTAATAGAATCATATAAAAGTCAAATGCATTCTACAAAGCTAATTGAGTCAAACGAAAGTCTTACACATTCAAACAATGCTTTTTGAATCAAAATAAAGTCAAATGCAATCAACAAAGCTAATTCAGTGAAATAAAAGTCAAACACATTCAAACAAAGCTTTTTGAATCAAATGAAAGTTAAATGCATTCAACAAAGCTAATTGAGTCAAATGAAAGTCAAACACATTCAAACACTGCTTTTTGAATAAAATGAAAGTAAAATAAATTCAACAAAGCTAATTGACTCAAATGAAAGTTAAACACAAACAAACAAAGCTTTTTGAATCAAATGAAAGTAAAGTGCATTCAAAAAAATTAATTGAATTAAATGAAAATTAAACACATTCAAACAAAGCTTTTTGAATTAAATCAAAGTGAAATGCAATTAACAAAGCATCTGAGTTAAATGAAAGTCAAACACATTCATAAAAAGCTAATTGAGTCAAATGAAAGTCAAATGCATTCTACAAAGCTAATTGAGTTAAATGAAAGTCAAAGACATTCAAACAAAGCTTTTTGAATCAAATGAATGTCAAATGCATTCAACAAAGCTAATTGAGTCAAATGAAAGTCCAATACATTCAATCAAAGCTTTTTGAATCAAATAAAAGTCAAATGCATTCAACAAAGATTTTTGACTCAAATGAAAGTCAAGCACATTCAAACAAAGCTTTTTAAATCAAATGAAAGTCAAATACATTCAATAACGATAATTGTGTCAAATGAAAGTCAAACACACACATACAAAGCTTTTTGAATCAAATGAAAGTCAAATGCGTTCAACAAATATAATTGAGTCAAATGAAATTAAAAAACATTCAAACAAAGCTTTTTATATCAAATGAAAGTCAAATGCATTCAACAAAGCTAATTGAGTCAAATGAAAGTCAAACACATTTAAACAAAGCTTTTTAAATTAAATGAAATTCAAGTTCATTCAGCAATTCTTTATGACTCAAATGAAAGTCAAACACATTCAAACAAAGCTTTTTGAATCATATGAAAGCCAAATGCATTCAACAAAGCTAATTGAGACAAATGAAAGTCAAACACATTCAAACAATACTTTTTGAATCAAATGAAAGTCAAATGCATTCAACAAAGGTAATTGAGTCAAATGAAAATCAAACACATTCAAACAAAGCTTTTTCAATCAAATGAAAGTCAAACACATTGAAACAAAGCTTTTTGAATTAAATGAAAGTGAAATGCAATTAACAAACCTAATTGAGTCAAATGAATGTCAAACACATTCATACAAAGCTAATTGAGTTAAATGAAAGTCAAATGCAGTCTACAAAGCTAATTATGTCAAATGAAAGTCAAACACATTCAAACAATGCTTTTTGAATCAAACTAAAGTCAAATGCATTCAACAAAGCTAATTGAGTAAAATGAAAGTCAAACACATTGAAACAAAGCTTTTTGTATCAAATGAAAGTAAAATGCATTCAACAAAGCTAATTGAGTCAAATGAAAGTCAAACACCTTCAAACAATGCTTTTTGAATCAAATGAAAGACAAATGCATTCAAGAAAGATAATTGAGTCTAATGAAAGTAAAACATATTCATACAAAGCTTTTTGAATCAAATGAAAGTCAAATGCATTTAACTAAGCTAACTGAGTCAAATGAAATTCAAACGCATTCAAACGAAGCTTTTTGAATTAAATGAAAGTCAAATGAAAGTAAAATGAATGTCAAACACATTAAAACAAAGCTTGTTGAATTAAATGAAAGTTAAATGCAATTAACAAAGCTAATTGAGTCAAATGAAAGTCAAACACATTATACAAAGCTAAATGAGTCAAATGAAAATTTTGTTTTTGCGAGATGTCGTAAGTCGGTAACCCAGCCTCCCATAATTTCTTTAACTCTTCAATAAGAGGTTGCAAGTACACATCGAGATTCCCTTTAGGATTCTTCGGACCTGGAATTATCAAACTTAGAAACATAAAAGGTTTCTTCATGCACAATTTAGGTGGAAGATTATGAGGAGTTAAAATGACGGGCCAACAAGAATATTGCCTTCCTGTCTTTCCAAATGGTGAAAATCCGTCGGTACAAAGACCTAGTCGAACATTTCTAGGCTCCGGAGCAAAAGAAGGGTACTCTTCATCTAGGTGTTTCCACGCCTCTTCATCACTTGGATGAGACATAAGGCCATGAACTCGAGGATTATCTTTATGCCACCTCATCTGCTCCGCAGTAGATCTTGTTGCATATAATCTTTGTAATCTCGGGCCTACAGGAAAGTAAATAAGAGCACTATGAGGAGAATTGTTGCCACTTTCTCTAAGTGTCTTATAACAACTTCCTTTGCAATATAGACATTCTTTGAGATCTTTGTGTTCCTTCCAAAATAGCATACATCCATTTGGACATACATGAATCTTTTGGTGCGGAAGTTCTGGCCCTTCAAGCAATTTCTTAGTCTTGTAAAAACTATCTTTCATTAAGAAAGCAACACCATCTATAGCTTTATGTGGAATATTATACTCGGACTTGATGTTTGCCATCCTTGCAGCTGTAGACAATACAGACAACTTGCAGCCATCATACAATGGCTCTTCCGCTGCCTTCAACATGTCAAAGAACTTCTTGTAACTAGCATGTGGCTCTTCATCAATATTTTCTAAACTACCTTCTAGTCCAAAGGCATCTAATACCATGTTTCTATATGGGTTCAATGCATCCTCAGTGGATATGGAGCTACTACTTTGGGATTCTCTTTGGAAGTGCAGTTCACCATGAAAAACCCATTGGAAATAGTTAGGCAAAAAACCATGCCTATAGAGATGCTCCTTAATGGTATCAAGATCTTGATAAGGAATATTTCGATACTATGCACATGGACATTTCATCACACCATCTATCACGACATTGTCTTGTGTGGTAGAAAATGTAATAAATTCATTGACCTTTTCAACAAAGGTTGGATTAAGGAATTTTCCTTCTAACCGTTTATACATCCATGCTTGATCCTCCCTCATTATATAGCAGTTTCACTAAAAAATAAATGATACAAAAAGCATAGACAAAGTAAGTAAAGCACTTAGAAGAATGACATTCTTTTAGGTCATTTAACTATTTAAGATCATCAAAATGAAAATTATTGTCCAATTAACATCATATGAGAAGAAGTGTTCCCATTTTCTACACGCTATTTCTAATGAACTTGAAAAGGCTTGATTCATTTCTAATATATGTATTTATAAATTCCTAAGAAAAGAAATCTCAAAAAATGCATGTTATAAGGTTTTAAGGTCTTGTAGAACCAAAATCAAGCAAATTCGGCCAAAATGGGAAGAAGCGTTCCTATTTTCTACATGCTCCTTCTAATGAACTTATAAAGGCTTGAATCATGTCAAATATATGTATTTGTAACTGCCTAAGAAAATAAATAACAAAGAGAAAGCAATTAATAAGGTTTTAAGGTCTGATAGAACAGAAATCAAGCAAATTCAGGCAAAATGAGAAGAAGCGTTCTCATTTTCTACATGCACTTTCTAATGAACTTGAAAAGGCTTGAGTCATGTCAAATATATGTATTTATAACTTCCTAACAAAAGAAATCACAAAAACAATGGATTTTATAAGGTTTAAAGGTCTTGTAGAACCAAAATCAACCAAATTCGGCCCAAATGGGAAGAAGCGTTCCCATTTTCTACATGCTCTTTCTAATGAACTTATAAAGGCTTGAATCATGTTACATATATGTATTACTAACTCCCTAAGCATAGAAATCACTAAGACAAAGTAAGTTATAAGGTTTTAAGGTCCGGTAGAACCGAAATCAAGCGAATTCGGGCAAAATGAGAAAAAGCGTTCCCATTTTCTACATGCTCTTTCTAATGAACTTGAAAAGGCTTGATTTATGTCAAATATATGTATTCATAACTTCCTAAAAAAATAAATCACAAAAAAAGGATATTATAAGGTTTTAAGGTCTTGTAGTACCAAAATCAAGCATATTCGGGCAAAATAGTAAGAAGCATTCCCATTTTCTACATACTCTTTCTAATGAACTTATAAATGCTAGAATCATGTCAAATATATGTATTTGTAACTGCCTAAGAATAGAAATAAAAAAAAGCAAGTTATAAGGTTTTATGGTCTTGTAGAACCGAAATCAAGCAAATTCGAGCAACATGGGAAGAAGCATTCCCATTTTCGACATGCTCTTTCTAATGAACATGAAAAGGCTTGAGTCATGTCAAATATAAGTATTTATAAGGAAAATTTGGATTTTGGTACCTCGAATATGGGGGTAATTGAATTTTAGTACCCATCTAAAATTTTATTTTAAATTAGTACCTCCAAGATCACATAGTTGTAGATTTCAGTACCTCCGTCCATGTTCCGTTAAGTTTTCCGTTAGTGGGGCCCATTATCTAATTATTTAATAATTTAATTTATTAAAAAAAAAGAAAAAACAATTTTAAACAAAAAAAAAAAAAAAACTAAAAAAATTATTTTTTAAAAAAAAATCAGCCACACCGGCGCTGGCCACCCCTTCCCCGAAACCCTAGCGCAACCACCACCATCTTCCCTCCCTTCCTCGTTCCTGGCCGCGGCACCCCACCCCCTCCCTTTCCCTTTCCCTCCCTGTTTTCCCCTTCCCCTTCCTCGTTCCTGGCCGCGGCGATGTGGTGGATTTCAAATAAGGTGGGTTTCGATTTGGGGTTTTAGGGTTCATCGGTTGTGGGTTTTAGGGGTTTCTGGGTTCGTCGGTTGTGGGGTGGTGGGTTCATCGGTTGTGGGGTGGTGGGTTTCTGGGTTCGTCGGTGGTGGGGTTGTGGGTTTCGGGGGTTCGTGGGTGGTGGGGTGTGGAGGGTTTCTGGGTTCAGGTTCGGGTGTTCGTGGGTGGTGGGTTTATGGGCACCCCTGCCTGGCCGCGGCGGCAGCTGCTGTGGCTGGTCTTCCTGCCTGGCCGCGGCGGCAGCTGCTGTGGCTGGGCTTTATTCCTGGCCGCGGCGGCAGGCTGCTGTGGCTGGGTTTCGACTTGGCCAAAGCAGTAGGTTGTTGTGGTGGTTGCCGGCAGCCGCACAAGGAGGGGGAGAGAGGTGGCGGAGCTCCACTAACGAAAAACTTAACGGAACCGGACGGAGGTACCAAAACCTATAGTTTTACACTTTGATGGGTACTAATTTAAAATAAAGTTTTAAACGGGTACCAAAATTCAACACCCCCCATTTTCGAGGTACCAAAATTCAATTTTTCCTATTTATAACTTCATAACAAAATGAATCACAAAAAAAAAGGATGTTATAAGGTTTTAAGGTCTTGTAGAACCAAAATCAAGCATTTTTGGGCAAAATGATAAGAAGCGTACCCATTTTCTACATGCTCTTTCTAACAAACTTATAAATGCTTGAGTCATGTCAAATATATTTTTTTCTAAATTCCTAAGCATAGAAATCATAAAAACAAAGCAAGTTATAAGGTTTTAAGGTCTGGTAGAACCGAAATTAAGCAAATTAAGGAAAAATGAGAAGCGTTCCTATTTTCAACACGCTCTTTCTAATGAACTTGAAAAGGTTTGATTGATGGGAAGGAGAATGGTAGGTCGTTGGGCTACCACCCCACCCAATCAAACAAAATTTGTAACTTAACAAACCCCTATTTAGTGTAGTGGTAAGTCAAGGTCGAACCCAAAGGAATGGAGGTCGAATGCACAATGCCTAAGTCAAGCTATTTCGAACTCAAGTAAAGGGGTTTATGAAGGAAACTAGAGCTAGAGCTAAATGATGCAAGAACTTATATGAAATCAATCTAAAGACACTAGGGCGATGGATCCACATGTAATTGTAATGGAAAATGGTAATTTGGGAGGTCAAACCGACTAAGTCAAGTGATATGAAGGAAGATCATCATGTATCCAAAAGAGCATACCAAGATGGTTCACCTAGAGGTCTAACTAGCGTCAACTACGCTAAACACTACCTAGGGAGCGTCACAAAGCACCTCAATCGTGAAATTGCAAGTTACTAATCAATGGTCCGTATCATAGCAAGCTCACAATGCAATCTAGTGCAATAATCAAAGATGGCCAAACCTCAATTAATCACACACATGCACATGAATTATCAACCAAATTTAATCATATCATCAACTCCATCAATTATCCCCAAATTACTCTAATCCATTATTCAAACATGCTTCACCATTTCCCTAGCTAGGAAACTACTCACTAGCCATAGGAATCAAGATCAAAACTACAACAATCATCAATTTCATCATCAACATAATTGAAATCAAAGATTAAACCAACAATCAATCAAAATCAATCAAAATTCAATTAAACTACAATCAATCATCAATAACGTGGAAAACAAATAAATCAACTAGAATCAAACTTGTATTGAAATCAAGAAGAAGATCCTTACAAAACTTTGATCTAAAGATCAAATACAATGAGGAATTCTTGAGCAATCACCAAAAATCATGAGTTTCTCTCTCTAAAGTTCTTGAGTTTCTCTCTCTAAAATTCTCCCAAAAACTAACTATCCAAAATCAATCTAAAAACTTCTTCCTAAAAATAGGTAGAAATAACTATATATACAAAGAAGAGGTCGGTATTGACGCCCAAAAATAGACCCTCGTAGGTGCGGGCGCTCGGAGGAGGGAGAATGGTGCGCACAGGGCACACCCAGATTGGTGCGCCCGCACGCACCAGGTGTGCGGCCGCACCCGACCAATGTGCGGCCACACACCACCTTGGTGCGCCCGCACATATCTGGGTCTTTCCCCCTTCTTCTCTTCGTCCTAGCTCAAGCGGTGCACACGTCCTAGATGATGATGATGGAGGACAAAGTAGGCAGAAACTTTCTTGAATTTCTTGTAAAGTATAAGCCATGAAGAAGGCATATACAAAGCCTTGAAGCTTGCCTCTTGGATCCACCCTTGACTTGAAGCTTCTTGCACCATCTTTAGGCATGAAAACAATGAAAGCTCGTAGAGAGGAAGCTCGGGAATTCTTGGACAATCAATTACCACCTACAAACAAATGATAAAAAGCAAGTAAAAGAGAAAAATAACAACTAAACTAGAAAAAGTATGAAATAGAGAAACTAACTAAAAAAAGCATAAAATGAAGAAAACAAGAATAAAACTAAGGAAAACTAAAGAAAAGAGAGATAAAATGAAATAGAAATCATCCAAAAAGGAACCAAATGAGTGCCATAATTGTCACTCATCAAATTCCCCCAAGCTAAACTTTTGCTCGTCCTCGAGCAAAACAAAGCAAGAAAGAATGAGGATTAAAATTTTATTGAAAACGAAAAAGAAAGACTTAAGATAAGAATATACACTAAAACTCACTGTCGTAGGAATCGCGGTTGTTTTTAGCTACAACAAGCCCTTTAAACCCCAAAGTCGCCTATGAGGACGAGTGAGGTCTCGTAAGGGTATCCTAAGAGTTTGACCCATAACTCTCCACCAAACATCAATGAGGAAAACCCTAAAAAGGAAGGAAAATGAAATAAAAACAAACCTTTGCGAAATGAACCAATCATAAAGACTATAATGCAAATGAATGACAATCTTTCTCAAGTAGTTAAGGTATGCACGTTTCAAGATATCCAAGGTTGATTGAAACATAGGGTATGCTAGGCATTGGAACTAGTTATCACAATTCACTTTCATCCCAAACAATCTTACCGCGTTCTTCCCACTAGTCTCAAATCTCCCCTTAGTGAGTGTCCCAATGATTCCTCGAAGGAACCGGAAAAGAATTATTTTAAGGCTACTCGACAATCTTGACTATGCATCCCCTTTCCTTAGGCAATGACCCGTGATGCCCTCCCCCGAATAGTGACTCAACTATCTAGGTCGAAAGGACTTTCACCAAGGTTGTAACGTAAGGCATAAAGGGTGAAGGTAGGCTAAAATTTAAAAATTTGGTGATTTTCCTAAAAAGTGAAGCAAAAGGGTGATCAATCCTTAACACCACAATCAAGAAATTACCAAACAAAAACAACACCCCCAAGCTTACTTGAAACTATACTCACAAAAATATATGCAAAAAGCGTACACGCTTCTCCCCCAAGCTAAAATGAAGCATTGTCCTCAATGCTTAGAAGGAGAAAAGAATACATCAAAATATTTTTGAATTATTCACCTTTTCAATTTTTTTTTGTGTTTTTATATTGTATTTGCAAAGTCCTTGCCTTTTGCTTAATTCGGACGGCTTTTCTTAAATGCAAATTATTAGTCCATGCCTTTTGAGAAGTAGGACGGCTTTTCCACAAATATTTGCCATTATTCACAAAGAAAATGAAATCACAAACTTGCTTACATAAAAACCAAAATTCCAACTTAACCAGCACAAACTTCATCTCAAATGATCAAATTGCTTCACAAAAACCAAGAAAACATAGAAAATGAAACAAAAGGTCAAATAACTAAAGATGTGGCTTGAAAAGAAGGGATAAGGTTCAAATGGTTGCAAGAAGGCAAATGTAAACCCAAAAATAAAGAAAATAACAAAACAAAAAAAAATGAAAAATACCACCCCGAAAAATGTGCCTTTGTCCTTCCTACATAGTTCGGTCTCGTGTTTGAGAATCATACATCAAGCTTTATTAGATTAGGTTTGCATAGTCAAGGATCCACGCCGCTCATACAAGGAATGTTGAAGGCTAGAAAAACAAGTAACCTCACAAGGTTGTGGCAAAAACTCACTAGTGGTGTCAAATCAACTATAGGAATGAAGCAACTACCAACGTACCACAAACAAGTAGAATCCGGCTTCATGATCCCCCTAGTTCAAACCAACTACCCTAGCATACACTATCCTAGAGTCAACCGAACATAGTCTCAAACCGTGCATACCTTTACAACCTAGGAAGAAAATCATGCAAAAGACAAGTCCAATGTACAAGGTTCATTTCATAAGAAAAGAAATGAAAAACAATGCCTCAAAATCACATCAAAAATGAAAAGAAAAATAAAGGAAAGTAAGAGAAAAAGTAAAATAAAAGAGAGTAAAAGAAAAGAAACTGAGACATAGAAAAGGAAAACATAGGAGGAATAGCATGCGAAGGACTAGAAAGCAAGTTAAACACATAAAATTCCCAATCGACAAACAAGTGATCGATAGACAACAAAGTCACCAATCCCAAACACATTACGTGTTAACAAGCATCCATCGTCGAACCATTCAACTTTTCCTAAACTAATCCTATTCTATGCAACCAAGGAAAATAAAGAGAAAATAAGAAAGGTCTCACCGGGTTTCCAAGCTTAGCAAAAATAAATGAAGCGATTAGAAACCACTTCGTAGCATGCCATATCCATAAGCTCTTCAAGGAACCAAGTGAGAAAAAGAAAAAAGGAAACTATGAACAAAGAAAATGGTTAGTAACGTCAAAACAAATAAAAGAAAACAACAAATAAAAGGAAACTAAACTAAGCAAGAAGTATATACAACTAAAGGAAAGAAAAGCTAAACTAACCAAAGAATAGAAAGAATAAAAGAAATAAAACTAAGTTAACAAGAATATCTAAACTAACTAAAGAACTACTCTAAACTACAAGATTTGGATTTAAGGGATTTGGATCAAAGGGTTTTGGATTAAGGGATTTGGATATATGGGATCATCAACAACAACATGCCAAGCAAAACATCACCACAAACAACAAGCATCCAAGCAAATTGGGCAAACAAGCTAGCTACAAGGAAAGTAGCCTAGAGATCAAGAAAATGAGGAAATCAAACAAGAGGAATGAAAATAAACATGCAAACAACTAAGGTATGTACACAACAACAAAATTGGTCACCGAGCAAGTTATTAGTTCCCCCAAGCTAGATAAAAATATATCTCAACATCCCAATCAAAACAAAACATGCATCAAAAATATAAGGGATGGAGGCAAAAAGCATGAGAAGCTAAAGGGAACTAATAACTACTACCATCACCACCACCACTCCCACTCGGCTCGGCCCCATCGGGGTCTCTGTTGCGCTCAGGGTCATCGAAGGGATGATGGTAGGGCTCCCATCCTCCAGTGTACCCCTCGGGCCACCCATAATGCCCCTTGAAAAGATCTTGTTGCCAAGGAGAAAGAGGGGTGAAGTTATCGGGCAAAGTGAGTTCAAAGGGGCGGGAAGTACAGATAGTTAACCGGGGGAGTAACGTTCCCACGGTTAACCTCCGCCTCATAAATTTGTTGTGGTTGTGTAAACATACCTTGTTGCATCTCTTGAATACCTCTTAGTTGCTCATAGATGGCCCCAAAGTCTTGATCATACATGCCATCCACGTGGATTTTCAATCCACTCATTTGCTCACTAAGAGCGCTCAAATCCGCATTGGCGAAAGCATGTTGCCCTTGCTCTTACTCTTGCTCTTGAGAAGCTTGTTGTTGTAGATAATAATGTTGTTGTTGTTGATGTTGTTGTTGTTGTTGATGTTGTTGTTCTTCTTCATCATCTTCTTCCTCATCCTCATCGGAGTCGAAGTTGGGATGCCGAAAGGACTTGGGAACATGCCACACATTGTTGGCGATCCGAGCCAAAGAAGTCAAGCTGGGGTTAGGCAAGTAGCACCAATGCTCGTTGCCCCTAAGCCACTCATATCTCCCTTCGCTATAGACCTTGGAGATGAATTGGATTTGACCCAATTGTTGCATATCGAGGTAAATAGAAGTACTACCCCCGATCTCCTTACAAAATGGGAGATAAGCATCGAGGCGAAGGCGAGTCAATAGCCTAGTTACCATGCCCCCGCATGGGATCTCTCCCGTACTCCTCTTGCGAAGGTCCAAACAATATTGGTCAAAGATATACCCCAAGTTCAACCGACCCACATACTCCGGGCGGGTAGACAACCAAAGGACCTTGAGCTCCAACTTGCTCAACTTCCCCAATTCTTGTTTGGGGAACAAAACATAGCCCAAAAGACGGTGTACAACCCTAAGGCAAGGTTGGTACACCGATGAGATCTTAGCCCGGTTGGTGATAAACTCAGTACCACTTGAGATGTCTTCCCACCATGAGTTTTGATCATACTCCGGGAAGATGTAATGTTCAACGTTGACAATATCCCCGTGGGGATCAAAATCCAGAGCGGCGTTGAACTCTTCCAATGATTGATCGAAGATGTGGTTGAACAATTGGAAACGCACCCTATATACCCCTCCTACGGGTACAAGCTCTAAGGTAGCCAAGAACTCCAAAGTAGGCTCCTTATAGGTGCGGTAGGCATCGGTGATGAAAGAACCTAATCGGAGATTTAGGAGCAACGACCGCACATCATTATCAATACCCAATTTCAACATATCGGGTTGGAAGTAGTGGCGGGTTTGTTTTAGGATTCTTTCTTCCTTCAAGTTTTGGTAGAAGGTCTTTTGTTTGTCAGTGAAGTTTTTCTTTTTGGGAAGAGAGGTTGGGGGTCGTGTTTGAGTGGAGGAAGGGTTGGAAGTACTAGGCCTAGAAGATGTACTAGGCCTAGAGGAGGTACTTGGGCGAGGAGGTTCATCGATGCTAACATCGGTTTTCCGTTTCTTGGTGAATTTCTTGAGGTATTTAGACATTTTGAGAGGCTTAGAAAGATCATCAATATCCAACAAAGAGCAAAATCAATGAACCAAGAATACCACACCCAAATTCACCACTTACTACCAAAAATGCCAAACTCCAAATTCACACTTCTTTTCAATCAAAACCAATTCCAAACCAATCAACAACACCAATAATCCAAGAAAAACTCCCTTTCAACAATCCAAGAACAACCACAAGACCAATACCACAATCACCACATACTACCCATATTCCTAATATCAACTCACAATATATCAACCGAAAATGATGAGAATCACTACAAAATCAACAAACAATACAATGTTATGCAAAATCAATCAACAAACATCACCAAATCACAACCAATATCAAGATGAAGCATCAAAAATCACAAAATCAATACTACACTATTCATGCTCATACAAATTTTCAATCTATGCAAATTTATGATATAAATGGCAAAATTAAAGCAAGGATTGGTGATTATACCATAGGAGAAGCAAGATTAACCAACTTTGAGCAAGCAATTTGAACCCACAAAGAAAGCCCCAATTTTCGGCCACCAAGAGTAGGAGAGAGAGTGAGTGAAATTTGGGTCAATTTGTGAGGAATTTGTAGTGTAGGAAGACTTGTGAGTGATTTTGATTGAAAATGGAGTGATTTTGGTGAGGATTTGAGTGATTTTTGATGATGAATGAAGGAGGAGAAGGTGCGCACATGAGGGTTTTGGGGAGGGGTGTGCGTGAGGAAGATGAAGGAAGTGAGGAAATGAAGGGAAAAAGGAGGAAGAAAAGGAGTATATGCACGTCCAGCCCATGTGCGGCCGCACAGGTCTGGTGTGCGCCCGCACACGCAGGCTGTGCGCCCACACATGCCTTGTGTGCGGCCGCACATCCTTGTGCGTGCTCAATTCTTCCTTTTTCTCAACAAATTGATACTTACTGCCTATTTTGGTGCGCACATGAATCATGATGGTAATGAGGAACAACATAGGCAGTAGCTAAAATCATTTTCAAAGACCTCAAAGTTTAAAATTCATGTGTTCACCACAAAAATTCACTTTGTATCAATTTCCTCCAACTTTCAAAACATGAATTTCCTATCTTACCTCTCTAAAATTCTTACCCTTTTACCTCAAATTTCGATTAGAATCGAAAAAAATGTGATTTGTGCCACGAACACCTTCCATTCATCATGCATATTTGTAGAATTCCAATTCCGCAAAAGGTCAACCTATAACTCCAATCAAGTAGAAAAGTGAAAGAAAAGACAAAGTAATAAAAGAAACAAAAATAAGAAAATTCAAAAATCAAAGGGAAAAGTTAAAAACTCCGGGTTGCCTCCCGGGAAGCGCTTGCTTAAGGTCCTAAGCTCGACCCTTCCTCCAAATCATGGAGGATCAAAGAACACCACCTTCTTCAAGGTGGTTGATAGAGCAAAATTTTCTTCAATTTTGAGCAACTTCTCATCGTTGCTTAATGAAACCTTCACAAAATTCTTTTCAAATTCTTCCTTCTCCTTTCTCAACTTCTTTCTTTTTCTTGCTTTCTTCGAGTCACGGGCCTTTTTCTTCGGCTTGACTTCAACATCTTTAATCATGGAAGCTTTCTCTTCATCTTGAGAATTAAGCTTGAACCAATTTGGAATCTCAATTTCTTTCTCATCCCTTGGCTCTTGAATTACAAATTCTTCTTCACTAACATCATCAAGACTTGCACAAACGTCATCAAAAATCTCAAAAACATCGTTAGTAGAAGAATCAATCATACACATATCATCAATGGAACGAGAAAGACTAGCACATGCTATATCTTGCACACAAGATAAGGACTCATGCATTGGCTTCAACTTAAAACTCTCTTCCAATTTTCCACATCTCAAAGTGATTTGACCTCCCTTCACATCTATTAAGGCTCCCCCGAGGTGGCTAAGAAAGGCCTTCCTAAAATGATTGGAATATGCTCATCCTCCTCAATCTCCAAAACAACAAAATCCACGGGAAAGACAAACTCTCCAATCTTTAAAGGAACATCATCAATTCTTCCCTTAGGAAGCTTAATAGAGCAATCGGCCAATTGAAGTGTTATATTAGATGGTTGAAGCTCACCTAGATCAAGCCTTTTAAAAATCGAAAAGGGCATAATACTAACAATAGCCCCTAGATCACACAAAGCATTCTCAAAAACCATTTTCTTGATTTGACAAGGGATTGAAAAATTCCTCGGATCTTCCATTTTCTCCGGAAGCTCACCATGGATAAGAGCACTAAAACACTTCCCTCCTTCCACCGAACTACCCTCATCAAAATCTTCCTTCTCCTCTAGTATCTCCTTAAGGAACTTGGAGTACTTAGGCATATCGGGAATTGGCTCGGTAGAGGGTGTGGAATCATGAACTTCCTTAAGAACTTCAAGGAACTTCCCAAATTGCTCATCCATTTTGAATCTCAAATATTTTTGGGGATATGGTAGATCGGGAAATCTCTCTACCTCACTCATCTTTTCAACAACATATTCTTCTTTTTCCTCAACCTCACAATAAATTTCCTTGGACTCAACCCTCTCCACTTCATTCTCTATAGCACCACTCTCATCTCTTTCCTCTTTTGAACAAGAAACTCCCTCATTAAAATCATTTCCACCACTTGTGGCAATAGAGTACACGGGTTTCTTTGGTTCAACACCTTGGGAAGGCAAAGATGAAGGACTAGCAAAATCCTTAATAGTGCTTGCTAATTGGGTAATTTGAGTCTCAAGCATCTTATTGTAGGTCATCATCTCATTGAATTTCTTATCACTAACCGCCATATAGGTGTTAATGATCTTTGTTTGATTATCAATCAATTCCTCCAAAGTAGTCCTAGGAGAAGAAGGTTGTGAATAGGAATTTTCACCTTTAGTCTTTGGAACAAAACCAGGTGGGGGACCTCTTTGAGCATTGTTTTGAAAATTTCCCCTTCCTTGATTGTTCCAATTACCCCTATTTTGATTTGAACCATAACCTTGACTATGGTTACCACCACCATGATTATGGTTACCATTACCTTGGTTATGATTTACATAACCTTGGTTTTGATTACCATAATTTTGGTTTTGATTACCATAATTTTGGCTTTGATTTTGGCCACTATAACCTTGGTTATGGTTACCACGAGAACCTTGATTCCCTTGGTTCCTATAACCACCACTATGATTATAGTTGTCAAAATTGCCTTGGTTTTGGTAATTCCTATTCCATTGGCCTCTTTGATTATCAAACCTTTGAACATTGTTGTTTGACACAAAATTAACATGTTCACACTCATTGTTGTCAAACTCATCAACACATTCATTGTTGCAATTTCTAGAATCATGGTCATATGATCCAGATACATCACAAAACAAACATCCCATAGGCATATTATGTGAAGTAGAAGGAGTTTGAGAGTTAGAAGAAGTACCTCTCCCCTTAATTTGGGAGGGAAGATTTGGAGCTTGGGAAGAGGAAGAAACACTCTCCAACTTGGCCTTGATTGCCGTAATCTCCTTTCCCAAGTTTGTCATTTGAGAGGAAAGATTGTTGATGGCATTAAGATGGTCCACCGAGTACAACGAAGATTGCTTACTTGAAGAATCTATTTCCCCATCTTGCCAATCTCTATAGTAAGTCACCACATCCTCTATTATGTCCACAACTTCTTCTTCGGTTTTGTTCATGATTGGACCACCGGCCCCTCCATCAAGGCATGCCTTGCCTTGAGGACTCAAACCACCATAGAAGATTTGGATCAATTGATATGTTGGAATTCCGTGGTGAGGACATTCTCTTTGGTACTCCTTGAATCTCTCCCATGCCTCATAAAGACTCTCATTTGGCTTTTGCTTGAATCCTTGAATTAAAGCCCTTGCCTCCGCCGTTTTCTTTTGAGGATAGAAACGGGACAAGAAAGCTTTAGTGACATCATCCCAAGTTCTCAACGAATTGGGCTTCACCTCTTTGTCTAGCCATTCCAAAGACCTTCCTATGAGGGAGAAAGGGAACAACTTAAGGCGGATGAATTCTTGAGACACTCCATTAACCTTGATCGTGTTGCAATATTTTTCGAACTCCTTAAGATGGTTCAATGGGCTCTCGTTCTTTGCCCCACTATATTGTCTCCTCTCAATTAGGGTGATCATTGCCGGCCGAATTTCAAAGTCGTTTGCCGGTGTTGTAGGTGGAGCTATGCCGCTCTCGAACCTATATGCACCGGGTACTCCCAATTCTTTCAAGGCAACTCTTGGTTGTTCTCCCATGACTTGCTCTTGTTCAATCTCTTCTTCGCTTGAGGAACTATAATCCAAAGTCTTGTTTGCTACTCTCCTCCTTGAGAGAGTTCTTTCAATCTCCGGATCAAAGGGAACAAATGAGCGATCTCGGGACCTATGCATACAAAACTCAAAGAAAATATAAGTAGCACGGCTACAAGTGTAGTCTAAAGTGTAAAATCTTTTTGTATTTTGCAAATGAAATGAAATAGACTCAACAACAACATGCACTCAAAGCACCATTCCCCGGCAACGGTGCCATTTTGATGGGAAGGAGAACGGTAGGTCGTTGGGCTACCACCCCACCCAATCAAACAAAATTTGTAACTTAACAAACCCCTATTTAGTGTAGTGGTAAGTCAAGGTCGAACCCAAAGGAATGGAGGTCGAATGCACAATGCCTAAGTCAAGCTATTTCGAAGTCAAGTAAAGGGGTTTATGAAGGAAACTAGAGCTAGAGCTAAATGATGCAAGAACTTATATGAAATCAATCTAAAGACACTAGGGCGATGGATCCACATGTAATTGTAATGGAAAATGGTAATTTGGGAGGTCAAACCGACTAAGTCAAGTGATATGAAGGAAGATCATCATGTATCCAAAAGAGCATACCAAGATGGTTCACCTAGAGGTCTAACTAGCATCAACTACGCTAAACACTACCTAGGGAACGTCACAAAGCACCTCAATCGTGAAATTGCAAGTTACTAATCAATGGTCCGTATCATAGCAAGCTCACAATGCAATCTAGTGCAATAATCAAAGATGGCCAAACCTCAATTAATCACACACATGCACATGAATTATCAACCAAATTTAATCATATCATCAACTCCATCAATTATCCCCAAATTACTCTAATCCATTATTCAAACATGCTTCACCATTTCCCTAGATAGGAAACTACTCACTAGCCATAGGAATCAAGATCAAAACTACAACAATCATCAATTTCATCATCAACATAATTGAAATCAAAGATTAAACAACAATCAATCAAAATCAATCCAAATTCAATTAAACTACAATCAATCATCAATAACGTGGAAAACAAATGAAATCAACTAGAATCAAACTTGTATTGAAATCAAGAAGAAGATCCTTACAAAACTTTGATCTAAAGATCAAATACAATGAGGAATTCTTGAGCAATCACCAAAAATCATGAGTTTCTCTCTCTAAAGTTCTAGAGTTTCTCTCTCTAAAATTCTCCCAAAAACTAACTATCCAAAATCAATCAATAAACTTCTTCCTAAAAATAGGTAGAAATAACTATATATACAAAGAGGAGGTCGGTATTGACGCCCAAAAATAGACCCTCGTAGGTGCGGGCACTCGGAGGAGGGATAATGGTGCGCACGGGGCACACCCAGATTGGTGCGCCCGCACGCACCAGGTGTACGGCCGCACACCACCTTGGTGCGCCCGCACATATCTGGGTCTTTCCCCCTTCTTCTCTTCGTCCTAGCTCAAGCGGTGCACACGTCCTAGATGATGATGATGGAGGACAAAGTAGGCAGAAACTTTCTTGAATTTCTTGAAAAGTATAAGCCATGAAGAAGGCATATACAAAGCCTTGAAGCTTGCCTCTTGGATCCACTGATGGGACGGAGAACAGTAGGTCGTTGGTCTACCACCCCACCCTATCAAACAAAATTTGTAGCTTAACTAACCCCTATTTAGCGTAGTGGCAAGTCAAGGTCGAACCCAAGGGAATGGATATCAAGTGCACGAAGTCTAGATCAAGCTATTTCGGAATCAAGAAGGGGTTTGAGGTAGAAGTAAAGCTAACTAGGTATGCAAACTTGTATTAAATCAATCTAAGACACTAGGGCAATGGATCCACATGCAATCATAATGGAAACGGTAATTTGGGAGGTCAAACCGACTAAGTCAAGCGATATGAAGGAAAATCATCATGTATCCAAAAGAGCATACTAAGGTGGTTCACCTAGAGGTCTAACTAGCGTTAACTACGCTAAACACTAACTAGGGAACATCACAAAACACCTCAATCGTGAAATTGCAAGTTCACTAATCAATGGTCCGTATCATAGCAAGCTCACAATGCAATCTAGTGTATTAATCAAAGATGGCCAAACCTCAATTAATCACACACATGCACATGAAATATCAACCAAATTTAATCATATCATCAACTCCATCAATTATCCCCAAATTTCACTATTCCATCATTCATACATGCTTCACCATCTCCCTAGCTAGGAAACTACTCACTAGCCATAGAAATGGAGATCAAAACTACTACATTCATCAAATTCATTATCAACATACTTGAATTCAAAGATTAAACCAACAATCAATCAAAATCAATCAAAATTCAATCAATAACCAAATCAATCATCAACAATATGAAAAACTAATGAAATCAACTAAAATCAAACTTGTATTGAAATGAAGAAGAAGATCCTTACAAAACTTTAATCCAAAGATCAAATACAATGAGGAATCCTTGAGCAATCACCAAAAATCATGAGTTTCTCTCTCTAGTTCTTGAGTTTCTCTCTCTAAAATTTCCCAAAAACTAACTATCAAATTCAATCTCAAACTAAAAACTTTTTCTCTTCCAAAAATAGGTAGAAATAACTATATATACAAAGGAGAGGTCGGTAATGACGCCCAAAAATAGACCCTCGTAAGTGCGGGCGCTCGAAGGAGTGTACCCTGGAATGTGCGCCCGCACACACCTGATGTGCGGCCGCACACGACAGATGTGCGGCCGCACACTCCTCGAGTGCGCCCGCACATAGCTGCAGCTTCCTCCTTTCTTCTTTGCCCTTGCTCACGAGGTGCACGCATCCTAGATTATGATGATGGAGGACAAGGTAGGCAGCAACTTCCTTGAATTTCTTGAAGAAAATGAGCCATGAGGAAGGCATAAACAAGACTTTGAAGCATGCTCCTTGAACCTCTCATTGACTTGAAACTTCTTGCACAAGCTTTAGGCATGAAAATCAATGGAAAACTATAGAAAGGAAGCCCGGGAATCCTTGGACAATCAATCACAACCTACAATCAAAGGATAAAAAAAACAAGTAAAAAGGGAAAAGAAAGCAAGTAAACAAGAAAAAGCACGAAATAGAGAAACAAACTACAAAAGGCATAAAAAGAGGAAAACAAGAATAAAACTAAGGAAAACTAAAGAAAAGAGAGATAAAATGAAATAAAAATCATCCAAAAAGGAACCAAATGAGTGCCAAAAATGTCACACATCAAATTCCCCCAAGCTAAATTTTGCTCGTCCTCGAGCAAAACAAAGCAAGAAAAAGTGAGGATGAAAATTTTATTAAAAACGAAAAAGAAAGACTCAAGATAAGAATATACACTAAAACTCATTGTCGTAGGAATCACGGTTGTTTTTAGCTACAACAAGCCCTTTAAACCCCAAAGTCGCCTATGAGGACGAGTGAGGTCTCGTAAGGGTATCCTAAGAGTTTGACCCATAACTCTCCACCAAACATCAATGAGGCAAACCATAGAATTAAAAGAAAGAAAATGAAATAGAAACAAATCTTTGCGAAATGAATCAACATAAAGACTATAAAGCATGTGAATGACAATCTTTCTCAAGTAGTTAAGGTATGCACGTTTCAAGATATCCAAGGTTGATTGAAACATAGGGTATGCTAGGCATAGGAACTAGTTATCACAATTCATTTTCATCCCAAACAATCTTACCACGTTCTTCCCACTAGTCTCAAATCTCCCCTTAGTGAGTGTCCCAATGATTCCTCAAAGGAACCGGAAAAGAAATATTTTAAGGCTACTCGACAATCTTGACTATGCATCCCCTTTCTTTAGGCAATGACCCATGATGCCCTCCCCCGAATAGTGACTCAACTATCTAGGTCGAAAGGTCTTTCCCCAAAGTTGTAACGTAAGGCATAAAGGGTGAAGGTAGGCAAAAATTTTAAAATTTGGTGATTTTCCTAAAAAGTGAAGCAAAAGGGTGATCAATCCTTAACACCACAATCAAGAAATTACCAAACAAAAACAACACCCCCAAGCTTACTTGAAGCTATACTCACAAAAATATATACAAAAAGCATACACGCTTCTCCCCCAAGCTAAAATGGAGCATTGTCCTCAATGCTTAGAAGGAGAAAAGAATACATCAAAATATTTTTGTATTTTTCACTTTTCACTTTTTTTGTGTTTTTATATCGTAATTGCAAAGTCCTTGCCTTTTGCTAAATTCGGACGGCTTTTACAACTTTTGCACTTATTTGTCCATGCCTTTTATTATAAAGGACGGCTTTTACTCATACTCATTTGCCATTATTCACAAAGAAATCATAACACAATCTTGCTTTCATAAAAACCAAAATTCCAACGTAACCACCACAAACTTCATCTCAAAGATCATATTGCTTCACAAAAATCAAGAAAGGTAGAAAATGAAACAAAAGGTCAAATAACTAAAGATGTGGCTCGAAAAGAAGGGATAAGGCTCAAATGGTTGCAAGAAGACAAATGTAAACCAAAAACAAAAGAAAATAACAAAATATAGTAAAAAGGAAAAATACCACCCCGAAAAATGTGCCTTTGTCCTTCCTAGATAGTTCGGTCTCGTGTTTGAGAATCATACATCAAGCTTTATTAGATTAGGTTTGCATAGTCAAGGATCCACGCCGCTCAAATAAGGAATGTTGAAGGCTTAAAAAACAAGTAACCTCACAAGGTTGTGGCAAAAACTCACCAATGGTGTCAAATCAACTATAGGAAGCAACTACCAACATACCACAAACAAGTAGAATCCGGCTTCATAATCCTCCTAGTTCAAACCAACTACCCTAGCATACACTATCCTAGAGTCAACCGAATATAATCTCAAACCGCGCATACCTTTACAACCTAGGAAGAAAATCATGCAAAAGACAAGTCCAATGTACAATGTTCATTTCAAAAGAAAAGAAATGAAAAACAATGCCTCAAAATCACATCAAAAATAAAAAGAAAAGAAAAGAAAGTAAGAGAAAAAGGTAAAATAAAAGAGAGTAAAAGAAAAGAAATGGAGACATAGGAAAGGAAAACATAGGAGAAAAGCATGCAAAGGACTAGAAAGCATGTTAAACACATAAAAATCCCAATCGACAAACAAGTGATCGATAGACAACAAAGTCACCGATCCCAAACACATTACGTGTTAACAAGCATCCATCCTCGAACCATTCAACGTCTCCTAAACCAATCCTATTCTATGCAACCAAGGAAAATAAAGAGAAAAATAAGAAAGGTCTCACCGGGATTCCAAGCATAGCAAAAACAAATGAAGCAATAAGAAACCACCTCGTAGCATTCCATATCCATAAGCTCTTCAAGGAACCAAGTGAGAAAAAAGAAATAAAAGAAACTATGAACAAAGAAAAAGGTTAGTAACTTCAAAACAAATAAAAGAAAACAACAAATAAAAGAACTTAAACAAAGCAAGAAGTATATACAACTAAAGGAAAGAGAAGCTAAACTACCAAAGAAAATAAAGAATAAAAGAAATAAAATCTAGACGAACTAAAGAACTACTCTAAACTACAAGATTTGGATTTAAGGGATTTGGATTGAGGGGTTTGGATATAAGGGATCATCAACAACATGGCAAGCAAAACAACTCCACAAACAACAAACATCCAAGAAAATAGGGAAAACAAGCTAGCTACAAGAAAAGTAGCCTAGAGATCAAGAAAATGAGGAAACCAAAAAGAGGAATGAAAATAAACATGCAAGCAACTAAGATATGTACACAACAACAACAAGGTCACCGAGTAAGTTACTAGTTCCCCCAAGCTAGATAGAAAATACATCTCAACATCCCGATCAAAACAAAGCAAGTATCAAAAATATGAGGGATGGAGGTAAAAAGCATGAGAAGCTAAAAGGGAACTAATAACTACTACCATCACCACCACCACTCCCACTTGGCCCGGCCCCATCGGGGTCTCTGTTGCGCTCGGGGTCATCGAAGGGATGAGGGTAAGGCTCCCATCCTCCGGTGTACCCCTCGGGCCACCCATAATGCCCCTTGAAAAGATCGTGTTGCCAAGGAGCAAGAGGGGTGTAGGTATCGGGCAAAGTGAGCTCAAAAGGGTGGTTGGGATGGACATGGGGGTAGTTAGGATCCCCCCTATAGTCACTACCACCCGGAGCCTTTTAATCATAGTTACCATGCTCGTCCGGGTAATAGTGACGCTCGGTGTCGGGGTTAGAAGGCCCCGACCAATAAGGATGCCCAAACGAAGGTAGAGGACCTTGTTGGGGCGGGAAATACGGATAGTTAACCGGGGGAGTAATGTTCCCACGGTTAACTTCCGCATCATAAAGTTGTTGTTGTTGTATAAACATACCTTGTTGCATCTCTTGAATACCTCTTATTTGGTCATAGAGGGCCCCAAAGTCTTGATCGTACATGCCGTCTACGTGGACTTTCAATCCACTCATTTGCTCACTAAGAGCCCTCAAATCGTCATTGGCAAAAGCATGTTGCCCTTGCTTTTGTTCTTGCTCATGAGGAGCTTGTTGTTGTGGAGAAAAATGTTGTTGTTGATGTTGTTGTTGTTGTTGATTTTGTTGTTCTTCCTCATCTTCTTCTTCTTCTTCATCCTCCTCGGAATCAAAGTTTGGATGCCGGAAGGACCTGGGAACATGCCAAACATTGTCGGCAATCCTAGCCAAAGAAGTCAAGCTAGGGTTAGGCAAGAAGCACCAATGCTCGTGGCCCCTTAGCCACTCATATCTCCCTTCACTAAAACCCTTGGAGATAAATTGGATTTGACCCAATTGTTGCATATCGAGGTAGATGGAATCTGCATCCCTGATCTCCTTACAAAAAGGGAGATAATCATCGAGGCGAAGGTGAGTCAGAAGCCTAGTTACCATACCCCCACAAGGGATCTCTCCCGTCCTCCTTTTGCGAAGGTCCAAGCAATATTGGGCAAAGATGTAGCCCAAGTTCAACCGGCCCACAAACTCCGAGCGAGTAGATAGCCAAAGGACTTTGAGCTCCAATTTACTCAATTTCCCCATCTCTTGCTTGGGGAACAAGACATAGCCCAATAGACGGTGTACAACCCTAAGACAAGGTTGGTACACGTCCGAGATCTTGGCCTTGTTGGCGATGAACTCACTACCACCGGAGATGTCTTCCCACCAAGAATCTTGATCATAATCCGGGAAGATGAAGTGTTCAACGTTAATAATATCCCCATGGGGATCAAAATCCAAAGCGGCGTTGAACTCTTCTAAAGATTGGTCAAATATGTTGTTGAACAATTGGAACCGCACCCTATATACCTCTCCAATGGGTACAAGCTCCAAGGTAGCCAAGAACTCCAAGGTAGGCTCCTTGTAGGTGCGGTAGGCGTCGGCGATGAAAGTCCCGAATCTCAAATTCAAAAGCAATGACCGCACATCATTATCAATCCCCAACTTCAGCATATCGGATTGAAAGTAATGGCGGGTTTGTTTGAGGGTTCTTTCATCTTTCAGATTTTGATAAAAGGCTTTTTGTTTATCGGTGAAATTTTTCTTCTTTGGAAGAGAGGTAGGAGGTCGTGTTTGAGTGGAAGATGGGTTGGAAGTACTAGGCCTAGAAGATGTACTAGGCCTAGTGGAGGTACTTGGGCGGGGAGGTTCCTCGATGCTAACATCGGTTTTTCGCTTTTTGGTGAGTTTCTTGAGGTATTTAGACATTGTGAGAAGTATAGAAGATCACCAACAACCAATCAAGTAGCAAACCAAAGAACCAAGAGCACCACACCCAAATTCACCACTTACTACCAATATCACCAAACTCCAATTTCACAATTCCCTTCAATCAAACCAATTCCAAACCAATCAAGAATATCAATGAACCAAGAAAAATTCCTTGTCAATCAATCCAAGAGCAGACACAAAGCCAATACCGAAATCACCACTTACTACCAACTTTCCAAAATTTCAACTCACAAGAATTCAACCAAAATTGATGAAAATTGCTACAAAATCAACAAACAACACAATGTCATGCAAAATCAATCAACAAATATCACCAAATCACAACCAAAATCAAGAACAAGCATCAAAATTCACAAAATCAATACTACACTATTCATGCTCATACAAATTTGTAATTCATGCAAATTTATGATATAATTGGCAAAATTAAATCAAGGATTAGTGATTATACCATTCCAACTCCACACAAAACCCCCAATTTTCGGCCACCAAGAGTAGGAGAGAGAGTGAGTGAAATTTGGGTCAAATTGTGAGGAATTTGTAGTGTAGAAAGATTTGTGAGTGATTTTGAGTAAGAATGTAGTGATTTTGGTGAGGATTTGAGTGTTTTTGGATGATGAATGAGGGTGGAGGAGTGCACACAAAGGAGGGTTTGAATGAGGGTATGAGTGAGGAAGATGAGGGAAGTGAGAAAATGAGGGAAAAAGGAGGAAGAAGAGGATAAATGCACGTCCAGCATCTGTGCGGGCGCACATCAGCACATGTCTCGTGTGCGGCCGCACATCCCTGTGCGTGCTCCTTCCTTCTTTTTTTCTCAAAGATTTGATACTTACTGCCTATTTGGGTGCGCACATGAATCATGATGGTGATGAGGAACAACATAGGCAGTAGCTAAAATCATTTTCAAAGTCCTCAAAGTTGAAAATTCATGTGCACACCACAAAAATTCACTAAGTATCAATTTCCTCCAACTTTCAAAATATGAAATTCCTATCTTACCTCTCTAAAATTCTTACCCTCTTACCTCAAATTTCGACTAGAATCGAACAAAATATGATTTGTGCCATGAACACCTTCCATCCATCATGCATATTTGTTGAATTCCAATCCCACAAACGGACATCCTAAAAATCCAAATAAAGAGAAAAGTAAAAGAAAAGACAAAGTAATAAAAGAAACAAAAATGAGAAAATTTAAAAATCAAAGAGAAAGGTTAGAAACTCCGGGTTGCCTCCCGGAAAGCGCTTGCTTAAGGTCCTAAGCTCGACCCTTCCTCCTAATCATGGAGGATCAAAGAACACCACCTTCTTCAAGGTGGTTGATAGAGCAAATTCTTCTTCAACCTTGGGTAACTTCTCATTAATGCTTGATGAAACTCTCACAAAATTCTTTTCAAATTCTTCTTTTTCACTTCTCAACTTCTTCCTTTTCCTTGTTTTCTTCAAGTCACGGGCCTTTTTCTTCGGCTTGACTTCAACATCCTTAATCATGGAAGCTTTCTCTTCCTCATGAGAATTAAGCTTGAACCAATTTGGAAAAACCAATATCTTTCTCATCCTTTGGCTTTTGAATCACAAATTCTTCTTCACTAACGTCATTAATACTTGCACAAACATCATTAACAATCTCAAAAACATTGTTAGTAGAAGAATCAATCATGCACATACCATCAATGGAACGAGAAAGACTAGCACATGCGATATCTTGGACACAAGATAAAGACTCGTGCATTGGTTTTAACTTAAAACTCTCTTCTAATTTCCCACACCTCAAAGTAATTTGACCTCCTTTGACATCTATTAAAGCTCCCGAGGTAGCTAAGAAAGGTCTCCCTAAGATGATTGGAATATGTTCATCCTCCTCAATCTCTAGAACAACAAAATCCACCGGAAAAACAAACTCTCCAATCCTTAAGGGGACATCATCAATTCTTCCCTTAGGAAGCTTAATAGAATGGTCGGCCAATTGAAGTGTTATCTTGGACGGTTGAAGCTCACCTAGATCAAGCCTTTCGAAGACCGAGAAAGGCATAATGCTAACACTAGCACCAAGGTCACACAAAGCATTTTCAAAAACCATTTCCTTAATTCGACAAGGGATTGAAAAATTCCCCGGATCCTCCATCTTCTTCGGAAGTTCACCATGGATAAGAGCACTAAAGCACTTCCCTCCTTCCACCGAACTACCTTCATCAAAATCCTCTCTCTCTTTTAAGATCTCCTTAACAAACTTGGAGTACTTAGGCATGTCGGGAATTGGTTCGGTAGCGGGTGTAGAATCATGAACATCCTTAAAAGCTTCAAGGAACTTCCCAAATTGCTCATCCATTTTGAATCTCAAATATTTTTGGGGATATGGTAGGTCGGGAAATCTCTCTTTCTCACTCATCTTTTCACCAACACAATCTTCTCTTTTGTCAACCTCACAATAGATTTCCTTAGACTCAACCCTTTCCACTTCATTCTCCTTAGCACCACTCTCATCTCTTCCCTCTTTTGAACAAGAAACTCCCTCTTCAAAGTCATTTCCACCACTTGTGGCAATAGAGTACACGGGTTTCTTTGGTTCAACACCTTGGGAAGGCAAAGATGAAGGACTAGGAAAATCCTTAATAGTGCTTGCTAATTGAGTAATTTGAGTCTCAAGCATCTTATTGTGGGTCATCATCTCATTGAATTTCTTATCACTAACCGCCATATAAGTGTTAATGATCTTGGTTTGATTATCAATCAACTCTTCTAAGGTTGTCTTAGGAGAAGAAGGTTGTGAATAGGAATTTTCATTTTGAGTCTTTGGAACAAAACCGGGTGGGGGACCTCTTTGAGCATTGTTTTGAAAATTTCCCCTTCCTTGGTTGTTCCAATTACTCCTATTTTGATTTGAACCATAACCTTGATTATGGTTACCGCCACCATGATTATGGTTTCCATTACCTTGGTTATGATTTACATAACCTTGGTTTTGATTACCATAATTATGATTTTGATTACCATAGTTTTGGCTTTGATTTTGGCTACTATAACCTTGGTTATGGTTACCACGAGAACCTTGATTCCCTTGGTTCCTATAACCACCATTATGATTATAGTTGTCAAAATTGCCTTGGTTTTGGTAATTCCTATTCCATTGGCCTTTTTGATTATCAAACCTTTGAACATTGTTGTTTGACACAAAATTAACATGTTCACACTCATTGTTGTCAAATTCATCAGCACATTCATTAGGACAAACACTAGAGTCATGATCATACGATCCACATGCATCACAAAACAAGCAACCCAAAGGCATATTATGTGAAGAGGGACGGGGTTAAGAGTTAGAAGGAGTACCTCTCCCCTTAAATTGGGAGGGAAGATTAGAAGCTTGAGAAGAGGTAGAAGTGCTCTCCAACTTAGCTTTGATTGCGGTGACCTCCTTTCCTAAGTTTGTCATTTAGGAGGAAAGGTTGTTGATTGCATTGAGATGGTCCACCGAATACAATGAAGATTGCTTGCTTGAAGAGTCTCTCTCCCCATCTTGCCAATCCCTATAATATGTCACCACGTCCTCAATGATGTCCACAACTTCTTCTTCGGTTTTGTTCATGATAGGGCCCCCGGCCCCTCCATCAAGGCATGACTTGCCTTGGGGACTTAAACCGCCATAGAAGATTTGGATCACTTGGTATGTGGGGATTCCGTGGTGAGGGAACTCCCTTTGATACTCTTTGAATCTCTCCCATGCTTCATAAAGGCTTTCACTCGGCCTTTGCTTGAACCCTTGAATCAAGGCTCTTGCCTCCGCCGTCTTCTTTTGGGGATAGAAACGGGACAAGAAAGCCTTTGTAACATCATCCCAAGTTCTCAAGGAGTTGGGCTTCACTTCCTTGTCTAGCCACTCCAAAGATCTTCCTAATAGAGAGAAAGGGAACAACTTGAGGCGGATGAATTCTTGAGAGACCCAATTGACTTTGATAGTGTTGCAATATTTTTCAAATTCTTTCAAATGGTTCAATGGGCTCTCATTCTTAGCCCCACTATATTGCCTTCTCTCAATCAAGGTGATCATTGCCGGCCGGATTTCGAAGTCATTTGCCGGGGTAGTAGGTAGAGCTATTCCACTCTCAAACCTATATGCCCCGGGCACTCCAAGCTCCTTCAAGGCTATTCTAGGATTTTCACCCATTCCTTGTTCTTCTTGAATTTCTTCTTCACTTGAAGAGCTATAAGCCAAGGATCTATTATCCACTCTTCTTCTTGAAAGAGTCCTCTCAATTTCCGGATCAAGGGGAACAAGGGGACGATCACGGGTTCTATGCATGCAAAACTCACACAAAAATGTTAGTAGCACGGCTACAAATGTAGCCTAGAGAAACAAAATCTTTTTGTATTTTATCAAAATGAAATAGACTCAAAAACAACATACACTCAAGCACCATTCCCCGGCAACGGCGCCATTTTGATGGGACGGAGAACGGTAGGTCGTTGGTCTACCACCCCACCCTATCAAACAAAATTTGTAGCTTAACTAACCCCTATTTAGCGTAGTGGCAAGTCAAGGTCGAACCCAAGGGAATGGATATCAAGTGCACGAAGTCTAGATCAAGCTATTTTGGAATCAAGAAGGGGTTTGAGGTTGAAGTAAAGCTAACTAGGTATGCAAACTTGTATTAAATCAATCTAAGACACTAGGGCAATGGATCCACATGCAATCATAATGGAAACGGTAATTTGGGAGGTCAAACCGACTAAGTCAAGCGATATGAAGGAAAATCATCATGTATCCAAAAGAGCATACTAAGGTGGTTCACCTAGAGGTCTAACTAGCGTCAACTACGCTAAACACTAACTAGGGAACGTCACAAAGCACCTCAATCGTGAAATTGCAAGTTCACTAATCAATGGTCCGTATCATAGCAAGCTCACAATGCAATCTAGTGTATTAATCAAAGATGGCCAAACCTCAATTAATCACACACATGCACATGAAATATCAACCAAATTTAATCATATCATCAACTCCATCAATTATCCCCAAATTTCACTATTCCATCATTCATACATGCTTCACCATCTCCCTAGCTAGGAAACTACTCACTAGCCATAGAAATGGAGATCAAAACTACTACATTCATCAAATTCATTATCAACATACTTGAATTCAAAGATTAAACCAACAATCAATCAAAATCAATCAAAATTCAATCAATAACCAAATCAATCATCAACAATATGAAAAACTAATGAAATCAACTAAAATCAAACTTGTATTGAAATGAAGAAGAAGATCCTTACAAAACTTTAATCCAAAGATCAAATACAATGAGGAATCCTTGAGCAATCACCAAAAATCATGAGTTTCTCTCTCTAGTTCTTGAGTTTCTCTCTCTAAAATTTCCCAAAAACTAACTATCAAATTCAATCTAAAACTAAAAACTTTTTCTCTTCCAATAATAGGTAGAAATAACTATATATACAAAGGAGAAGTCGGTAATGACGCCCAAAAATAGACCCTCGTAAGTGCGGGCGCTCGAAGGAGTGTACCCAGGAATGTGCGCCCGCACACACCTGATGTGCGGCCGCACACGACAGATGTGCGGCCGCACACTCCTCGAGTGCGCCCGCACATAGCTGCAACTTCCTCCTTTCTTCTTTGCCCTTGCTCACGAGGTGCACGCATCCTAGATGATGATGATGGAGGACAAGGTAGGCAGCAACTTCCTTGAATTTCTTGAAGAAAATGAGCCATGAGGAAGGCATAAACAAGACTTTGAAGCATGCTCCTTGAACCTCTCATTGACTTGAAACTTCTTGCACAAGCTTTAGGCATGAAAATCAATGGAAAACTATAGAAAGGAAGCCCGAGAATCCTTGGACAATCAATCACAACCTACAACCAAAGGATAAAAAAAACAAGTAAAAAGGGAAAAGAAAGCAAGTAAACAAGAAAAAGCATGAAATAGAGAAACAAACTACAAAAGGCATAAAAAGAGGAAAACAAGAATAAAACTAAGGAAAACTAAAGAAAAGAGAGATAAAATGAAATAAAAATCATCCAAAAAGGAACCAAATGAGTGCCAAAAATGTCACACATCATCCACCCTTGACTTGAAGCTTCTTGCACCATCTTTAGGCATGAAAACAATGAAAGCTCATAGAGAGGAAGCTCGGGAATTCTTGGACAATCAATTACCACCTACAAACAAATGATAAAAAGCAAGTAAAAGAGAAAAATAACAAGTAAACTAGAAAAAGTATGAAATAGAGAAACTAACTACAAAAAGCATAAAATGAAGAAAACAAGAATAAAACTAAGGAAAACTAAAGAAAAGAGAGATAAAATGAAATAGAAAACATCCAAAAAGGAACCAAATGAGTGCCATAAATGTCACTCATCATTGATTCATGTCTAATATATGTATTTATAACTTCCTAAGAAAAGAAATCACAAAAAAGCATGTTATAGGGTTTTAAGGTGTTGTAGAACTAAAATCAAGCAAATTCGGCCAAAATGGGAAGAAGCGTTCCCGTTTTCTACCTGCTCCTTCTAATGAAATGCTCCTTCTAATGAAATTATAAAGGCTTGAATCATATTAGATATATGTATTTGTAACTGCCTAAGAAAATAAATAACAAAGAGAAAGCAATTTATAAGGTTTTAAGGTCTGGTAGAATCGAAATCAAGCAAATTCAGGCAAAATGAGAAGAAGCGTTCCCAATTTCTATACGCTCATCCTAATGAACTTGAAAAGGATTGATTCACGTAAAATATATGTATTCATAACTGCGTAAGAAAATAAATCACAAAAACAAAGTATGTATTAAGGTTTTAAGGTCTTGTAGAACCAATATCAAGCAAATTCGGGCAAAATTGTAAGAAGCATTCCCATTTTCTACATGTTTTTTCTAATGAAATCACAAATTCTTGAATCATGTCAAATATACCTATTTTTGACTGCCTAAGCAAATAAATAACAAAGAAAAATCAAGTAATAAGGTTTTAAGGTCTTTTAGAAACAAAATCAAGCAAATTCGGGCAAAATAGGAAAAAACGTTCCCATTTTCTACATGCACTTTCTAATGAACTTATAAATGCTTGTATCATGTCAAATATATGTATTTATAACACCATAAGAAAATAAATCACAAAAACAAAGCAAGTTATGAGATTTTAAGGTCTTGTAGAACCAAAATCAAGCAAATTCGGGCAAAATAGTAAGAAGCATTCCCAAATTCTACATGCTATTTCTAATGAACTTATAATTGTTTGAATCATGTGAAATATATGTATTTATAAATGCATAAGCATAGAAATCACAAAAATAAAGCAATTTATAAGGTTTTAAGGTCTTGTAGAACTGAAATCAAGCAAATTCGGGCAAACTAGTACGAAGCATTCCCTTTTTCTACATGCTCTTTTTAATAAACTTGAAAAGGCTTGATTCATGTCAAATATATGAATTTATAATTTCTAACAAAATAAATCACAAAAAAAAGCAAGTTATAAGGTTTTAAGGTCTTGTAGAACCAAAATCAAGCAAATTCTGGCAAAATAGTAAGAAGGCTTTCCATTTTCTACATGCTCTTTCTAATGAACTTTAAAATTCTTGAATCATATCAACTATATGTATTTATAATTTTCTAAGCTTATAAATCACAAAAACGAAGCAAGTTATAAGGTTTTAAGGTGTAGTAGAACCAAAATCAAGCAAATTCGGGCAAAATGGGAAAAAGCGTACCCATTTTTAACATGCTCTTTCTTATGAACTTAAAAAGGCTTGATTCATGTCAAATATATGTATTTATAACTTCCTAAGAAAAGAAATCACAAAAACAAAGCATTTTATAAGGTTTAAGGTCTTGTAGAACCAAAATCAAGCAAATTCGGCCTAAATGGGAAGGAGCGTTCCCTTTTTCTACATGCTCTTTCTAATGAACTGATAACGGCTTGAATCATGTTAAATACATGTATTTGTAACTGACTAAGCATAGAAATCACTAAGACCAAGCAAGTTATAACGTTTTAAGGTCTGGTAGAACCGTAATCAAGCAATTCGGGCAAAATGAGAAGAAGCGTTCCCATTTTCTACATGCTCATTCTAATGAACTTGAAAAGGCTTGATTCATGTCAAATATATGTATTTACAACTTCCTAAGAAAATAAATCACAAAAATAAAGCATGTCATAAGGTTTTAAGGTCTTGTATAGCCAAAATCAAGCAAATTCGGCCAGAATGGGAAGAAGCATTCCCATTTTTTACATGAACTTTCTAATGAACTTGAAAAGGCTTGAGTCATGTCAAATATATGTATTCAAAACTGCCTCACAAACTAAATTACAAAAAGAAAGCAATTCATAAGGTTTTAAGGTCTTGTAGAACCAAAATCAAGCAAATTCGGGCAAAATAGTAAGAAGTATTCCCATTTTCTACATGCTCTTTCTAATGAAATTATAAATTCCTGAATCATGTCAAATATACATATTTATAAATTCCTAAGCAAATAAATAACAAAGCAAAAGCAAGTTATATGGTTTTAAGGTCTTGTAGAACCAAAATCAAGCAAAAACGTTCCCATTTTCTACATGCTCTTTCTAATGAACTTATAAATGCTTAGATCATGTAAAATATATGTATTTATAACTCCATTAGAAAATAAATAACAAAAACAAAACAATTTATGAGTTTTTAAGGTCTTGTAGAACCAAAATCAAGCAAAATTTGGGTAAAATAGTAAGAAGCATTCCCAAATTCTACATGCTCTTTCTTATTAACTTATAATTGTTTGAATCATGTGAAATATATGTATTTATAAATGCATAAGTATAGAAATCACAAAAACAAAGCAATTTATAAGGTTTTAAGGTCTTGTAGAACTAAAATCAATCAAATTCGACCAAAATAATAAGAAGCATTCCCTATTTCTACATTCTCTTTTTCATAAACTTGAAAAGGCTTGATTCATGTCAAATAAATGTATTTATAAATTCCTAACTATATAAATCACAAAAACAAAGCAAGATATAAGGTTTTAAGGTCTAGTAGAACAAAAATCAAGCAAATTCGGGCAAAATAGTAAGAAGCCTTTCCATTTTCTACATGCTCTTTCTAATGAATTTATAAATTCTTGAATCATATAAAATATATGTATTTATAATTTTCTAAGAAAATAAATCACCAAAAAAAAAGGACAAGTTATAAGGTTTTATGGTGTTGTAAAGCTAAAATCAAGCAAATTAGGGCAATATGGGAAAAAGCGTACCCATTTTCAACATGCTCATTCTAATGAACTTGAAAAGGCTTGATTCATGTCAAATATATATGTATTTATAACTGACTAACCAATGAAATCAATAAAACCAAAGCAAGTTATAAGGTTTTAAGGTTTTGTAGAACCAAAATCAAGCAAATTCAGGCAAAATAGAAAGAAGCATTCTCATTTTCTACATACTCTTTCTAATGAACTACAAAAAACTTAAATAATGTTAAATATATATATTTATAATTCCTAATCACAGATATAACAAAAATAAAGCAAGTTATAAGGTTTAAAGGACTGGTAGAACCGAAAGCAAGCAAATTCGAGCAAAATAGGAAAAAGCACCCATTTTTACATGCTCTTTCTAATGAACTTGAAAAGGCTTTATTCATGTCAAATATATGTATTTATAATTTCCTATCAAAAGAAATCACAAAAACAAAAGATGTTATAAGGTTTTAAGGTCTTGTAGAACCAAAATCAACCAAATTCGGCCCAAATGTTAAAAAGCGTTCCAATTTTCTACATGCTCTTTCTAATGAACTTATAAAGGCTTAAATGATGTCAAATATATGTATTATTAACTGCCTAAGCATAGAAATCACTAATACAAAGCAGGGTATAAGGTTTTAAGGTCTAGTAGAACCGAAATCAAGCAAATTCGGGCATAATGGGAAGAAGCGTTCCCAATTTCTACATGCTCTTTCTAATGAAATTGAAACGACTTGATTCATGTCAAATATATGTATTTATAACTTCCTAAGAAAAGAAATCACAAAAACAAAGCATATTATAAGGTTTTAAGGTCTTGTAGAACCAAAATCAAGCAAATTCGGCCCAAATGGGAAGAAGCGATCCCATTTTCTACATGCTCTTTCTAATGAATTTATAAAGGCTTGAATCATGTCAAATATATGTATTTGTAACTGACTAAGCATATAAATCACTAAGACCAAGCAAGTTATAAGGTTTTAAGGTCTGGTAGAACCGAAATCAAGCAAATTCGGGCAAAATGAGAAAAAGCGTTCCCATTTTCTACATGCTCTTTCTAATGAACTTGAAAAGGCTTTATTCATGTCAAATATAAGTATTTACAACTTCCTAAGAAAATAAATCAGAAAAAAAAAGCATGTCATAAGGTTTTAAGGTCTTGTAGAGCCAAAATCAAGCAAATTCGGCCAAAATGGGAAGAAGCATTCCCATTTTTTACATGCTCTTTCTAATGAACTTGAAAAGGCTTGAGTCATGTCAAATATATGTATTCATAACTGCCTCACAAAAAAAATCACAAAAATAAAGCAATTCATAAGGTTTTAAGGTCTTGTAGAACCAAAATCAAGCAAATTCGGCCCAAATGGGAAGAAGCGTTCCCATTTTCTACATGCTCTTTCTAATGAACTGATAAAGGCTTAAATAATGTCAAATATATGTATTTGTAACTAACTAAGCATAAAAATCACTAAGACCAAGCAAGTTATAAGGTTTTATGGTCTGGTAGAACCGAAATCAACCAAATTCGGGAAAAATGAGAAGAAGCGTTCCCATTTTCTACATGCTCTTTCTAATGAACTTGAAAAGGCTTGAATCATGTCAAATATAAGTATTTAAAACTTCCTAAGAAAATAACTTACAAAAATAAAGCAGGTCATAAGGTTTTAAGGTCTTGTAGAGCCAAAATCAACCAAATTCTGGCAAAATAGTAAGAAGCATTCCATTTTCTACATGCTCTTTCTAATGAAATTATAAATTCTTGAATCATGTCAAATATACATATTTATAACTGACTAAGCAAATAAATAATAAAGCAAAAGCAAGTTATATGGTTTTAAGGTCTTGTAGAACCAAAATCAAGCAAATTCGAGCAAAATGGGAAGAAACGTTCCCATTTTCTACATGCTAATTCTAATGAACTTATAAAGGTTTGGATCATGTCAAATATATGTATTTATAACTCCATCAGAAAATAAATAAAAAAAACAAATCAAGTTATGAGGTTTTAAGGTCTTGTAGAACCAAAATCAAGCAAATTTGGGTAAAATAGTAAGAAGCATTCCCAAATTCTACATGCTCTTTCTTATGAACTTATAATTATTTGAATCATGTGAAATATATGTATTTATAAATGCATAAGCATAGAAATCACAAAAACAAAGCAATTTATAAGGTTTTAAGGTCTTGTAGAACTGAAATCAATCAAATTCGGGCAAAATAGTAAGAAGCATTCCCTTTTTTTACATGCTCTTTTTAATAAACTTGAAAAGGCTTGATTCATGTCAAATATATGTATTTATAACTTCATAACAATATAAATCACAAAAATAAAGCAAGATATAAGGTTTTAAGGTCTAGTAGAACCAAAATCAAGCAAATTCGGGCAAAATAGTAAGAAGCCTTTCCATTTTCCTACATGCTCTTTCTAATGAATTTATAAATTCTTGAATTATATAAAATATATGTATTTATAATTTTCTTAGCATATAAATCACACAAAAAAAAAAGCAAGTTATAAGGTTTTAAGTTGTAGTAGAGCCAAAATCAAGCAAATTTGGGCAAAATGGGAAAAAGCGTACCCATTTTCAACATGCTCTTTCTAATGAACTTGAAAAGGCTTGATTCATGTCAAATATATGTATTTATAACTGCCTAACCAAAGAAATCACAAAAGCCAAAGCAAGTTATAAGGTTTTAAGATTTTGTAGAAACAAAATCAAGCAAATTCGGGCAAAATAGAAAGAAGTATTCTCATTTTCTACATGCTCTTTCTAATGAAATAAAAAAAACTTGAATAATGTTAAATATATGTATTTATAATTGTTAATAATAGAAATAACAAAAACAAAGCAAGTTATAAGATTTTAAGGACTGGTAGAACCGAAATCAAACAAATTCGAGCAAAATAGGAAAAAGCACCCATATTTAACATGCTCTTTCTAATGAAATTGAAAAGGCTTGATTCATGTCAAATATATATATTTATAACTTCCTAACAAAAGAAATCACAAAAACAAAGGATGTTATAAGGTTTTAAGGTCTTGTAGAACCAAAATCAACCAAATTCGGCCCAAATGATAAAAAGCGTTCCCATTTCCTGCTTTCATCTTTCTAATGAACTTATAAAGGCTTGAATGATGTCAAATATATGTATTAGTAACTTCCTAAGCATGGAAATCACTAAGACAAAGCAAGGTATAAGGTTTTAAGGTCTGGTAGACCCGAAATCAAGCAAATTCGGGAAAAATGAGAAAAAGCGTTCCCATTTTCTACATGCTCTTTCTAATGAACTTTAAAAGGCTTGATTCATGTCAAATATATATATTTATAACTTTCTAAGAAAATAAATCACAAAAATAACGAATCTCATAAATTTTTAAGGTCTTGTAGAGCCAAAATCATGCAAATTCGGGTAAAAGGGAAGAAGCATTCCCATTTTCTACATGCTCTTTATAATGAACATGAAAAGGCTTGAGTCATGTCAAATATATGTATTCATAACTGCCTCACAAAATAAATCACAAAAACAAAGCAATTCATAAGGTTTTAAGGTCTTGTAGAACCAATATCAAGCAAATTCGGGCAAAATGGGAAAAAGCGTACCCATTTTCAACATACTCTTTCTAATAAACTTGAAAAGGCTTGATTCATGTCAAATATATGTATTTATAACTGCCTCACAAAACAAATCACAAAAACAAAGCAAGTTTTAAGGTTTTAAGGTCTTGTAGAACCAAAATCAAGCAAATTCGGGCAAAATAGTAAGAAACATTCCCATTTTCTACATGCTCTTTCTAATGAACTAAAAAAACTTTAATAATGTTAAATAAATGTATTTATAATTCCTAATCATATAAATAACAAAAGAAAAGGAAGTTATAAGGGTTTAAGAACTGGTAGAACCGAAATCAAGCAAATTCGAGCAGAATAGGAAGAAGCACCCATTTTTTCATGCTCTTTCTAATGAACTTGAAAAGGCTTGATTAATGTCAAATATATGTATTTATAACATCTTAACAAAAGAAATCACAAAAACAAAGGATGTTATAAGATTTTAAGGTCTTGTATAACCAAAATCAACCAAATTCGGCCTAAATGGTAAAAAGCGTTCCCATTTTCTACATGCTCTTTCTAATGAACTTATAAAGGCTTGAATCATTTCAAATATATGTATTAGTAACTGCCAAAGTATAGAAATCACTAAGACAAAGCAAGTTATAAGGTTTTAAGGTCTAGTAGAACCGAAATCAAGCAAATTCGGGCAAAATGGGAAGAAGCGTTCCCATTTTCTACATGCTCTTTTTAATGAACTTGAAAAGTCTTGAGTCATGTCAAATATATGTATTCATAACTGCCTAACAAAAGAAATCACAAAAACAAAGCAATTCATAAGGTTTTAAGGTCTTGTAGAACCAAAATCAAGCAAATTTGGGCATAATAGTAAGAAGCATTCCCATTTTCTACATGCTCTTTCTAATGAACTTATAAAATAATATATATTATTTTATCGCCTTCGTTTTATTGCTAAAAGTGATTGAACGATTATTAATTCCTTCTAATATTTCTTTTGTATAGAACAAGATGACTTGTTTTCGTTTTATTTATTAAAACATATTATGTAAATTACTTCAATGACTCTTAATAAATTAGCAACAATTTATAACACAACTTTCTTCTAATGGCAACAAATTAAAATGTGATGTCATTTTATCAAGAAATAGTAAAACAAGTGTCCCTAATAGCAACAACTAGAAATTTTGTTGCCAAACGTTTTGTAAAATGGCATTACTAAATGACAACAAATAAAAAATATGTTGTCATCTAGCAACAATAACGAGACGGCTAATTTCTAATAGGAACAACTCAAAAATTTATTGCCTCAATTTGATTCTAAATCGCTACAAATAAAAAATTAGTTGTCAGAATTTGTTGATATATGGAAACGAGACAAAATTTGATTAAATTTAGCAACAACTAGTGAGACAACTTGTTTTCAATAGCAACAAAAAAGAGATATATTGAATCAAATGAAAGTCAAATGCATTCAACAAAGGTAATTGGGTCATATGAAAGTCAAACACATTGATACAAAGTTTTTTGAATCAAGTAAAACTTAAATGCATTCAACAAAGCTAATTGAGTCAAATTAAAGTCAAACACATTCAACAACGCTTTCTAAATCAAATGAAAGTCAAATGCATTCAACAAAGACAATTGAGTCAAATGAAAGTCAAACACATTCAAACAAAGCTTTTTGAATCAAATGAAAGTCAAATGCATTCAACAAAGATAATTGAGTCAAATGAAAGTCAAACACATTTAAACAAAGCTTTTTGAATCAAAAGGAAGTCTAATGCATTCAACATAGCTTTTTAACTCAAATGAAAGTCAAACACATTCACACAAAGCTTTTTGAATCTAATGAAAGTCAAATGCATTCAACAAAGCTTTTTGACTCAAATGGAAGTCAAACACATTCAAACAAAGCTCTTTGAATCAAATGAAAGTCAAATGCATTCAACAAAGCTTATTGAGTCAAATGAAAGTCAAATACTTTCAACAAAGCTTTTTGAATCAAATGAATGTAAAATGCAACAACTAGTAAGACGGCTAATTTCTAATAGGAACAATTCAAAAATTTGTTGCCTCAATTTGTTTCTAAATCGATACAAATAAAAAATTAGTTGTTAGAATTTGTTGACATATGAAAACAAGACAAAATTTGAGTAAATCTAGCAACAACTAGTAAGACAACTTGTATTCAAAAGCAACAAAATAGAGATATATTGAATCAAATGAAAGACAAATGCATTCAACAAAGGTAATTGGGTCAAATAAAAGTCAAACACATTCATACAAAGCTTTTTGAATCAAATAAAACTCAAATGCATTCAACCAAGCTAATTGAGTCAAATGAAAGTCAAACACATTAAACAACGCTTTTTGAACCAAATGAAAGTCAAATATATTCAACAAAGATTATTAAGTCAAATGAAAGTCAAACTCATTCAAACAAAGCTTCTTGAATCAAATAAAGTCAAATGCATTCAACAAAGATTTTTAACTCAAATAAAAGTCAAACACATTCAAACAAAGCTTTTAAAATCAAATGAAAGTCAAATGTATTCAACAAGGATAATTGAGTCATATGAAAGTCAAACACATTCATACAAAGCTTTTGGAATCAAATGAAAGTCAAATGCATTCAATAAAGGTAATTGAGTCAAATGAAAGTCAAACACATTCAAACAAAGCTTTTTGAATCAAATCAAAAATAAATGCATTCATCGTAGTTAATTAAGTCAAATGAAAGTCAAACACATTCAAACAATGCTTTTTTAATCAAATGAAAGTCAAATGCATTCAACAAAGCTAAATTGAGTAAAATGAAAGTCAAACTCATTCAACAAAACTTTTTGAACCAAATGGAAGTCAAACACATTCAAACAGAGCTTTTAAAATCAAGTGAAAGTCAAATGCATTCAAAGAAGATAATTGAGTCAAATGAAAGTCAAACACATTCATACAAAGCTTTTTTAATCAAATGAAAGTAAAATGCATTCAACAAAGCTAATTGAGTAAAATAAAAGTAAAACACATTCAAACTAAGCTTTTTGAATTAAATGAAAGTGAAATGCAATTAACAAAGCTAATTTAGTCAAATGAAAGTCAAAACACATTCAAACAAAGCTTTTAAAATCAAGTGAAAGTCAAATGCATTCAACGAAGATAATTGAGTCAAATTAAAGTCAAACACATTCAAAAAAAGCTTTTTGAATCAAATGAAAGTCAAATGCATTCAACAAAGCTAATTGAGTCAAATGAAAGTCAAACAGATTCAAACAATGCTTTTTGAATCAAACGAAAGTCAAATGCATTCAACAAAGATAATTGAATCAAATGAAAGTGAAACACATTCATACAAAGCTTTTTGAATCAAATGAATGTCAAACACATTCAAACAAAGCTTTTTGAATCAAATGAAAGTCAAACACATTCAAACAAAGCTTTTTGAATCAAATGAAAGTCAAACGCATTCAATAAAGAAAATTGAGTCAAATGAAAGTCAAACACATTCAAACAAAGCTTTTTGAATCAAATTAAATTCAAATGCATTTAATAAAGCTTTTTGACTCAAATGAAAGTCAAACACATTCAAATAAAGCTTTTTAAATAAAATGAAAGTCAAATGCATTCAACAAAGTTTATTGAGTTAAATAAAGTCTAACACATTCGAACAATGCTTTTTTAATCAAATGAAAGTCAAATGCATTCAACAAATCTAATTGAGTAAAATGAAAGTCAAACTCATTCAACAAAGCTTGTTGAACCAAATGAAAGTCAAACACATTTAAACAAAGGTTTTAAAATCAAATGAAAGTCAAATGCATTCAACAAAGCTAATTAAGTAAAATGAAAATCAAACTCATTCAACAAAGCTTTTTGAACCAAATGAAAGTCAAACACAATCAAACAAAGCTTTTAAAATCAAATGAAAGTCAAATGCATTCAACGAAGCTATTTAACTCAAATGAAAGTCAAAGACATTCATACAAAGCTTTTTGAATCAATTGAAAGTCAATTGCATTCAAAAAAGATAATTGAGTCAAATGAAAGTCAAACACATTCAAACAAAGCTTTTTGAATCAAATGAAAGTCAAATGCATTCAACAAAGCTAATTGACTCAAATGAAAGTCAAACACATACAAACAAAGCTTTTTATATGAAACGAAAGTCAAGTGCATTCAACAATGCTTTATAACTCAAATGAAAGTCAACACATTCAAACAAAGCTTTTTGAATCAAATGAAACTCAAATGCATTTAACAAACATAATTAAGTAATATGAAAGTCAAACACATTCTAACAAAGCTAATTGAGTCAAATGAAAGTCCAACACATTCAATCAAAGCTTTTTGAATCAAATAAAAGTCAAATGCATTCAACAAAGATTTTTGACTCAAATGAAATTCAAGCACCTTCAAACATAGCGCTTTAAATCAAATGAAAGTCAAATGCATTCAATAAAGATAATTGTGTCAAATTAAAGTCAAACACACACATACAAAGCTTTTTGAATCAAATTAAAGTCAAATGCATTCAACAAAAATAATTGAGTCAAATGAAATTAAAACACATTCAAACAACAATCCCTTTTGCATGCACCCGGTGTACAGTATTTTTACTATACATCGAACATTTTGCGAAAAGTGACCCTTTTTTTGTACAAAAGTGACCCTTTTTCTTCTACAAAAGTGTTCCATATTTTCACAAAAGTGACCCTTTTTTTCACAAAAGTGGCCCTTTTTCTTCACAAAAGTGACCCTTTTTTTTACATAAAAATAACCCTTTTTTCACAAAAATGATTTTGTTTTTTCACAAAAGTGACCCTTTTTTCACAAAAGTAACCCTTTTTCTTCATAAAAGTGACCTTTTTCACAAAAGTAATTAAACTATATATGCAAAACAGGAATTTACAAAACAAACACAAAAATTAACAATAGTCATGAAAAAACTATATAATCACTCAAACAAATCAAAAGTCGCCGCCGGAACCACCGTTAGCGACGCCGATCGCGTTTAAACCATTGTTGATTCTACCATTTCCGACCATCTCACCGAGCAAAGCGACGAAAAATTTACAAAAAAGTACAAACACTAACCTAGAGCAGAAACATCAACATCATTAATTATCACCAGAAACTAGAGGAGAGAGGAAAAACAAAAGAAGATGAGAAGTAGAGGAGAGAGAAAAGCAAAAGAAGATGAGAACAAGAGGAGATAGAAAAAACAGAGAAAAAGAAGATTGAAGAAGAAAGATCAAAAAAAGAATCTGTTGAATAAAGAGGAGAGAGAAAATAAGATTTCATTTTTTTTCCTTGCCAAAATTGGGCCACCAAACTCATGCTTCCTTTTGATTTTCACTAAAATAATGAACACCCGGTTTAATGAAAAGTTTGTGTTCAAACAAAGCTTTTTATATCAAATGAAAGTCTAATGCATTCAACAAAGCTAATTGAGTCAATTGAAAGTCAAACACATTCAAACAATACTTTTTGAATCAAATGAAAGTCAAATGCATTCAACAAAGGTAATTGAGTCAAATGAAAGTCAAACACATTCAAACAAAGCTTTTTCAATCAAATGAAAGTCAAACACATTTAAACAAATCTTTTTGAATTAAATGAAAGTGAAATGCAATAAACAAAGCTAATTGAGTCAAATGAATGTCAAACACATTCATACAAAGCTAATTGAGTTAAATGAAAGTCAAATGCAGTCTACAAAGCTAATTGAGTCAAATGAAAGTCAAACACATTCAAACAATGCTTTTTGAATCAAACTAAAGTCAAATGCATTCAACAAAGCTAATTGAGTAAAATGAAAGTCAAACACATTGAAAGAAAGTTTTTTGTATCAAATGAAAGTAAAATGCATTCAACAAAGCTAATTGAGTCAAATGAAAGTCAAACACATTCAAACAATGGTTTTTGAATCAAATGAAAGACAAATGCATTCAAGAAAGATAATTGAGTCTAATGAAAGTAAAACATATTCATACAAAGCTTTTTGAATCAAATGAAAGTCAAATGCATTCAACTAAGCTAATTGAGTCAAATGAAATTCAAACGCATTCAAACGAAGCTTTTTGAATCAAATGAAAGTAAAATGCATTCAACAAAGGTAATTGAGTCAAATAAAAGTCAAACACATTCAACAAAGCTTGTTGAATTAAATGAAAGTTAAATGTAATTAACAATGCTAATTGAGTCAAATGAAAGTCAAACACATTATACAAAGCTAATTGAGTCAAATGAAAATTTTGTTTTTGCGAGATGTTGTAAGTCGGTAACCCGGCCTCCCATAATTGCTTTAACTCATCAATAAGAGGTTGCAAGTACACATCGAGATTCCCTTTAGGATTCTTCGGACCTGGAATTATCAAACTTAGAAACATAAAAGGTTTCTTCATGCACAATTCAGATGGAAGATTATAAGGAGTTAAAATGACGGGCCAACAAGAATATTGCCTTCCTGTCTTTCCAAATGGTGAAAATCCGTCGGTACAAGACCTAGTCGGACATTTCTAGGCTCCGCAGCAAAAGAAGGGTACTCTTCATCTAGGTGTTTCCACGCCTCTCCATCACTTGGATGAGACATAAGGCCATGAACTCGAGGATTATCTTTATGCCACCTCATCTGCTCCGCAGTAGATCTTGTTGCATATAATCTTTGTAATCTCGGGCCTACAGGAAAGTAAATAAGAGCACTATGAGGAGAATTGTTGCCACTTTCTCTAAGTGTCTTATAACGACATCCTTTGCAATATAGACATTCTTTGAGATCTTTGTGTTCCTTCCAAAATAGCATACATCCATTTGGACATACATGAATCTTTTGGTGCGGAAGTTCTGGCCCTTCAAGCAATTTCTTAGTCTTGTAAAAACTATCTTTCATTAAGGAAGCAACACCATCTATAGCTTTATGTGGAATATTATACTCGGACTTGATGTTTGCCATCCATGCAGCTGCAGACAATACAAACAACTTGCAGCCATCATACAATGGCTCTTCCGCTGCCTCCAACATGTCAAAGAACTTCTTGTAACTAGCATGTGGCTCTTCTTCAATATTTTCTAAACCACCTTCTAGTCCAAAGGCATCTAATACCATGTTTCTATATGGGTTCAATGCATCCTCGGTGGATATGGAACTGCTACTTTGGGATTCTCTTTGGAAGTGCAGTTCACCATGAAAAACCCATTGGAAATAGTTAGGCAAAAAACCATGCCTGTAGAGATGCTCGTTAATGGTATCAAGATCTTGATAAGGAATATTTCGACACTGTGCACATGGACATTTCATCACACCATCTATCACGACATTCTCTTGTGTGGTAGCAAATGTAATAAATTCATTGACCTTTTCAGCAAAGGTTGGACTAAGGAATTTTCCTTCTAACCGTTTATACATCCATGCTCGATCCTCCCTCATTATATAGCAATTTCACTAAAAAATAAATGACACAAAAAGCATAGACAAAGTAAGTAAAGCACTTAGAAGACTGACATTCTTTTAGCTCATTTAACTATTTAAGGTCATCAAAATGAAAATTATTGTTACCAATTAACATCATATGAGAAGAAGCGTTCCCATTTTCTACACGCTATTTCTAATGAACTTGAAAAGGCTTGATTCATGTCTAATATATGTATTTATAAATTCCTAAGAAAAGAAATCACAAAAAATAAATGTTATAAGGTTTTAAGGTCTTGTAGAACCAAAATCAAGCAAATTCGGCCAAAATGGGAAGAAGCGTTCCTATTTTCTACATGCTCCTTCTAATGAACTTATAAAGGCTTGAATCATGTCAAATATATGTATTTGTAACTTCCTAAGAAAATAAATAACAAAGAGAAAGCAATTAATAAGGTTTTAAGGTCTGATAGAACCGAAATCAAGCAAATTCAGGCAAAATGAGAAGAAGCGTTCTCATTTTCTATATGCACCTTCTAATGAACTTGAAAAGTCTTGAGTCATGTCAAATATATGTATTTATAACTTCCTAACAATAGAAATCACAAAATCAATGGATTTTATAAGGTTTAAAGGTCTTGTAGAACCAAAATCAACCAAATTCGGCCCAAATGGGAAGAAGCGTTCCCATTTTCTACATGCTCTTTCTAATGAACTTATAAAGGCTTGAATCATGTTAAATATATGTATTAGTAACTCCCTAAGCATAGAAATCACTAAGACAAAGCAAGTTATAAGGTTTTAAGGTCCGGTAGAACCGAAATCAAGCGAATTCGGGCAAAATGAGAAGAAGCGTTCCCATTTTCTACATGCTCTTTCTAATGAACTTGAAAAGGCTTGATTTATGTCAAATATATGTATTCATAACTTCCTAAAAAAAGAAATCACAAAAAAAGGATGTTATAAGGTTTTAAGGTCTTGTAGTACCAAAATCAAGCATATTCGGGCAAAATAGTAAGAAGCATTCCCATTTTCTACATACTATTTATAATGAACTTATAAATGCTTGAATCATGTCAAATATATGGATTTATAACTGCCTAAGAATAGAAATAAAAAAAAAGCAAGTTATAAGGTTTTATGGTCTTGTAGAACCGAATCAAGCAAATTCGAGCAACATGGGAAGAAGCATTCCCATTTTCGACATGCTCTTTCTAATGAACATGAAAAGGCCTGAGTCATGTCAAATATATGTATTTATAACTTCATAACAAAATGAATCACAAAAAAAAGGATGTTATAAGGTTTTAAGGTCTTGTAGAACCAAAATCAAGCATTTTCGGGCAAAATGCTAAGAAGCGTACCCATTTTCTACATGCTCTTTCTAATAAACTTATAAATGCTTGAGTCATGTCAAATATATTTTTTTTTAATTCCTAAGTATAGAAATCACAAAAACAAAGCAAGTTATAAGTTTTTAAGGTCTGGTAGAACCGAAATCAAGCAAATTAAGGCAAAATGAGAAGAAGCGTTCTCATTTTCTACATGCACTTACTAATGAACTTGAATAGGCTTAAGTCATGTCAAATATATGTATTTATAACTTCCTAACAAAAGAAATCTCAAAAACAATGGATTTTATAAGGTTTAAAGATCTTGTAGAACCAAAATTAACCAAATTCGGCCCAAATGGGAAGAAGCGTTCCTATTTTCTACATGCTCTTTCTAATGAACTTATAAAGGCTTGAATCATGTTAAATATATGTATTAGTAACTCCCTAAGCATAGAAAGCACTAAGACAAAGCAAGTTATAACGTTTTAAGGTCCGGTAGAACCGAAATCAACCGAATTCGAGCAAAATGAGAAGAAGCGTTCCCATTTACCACATGCTCTTTCTAATGAACTTGAAAAGGCTTGATTTATGTCAAATATATGTATTCATAACTTCCTAAAAAAAGAAATCACAAAAAAAGGATGTTATAAGAATTTAAGGTCTTGTAGTACCAAAATCAAGCATATTCGGGCAAAATAGTAAGAAGCATTCCCAATTTCTACATACACTTTCTAATGAACATATGAATGCTTGAATCATGTGAAATATATGGATTTATAACTGCCTAAGAATAGAAATAAAAAAAAGCAAGTTATAAGGTTTTATGGTCTTGTAGAACCGAATCAAGCAAATTCGAGCAACATGGGAAGAAGCATTCCCATTTTCGACATGCTCTTTCTAATGAACATGAAAAGGCTTGAATAATGTCAAATATATGTATTTATAACTTCATAACAAAATGAATCACAAAAAAAAAAGGATGTTATAAGGTATTAAGGTCTTGTAGAACCAAAATCAAGCATTTTCGGGAAAAATGGTAAGAAGCGTACCCATTTTCTACATGCTATTTCTAAAAAACTTATAAATGCTTGAGTCATGTCAAATATATTTTTTTTTTAAATTCCTAAGCATAGAAATCACAAAAAAAAAAAGCAAGTTATAAGGTTTTAAGGTCTGGTAGAACCGAAATCAAGCAAATTAAGGCAAAATGAGAAGCGTTCCTATTTTCAACACACTCTTTCTAATGAACTTGAAAATGTTTTATTCATGTCTAATATATGTATTTATAACTTCCTAAGAAAAGAATCACAAAAAAAAGTATGTTATAGGGTTTTAGGGTGTTGTAGAACCAAAATCAAGCGAATTCGGCCAAAATGGGAAGAAGCGTTCCCGTTTTCTACATGCTCCTTCTAATGAAATTATAAAGGCTTGAATCATATAAGATATATGTATTTGTAATTGCCTAAGCAAATAAATAACAAAGAGAAAGCAATTTATAAGGTTTTAAGGTCTGGTAGAATCCGAATTAAGCAAATTCAGGGAAAATGAGAAGAAGCGTTCCCATTTTCTATACGCTCATCCTAATGAACTTGAAAAGGATTGATTCACATAAAATATATGTATTCATAACTGTGTAAGAAAATAAATCACAAAAACAAAGCATGTATTTAGGTTTTAAGGTCTTGTAGAACCAAAATCAAGCAAATTCGGGCAAAATAGTAAGAAGCATTCCCAAATTCTACATGCTCTTTCTAATGAACTTATAATTGTTTGAATCATGTGAAATATATGTATTTATAAATGCATAAGCATAGAAATCACAAATAGAAAGCAAGTTATAAGGTTTTAAGGTCTTGTAGAACTGAAATCAAGCAAATTCGGACAAACTAGTAAGAAGCATTCCCTTTTTCTACATGCTCTTTTTATTAAACTTGAAAAGGCTTGATTCATGTCAAATATATGAATTTATAATTCCTAACAAAATAAATCACAAAAAAAAGCAAGTTATAAGGTTTTAAGGTCTTGTAGAACCAAAATCAAGAAAATTCGAGCAAAATAGTAAAGAAGCCTTTCCATTTTCTACATGCTCTTTCTAATGAACTTATAAATTCTTGAATTATATCAACTATATGTATTTATAATTTCTAACTTATAAATCACAAAAACGAAGCAAGTTATAAGGTTTTAAGGTGTAGTAGAACCAAAATCAAGCAAATTCGGGCAAAATGGGAAAAAGCGTACCCATTTTCAACATGCTCTTTCTAATGAACTTGAAAAGGCTTGATTCATGTAAAATATATGTATTTATAACTTCCTAACAGAATAAATCACAAAAACAAAGCAAGTTATACGGTTTTAAGCTCTTGTAGAACCAAAATCAAGCAAATTCGGGTAAAATAGTAAGAAGCATTCCCATTTTCTACATGCTCTTTCTAATGAACTAAAAAAAATTGAATAATGTTAAATATTTGTATTTATAATTCCTAATCATAGATATAACAAAAATAAAGCATGTTATAAGGTTTTAAGGATTGGTAGAACCGAAATCAAGCAAATTCGAGCAAAATAGGAAAAAGCACCCATTTTTTACATGCTCTTTCTAATAAAATTGAAAAGGCTTTGTTTATGTCAAATATATGTATTTATAATTTCCTAACAAAAGAAATCACAAAAACAAAAGATGTTAAAAGGTTTTAAGGTCTTGTAGAACCAAAATCAACCAAATTCGGGTAAAATGGGAAAAAGCGTACCCATTTTCAACATGCTCTTTCTAATGAAGTTGAAAAGGCTTGATTCATGTAAAATATATGTATTTATAACTTCCTAACAGAATAAATCACAAAAACAAAGCAAGTTATACGGTTTTAAGGTCTTGTAGAACCAAAATCAAGCAAATTGGGGTAAAATAGTAAGAAGCATTCCCATTTTCTACATGCTCTTTCTAATGAACTAAAAAAAATTGAATAATGTTAAATATTTGTATTTATAATTCCTAATCATAGATATAACAAAAATAAAGCATGTTATAAGGTTTTAAGGACAGGTAGAACCGAAATCAAGCAAATTCGAGCAAAATAGGAAAAAGCACCCATTTTTTACATGCTCTTTCTAATGAACTTGAAAAGCCTTTGTTTATGTCAAATATATGTATTTATAATTTCCTAACAAAAGAAATCACAAAAAAAAAAGATGTTATTAGGTTTTAAGGTCTTGTAGAACCAAAATCAACCAAATTCGGCCCAAATGGTAAAAAGCGTTCCAATTTTCTACATGCTCTTTATAATGAAATTATAAAGGCTTGAATGATTGCAAATATATGTATTAGTAACTGCCTAAGCATAGAAATCACTAAGACAAAGCAAGGTATAAGGTTTTAAGGTCTAGTAGAACCGAAATCAAGCAAATTCGGGCATAATGGGAAGAAGCGTTCCCAATTTTTACATGGTCTTTCTAATGAACTTCAAAAGGCATGATTCATGTCAAATATATGTATTTATAACTTCCTAAGAAAAGAAATCACAAAAACAAAGCATTTTATAAGGTTTTAAGGTCTTGTAGAACAAAAATCAAGCAAATTCGGCCTAAATGGGAAGACGCGTTCCCTTTTTCTACATGCTCTTTCTAATGATTTGATAAAGGCTTGAATCATGTCAAATATATGTATCTGTAACAGACTTAGCATAGCAATATCTAAGACCAAGCAAGTTATAACGTCTTAAGGTCTGGTAGAACCGTAATCAAGCAAGTTCGGGCAAAATGAGAAGAAGCGTTCCCATTTTCTACATGCTCTTTCTAATGAACTTGAAAAGGCTTGATTCATGTAAAATATATGTATTTACAACTTCCTAAGAAAATAAATCACAAAAATAAAGCATGTCATAAGGTTTTAAGGTCTTGTAGAGCCAAAATTAAGCAAATTCGGCCAAAATGGGAAGAAGCATTCCCATTTTTTACATGCTCTTTCTAATGAACTTTAAAAGGCTTGAGTCATGTCAAATATATGTATTCATAACTGCCTCACAAAAAAAATTACAAAAACAAAGCAATACATAAGGTTTTAAGGTCTTGTAGAACTAAAATCAAGCAAATTCGGGCAAAATAGTAAGAAGCATTCCCATTTTCTACATGCACTTTCTAATGAAATTATAAATTCCTGAAACATGTCAAATATACATATTTATAAATTCCTAAGAAAATAAATAACAAAGCAAAAGCAAGTTATATGGTTTTAAGGTCTTGTAGAACCAAAATCCAGCAAATTCGGGCAAAATGGGAAGAAACGTTCCCATTTTCTACATGCTTTTTCTAATGAACTTATAAATGCTTGAATCATGTCAAATATATGTATTTATAACTCCATTAAAAAATAAATAACAAAAACAAATCAAGTTATGAGGTTTGAAGGTCTTGTAGAACCAAAATCAAGCAAAATTTGGGTAAAATAGTAAGAAGCATTCCCAAATTCTACATGCTCTTTCTTATTAACTTATAATTGTTTGAATCATGTGAAATGTATATATTTATAAATTCATAAGCATAGAAATCATAAAAACAAAGCAATTTATAAGGTTTTAAGGTCTTGTAGAACTAAAATCAATCAAATTCGGGCAAAATAGTAAGAAGCATTCCCTTTTTCTTTATGCTCTTTTTAATAAACTTGAAAAGGCTTGATTCATGTCAAATATATGAATTTATAACTTCCTAACAATATAAATCACAAAAACAAAGCAAGATATAAGGTTTGAAGGTCTAGTAGAACAAAAATCAAGCAAATTCGGGCAAAAAGTAAGAAGCCTTTCCATTTTCTACATGCTCTTTCTAATGAATTTATAAATTCTTGAATCATATAAAATATATGTATTTATAATTTTCTAAGCAAATAAATCACAAAAAAAAAAGCAAGTTATAAGGTTTTAAGGTGTTGTGGAGCCTAAATCAAGCAAATTTGGGCAAAATGGGAAAAAACGTACCCATTTTCCACATGCTCTTTCTAATGAACTTTAAAAGGCTTGATTCATGTCAGATATATGTATTCATAACTGCCTAACCAAAGAAATCACAAAAACCAAAGCAAGTTATAAGGTTTTAAGGTTTTGTAGAACCAAAATCAAGCAAATTCAAGAAAAATAGAAAGAAGCATTCTCATTTTCTACATGCTCTTTCTAAAGAACTACAAAAAACTTGAATAATGTTAAATATATGTATTTATAATTCCTAATCACAGATATAAAAAAAATAAAGCAAGTTATAAGGTTTTAAGGACTGGTAGAACCGAAACCAAGCAAATTCGAGCAAAATAGGAAAAAGCACCCATTTTACATGCTCTTTCTAATGAACTTGTAAAGGCTTTATTCATGTCAAATATATGTATTTATAATTTCCTAACAAAAGAAATCACAAAAACAAAAGATGTTATAAGTTTTTAAGGTCTTGTAGATACAAAATCAACCAAATTCGGCCCAAATGGTAAAAAGCATTCCCATTTTCTACATGCTCTTTCTAATGAACTTATAAAGGCTTGAATGATGTCAAATATATGTATGAGTAACTGCCTAAGCATAGAAATCACTAAGACAAAGCAATGTATTAGGTTTTAAGGTCTATTAGAACATAAATCAAGCAAATTCGGCCATAATGGGAAGAAGCGTTCCCATTTTCTACATGCTCTTTCTAATGAACTTAAAAAGGCTTGATTCATGTCAAACATATGTATTTATAACTTCCTAAGAAAAGAAATCACAAAAATATAGCATGTTATAAGGTTTTAAGGTCTTGTAGAACCAAAATCAAGCAAATTCGGCCCAAATGGGAAGAAGCGTTTCCATTTTCTACATGCCTAAGCATTGAAATCACTAAGACAAAGCAAGTCAAGCAAATTCGGGAAAAATGAGAAAAAGCGTTCCCATTTTCTACATACCCTTTTTAATGAACTTGAAAATGCTTAATTAATGTCAAATATATATATTTATAACTTGCTAAGAAAATAAATCACAAAAATAAAGAATGTCATAAATTTTTAAGATCTTGTAGAGCCAAAATCAAGCAAATTCGGCGAAAAAGGGAAGAAGCATTCCCATTTTCTACATGCTCTTTATAATGAACATGAAAAGGCTTGAGTCATGTCAAATATATGTATTCATAATTTCCTCAAAAAATAAATCACAAAAACAAAGCAATTCATAAGGTTTTAAGGTCTTGTAGAACAAATATCAAGCAATTTCTAATAGGAACAATTCAAAAATTTGTTGCCTTAATTTGTTTCTAAATCGCTACAAATAAAAAATTAGTGGTTAGAATTTGTTGACATATGGAAACAAGACAAAATTTGAGGAAATCTAGCAACAACTAGTAAGACAACTTGTATTCAATAGCAACAAAATAGAGATATGTTGAATCAAATGAAAGACAAATGCATTCAACAAAGGTAATTGGGTCAAATGAAAGTCAAACACATTCATACAAAGCTTTTTGAATCAAATAAAACTCAAATGCATTCAACAAAGCTAATTGAGCCAAATGAAAGTCAAACACATTAAACAACGTTTTTTGAACCAAATGAAAGTCAAATGAATTCAACAAAGATTACTGAGTCAAATGAAAGTCAAACTGATTCAAACAAAGCTTCTTGAATCAAATAAAGTCAAATGCATTCAACAAATATTTTTAACTCAAATGAAAGTCAAACACATTCAAACAAAGATTTTTAAATCAAATGAAAGTCAAATGCATTCAACAAGGATAATTGAGTCAAATGAAAGTCAAACACATTCATACAAAACTTTTGGAATCAAATGAAAATCAAATGCATTCAATAAAGGTAATTGACTCAAATGAAAGTCAAACACATTCAAACAAAGCGTTTTGAATCAAATCAAAGATAAATGCATTCATCATAGTTAATTGAGTCAAATGAAAGTCAAACACATTCAAACAATGCTTTTTTAATCAAATGAAAGTCAAATGCATTCAACAAAGCTAATTGAGTAAAATGAAAGTCAAACTCATTCAACAAAAATTTTTGAACCAAATGAAAGTTAAACATATTCAAACAAAGCTTCTAAAATCAAGTGAAAGTCAAATGCATTCAACGAAGATAATAGAGTCAAATGAAAGTGAAACACATAAATACAAAACTTTTTTAATCAATTGAAAGTAAAATGCATTCAACAAAGCTAATTGAGTCAAATAAAAGTAAAACACATTACAACAAAGCTTTTTGAATTAAATGAAAGTGAAATGCAATTAACAAAGCTAATTGAGTCAAATGAAAGTCAAAACACATTCAAACAAATCTTTTAAAATCAAGTGAAAGTCAAATGCATTCAACGAAGATAATTGAGTCAAATTGAAGTCAAACACATTCAAAAAAAACTTTTTGAATCAAATGAAAGTCGAATGCATTCAACAAAGCTAATTGAGTCAAATGAAAGTCATACACATTCAAACAATGCTTTTTGAATCAAACAAAAGTCAAATACATTCAACAAAGATAATTGACTCAAATAAAAGTCAAACACATTCATACAAAGCTTTTTGAATCAAATTAAATTCAAATGCATTTAATAAAGCTTTTTGACTCAAATGAAATTCAAACACATTCAAATAAAGCTTTTTAAATCAAATGAAAGTCAAATGCATTCAACAAAGTTTATTGAGTCAAATAAAGTCTAACACATTCAAACAATGCTTTTTTAATCAAATGAAAGTCAAATGCATTCAACAAATCTAATTGAGTAAAATGAAAGTCAAACTCATTCAACAAAGCTTGTTGAACCAAATGAAAGTCAAACACATTTAAACAAAGGTTTTAAAATCAAATGAAAGTCAAATGCATTCAACAAAGCTAATTGAGTAAAATGAAAATCAAACTCATTCAACAAAGCTTTTTGAACCAAATGAAAGTCAAACACGATCAAACAAAGCTTTTAAAATCAAATGAAAGTCAAATGCAATCAACAAAGCTAATTGAGTCTAATGAAAGTCAAACACATTCATACAAAGCTTTTTGAATCAATTGAAAGTCAATTGCATTCAAAAAAGATAATTGAGTCAAATGAAAGCCAACACATTTAAACAAAGCTTTTTTATTCAAATGAAAGTCAAATGCATTCAACAAACCTAATTGAGTCAAATGAATTCAAACATATTCAAACTAAGCTTTTTGAATCAAATGAAAGTAAAATGCCTTTATTAAAGCTAATTTAGTCAAATGAAAGTCAAACATTTTCAAACAAAGCTTTTCGACTTAAATGAAAGTAAAATGCAATTAACAAAGCTAATTGAGTCAAATGAAAGTCAAACACATTCATTTAAAGCTAATTGACTCAAGTGAAAGTCAAATGCATTCTACAAAGTTAATTTGAGTCTAATAATAGTCAAAGAAATTCAAACAAAGCTTTTTGAATCAAATGACAATCAAATTCATTCAACAAAGCTAATTAAGTCAAATGAAAATCAAACACATTCAAACAAAGCTTTTTAAATCAAATGAATGTAAATTGCATTCATCAAAGCTAATTGAGTCAAATGAAAGTCAAACACATTCAAACAATGCTTTTTGATTCAAATGAAAGTGAAATGCATTCAACAAAGATAATTGTGTCAAATTAAAGTTAAACACATTCAAACAAAGTTTTTTGATTCAAACGAATGTCAAACACATTCAAACAAAGTTTTTTGAACCAAATGAAAGTCAAATGCATTCAACAAAGCTAATTGAGTCAAGTGAAAGTCAAACACATTCAAACAAAACTTTTTGAATCAAATGAAAGTCAAATGCATTCAACAAAGATAATTGAGTCAAATGAAAGTCAAACACATTCAAACAAAGCTTTTTGAATCAAATGAAAGTCAAAAGCATTCAACAAAGCTAATTTAGTCAAATGAAAGTCAAACACATTCAAACAACGCTTTTTGAATCAAAGGAAAGAAAAATGCATTCAACAAAACTAATTGAGCCAATTTAAAGTCAAACACATTCAAACAAAGCTTTTTGAATTAAATGAAAGTGAAATGCAATTAACAAAGCTAATTGAGTCAAATGAATGTTAAACACATTCAAACAAAGTTTTTGAACCAAATGAAAGTCAAATGCATTCTACAAAACTAATTGAGTTAAATGAAAGTCAAACACATTCAAACAAAGCTTTTAGAATCACATGAAAGTCAAATGCATTCAACAAAGCTAGTTGAGTCAAATGAAAGTTAAACACATTCAAACAAAGCTTTTTGAATTGAATGAAAGTGAATTGCATTCCACAATGCTAATTGAGTCAAATGAAAGTCAAACACATTCATATAAAGCTAATTGAGTCAAATGAAAGTCAAATGTATTCTACAAAGCTAATTGAGTCAAACGAAAGTAAAACACTTTCAAAAAAAACTTTTTGAATCAAATGAAAGTCAAATGCATTCAAGAAAGCTAATTGAGTCAAATGAAAGTCAAACACATTTAAACAATGCTTTTTAAATTAAATGAAAATCAAATGCATTCAACAAAGATAATTGAGTCAAATGAAAGTCAAACACATTCATACAAAGCTTTTTGAATCAAATGAATGTCAAACACATTCAAACAAAGCTTTTTAAAACAAATGAAAGTCAAATTCATTTAACAAAGATAATTGAGTCTAATAAAAATCAATCACATTCAAACAAAGCTTTATGAATCAAATGAAAGTCAAATGCGTTCAACAAAGATAATTGAGTCAAATGAAAGTCAAAAACATTCAAACAAAGCTTTTTGAATCAAATGAAATTAAAATGCATTCAACAAAGCTAATTATATCAAATGAAAGTCAAACACATTCAAACAAAGCTTTTATAATCAAATGAAAGTTAAATGCATTCAACAAAGATAATTGAGTCAAATGAAAGTCAAACACATTAACATAAAGCTTTTTGAATCAAATTAAAGTCAAATGCATTCAACAACGATAATTGAGTCAAATGAAAGTCAAACACATTCAAACAAAGCTTTTTGAATCAAATGAAAGTGAAATACATTCAATAAACATAATTGACTCAAATGATAATCAAACACATTCATACAAAGCTTTTTGAATCAAATGAAAGTCAAACGCATTCAACAAAGATAATTGAGTCAAATGAAAGTCAAACACAGTCAAAAATCCTTTTTGAATCAAATGAAAGTAAAATGCATTCAACAAAGATAATTTAGTCAAATGAAAGTTAAACACATTCATATGAAGCTTTTTGAATCAAATGAATGTCAAACACATTTAAACAAAGCTTCTGAACCAAATAAAATTTAAATGCATTTAACAAAGAAATTTAAGTCAAATGAAAGTAAAACACATTCAAACAAAGCTTTTTGAGTTAAATGAAAGTCAAATGCATTCAACAAAGCTTTTTGACTAAACTGAAAGTCAAACACATTCAAACAAAGCTTTTTAAATCAAATTAAAGTAAAATGCATTCAACAAAGATAATTGTGTCAAATGAAAGTCAAACACATTCAAACAAAGCTTTTTCAATCAAATGAAAGTCAAACACATTCAAACAAAGCTTTTTGAATTAAATGAAAGTGAAATGCAATTAACAAAGCAAATTGAGTCAAATGAATGTCAACCATTTTCAAACAAAGCTTTTTGAACCTAATGAAAGTCAAATGCATTCTACAAAGCTAATTGAGTTAAATGAAAGTAAAACACATTCAAACAAAGCTTTTAGAATCAAATGAAAGTCAAATGCATTCAACAAAGATAATTGAGTCAAATGAAAGTCAAGCACATTTATACAAAGCTTTTTGAATCAAATTAATGTCAAACACATTCAAACAAAGCTTTTTGAAAAAAATGAAAGTCAAATTAATTCAATAAAGATAATAGAGTCAAATAAAAGTCAATCACATTCAAACAAAGCTTTTAAAATCATATGAAAGTCAAATGCATTCAACGAAACTAATTGATTCAAATGAAAGTCAACCACATTCAAACACAACTTTTGATTGAATCAAATGAAAATCAAATGCGTTCAATAAAGCTAATTAAGTCAAATTAAAGTCAAAACACATTCAAATAATGCTTTTTAAATAGAATGAAAATCAAATGCATTCATCAAAGCTACTTGAATCAAATGAAAGTCAAACAAAGCTTTTTGAATCAAATGAAAGTCAAATGCATTCAACAAAGTTAATTGAGCCAAATGAAAGTCAAACACATTCAAACAATGCTTTTTTAATCAAATGAAAGTCAAATGCATTCAACAAAGCTAATTGAGTCAAATGAAAGTCAAACACATTTAAAAAATGCTTTTTAAATTAAATGAAAGTCAAATGCATTGAACAAAGATAATTGAGTCAAATGAAAGTCAAACACATTCATAAATGAAAGTAAAATGCATTCAACAAAGGTAATTGAGTCAAATGAAAGTCAAACACATTCAAACAATGGTTTTTGAATCAAATGAAAGACAAATGCATTCAATAAAGATAATTGAGTCAAATGAAAGTAAAACACATTTATACAAAGCTTTTTGAATCAAATGAAAGTCAAATGCATTCAACTAAGCTAATTGAGTCAAATGAAATTCAAACACATTCAAACGAAGCTTTTTGATTCAAATGAAATTAAAATGCATTTAACAAAGGTAATTGAGTCAAATAAAAGTCAAACACATTCAAATAAAGCTTGTTGTATTCAATGAAAGTTAAATGCAATTAACAAAGCTAATTGAGTCAAATGAAAGTCAAACACATTATACAAAGCTAATTGATTTAATTGAAAATGTTGTTTTTGCGAGATGTCAAAAGTCGGTAACCCAGCCTCCTATAATTGCTTTAACTCTTCAATAAGAGGTTGCAAGTACACATCGAGATTCCCTTTAGGATTCTTCGGACCTGGAATTATCAAACTTAGAAACATAAAAGGTTTCTTCATGCACAATTCAGGTGGAAGATTATAAGGAGTTGAAATGACGGGCTAACAAGAATATTGCCCTCCTGTCTTTCCAAATGGTGAAAATCCGTCGGTACAAAGACTCAGTCGGACATTTCTAGGCTCCGCAGCAAATGAAGGGTACTCTTCATCTAGGTGTTTCCACGCCTCTCCATCACTTGGATGAGACATAAGGCCATGAACTCAAGGATTATCTTTATGCCACCTCATCTGCTCCGCAGTAGATCTTGTTGCATATAATCTTTGTAATCTCGGGCCTACAGGAAAGTAAATAAGAGCACTATGAGGAGAATTGTTGCCACTTTCTCTAAGTGTCTTATAACGACTTCCTTTGCAATATAGACATTCTTTGAGATCTTTGTGTTCCTTCCAAAATAACATACATCCATTTGGACATACATGAATCTTTTGGTGCGGAAGTTCTGGCCCTTCAAGCAATTTCTTAGTCTTGTAAAAACTATGTGTCATCTTGTTTTCATCTGGGCACATGTCTTTCATTAAGGAAGCAACACCATCTATAGCTTTATGTGGAATATTATACTCGGACTTGATGTTTGCCATCCTTGCAGCTCCAGACAATACAGACAACTTCCAGCCATCATACAATGGCTCTTCCGCTGCCTTCAACATGTCAAAGAACTTCTTGTAACTAGCATGTGGCTCTTCTTCAATATTTTCTAAACCATCTTCTAGTCCAAAGGCATCTAATACCATGTTTCTATATGGGTTCAATGCATCCTCGGTGGATATGGAACTGCTACTTTGGGATTCTCTTTGGAAGTGCAGTTCACCATGAAAAACCCATTGGAAAAAGTTAGTTTAAAAACCATGCCTATAGAGATGCTCCTTAAAGGTATCAAGATCTTAATAAGGAATATTTCGACACTGTGCACATGGACATTTCATCACACTATCTATCACGACATTGTCTTGTGTGGTAGCAAATGTAATAAATTCATTGACCTTTTCAGCAAAGGTTGGACTAAGGAATTTTCCTTCTAACCGTTTATACATCCATGCTCGATCCTCCCTCATTATATAGCAGTTTCACTAAAAAATAAATGATACAAAAAGCATAGACAAAGTAAGTAAAGCACTTAGAAAAATGACATTCTTTTAGGTCATTTAACTATTTAAGGTCATCAGAATGAAAATTATTACCAATTAACATCATAAGAGAAGAAGCGTTCCCATTTTCTACACGCTATTTCTAATGAACTTGAAAAGGCTTGATTAATGTCTAATATATGTATTTATAAATTCCTAAGAAAATAAATCACAAAAAAGCATGTTATAAGGTTTTAAGGTCTTGTAGAACCAAAATCAAGCAAATTCGGCCAAAATGGGAAGAAGCGTTCCTATTTTATACATGCTCCTTCTAATGAACTTACAAAGGCTTGAATCATGTCAAATATATGTATTGGTAACTTCCTAAGAAAATAAATAACAAAGAGAAAGCAATTTATAAGGTTTTAAGGTCTGATAGAACCGAAATCAAGCAAATTCAGGCAAAATGAGAAGAAGCGTTCTCATTTTCTACATGCACTTTCTAATGAACTTGAAAAGGCTTGAGTCCTGTCAAATATATGTATTTATAACTTCCTAACAAAAGAAATCACAAAAACAAAGGATTTTATAAGGTTTAAAGGTCTTGTAGAACCAAAATCAACCAAATTCGGCCCAAATGGGAAGAAGCATTCCCATTTTCTACATGCTCTTTCTAATGAACTTTTAAAGGCTTGAATCATGTCACATATATGTATTAGTAACTCCCTAAGCATAGAAATCACTAAGACAAAGCAAGTTATAAGGTTTTAAGGTCTGGTAGAACTGAAATCAAGCAAATTCGGGCAAAATGAGAAGAAGCGTTCCTATTTTCTATATGCTCTTTCTAATGAACTTGAAAAGGCTTGATTTATGTCAAATATATGTATTTATAACTTCATAAAAAAAGAAATCACAAAAAAGGATGTTATAAGGTTTTAAGGTCTTGTAGTACCAAAATCAGGCATATTCGGGCAAAATAGTAAGAAACGTTCCCATTTTCTACATACTCTTTCTAATGAAATTATAAATGCTTGAATCATTTCAAATATCTGTATTTATAACTGCCTAAGCATAGAAATTAAAAAAAAGCCAGTTATAAGGTTTTAAGGTTTTGTAGAACCGAAATTAAGAAAATTCGAACAACATGGCAAGAAGAATTCCCATTTTCGACATGCTCTTTCTATTGAACATGAAAAGGCTTGAGTCATGTCAAATATATGTATTTATAACTTCATAACAAAATAAATCACAAAAAAAAAGGATGTTATAAGGTTTTAAGGTCTTGTAGAACCAAAATCAAGCATTTTCGGGTAAAATGGTAAAAAGCGTTCCCATTTTCTACATGCTCTTTCTAATGAACTTATAAGTGCTTGAGTCATGTCGAATATATTTATTTGTAACTGCCTAAGAATAGAAATCACAAAAATAAAGCAAGTTATAAGGTTTTAAGGTCTGGTAGAACCGAAATCAAGCAAATTCAGGCAAAATGAGAAGAAGCGTTCCTATTTTCTACACGCTCTATCTAACGAACTTGAAAAGGCTTGATTCATGTCTAATATATGTATTTATAACTTCCTAAGAAAAGAAATCACAAAAAAGCATGTTATAAGGTTTTTAGGTGTTGTAGAACCAAAATCAAGCAAATTCGGCCAAAATGGGAAGAAGCGTTCCCGTTTTCTACATGCGCCTTCTAATGAAATTATAAAAGCTTGAACCATATTAGATATACGTATTTGTAACTGCCTAAGCAAATAAATAACAAAGAGAAAGCAATTTAGAAGGTTTTAAGGTCTGGTAGAATCGAAATCAAGCAAATTCAAGCAAAATGAGAAGAAGCGTTCCCATTTTCTATACACTCTTTTTAATGAACTTGAAAAGGATTGATTCATGTCAAATATATGTATTCATAACTGCGTAAGAAAATAAAACACAAAAACAAAGCATGTATTAAGGTTTTAAGGTCCTGTAGAACCAATATCAAGCAAATTCGGGCAAAATAGTAAGAAGCATTCCCATTTTCTACATGTTCTTTCCAATGAAATCATAAATTCTTGAATCATGTCAAATATACCTATTTTTAACTGCCTAAGAAAATAAATAACAAAGCAAAATCAAGTTATAAGGTTTTAAGGTCTTGTAGAACCAAAATCAAGCAAATTCGGGCAAAATGGGAATAAACGTTCCCATTTTCTACATGCACTTTCTAATGAACTTATAAATGCTTGTATCATGTCAAATATATGTATTTAAAAAACCATAAGAAAAAAAATTTCAAAAACAAAGCAAGTTATGAGATTTTAAGGTCTTGTAGAACCAAAATCAAACAAATTTGGGCAAAATAGTAAGAAACATTCCCAAATTCTACATGCTCTTTCTAATGAACTTATAATTGTTTGAATCATGTAAAATATATGTATTTATAAATTCACAAGAATATAAATCACAAAAACAAAGCAAGTTATAAGGTTTTAAGGTCTTGTAGAACTGAAATCAAGCAAATTCGGGCAAACTAGTAAGAAGCATTCCCTTTTTCTACATGCTGTTTTTAATAAACTTGAAAAGGATTGATTCATGTCAAATATATGAATTTATAATTCCTAACTAAATAAATCACAAAAACAAAGAAAGTTATAAGGTTTTATGGTCTTGTAGAACCAAAATCAAGCATATTCGGGCAAAATAGTTAGAAGCCTTTCCATTTTCTACATGCTCTTTCTAATGAACTTATAAATTCTTGAATCATATCAACTATATGTATTTATAATTTTCTAAGCTTATAAATCACAAAAACGAAGCAAGTTATAAGGTTTTAAGGTATAGTAGAACCAAAATCAATCAAATTCGGGCCTAATGGGAAAAAGCGTTCCCATTTTCTACATGCTCTTTCTAATGAACTTGAAAAGGCTTGATTCATGTCAAATATATGTATTTACAACTTCCTAAGAAAATAAATCACAAAAATAAAGCATGTCATAAGGTTTTAAGGTCTTGTAGAGCCAAAATCAAGCAAATACGGCCAAAATGGGAAGAAGCATTCCCATTCTTTACATGCTCTTTCTAATGAACTTGAAAAGGCTTGAGTAATGTCAAATATATGTAGTTATAACTGCCTCGAAAAAAAAATCACAAAAACAAATCAATTCATAAAGTTATAAGGTCTTGTAGAACCAAAATCAAGCAAATTCGGGCAAAATAGTAAGAAGCATTCCCATTTTCTACATGCTCTTTCTAATGAAATTATAAATTCTTGAATCATGTCAAATATACATATTTATAACTGCCTAAGCAAATAAATAAAAATGAAAAAGCAAGTTATATGGTTTTAAGGTCTTGTAGAACCAAAATCAAGCAAATTCGGGCAAAATGGAAAGAAACGTTCCCAGTTTCTGCATGCTCTTTCTAATGAGCTTATAAATGCCTGGATCATGTAAGATATATGTGGTTTTAAGGTCTTGTAGAACAAAAATTAAGCAAATTTGGAAAAAAATAGTAAGAAGTATTCCCAAATTCTACATGCTCTTTCTTATGAACTTATAATTGTTTGAATCATGTGAAATATATGTATTTATAAATGCATAAGCATAGAAATCGCAAAAACTAAGCAATTTATAAGGTTTTAAGGTCTTGTAGAACTGAAATCAATCAAATTCGGGCAAAATAGTAAGAAGCATTCCCTTTTTCTACATGCTCTTTTTAATAAACTTGAAAAGGCTTGATTCATGTCAAATATATGTATTTATAACTTCCTAACAATATAAATCACAAAAACATAGCAAGATATAAGGTTTTAAGGTCTAGTAGATCAAAAATCAAGCAAATTCGGGCAAAATAGTAAGAAGTCTTTCCATTTTCTACATGCTCTTTCTAATGAATTTATAAATTCTTGAATCATATAAAAAATATGTATTTATAATTTTTTAAGCTTATAAATCACAAAAAAAAAAAGCAAGTTATAAGGTTTTAAGGTGTTGTAGAGCCAAAATCAAGCAAATTTGGGCAAAATGGGAAAAAGCGTACCCATTTTCAACATACTCTTTCTAATGAACTTGAAAAGGCTTGATTCATGTCAAACATATGTATTTATAACTGCCTAACCAAAGAAATCACAAAAACCAAAGCAAGTTATAAGGTTTTAAGGTTTTGTAGAACCAAAATCAAGCAAATTCAGGCAAATTAGAAAGAAGCATTCTCATTTTCTACATGCTCTTTCTAATGAACTAAAAAATACTTGAATTATGTTAAATATATGTATTTATAATTCCTAATCATAGAAACAACAAAAACAAATCAAGTTATATGATTTTAAGGACTGGTAGAACCGAAATCAAACAAATTCGAGCAAAATAGGAAAAAGCACCTATATTTTACATGCTCTTTCTAATGAACTTGAAAAGGCTTGATTCATGTCCAATATATATATTTATAACTTCCTAAAAAAATAAATCACAAAAACAAAGGATGTTATTAGGTTTTAAGGTCTTGTACAACCAAAATCAACCAAATTCGGCCCAAATGATAAAAAGCGTTCCCATTTTCTACTTTCATCTTTCTAATGAACTTATAAAGGCTTGAATGATGTCAAATATATGTATTAGTAACTGCCTAAGCATAGAAATCACTAATACAAAGCAAGGTATAAGGTTTTAAGGTCTAGTAAAACAGAAATCAAGCAAATTCGGGCATAATAGGAAGAAGCGTTCCCATTTTCTACATGCTCTTTCTAATGAACTTGAAAAGGCTTGATTCATGTCAAACATATGTATTTATAACTTCCTAAGAAAATAAATCACAAAAACATAGCATGTTATAAGGTTTTAAGGTCTTGTAGAACCAAAATCAAGCAAATTCGGCCCAAATGGGAAGAAGCGTTCCCAGTTTCTACATTCTCTTTCTAATGAACTTATAAACTCTTGAATCATGTCAAATATATGTATTTGTAACTTCTTAAGCATTGAAATCACTAAGACAAAGCAAGGTATAAGGTTTAAGGTCGTTCCCATTTTCTACACGTATTAGTAAACCCGAAATGAAGCAAATTCGGGAAAAATGAGAACAATATTTCTTTTGTATAGAACAAGATGACTTGTTTTCGTTTTATTTATTACAACATATTATGTAAATTACTTCAATGACTCTTAATAAATTAGCAACAATTTATAACACAACTTGCTTCTAATGGCAACAAATTAAAATGTGATGTCATTTTAGCAACAAATAGTAAAACAAGTGTCCCATTTTCTACATGCTCTTTCTAATGAACTTGGAAAGGCTTGATTCCTGTCAAATATATATATTTATAACTTCCTAAGAAAATAAATCACAAAAATAAAGCAGGTCATAAATTTTTAAGGTCTTGTAGAGCCATAATCAAGCAAATTCGGCGAAAAAGGGAAGAAGCATTCCCATTTTCTACATGCTCTTTATAATGAACATGAAAAGGCTTTAGTCATGTCAAATATATGTATTCATAACTGCCTCAAAAAATAAATCACAAAAACAAAGCAATTCATAAGGTTTTAAGGTCTTGTAGAACCAATATCAAGCAAATTCGGGCCAAATGGGAAAAAGCGTACCCATTTTCAACATGCTCCTTCTAATAAACTTGAAAAGGCTTGATTCATGTCAAATAAATGTATTTATAACTGCCTCACAATATAAATCACAAAAACAAAGCAAGTTATAAGGTTTTAAGGTCTTGTAGAACCAAAATCAAGCAAATTATGGCAAAATAGTAAGAAACATTCCCATATTCGACATGCTCTTTCTAATGAACTAAAAAAAACTTGAATAATGTTAAATATATGTATTTATAATTCCTAATGATAGAAATAACAAAAGAAAAGCAAGTTATAAGGGTTTAAGGACTGGGAGAACCGAAATCAAGCAAATTCGAGCAAAATAGGAAGAAGCACCCATTTTTTACATGCTCTTTCTAATGAACTTGAAAAGGCTTGATTCATGTCAAATATATGTATTTATAACTTCCTAACAAAAGAAAGCACAAAAACAAAGGATGTGATAAGGTTTTAAGGTCTTGTAGAACCAAAATCAAGCAAATTCGGCCAAATGGTAAAAAGCATTCCCATTTTCTACATGCTCTTTCTAATGAACTTATAAAGGCTTGAATCATTTCAAATATATGTATTAGTAACTGCCTAAGTATAGAAATCACTAAGACAAAGCAAGTTATAGGGTTTTAAGGTCTAGTAGAACCGAAATCAAGCAAATTCGGGCAAAATGGGAAGAAGCGTTCCCATTTTCTACAAATGGCAACAACTAGAAATTTTGTTGCCAAACGTTTTGTAAAATGGCATTGCTAAATGACATCAAATAAAAAATATGTTGTCATCTAGCAACAATAATGAGACGGCTAATTTCTAATAGGAACAACTCAAAAATTTATTGCCTCAATTTATTTCTAAATCGCTACAAATAAAAAATTATTGTCAGAATTTGTTAATATATGGAAATGAGATAAAATTTGATGAAATTTAGTAACAACTAGTAAGACAACTTGTTTTCAATAGCAACAAAAAAGAGATATATTGAATCAAATGAAAGTCAAATGCATTCAACAAAGGTAATTGGGTCAAATGAAAGTCAAACAAATTGATACAAAGCTTTTTGAATCAAATAAAACTTAAATGCATTCAACAAAGCTAATTGAGTCAAATGAAAGTCAAACACATTCAACAACGCTTTTTAAATCAAATGAAAGTCAAATGAATTCAACAAAGACAATTGAGTCAAATGAAAGTCAAACACATTCAAACAAAGCTTTTTGAATCAAATGAAAGTCAAATGCATTCAACAAAGATAATTTAGTCAAATGAAAGTCAAACACATTCAAACAAATCTTTTTTAATCAAATGGAAGTCTAATGCATTCAACATAGCTTTTTTGACTCAAATGAAAGTCAAACACATTCAAACAAAGCTTTTTGAATCAAATGAAAGTCAAATGAATTCAACAAAGCTTTTTGACTCAAATGAAAGTCAAACACATTCAAACAAAGATTTTTAAATCAAATGAAAGTCAAATGCATTGAACAAAGCTTGTTAAGTCAAATGAAAGTCAAATACTTGCAACAAAGCTTTTTGAATCAAATGAATGTAAAATGCAACAACTAGTAAGACGGCTAATTTCTAATAGGAACAATTCAAAAATTTGTTGCCTCAATTTGTTTCTAAATCGCTACAAATAAAAAATTAGTTGTCAGAATTTGTTGATATATGGAAACAAGATAAAATTTGAGGAAATCTAGCAACAACTAGTAAGACAACTTGTATTCAATAGCAACAAAAAAGAGATATATTGAATCAAATGAAAGACAACTTGTATTCAAAAGCTTATTGTAAACAAGAAGTAAATTAATGAGAAATTGCTTTTTGTTTTCACTTTTGTTTTGTTTGTCTTGTACTCCGTCTGAAGCCCAGACGGGTCACTTATTTATTTCTCTGATTTTCTCACTTGGAAATTGAACTAATGTCTGTCTGACGAGAGGCCAATGGCCAGATAATAAAGCTAAGCACAAATCCGCTTAGTTGCTATACAGCTGGTCTCAAACAAGACCAGAGGCCAATGGCCGGATGGCTGCTTTTCCCATAAATTCGCCTGTCCCAACATAAACAAAGGCGTCCGGCGACACCCCTCCGGGTGCAATCGTCGCAGAGAGAAGCTAACCTACTTACTCTACGTACCAATGCAGGCGGCCACAATTGGACGGCTGAATCAGCCATCCATAGTCGTCTGATCTGAACAGTCTAAGGAACGACCGAGTTTCGGAATCCGGATGTCCAATGACATCAGCCGGCGACCGACTAAAGTTCTTACTTAGCATTTTTTCGTTTTAAATTGCATACATCCTCGTTTGGGGCAAAAGAGTTGTGCAATGGCTATATAATCTCTACCTAGACGGTCAGCACCGTCTAGCCAGTGACTGGAACGCCTTTTTATGTACGGCTATGTACTTGGTTTGGGGCAATCACTACTGTGATTGATTGACTTACAAACGTATCATGCTCTTTGTAGCATCAGACGTTCCCAAGTCAATCAACCAACTCCACTTGAAACCAACCACACAGTCGTCCAAGGGCAAGGACAGCCGCATACTTTTGACAAGTCAGGCAGAGATCGTCGCATGCTTTTGATAAGTTAGGCAAAAATTGAAAAAATTGAAAATGCAAAAATTGAAGTGCAAACACAAGCGCAAAGTAATAAAAACCGACTCAGTCGGTGCATTCATTGAATTTCCACCCAGCCAAACGGTTGTGATGGATTAATTGTTATCCGGACCCCGTCCGGGAAAGAGATATTGTTTGATAAACACGGCTCCTCAGCCGGTAAAGATACACATATACTTGGCACATAGGCCGGAAAACCAAATGATGGCATACTGTCGCAGATAAAAAAAAAGAAGAAATTGGCACACATCCGCTGAATTCACTGCCCCGCAGACGGTCCTTCCTGGCCCTTCTCCCCTTCTTCTTCAGTCTTGGGAGCTTCAGGCTCGGGGTGCTCAGTGTTGGCCCAGGTGAGGAAAGACTCAGGCTCCGGCTCACCTTTCTCTTTCAAGTATATCACCTCTTCAGCATATTTGTGAGCCAGAGCCCAGACGCCATAATCCTTGTTTGGATACAAGGCAGCCCAGGCGATCTTCATCATGGCCTCGCTGTCGGCGGCCATCTCAGCTACCAGGCAGTTTTGATCCGCCTGCAGAGTCGCTCGGAAATTATCTTGAGCTTTGGCCGCCTCTTTCTCCAGCTTGGCAACCTTCCCCTTCAGATCAGTATTCTCTTTCGAGACACCCTGAAGCTTCTCTAAATCCTCGTGAGCCTTCTTGAGGTCCTTCCTGAGCTTGGGGAGGTCCTCCTCCGCCTGTTTCTGGGCCGTCTCAGCATCGTCAGTCCTCTGCTTGGCCGCCCGCAAGTCCGCCTCCAGCTCTTGGATCTTGGCCGCCTGTGTCATTTGGGTTGCTTTAGTTTCAAGATCGTCAATGATACACGTGTAAGGACGCTTGAGCCCATCTACCCGCAGAAGAGCCTGCAAAAGCAAACAGGGTTAGTACTGCAGGCGGAGAAAAACTTGGAGAAAAAGTTATTCAAAATTATTCAACATACGTTCAAGATTTAACGTTTCAATCCCCAGGATAGCATCCTTATCCCGTTTGCTGACAGCCTCCATCATGGCCTTGGCGTGCTTCTGGACGTCTGGCCAGCGGGGTGATTGATCTACACCACAATCAGCGTCAGAGTGTGAAACTAAAGCAGCACCAATCTGGTTCCGACCGTCTGAGGATAACGTCTGCTGGGAGTGTGATTTCACTCGCAACGGCCATCCCAGCTCAGGCGGGGATTCAAAAGGGTTCTTACTTGCAGAGCCGGCCAGGCGAGAGCCGCTGGCAGGTGTGGTGAACCCCCCGGTTGCAGATAGGGGGTTGGCCAGGTCAAGGCCTAGAGAGTCTTCCCGCCTGGGGCGTTGGGAGTTGCGGTGGAGGCAGCCTTTTTCGAGGACTTGCTGGGGTTAGAGGCGGTGGTCTCCTCCCTAGTCCGTTTGAGTTTTTTCTCAAAAGTCTTGTCCACCTCTCCTCCCTGAGAAAATAAACAAGTTAATGTTAGCAGTCGAAGAAAGAAAACTTTGAAAGCAAACTCAAGAAAAGAGTCAGACGTTTACCTTGGCCTTGAGCTCTCTCGCCTGGGCTTCCGCCAAGTCTCGGCGGATATATGCTGAGGACCGTCTGGGGGTCTTCTCGTCTGGCAGCATGTTCAAAGCTTCTTCTGCAAAAACAAAAAAGGAATTGATTAGTCCATCATAAAAAATGTTTCGGATAAAAAAGTATTACAGACGGAAATGTACTCAGGCGCATACATCTGGTGAACATGTGTCCTAGCCCGCAGGCGGCTAGGAAGCATTCGTCCCCGAGCCAGGCGCTCTTAGGGATCTAGTTTCAAGGGACTTTTATTGTCTCCCCGGTTGACAATGTGGCGTCTGTGAGGCGGAAGAAGTCAGCCTCAATTATTTTATCAAAGTCCTCATCCGGGATCCGGGGAAGACAGCATTTCCGACTTAGAAGGTCAGGCTTTTTATTGTATTGGCGGAGCTCGCAGTTCTCCCGCCTGGTTGGGGCCGTCAGCAGGTAGAACCTGTTCTTCCAGCCATCAAATTTGGAGACCTTATCCAAGGCCATCATATATTGAGGAAACGTGGTCAAAGTATACCACGCTCTATACCCGCCAGGGCTGCGGCTAAGATAGTGCATCTTAGCAAAACCTTCCCAGCCGAGGTGAATTCCTTGGAATTCACAGGCGGAAACATACCCCAGAATGTTTTCCCAAGAATTGGGGGTAAGTTGCCAGACTCCGAGGCCGTAGCCTCTCAAGATTGCCTTCACCGCCTGGTGAAGGGGGAAGCGCAGAGCAGCTTTGAACGCCGCCTCGTAACAGCCGAAGTAGCCGTTGGCGTTTCGTTCATTATATTCCCAAGAGATGGTGCCGTCTGGAGGAGGCACCCTTATTTTCCACCCGTCTCCCATTGGGTGCACTTTCAAAACATTTTCAAGGCCTCTTTCCATGATATCCCTGTCTTTGATGGAGACGTGGATCTTGTAGGGATCGTCCTTCTCGTTCCATTTCTTCCTCTCTTCTTCCTCGCTATCCTCAAGCGGGGGAAGATCATCGCTGCTCTTAGAAGAGGAGACGGTAAATCCACTCCCCATCTCCTCCCCAGGCCAGATTAGGAGACAGAAGCTGAGGCGGCCTCCTCACCGCCTTGGTCGTTCTCGTCCAAAAACGAGTCTGGAGGAGTTGGGGGGCCACGCGGAGGGGATCTCTCCGGAGCCGTCTGGTGTTCTGAGCTAGACGTCTCTCCCTCAAGCGTTTGGCCGCCTGAGCCTTCGCTCCTATAATTGGGATCCTGTGCTGTCTGCATAGTCCGAGCCATTGTGTCATGAACAGACGCGCAAATGGTCGGAATCCAAGCATGAGGGTGGTCCCAACACCCTGAGACGGCACTACCAGTCCTAGACTCAGCCGTCCCTGGTGAACGGCTGGATTCTAACCTAGGTTGTGCTGTGTGTGTTGGTGATGAATCCATTTATTGCAAGAAATATGTACAAGCGATAAAATGAAAAAGAGCTGAGAGAGTCAGAGACGGTACCTTTAGATTTGAGATCTGAAGGTAGACGGGTCCGCCTGTGTTGATGAGGTTGAGTTTTCTTAACTTGCGCTTGACTCAGACGGATGACTTCTGCTCTCTCTTTCAATATTCTCTCTAAGTTTTCTCTGAAAATTTTTGTGAAACGTACAAGAATAATGAGAGTAAACGGCTATATAAGGAGGGTAAATTAAGGGGTATTCCTGTAATTTACTCAGATGGTGAACAGTAAAATTTTGGCGGTAAAATTACCACCAACCAGAGAATGACACGTGTCACAGATGCCACGTGGCGTGCCACGTCACATTAGTGAGGGGAAAATGTTTAGGGTCATTTTACCTCGCCATGTGGACCACCCAGAGGGCGACACGTGTCAGCCCCAGGATGGTCCAAAGTGGACCTATCCCTGCTTGACACGTGTCATCCTAGATATTTGGGAAAATGACAGCCTTCAGGCCCACATCCCGAGAAAGCCGCAATGCGGCGCAGCCCACCACTCATTAGGAGTCTGTGACCTAATCAGGGGCACAATTCCCGAGGACCCTATAAATTGGGAGATTCCCCTCTTTTGGAGGGCATGTTTTTTCGTTTATTACAAACTGTCCCTTTGATAGAGACAACTGAGCTTGGAATCCGAGCAGATCCCAACCTAAATTTTCGCACCTTTTTCTCTCCTTTCAAGTTACTAAGTTGATCGTCGGAGGCGGAGCACCTACCAACTGGTGTCTCCGTTTGTCTTGCAGGTGCAGGCCGCACCGGACCAGTCATCAAGTTGTTACTCTCCCGAGGGACAAAAACACCCAAAACAAAGTGCATTAATCAAAGCTAATTGAATCAAATGAAAGTCAAACAAAGCATTTTGAATCAAATGAAAGTCAAATGCATTCAACAAAGTTAATTGAGTCAAATGAAAGTCAAACACATTCAAATAATGCTTTTTAAGCAAATGAAAGTCAAATGCATTCAACAAAGCTAATTGAGTCAAATGAAAGTCAAACTCATTGAACAAAGCTTTTAGAACCAAATCAAAGTCAAACACATTCAAACAAAGCTTTTAAATTCAAGAGAAGGTCAAATGCATTCAACGAAGTTAATTGAGTCAAATGAAAGTCATTCATACAAAGCTTTTTGAATCAAATGAAAGTCAAATGAATTCAACAAAGATTTTTGACTCGAATGAAAGTAAAAAAATTCAAAAAAACCTTTTTGAATCAAATGAGAGTCAAATGCATTCAATAAAAATAATTGAGTCAAATGAAAGTCAAACACATTCATACAAAGCTTTTGGAATCTAATGAGAGTCAAATGCATTCAACGAAGATAATTGAGCAAAATGAAAGTCAAACACATTCAAACAAAGTTTTTTGAATCAAATGAAAGTCAAATGCATTCAACAAAGATAATTGAATCAAATGAAAGTCAAACACATTCATACAAAGCTTTTTGAATCTAATGAAAGTCAAATGCATTCACCAAAGATAATTGAGCGAAATGAAAGTCAAACACATTCAAACAAAGCTTTTAGAATCAAATGAAAGTCAAATGCATTCAATAAAGATGATTTGGTCAAATGAAATTCAAACACATTCATACAAAGCTTTTTGAATCAAATGAAAGTCAAACGCATTCAACAAAGATAATTGAGTCAAATGAAAGTCAAACACATTCAAACAAAGCTTTTTGAATCAAATGAAAGTAAAATGCATTCAACAAAGCTAATTATATCAAATGAAAGTCAAACACATTCAAACAATGCTTTTATAATCAAATGAAAGTCACAATGCATTTAACAAAGATAATTGAGTTAAATGAAAGTCAAACACATTAAAACAAAGCTTTTTGAATCAAATTAAAGTCAAATGCATTCAACAAAGCTTTTTGACTCAAATGAAAGTCAATCATATTCAAACAATGCTTTTTGAATCAAATGAAAGTGAAATACATTCAACAAAGATAATTGAGTCAAATGAAAGTCAAACATATTCAAACAAAGCTTTCAGAATCAAATGAAAGTCAAATGCATTCAACAAAGATAATTGAGTCAAATGAATGTGTCTAACACATTCAAATAAAGCTTTTTGAATCAAATGAAAGTCAAATGCATTCAACGAAGATAATTGAGTCAAATTAAAGTCAAACACATTCAAACAAAGCTTTTTTAATCTAATGAAAGTCAAATGCATTCAACAAAGATAATTGAGCGAAATGAAAGTCAAACACATTCAAATAAAGCTTTTTTAATCAAATGAAAGTCAAATGCATTCAATAAAGAATATTGGGTCAAATGAAAGTCAAACACATTCATCCAAAGCTTTTTGAATCAAATGAAAGTCAAACGCATTCAATAAAGATAATTGAGTCAAATGAAAGTCTAACACATTCAAACAAAGCTTTTTGAATCAAATGAAATTAAAATGCATTCATCAATACTATTTATATCAAATGAAAGTCAAACACATTTAAACAAAGATTTTATAATCAAATGAAAGTCTAATGCATTAAACAAAGATAATTGAGTCAAATGAAAGTCAAACGCATTAAAACAAAGCTTTTTTAGTCAAATTAAAGTCAAATGCATTTAACAAAGCTTTTTGACTCAAATAAAAGTCAAACTTATTCAAACAAAGCTTTTTGAATCAAATGAAAGTCAAATGCATTCAATAAAGATAATTGACTCAAATGAAAGTCAAACACATTCATGCCAAGCTTTTTGAATCAAATGAAAGTCAAACACATTCAACAAAGATAATTGATTCAAATGAAAGTCAAACACATTCAAACAAAGCTTTTAGAATCAAATAAAAGTCAAATGCATTCAACAAAGATAATTGAGTCAAATGAATGTCTAACACATTCAAACAAAGATTTTTGAATCAAATAAAAGTCAATTGCATTCAAAAAATATTGTCGAGTCAAATGAAAGTATTAGATACAATGTATTGTTAGATACAATGTACACATGATACAATGTATTGTTAGATACAATGTACACATTATTCCCTAGGTTGATTCATTAATAGTTGTATAGTCTTCCCTAGAGAGTATATGATTTCCTAGATTGTAATTACCTAGAATAGGATTGTATTTATACATTGCAAATCAATGAGAAACGCAAGGAATATCTTCCTAACATGGTATCAGAGCTAATCGAATCATCTGCCTTCTTCCTCTGTCTTTTTCTCTTCCTATTCTTCTCTGCCTCTTCTTCTCTAATCATCAGCCGCCATGGCCGCCACTGAACCACCAAAAACTCCTGCATTCCACATCAAAACCCTTATCCCGATCACATTGGAGATGAGCAAAACTCCATTATACTCTTCGTGGGCAGAGTTATTCAAGGTTCAGCCGCGCGCTTACGAGGTCATTGATCACATAATCCCCCCTGATGAGAAATACGACTCCATTGACGCCGCCCTATGGACTCGCCTTGATGCTATCGTCCTTCAATGGATATACGGCACTATTTCTCGCGACCTCCTCACCACTATTCTTGAGCCAAACTCAACGGCTAAACAAGCCTGGGATAGATTGAAGGATATTTTTCAGGACAACAAATGTACAAGGGCTGTACAATTAGAGGCGCAACTCTCCTCCGTCGAGATGAAAAATTTCTCCGATGTCTTTGCTTACTATCAACATGTGAAGATGATCTCTGACCAACTCGCCGACGTTGATGCTCCGGTGAACAACCAGCGACTTATCCTCACCATAATTCGCGGCCTTCCAAAATCGTTTGATGGGGTTGCTGCGATTCTCCAACAAACCGAGCCCCTACCCTCCTTCTACAAAACTTGATCCATGCTTGTTCTTGAAGAATCCCGCCTCTCCAACCAAGCCGCGTCTAAGTCTCTCGCCGCCGGCACCGCCCACCTTACCACCGCAAATGACCCCGATCAGTTTCAGGGTGAAGCTCACTCCGTTCAAGACGGTTCTCGCCACTCAAACCGCAACAACCACGGAAACCGCGCCAAGCTTCAAAGTACCTTGTAGATATCGCAAAATGCGGCGAAGGGCTTGCATATGTTCCTTGCGAGGATCATGCATGAAGAGGCATATTTGTTGAACGGCATATGAGATATCGGGGCGGGTAAATGTCAAATATTGTAGAGCACCCGCCAAGCTTCGGTATAGAGTAGGGTCCTCGGTTGATGGGCCGCAAGTAGCACTTAATTTTGCCTTGGTGTCGACAAGGGTGGATGACGGCTTGCAAGAAGACATGTTGGCTCTAGCTATGATGTCCTTGGCCATAGAGAGCTTTATTGAGGAGGCAAACATGACCCGGTTTATTTTTGTCACGAAAACTGGGTGGTTGATGCATGTATACGGTCTCTTCAATATCACCATTCAAGAATGCATTTTTAACGTCCATTTGATGAATGGACCAAGGTTTAGACAAGGCGATGCTAAGAACGGTGCGAATGGTTAGTCTACACTTGTACCAATCATCACTCTCGGGTCTTCTCTCCTACACCGACGCCAATTGGGGTGGTTGCCCAGACACGAGACGCTCCACCTCCGGCTACTGCATTTTTCTTGGGGACAACTTAATTTCTTGGTCGGCAAAAAGGCAACCCACCTTGTCTTGATCAAGTGCTGAAGCCGAATATAGGGGTGTGGCGAACGTGGTAGCCGAGTCCTGCTGGCTACGCAATCTCCTCCTTGAGCTACGTTGCCCCATCAAGAAAGCCACCGTGGTCTATTGTGACAATGTGAGTGCGGTTTACCTCACCGGAAATCCAGTTCAACACCAACGCACCAAATACATTGAAATGGACATCCACTTCGTTCGTGAAAAAGTCACTCGAGGGCAAGTTCGAGTACTTCACATTCCTTCTCGTTATCAAGTGGCTGACATTTTTACTAAGGGACTTCCGCAACTTCTATTCAAAGACTTTCGTGATAGCCTCAGCGTTCGATTACCTCCCGCTTTGACTACGGGGGTGTATTAGATACAATGTATTGTTAGATACAATGTACACATTATTCCCTAGGTTGATTCATTAATAGTTGTATAGTCTTCCCTAGAGAGTATATGATTTCCTAGATTGTAATTACCTAGAATAGGATTGTATTTATACATTGCAAATCAATGAGAAACGCAAGGAATATCTTCCTAACAATAATCTCTGCCAAAATCGTGCTCTATCTCTCCTCTAGAACAAGCAAAAACGAGGCAAGGGAACAAGACTGTTTGGGTGGGTGTTGTGCGTGTGGTTGCTGCTGTTTATGTGCGGTGTTGCTGTCCTTTTCTTTGGGTTTTGGTGGCCTATATATCAAGGTAACTAGCCTTTCTCCCCTTAAATTAGAAATGCTAGGTTTTAGGGTTGAATTGATGGGTAGAAATCATGTTAGGGTGAGGAATGGTTTCAATTTTCGTATGTAGTGAGTATGGCTGGTTTTGGAATGGATTTGGCCTTATTTTATGTGTTTAACATATGAATTTCATGCCTAGTTTGATTTACTATCAATCCCTAATTGTTTTATGATGTGTTTTAATCAAGTTCTAACATGATTTCGGGGCTTACAAGTATGCTGTACGTGACTGCTGTGTGTGTGTGTGAGACCGCTGTTTCTGTAGTACTTTCTGGTTATGGTTAAGCCATAATTTCAATGATTTTATTTTACATTATTGTAGAGGATTGTTTTACGATCGATTTGATATATTATGGGTAAAATTCGGAGGTGTTTAAGGCAACCAAATGACTGATTTTTGTGAGACAAGCTGTGCTGCCAACATGAATAAGAACATGATGTTAGATAGAGTTTATGAGCATGTATATATCTTATATTTGTGACCAATTGAATATATCTTCTAGATTATCATGGAAGGATTATATAGGAGTTTGTATCTTAGTCAAAATATGTGTGTTTGAGGCAAAATTCTCTCTTGTATATGCAAGTACTTTCGAATTAGTGTGCTGTAATGACAGCTTGTGTTTCACCTGTTCTCAGGCTTTGAGTTAATTATTTGTGTTGATTTTATTGCCTAATTTGAATTAGCATCATGTTAGGGTATTCCCTAAATTGATATAGCATGATTTTATATAATTCAAGATAGTTTAAAGTGCCTAAATTAGTGCAACATAGCTGCTGCCCCTAATCTGCTAGGCATGTGAAAGATGATAATTTTCAACTGTGCATTCCTTGATTTCAAAGAGTAAATGCATGATTAACATGACCTATTGTGTTTTTAGAGTGTGCACTAAATTGGGCTAAGCATAGATTCATGTTTAAGGTGGGTTTTTAGGTGATTTGGTATGATTGGTACTACTGTATATTAGTGTAGGGGCTGCTGTAAATATGATCTTATTTTAGCATGTTCTCTCTTGAATTTTAATTCCAGAATGGTTTTATATGATGCCTAATGAGTGTATGTATATGCCCTAATTTTTATTTCCCATTTGAAGCATGTTTGGTTGGATTTTTATGATGATTATTAGACTTGTATGCTGCTGTCCCGTTTTGGTTGTTTTCTGAAATGATAGTTTGGATATTTGATTTAATTAAATGATTTTATGTAATTAATTTTATTGTAAGTCTTATAATTTATTTAAAATTATATTTTAAATAGGTGATGATTGAATTTTTGGGTATTATAAACCCCTAAAGTGAAATATTTCTATGTGTGTTTGAATATGTGTGGGTTGTAATTGTATTGTCGACGTCTTAATGCTTTAGAGAAGGATAACACTGTCTTTAGCATCACTTCGCCAAGAATTGTGAATGCACTTAATTGTTTAATTTCGATAATTAATTATATTCCCAAACTCAGACGATACCTTTTGTGTTTTATTAAGTTGAAGTGTGTTTTGAAAGGGAGAGTTTCAATTGAATTTAAGAAATGTGATTTTCTTATGCAGTTTGAATTGAGTGTAAGACCATTTTTGGCTACTCTGCAGATTTCTGAGTGAAATATATCGTATTATCTATTTTAAGTGATTTTTTTGAATTGTGTGTGGGGCCATAGTCGGGTGTGAGGCCGAGTTGCTTCCCGATGGTTAATGAACATGCTAACTACCTGGATTGTGAGTCTTAGGTAGCTCAACCTGGGTTAATTGTTGTCGTCCGGGGGTGTGTAAGACCTTATAGGCATCTACCCATAATCGGGAGTTGACCAATCTTAGACACGGTCTCTGCGAGATGACCGGGGGTTCGTCCTGACAAACCTTAGGAAGTGGATTGCGAGGCCACTAGCGTTCCCTCCATGCCAGTTCTACTGTTTTGAAGGTTTTAGTTTTGAAATGTTTATATTATTAAATTATTACTTATTTGAAGTCTATATATTATTATGATTGAAATTGAGTGATTTAATATTGATATTTTTGTTTTAAGTTTATTTTGAAATATTTCATTATTTGTATGGTTTGATGGTTTTAAGTGATTTCATTTGAGTATTCAAGTTGATTGTGGTTATGGTTTCTTTCTGTTAATTTAGGTCTAAGATCTTCTATTTCTAATTTGAGGGAGAACTGCTAGTTGCTCCCCACTGATTGTGGAACGTTGTTATAATTTGCAGGTTTCATTTGTTTATTTGATATCTGTGACGCTGGGTTGGGGATTGAGAGTTTAGAACTTAACTTTTAGGCTTGTATGCCTTTGTTGTTAGTTGACTGTTTAATTATTTTGAATTTAGTCTAGTTTGGCCGATGAGGGTTGTTCTGCCCTTGGCTTTTGAATGTATTTGATTTGTCCATGTTAAGGTTGGTTTGCTATTTTCTTTTGTTGACATAGTTTGCGCTTAGCTTAAACAACTTAATTTGGATGTGTGAATAAGTTAAATTTGACTTTTAGACCTAGGTTAAGCTTGACTTTTCTAATTGAAGTTAAGTAGCCTCCCGTTCGAGTGTAATTCCGCTAATGCTTCCAGTTCCAAAAGGACGGGGTGTTACAAAATCATTTGACTTTCATATTATTCAAAAAGCTTTGTTTGAATGTGTTTGACTTTCATTTGACTAAATTAGCTTTGTTGAACGCATTTGACTTTCATTTGATTCAAAAAGCTTTGTATGAATATAATGTGTTTGACTTTTATTTGATTCAATTAGCTTTGTTAAATACATTTGACTTTCATTTGATTAAAAAACCTTCGTTTGAATGTGTTTTACTTTCATTAGATTCAAAATGCTTTGTTGAATGTGTTTGACTTTCATTTGACTCAATTAACTTTGTTGAAATCATTTGACTTTCAGATGATTCAAAAAGCTTTGTTTGAATGGCTTTTACTTTCATCTGAATCAATTAGCTTTGTTGAATGCATTTGTCTTTCATTTGATTTGAAGAGCTTTGTTTGAATGTGTTTGACTATTATTTGATTCTAAAAGCTGTGTTTCATGTGTTTGACTTTCATTTGACTCAATTAGCTTTGTTCAATCCATTTCACTTTCATTTGATTAAAAAAGCTTTTTATGAATGTGTTTGACTTTCATTTGACTCAATTAGCTTTGTTAAATGCATATGACTTTCATTAGATTCAAAAATCTTTGTTTGAATGTGTTTGACATTTATTTGATTCAGAAAGCTTTGTTGAATGTGTTTGACTTTCATTTGACTCAATTAGCTTTGTTGAAATCATTTGACTTTCACATGATTCAAAAAGCTTTGTTTGAATGTGTTTGCCTTCAATTGACTCAATTAGCTTTGTTGAATGCATTTGACTTTCATTTGATTCAAAAAGCTTTATTTGAATGTGTTTGGCTTTCCTTTGATACTAAAAGCTTTTTTGCATGTGTTTGACTTTTATTTGATTAAAAAAGATTTGTTTGAATGTGTTTGACTTTCATTTAACACAATTAGCTTTATTGAATGCAATTGATTTTGATTTGATCTAAAAAGCTTTGTTTGATGTGTTTGACTTTCATTTGACTCAATTAGCTTTGTTGAATGCATTTAACTTTCATTTTATTCAAAAACCTTTGTTTAAATGTGTTTTACTTTCATTTGACTCTAAAAGCTTTGTTGAATATGTTTGACTTTCATTTAACACAATTAGCTTTGTTGAATGCAATTGACTTTCATTTGATTCAAAAAGCTTTGTTTGAATGTGTTTGACTTTCATTTGACTCAATTAGCTGTGTTGAATGCATTTGACTTTCATTTGATTCAAAAAACTTAGTTTGAATGTGTTTGACATTTATTTGACTCAATTAGTTTTGTTGCATGCATTTGACTTTCATTTGATTCAAAAAGCTTTGTATGAATGTGTTTGAGTTTCATTTGACTTAATTACCTTATGTGAATGCATTTGACTTTCATTTGATTCAAAAAGCATTGTTTGAATGTGTTTGACTTTCATTTGATTCAAAAGCTTTGTTGAATGTGTTTGCCTTTCATTTGACTCAATCAGCTTTGTTGAATTCATTTGACATTCATTTGACTCAAAAAGCTTTGTTTCAATGTGTTTGACTTTCATTTGACTAAATCAGCTTAGTTGAATTCATTTGACATTCATTTGACTCAAAAGGCTTTGTTTGAATGTGTTTGACTTTCATTACACTCACTTAGCTTTGTTGAATTCATTTGACTTTCATATAACTCAATCAGCTTTGTTGAATTCATTTGACATTCATTTGACTCAAAAACCTTTGTTTGAATGTGTTTGACTTTCATTAGACTCAATTAGCTTTATTTGAATGTGTTTGACTTTCATTTGACTCAATTAAATTTGTTGAATGCATTTGACTTTCATTTGATTCTAAAAGCTTTGTTTGAATGTGTTTGACTTTCATTTTGATTCAAAAAGCTTTGTTTGATTGTGTTTGACTTTCAATTGATTCAAAAAGCTTTGTTTGAATGTGTTCATTTGCCTCAATTAGCTTTGTTGAATGCATTTAACTTTCATGTGATTCAAAAAGCTTTGTTTGAATGTGTTCTTTTTTTATTTGACTCAATTAGATTTGTTCAAAGCATATCACTTTCATTTGATTCAAAAAGCTTTGTATGAATGTGTTGGTCTTTCATTTGACTCAATTAGCTTTGTTGAATGCATTTGACTTTCATTTGATTCAAAAAGCTTTGTTTGAATGTGTTTAACTTTCATTTGATTCAAAAAGATTTGTTGAATGTGTTTGACTTTCATTTGATTCAATTAGCTTTTATGAAATCATTTGATTTTCATATGCACTAGTAGAAAAAAGCATTTGGCCACCGGTTCAAAACCCCCCTATGCCACCGGTTTTGAACCGGTGGGCATTTGGGGGTGGCAATAGTCTGATGCAAAGTCACCGGTTCAAAACCGGTGGCAAAAACTAGTATTGCCACCGGTTAACCGGTGGCAATAACCCTTGGCGCTTTTTTTGGTCAGGGTTATTGGCACCGGTTCCTGTTCAAAACCGGTGCCAATAATGGCCAAAAAAAATAAATTTTTTTTTTTTTTGCATTTTTTTCGCTTAAAATGATATATAAACACTAACATATACATAAACTTACTTATTTTCATAAAAAAATGATGTAATATTACAATTTTTGTCCAAAAAAAATAAAATAAAATACAAGGTTACAAACAAAGAGGCTGCACAGTAGCATCACAGCAACATAAAAGCAGCAGCAAAGAATTGCGATAATGAAGACATTTGTAGCGCTCAGGTTCATTCATAACAGACGAAAGAGATATATGATCAGAAATACATGTTCAAGCCTTCACACAACTATATGCAATCTGAAAAAAAAAATAATAATAATTAACAAACGATCTTAAATCAGAGCTGACAAATTAAGTTAACATCTAAAAAAACAAGACAATGTATCCAATTGAAATTATCAATGGATTGACGAATAAATGAACAACACCATGAACATGAACATGGTTTTAAAAGGGAGGAAATGTGGAAGCAGTCTTGGCAAGCCCTCCTCTGTCAGCAGATTAGCATAGAGCAGATTAGCAGCAGCGAGAGTAGAACAACAGTCGCGTAGAGCATAGCAGCAGCATCAGCAGCATAGAAGCAGTAGCATAGACTAGAACAACAGCAGGAGCATAGAAGCATGCAGCAGCAGCCTTGTGATGCGAGACAACATCAGAATATATAGAAGCATCTACATATATAGACAGCATCAGCAGCAGCAGTTGCAGGAGCCGCCTTGCGAGGCGGCAGAAGTTGCAGCAGCAGCAGCCGCCTTGCGAGGCAGCACTTATATGATATATGACCTTCAAAATTGGGTCTTATCTAAATAGAGAAAAAAAATCTCAATAATTCACATATATGATATATCACCTTCAAATATTTGTGACAATCACTTCAAATACAAGCAACGGTGTTAAGTATATCCATTGTATCTCATAAAACTACGAAAATGCTAGCAATATTAAGAAATTAAGACGAATAGCATGAATAATTACTCCGATATAAACCACCAAGCTTGCATCTACTTCCATTTGTCTGTCAACTACTTATTATTAAAAAAAAAATCGAGATGAAAAATTATTAGCCAACAGAAGCATTAATTCATGCTATTATATTTACTGTATATATATATATATATATATATATATATATATATATATATATATATATATATGTTACAAACAAACAAGCACGACCTCATTTTAACAGGATGGACTCGTAACCTTATCAACAAGAAATTGAGGTAAATAGTATAAAAATCACAAAATCAGTCCATTTTGCGAACTAAGGTAAACTCCTCTCATACGCTAACCCACCCGGGAGTTCAAGCTTAAGACATCAAGAGGGGTGAGGACTCCCTGACTTTTACCCTTACCCTTCCCCCATCCCCTCTCTCAGGATCTCACTGAGAGTTTTGCTTAGCCTTCCACCCCTCACCCCTCTGAAGAAAAAAAATTGTATTATGGATTGAACCGTAAAATGTTTCTACACTTCACTGGCCTTACTCTCACCAAAAACAAAATAAAACAAAACAAAAAAAGAAATCTGAGTCTTTCCACAGTGGTCAGAAACCAGCCTAAAGAAACCAGTTTTGTAAGTTCAGAAATTCAGGGTCATTGATTTAAAAGAAGAAGATGACAGGGGAAAGGGTTTTTTTGTGGGTGCAATGCAAGGAGGGGCAAATATATGTCATGGCAGGAAAAGAATAATTCAAATCATTCAAACGTAAGTCACAAGGTATCAACATACTAAGAAAAGGTATGCACTGATCATCATATGCTATAATTCGAGGACCACCAGGTGCACAAAATTTTGCACCAAAATTGCCTTACGCAATAAGCATTACAGTATAGGATAAGCATGAAGATGTAGATTCAACATAGCAATTGGGACACCAATATGCCACTATCCCTTGAAGACTTGAGGCCTCCGAACAATAAGCACATTAGGATACAATTACTCTATTCATACAACTACGAATTGGAGTAACACACTTAACAAAGAGGCATTACGAATAGAGCAACCAACAACTACAAGGATACACTTAAACATACAGTAAAATTAACAACATTAAGGGGGGGGGGGGGTAAACTTCCAACTTATAATATTATACAATATTATACAAATTTTTACAAACGAAACAAACCATAGATCACATGAACAATACATCAATGTAGCATTGTCATTTAAAAGAAAATTATACAATATTATACAATCATCAATTATGTACTCCGCATTTACGAGCCAATTCAATACGTATGAACACTATATCAAATGTGAAATTATAATAAAGGATTAAAAGGAACAATGGGACAGCCTTACATAGTACACAAATACACAAGAGTCTCACAACTACCTGATTCTAGGACCGTGACGTCTGCCCCGGCCTGAGGAGAAGTATCAGTTACATTCTCTCCTTGTGATGGTACCTAAAATCAGCACAATTTCATGACGACATTATTAGAATTATAAACTTGACATTTAAAGTTAATCATACAAATACTGTAATAAACCCCATTTAAAAATTCTGAAAATCAAGGGTATTCCAAATTCACAATTTTCTTTTTATAGATTATCAATACATTAACACAAGTAGGGTTCTTGGTATTACAATCGAAACATGTCTGCCACACATTAACACAACAACCTAATCAATTCCAAATCAATTCAAACCAAAACAAATCGGAATTCCAGGAAATTGAAGCCCAATATGAACCAAATCCTAACCCTAAAAACACAATTCAGCAACCAAAAAAAATCGAAAAAAATACAAGTACCTTATTCTCGAATTTAAGCAGAGGACTCAAGAAGAGATGTAGAACTGGAGTGGGCTGGCAAATCACGACCACAACCACCATAATCACCTTGGTGCCGTGAAGAGAACAACATGTTCATCAACCTCATCACAACATAACTCTAACTAAGCTAAAGTATGCACGAATCACACAAAGCTAAATTCAGTTCAAAAATAAACTAAATCTTCTTTCCAAAGGGCAATGACAACATAGAAGACTTGTAATGGTGAATTGAAGATACTTTTAAAAGTGTAACTATCTGTTACTTGTCATCCTCAATACTTAAGTAAAAATCAAAGAAACAGACAAGCAGCAAGTAGCAGTAGTCTTTCTAAAGAAGCCTTTAAATAACAATCATTTAGTCAAGACTTCAACGCTGACTTTCAAGCTAGTGATGTGACAACTCAATCTAGACAAAAAAACTAATTTATCACCATGACAACTCATTCATAATAACACTCTTCATAAAATAGTACAATTAACAACAATAACTATACTCCAGGATATAAGAAAAAACAAATTAATATAATCTCAAGTAAAAAAAAGACCGATCACAGCTTAGAATACTTCAAGAATCAAAATATCATATCCAACCAATTCCAGCAATATTGTGACTCACATTAGAGCCGGTGTCCACTTTGATATCAGCTGTGACATTGTTGTTTTTCACCTGAGTACTCACATCACCAAAAAACAGTTCACCTTTCTTTGTTCAGTTGAAGTAATAGCCTGCAAAAAACACATAAAATCTTTAATATTAGTAATGAAAGATTGAATTTCACACTACGCGAATAACGCAATGACATGCAGCACCAGCAGCAGCATCACAATTACTATACTATTAGCATTAGCTGGCCAATTAATCACAATGCAAGCATTATATCAGAATAACTCGGGTTATATGTTATCAAAGTAATTGCAAAACACATCAATTGCAAAATATACACAATGCAAGCAAACAGCGGAAGCATATCGGCATATAACCAATAGATTTCTATAAATGACAAAATAATCACAAAACTAGCAAATTAATCACAAAATTATCAAATCTGACTAATATGCTATAACAATATTTATAAGCTAATCCAAATATTACACCACAATCACAAAATTGAAGAGCATTATAGCTTAAAATTGAACAGTAATAACAAATTTCAGACAAAAAAGTGGAAAAAAAAGTAAATAAAAACCAGAAACCCTAAATCTCAAATCCAAGAGCACATACCTTCGTGAAGAATTCCACCACATCTGCAAAGATCTGGCTGAATCACGATGGTGAAGAATTCCATAAATAGACCGTCAATTACGATGGTGGGGACAACAATCACCACCGTCGTCATCATCCTCAAATCCTGAATTCCCCAGTAGTGCTGCCAAGAGAGGAGTGAAAGAAAGAAAGAGTGGAGCGGCGGTAGATGGAGAAAGAGGAGGCAAGTGAAGAGAGAGAAAGGAGGGTTTGAGCAGAGAGGAGACAGAGAAATCGAGATGAGAGAAAAAACAAAGAAGAAAGTATGCGAAGTCGAGAAGAATAACTAAGCTAATATACGTAGTAATAGCCTAATAGAGAGAAGGCGCGTTTTTATTTTTTAACAAAGCCACCGGTTCAAACCGGTGGCCTTTACCATATATGCCACCGGTTCGGTTTGAACCGGTGGCAATTTAAATATATATAACCCCACCCATTTTTTAAGCCACCGGTTTTCGAAAACCGGTGGCCATTCAGCGGTGCCTTTTTGTATTTTTCTACTAGTGATGGTTCAAAAAGCTTTGTTTGAATGTGATTGACTTTCATTTGACTCAATTAGCTTTGTTGAAATCATTTGACTTTCATTTGATTTAAAAAGCTTTGTTTGAATGCATTTGACTTTCATTTGATTAAAAAAGCTTTGTTTGAATGTGTTTGATTTTCATTAGACTTAATTAGCTTTGTTGAAAGTGTTTGAGTTTCATTTGACTCAGTTAGCTTTGTTGAATGCATTCGACTTTCATTTGATTCAAAAAGCTTTGTTTGAATGTGTTTGACTTTCATTTGACTCAATTAGTTTTGATGAAATCATTTGACTTTCATATGATTCAAAAAGCTTTGTTAAAATGTGTTTGACTTTCATTTGACTCAATTAGCTTTGTTGAATGCATTTGACTTTCATTTGATTAAAAAATCTTTATTTGAAAGTGTTTGACTTTCCTTTGATTTTAAAAGCTTTGTTTCATGTGTTTGACTTTCATTAGATTCAAAAAGCTTTATTTGAATGTGTTAGACTTTCATTTGACTGAATTAGTTTTGTTGAACACATTTGACTTTCATTTGATTCAAAAAGCTTTATTTGAATGTGTTTGACTTTCCTTTGATTGAAAAAGCTTTGTTGAATGTGTTTGACTTTTATTCGACTCAATTAGGTTTGTTAAAATCATTTGACTTTCATATGATTCATTAAGCTTTGTTTGAATGTGTTTGACTTTCATTTGACTCAATTAGCTTTGTTGAAGGCATTTGACTTTCATTTGATTCAAAAAGGTTTGTTTGAATGTGTTTGACTTTCATTTGACTCAATTAGCTTTGTTGAATGTGTTTGACTTTCATTTGACTCAATTAGCATTGTGGAATGCAATTGACTTTCATTTGATTCAAAAAGCTTTGTTTGAATGTATTTGACTTTCATTTGATTCTAAAAGCTTTGTTAAAAGTGTTTGACTTTCATTTGACTCAATTAGCTTTGTTGAACGCATTTGATTTTCATTTGATTCAAAAAGCTTTGTATGATTGTGTTTTACTTTTTTTGACGCAATTAGCTTTGTTGAATGTGTTTGAATTTCATTTGACTCTATTAGCTTTGTTGAATGCATTTGACTTTCATTTGATTCAAAAAGCTTTGTTTGAATGTATTTAACTTTTATTTGATTCTAAAGCTTTGTTGAAAGTGTTTGAATTTCATTTGATTTAAATAGCTTTGTTGAATGCACTTGACTTTCATTTGATTCAAAAAGCTTTGTTTGAATGTATTTGACTTTCATTTGATACTAAAAGCTATGTTAAAAGTGTTTGACTTTCATTTGACTTAATTAGCTTTGTTGATTGCATTTGACTTTCATTTGATTCAAAGAGCTTAGTTTGAATGTGTTTGACTTTCATTTGACTCAATTAGCTTTGTTGATTGTGTTTAACTTTCATTTAACTCAATTACCATTGTGGAATGCAATTGACATCATTTGATTCAAAAAGCTTTGTCTGAATGTATTTGACTTTCATTTTATTCTAAAAGCTTTAATGAAAGTGTTTGACTTTCATTGTACTCAGTTAGCTTAGTTGAATGCATTCGACTTTCATTTGATTCAAAAAGCTTTGTTTGAATGTGTTTGACTTTCATTTGACTCAATTAACATTGTGGAATGCAATTAACTTTCATTTGATTCAAAACCTTTGTTTGAATGTATTTAACTTTTATTTGATTCCTAAAGCTTTGTCGAAAGTGTTTGACTTACATTTGACTCAATTAGCTTTGTTGAATGCACTTGACTTTCATTTTATTTAAAAAGCTTTGTTTGAATGTGTTTGACTTTCATTTGACTCAATTAGATTTTTTGAATGTGTTTGACTTTCATTTGATTCAATTAGCATTATGGAATGCAATTGACCTTAATTTGATTCAAGAAGCTTTGTTTGAATGTGTTTGACTTTGATTTTACTCAATTAGCTTTATTAAAAGCATTTGACTTTCATTTGATTCAAAAAGCTTTGTTTGAATGCATTTGACTTTCATTTGATTTAAAAAGCTTTGTTTGAATGTGTTTGGTTTTCATTAGACTTAATTAGCTTTGTTGAATGCATTTGACTTTCATTTGATTCAAAAAGGTTTGTTTAAATGTGTTTAACTTTCATTTGATTCAAAAAGCTTTGTTGAATGTGTTTGACTTTCATTTGACTCAATTAGCTTTGTTTACGTATAAGACCTTTATTTGATTCAAAAAGCTTTGTTTGAATGTGTTTTACTTTCATTTGACGCAATAAGCTTTGTTGAATGTATTTGATTTTCATTTGACTCAATAAGTATTGTTGAATGCATTGACTTTCATTTGATTCAAAAAGCTTTGTCTGAATGTATTTAACTTTCATTTGATTCTAAAAGCTTTCTTGAAAGTATTTGACTTTCATTTGACTCAACTAGCTTTGTCGAATGCACTTGACTTTCGTTTGATTCAAAAAGCTTTGTTTGAATGTATTTGACTTTCATCTGATTCTAAAAGTTATGTTGAAAGTGTTTGACTTTACTTTGACTTAATTAGATTTGTTAACTGCGTTTGACTTTCATTTGATTCAAAAAGCTTAGTTTGAATGTGTTTGACTTTCATTAGACATAATTAGCTTTATTGAATGTGTTTTACTTTCATTTAACTCAATTACCATTGTGGAATGCAATTGACTTTCATTTTATTTAAAAAGCTTTGTCTGAATGTATTTGATTTTCATTTGATTCTAAAAGTTTTGTTGAAAGTGTTTGAGTTTCATTTGACTCAGTTAGCTTTGTTGAATGCATTCGACTTTCATTTGATTCAAAAAGCTTTGTTTGAATGTGTTTGACTTTCATTTGACTCAATTAACATTGTGGAATGCAATTAACTTTCATTTGATTCAAAACCTTTGTTTGAATGTATTTAACTTTCATTTTATTCTAAAAGCTTTGTCGAAAGTGTTTGACTTACATTTGACTCAATTAGCTTTGTTGAATGCACTTGACTTTCATTTGATTCAAAAAGCTTTGTTTGAATGTGTTTGACTTTCATTTGACTCAATTAGCTTTGTTGAATGTGTTTGACTTTCATTTGACTCAATTAGCATTGTGGAATGCAATTCACTTTCATTTGATTGAAAAAGCTTTGTTTGAATGTATTTGACTTTCATTTGATTCTAAAAGCTTTGTTGAAAGTGTTTGACTTTCATTTTACTCAATTAGCTTTGTTCAACGCATTTGACTTTCATTTGATTCAAAAAGCTTTGTTAGAATGTGTTTGACTTTTATTTGACTCAATTAGCTTTGTTGAATGTGTTTGACTTTATTTGACTCAATTAGCATTGTGGAATGCAATTGACTTTTATTTGATTCACAACGCTTTGTTTTAATGTATTTGACTTTCATTTGATTCTAAAAGCTTTGTTGAAAGTGTTTGACTTTCATTTGACTCAATTAGCTTTGTTGAATGTGTTTGACTTTCATTTAACTCAATTAGCATTGTGGAATGCAATTGTCTTTCATTTGATTCAAAAAGCTTTGTTTGAATGTATTTGACTTTCATTTGATTCTAAAAGCTTTGTTGAAAGTGTTTAACTTTCATTTGACTCAATTAGCTTTGTTGAATGCATTTGACTTTCAATTGATTCAAAAAGCTTTGTTTGAATGTGTTTGACTTTCATTTGACTCAATTAGCTTTGTTGAATGTGTTTGACTTTCATTTGACTCAATTAGCATTGTGGAATGCAATTCACTTTCATTTGATTGAAAAAGCTTTGTTTGAATGTATTTGACTTTCATTTGATTCTAAAAGCTTTGTTGAAAGTGTTTGACTTTCATTTTACTCAATTAGCTTTGTTCAACGCATTTGACTTTCATTTGATTCAAAAAGCTTTGTTAGAATGTGTTTGACTTTTATTTGACTCAATTAGCTTTGTTGAATGTGTTTGACTTTATTTGACTCAATTAGCATTGTGGAATGCAATTGACTTTTATTTGATTCACAACGCTTTGTTTTAATGTATTTGACTTTCATTTGATTATAAAAGCTTTGTTGAAAGTGTTTGACTTTCATTTGACTCAATTAGCTTTGTTGAATGTGTTTGACTTTCATTTAACTCAATTAGCATTGTG